>NW_028301597.1:8750000-10000000 GCF_987345545.1 Pholcus phalangioides | reverse complement strand
TTTCAAATAAATATTGTTCAAATAAATATTTTCATAACATCGATTTTTTTTTTTTCCCGCAGGTAAAATTTAGTCATATTTATAGAGTATTTTACGAATATTAGCCGTTTTATTGTAAGGCTATTTCTAGAGATATGTTAAAGTGTTAATTTTTTTTAGTGTTAATAATTTTACT
Organism: Pholcus phalangioides; assembly: GCF_987345545.1. Taxonomy (NCBI): domain Eukaryota; kingdom Metazoa; phylum Arthropoda; class Arachnida; order Araneae; family Pholcidae; genus Pholcus; species Pholcus phalangioides. The sequence goes on along the minus strand of NW_028301597.1, from coordinate 9,999,825 downwards.
GGTATTTTCGTTATTGAGCAACTACAACAAACTAAAAATTAAAAAATGCGTAAATGAAAAATATGTAGAAGTTATTTGCATATGCGGGTATTATATATATATATATATATATGTGAGGAAATATTTTTTATAAATGAATATAAATGAATTCATATGCACTACGAAATAGAAAAGATGCATTTTAAAAACACATCGGTTTTTTTCGCATGGTAATTTTTTTAATGCATATTTTCTCATTTTTTGTACATACTTAGGAATTTTTCACTTTTTCAAGATTTCTAGTGCATATTCTGGAGTATTTAATGCACATTTTGCATTTTAAGAGCATATTTTTGCATTTTTAAGTGCATATTTTTGCATTTTTAAGTGCATATTTTGCCACTTTTTTAGTGCATATAATCCGGGCTCTAATAATCACATTCTTAATAAACAATAATAAAACCTAAAAATGGGAATTAATTTTAAAAAGTTGAGACAAAACTGCTATGGTAGCATCGTCTGCGGTTTTAATACAAAGCGGCAATAATTATGCAAATAATTGCCGCTGTGGTGGTCGAGTGGTTATAGTGCCGGACTCGTGATGCGAGGATCCGGGTTCGAACCCCACAGTGGTGGTCGGCTGAAGTTGGTTTTCTGTGGTTCCCAACTTCAAGGCGCAAATGCGAGCCGATCTCCCTGTTAAAAAGTCTCGCCACAGAGAGCAACAGTCCTACAACGATAAATCATTCAATCATAACACTTCACTCATAGTTAGAAAATCTGGGGGCAGATGACAGCACTACACATAACAAGCATTACACAGAAACAAACTTTACGTCAGGTTGCACTACACGTACACGCACATTCCCGCATGTACCGATTCGTTGGGGGGTTCCGCGGGGGAGGGGGGTGCATGTGTGGTGTAGCAGTAGTAGGTGGGGCCTCCAAAAAATGGCTCGGGGATCCATGATGTTCTTAAGTCAGCCACCTCGTTGGGCGGTTTGCCTGTTGTGGCGTTGTATTTGTATTTGACTCATCGGACAGTGAAATATTTCGTCATCATAATTAGTTATAAAGATGTTAAATGCATAGATGAATTAAGCAACACTCCAAATGAAAATTTGTTTTTGAAGATATTCAGTGAGGGTTCTAAAAATGAGCCTTTCCCAGAATTCAAGAAGTGAAAAACTGACTCTTCAAGAGCTCTAGGTGTGAAAAACTGACACTTCACAGAATTCTAGGAGTAAAATATGTTTTTTTCATAAACTTTGATATAATGAATCATAATATATCACCATATTTGACCCATCCAAGGTTTCTGAAATAATATTACATTGGAAGTTCTATGGAAGAAATATAAACATCATTCTTTTGCTTGTTAAGATTTGCTTCAATTTGAGATGAGATAAGGTAACTTAGTGAATTTTTTGTTTTAGTAGATGTAAACAAGTTTTTTCACTCAACCTTCTTTTCTTTTTTTCTATGTTTGAATTTATTTGAAGGGTCATACATTAGAATGATTTCGTAGAGAGGATTTAAAACTGACTAATGCGTTATCAAATTAGAAATGATGCATTATCTGATATCGTGAAGTTATGTTTGAAGGGAATATGCTAATCCCAATATTTTTATAAGTGCTGCCGAGATAGTAGCAAATATTGAGTGGGCTTGCACTCATGGACTGGATACAAGTATGCACATATGATCATCCACAGGGCCATAGCATGCCTGCTCGAAATCTGCCCTGGGGCTATACTTGGAAAGAGTTATACTTGGAAAATGACAGGTTTGCCCCCCCCCCACCACCCCCTTATTTTATTTATTTTTTTGATTTGGTTTGAAAGCGAATCTCTCTTGTAAATTATTTCAAAGAAGAAACTCAAATTTCAAGTATTAAGCAAAATGAGTGTACTTTTTTGCTTTGCACGCAATTCAGCTAAGGGACATCGCCCTGGTTGTCCCAGCCTAGTTATGGCCCTGATAGCGCGGCATCATCACTAGAAGTTTATTTGACATTATATATTATCTGTTCACTATATATTATAGGGGAAGGTAGGGTAGTATCGGACGGCGGCTAGTATCAGGAAAGTGTTGTTTTTAACCAGGGTTTAAGCTAGATAAAAAATTTCTTCAGCAAAAAAGTGAAAATGGGGAAAAAATATTTAGTAAAATGCTAATGATTGATAGATGGATGACTACTTGTTTCCTACCTCCTGTACAAAGTTTTACAAAAGTGGTAATACCATTTTCCCGCATTCTAAGATTTTCTCAACCATTTTGCAAAAAGTGGGACCATAGCTTCAACCTTGTTTTTAACATTTACTGGAAGTAGGAGCACCTGTCAAGACACCAGCATGTTGGGTGAAGGAAGAAAGTTCAAATGCTACTGTATTTAGTCAAGCGGCAGTGTTGTAGACACGTGGCAGAAAATTTGATTTTTTTAAATAGTATTTTGAAAGAACAAAGATAACTTCTGGTTGCCATAGTTTGCCTGAAAGTGAGTATAAGTTGCTTTTGTGTTTATTGTTGAAAACAACATTTATTGTTCTTTTTCAAGTTGTAGGCTGTAAATCTCCTTAAACTTACTAATACGTATGTGGTAACCAATTTCTTTGTTCCATGATGTTGCGGGTTGTATCAGCATTGGACAAAGTTTGAGGCCGATATATTCCCACAGAATTTTTTTGTTTGCTGTACAATATGGGTGAACTACTGTGTGAGACATAATTATAAGACTCTCAAATTTTAATGAAATCACAGAAAAGAGCAAAATAAAAAGTGTCAAATTTCAAGCTGTTTTATGATGGCAAAAAATAACTTTATACCAAATATTGGAAAAATTTGGCTCATTACCTCATTGGAATATGCAATGTTTGCCTTGTGATGTCCATTGAATACTACCCCTTGAACTTGTGTGGACGGCCCGGTAGGTACAGTCGAAACACCTGCCGGTTAGAAACACCTGTTCTTGTAAAGACAGTACAATGGCTGTCGTCTAACCAGAGATAAGAAGAGAGACCAGAACCCAGAGATAGTGAATGGATGTGCGACCAATGTGATTGACACTGACGTATTTAACTAAAATGTAGAATGTACATATATTGTTATTTAAAATTAAAAATCATGCGAAAATTAGTTCACCACTACGCTACAGCTAAACATTTGGTGGCAGCAGTTTGGATGTTTTACGCCATTCTGATGTTCCTCTTCGTAAAAGTATTTGACTGTTGATGTCTCCAACAGGAGTTTCGAGTTCAGTCATCAGTGCTGTTGAAAGATTCTGTCATCAGTGCCGTCAAAAAATTCTGTCATCAGTGCTGTTGAGAGATTCAGTCATCAGTGCCATCTGGAGAAATCAGAACTCTTTAGGAATTGGGTCGTCAGCTTCGTCACTAGAACAATAAGTGCCTTGAAGTAATGTAGTGTGTGAACAAAAGTTTCACCCTGTGACTTTTGCAACAGTGATAGTTATTGTTGGGATCATCAGATCATCTCGTTAGGTTCTAAGTCTCTCCGAAGTCTGAAGGGGTAAGTGACGAAGAATAATGGTTAAGGCAAATTTTTTTTGAGACACAGTATTGTTTAAAATGTACCGCAGTTGATTTTATTTATTTGTGGTAGATTGTATATTGTAATTTTTCTTGAGAAACAGCTGAATTACTTTTATTTTGAAGTTAGTTTGTATAACTAATATTATCAACTATGGCATTCCTTGCAAAATCAAGAAAAGAAGATTGGAGGTTGTTAGCAGAAGAGTTGGGGAGAATGTGAATGATAGGATGAGGATTTTGGATCTAAAAAGACTGATTATGAATTCAGCAGATTTTGAAGAAGAGTTTGTTAAGGGGCAATTTTTTAATATTGTTGAAGAGCGAGAGGCTAGGGAGGAATTAGCTAAGAGAAAACTTAAGGAAGAAGTAGAAGAGAAACAGAAAAAAGAAGAATTCACGAGAAAACAAATGGAGGAAGGGGCAGAAAAAAGAAGAAAAAAAGAACAGGAGTTTTTGAATTAGAGAAACTACGCTTAGAAGCAGCAATAAAAAACAAGGGTCGAGGTTGTTTGGATTTCGATAGAAGAAGCAGTGGGGGAAATTATGAGCTTACAAAGCTTCCCCCCAAGTTCAATGAAAAGGGAATGGACATCGCTTTGTTTCTTTCTGTATTTGAAAGGCAAACCAAAAGAGTGGGGGTAGAAAAATACAAATACAATGCCACAACAGGCAAAATGCCCAACGAGGTGGCTGATAAAAAGATGCCCATAAAAATATGGATGTCACATATTTCAAAAATACAGCAACCCAATTAAAAATGCAATTAACACAAATTATAAACAATATATACACATGATAAAATATTATACAACGCCCATAAAGAATACTTATGGTTGTCTTATTCTAAGAATGGATAGCTTCTCGATTTACCCCAACATGTTTATCGTATTTCTTTTTAAACGGGTCAATTGTGTTACAATTTACTACCTCAGGAGGTAAGCTATTCCATTTATTAACAACCCTATTAAAGAAAAAAAAGGTGTGTATCAGCCATGTTGGCTCGTTTACCACTCGACGTGGTACAGCTTATAGCAAAGGAATCGGAAGAAAACTTTGAACACATCAAAATGGTTCTCCTAAACAGGTTCAAAATGACCCCAGAAAATTTTCGAATACAATTTGTCAAACATCAGAGAAATTCAGCCAAGCCATGGCGGGATTTCATTTTTGAACTTTCAAAATATTTTGATGAATGGGTGGAAGGTTTGGAAGTGACTGATTTTGAAGGGTTAAAAACTATTGAGGGTCACAGATGAAATAAAAAGTTGCGTTCCACCGGAAATGAGAGCATTATATTGATGAGTGGACGAAAGTTATGACTCCCTATAAATTGGCCGAAAAATTGGATGCTTACGAGAATGTTAAAGAAGGGTCAAAAAACCCTCAGGACAATGTATAGCAATAATAGATGGCAATATGCAGAAAAAACGTTCCCTAATAAATCTGCCCACTAAGAGAAAAAAGATCTACAAAAACAAGAACAGAGAATTTGAGAAATATAGGTCCCTTAAATGCTATCAATGTGGTTCGCCATCGCATTTATGTCCGCTTCAATTTTGTATAGTAAGAAAATAATAGTACAGTTAACTGTACTATTATTATGTACTTTGCATTATGTTAATGATGGGTCAAAAGATCTTTTAGACCCATATACGACCCTTGGTAGAGAAAATGGCATTCCTATGAAAATTTTGAGGGATTTGGGGGCCACAATAGATTTGGTTTGTGAAAAGCTTATCACTCCTGACAGGTGAAAACATATGGCTTGAAAAGCCGTTAAATCCTGATCCCAAGTGCCTACCCTTGGCACATGTTGAATTATGCAGTAGTTTTGAAAAAATATGTACCAAAGCAGCAGTTATATTAGAAATGAATTAGATGAGGGGCAGTATCTCTTAGGAAACCATAAGGTGGAGTTATTTGAAGAGTGTGAGAAGGCTTGTCTTTTGTCCCCAGAGGTGTTGAATGCCGTAGAAACAAGTGCTCAAACAAAAGCAAAGTTTAATAATGGGATCACCCCAGAAGAGAAAATTGTTAAGTTCTCTTATAAATAGTGTTAAGGCGCTTTGCCATGAAATCACTTCCGCTCATGTAGGAGTTACAAAATCAAAAGACAGGCTTTTGAGATATTTCTTTTGGCCTGGGTGTTTTTCAAAAATTAACATAGATGCTTGTGGACCTCTTCCAGAGACTCCAACTGGGAAACGGTACATCATTACAGCCATGTATCTTTCTTCTAAATACCCAGAGACTATACCAGTCATTGATGTTAAATCAGTGAGTGGTCAATGCACTACTTGAGATATTTAGCAGGATAGGTTTCCCGAAAGAAGTACAGTGTGATCAAGGGGCATCGTTTACAAGTGCTCTCACTTCGGAATTCTTTCAGAGATTTGGGATTAAGGTGAGTCACAGCTCTGTGTATCACCCACAGTCCAACCCTGTGGAACGGTTTCACAGAACCATTAAACGTTTATTGCGATGTCTGTGCGAAGAATCTGAGCCCGATTGGGAAAAACACCTTCCACTAGCTTTGTTAGCATTACGCACAGTTACACACGAAAGTACAGGGTTCACGCCTTCAGAACTAGTGCATGGGAAGAATCTGAGAACTCCAGAAACATTAGTGTATGATCAGTGGACACAGTCAGGGGATAAAGGAAGTCCTGTTACAGAATATGTTCTTAAACTCATAAATAGGATGAAAAGGTGTCACAGGACTTGGCAGTTAGCAAAATGGAAGAATAACAGGTAACTAGAAAAAAACGGTATGATAAAAATTCTGTAAAAAGGGAGTTAAAGCAAGGTGAAACGAAGTACTCATTTTTGCAATTTCTAAACCGAATAAGTTAACAGTTAAATGGACTGGTCCCGGTATGATTCAAAATAGTCTGTCAGAGACGAATTACATTGTTAAGCTTCCGGATAGAAAAGAACAAATATATCATGTAAATATGCTAAAACTGTATTACAAAAGACCTAAAAGCATTAATGCGTAGGAAATGATGGGTACACGGACAATGATATAGATTTTCCCCATTTGGATACCCATCCAAATATTTTTAATTTTGAAGACATTGTCCAGAAAAGTAACTTGCTCGAACGTATAGATTCTCAAAGAATTGAACAATTGCATAATTTGTTGAACAAATATTCTGAGATATTTTCTAACTAGCCAGGAATGACCCATCTGGTTGAACATGATATCACGTTTGAAAAATTACATCGAAGAGACAACACTACTAGGAGACGCTAGCTATCCAACTTAGATCCTTTATTCTTGGACGCAGAAACCGAACTGAAAACTAAATACAAACTTTCTTTTCACCCAATGGCGGTACGGTGACATAAGTGCCATCTCTCGGTGATGATGAATATAACAAATATATACATATAACATTTAACAATGTTGATAGATGATAAGCCCGCCAGAGCTAGGCCGTGTAAGATTTCTCAACGGCAGAATGGTATTTTAAAAACTGAAATTCAAGGAATGTTAGATTTGAAAATAATTGAAGTAGGGGAATCAGATTATACCTCACCAATGATCGTTGTTGTTGAAGCACCACATAAGGATCCCAGACCTTGTATTGATTATCGCCGGTTAAATGATGTGATATGCACCAAATTTTTTCCATTGCCAAATATAGAAGAAAGGCTTGAATTAGTTTCATCAGCAAAATTCATTATAATATTAGATTTATGCAAAGGATACTGGCAGATTCCATTGAGTCCCACAGCTCAAAGATTTGCCGCTTTTGTTACCAGTTTCGGAACGTACAGGCCACTACGCATGCCATTTGGTCTGAAAAATGCTCCACATTTCTTTAGTAAACTTATGGCAAAATTACTAAGGGAGTACGAAAATTTTGCTGTACCATACCTCTATGATATAGCTATATTTTCTGAGTCATGGGAGATGCACCTGAAACATATCGAATTAGTGTTAGAACGCTTGAAGGGAGCTAAATGAACACTAAAACCATTGAAATGTTCGCCCAAGATCATGTCAAATATTTGGGTCATATAGTTGGGCAGGGATATAGGAAACCATGTGAAGAGAAAATAGAGGCCATTGAAAAGTTTCCTACTACAGAAACCAAAACTGAAATCAGAACTTTTTTACGATTGGTAGGATATTATAGTCATAGAAGCTTTAAAAGGGAAAGAAAAGGGGGAAATCATCTGGACTCCTGAGTGTAATGAGAGTTTCACTTGTTTAAAAAACAAGTTAGTCAACCAGTGCTATATGCATCAGCTTTCTATAAGCAATTTATTGTGCAGACAGACGCTTCAAATATGGGAATGGGTGTCATTTTAGCTCAAGAGGATAGTGCAGGAGAAAAACATTCTATACTTTTTCTTAGCAAAAAGTTTTCTCAGGTAGAAAGGAACTACACCACTACTGAGAAGGAATGTCTGAGTATTGTTTTTGCTGTTAAATGTTTACACTATTATCTAGATGGTCAAAAAATTTTTATTGTTATTGATCATAATCCTCTTGTGTGGTTACAGAAGAATTGTAGCACAAACCAGCGCCTGATGCATTAGGCATTGTCACTCCAACAATATGACTTTCAGATACAGCACAGACCTGGTCGCAAAAATAGGGATGCTGATGTGCTAAGTCGTAATATTTCTGAATGACCTGCAATTTGTTGAGTGTTTCGAAAACTATGTATGAATGCTTTAATTTTTTCTTGTTATTTTTTGTCATATTATTCCATTATAATTGCAGAGTTTTATGAAGAATTGTTTTTTTTTTTTCTGTGTTCAAAAATTATTTTGAATTCGGTAATATATAAACCCAGTATTCTACGAGTCATGTTATTATTTTTTATTTTTCAAATTTACTCTGTGAATTAATTCAAATGTATCGCGAACAATGTTTTCTTTATTATTATTTTTTGTGTGCCTCAATTTGCCTGTCATGGTACTTCAGTAGTAATATACCTCTAATTAAGTGTTAATATAATTTTGTTGCAATCTTTTACAAGCTTTATTTGTGGTCTGTTTAGATAGTGAATTTCCATTGTGAAAATCCCAATAGAAATTTCTTTAAGGGGGAGAAAGCTGTGATGTCCATCGAATCCTACCCCTTGAACTTGTGTGGACTGCTCCGCCAGGTGCAGTCAAAACATCTGCCGGTTGGAAACACCTGCTCTTGTAGAGGTAGTATGCCCTCATCTAACCAGAGACGAACGGAGATAGTGAATGGATGTGCCACAAACATGGTTGGCACTAAAGTATTTAACTAAAATGTAGATATATTGTTATTTAAAATTAAAAATCATTTAATCAAGAATAATGATTTGTTACATCATTGGCGAAAATGAGTTTACCACTACGCTACAGCCTCAAAGAACTTTATATATACCAAGTTGCTCCTGCAAAAATTCTACGTAGCTTTTTCAATTCATCCTTGAAGGTACAAGAACTACACTGCTCAAAACAATTAGGGGAGCAAGCAAAAAAGTGAAGAAAACCGTGCGAGACAGCCACGTATTGGCATACAATGGATAGTACACGCGTATCAATGCGCAATACAGAAAAAAGACGTAAAAAAATTTGGAATTAAGCTTTAATTCTTTGAAAATATGGAAAAAACATGAAAAGATGATTTAGGGCAACAATTTGGTTACATGTAAACGATTAAAAAAAGTACTGTTTAGACATGATGCATGAGTTTTAATAGGGCGTGTTGTCTCCTCGAACAGCTAAGACTGCTGCACACCTGTTTGCCACGGATGCGATGATGTTATCGATCAGACTTTGGGGAATACTGTTCCACTCCTCAAGAAGTGCAATCTGCAAGTCTCGGACAGTAACAGGCGGCCTTGGTCACACAGCAATGCGTCGTTCGAGCATGTCCCAAACATGCTCGATTGGATTCAGGTCAGGAGAGCACGCTGGCCATTCCATACGCTGTATTGTTTCAGCTTCAAGCATGTTCTCCACCAGACGAGCTCTATGCGGTCGGGCATTATCATCCTGGAAAACAAAGGAATCTCTAATGGCTCCAGCGTTAGGGATGACATGAGGTCGCAGTATCTCGTCTGCATACCTTCGGGCCGTCAAAGTGCCATTCCGAATGATATGCAGGTCCGTACGTCCGCCTATGCTGATTCCACCCCATACCATCCAACCAGCTCGTCTGTATTGTGACCTTTCACGAACGAATGCGGGGTTATTTCGAGTGCCCCTGTTCCTCCATACCAGAACACGTCGGGTGTCACACTCCAGACTGAATCGGGATTCGTCTGTAAACAGCACTTGGCTCCAATCATGTTGCTCCCAATCTCGATGTTCAGCAGCCCATCTTCTTCGGGGTGCACGGTGGCGTGGGGTCAACGGAATGCAGACCATTGGCCTAAGTGCATAGAGCCCTCCCTCATGAAGCCGATTACGTACTGTTTGGCTGGACACCCTTCCTCCTGTTGCCAAGAGCAACCATCTTTGCAGCTGCGTAGCATTCTCTGTTCTGTTTCGACGGGCTGTTAACCGTATATACCGGTCATCAGTTGCTGTAGTGCCGCGTGGCCGACCTTGCCCTGGTCGACGTCTAACATTTCCTGTTTCTTGGAATCGATTCCACAGCCTTGCAACAACACTTCTGGTGACTCCAACAGCGTCCACGACACTACGTTGTGTTTGCCCGGATTCCAGTCTGCCTATAACACGCCATGCCATGGATTCCGGTAAATCACGTTGTTGAGACATCCTCAAGTCACCTTGTCTCAAAAAAAAAATACTGCGCAATCAAATTTCACAGTTACGGCAGTAAAAGAGACGTTTCTGCAACATCCCGATTTCTGCCCTTATCTCCTTTTTCTGGTTTTTGACGTCATCAACTTTGATTTGCATTTGAAGTTTTCTTCTTCCGTTTCCTGCTAGGCTTTAAATTATGGATGATTCATTTTATGTTACTTATCGGTATACATCTTTGCGTAAAACCATGTGGTCCCCTAATTGTTTTGAGCAGTGTACATCAGTCTTTCCTTGGGCAGAAAATGCTCCCCAAACTATCACTGAACCACCACCCATTTGACGGCTCATTAAATGCAGTGTTGCAGACCTCCAAACATGCCAATATGAATGGAAACCATCTGTACCATCAAGATTGATTTTTTTTTTTCATCAGAGAACAAAGAATACCACTGAGTCCAAGGCATGGTAAGTTTTGTGAAAGTCAAATGATTCTGTTTGTGTTTCAAAGTTAATGGAGGTTTTTTAATTATTTTCATGTTACTTGTAGAACTTAAAACCCTGAAAATAAGGCTGAGCAATTGCAAAATATTAGTAAGTCCATTATAACTATAGAAGACAATGGTGCTGCCACATCTACCATGATTTTGAGCTTGCCTGGCCCTTCAAAACCAGTAGCAGATGAGCAGATAGAGGAAGTTGGAGCAGTTTTGGAAAATTATAGTGCACAACTTTTCCTCTATTATTGAGGATTCTCTCTAAACAATTGCATCTCAAAATATTTTATTGAAGATATCACCACTTCCTTACAGTTCAAATACAAAATTTGTATCAAGACGAAATCGTGGGCAAAAAAGTGCAATTTTAACCTCAACTCCATGCAAAACCGAACTTGAACAAAAGAAAAGTGAGAAAGAAGAAAAAGATAGAATCTATACAGCTAAGAGGAAATTGCTTGGCTAAAATCATGTAAATAAGGAGAGAAAAAAAAATCTAAATAAATCAGTTCAATTAAAGAGATTGAAATCAACTAAAACTGGGACTGAAAAAGATTTAAAAAAAAACGAACTCTAACATTTTCAAAAGAAGACTTGTTGAGAAGGAAAAGGAAAGCAAAAATTGAACTAAAATCTGAAGGAAAAAGGAGGAGGCCAAGAGACTGCATTATCTGTGGTAAAACCTTTTGAAGAAGACCTGATTCAGTGTAGGATTTGTGAAGGTTCGGCTCACGAAAATTGTGCCGATCTTGAAGGAAACAATCTGTTTTATGAATGTGATATTTGTTTTATCATAAAAAAAGTGAACAACAGAATGCATTTGTCTTTAAAACAAATTGTTAAATTTTCAAAGACTGATAATTTTTTAATTTTTCTTATTTATACCACTTTTTTTTATCATGCATTAACTTATTTTTAAGATGTGTAATTTTTGTACTCTTATAAATTCCTCAAAAATAACTCTGCCTAATAATAAAAATTTGTTTATGAAACCAAAAATAATTCTCTTCTCAAATTTTTTCATTTCTGTTATAACCCTCCACAAGTAAAACTGTTAAAAATGTAAAGTGTAAAAAAAAACTATTGATATTTTTATCTTAGAAAAATGTATTATATGAGATGTTTTAATGGAAAAGTTTTGTATGGAATGCAATCTGGTCGACTAAGCTGTAAAAATATTTTACATATACAGAGTTGCCAACTGCTACGTTTGTCCGTAGTTTCTACTGTTGAACTTATTAAATTATGGAGTTACAGATAGAACTCCCCTAATATTACTACTACTATTACTGATGCCTTTTTTATACATTCCATAAATGTAAATCCAGGAGGATCATAAATCTGTTAGAAAACTTTTTTAGTTTCTGCTAATTTTTTCTGGATAAAGAATCTGCTGAAAGGATTTTGCACACACATAAAAGGAGATAAAATAAAATCTGTCGCCCATGAATTAAAAAAAAAATGGTGTCACGTGATAGCTGTTTTGGATTGATAGGGAAAAAAATTTCCAGTTGACCTTGATTCATGCATACAGCAGTTTTTCCTTCATTGTAGGATGGATGGATGGATGGATCGAAAGGGGGGGGGGGAAGGTTGTAAGGGTATAGAGTATAAGAGCCCTTAGTTGCTCCTGAAGTCTTCTAGCCAGATGGGTCTTAATTTATCGTCAAAAACAGCTACTTGAAACATTTAATTCTATGGAAAGGGTGTTTGCCCCCATCATTGTCGACATGCAAATGCATTGGAAGTGTTTGAGACATGGATGCTCAACTTGATCATAAAAAAATAGATTTTGATTTCTGAATTACTTTTGGGGATGCTCAGACTGGTGCTACAAAATACTGTGCCACTGCACCCCTGGCTCAGATGCCGCTGTCTACATGAAAGTACTCTGATGGTTCTTCCTGGTTGGGGGTAATAAATAAATACACACACACACAATACATAGGCTTTTGCTTTTTCTCCCCTAAACCCATACACGTAGGTACAGCTGCAGCCACTGTTTAAGATCTACAAGATCCCAAGTCTCTGATCAGTGCTGAGGGAACAGGGTAGGGGTAATATGTTGGTCTGAGACTTTTGCTTTTTTTTATCCTCCGCCCACACAGCAACAAGCCAGAGGATGTAGCACTGTACAAGAGGATGCAAGTCCTTCTGATGTGCTGATGTCTTGGGATGCTCTGTGGGTCATTTCCTGGCTTTTCTTTATCACCATAACTTATCATTCCCTTTACATCGGAAGGGAGCTCAGCAAATCCCTTAAGAGCAGTCCCTAGGGGATTTTTTCTCAAAGTTTTTATTCCATTGCCCCCTTCATCGGAAATTACTTTCTCTCATCACCCCTCAACTCAAGTGAACCTGTGGGAATCCAGTGTATTATTACTAAAGAGCATGTTTCGGCCCAGAGAGCCGCCGAATGTCCTGTATAATTGAGCCAGACAGTGTTATGCATGAAACCGTGTGGCTGACACGGCCAGCAGAGCTCGCTCGTATGTTCTCGATTACCATTACTCTTTTTTTGTCTTCATCGTATTCATTGTGCAAATAAATATTTCATTATTTTCGCGGAGAGATTTCAATATATTTGTCAACATCATCGACCCCCCTTCTTTCTACCGCCACAAACCCTTATTATCCTGTGTTGAATCCATGACTTCTATTGCCCCTTGGACTATTCCATTGCCCACTTTGGGAAACACTGCCTTAGGGCACTGGGGGGAAAATATTGATTCAGGACACCATGCTATAGGAGCAATTTTCAGGATGTCACAGATATTCACAGAAAACAGCTATTTACAATTATTCACAAATAAGAATCTTGCATTGAGAATAAAGTTCAACAACACTCACTACTCTCTCTATTCCTCCCATCGTTTTTAAAGAGAGATCAAATTTTCCAGAAATTCTACCATAGTACCAATCTGGTGGCGCCACTGTATGGAGGTCAACAAACACCTTGATCTTTCTACAAGATTTGATTGTTTACCTTTACACTTCTGGTTTGGCGACTGGAGATTACTGTCCCTGGGCATCGGCATCAATAGTCTTGAAGAGCCAAAGGCAGTAAAAGGGTCTAGAATCTCTCCTAACACCGAAAATGGTTTGCCCCCATTAAAAGTGTGTTAATAGAAAAACTGAACATGGAAAGGTTATCAGAAAACTTTTCAGTGAATTTGAATTAGAAACTTATAGAAGTGCTTGCTATAAAGAACTTTGTCAGTGCTGATAAACTTGGATTTTACCATTCAATTCAAAATTTGTACATATCTCTCACTTATTTCATTCATTTGATATGGATTCAATAACATAAAACTGCAAATCAACTGGATCTTAATCAACTACTTTTTAGCTAAGTTGCAAAAGTGAATCGTTACTATGTATCCTATTTAGCTTTCCAAGATTTTCATGAATTTAAGTACTTTTAATGGGGGGGGGGGGAAGACGAGCAGATCAGCCGCTAGCTGAACCCACTTTTTTTTTTACCTTCAGAAAATAACTTTCAGGTATCTTTACATTAGGGATCATTCAAGTACTACATCAGCATCGATGGGGGATTTCAGATTTGCTGACTTTTTGATGAGGGGTGGGGGGGTGTTTGGTTATGATGCTTATGTCATCAACCACCCTTTATAAAAATATTAACTATTCTTAATGGTGTCTTACTCGGTGCACGAAAAACGAGTAAAACTTCTCACTAGTTTGTGGGCACCTGAACTAACATTCTCCCTATTGAGTCCCTGACAGAGCCACTTTAGGGATCTCTAAACAGTTAGTGGATCTAAGTGATCTGGATCTGTGCTGTGTGTCATACAAGTGCTGCAGATCACTTAAGTAATCTAGGAATGTGCCACAGATAACTTGAGTGATGTAGTGCATTGGTGGCCGCATCAATGCTCTAAAACTTTGTCACATGTCACTCAAGGGATCTCTTAATGTGCCACAGATCGCTTACATGATCTGAAATTGTGCCACGGGTCACTTGAGCTATCTGTAAATGTCTCATTTGGTTCATTTTTACAAAAATAGATTGAGACAGGCCACATCATAACCCCAGGGCCACATTTGGTCCGCACAGGCCAAATGTTTACCGCGGGTCGAGGGTTACCAAGGGCTTGGAGGTAGGGTCGCAATGAATTTCTTGAGCAATTTTGAGTTCTTAGCCTTCAAATAGCATTGAAATTAACAGAAATTGATTATAATAACTTATCAAATAATTATAATAACTTATCAAATAATTATAATAACTTATCAAATAATTATAATAACTTATCAAATAATTATAATAACTTATCAAATAATTATAGTAACTTATCAAATAATTATAATAACTTATCAAATAATTATAATAACTTATTATTTCGAAATTGTAATTCTTTTAAAAAATATTTTTTGCATTAAAAAAATAAATTTTTGATCATCAGGGGGGGGGGGGAAGGAGGAAGAACCCCAACCCAGATTCTATCCTTATAAGTCTCTGATCCCACCAATAAGCGTTAGGAGGAAGGGGGCAGAGTGCTGACGAAATTTTGCTAATGGGGAGGGTAGGAGATTTGCTGGGGAGTGGGTCAAAAATTGCAAAAAATTTGTTGACTTAATACTTGAACAGCCCCTTATTTTAAAGCATACATGTGCTCAACCCGTGGCCCCAGTACACTTACAGATAAATTAAGTGGCTTGTGGCACATTCTTACCTTTTTTAAATGACCCTTTCTTTTTTCTTTCAAACCGAGCACAACTCAGGTCTATCACCATTTTATGGGTGATTTACTACCTAGCGAGTTGTGCCAGAGGTGTTACTGTGTGTGTACCTAACAGTCCGAATACGTATGTAGTGTTGTTTTTGATTTTTCAGTGCCACCATCTACATTTCAGAAGTGAAGTGAGTGATGTGTTATGATTGAATTACATTTGTGCTGTTTGTAGGTCTGTTGCTCGTGGTAGGTCTGTGGCGAGACTATTTAACGGGGTGATCAGCTCGCATTCGCGCCTTGAAGTTGGGAACCACAGAAAACCAACTTCAGCCGACCACCACTATGGCGATGACGGGTTCGAACCCGGGTCCTCGCGATGCGATTCCTTCACTATGACCACTCGACCACTTTACTTGACTTTAAATGACCCGCTGCATATTTCCTGATCACTCAAGTGGCTCGTGGCAAATTCTTCAATTGAGCAGCCCAATGCAAATTTCCCAATCACTCAAGTGGCCCGCAGCACATTCCCAGATTGCTTGAGTGAGGGGGAGGCTTTCTTTCATATCAAGCACAACTCAGGTCTATCACCATCTATGGGCGATTTACCTAGTGAGTTGTGCTGGAAGTGTAACTGTGTGTGTGTGTACCTAACAGTCTTGAGTGCTTACGCAGTGTTGTGTTTGATTTTTCAGTGCTGCCATTTATATTTCAGAAATGAAGTGAGTGATGCAGAGATGCCACTGTACTTTAATTTATCTCGGTATTCAAAAAATCTTGGTCCCTTTTTAGTGAAAGCGGATCCCTCTCAAAAAAAAATTATCTTCAAATAAACTATGCCTCCACTGGTATCTCTATGAATTTTTTTTCCAGCATACCCTAGGTGTTTCATCACCTGATTATATCACTTCGTTTAGACAGCAGCGGGCCATTTTCTGGGTAGGAAAAGAAGGTATCTCTGTGAATCAAATGATTCATTTCTAAAAACGTGTTCTATCCAAAGGTTCATTTACTTTCATTGTCTGCTAGTGGAAAAAACTTACAAAGAAGCCCTTTTAATGAGAATTTAACATTTGGAATGTGTAGCACATATAACAAATCTAAATCAAATATACAGTTGATCCCATTTAGAACATTTTTCCATTTAGTACAACTGATTTTCATGGTCCCAACTTTAACTAATTTTTATTAAAATTTCCCATTTAAAGTGTTTTCCTGCATACAATGTTTTTATGGCGTGAGTTTTTTGAAAAGCGTTTCAAGCAGAATCCACTGTAATTAAAAGTTGGAGGCACACATTTATATATTTACTAATAAATCGATCTATAAATTCCCTTTTGATTGATTTTTCATTTCTTTAAAGAAATCTTAGCTCTTTCCATAATATCTTTCAATTTAAATTTAAAGCAAATGAGATTCTCTCTTTCTTCTCTCAGTACACACTCTCTCAGACACTTATCTTTCCTATTCACAGGAGCAAGGATTTCATATAAATCCTTGTGAGGCGATTTCCTGGTAGAATGATTTTATTTTTTCCCCTCCATGATAGCCTACACTAGACCCACCTGCTCCCCCCACCCTAGTTGTGGCCCATTACAACGAACTCCAAGAGACTTAAGAATCACTTTGTTATAACAAAATTTTGTATAAAGGAATTCCAGGTTTTTGTATTTTTTCTTTTATTTGGGGGATTAGAACAAGTTAGTTAAAACAAGATTTTCACTATAACAGTATTCGTTAAAACAGGATTCGACTGTATAAGCTTTGGCTTTAATTTAATTAAAGTAATATGCACATGAGATGTTTTGCATTTATATTGCTTAAGGGTTACAGTACAAACATATATACAGAAAAATGCTCATCGAAAAAAATTTCAGCCCATTGATTACACTTTATTTGGCTATGAAGCACAAAATGTAATTTACGCCCAAGACTAATGACAAAGCTGCCTTTGCCAGAGTCTTTAACTCAGCCTTATAAATGTACATCGAATTGTAGAACAGTGTCTTGTAATAGCAAATCAGGATTAACTTATATTCCGATGTGCAAGTGTGTAAACAATGATTGCCAAAGTAAAAGTGACTGATCATGTTACTGTCTTTTTTTCGCATATTTCTGTTTGAATTTGCTCTTTCTTATTGAATTATTTTTTATCAACACAATAAATTTTTTTATTAATAATTTTCATTTTTATTTCATTTAACAATCTATCTCATTAATTTTATCATCAGAAGAAGCTAACTATTGTCATTAAATTAATTTTAAAATGACTATAGCATGTGCTCAATGGATTTCTCTGATACTTAAGGGTGAAGGTGGGGGGGGGGGGGGTTAAAAAAATTAGACCATAAATAATATTTAAGCTGTTGATCAATTGACAAAATGTGGTCCTCATATTTTGCATACTCAGGTGCCTTTAGCGCCTTCACTATGTACAAAACCAGGATTTTCGTGGATTGAGGAAGAATGTTTATTGCTTAACTTATATCAGGTCATGTACGGCCTGCAATATATGACAAACAACCAATAATATTTCTGTATGGTAAACATTACATTTCTCTAATTTCAGCTTCAGTACTAGGCAGGTTTGGCAGAAACCCGAATTTCTTTCAGGGTTTTTGATATTGAAGAAAATTGCAATATTGAAGGAAAGAAAGTTATATATGCTTTAAATAAGTAAATTTTTTTTAACTTGTTTGAAATCGGAGGGCACAATGATTGTTTGGGGCAAGGCATAATGATGTCAGATCATATATATGCAAATACAAGATAAGTCAGCTTTAACATTAGACACTGGGATGTGTCCCCCTCCCATGCCCCCGGTATCTCCGCCCATGCAAGAAGCTGATGACAGAAACTTACATACAGTTTACTACATGTCGAAAAAAACAAGTCCAGCTGAAGAGAAGTACAGTAGCTATGTACTCTAGCAATTGAAGCTATGAAGGAGTTTCGTGTTATTGTTGGGTATTAGATTCAAAATCATCACAGACTGTTCAACATTTCATAAGACCATGGTAAAGAAATATCTTGCCACAAGAATCGCTAGATGAGCCATTCTTCTAGAAGAATTTGATTATGAAATCACTCATAGGCAGGGTTTTTTTCAGAAAAACCCAGCCCACTGGTTTTTTTCAAGGTTTTTGATATTGGAGCATAAGGAAAGAAAGTTATATATGCTGTGAATAAATAAAATATACGGGGTAATTTATGACAATTATTATATATATATATATATATAATAAGTATATTAATAATATATAGCACAGAACATTAATCAATATTGATAAAAATTTTAGCTGGTTTAGTATGTGCTTAAAGTGCAACCAGAGTTCAAACACCTCTAGTGGAGAAACACTGTTCCCAAATCATAAGAAATAGTATAGCAGTTTATTAGAATTATGATTAAAAAAACAAAAATCCAGCAGAGTATTTGTAAGCAACTAAATTCTTAAACACATCAATCTTATTCTTTTTCTAGATTGTATACAGAAAACTCTGTTATTATATATTTGATCACTGGAAAAAATAAAATTTATTTACAACATTGTTTATAATTTTTTCACTCACTATTTGGTGATACGAATAGTTAATGTATGTAATGTGTGAGTAAATGAGTATATATGTATTTTTAATAAAGAATATATATCAAGGGACAAATATTTAATAATTATTACATACTAAATTAATTTGAGGAAAGATGTCACTCCCTCTTGTTAATACGACAGCTATGGAAAACTGGCTGAGTGAAAAGATATCGATGTTTCAGGAAAGGAAAATTCATCTCTGCCCTCATTAGGACTCGAACCCGCTCTCTCGTTTGCCAAACGAGTGCTCTACCAACTAAACTATGAAGATAGGATTTCCCCTGCTTGGAGCATATGTATATGCTGAATGGCTCAGTGCAATGGACGGTGGCAACATTCTGCTAATAGCTCGCAGAAGACATCAGGGCACCAGATGGCGGTGTATGACAAAAGATGTCACTTTCCCTTGTTAATACGACTGATACAGAAAACTGGCTGAGTGAGAAGAGACAGGAACTTCCTTTCCTGAAACATTTCCCCCCCCCAGCACAACTCAGGTCTATCGCCATAGGCAATTTACTACCTAGTGAGTTGTGCCGGAATTGTAAGTGTGTGTACCTAACAGTCTGAGTGCGTATCTAGTGTTGTGTATCAGTTTTCTGTATCTGTTGTAATAAAAAGGGAGAGTGACATCTTTCATCATATACATCGATCTGGTGGCCCTAATGTCATTTTCAAGCTATTAGCAGAATGGTGCTACCATCTATTGCAATGAGCCATTCAGCATATATATACAGTCAAACATCGTTAGTGCGTCACCCGGTTAATACGTCACTCCGTTTATCGGATCACTTTTTGGAAGTCCCAATTGTCCTTAGGCAGGAATTGGCACAGATATGGCTTACTCCGTTTAACGAGTCACTCCGCTTACCAAGTCATATTTTTGCTCTCCTAAGAGTGACTCATTAACAAGGTTTGACTGTATATGCTCCAAGGATGGGAAATACTATCTGTGTCTCTTTTAGCTTAGTTGGTAAAGCACTCGTTTGGCAAATGAGAAACCAGGGTTTGAGTCCTCGTGAGGGCAGAGATTAATTTTCATTTCCTTAAACATCAATATCTTCTTACTCAGCCAGTTTTCTGTATCTGCTGTAATTAATAATTGCTTTATTTTTGAATTATTTTCCTTTATTTTCAATTAATTTAAATTTACTATTAAATTAATTCAAATTTATTATTGGCCTAATGTAGAACCCGGTAATGTTTTCAGTGTTGCCAGATTCCAAATGATTGTGCAATAATGTTTTATTTCGTAAAAATATGTGAAATAGAAATTCGGTCAAAAAAATTTGTTAATTACTGTGCCGCTAATTCTTCATTTCGATTCCTTGCTGTGATAATGAGTGATGGGAAGATTTCCCTTTATATACCAGCAGTGCTGAGTGCGATCGCATTTCATTAAACCTGAAGCGATTCGTTCTGAGAGCAGTGTACTGAGTTGTGTCTCTTCCGTCACTATGTATTGATGATCCAGTAGCGTACTTTGCCACCGCCAGAGTCGTTCTGCTTCTCCTCTTGGTCGCCATCTCCCCACCTGTCCGGAAGTCTTCCATGCAGACATGCCAACATTGGTTTAAAGCTCGTCAGTAGTGATGAATGTGTGTTCAGCTTTGCCATGTGGGGTCCCAACATAATCATAGTACAATACAAAATAATCACTCAAAAATTTAATTTTTTTTAATTCAAAGTACACTATTTAATAATTTCGAGGCACTGGAACTTAGAGGACTCAGGCCATATGAGCCCCTCTTTCCGAAACAATGTCATGAGGTCACTGAGTCCCTTAATGATTCACGAATATTCAATGCCATCCCAACTTGCATAGGTCCTGGTTGGCCATATATGGACGTCTAGCAACCTTAGACCCCCATTTTATTCGTATCAGAGCTGTTATGGCACCTACGACGAAATATTCTTTCTGACAAAAGTTTTGTGAGCTCGACCATATGCTGGACATGCCATGCTGAACAGTTCAAAAACCTTTTTTTATCCCACAGCATGGGGTGGTTTTGGCGGGAAACCAGTTTGTGCGCATTTACGCAACACCTATAGCAGAAAGCCTTCGTGTGAAGCTTTGACATCACTGCAGTTGTCTTTGTCTTTCACCTGCAGCCATTGGATAAGGCAAGACGAAGTATGCGAAATCTACCTTTTTTGCAGTATATTCAATGACTATAGGTGAAACAGATGACTTCTGTATGTCAAAAGCTTTGTGCAGAGGCTTTCTGCTATAGAAGGTAGAGCGGTGGGTATGCACCTTTACAGGTTGCCTTCTGCACAGACAAAACAGATCAACTCTGAGTTTGCCTTCTCTCAAACTCTCACATGCGTATATGAATTCATCATTACGGTGAAAATAGATGCATTTTTATAATAATAAAAATAAGTAAAACAAAGCAAGAAACTCAAACAACTTGGAAAGTCAGGGAGAATCAGGGAATTGGAAAACGGTCAGGGAAAATATGAAACACTTGTGTCAAAATTCAAGGAGAATTCTAAATAACTGGAAAAAGTTTAGGAAAATATGAAGGGGAAAAGAATCAGGATAAATCTACGTTCCAGTGGTTTACCTTCACTTTTTCCATGGAAGATTATTTTTCAGATCCCCAGGGAGAGAAAAAAAATCTATCAGCATTTTCCTCTGGATCCCCTACTGAAAGAAATATCTCTAGTTGAAAGATGGGATTTCACATATACTGGGAAAACAATGTTAGCTGAGAGGAACAATCTGCCCTTTGAGTAAATAGATGAAGGGATCTAAAGTGGAGAGACCTTCCTTATCTATATACGGTTTGTGACTTCTTCAACGCTGTCAATATATGTATAATATTTATGCCTTTATAATGGTTTTCCACTTTATTCAATCCTCCCAGTAATGAGAGCTTTTTGAATAGACACCATCATCAGCATCACTTTGAGGGTAAGGGGCCGTTCAAGTATTACGTCATCATCGATGGGGGGGGGGGGAGTTTCCGATTTGCTGACTTTTGATAACAAAGGGGGGGGGGGTGTTTGGATAATGCTTACGTCATCAACCACCCTCTATGAAAATATGAGTTAGGACTCAGAGGGGCAGAGCTGATGACGGAAATTTGCTGACAAGGGGGGGGGGGTCAGCGTTTTGGTGACTTTTGCTGACAAGGTGGGGGGGGGGGGTTAAAAATGGCTACTAATTTGCTTACGTAATACTTGAACGGCTCCTAAGGCAAAGGATGATGCCCCATAAAAATCAGTGTTAAAATTGCCGATTTTAATGTAGAAATGCGGAAATTTGGTGGGGTTTTCTGTCACATCAATAATTTTAAAAATTGTATTCAATACTCGATTTTTGAAATATTGAGTTCGCTTAGAGATATACGAAGCCCAGAAAATTAGATATGAAGTAAATAGCCGGACCTACCTTCGAGTTGGATATCCATACAATAACATTGATTTAAACTTTTTATTTATATCTTCTCAAGCATGAAAATTAATGTCCCCAAATTGTCTTTTAATATTCAACTGCATAAATTCATATAGTTTAGGTTGCTTTAAAATTAATTATGGGCCCCGTGAAAAGTACATCGAAAAATTCCACAGCTTCAATTAAGCATTTTTTTGAAGCAGAAACAGGCAGAAATGGATAACTTGAAGTTCAAAGGGGGGGAATCGAAATACCTAGCACCCTTTAAAAAAAGAAAAATATATATATTTATTTTTACGTTTCTTTAAATCTAGATTTCTTTCTTTCATGAGTCGCGTAGGAAGTAGCCATATTGGTGAACTTAGACACGGTTTGCATGTCCCTCAAAGAAAGAGGGAGATATCACGTGATCCAAAAAAGTCTTATTGAAGAAAACCCGGGCAACGCCGGGTATTATAGCTAGTATATATATACAATTGTTGCAAACAAAGCTAATACCATCTCTTAACTTCTTTTCTATCTCTTCTGAAAAACATTTTATCCTCTTGCTTTTTTTCCCTGCCTGTGGGTAGAGAACCTTTAACCTTTATATGTTGAAGTATGATTTGAATTCAATTACTCTGTGTGAGATTTCCTAGGAAACTAGTATTGTGTTCAAGATCATATACACAATTTGATTTCGTAAGGGGTGAGTGGTGGCGGCGGCAAAATATTAGCATTCTGTCTGTTATGTGGTTTTCAATGGTATATTACCACAAAATAATAAACAGTCCCGCCGTATTCGCGGTTCCTGTATTTGCAGTTTTTTCCTTGATTGGATTTTTTTCAGCAATCGTCATTCACGTGTTTTGTTTATAAAATTTGAGTTGTGTGTGTGTCTAGTGCTACTGGTAATACTCCGAAAAGAGGAAAAAAGTGAAAACTTTACAAAAAAATTGGATGTATTGGCAAAAGTAAGTCAATTGCTGCAGTGGCTCACCATTATGGAATCAACGAATCTACGGTGAGATATATCAAGAAAAAGGAATCTAGAATTCGATCAGCCATGGCTGTAGCTGCACCTGTGGCAGAAAAAACTTTGCGTCTCCTACGGAATCCATGTGTTTCTCATACCGAAAATGCAGGGTTTTTTTTGTGGGTACAAGACTGCTACAAAGAAGGTAGTCCAATTGATTGTAATATTATAATAGGAAAAAGCGAAAAGATTAATTCACTTCTATAGAGGGAAGGGCTAGAAAGTCTGTTTTATCAGAATTTTATTCAAGTAAAAGTTTATTTCATAGGTTTAAGAAACAATTTAGATTACGCAATGGCAAACAAGCATTTAATCACTGGAAAACAAGCCGCTGCCGACCAGGAGGCAGATAGAAAATTTCCAAAGACACTGCAGAAAATTATTGAAGAGAAGGGATGCTCACCTCAGGTGATATCCCTACTATCTATTCATCCTATTTAACACTAGAACCGTGGCACTTTCGAACCGAGGACTGGGTCAAATTGACCCACACTGTGACAAAATAGTGTTTCATAGCGAAAAAAGGAATTTATTTTCGATTCCTGGGGTCCCCCCCCCCCCACTCTTATTCAATGTTGTTCAATTGCATATTCATAATGGAAAATTATATTTGTTTATGAATATAAAATGAGATTTGAAATTAGCTAAAAAATGATGTCATTCAGTAAAAATATGATTTAGTATACATTATTTACTCTATTCAGTCCAAAAACATTTTTCAGTTATCCCATAATATGACAAAGATGTAAAATAAGCACGTCAAATTAAGTATGAGAAAGTCTATAATATGATACCGTCAAATAAGTATTGATTTCCTACTGATAAGTGGAATTTATGATGATTGAGCCATTTTTGTTTTCATTATTCTTGCACATTCATCGCATGTTGAAGTTGTACAACCCATGCAAAAATCAAGTTTTGTTTCCACATTTTTATGTTACCTGATATCAGACTCGTTTATTTTTATTTATTACTGTTATTATTATTTTGATCGCTCACAAACAGTTACATGATCAAGAGCGCACGAACGTTTCCTTTTGCGCAAGGGCAACGCGTGTGATAAACGCAGCTCTTCAATAAGATTTTAGACGAACTGCTTTCAAAAAATAGTTCTGGCCTTCTGTACTGCTCTACAAAATACAGGAATTTTTTATAGTGAGATCCAGGATGTTGTAGAAAATGTCTGTAATGCCCGAATACTTTCTGGGCATTTGATCGCTACAACAACGATTGTTACACTTTTGAATTGTAGTGTGAAATAGTTTCTGTGTGTGTGGAAGCTTTTTGGGACTACTACTGCCAATATCGACTGCCAGATGAAGTGTGCTGAATAATGAAAAGCTTATATCGTTCTTTCCGTGATAAATTGTCATTGTGGCATCATTGTTACATACAACTGTTGTTTCTCTCTCTCAACTCTATCTTTATTGCATCAGATAATTTTGCTCTTTGCGTTTATTATTTCGCTATTATTGCGTCAATAATAATTGCTCTTCGATTTCGTCTCACCATCTCTACTAAGCTCGTATTTTTTGGCTTTTAACATTTGACCCAGCTTCAGTGTAGTAAAAACAGTGTCGGTTGAGGCATTTCTGCCCTTGCTCTCAAATGCCTTGATCAGTTGCATCACTATGTGCTGTGAAAGAGAGATTCGTTGGACGCTGATACTTCCCAAGGTTTGGAAATCAGTGCAAAACGTATTTGGTGCAAGCCAGAAATTTATTTTTTCTGTGACATCATTTGCCTCCAGAAATTTCAACTACACGTTTTTTCTAGAGTTAAACTTTTATATCCAAAAATCTTTATTGAGTCCTGTCAGAATTCCAGGTATTCAAGTTTACAAAGGAAAAAAATATTTAGCTCTACTTGTGTGTGCGTGCCATTCCTCCATTGGAAAAAAAAAAATCTGCTCTGACAATGAATTGGCTTTGACCTTGAAAGACCTTTATTCTTCACTTGGTCACTATTTTTGAATATCATTTAGAAATACTTTTTAGAAAGGGTAACCACTTCCAAGAAAATTCTACACCCATTTTTTCCTATAGAATAGTACGTTGGGTCAAAGTGACCCAAACTGCGGTTCTAGGTATAAGTGCTTTATAACTCAGAAACACGAAATGTGAAGATAATAAAATTTTCATGAATTAATATTCATATCATGAAAAGTCACAAAATTTGTTTAACATCTGCTAATAAGTTTTCGAGATAAATTAAAACAAAGTTTGATTGTGGTCAAATTGACCCACTCCACGGTTCTAGTGTTAATGCTGATGAAACTGCACTATTTTGGAAGAAAATGCTGCAGAAGAAAAAAACGAGCCCCTGGTTTTAAGGCAAGTTAAGGTTAATTTACTATGTTTGTGCAAATGCGTTTGTCATGGTAAAGCCCACCATCATTTTCAAATCTACGAATCCGTGAACATTGAAGGGAAAGGATAAGTCAAAGCTCTCGCACAGTATTTTGGATGAACAATAGAAAAGCGCTTGGACTATGAAAACACTTTTCCTGGATTGGTTTAAACGATGTTTCGTTCCAAAAGTCAGGAAGTACCTTGAGAGTGAAGACATGCCATTCAAAGTTATTTTGATACAATACTCTTGGACACCCAGATGTCAGTGAGTTCAAAGCTGATGGTGTGGAAGTCCGTTTTATGTCTCCTAATACAACATCTATCATTCAGCCCCCTTGATCGGGGGTAATGCGAGCATTCTAGGTTCACTATGCATGTCACTCAATGAAGATGATTGTGCATGCAAATAGATGAAGATGATTGTGCATGCAAATAGATGAAGATGATTGTGCATGCAAATAGATGAAGATGATTGTGCATGCAAATAGATGAAGATGATTGTGCATGCAAATAGATGAAGATGATTGTGCATGCAAATAGATGAAGATGCAAATGCAGAAAACATCTTGAAAGTACGGAAGAATTACACTATCACTAATGCCATTACTGTCATCACTAGAACCATGGCAGCTCTTAAGAGAAAAACGGTCATCTCGGGCTGGATTGATCTTTAGCCACAATGTGTGTTCCAGGATGCGATTTTTACAGAGCCAACTGAAGAGATTATAAAAGACATTGTCACGTTAGTGAAACAGGTGGATGGAGAAGGGTTCTCAATGATATGGATATAGAAGTGAAGTCGAACAGCTAATTAATAGCAATTTAGAGGCATTGACAGAGGAAGAATTAATGCAGCTGATTGCTCATGAAACAAGCGGTACCAGACAAAGATCAAAATAAAGTAAAAGACAAGTTCACTATGAGTAACATGGGGAGGGCATCAGAAGTTCAAATCAGCAATAGATTATTTTCATGAAAT
Source organism: Pholcus phalangioides (assembly GCF_987345545.1). NCBI lineage: Eukaryota > Metazoa > Arthropoda > Arachnida > Araneae > Pholcidae > Pholcus > Pholcus phalangioides. The sequence continues at coordinate 9,973,067 of NW_028301597.1, read as the reverse complement.
AGATTCCTCTATGGTACGTTCTTCGCATGTAGAAAAATTGGTAGAGGAAGTCTTGTCAACATTACTCCAACATACTTGGTGATATGAAGAAGAAACAGCAAACAGAAATCCCAATGTTCTTTCAGAAAACATCACCAACAATCAATCGCCGCACCCTCTTTTACATTCCCTTATACTTTTGCGTCACCCTGCTCTTCTCATGATGTTCAATAAATGAGATGAACAAAAAAAATACTATGGTTTCGGTTGTTCGCAGATTTCTTGTATTTTCCCCACCCCCAGAATGTAACCCCCACGAATACGGGGGACACTATAATTTAGAGTGATATTACATGGTTTAGAATTAATTATATATGCTCATCACAGTGTGCTCACTTTTGGTCAGGGAAATTTTTTTATTTGGTCAGGGAAATGATCAAGCAGATTTTGCTGGGAACCCTGTCAAAGACCTGATTTTTTTTTTAAAGCCAATTTCTGCAGTATTGAAAGTGTCTCCCGTAGGTTCAATCCATAGCAGTTGGCAACTCTGTCCATGTCAAAGCTTGAGGCGACTTCCTCTTGTCCAGGATGTGATCTTACTGGCAGACTTCAGGACATGTCAGTGTCTTCCCTGGGCTCATCAAGGCTGTTTCATACTGAACTCCCATCGCTGGGAGTTGCTTCGAGCTCTTGGACTAAAAATTCTAAATTATGAATTCGTGGTTCCCGTGAAGATTAAGACGTCTTGAAGGGTGTCTCAATGGACCACATCTGTGGGAACGTTTCATTTGTAAAACTTTTTAGCACTTGTAGGAAAAATTTTGTTATATACTCTGTGATAATAAAGTTCAAAATGTGTTTGTGTAAAATCTAAAAATTTTATATTGTTGATTGTTTTATGTGGAAATGAAACTTATTCTTTATTGTTGTCCGCTGATGAATTAATTGTTGCAAAAACAAATATCAACTACACATGAGTATTTGGCCAACAATTTTGGAAAAGCACGCATAAAAATTTGGTTCATGTGTTGTACCATTTAGGTACATTTCCGGTTTATTTTTTTGTTTTTCCAGTGCGTCATTGGCATCTCTGATGTATTTAAGAAATGAACATCATCCGAGAAGATAAACAAACACCAGCACAAAGTTGCCAACCGAACGCAAAACAATATCTGTGTCACGTGAAATCATTTCAAATTAGATTTTTTTCAACATAAGATACATTAATTCAATATATAATAAACAAAATTGACCTGTTCTTGTTTTACAATTCTTAGAGATCCTATACTCTGTCTATTCATATTGTCATTTCTCTTCTCTGTTGTTGCTATCCTCTATATTGTAAAGACATTTATATTCAGTGTTTGGCGAGATACACTACAACATTAATTTTTATTTGCAATTTATTGAATCTTTATTTTCTTTCGAAGCAAACATTCAGGTTGCAAGTGAATTTGCCTCATAATCAACGCATGGTCTTGAGGGTTAGTCCACGAATGACTCTGGCTGAACTAAAGCTGCAGATATGTAATGAAAGAGAATTGGAGTATGAAAACCATAATCTTGCACACCCTGCACAGCCTAATGTTGCACTTGATTTAAATGGAACCCTTGGAAGTTATGGTTGTACTGAGATTAGCATCATGTCTAGATCTGGTGAGTATTTTTCAATGGAGCATAACTATACTAGAGATGGGACAAATAACAAATAACAGCTTTGGCCAAATAACAAATATATTGTTGATTTTGCAAAAATACCAACATGTCTTAAAATTTATTACAATTATGAATAAAATTGGTTTTTTAGTACTGAAATTAAAAATAAAACTAAGTATAGTTTTGTTAGGTATGGGGGGGGGGGTGGGGCTTTGGCAATTATAATTATTCTGGTTTGACGTGAAAAGACTTGCAACAACAGATTTCTAGCACAGGGAACGAAGTTTATTATCATTGTTTAGTTTATTTATGTTGCGATCCGATATGTAAATCGGATGCTGCCGGTATCAATCCGCCATGATGTCATCAATCATAAGCGATTTGCCTATATAGAGGAAGATTTTCTCCATGCACATACACGTAATCCTGGTGAAGGTGGTTTTGGTGAAGGCTTCCACTTTGAAAATTCATAGCAGTGAATATTTCCGCGAATTAACTGCTGAAAAAGAACTTTCAATGCAAGAAATGAAATAAAAATTAGAGTACATATAATCTCCAAACATTATATGTACTACAACTGTGCACATTTAAGTTTTTTCCAATAAACAATTTACAAACAGGTCCACAGAGAATAATTTGTAATATTAAAATCACAATTCACAAGAGCACTCATATGTTCGCTATTAAATAATTACTTAGTTACAATGCAAACCTTTGTCTAGTATTTTATACAGACTAACTCTAAATTTGAAGGTATTTTCCCCCCTCCAACATATGCAATTATTCACAGCGTATAAGAAATTCTGTAACATTTTCATTAGATTTATTTTCATAATGACTACAACTGCCATGTTTTCTCACATTGCAAGGGTACCAGAAACTAACACTTTTTCCTCTAATTAAGGCCTTTGTAATAATTATTGTATACATAGCTCTGCAGTAATCAACACATTAAGGAAGATGACCAGGTGGTGGCCCAAAATTTCAATGAAAGATATTTCACAGGCGATACATTAGAATTTAAATGAAATTGAAACTATCCAAAAAACTGCATTAAATTGGCATTTTCACAATTATGCAATCGAACCTCAAGGGGGGCCAGACGTGCCACCATGAAGAAAGCAGGGCATTGTGTATTCATTAATTGGGAATTTGACATGGAAGAACACGTAAGTCACACAAATCGAATCTTACAGGACCTATCCTAATATACAGTCAATTATTAGAGCACAATCCAGGGGTGTGCTTCCTTGTGCTGTAACGTTTTCAACATATGAGAAAGCTTCGCTTATGAAACCTGGGTAACATTCGGTAGAGTTCACCCATGATCTCAGCATCACTGGGTGGGGAAGGGTAAACTTTTTCACAAATATATATATAATTATATGAACGAGGAGAATAAAAATATTAAGTAAGTGCAAATTCTTTCATACACAATGTGTATTGTCTCCTACTCGGTTTCACATTTTTATTTCTCAGCTGATATACCAGGAGTTCAAATGGGACAACTCCAAAAGTGTCTTTTAACAAGGTAACAGTTTGCATGGGCATTCCACATATTTTTTGCACCATTGCTAACATTGATGTAAGATCTGATATTTTTTGTCCCTCCATTTCAATCTTTTTTGGAGCAGTTTTATTTCGCGCCTCAGTTCAGCTTTAGTGGGACTATCTGACTTCGGCACTTCAGAACTGATCTGACCTGGAAAATTAGGGCAATCCTCCCTTGACAAAGTGACTGTAGCCAGTTCTGATAATGTTGTAGCAGCTGCTTCAAATTCATTTTGAACATCTGATTCATCATATATAAACCTCTTCTAATGGCCGCCTCCAAACTACTGCGATATTTTGTTGAAACCAAAGGATTCTGTCTCAGACTTAACATTACAAGTAACCTCCGATCAACTATTTCCGAACGATCACTTAACACGGAGTTGAAAAAATATGCTTAGCACAATGAGAAAAATTAAAAATAAAAAAATTCAAGTTGATTTTCATGGCAGTCATCCATTCAGAAAGAAAGACTGCTCTCTTTCTATTCGTGGGTATAAATGCTAGATAGGTGTTGAAGGCAGTGGAGAGGGGGAAAAAATCTTACAGATTAGAGGGGGACAACATAAGACATGCTGTTAACACTAATACGCAAGCTGTCCAATTACTAGAAAAGATTTGTTTATGTGGCACTCCCTACTTCAAGGCATGGTTCAATACAAAAAATGGACCTCGCAAATAACAAATGAATAGAAATATCCAGGACAAATTTTTTGGGAGGGATGTGTCAATCTTCTTTTCACAAGAATGTCTTCAGCTATCAGACTGAACATAAAAATGCCCTGGAAAGAAGGCTTAATTTATTTTGAATGGTCCTGTTAGTGGCCGCTGCTAGGTTTTACTGTAATTTTCCATTATAGTTTGCAAATAAAGTTTTCTAATTTTTACGCGAAAAACAGAAGTTGCCAAGATTTTGAAAATTATATAAATATTTATAACTATATATATATATATATTTGCAATATAAAAGCTGTGTACTATGGTGCACAATAGCAATTTGACTGTTCGCCGCATAATTGAATACACTGGTTAATCAAATATTATGTGCCAGAACTGTTGATAACCATTTAAGTGGGACCGATTGTACTTAAAATTTGAAACCACTCAAACAAGGAAAAATAACTTAATATCTTACCAGTGGAGGGGGTTTAATAAGTTATCAGCGCCGCTCCTGCAAAGGTTGAGGGTGATGTGGAAAATTGAATATAGTAGGAACAGCATGTTCTTTCAAATAGCGTTGAGAAGAGGAGTTATAGCTGTCAGCTGCGAAATTCTCAGCACAAATAACAAATGTTTTAGCAGGATGTCAAGACCTTCCTTTCACAGCTTCCACCCATTGTTTAAGAACTTCTGGGTTTCGAAGAGGGAAACCTTTATTTAAAAAAAATATATATATTCATTAACCAGGCTTCAAGAAAGCAATAGAATCAATCATTGTTCATAATAGTAGCTTAACAATGATAATTGTTTGATAATTATAATACATTAATAATATAATTTGATATTATGAAAATAATTATAACACTTTGATGATTACATTTATGATTTTGCATATTTTGCTTTTCATATTTAGCAAAAACTGATGATGTAAATAGTATTAATTGCATTTTAATACTGTTTGTTTGATATTTACACTGGATAATTTTAGTTCTTTAAGGCATTATCAGTTTTTTTCGGACATAAATGCAATTTTTAATGAAGCATATTTCGTCAGTATTTCTGTAATAAAAATTCTAACCCCAACAGTAATAAGCAATTTTTACACAATTTCAAAAAATATTTTTGAAGTTTAAAATTCATGCAATATTAATTTGTTATTTTGAATTATGCTCATTAAACAGAAATTCAACGGGAAATGAAAACTACATGCATTTAATTTTACAATTGTAGTATAAAAATGAATGCAAATCAGTATGAAAGAGACTTTCTTAAGTTGGTGCTCGAAAATTTTTTGTATCAGCATGTATCAGAAGCCACTAGGGGTACTGCTATTTTGGATTTAGTTCTTACTAGTTCTGAGGATCTAGTTGAACATGTTTCGGTGGGGGAAGAGTTTTCTTCCAGTGATCATCGTATCGTCAGATTTCACTGTAACTTTTCCTCGGGTGAGGTTGATAACAAAAGACTGGTTCCTTGTTTTCGGAGAACTAACTTTGATGTTTTGCGAAGAAGGTTAGCGGAAGTTTTCAAAGACCGGTTGGAATCAGTAGGGGTGGTAAGTCAATGGGAAGAATTTAGTACGAAGCTGTCCTCTGTTTTGCACGACGTCATACCCTTTGTTCGAAAAAAGCGTGTTTGTACATCACACCCTCTATGGTTCACGGATAGCGTGCGGAACCTTTATCTTGAAAAGAAAAGAGCATTCAGAGAGTATAAAAGTGGACGAGGTGACCTATCATTGTTTACTGATAAAAGAAGACTGTTGAAGAAAGCGATAAGGGATAGTAAAAAGCAAGTTGAATCTAGGTTGGCAGATAACATTGGCTCTGACCCAAAATCATTTTTTCGATACGTCAATAATGGATGTAAGGGGACAGTTGGCCCCCTCTCGATAGGAGGCTCAAAAGTAGAGAGCAATGTAGGCATGTGTAGTGCTTTCAATGACTTTTTCGCGTCGGTTTTTAATGGTGATAATGATATTCGATATACGGGTGTTGCATGGGGTAATAAAACGCTCAACGATATTCAAGTGGAAGACGTGGAGGTCCTAAATCTTCTAAGAAATGTATGTGCAAGCAAAGCACCGGGACCAGATGATATCTATCCCAGGGTTCTCAGGGAAGGTGCTAATAAATTGTTGGGGCCAGTCGCACAGATATACAGGAGTAGTGTTGCTGAGGGTATCGTCCCGAGAGATTGGAAACTGGCTAACGTTGTTCCGATATTTAAGAAGGGTAGTAGAGAAGTGGTGTCTAATTATCGTCCAGTGAGTTTGACGAGCTCCCTCTCGAAAATTTTGGAAATTATCATCAAAAGGCAGTTTGTGAAGTGGATAGACGAGAATAATGTATTGTCGGATAATCAGCATGGGTTCAGGAAGGGGAAGTCATGTGTAACTAACCTCCTTTGCTTCTATGATTACGTGACTAAGGCTTTGGGTAAGAGCAAAAATGTCGACGTTGGTTACCTTGATTTCCAGAAGGCATTCGATCGGGTCCAACATGGCAAACTCTTGAAGCGTTTACACGAGATTGGAATAGGGGGAAACTTGCTGAATTGGATAGAATCGTGGTTAAGAGATAGGTCGCAACGAGTTATGGTGAACGGGGAATTCTCTGGTTGGACAGACGTCACAAGTGGAGTTCCTCAGGGAGGTGTCCTTGGCCCCATACTTTTTTCACTTTTTATCGACAAACTCGATCAGGGTATCGATGGAATTACTAGCAAATTCGCAGATGATGTGAAGCTAATGGGGGTAATCGGAAATGAAAGCGATAGGGAGTTGCTCCAGACCAACTTAAACAAGATTGCAGCATGGGCAAATGAATGGAGCATGACGTTTAGCGTAGATAAGTGCATGGTCGCTCATTTTGGTTCGAACAACCCACGGTTCTCTTACGAGTTGAATGGTGTCACTATCCCGGATGCAACTAGAGTCACCGATTTGGGAATTCTCATTGACGAGCGACTTAAGTTTTCTGAACATTGTTCAGCGGTTGTCAAAAAATCGAATAGAATGCTTGGTCTCATTTTCAAAAAGGTCTCTTCGCGTTCTTCTAAAGTCATTCTTCCGCTTTTTCGAGGCTTAGTTCGTCCTGGACTGGAGTATGCTGTAAGGTTTTGGAGACCATACCTACAGAGGGACATAGACTTGGTTGAAGGGGTGCAGAGAAGAGCTACGCGTGTCCTTATTGGCACACAGGGCTTGAGTTATGAAGAAAGACTTCATTTTTTGAATATGTTTACATTGGATGAACGCAGGTATCGAGGAGATATGATCGAAGTGTTCAAAATTTTCAATGGGATGGATAGGATGGACCATGAACTTTTAGTACACCGCCAATCGACTGCGTTTACAAGGGGACACCAGTATCGATTGGTGAGGGACAATGCAAGGTTATGGTGTCGCAGGGAATTTTTCTCCAATAGGGTTGTTAATAAATGGAATAGCTTACCGCCGGAGGTAGTAAATTGTAACACAATTGACACGTTTAAAAAGAAATACGATAAACATGTTGGGGTAAATCGAGAAGCTATCCATTCTTAGAATAAGACAACCATAAGTATTCTTTATGGGCATTGTATAATATTTTATCATGTGTATATATTGTTTGTAATTTGTGTTAATTGCATTTTTAATTGGGTTGCTGTATTTTTGAAACATATGACAACCATATTTTTATGGGCATCTTTTTATCAGCCACCTCGTTGGGCATTTTGCCTGTTGTGGCGTTGTATTTGTATTTGTATCTTTTAACATAAAACCACACGTGCACTTACTTATGAAACTGAAGTTTATTTCCATCTTCCCTCAATTTCATCATCGGTTGGAGCAATTATAGGCAGAACGCAGTATCACCATTTGTGTATGTGCAGATGGACAATTATATTAATGAAATAATATGAAAACAACTGAAAAAAACACTCGAGATGGAAGTTTCCCCCATTGTTTACATGCTGAAATAGCAATGTTTTGCCTGTCTTGCCCACTTTTGTATTCCTCTGCATCGGCTTGAGCACACCTGTGTTATTGTATAGGAAGTCTTCACTCCAGTTTACTTATAGCTCAGTGTATAAGCCCGATGAGTAGTTTATTAAACTATCTGAAAATAAGAGTCATAGGAAATATGGGACGTATGGTCATGTGAATACTGATTCAAATTGATTCTCGTTGTTTGTTTTTCCTGAAGATTAGTTGGAAATTTTTTTGACTGTTGGCAACACTGCCTTCCGCGCGTGGTGTCAAAGAAACAGCCTTTTATTTCTTTGTTCGGATTTAGCCAAGATAAGCGACTGGAGTGTAACTTCGTTGTTTTTTTTATAGTTTTGTGTTTAAGAAATATTCCTTACCTGTGCCAAGATAGGCCCTTGGAATTTTTCAGGGAGGAAATTTGGCTTCGGAACAGCTTAGGTTGGCAATTTTCTGTGACATTTTTTTTCAGCGCCAAACTTGTCCGACGACCCCATCAAAAGTCGCCAAGGCCGTTAGACACATTACGGGCGCCGGAAAAAAAAATCACCTGCATAGAAAACAATAATGAAAAAAATATGAAAAATATCATGAAACACAGAAGGAATGAAAACAAATACGATCTGGATTATAAATATGATTTCTGGGTTGATAAACATATGAGGCTGTGGGATGCTATTGACGCTCAAGCAAGCATAAACCTGCTAAAACCAACACAAGCATTATTATAGTAATAAAAATAATTATAAATTAAAACCCGGATTCTTTCCAGGAATCCAGGTTCTTTTAAATAAAATAAGAAAAAAAGGATACAGGGGCATCCTGTATGTATAAAAGAATAAATAATGGAAAATATTAAAGGTACAACCTGAGATATCCAATAATTAATCCGACCCACACACTACATTATATATACGGAACGAAGAGAAAATGAACTAATCTCCAACGATTTTTCAAATCATTCAAAACGCCACGGCTGTAAGGTGACGTCATTTGGAAGAAAAAAAAGAATGAAAACATGTTTGAAAATGGCAGTTGGAAGTTTCAAAAGACGTGCTAGAAACAATAGAAAACAACCACTAGTGCCATCTTGCTGTATTTTTTTAACAGAAAGAACATTCTAGAATGACAACCCAGCAGCCAACGGCACCGCAGAACACCACAGTATGCCGGCACTGGCCACTTATCGTCGGAAAAAAGTCGCCAAGTTGGCATGTCCCTTTGGACTAATTTCCTTCGGGTCACCATTTCCTGCCAGTATTTAGGGGTGAAAAATCTACAATTTTCAACGTCTGCTACAATTTCTGGCCGTTTGCTACATTTTGCTACAAAATCGGCGAAATTCTTAAATTCTGCATCTTGTGCGAAAACAAATTTTTTCTTAAAAAACGTTGATCAAGAGCAAACTGACAAAGTTGACTCTTTTGATTTATTCGTTCCTTATGTTAATTATTTGTTAAATTGCATCTATTTTCCCTGACTGGCTGTTTTCTATGAAAAATTTGTGTGTCCTTTTAACAGAATGGACAAGTTTGTGGAAGAACGTATTACTCTGGAAAAACAGCAATGACAAATCTGTCTTCACCATCAGGAGTTGTGATTAAATTCAGGGTGTGTATAATCATGGAGAAATGACAAAATTCTGGAAAAGTAACAAAATGAAAAACTGGTCATGAAATAAGTGAAAAATACGGAGTAGAAACAGATGTGTACTCGGATTGAATTTTTTGTGAAAATAGAATCATTCTATTAAATTTGTAATAGTTCAATCATTCTACATTTTTTATTTCTATAGTTTGAGTTAAAAATAATCCAAGTCTATAGTTTTATCATGCTATTAAATTTCTTAGCATTTCTAATAAATATTCTCTAAGAATTACCCAGCAAAAGAAGTTATCTCAAAGTATGTTCAGTCAAACTGCGATAATGATCAAAAGCGAACTCAAAAAGAAACTTATCATTTTGAATATGAAATGGGTAAATTCTGGTAAAAGAAGCAAGATCAACCGTTTAAAAATATTTGAAACTGAAAAGTACAAACTTAAACAAAAGCACAACTTAAGACTTGCATTTTCTGCAAAAACAATAAATAGAATTATTTTTCTAATGCGAGTGTTCCAAGTGGTGATTTTATTTTAATTGGTGATTTTATATATACACACACATATAACATACATACATACCAAGTTTATAAGTTGAATCATCTCATTTTCAAATTGTTTTTGAAATATTAAATACCATATGTTAAATTGTCTATTTGTTAAAATTGCCTCTCGCTTGTTGATATTCTAGAGAATGTAATATATATAAATATCAAGAAGTCTCTCAAAATGTTTTTCTGATTTCAAAATTAAAAAAAAAAATATTTATTCTTGAGGAAATCTCTGTATTTTGTGCTTTGGGGGGTGGGGGTACTCCTCCTTCTTCTGAGCTGAGATAATGCTGTTTTTCAAAGTAAAAAAGTAATTCTGTGTACACTACTGCATATATGTATATAAAAACTGTATTTTATTTATTGCTAAAATTACAAAAGTTACAAAAATTACAAGTCTTACAAAACTGATAAATGCTGCTACAAAAACCAGATTTCTATTTTCCACCCTTGCACTATTGGATATTGTGTGAAGATGACCTCACTGCCTAGATGCAGGATTGGACAGTTTCTTTAGAAGCAAGAAAAAAATTGGCGAGAAATATTTTTTTTCGATGTGGAAGTAGAAACTAGTTTTCCTTCAATAATTTATCACGTAAGTTGGAATTTATGCAAATAATGTATAGCAAAAATTTGCTATGTAATTCCAAATAATGGAATTACCATATATGTTCCTGTATAAGCAGAGTTTTTTTTGTAAAAAAATTTGTTCCCCAGGGGGGGGGGGGGGGGGTCGGCTTATATTTGGGTCAGTTTTTGATGAGAAAATATCGACCCCTGCAATCAGTAATCATTTTTGTAGCCGTGTTCGAGAAACTGCTATTATTGGTAAACAACAACAATGGATCTTGAACCAGCAAGACGTCTTTCACAAGAGCTCCAGTTTATGGAAACTTTGATGGCGGATCGATGCGCTGACTAGTGGGACTTTTACAACTGCGGAGTGGAGGACGATTCAAGCTTTCCAGAGATACCAAGCTCGACTCTGTACGATAATCGGTTAAAAAGTTATCAATGGTTTCCCGAGCCGGGAGGTCGGGGCTTCGCGGTGGACATTGGATCGTTGTGCTTTGGAAGATTTGGACTTTAAATTAGAAATTTAGATTAAAAATAAGCTTATCTTTGTACAGAGTCATGTGTGATGATCGGTATTTTATAGGGTGTGATGAGAAATTGTCGTTAAATTAACAATTTTATGATTGTTTCTTCGATTTTGTATGATATAGATCTGTGCATAGTCATAACATTAGCATAAGGTCATTCTAGATTTTCTATGAGTAATTTAGTATTACTCAATAGGCTCCTCTTATTCTTTTTTATAGTCTATTCTCATTCTCACATTTGGAACTTTTCTGTGCCTCGCGCTTCTCTTAAGCCTTTTAAAAATTTCAGCTGATCTGAAATAGTCTGGCCGAAGGTTTTGTTAAAAGTTTGCCCTTTTCAAATACTGTTATGGAGGACGAACTATTTCTTATATATATTTTAACTATTATAATGGAAAGCAGGTTTCTGTGTTGATATTCAGATTCCTCATCACAAAGCAGTCAATAGTAGCAACAAAAAACCAAACTCTTTATCAGTTAATGAGCTGCGTAAGCAATGAAATTCAGGACTTTGAAAAAAATGATTACGGGCAAATCAGAATTACCTCTACTAAACAACGTTGTGTGTAAAGAAAGTAGAGAACATGCTCATAGCCCCAAAAAAATAGACAATTACGAAACACAACAAAAGGGGCCGTATGCTTATGATGCAGCAAAAGCTATATGGACACAACTCACCAAGAGCACTATTAAATCTCGGTCATGCATTCCCCTTGGTGAACGACCACAACTACAAAACCTGTTGATGACTTATATTGATGCCACTAAAGCCTTTTTGTTGTTTATTGGAGCCTCCTGGAAGAACAGCGGTGGAAAGAAAAGGTACCGATTACCGGTAAGAGCACAAGAGGTAATAAGACTCCAGATTTCAAACCTATTCAGAGAAGTGATGGCCACAATTTATCCAAAAGCCTACACACTTCGATCTAATGTGAGTGACCATTCAGATTCGACGCAAGCACATGACCAAGAAGCCACGCAGACTTTACCTACAGCAAAACAATGTACTTCTTCTACACTGACGTCGGCTAAGACTGAGCAGAAAGGAAAGAGCAAGTCTAAGAGAACAAGACATAAAAAATATAACCCGGTCATGCTAAAAGGGTAAGAACTCCATGCTAGACTTTTCCGCCATGACTATCAGCTGCTCAACTGATGTAGGATCTGGTTCAAATGATGAATTGGCTGGAAAAAGTGCATCCCTGGCTCTCTCTGCATTGTCATTAGTTGAACAGGCGACCTCAAAAATTGATGGATTTGCGAATACGGATATTCCTACGGATATTCCAGTAATCCCAACGGAAAGCAGCGACAGCATCTCTAAGAAAAGCCAGTTCACTGAAGATCTGATACATCACATCGAGCAACTGAAGGTCATTCAACATCCTGAAATCAATGATGATAATCCTATAATCAACAGTGGCAATCGATTCTTCAAACGATCTAGAGATGAAAGTGGCCAATCGATGCCTAAAAAGTCTACTTCGTATAATGATGAACACTATTCATCTGAGAATACATCTGACAGTGAGGCATATGAGGAATATGAAATAATCGACGGATGGGAGATGCAGCGAGAGACACCACATTCACCAGCGTGCTCACGAAAGCGAGTACTTTCCACATACGAAATATATGATACTTCTGAAGAGTCAGAAAATAAATCTCATGACATAAGCAGAGCAGACTCAGAATATGAACTGATTGACAGATGGCTGAAGCAAAAAGTAGCAGCACAATCACCCCGTTTGCAATACCGTGTACAAGGAGTTACGCCTGTCAGGTATGCAACATATGATGGTTTCAAAGTATCAGAAAATGCATCTCATGACATAAGCAGAGCAGACTCCGAATATGAACTGATTGATAGATGGCCGAAGCAAAAAGAGTCAACACGATCACCCCGTTTGCAATACCGTGTACGAGGAGTTACGCCTATCAGGTACGCAACATATGATGATTTCAAAGTATCAGAAAATACATCTTGGGACCCAAGCAAAGCCGATTCAGACTATGAACTCATTGACAGATGGCCGGAAACAAGGCAGTTAGCACGGTCGCCCCCAGAGCAATACCGAGTTCGAGGACATGTGCCTATGAGGTATGCAAATCGCAAGACCAGAGTAGACGAAACTGAACATTCACGAGAATTCGAAGTAGTTGATTCATCCCCACGTTCTCACAAAGGGAATCGCCATTACGAGCACAATCTTAAAAAAACACCAACAATAAATCAGCGAACATTTCATAGCAGAATACATAACGACAGCAGAAAACACAACAGCAGACAACGTATAAACTGTTACATGAGTAATCTAGCGATGAACAACAATTACGAATGGCAACATAATAAGGAAGATCAAGCATTTCCAAGTAGACAACGGCAAAAACACGTTACAGCAATACCGAATGGCAGAACCACCGCAAGAACCCCTGGAAACATATCTTCAAGTTCACATACATCGCACAGTTCAGAAATCAGCAGGTGTACACGCTGCCAGAGATATCACCAGGGCCGTCTTAACGCATGGGCCCACCCGGGCACGGCCCGGGGGCCTCACGTTCAGGGGGGCCTCGAGATGACTTCATAATAATGACGGGACTATATTGTAAAAATAAATGTCTCAAAAAAGAAAAAAAAACTTGAATCCCTTCTACAATTGTTTGTGGCGTCGCGTTCATATTGCCAAAAGGCATCCTCAATATAATAAAGGCCACACTTGTATTGCCCGTAGTGTACTCATTGAAAACGACTCTGGCGAAACCAGCTTTGGTATACTTCATTCCATTCGCAATGTAATCATTAACAAAGCAATTGGCGACCATCTGGAGCTGTTTCTTGTGTACGTGTGGCATTCGTAGACTAGCTACGACGAAAAGTGGCTTTGTCCTAAGGGAATTCGATTCACAATGGGCGAGACCAAACAGATCCAACTTTGACTAGTGTCCCCATTCCAAAGAATAGCTCTTTTCTACTAAGAGATAAGAATGGTTGCAACAACTGAATAAAAAAAAAAATTCAGACATTTTGAAAATGGGAGGAGGTTCACGGTAATAGGAGGCGAATAGTATGTTCCCCACCACTTGCAATGGTCCCTTCTCTATCAGCATTAAGATTAAACCAAGAATGCTTGTCCCCTTGAGACCTCTATCCCTTGCCGCGTCATATTTTTTAAAATCTATTTTTGTCTCCCCTTGCTTTCCCTGAAGAAGAACATTGATTGTATTCATGGATTTTTGTTTTTGGGAGATGTAAAAGGATTAGGCGGCTCCTTTTTAAGGTGTGAGAATTTTTAGTATCTGGTATCTCTGTGGTTCTTTGCTCGATGTACCGCGAAATTTCAGGAAAGCAAAACAGCCACGCCCCTCTCCCCCTCCCATACTCTTAGTTCATAATAGGGCTTTTTTTTCCTCAGAAATACTGAAAATATTCCTTGGTGTGTGTGTGTATGTGGCATGTCTTTATCAGTTCTTAATATTCATTTGAGGAGATTCGATCTCCTGCTCTATCTACAAGTCCATTTTAAAAAAAAACAACAGATTCTTTAACTTTTCGTTTTCAATCAAATCAGTTTTTTTTAATTTTTTAAATGTTATTATAATATATCTCTCAACGAAAATGAAACGTAACTTTTTGAGTGGTGCGACGAAGAGGAAAAAAGCAGCAGAGAAAAAAGAAAAAATTAATAAACTTCCAAAATTAAAATATTGGCTGAATTCGAGTTCCCCTCCATCTACCAGTACCACATCTATTGTTACACCCATTTCCCCAATTGAAGAAGATAATCTTATAGTTTCAGTACCAATTCACTCTGCTCAAGAAATCCCACGAGAGGAGTCATCATTTATATCAGTGAAAGATGTTACTACTCAACAGACTGATCCAGGATTGTGGAACGTCAAGGATACTACCACAGTGAATTATTGGATTCATGTTGGACCAACATCGTGCCAGAATTATGATAGTGACTTTTCGAATTCACGTAGAACATACACAAAAGCAGGTGGTGAGAAAAATGTAAAGGAAAGATACTTGACAAAAAATGTTTTTGAGCGCAAACTTCGAAATGGTGAATTCATAAAACGTGAATGGCCGCTCTATTCGCCATCCAAAGGTCGTTTGTTTTGTTTTATGTGCCGCCTGTTATCTGACAGAGAATCTCCTTTTGCTACTTATGGATTCAATGACTGGAAACATTCTAGTGAAGTTATCTCGGAACACGAAAACAGCAATGAGCACCAGCGATGCATGAAGGCATTTGTAACCCGTCATAAAGAAAGTGGATGCGTAAATTCTGCATTAATTGAGCAATATCACTCCGAACAGGAGTATTGGCAGAAACTATTAATGCGTGTAGTTTCAGTTATTTGCTTTCTTTCCTCTAGGGGATTGCTATTCCGTGGTGAAAATCAAATTATTGGGTCACCAAAAAATGGCAACTACCGCGGAGTATTAGAGCTATTGAGTGAATTCGACCCTTTTCTGAAAGAGCATTTGAGGCTGTATGGAAATCGGGGAAAAGGAAATCCATCATACTTATCAGCAAATATCTGTGAAGAATTTTTGGAATTGATGGGACAACACGTTCTCAGTGTTATTCTTAAAGAAATAAAAGATTCTAAGTATTATTCAATAAGTGTGGATTCCACTCCAGATATTTCACATGTCGATCAACTAACATTTGTTATTAGATATATTCAAGGATGGGAACCCGTGGAACGTTTTTTAAAATTCATTCTAATATTTGATCACGGTGCCAAGGCTTTAACTGAAACTGTTATAGGTTTTCTCGACAAGAACGAAATTCCGCTATCAAACTGCCGAGGCCAATCGTATGATAACGCATCAAATATGTCTGGACGCTACACTGGGTTGCAAGCACGTGTCAAAGAGCTTAATGAATTTGCTATTTATGTCCCTTGTGCTGGGCACAGCCTGAATTTGATTGGAGTTAAAGCGGTAGAGAGTTCTCTACAATCTGTAAAATTTTTTGATTTCATTCAGCGCCTGTATTCATTTTTTTCCGTCTCGACGCATCGGTGGAATACTCTAGTTTCATCAATAGGAAAAGCTCTGGTTGTAAAGCATCTGTCGGACACAAGATGGTCATCACATTTTGACGCTGTTCATGCTCTCTGTGAAAGTTTTGAGAAAATTGGCCATGCACTTGATTCTATATCAACAGATGCCCAACAGGAAGTGAACGCAAGAGTAGAAGCAGCAGGACTACGCAAGAAAATGGAGAGCCTGGATATGATTTTCTTGGTAATTCTTTGGAATGACATTCTTGAAAGAATGAACAAAGTAAGTAATATTTTACAGTCAAAGGATGTAAATATACTTACTGCTGTGAATCTTTTGGAGTCTCTGAAAATATATCTCCAAGAAATCAGGGATAAGTTTAGTGAATATGAATTAAAATCTAGAAGTAGATGTCCAGATTTAGATTATAGTTACATAAACAAGAGGGAGAGTAAGCGAAGTGTACGGCTCACTAGATACGATGGAGCAGAAGATGAGATATGTTTAAGTGCAAGTGAAAAATTTAAGGTAGATACATTTCTTCCAGTTTTGGATTATTTAACTTCTGAATTGATAAAACGTGCAGAAGCTTATTCATTGATTGGAAATCGATTTTGCTTCTTTGGAGAGTTGAAAAAAATCGACGCTAAGGAGCTACAAACAAAGTGTGAACATCTTGCTAATGCATATCCCCAAGATCTCGATCAAAATGACCTTTTCAATGAATGTGTTCATCTGAAATACTACATAAGCAACGACGAAAATTGTGATTCACACTCTCTCTCTGAACTATATAAAAAAAATAATTTCAGATAAGTTGAAATCCGTGTTTCCCAATGTAGAAATCGCATTAAGAATATTTCTTTGCATGATGGTCACCAACTGTACAGGAGAACGTTCATTCTCAAAACTTAAATTGATAAAAAACCAGCTCCGCTGCACAATGGGACAGCAGCGCTTAAACTGGTTATCACTGATGTGTATCGAAAGTGATATATTGAAAACCATAAATTTCGAGGAAACTGTAAAACAATTTTCTGAAAAAAAAGTTCGCAAATTTCACATAAAGTGATTGCTAACGAAAAATATAAATTGTAATAATTTTATTTTATGATTATATTTGATTCACACGGGGTGAAGGTAACAGGACGTATGGTATTTTACTGGTGAATCGTTGATCCTACAGGTATACTCCCAATTTGAAAAAGCATCCGAATAACGTGTAGTACTCAGATATGGCATCCATGTTGCAAGGGGCTGTATAGTGATTAAAATAAAAATGTTAACTTTTTATACGGACACCCTGTTCTCAAGAACCCAATTGCAATGTTGTTGCCCTGTCTATCCTGATGCCAACACAAAAAATTCCGTGCTTCTAAGGGCCGTATTCGCCGACATGGTTTAAACCTGTAGTTACAATTTTTGGATAAGAGATCAACATAGATTGGTTAAAACCCTGAATTTAACCAATTCATGTCGATCTCTTATCAAACAATTGTGACTATAGCTTAAACCATGTCGGTGAATACGACCCTAAGTGAAATATTCAGCGTTAATATTGGTAAAGACAGTGTTAATGTGAAAAAAGCAGCGTTAAATACGGGTAAACAGTTTCACCCTCATTTAATACTGTTTTCGCCCTAACTTTCCTCCGTTTTTCGAATTTGAATATTTCAGTGAATATTGCATTTAGAAGAGTGGATTTCTTTTCTTTCTTTTGGTGGCATCAGGAGAGACATGGAAACAGCTTTGTAATTGGGTTCTTGAGCACAGGATATCTCTATAAAAAGTTAACATTTTTATTTTAATAAATATACAATCCCTTGCGACATGAATGACATATCTGAGTACTAGATGTTGCTTGGAAATTTTTTCTAACTGGAAGTATGCCTCTAGGATCAATGATTCGCCAGTAAAATGTCGTACCCCCTGTTACCTATGCACACTGTATATATATACACGCATAGTATAGTATTAATTTTTATTTACGTACATGTTGAAATGTGTTTATCGATGAAATTTATTAACCAAACATTTTCAAATTGATTAACTTTGATTTACGCGGTAGAACCTCTCTAATCTGACATTTTCGGGACCTAGGCAATTCGGATTAAGAATCCAGTTTTTGTTATTTCCCAAGTTGACGTATTTAAAGCAGTAATGTTCTTCTTTGAGTAATTGGATTCATATTTTCCTTTAAAATAAAATTAATAAACCAATATATATATACAGTGGATCGCGCTTGTAAAATTTTCAAAACCTGTCTTAAAAATACTGTAAGCGGGAAAACGCTTTAAACGGGAAAACTCAATGAGAATTACTTAGAGTTGAGACCGCGAAAATAAATCGTACTAAGAGGGAAAACGTTATAAGCGGGAACGTTATGAACGCGATCGACTGTATATATGCATATAATAATAGATCATTTAATTTGAAACCATTTTTCCAAATTACATAACGTTACGTGTAAAAAGATCCCTTTACTTATTTTTTGTATGCATTCGGCTGATCTGAAAAAAATATTTCTTCTGAAGATTTTTCTGATTCCAAAAGCTGAAACGGAATTTGAGTAAAGAAAAAACGTCAAAGTCCGCGGTTGAGGGAAAAAAATTCTCGTCAGAAGTGTTCGGATCATGGATATGTTAGAGAGGTTCTACTGTATTTCAAATTCTTTGTATATTCAATTGTATATTTCTGTATAATAAAACATCTCGCACGTGCATGAAATTTAATTTTATGTTTTAATTTCTTTTAAAACTTTGGTTGATTAATTTCAACATATTACATAAATTACATTTCCTTAATGCTTATAAAAATTTTATTTTATTTTATACAAGTATGTTCGAATGTGTCAATTATTTGTTTCAAAAGTTAATTGAAACGGTCATTGCCAATATGGGGGGGGGGGTTATATCTGCTAGATATTTTTGGACTCTAATAATTTTTACGATTTTCTCATTTTGTTCGCAGTTTTAGCTTCCTGGAAACAATTTTCGTTTTCTTTCTTGAGAGAAAAAGAAAATTGCAGTATTGAGACACAGATATATCGCCTCTATCTCTGAGGGTGTGTATACATGTTCTTTGTATACAAATTTTCATTATTTGACCAACCGAAGCAAACATCCTGGAGTTTCAACGAGCTGTGTCTTCTGGGAAAAAGACCGGTCACTTCAGGCTAGAATAAAAATACACAGACTAAAAAAAAGAAAAACACATATGAATGGACAAAACCACAACAGCCCTCTGGAGGATAGAATCGTTATCTCTACAACAGCTAAAAGCCGTACAAGAGAAAAGGGAAGAGGGGTCTCTCCTCTATTCAAAAATGGATAAACAAGTGTGATGGGAAGTATCTCCAATGAACAGATGATACCTCCCACCCTCATTCCTGTCCGAATTTCGAGGGTAGTGCTTTTAATCTTTACCAGGTTTCAAAAGCTGAAATGTTAAAAAGACGCGGTTCTTGGCTCAAACTATGACTGATCAAACATTCCGATTGATTCAAAGCGAAAAGAGACCGCCATTTGTTCGCAAGCTATTTGATTCCTCGTTTTTTTGTCCTCTTCATACCTTCTGCGTTATGCAGAAGCTGCCAGATGCTGACAAAACATCGTTATACAAATTCACAAACGAAACTATTTAAATGTTCGAGTAGCTGTTGGTTTCTTCTCTTCTGCTATATACCTTTTTCATTTTCATCAGTGAAAAGCTTCTTCCAGCATGCTTAGGAAGACGGATATACAATATATAAATTCTAAATTTTGACAATTTTTTACCACTGAACTTCTGAAAAAAAGGTAAGGCATTTATCTCTGATTTTTTCTTTTTCCTAATTTAATTATTTGAAAAGTACAGTACCTATATTAGAGATATTTTGTTTCATGAAATATGAGTTCATGCATACATTTAGAACACAAAAGCCCGAAAATTTAGGATATAAGCTACGTTGCAGCCCTGGTAGCTCATCATCTGCTAAGACAATGAGTTTGCTACTATTAAATAAATTATACCTGAGGTTTAATATGATTACAGCTGGTGTTGTTAATATTCGACAACCTATACTAGGGCATATTTTTGACTTATTCAAATATTGAAATTGCAATCTTGGATTTTATTTCTGTAAGAAACTCTTGGTTCTAAACAAGTAATAGCATTAAAGAGCTCTAGTAATTTTAAATTAATCTACATTTTCAAATACAGTCCTAACGTGTTTCATTCAAGGCCGCAGCGAGAGGGTGGACCAATTCAATTCGCCGACAATAGCCCCGGCAAATCGTCTAGGGACAATTTACTGCCGAATCCCTTTCGGGGTGGGGGGGGCTAATGCGGGTTTTTTATTGTTTATGAAGAAATATTTACAAAGCAAGACAAAAAATATGTACATGATATATACATAAAGATCTCATGCCACTATGTAAACCGACATTTTTTTTTTTTTTTATGCACAACCATTCATAGCCCTGATCACAGTTTGTCCCGGGGTCTCTTGGGCCGTGACTTGGTCGCTCACTTATTGTTCAATGTGCCGTGTTGCTGCCTGTGCTGCCAGTCTGCTGGATCTTCTCGTAGGCTGCTCTGGTCTAGATGTGTGGGTGCCTATGTCTATTCTTCTCCTGTGTAGTTTTTCAATGCCCTCTTTTTCGAGGTAGCGCACGAGATTCTCAAGGGTTCGTGATTCTTTTTCGAGCCGGCTCATCCTTCTAAACCACTCCTTCACCAGCTCTTGCCTTGGTTTGATCAGGTGGAAGACTTTTGTGTAAGGGCAGCTGGTGGCATAGTGGAGTGGTGTGCCGACTTCTCCGCACATACATTTGTTGTTGTTAGACGAGAGGGTGGACCAGGGAATCCCATTCCCCCCTACCCCCGAAATGTTAGAAAATTACTGATTTTTATGGGATAATATGGAAAAATCTATTGTTCTTTATCACTTTGGTACCCGAAATACTAGTCCTTCCCCTCCGAAATAAATTTAATTTATAGTTACGGTCTTGCATTAATTCAACAGAAACAGATAAAAAAATTCGAAAAATAATCAAAGTTATCAATGAATGAATGAAAAAATGATGTTATCGAAAAATTATCAAAGAATTGCAACATTTGATGAAGATGAAATGCTTTAAACATATGTTAGTAACGTATGCCTGTTCAATATGATTCGACCCACAACGAAGTATAAGTAGGTGGACCACTCTAACCATTACTAATTGTTTATTAATTTTGTCAAGTTAATAAAAATTCCCTCTCAATGGATCGTGTTTGATTACGATCCAAACGATGAACGCGATCCTGAAATAACGAAAAAATGAGTGTAATGAGATGCGGTCTCTCTTTCTGAACAATATTTTCCCTTTCAAGATTTATGTTCGTAACTGGAAAAGTTTGTCAGTCGGCAGTCGGGGAGCTACTACAAAAATTTCTTTTAGAGGGGGTCGCAAAATTTCCTTTGCACCACACCGCAAAATTCCTAAGCCCGACCCTGAGGAAAAGTGAGGCGAATTTGAAGATTTTTCTTTCCTATCTGCTTGTCTTTTGTATTAAGAGATGGTATTTTTTTTCTGCTCGTAATATGTAGGGAAATTGAATTTTTTGGATGTTATGCCGAAACTAATACGTATTTGGAAAGAACAGTGATTTGTCTCCTCCTGGAATCAAAACCGGGTCCCCTTGCATACCAGGCAAGTACGCTAACCAATACACCAGAGACGCAGTTTTCGATTCCTTATAACACGCATTAGTAGCGAGAAGCGCTGAGGTGTATTGGTTAGCGCACTTTCCCGGTATGCAAGGGGATCCAGGTTTGATTCCCGCAAGTGAGAAGCAAGTCACTTTTCTTTCCAAATATTAATTTCGGCATAACATCCAGAAAATTCAATTTTTCAGTATATTTGTCTTTTTTTTATATGCGACTCTCTAAGGCAGCTGTTCTCAATTGCTTGGGGCTTCGTGTGCACCTCCCAAGAGCTCCGCGGCAGCTCGAAGAAAATAAAATAAATCAGTAAACTTGTTAAGTAAATAAAAAAGAGGAAAAGGGGCTCCGCAAGTAAGACGAGATGACCTAAATAGCGGTATTGTATCTTTTGCCAGTATAGTGGTGCCATCTGTGCCAAACATAGAGAGTTAATTCTTCACAAGGACCTACCCTCGGGGGGGCTTCGGGTCACCAAGTGGCCCGGGGGCCTCCGATGGTCTTAAGACGGCCCTGGATATCACCACCACGCAATAAACTGTGAATATCCGTATCCAAGATGTGCAAAATGTGGAAATATTCATAATACAGATGTATGCACGACGAATACACGCAGATGCATTAACTGCATGGAAAGCAACATGAAAAGTTCCGTGAGAATAGCAGTAAACCACAGTGCAACCAGTAATCAATGTCCAACATTTCAAAAGCACACCAGAACGGCAGCTAAATCATCCACAAATCATTTCAGAGCACATAATAATAGCAGATACTGATCCCCATAAGCCCAAAAAAAAAAAAAAAAAAATGATCGCTGGGAAAATTATGGATGAACTGAAAGTACTGCAAATAAACATTGACAAATGTATAGATGCAACATCACTTTTAGTGAAACAAGCAGAAAAACTCCATATTGATATCATTCTAATACAAGAACCATGGATTAGGAAAGGAAAACTGCATAGTTTTCCCTCAGATTGGCACATATGGCATTCGCATAACCAAAAAGCAACTATTATAATACTAAGCAAGAAAATAGAAGGAGCAATCTTTGACATTAAGGAACATACAATAGCTGTGAAGTTGCAATTAAATAATGAACAATT
This sequence comes from Pholcus phalangioides, assembly GCF_987345545.1. Taxonomy (NCBI): domain Eukaryota; kingdom Metazoa; phylum Arthropoda; class Arachnida; order Araneae; family Pholcidae; genus Pholcus; species Pholcus phalangioides. The sequence goes on along the minus strand of NW_028301597.1, from coordinate 9,950,181 downwards.
ATTATTCATCAGTGGATATTCATCACCTTACGACGACATAGATTTTACCCTACAGGAGCTCACAGCAATCATCCGGAAAGCCAAAATAACAAAAACTATCATAGCAGCAGACTTAAACGGAAGAAACAGATTATGGGGATATCCAGATACAAACCACAGAGGAATTCGCATAATGAACTTCATTCAGAGCAACAGATTGTATCTACTACATAACAGCAAAGAAGAACCAACATAATGGTGAAGAACCAGAAGCTAATGGGGGTAATCGGGAATGAAAGCGATAGGGAGTTGCTCCAGACCAACTTAAACAAGATTGCAGCATGGGCAAATGAATGGAGCATGACGTTTAGCGTAGATAAGTGCATGGTCGCTCATTTTGGTTCGAACAACCCATGGTTATCTTACGAGTTGAATGGTGCCACTATCCCGGATGCAACTAGAGTCACCGATTTGGGAATTCTCATTGACGAGCGACTTAAGTTTTCTGAACATTGTTCAGCGGTTGTCAAAAAATCGAATAGAATGCTTGGTCTCATTTTCAAAAAGGTCTCTTCGCGTTCTCCTAAAGTCATTCTTCCGCTTTTTCGAGGCTTAGTTCGTCCTGGACTGGAGTATGCTGTAAGGTTTTGGAGACCATACCTACAGAGGGACATAGACTTGGTTGAAGGGGTGCAGAGAAGAGCTACGCGTGTCCTTATTGGCACACAGGGCTTGAGTTATGAAGAAAGACTTCATTTTTTGAATATGTTTACATTGGATGAACGCAGGTGTCGAGGAGATATGATCGAAGTGTTCAAAATTTTCAATGGGATGGATAGGATGGACCATGAACTTTTAGTACACCGCCAATCGACTGCGTTTACAAGGGGACACCAGTATCGATTGGTGAGGGACAATGCAAGGTTATGGTGTCGCAGGGAATTTTTCTCCAATAGGGTTGTTAATAAATGGAATAGCTTACCGCCGGAGGTAGTAAATTGTAACACAATTGACACGTTTAAAAAGAAATACGATAAACATGTTGGGGTAAATCGAGAAGCTATCCATTCTTAGAATAAGACAACCATAAGTATTCTTAAAGGGCATTGTATGATATTTTATCATGTGTATATATTGTTTATAATTTGTGTTAATTGCATTTTTAATGGGGTTGCTGTATTTTTGAAACATATGACATCCATATTTTTATGGGCATCTTTTTATCAGCCACCTCGTTGGGCATTTTGCCTGTTGTGGCGTTGTATTTGTATTTGTATATACCCACTGGAACTCAAAAGGATGGCCGGACATGACTATGACTAATTCCAATGAAATACAACGCTCAATAACAAGGTCAATCGGCGCGGAAGTAACATTAAGTTGCCATAAATATATTCATATTCCATTGAGCAATCTTGGCATACCCAAGATGAAACAAATCAAATATAGTTCATCTGTGAGAAGAATAAATAATTTTATGATGAATCTAAAACCCCTAATGGGATCTATAATACAAAACATCACATCATGCATAAATTATCAAGAAATAAATGAAGCAACAACTGATTTATTCAGAACATTTACTGAAGCAGCAGCAACGACACTCCGAGTGGATAGAACGTCATAACGAACGTGTGCACCATGGTGGAACAGAGATCTGGAAATCCATAGGAAACTGCTACGAGCTAAAGAGAGACGTTGGAAGAAGTCGCCCGAAGCACAGAAACAGCAAGCGATGGAATCTTTTCGGCAAGAGAAAGCGAGATATACTAAAGCCATTAGAAAAACAAAGCTCAATTCGTGGAAACAGTTTTGTGCGGAGATGGCAGATCCATTTGCACGGGTGCAAGAGCTGCGCCAATTGCGCCAAACTGCGCCGAAACGGTTCTCTTGCTACATGGTGCGCCAAGGCGCCGAATCCCTGCGCATTTGCGCCAATTCTTGTTTGTGGTTCGCGGAGGAACCGCTAATGCACTGTAGTGCGTCAAATATCCGGAATTTAGGAAAAAGAAGCATGAAAATTTTGTTCAAAGGACGCGTTCTTTCCGAGACACGGAAAAAGATACGGAGGGAGAAACTTCAATTTTTTTTCACTTCCCACCATCTACCACAATCGCGTTATCTCGTGACCTTGGAAAGTAGTTCTACTACCTTGAAGTATAAAGTCCTATACTGTTATTGGTTAACCGGCGGGCTATCGAAGTCCCTGAATGAATATGTCGAATTTTCCGATTTCGGAGATCGTTTTTTCTTCTGCGGGTTATATACTGAAAATAACGGTAATTTCGCGTCTGCCAACCTGCATTCAAAGACGGCATACATCGAAAAGGGGATTGGTTTACTCGTTTAAATTACCAAATTTTTTCGGAGATCGTTGGGAAAAAATACGATCTGTAAAAACTCCAGCTAAAAAAATATTCATAGTTTTGTCATCTAGCCACTATGCGGTCGTGTGGTTATCGTCGGCGGTTGCCGATCGTGACAATTTCACATTGCGAAAATCCGGATTTGGTGAACAGGAGCGGCTCGAGGAAAAAAATTTCTACCCATGCGGAATCTATTTTTGGCGCTACTGACGACTCTTTTTTGGTCAACAAAGCTTTTTTCACCCTTTCAACTCCATTTGGCACCCCTCCTAGGCACCCAATATGGCCGCACGGTGCGCCACTGCATTGGTGGGGGAGGGGCATGCTCTTAACAATAGTCAAAGGAAGGAGTTTGTACTAGGAGCATGCTCATTTTACATAACTTCTGTGAGATACCTTTTTTATATTAATGTCCTACCTTTCCAAAACATGTTGGAGAGAATGAAATGTTTGCACCCTTTCTTGTTTTTCGCTCTCCCTCACATATTGCTGGGATGTTGCTCACCATTGTAGCACCAACAGAACTATTGATTATGTGTGATGGATGGGTTGCACTACAATGCAAATAATTACAAGAAGTGAAATCAGTTCAGAGAATAGATAGATATTGGGCAGACATATTCACACTTTGTAACGTTGAAAGCAGCCCAAAGTTCATAATTTTGCCGGTTTTGGTGAAGGCTTATTTATCTTTAGCACATGGTAACGCAGACAGTGAAAGAGATCAGTGAAGGAGTTCATTGTTAACAAATAAATAAAAGTCTGTCAAACATTAAAAAATTTGTCCATCCAATGCTTTAATGGAATAAGACATACAAAATCTTATGTTCAAGGGCATGAAAAATTTGAGAAAAAATTGTCATTGAGATGCTGAACTTCTGAAAGCGACTCGTGATTAGTAATCTATTAACATGCTATTAGGTTGAGAAATTATTTAAGTAAATAAGGTATTTATCAGGGGCGTAGCCAGAAATTTCGTTCGGGGGGGACCAAAGTGACAGAACAATGGATTTGGCCATCTTTTTCCCTTTTTTTCGGTCATTTTCTCACATTTCGGGGGGGGGGGGGGGAACCAGACCCCGAAGTCCCCCCCCCCTGGCTACGCCCTTGGTATTTATATTTTTCTTGTTTTTTGCATTTTGATTTTAAATTTAATAATTCCTTTAAATTCTGTGAGAAGCTAATTTTTTTTTTCACGGAAACCCTTATTATATCCTGCACACACTTTTTTGCTATATCGGGATGAATAAGATTTTGGTGTTGAAGCAGCAGAAATTCTTATTGCCTAGGTTTTTAGTATGCATGTTGCTTAATTTGAAAAGAGTCTAATAATTTTTATTCGTCATTTCAGTAATGCATGTTTAGTAGTGACAGATAAGATGATTCAGAAAAAATTTAAATGGATTTTAATTTATGAAGGAAATTTTGGCAAAACTTCTGGCATTTCACAGAAAAATTACTTATATTACAGATATAGTTCATTTTTAGTTCTGCTCCATTTTTAAAATTTCTGCTCCAAAAATGAAATTTGATGCTCCGAAATAGATGAGGGGCACTTGCACCCCTGCATTTGTCAAACCATACAAGGCTGTACTAAATAAACGCAAGCCTACACCTCAGATAGTAACGGGAGCATCGGAAGGTTGCCATTTTAAAGACATTGCCCAACAACAACTACGCGAGCTTTATCCGGATATAAAAGAAGAGATAATGGGCGAGGAAATACAGCTTACAACAAGAGCTCAAGAAGAAACAGAAATAAGAGGAGAAATACAACGAACATTAAATCAAACAAATGACCGAAAGGCATCCGGACTGGACAACATCAGTTATAAACTTTTGAAAGCTATCAACAAACTGTTCCCAAATCTTCTATTCCATCTATTCAATCAGTGCGCCAAATATCATTGCTTTCCGGAGCATTTCAAAATAGGGAAAATCCTTCTATTTCTAAAAAAGGACCAAAATCCAGCAAACCTATCATCATATCGACCAATATCTCTATTATCAACAACAGGCAAAGTATTTGAAAGAATTTTGGTTCAAAGAATGACATATCATATTGAAAGATTATCCTGGCTTCATGAAAATCAATATGGATTCCGAAAAGGTAAATCGGCCGAGCATGCTCTGTACATTCTGAATGAAGAAATAGGAAATAGAAGGAAAGAAAGCAAAAATGTGGCCGTTATTTCAATAGACATAAAAAGTGCCTTTGACAATCTACGATATGCCTCTATTATGGATAAGCTTCGCCAACTTCCGATATCTGAGCAACTTCTGAAAACAGTCGAAGATATACTCCATAATAGAAAAGTAGTAATGATTACAGCTGGAGAAGAGGTAAGGAAGCATCAATACAAAGGCTGTCCCTAAGGCTCATGTTCTGGACCACTCTTATGGAACCTTGTGGTTGACGAAATCCTGAAAGAGCCATGGCCATCAAATGTGAAAGTACAGGCATATGCAGACGATATTCTCCTGATAGTCTCATACCACACAGTCAAAGGCACTGCAAAAATAGCAATGGAAGCCTTAGAAAAATTTACGACATGGTTGAGAAAACAAAGTTTCTATGGATATCTTCAAAAAAACCTCCCACCATCAGAATGCTTGGAAAATCTATAAAAAGAACAGATGTATTAAAATACCTCGGCGTGTACTTAGATTCTAGACTAACTTGGAGTCCACACAGATAAAAACAAACCAAAAAAATTAATAAGCTTCTTCTCCAGCTCCAAAACATCGGCGGAGTGAAATGGGGAATCAAATATTGACACTTACGAGTTCTCTATTGGACAATAGCAACACGAATAATGGCTTACGCAACACCTATTTGGTACGCAGGCGCAACCAACTCCATGCAACAGAAATTAGACTCGGCCCAACTTAATTTACTATTATATATCACAGGAGCGTACCACACAACACCAAATAGCGCATTATAGGCCATTACAGGTTGTCCGCCTTGGAGCCTATGGATGAATTATGAAGCACAAATGGGTCTATTGTTACGTCTACACCGACCAGCAAAGATTGGTGCATTAAACTTTGCTCCAGAAGAGTATCAGAGACGGGAAAAACAAATAACTATCCACCCATCGGAAGACCTGCATCAACACCAAGTATCTATCGGGAATAACCAGAACAAAGAAATAGCAGGCCAAAGAACTCGTATATACACAGATGGCTCAAAAAGTATCTCCGGAACAGCATCAGCATATGTAGTAGTGAAAGATCATAAGATCATCGAGTGCTGGAGTAGTAAGCTAGAAAACGACAATAATATCTTTCAAGCTGAATTACTAGCCAGGGTTCGCACATCCTTACAAACTCCTTAAAAACTCCTAACTTTTCATTTCCCTCTGGAAGGGCCCTTAGAACATTAGGAGTTATTCTCAGATTATTTATAGAGATTATTTATTATAATTCATGTTATTACAAATATTCTTGATTAGAGATGTAAAATTCTCGAAAATAATCTTTGGAAAATATTCTCAAGGATTCTCTTGAGAATATCCTTATAAGTTCTTGATGAGAATATATTCTGCTGTTATTTATAATATAGTTACATATAATATCCTTGAGAATATTCTCTATGACTACTTTCATAAATTACTGGGGACTTCATAAACTCCTTACTTTTTGTAGCCACGCCTGAAAAAGTCCTTTTTTTTCTCTCTGAAGGGATGATCTTTCTTAGAATAGGCATTCCCCATGATGATGAATAGCATTGCCTAGAAAAATAAGAGGAAGCTTCCCCCGAATATAAAGAGGAAGAAAGAGAAAAAAAACCGCTCTCTCCCTTTATAATAGGAAATGTGAAAGCAGGGGATGGAATTGGAACATCCAATGGTTGTGCATACCTGCCAACCGTTACGATTTTGTCGTATTTAGTAAATTAATACGCTTTTGCTTCTAAAAATACGATTTTTTACCAAATCGCTAGTTTTGACGTGTTTTCCTGCCTATGTTGCAAACTGGTCAGCGTTGGAAATCGATGGTCCGTAGAACGACGTCACTCCGCTGAACCAGTAGCCGAAAATTCCCCCATGCCCAGTGGTGAGAAAGTTTTTTAAAGTTTTTACTTATGCGGCGAAACGATGTCTCGAACCTCCTATATTACGCAGTATACCGAGTGCAGACCTTGCAGCTTTCCTATTTTTCCTACTATTTTCTTACTTTCGCCACAATCGTCTTTTTTTTTACCGCAATTCTCTCCTACTGTTCCTATTTTATCCCTCCTTCCCATTTGCTTACATCCAATATCTCACTTCGAAAATTCTGAGAAACAGCAAAATGTCACTGCTTTCCACAGTTTTTTTTTGCGTGTTTTATTCACATTACAACTCGCTACTTAAAAAGAAGAAAGGAAAAAAAATTTCGAGTAAGGGACGACGACAAGCGTATCTTTTTGCCGCCGCGCCTTGAAATGCTAAAAACTGAAGTCCAGTGGGGAAAGCGAATCTGTTTCGCAGATTGGTTGCCGTAAATAAAAAGGCAAAAAAAAAAAAAGAAAGAGGAACAGGCTCTATTCACACTCAAGAGATTCCATGAGAGACAATGGGTTTATCTCTCCTGGGATCCCGTAACGAGCTGTCATCCCTGAAGCCAGGTTTTCCTAGGAGTAGCTTTTTTGCACCGCGTGAACTTAACTGGATCATTTCATGTCGGCATTAATGAGTTACATAATGACGTTACACATTTGCGTTTTCCAAGCGTGGCGCATCGGCTCAGGACGGCTATATAGTATATGACCCTGGCATTATCTACTCTATCGGCTGCATGCTCCGGTTTAAAGGGAAGAGACACAACACGAAAATGAAGGGAAGATCGCTGAAACGCGCGGCACACGACGCTTAACTCCTCTAGAAGCAGTCTGCCAATCATGCCCGACGTAAAGCGCTGTCGTGAGCCGTATTGCACTCTGTAGGAAAACAGTCGTACTGCTTTTCATATTGATAAATAGACGGCGTGTCGCGCTGGGTGATTCACGTTGCGCGCGGCATAGAAAACCTGCTAGTAAAACCCGACTTAAAAGTGACAGCCCGAGCCACGTCTGGTTTTACAGGAGGGGGGGGAGGGGAGGACTAGCCGATCAGCCGCTATAGCTGAACCCACTTTTTTTAACCTTTTAAATACCTTTTAATACCAGAAAATAACTTTCAGGTATTTTTATGTTAGGGGTCATTCAAGTATTACGTCAGCATGGATGGGGGATTTTCGATTTGCTGACTTGATGACGGGGGGGGGGGAGGGGGTTGGATGATTCTTACGTCATCAACCACCCTTTATAAAAAATATGAAATATTCTTAATGACATCTTACTCGGTGCACGAAAAACGAGTAAAACTTTTCACTAGTTTGTGGGCACCTGAACTAACATTCTCCCTATTGAGTCCCCTACAGAGCCACTCTAATGATCTTCAAATACTTGGCGCATCCAAATGCTCTGGAGCTGTGCCGCGCGTCATATAAGTGATCCGTGATTATGCTGCAGATCATTGCATTTTTAATTGGGTTGCTGTATTTTTGAAATATGACATCCATATTTTTATGGGCATCTTTTTCTTAGCCACCTCGTTTGGCATTTTGCCTGTTGTGGCATTGTATTTGTATCTCTCTCTGGCAGAAGTGGCCACAGCTCAAGCAAGATAAAAACAAAATTTATTGCAAACTCAGTACATCACTTCCGATTTCTTTAAATCATTTTAATACTATATACTACCGCAACTCTCTCTCTTCTTTCTTACTACACTTCTCAATACCTAATCTTGATCATCATGCTCTGTTACTGTTCGAATTTGTATTCTCTTGTCGCTTGTTACTCGCGTATACAGTCACAGCATATCTCTTCCTTTTCAGCTGAAATTCCTACCCATCATACCCTTTATTTTGAAAGTTGAAGTCTTGGAAACATTGAAATAGAAATTAAAGAAAAAAGACATTTAAATGAAAATCGATTCACATGTGGGCTTCTTTTATTGTCTAGTGGTGCAATTTTTTTTTTCGGAGGGGGCGTGGCCCCATGACACCTTAAAAACTCCTTACTTTTCATTTTGAAAATTTTGTATGAACCCTGAAGAGTTGCTACAAATATAAATAATTTTGTAAGAAAGATCTTTGTCGGCTGTGGTTTTTATTTTGAATAATTGGTGGGGGAATGAATATCACTTTTAGAATTTTTAGAATTTATGCGATGCTGTTATGAGTTATATTTTTGACTAATACTTGAAGGTTTTAGAAAACTTTGGTGATGACAGAAAGCATGTATGTGGATTGATTATTTTATGAATTCTTATGATGTCGGGTAACAAATCAAAACTTGTAATTTTTGAACCATTTCTACATCTATATTTTTGAGAAGAGGGAAAGATTGTTTGAAAATTAAAAATAAATTTGCATATGTGCCCCGCCCCTTTTTTTGCTGTAAAACTTGTAAGTTATGAAGTTTGCCACGACTCCTTAAAAACTGCTTGAAACTCCTTAAAAAGTCCTTACAAACTCCTTACTTTTCATTTTGAAAATTTTGTATGAACCCTGCTAGCGTTATACATGGCAACCATAAAAGCTCAAGAATTCCAACAAGCATCTGTAATCTATAGAGATAGCCTTTCAAGTATATATGCAATACAGAACCCGATGACCATCCATGCTATGGCTAGGGAAATTCGGCAGGTCCTCCACAAGAACCCACAAATTTGCATATCTTGGATCAAAGCGCACGTGGGTGAGTGGGGGAACGAAGAAGCAGACGCAATAGCCAAAGCAGCAACAATCAATGGCGCCCATGTAATTAAAATATTATTACCATCATCAACAGCGAAACAAAAGGCAAGAAAAGAAATACTCAATCTATGGCAAACCCGATGCCAAAACTGGAAGAAGTGTCCACAAAATAGTACCAAAAGTTTCATACAACGCAAAAAATTGGAACAGAGAACTTGTATTTTTTACAACCAATCACGGACCTTTTCCAAATTACCTTCACCGCTTCAAAAAACGAGGAACAGATCATTGCCTTTGTGGTGAAATCGGCACTCCCATCCATTACTTGACAACATGTACATTAATTGCACATCTAAAGCACATGGCTGTGCCCGCTGCTGAAAATGCCACACTCTGGATCAGTGAGATTTTTAAAAACAAAAGTAGAATAAATAAAGTCAAGAAAATAATTAGATGGATAGAAGACAATGAAGACAAAGTGATCCCACGGACGCCTTATCAGCCTATAGCACAAGTACAAACTGCACCACCTCGCCGCTCACAAAGAAAAAAGAAACTGATCAACTACAAAGAAGACTGACTGATAGCAAAAGACCGGTATAATGTCATGGAAATCGAACGATTTAAATTGAAGATGAAATCGATTATGAATTTTATCTGATTTTTATTATTGATTTCAATATGTGATTTAGGACTTTATATTCGAATTAAGATTTAATATGGATTATATGCTTGATTTCCGATTGTATACGTGGATTTGTGATCTCACAATTGATTTTATAGTTATGATTTTATAGTTATGATTTTATAGTTGTTATGATTTTATAGTTGTTATGATTTTATAGTTGTTATGATTTTATAGTTGTTATGATTTTATAGTTATGATTGTAATGTATAGTTTGTAATGTATGCTTTTTTATGAATAAATTGCCAGAGGTATCCAGTCCGTGTGGAGAATGAGCCGATGGGGCCATATGGCGATGTGGCCTGGGTATCTTTCATTTTGACGGTATTATTGGTATGGGATATGTTCAAACCCCACAAAACTGATATCAAAGCAGAGGCAAAAAAACCAAAAACATCATTGGTTTTGATAACAGGTGGGCTAACGTTGATTCTATAGCCTTTAGATGTGAGCATCAACAATCCTCTCAAAGACTATTTGAGGAATTCGTGGATCGAATGGATGAGTTCCGATGATAAAGAATTTACAAAAAATGGTGCCTTGAAGAAACTTGACATTGGTCTAGTGTGCCGATGGGTAACAACTAAGTGTTAGTTAATTTTATGATATGAAGTAAAAGTAATCTGATATGGTATATGCATAGAAAGATGTGATATGAATATTATGGATGTAAAAATTATATATCATATATCTTTTAAATAATGAAAAAAAAAATACCAATTTTGGTTATATTCAATATAAATCAGTTTTCATTGTCTGCCTAAAACTTTTAAAACAAAACAATTTTTGGTATAATCGCTTCACCATGACCAAGAATATTCTCTTGGTCATGGTGAGAGGTTTTAGAAGTTTGGTTATGAAGATTTTAGAAACTTTTAGATTAAAACCTTAGAAAATTTTAAAATTTAGATAAATTTTTTCAGAAATAAGTTTAACACAAAAAGTAAACCAAAGGTGATTGTATAAGAATAGCTTCCTTCGTCATTCTGAGAAGATACAGAACTGTTGTGTTCTTCAATGTATATATCCTACACTTAAATTCTGTATCACTCGTATTTTTTTCAGGGTTGTTTGGTTTAAACCAAGTGGTTTTTTTAAAAAAACCAGTTTGATTTTTTATAAAAAAATCAAATAAAAGTTGCCTAAATATAATTTTTTTTCCTTGAAAAATATCATATTGGTTCATTATTAGCCAAAATGTTTCATTTTTACCACATTTTATATCCTTGGGGTACATTCTGATGGTATATCTCTAAATGACATAAGATTTTATAAGCGGTTTTTTTCAAAAAGTCTCATAAAAGTGGCCAGAATATACATATATTTTTCATATATAGTATCTTAGTTATTTAAAGTTGTATACAAAAGCCAAAATTTCTCATTCTTACAACATTTTCTACCCTTTGGCTACATTCTGATGCTCTATCTCTAGCAAATTCATGAATAAGGATTGCATCACACATCTAAATGTAGTGGTGTATTATCTCACAGGGTTTCTTTTTCCCTTCACAAAGAAGCAGCAACGGTAGTGACACCATCATGCTAGGGGCAGGTGGTCCTATAATCCAATAAAGACATCAGCTGTCCTTAAAGTACAAAGACCAGTGTACTAGTAGTTACATTACCTCACATACATTTTCATTTTCTTTCCCATAAGAAGTAGCACGTCTCCTACTGTATATCTCCCAGTTTTAATATTCAATAAGTAGTTTTTTTTATACTTTCACACTTTTAAGCCCAGTTAATCAGGGTTCTACTGAATAATAATAACAGATTTATGAAAAATAATCAGCTATATACAGGGTGATTATAATTTGAAGTTTTGATTCCATAACTATTAAATAAGAACTACTGGTCAGAATGACTTGAAAATTTGCATGAATATTCCTGAAGCAATGGAAGTTTCTTTCGCAAAAGGAAAAAAAAATGCAAGTAGTGCAAAATGTGCAGGTAGATGATGCTGTACTTGGCCAGCAGTATAATCTATTTTGTGAAACCACATTGTTTTGGCACTTCCACAGCATCAGTGTGTGGATAGAACTTTTATCAAGATGCACATTGCAATACCAGCAAAGCAGCTGCTGAAAACCTATTTTGACAGGATGCACCTTAACTCTTTTAATTTTTGGCTATGGGGGGTACCTCAAAATGTCATAAACAGTGGCCAGATTGAAAAATTTGGTGAATTGCAATCTCCAGCACATCCCCTATATGTTAGAAGTTCCTCATTCCTCAGGAATATGAACGGGGGAAAGGGGGCGCATTTGGTTTAATAAAGCTGAATTGCAAGCACATCCACATCATGACCATGGCATACTCCGATTTGGTTTTTGAACAATTCTTGTGCTTTCAACCTCAGGTTGGACAACATATTTAACATTTCTTAAGTAAGTTGTAGTTAATTGTTCAATTACTTCGTTTTTTGTGATGTTTCCATGAATTATGAAATCGTGGAATGCTATAATTAAGTTATCATTTTGCCATGACTGGCTATCGTTTTCATTCTGCGAGCAAATTTCCCACATGTTGGATGATGCCATTAATTTTACATTTTTAAGTATTTTTTCCCCTTTACCAAATAGAATTGCATTTTTTCAGGAATATTCATGTCAATTTTCAAGTCATTTTGACAATCGTTCTTTTTTTTTTACAGTGTTTTGAAATCAGAAAATTAGTTATAATCACCTTGTATATTGTAAATCATTGCTAATTAATCTGCATTATTTATGCTTCATTAAATATATTATATTCACCTAATTTTTATTAGTTTTTGCAAAATAGCTTCCTAATTAAGCATACTGAAAGTAACTGGAGAAAAACCTTTATATGATTAATAATAACATTGAAAGAATTTTCAAACACACAGTAATCCATTGAGTTGAGCAAAAAATAATTAAAAAGAAAAGTAAGAAATACTTACTTAAGTAAGAAATATTTATTGATCAATTAGTATGGGAATAGTGTTAATTACATTAATAACCATTTCATTTTAGTTAATTATTAGAAGTTTGAATGATTTTTCAGAAATTTCATTGTTTTTAATGTTAATACTATTTAAAACAAAAAACCAGTTTAAACCAAAAAAACCCAGTTTTTTGGGTTTTTTTACCAACCCTGATTTTTTTGGACGTTCTGTAATTTTCAGCCATGTTGGTTTCATTTTCTTGCTTTTAAACTTTAATATTGTATGCGACAAACTTCAATAGTCTCTGTTTTCTTGACAGGAAGAGAGACAGGGACAGAGAATATTCTCTTGAATGACAACTATTATTAATTACCACAGAATATTCTTATAGAACATTAGGAGTTATTCTCAGATTATTTATAGAGATTATTTATTATAATTCATGTTATTACAAATATTCTTGATTAGAGATGTAAAATTCTCGAAAATAATCTTTGGAAAATATTCTCAAGGATTCTCTTGAGAATATCCTTATAAGTTCTTGATGAGAATATATTCTGCTGTTATTTATAATATAGTTACATATAATATCCTTGAGAATATTCTCTATGACTACTTTCATAAATTACTGGGGAATATTCTTATAGAAAATGATAAGAATTATTCTGAAGTTGTTAATAATAGTCCTTCCAGAGAATATTCCTGAATATTCTCCTCGTTGAGAATATTATTCAGTTACTGAAATTTTTCCAGAGAGTATTATCAAGAATATATGTAATAACATGTATTATGATAAATAATCTTGATAAATAACTTGAAAATAATAATTATTTTTGATAATATATATATATATATATATATATATATATAGTAATTTATAATAGTAGTCCTTTGAGAGAATATTCTGTCTCCGTCTCTCTTTCCGTCAAGAAGATGGGTTTTCAAACTTGGTTAAAACAGTTTTAATAAAAACTTTTTTAAATCATCACAGGACAACTTATTTAAATACTGCATTTTTTTAACTTAGACTTGGTAATCACTATTATAAAAAGAATCCCTACAGACTTCAGACACTCATTAGAAAAGTAATTATTGGTGAAAACAGATTTGTCATTGCAGTCTGTCCAGTGCAATAATAGGTTCTTTCGTGAACCTTTCCATTCTGTTAAAGGATACACTAAAGTTTTGTCGAATACAACCAGTCAGGAAAAATCGACTCAATTTTAAAAATAATTAACGTAAGGAGTGCATAAATCAAAGGAATCAATTTTTTTTTCTGAAAAAAAAAAAGAAGCTGGAAACAGCAATTGAAGGTTTTTCCCATTGTTCTGCGGATGAGCAGCAATTTGCATAGTTTGACCCTATTTTATACATTGTCGGAAGCCTGAAGATCAAATCCTAGGGAGTCCTTAGTCCTTAAGCTAATTCTATTTGTGGCCCCAAGAAATCAGATTGCTGGGAGGACAAACGATGTTATCAAAAAGTCAGCTTCTATTGTGATGCAACTTCAAAGTTTCTTAGTAGTAAAGTATAGCAAACGGCCAGAAATTGTAGCAAAATGTAGTAGACGCCTGAAATTGTAGCAGATTTTCCACCCCTGGTTCATTTTCCCACTTAAGTTTTTCTTTTTTTGCTGTAAACATGATTATTAGGTTCGTAATGTGTAAAATTATAATACAGTTTGACATTTAATAGACTTTTCCGTAACACCTCTGTAGTGTTCTGTAGCGCGTCTCTCAGTTGGGAACCTTGACGAAACAATGGTATAAGGCTCGAGAGCATAAGAAGAAGAAAAGCCTCAGGAGACCGGAGGTTGCAAAAACAAAATTGGACATTCGAAAATAAACAGGGAGAGAGAGGGTGTGGAAAAGCGATCGAGTAGGATCGTCGTCTCATGTTAACGTTCTTATTTTATTTTTTTTTATTAATAAATTTCTGTTTATGCTTGTCATCATGAGTGCTCACTATTCAAAGAACATAAGGTCACTACATTGGCGCAGTCGGTTAGGATAGTGAGCAATAGATTGGACAATATTTAACGGAAAAACTTTCGTCGTGAGAAGGCGACGCGAAGAGAACTTTTGTCGTGAGGAGACGATACGAAGAGCACTTGAAGAGTGTTGGAAGAACGAAGGAAAAGTGCGGTGAGTGTTTCTTTTCATAAGAAAATTCGCTGGTTTTCTTTTCTTTGAGAGAATCATGGCTTTCTTAGCCAGAGGTAAAAAAGAGGACTTACAGCAAGTCGCTGCGGAAATGGGGCTTGAAAATGTTATGCAGATGAAAGTATTTAAACTCAAATCCGCAATAATGGAGGCAGAATGCTATGACAAAGAGTTCATCGAACAGTTTTTGAACACCGTAATTGAGGAGAGAAAACGGACAGAGATGGAAGCAAGCGAGGAGAGAAAACGGAAAGAGATGGAAGCAAGTGAGGAGAGAAAACGGATGGAAGCTAGTGAGGAGAGAAAACGGATGGAAGCTAGTGAGGAGAGAAAACGGATGGAAGCTAGTGAGGAGAGACGAATGGAGTTCGAACTCAGAAAAATGCAACTAGAAAATGAAAGGATTCGCATCAGCGCGGCAGGTGAATCCCCGATTAACTCAATGGCAAGGCCAAGGCTAGAGCTACAGAACATTTTGCAAAAGTTCGATCCGAAGAGCAACGAGATCAGCCTCTACCTGGTGCTGTTTGAAAGGCAAGCGAAAAGAGCCGAAATAAAAAGGGAACTTTGGGTTTCATATCTGATTGGACTATTACCTTATGATGTGGCGCAAGTCATTGCTAGAGAAAATGAAGAGACGACAGATGACTATGACCAAGTCAAATCCATTTTGCTTAAGAGATATAAGCTTACTCCCGAGAGGTTTCGACAGATGTTCACGAAGCACAGTAAACGATCGGAAGCAACGTGGTGTGATTTTGCTTATGAACTCAGAAACTTCTTCACTGAATGGATCCGAGGCCTGGAGATTACCACGGTTGAAGAACTGTCTGATTTGATTATTACGGATCAGATAAAACGCAAAGTACCGTCAGAGATTCGAGATCATTTTATTGACGAGTGGTCTCAATTCAAGCGACCCGACATCCTTGCTAATAAGTTGGATGACTATGAGAACGTCAGGGCAGACATCGGCGAGGATAAGAAAGCTTTCTCCGGAGAAGAAAAGTCATTGTTACAGCAACAACACTTCAGTTATAGAGAGGGACGAGGAACATCGACAAGAACAGCATATCAACCACCAACTCGGAAATATCGTAGTGATAAGGACTGGAACAAAACCGAGAACACGAATATCAGAAAAACCCCAAAGGAGTGTTACATCTGTGGACTGAACCATTTCGCTCGAGATTGTGACCAAAGATATAAGGCTAACACAAAAGAGAAATCGGAAGATAATGTGTTGATCGCAGAAATTCGATCGGAATTATTTAATTCTAATGAATCGAGTCTGGATTTGAACCCTTTACGTTATGCTGATATTTGCGTAGATGATAGAAAAATCAGAAGCTTAGTGGATTCTGGTTGTCAAATTCCAGTGATTCATTCTGACTGTATACAGGAACCAATAACTAAGAAAGGGAAAATCATCTTAGCTAGTGCATTTGGAGAAAGAATTGAAGCATCCCTTGTGAATATCAGTGCTTCCCTGGAAATAGGAAATAACGAAGATTTTTGTAAACCTGTTGAAATTCTCGCTGCAGTAACAGATAAAATTCGAGAACAATGCATTATTCCACCAAACGTACATGGACTACTTTGTGAGGCCGCAGACACCGAAGAAGGGCGATTGTCCTTCCCCACTAAAAGGGAATATCACAAGCCTCCTGCGACAGAGCGAAGGGAGAAGGGCGTGAGTGTAGATATTGAAGAGGACAAGATGTCATCTCTACCCGAGGACAAATACAAAAGACAGACTGAGCTGGTGGATGACCTGACTGACCATTTCGACACCACCAAAATCTGCGAAATCAAACGCGAGAAGGTTGGAGAAACTCACCATCTCAATACAACCAAGAGCCGAAACAAATCTGAGTGCACCCTACAAATGGAATTGGATCTAAGAAGGATCATAGCGGAAGCTCGTGATTATGACGAAATGGCATACTTGTGGACATCTTGGAGAGACGTCACTGATAAACCCGTCAGGAAATATTTCTGGGAATTCGAGAAGCTCAGCAACGAAACCACGAAGCTTAATGACTTTGAAGACACCATATCCATGTGGCGGGATAACTACAAGTGTGACATACTCGAAGACGCCATATCTAAGCTGTGGAATCAGGTAAAACCGCCGCACAAGCAACTCCACGCTTATGTCCAGTGCATGACCAGGAACTGTTATGGTAGCGACAAGATTCAAGAACGCTGACCCGTTCCGGCGCATATTTTAGAGGACACGTGGGCCCATCAATGGAGTAGCATTATGGACCACATGAAGCTATTTACCGAGAAGCCATCGGTGGATGTCGCTGTGGCACTAAAAGTGAAGAATATGACGGTGCTGAAAGTGAAGACGGCTGAAGAGTTTTTCACTTCGTTGAGATTGAAGCCGATGACGAAGGTCTTCTGGAAGATGTTTATATTCAACAGATCCAAAGGCAAAAAGGTGGTTTGCCACGCGTTTGTCCACGAATTGTCCAATGGATTGGACTTCTGGATCAAAATGTTCGCACACAGAACCGAGGATGATTTCATCACTATTCACCATGAGATGGGACACATTCAGTTTTTCATGCAGTACGAGCATCTACCACACGTTTTCCGGGGCGGAACGAATCCTGGTTTCCACGAGGCCACCGGGGACATCCTCGTCCTACTGTTGATAAAGGACTTCAACATGAAACACGAGGGTTTAATCACGTTGAGGTCCGACGTGTTGCGGTCGTTCCTGAACATCGACGTGAAAGTGCTGATTCATACCAATCGGTCCAACAAGTTGACGTCCGAGAAGTTCTGCGAGTCTACCGTAGATTGCAGAGACGCGGCGACCAGCAAGATGCTCAAGAAACTCCTCCAAACGGATTACTTCCGAATCTTTGTGATAGACGGCGTGGAGATCATCGAGGTGATAACGACCAGGGCAGCTAGAGAATTGATGCTGGACCGTTGCTGAGATACTTCGAGCCGCGCTGTTGGAATTCGTCAAAGAACAGAACAAACAAGAGAATTCAGTTTGTGTTTATAGGTAAACCCAATCTTGCGTGGGGGCTGTAGTGTTCTGTAGCGCGTCTCTCAGTTGGGAACCTTGACGAAACAATGGTATAAGGCTCGAGAGCATAAGAAGAAGAAAAGCCTCAGGAGACCGGAGGTTGCAAAAACAAAATTGGACATTCGAAAATAAACAGGGAGAGAGAGGGTGTGGAAAAGCGATCGAGTAGGATCGTCGTCTCATGTTAACGTTCTTATTTTATTTTTTTTTATTAATAAATTTCTGTTTATGCTTGTCATCATGAGTGCTCACTATTCAAAGAACATAAGGTCACTACAACCTCCATATTATCAGAAGTTTTGCCGACCCATTTATGTCGTATAAGTGAGACTCTACTATACTCCAGGGTTTAAGCTAGATAAAAAATTCCTTTAGCAAAAAAGCGAAGGGGGGGGGGGAAGCTAGAGATGTAAAATTCTCAAGAATCTTTCTGAGAATATTCTCATCAAGGAGAATATTCTCTGGTAGGACTACTATTATGAGGATATTCTCAAGTTATTTATAAGTTTTGAACTTATTTCTGAAAATTTATCTAATTGTAAAATAATTTTTTAACGTTTTAATCTAAAGGTTTCTAAAATATTTATAACCAAACTTTTAAAACCTCTCATTCATGATTAGGATAATATTCGGAGAATATTTTCAAACTAAAAGTTGTCATTGGGGGTGAGGAAAACAGGGTCGTGTCTCCAGTGGTGTAGATGGTCGCATGCTTGCCCTGTATGCAAGAGGGCCTGAATGAATGAATGAACGCCAGGGTCTCTGCCACCGGACTTATCCTTGATTAGTCCTCCACAAGGTCATGTGGAAAATTTGTGAAACACAATAAAATGCTTTATTTTATGCTGCTTCTCTGTCCTTATTGGTTGTCCTCACTTTTAGCCTATCTACCGCCGGTGATTTTCATGCTACAGTTGCCGTTCGAACGCTATTTAGGGTTTTTCACAATGGAGATCACATTCCAATACAAAAAACTTGGTGTTGCCATTTGATATTTTCGAAATTTTCTCACTGTAACCGTAACTGTTAGTGACACTGTTGTTTTCCATATCATTCTTGAGCGCATACATCAAAATACCTTATACCAAATATTCATTCAGTTTCTGTGAATGGTATGATAGTTAGGGGCCCATATGTCGGGATAGTTTTTTTATAATCACCCTGTATAAGCGGATAAAGAAATTTTGGGAGGTCAAGAATTATCTTGAATCAGAGAATGTCAAATCATTCCATAGTTTTCCCGTCATTTTTTATGCTATGCTTTATTCAAATTGTATATTTTATAAGAAAACAAACATATATATTGTCCAAAATAATTCTCTAGAGAGTAGAAAATTATTTTAGATTCATATTAAATATTTATTCCTTGTATTACAGTCACTTTAAACATTACATGCAATTAATGTGTGCATTTCCAATGAGAATTTTTATATTTAAAAGCAATATTTGAGGTTTTTGACGGAGGTTTTTGGCATGACAGTTTAAACTGTCAAAAGCCTGCCAACCCTGCTTGCAATAATTCTATATCTGTGAATGCCATATCCATATGTTTGCCGAATGAACGAGGGAGACCCACAAAGACTTGAGGAGGAACCTTACGATCGCACGGGAAATGATGATCTCTGAAGAGGTCAATTTGACCATGAGCATCAGCATAAGAGTTAGGCAATGACAAAAATATGAGAGTTATCAAAAGATATCTATGACATCGCAACTGTTGAGTAAATCTCGGAAGGTGGAGAGAAAGGAAATAACTCATCTGAAAGAAGTTTAAGTCTCAGAGTACGAAGGTGGTGCCGAAATTTAGCTGACAACCATTTGTATGTAACCCAGTTGTCTTGCAAAGGAGAAAACCTAAATCGACGAAAGGCCAGTTTTTCTCATAAAGGCAGCACTCGTCTTACTTTTTTGCCAAATCCTATCTACAGAATTCATGTGATAGGTTTTGATTGAGCAGGGAGTCATCGATATATTGCTAAATAGTACAAATGTAGATTGTAATTAATGATCTTGCCAAAGCATCGTTTTTAAGGTTATTTGGGGTGTATGTGGACTATTTGGTTTATTAATTTGTCATTTGCTTAGTTTGAGGGTTCAACAAGTAGAGTAGTAATTAAAAACTTCTGTCTGGATTGAAGAAATAATTTTGCTTGTTTTTTAAAATAAAGTTTTAAAATTATACTTTAAATATAAAGTTATGATCTTGGACAGTAATTAGCAATCATCATTCAAAATTATAGTGCACATTTTGTGTATAAATGAAACAACAGTTTGCATTTCAAAGCAGTTGGATACATAGGCCGTTTGGTGATTCTGATGCTACCCAATAGCATTCCATTGTCTTTTGTATTTTTAGGGCATGCACAGAGGCATATACAATGTATACAATACTCAGCAAAGAGCTGGGAATGAAAGTGCTTCATTTTTCAAAAACAGTTACACTGGTATTAAACAGTAAAATGTAAACAAATCCCTTTAAGTCAATTGCGTTGCCATCCTTTTTTTTACATCGAAACTCATAATTTACATATTTTGCACACTGCTTTTCAAAGTCGTCTCGAAGGAGCGTCATTCTTAAAAATCTTACATGCCTTCATAATCTGCTGTACATTATCAAATAGAGTTGACAGGTTGGACTGTGGAAGACTCCATAGAAAAAAAAAAAATGTGATTTATAATTTAAGAACAGAAAAGAATTTTCTGTGGTTGCTAGTGTGCTTTGTTTTGGCCAAAAATTGTTTTTGTAACAACTCATTTGTTTCATTTTGCTTTGACTTGAGTCAATCTGATAGGACACTGAAATAGTGCGATAAAAAAATAATTGGGGAAAAAAACTTTTAAATTTTTTAGGAATTTTTTTTTGTTATGCTATAAGATTATGTTGTCTAAGGAGGGTACCCTCCCCATCCTATTTTTTAGTCCTGCTTTTTCCTACTTTTTCTAATTTTTTGTGTGGGAGACCTGCCTTAAGAAGATGCCCATCTTTATCAAGAAAAATATGAGGGTGACGTGGGTGCCTGGTGATATAGGTGAACAGTTTTAGAAATGGAAGCATGAAGAGTATCAAACTGTATGTTAGCAGAAACAGTAAAATCTTTAAGTAAGGATGCCCAACGAATTTTGTATGAGTAGCAGATATTAGAAGTTGTCAATGAGGAGAATGAGATCGTAGCAGGAAGATGATCACACTACCGAGTAATGATGACAACGATGATCAGGATAGCATAGCTGCCAAGTCCCCAGAATTTTAGCTTCATCTCTCGACCTCCCGAAAAGTTCTTAAATCTACCAAATTTTTACAAAAATCACAAAAATACAGAATTTTTTAGGGACAATTAGGTATTTCATTTAAAAAGAATCCCCGCTTCTGAAAACAACCCCTAAGGAATTTGTTTTTCCTCCCTTTCGAAATGACGTCACACATCATAAATGGGGGTAATAGTGGGAAATCCCTTTTTAAATTCACTGATGGTAACAAGAAAAGTTGTTTTTCTTATCGTGCAGGGAAATTAGCTTAGCAGCCAATAGTCCTGGATAATAATAGAAGATTATAGTGACACGCATGTGGTCAAAACTTCCTCTTTTGTTGAAGTTACGTATGTGCAATAACAAAACATGAACACTAATAAGCCAAAAAAATATTTAATCAATTTTAAAGATACTTATTCCAATGAATTTCCTTTCATCAAACGTTCCAGAAAAAGGCTGACTTTTTCTTTTGTTGTGTTAAAGACATGAACGTTGGTCATGGTGGAAAGACAGACGTCACCCATGTGAAATCAAAAAAACATCAAGCAAGTGTCTCAAAAAGTCAGTGTTCTTTAAAAATTGATGTTTTTTTTCCTTCGTCTTCCGATGATTTTGAGGTTATTCGTGCAGAATGTTTGTTCACATCGTTTCTGATTGAACACAATAAATATATATATATATTAGATCACCATTGAAGTTTTGGCCTCCAATTTCACTTGTTTTTGCGTAAAAGTAAGATATTTAATTATTATTTATATTTTTATTTTTAATTCCTTTATAACCAGAGATAGGGAGAGAAGCATAGGGATTTTATTCCCTATGCTTTAACTTTTATGTGTGGAAAATCCTTATTTTATTTGAAAAAATTATTTGGAACTAGGAAAGAACGCGTCCCATAGGACGCATGAACAAAATTTTTCCACCTCCGAAATTCTGGTTATTTGATGCGCTATAGCTCGTCATTGGCATCTCTGGTTATGAAGGAATTCCAGGTTTTTGCATTGTTCCTATGTAAACCTATCTGGGGGAATGAGAAATGTTCGTTAAAACTAGATTTGACTGTATAATTATATTTATAAAACATCTGCAATTCCATATTGCACAATTTTTTTATCACAACTGAGGTTGATGATGATCCCCGCGAAGCCCCTCTTGGTGATTCATGGGACTTCCATCGTAATATCGGCACTGGTGGTCCCCTCGTATTATACAATACAGCTTAGTTGGTAGAGCGCTCGACCGGCATTCGAGGGACCCGGTTTTAAGTCCAGGCAGCGACAAAGAAAACATTTTACCAAAAATTAGTATGTTCATAAATAGCCAGTTTTCCCTGTATCATAGCTGCCAAGTCTCCCGAATTTTAGCTTCATCGCTCGACCTCCCGGAAAGTTCTTAAATCTCCCGAATTTTTACGAAAATCACAAAAATCCCTAACTGTCCCTAAAAATGTCCTACTTCATTAAAAAAAAACCCCGCTTATGAAAACAATCCCTAAGGAATTTCTTGTGGGGCATGAAGCCTCTTTTTTCCCCTTTCGAAATGACGTCACACGTCGTAAATGGGGAATACCCTTTTCAAGGACGTTTTACAAACCCTCTGATGGTAACAAGAAAGTTGTTTGTCTTATCGTGCAGGGGAATGGCTTATCAGCCAATAGTCCTGGATAATAATTGAAGATTATAGTGACGCTCATATGGTCAAAAATTCTTTTGTTGAAGTTACGTACGTGCGATATAACAAAGCATGAATACTGATAAGCAAAAATATATTTAATCAATTTTAAAGATACTTATTCCGATGAATTTCCTTTCATCAAACGTTCCAGAAGAGGGCCGACTTTTCCTTTTTGTACAAGTTGTGTTACGGACATAAACAGCGGTCATGGAAAGACTGCCATCATCACTCATGAAATGAAAAAAAAAACCATCAAGCAAGTGTCACAAAAAGTCAGTGTTCGTCAAAAATTGACGGTGTGTTCCTTCATCTTCCGATGATTTTGGGATCATTCGCGCAGAATGTTTGTTCACAGCTTTTCTGATTGAACACAATATTTATTTTTACATCATTGAAGTTTTGGCCTCCAATTTCACTTGTTTCTTGCGTAGGAATTTTATTCCCAAGGGTTTAACTTCCATGTGTGCAAAATCCCTATTTTAATTTGACTTCAGTTTTTTAGTAGGGATTTCATTCCCTATGCTTTAACTTTTATGTTTGGAAAATCCCTATTTTATTTGGAAAAATCCCTATTGTATTTATTAGGGAGTGGTTTTAGCATAAAATACGGGTTTGCGCGAAAATCTCCCGAATTTTCATTTTCAAAAGTTGGCAGCTATGCTGTATCAACAAGTGGAACAGTGTCATCTTAACTCATGGGCCCACCTGGGAGCTTCAAGAAAAAAAGGGGGGGGGGTGTTATAAAAGTAAGATATTTTATAGTTTACATTTTTGAGGATCATGCATGTAAATAAAAAAGGCCTCAGAAAAATCACTTGGCCTGGGTGGGGTGGGGGGGCATGGTACCCCCTTCAACACAAGAGGGTCATTCTCAGATAATTGTAAATTTTGGCTTTAAAAAAAAATTTAATTTTATTGTTTTAATTCCTGATTTTTTTATGTCAATGCAATCATGAAAACAATTACCAGCAGAAATCGTCTGCCTTAATTACAGCTGTAATTAATTTATTAATTTTCTACTTGGACATGGTAATGACATTTGTGACCATGGTAATGACAGCCAGAACCATGACAATGAGATGCCTAATAATTACACATATATTTATTTTATAAACAGCTTTATTAGTTTCTGTAATTTATTACAAAAGAATTAAAATTGCACATTAATAAATAATGTATAAAATAATAGATTTCTTCGAAAAAAACTTATTTTTGTAAGCTCTTGTGAATTTTAGAACTTTCAGAAAAAGCAAAATGTCTATATGATATCTTTGAAAATGATATTTGCTTCAGAAATCCCAAGGCAATCTCTTCTAACTCGCTATTTGAAGTGATTTATACTTTGCTTCCCTGCACGAGCTATGAAGTTCACTTTAATGTCTTTGTTAATGATCTCAGCAACCTCTCCTGCAAGAGAAGTGAAATGTTCAGGAATGTACAATTTTTAATTTATACGTTTGAATGAAATTTTTTTATATAGTATATTATGCTTATGCTTTCAAAATGTATTTAAAATGAAAGTGAAAGTTATCTTTTATTTTAATAAATTCAGCAATTAATTTCTTATCACAGGATTTTGTTAAAATGACACTATGATAAACATTTCTATCTAAAAAGGAAAAAACATTGCCTCTATAATATTTAAATACAAATTAAAAAGAGGCAAAAACCCTAGATACAGTAGTCTGTCAAATCAGCACCCCTTTCTATCGGGTTTTGCCGATAGAAATTTGTTTGATCATGGGGTTGTTTACATGTTTTATGCAGTTTTACAGTTAATTTTTATGCAAAGTACATGTGCATAATTAAAAAAATCTTGAGCCTTAAGGATTATTTAATGAAAATTGAGAATGAAATTGATCAAAAATTTTCTTAAATAATCACTAATAAATCAAAATAATCCTAATCTCTTTTCTTTTATCCTCAAATTCAAAATCACAATGATTCTATTTAATTGTCTTAATGACCTAAAAATTGGTTTATAAAAAATAACCAAATACAAAGTAAATCTTAACATACAAATGCATCAATATTTTAAAAAGAAACATCAACTTTGAAAACAGAAGTGAATAAAAATTAAATCTAACACACAGAGAGAACTTAAAATTTCTGCTATTGCAAACTGTCCGAAGAATAAACTTTTTTATATGATTTTTTCCCCTCCAAATTAGCCATGCAAAAGTTCATTTTATCTCTAAACCTAATATTCAAAAATATTTTTTAAATCTACGTAAAAAACTATGTTTAAATTTATAAATCACATCAAAGTATGTTTGTTTGCATTGAAAATTATAGAACATTGCAGATTATCGGTGTGCAATATGACAGATTTCACTGTATTTAAAACTGTCTTTTATTCATGTCTGTTACAGAAAAATGAGTTAAATATTAATACAAAGATCTTGTAACTCTTCAGTCTTTTTTTTTAATAATAATTAATAAATGAATAAACTGTTCGCAGGAATCAAAAATGGAGATTTTTTCCCCCCCATTCTTAAAATTAATAAGGTTGGCTTTTTTAAGAACAAGAAATCAGATAAATATCTCTATTACCTCAAATTACTCCATATAATAAAATGATGGCAACCTTAGCTAAGGAATAGTAATGAATTATTAAAATGTTTAAAATTGTCATTACCATGTCCCTAAACATCGTGTCCGGAAAATTCACCGACCAACAATTCACTTTTATATCGTTTTTTGAAGCTGTGGTTCCGTGAGTTTCGAAAATGTTATTCTTCATGAGGTTTTATGTCCAAGAATTGGATGTTTAAAACGAGATAATTTCATACGGTTTTTGAACTCACGTATATAACTTTAAACAATATGAGGCTATGGCTTTCTTTTACCAGTTTTGCTGATGGAGAAAATCAAACTTATCTTTATATTCACTTTATTCCATTAATTTTTTTTCCAGCATCAGTAGTAGGACCTCTATATTATATGGCCTCTACAAAACGAACTGCGTCGTAGCGAACTAATATGAGGTGGGGATCATACATAATCACCGGTAAATGTTAGAAAATAACTAAAAGAGCTCTAGAACAATATTCTAAAAGTGAAAGCAATACAGCCAGACTCGATTATAACTCCGAAATCCCGCGGAATCTTCGATGTCATTATAAACGAGTTTAACTGTATTTAAAATACTGGCTTTAATAGGTGTGGCATCATCAACAACCAATTTCAATCCACTGCTGGATGTAGGTGTCCTCCTTAGATTTCCCCTCAAACGAAATGCGATATTTTATGAAATTTTCGGAACTTCTATATGGTAATATTGCAACAACAAATTCAAGAAAACTTTGACTATAAACGAGTAAAACCGTGACATTTTTCAAAAAGTTTGGATGGAGAGGAAAAAACAGAAAAACCGGACTGTCACGGAAAATACGAGACAAAATGCAGGACATGTGGTCACCGATGCTTAGACTAGATTTTTAAAGATTTGTAAAATCACCCCTACCAACAGCGAGCTCTAAATCCACCCCTGTCTTCAACATATATGCTTGTGTCACTTCATTTTACATAAATCATTAATATAAACTAGAAATAATTATGACCCAAGGGCCGATCCTTGTGGGACTCCTTTCATTATATTTCAAATGTGCTGATTTTACCATTTATTATGGCACAGCTTGTTTCCTATTGTAGTAATATGTTTTATACCAATATAGTACATTGCCTGCTGAGAAGTGTTTTTATTTGTTAGAATATTTAAATCAACATAATCGAATGTTCGTTTTAAGTCTAAGACTGTAAGTCAAATGTCAAAATTCAATCCCCCTAATAAAGAGGGGGGGGGGGTTCAAAGGTTATATGGAGTAATCATCACTGAGCCGAAATCCCTGAAGCCATAAATATAAAATTTAGTAAGCGTTATATTTTACTACCAGTTGTTATCCGCGGCTTCGCGGATAACAAATTTTGAGATTTTGCAATCTGAAAATTACTCTCACCTCATAACCCCGATGGGTGATGAACTTTCAGAAATCCTGTCTTAGTGTGTATGTACACTATAAAATATAATACTAACTAAATTTCATATTTATGGCTTAAGCGACTTCGGCTCAGTGCTGATTGCTCCATATAACTTTTGAAACCCCCCTTAGGGGGTTGAATTTGGAAAAATCCCTTCTCAGTGAGTCTATATTACAATATTGATCTAATGTCATATTTATAGCTTCAGCTGTTTCGGCTTGGCAGGATTTCAACGTTGACCCCCCCCCCTCCCTTGTTGACCCCCCCCCTCTTATGACGCCCTTAGGTTATCGAATATGGAAAAACCATTTCTTAGTTAGTAGTGAGTCTTTACGTTGTGAAAAAAACTATTAGCAAAATTTGATATTTACAGCTTCAGCGGTTTTGGCTCGGCGATGATGAATCAGTCAGGACATGTTATTTTATATACAGTACTAGGGGCTCTGCCCCCTTGCCACCTTTGGCGGCCAACCGCCCCCCCTTTTCTCTTCACAACATATCTTGTTTATTTCGTCCTACTTCATCAGCGTGCTATGGAAAGGGACACGTGAAAGCACCAGCTTACTGAAGAAGCGAATTTTATAATAATAAAGCAACAAAAAACAAATGTGATTCATCAAGTAACCCCAGAAAACTTCCCCATGGGGGTCCCCAAACTCCAATTCGTTGAATTTTAGTGGGGGCCCTGACTGGATTTATCTCAGGCTACCGATGTGTTGCAAATTTTACAATGTTAAACAACAAAAATCAATGA
Organism: Pholcus phalangioides; assembly: GCF_987345545.1. Taxonomy (NCBI): domain Eukaryota; kingdom Metazoa; phylum Arthropoda; class Arachnida; order Araneae; family Pholcidae; genus Pholcus; species Pholcus phalangioides. Next base: position 9,922,645 of record NW_028301597.1, on the reverse strand, counting down.
GATTCATCCAGGGACACCCGAAATGAAACCTGTCAACTTTTCCATGGTGCCCCGACCTGAAGGCTTGTCGGACATACCCCCTGTGAGTGGCCACGAAAATTTTAAATTTTTATCAATTTTAAAACGAATAAAATCCAGGGTCCACATCCAGTAACGGGGACCCAAAAAAGCTGGTTTGGGGGCCCGCCATCTATTTCAGCTTAGGGGACTTACTGTAGGATGTGGGAACCTCTGGGTACATGCACATAACTTGGTCCCGATGTGTCAAATGGGTCCCGATATATGCAAGAGTTAAAACTTGATCCCAAAATCGTAACCGACTTCCGTAACACAAAAACTTAACAGATTTCCATCACTCAAAAAACGTCACCGACTCCCGTAATAAAAAAAATCGTCACTAATTTCCATTGCATAGGAAGTATATATATATATATATATACACGTATATAGTAAATATAGAGTGCATATAGATACGCACTAAGGTGGGATTTCTGAAAGTTCATCACGTGAAATTGCGGGTAACAGCTAGTTCAGCATAAAAAAAATCCATTGGTCAGCGATGTTTTTTATAATATCAAAGTGACAACAGGAGATGATTTTAAGCATTTTTAGGGGTTGATTTATCGCGTATCCACTTACTTTATTATCTTTTAATTCTGTTATTATCCCTTTTAACATTTCATTAGAAGTTTCTGAGTAAAACCGAGTTAATGGAACTTTGTTGAATATACTATCTTGTATTGGGCAACAGCAATTTGTAATTTATACAAATACAAGGCCACAACAGGCAAAATGCCCAGTGAGGTGACTGAGAAAAAGATGCCCACAATAAATATGGATGTCATATATTTCAAAAATACAGCGACCCGAATCCGTATCATCTGAATTTCTTCTCATAAAGTCATTATTTAAACTTTCCGCCATATCTTTAGGATATGGCACTTACTCACTCAATAGATCACTCACTCACTAGATCTCTCACTCACTTAGCAGCTCGCTCGCTCACTCACTCACGGACCGACTTACTCGCTCACTGAATCACTTACTCAGTCACTGAATCACTTACTCACTAGATCTCTCACTCACTTAGCAGCTCGCTCGCTCACTCACTCACGGACTGACTTACTCGCTCACTGAATCACTTACTCAGTCACTGAATCACTTACTCACTCAGTCACTCACTGGGTCACTCATTCAGTAACTCAATCGCTCATTCCCTCGCTAACTGACTTGCATCGAAATGTCGTCGGTGAATTGTTGGTCGGTGAATTTTCCTAGCGGTGAATTGTTGGCCGGTGAATTTTCCTGGCAGTGAATTGCATGGCGGTGAATTGTTGGTCGGTGAATTTTCCTGGCAGTGAATTGCATGGTGGTGAATTGTTGGTCGGTGAATTGCATGGCGGTGAATTGTTGGTCGGTGAATTTTCCTAGCGGCGAATTGCATGGCGGTGAATTGTTGTCTGTGAATTTTCTGGCGGTGAATTTTCCGTAAACCCCTAAACATCATTACCAAGTCTTCAACATGGCTTGGTAATGAATGACATTTTTAAAGTTAAGCCTTTTCAGGGCCAAACTATGCTAATTGGAAGCTTATGATATACTTATTTTGAAACCAGTCCCCAACTCTTTTTATAATTCATTCAGCAAAGTTAAAGTTATTAATATGTGTTTCAGTAATATTAAACTTGGTAATGACACATAATAAGTACACTGACTAAAATTTTGGAACAAGAGGAACAAAATGAAGTAGTACTTACATAGTTAAGCAAAAAAATACATCGCTGCTTGTAAGAACACGTTGCTATGGCGTCAATAGCCATCGCTATCAGATGAAGCGGGAGAGGTCCAATTTCCAGCCCAATATAATATAATAATAAGAGAAAAGGGGACTTGAGCCATTTAAATTGTAAAAAAACATGCTCTTTCGCCTCCATCAACACTCTTTAATTTTATGGCCACTTACTTAAAGGGCCCCTTCAAAGTTTGCGTAATAGCCGCTCCGTATTCTTCTTTTCTCTCTCTCTCCCCTATACTGAAGCCTATTAACCATTGTATTGCCACCTGCAGGCAATTGACTTTATTTTCCGACTTTCTTGCTTCCTCTCTACTTTTCTTTTCCTTCTTTCTTGTACAACTCCCCCCCCCCCCCCCCCACAGAAAACATCTTCCTCCCATATGCTTCGAAAGATCGTAGGGGGTGAACCTTGACCAATGATGTCAATTTTAATACTATTTGTACCTACGTAATCCTCATCACCCAATGGAAAGATCTTTCTTTGAAGCCGGACTACCAATTAGAAATAGGGGGTTGGTACCCCTCAAAACTTTACTTTTTGGAATCTTTGAAAAATAAAAGCAGATTGATTAGTGAAAACTAGAAATCAAGTTGGAAAAAAAATGTAGAAAGAGGAGAATTTTTTGTAAACACATTTTCAACTGTAGCATCAGGAGCGGCGATCATCCGTGATGAAAGGGATGGAGGAAAAGGTAGGAAAGAAATTCTTACCACAATTCTAGTAAATTATAGACGTTTAGTTGAAACCTAAATTATGAGGAATTAACAGGGGTCAGATGGCGAAATTAGGCATAAAGAGTGATTAAAAGAGAGTTATTCCAACATCAAGTTAAAATTATTATAATTGAACATACAGTATTTTGTTTATGTATTGTGCAGAATTTGATATCGTGGAAATGGATTTTTCTAATTGACTTTTATTTTGTGTAAATATAACTCGTTCTTTTCATATGATCATTTGATTAAATATTAAAAGCTATTGAACTTTAACTGATTCCTTCTTTTCATGAGTCATCGTTTTTATTCTAAATGTATATTGGACCACTAGGAGCCTGGGTTAATCTGATAATTACATATATATATATATATTCTTCCAGTGGTTCGATATAACAACGTGGAACTGTACAATCTAAGAGCATCATTAATATAAAAGTGCCATCTAGTGGAGATCTGAATAAAAAGTTACTGTGCACCTTGGTAATGACACTTACTTCTAGGGACAAACATTAAATATGGATAATTAGTAGAAATGTTTTTTGTTATGTCTAAGGTATGAAATATATAAACAGAAGAGAAATGAAATATACCCAAATAATTGCTGCTTATGATACAAAGCTTTCCAATTCTTAAAAATAAAGGTCTCAGTTAATAAATTTGCAGTTTGGGACAAGCCTTGGTAATGACATTTACAACTTAAAAATTTTTTTAAATATTGAAATTAAATTTTTTTTCATATTTCAACAAGTGCACAATGCAGTGCTTAAAAATGAATGTTGATAAAAATTTGAAACATTCATAGTTGATTTATTTGTATAATTTACATTATGTAGACAAGGACATAAAATTTACCATTATCTGAGAATGACCCAATAATACTAACTAAAATAAAAACTGCATGTACCCATTCATCTACGTTTCTTAGACGTAAAGATGATATTCTAGGGTCAAGACAGCCCCGAAGTGAAAAATACATTTTTCCCTATGTATAGGGTGCATATGTACAGGGTGTATGGCATTTTACTGGTGAACCATTGATTTTAGAGCCATGCTTCCAATTAGAAAATGTATCCAAATTACTTGTAGTACTCAGATATATCATATATGTGTTGCAAGATGTTGTATAATTATTAAAATAAAAATGTTGATTTTTTTTATATAGTCACCCGTGCTCCAGAACTTAATTACAAAAGTTTCTAAAAAAAAAAAAAAAAAACTCAATTACAAAAGTTGTTGCCCGGCCTCTCCTTATGGCAATAAAAAAAAAAATTCCATGTTTCTAAGTGCAATATTTGCTGAGATATTCCAAAAACTTAGAAATGTTCAGGACAACCGCATTAAATTTAGTAAAACGATTTAACGGTGATCTGCTACCAAAAGCTCATTCAGAAACTGTGGTTGCTTTTGAAACATTTCCTGTTTCGACACATACGAAAAACTGGCTGAGTGAGGAGATTTTGATGTTTCAGGAAAGGAAAATTCATCTCTGCCATCATGGATGAATATTCCTTTCCTGAAAACATAGATATCTCCTCACTCAGCCAGTTTTCCATATCTGTCGTATTAACAAGGGAGAGTGATATCTTTAGTCATTTCATGTTTCATCCGCAAACTAAAAAGGATGTTGGTCTATAACTATAAGTTGTCTGAATGTATACAGATATTTTATGTATTCCTATGATTAGTCTTTCATACTTTCTTTCATCAAATTTTTCTTTTCTTTAAATAAATGTTCTTTTTTTTTTATCTTGTATGCCACCACTTAAAATATGCATGTTTTTACAGCTCATGACACTCTCAGTTCCTTCAATTTCATTTATCGTACTGATGATGAAAAGAGAAAAAAAGGAATTTTGAGACTTTTTTCTCGCAGAAAAAAAGAGGTAATTTTTTTCCTTTTTTGATGAATATTTTGAATGCAATTACAATTTATAAGTTAACAAAACCAGGGTATGAAAAAAATCGATTTTTTAAAAATAAAAAATCAATTTTTCTTTAATATATTTTTTTAATCATATTTTATTCAAATTGGATTTTTCTGATTTAAATTAACTGAGACTGACATATTTTGTTAATCATGAAGAATGTTTATTGTTTCACCTAATCTCTCAAATTTAATTCAGCATCAATGAATAAACAAACAATAAGTAACTGCTAGCAAAATCTGTTTATGTAACATGAAAGGTTGAATTAACTACATGGATTAACTCACGAGCACACGATATATATACCCCCAAATATGGGTCATTCCCAAAAAAGTGTACATTTCACATTTTTGAGATGAAAAATTCAAAGTTGAATTTTTGAAATAAAATTGATCTCAAATTATAGCCAATGAATATTTTAAATATTTAATTATGTTTAATATTTCATAAATATTTTTCACTTTTATTTTGTAATATTTAATTTTTTGGGTTTTATGACTGAAAATTATGAATTATATCCACTCTGTTACCAAAACAAATATCGCTGCAAAAAATAAATATTATTTCTTCTGTTTTTGCCCACTAAAATAATGAAATCGGCTTATTTCTTACACATGGGCTGAAAAAAAGTAGTTTAAAAAAATTTCGACTTTTTTTTTTGTCGTTTTGATTGTTTTTCATGATTTTTTCGAAATAGCACATAGAAAGTTTCTTTTTTTACATTTTTCAACTACTTAAAATTACATTTTTTTATTTCTGGCAGACAATGGGTTGATATCTTGTAATTTAACATCTTAGTTTTTAAGTGCTTTTTAATTTTTTTGCCTGTGAACTGCAAAAATGCTTCCCGTAACAGAGTGGACAGAAATGTTTAACTTAGAGTAAGCAATCACACAATTATTCTAAATACACGTTTATTTTTCCAACAATTATATAGACAAGATGAAAGGTAACCCAGAGACTTCTCTATGACATCTGAAAAACATCCACGCTCTGAGGAAATTCAAAAAACACTTCCCCCCCCCCTCGTGGTTAGAATTTTGGCTCTGGCGAAATTTTCAAAATCTGGTCAAAGTAGATGTAAGATCTTTGTCATCAGCTCTGAACAGCTTCCTAGCATCATTCATAGTTTTGAGGTGCATAACTTTGACCTCCCCATCATCTTCAATGTCATTTTGGGCTACAATAACGTATCTGTATGTAGATTTTTATATACCACCAGAATAAAATTTTACCAAGGGTGTAATGAGGGGGGACTTGTGGGGTCTGCCCCCTCCCCCAAAAAATGTTAGAAAATGACAGAAAAAGGGGGAGAAGATGGCCAAATCTTATTGTTCTGTCACTTTGGTCCCCTCCCCTGAACGAAATTTCTGGCTATGCCCCTGAATTTCACAAGCATATGAACACCTGCTTTAATTAGACCATTTGACATTTCTTCATTGCTGTTTCCTTTGGAGTCGATACGATAGTTTTCACTATTTTCTTGAATGTCACTTTCCAGAGATTTTAACTCTGAAATTGGTTGTGGAACTTCCAGTTTTATACTTCTTTGGCAAGAGTAAGTTTTCTTTTCGTAGCATTCACAGAGATTAGCATTTCTTTTATAAAAGCAAGAAATATCTCTGTATTGCAGCAATCCATTGCCAGTTGCTACTATTTGGTAGTGCCTTTCAGCGTCATTCGGGATAATTTTTTTATACCTTTTATTTCTTCATTTTTGATTTCATACAAGTTTACATTTGTGGTATCTGAGAATTGTGAAAAACTGAGTGGCAATCTGATGTCATTTTCACATGCAACCAATTTATAAGCTGTCCTTTTCAATACAGCACCAACACCATCAACTGCTCCTTTTTTATGGTTTGCTTCAAAAAAATTTCTAGTACACTACTTGAAATATTTTGAGACATATTTGTCCAATAAGTAAAAATTTTTCTTTTGTTTGTACTGAGTACAAGGTTCATCAGAAAAAAAAGTGAACCACATTTATTTCATGTTCTTTCATCACTTTCAAAATCGGTTCCAAATGAGCCGAAATAGATGAAGGTCCATGCTCCAAATTCGGTGACACTGAGCAGAACAAAATTAACTTCTCACATTCCACAACATACAGCATACAGGTATGAAGGCACACTTGATTTCTTGACCCACCGAAATGATGACTTTGCACTTTTTCAGATAATTTGCCATTATAATTTTCACTGAAATCCACATGAAGAACAGCATCGTGTTTGTATATGTTTCTAACACATATTTGGTAAGCTCTATATTGGTGTTGGATGTTAAAAACGTGTTTCTTGAAGAATTTCGTTTCTTTTTGAAAAACATTGATCAAGTCTGTTGGTTCCACAATCTCTGCTCTGTTGTTATTTTCGTAATTTCTATCATTTTGCCATTCTTTTCCACTTTTTCTTGTTTGCGCTGCCATTCTTCACACTGTACAGTGCTATTCTCATCCATCGATTTAGAAATTTCATTCATAGATGCCATCTTGTCATGACAATTCAAACATTTGCCATACATACAGGAATATTCTGCTGCACGCGATATCATCAATTACACTGCTTAAAACAAGTAGGGGAGCAAGCAAAAAAGTGAAGAAAACCGTGCGAGACAGCCACATATTGGCATACAATGGATAGTACACGCGTATCAATGCGCAATATAGAAAAAAGACGTAAAAAAAAATTTGGAATTAAGCTTTAATTCTTTGAAAATATGGAAAAAACATGAAAAGATGATTTAGGGCAACAATTTGGTTACATGTAAACGATTAAAGAAAGTACTGCTTACACATGATGCATGAGTTTTAATAGGGCGTGTGGTCTCCTCGAACAGCTAAGACTGCTGCACACCTGTTTGCCATGGATGCGATGAGGTTATCGATCAGACTTTGGGGAATACTGTTCCACTCCTCAAGAAGTGCAATCTGCAAGTCTCGGACAGTAACAGGCGGCCTTGGTCGCGCAGCAATGCATCGTCCGAGCATGTCCCAAACATGCTCGATTGGATTCAGGTCAGGAGAGCACGCTGGCCATTCCATACGCTGTATTGTTTCCACTTCAAGCATGTTCTCCACCAGACGAGCTCTGTGCGGTCGGGCATTATCATCCTGGAAAACAAAGGAATCTCCAATGGCTCCAGCGTAAGGGATGACATGAGGTCGCAGTATCTCGTCTGCATACCTTCGGGCCGTCAAAGTGCCATTCCGAATGACATGCAGGTCCGTACGTCCGCCTATGCTGATTCCACCCCATACCATCCAACCAGCTCGTCTGTATTGTGACCTTTCACGAACGAATGCGGGGTTATTTCGAGTGCCCCCGTCCCTCCATACCAGAACACGTCGGGTGTCACCTTGCCCTGGTCGACGTCTAACATTTCCTGTTTCTTGGAATCGATTCCACAGCCTTGCAACAACACTTCTGGCGACTCCAACAGTGTCTGCGACACTACGTTGTGTTTGCCCAGATTCCAGTCTGCCTATAACACGCCATTCCATGGATTCTGGTAAATCACATTGTTGAGACATCCTCACGTCACCTTGTCTCAAAAAAAAAATACTGCGCGATCAAATTTCACAGTTACGGCAGTAAAAGAGACGTTTCTGCAACATCCCGATTTCTGCCCTTATCTCCTTTTTCTGGTTTTTGACGTCATCAACTTTGATTTGCATTTGAAGTTTTCTTCTTCCGTTTCCTGCTAGGCTTTAAATTATGGATGATTCATTTTATGTTACTTATCGGTATACATCTTTGCGTAATTTTGTTAAAACCATGTGCTCCCCTAATTGTTTTGAGCAGTGTATGATTTCAGGAGATGTTGTTTGGATAAATCTCAGTTTATACACTGCAATCAATTTATATTTCAAATTGGGCTGCCAACATAAGCATGTTTCCCTATTTCCAACTTTCTTTCACTTTTTTTTACTTTTATTTTTTGTTGAAATTGAATGGTAATTTGATGTTGGTATAAATCTTGCATTTATGTCTCTCACATTAGTGATCCAGAGTATATCCAGTGAGACTTGGGAGATAGAGCCAGGAAACAAACATAATGTATGGGAAATAATTGTTCTGTCCTATAAAATACAGAATTTATTGTCATATAACGACCTTTATTTATACTAAATTGCCCCTTATGCCACATCTCCCTGGATGTGTGCCTGGCAGTGATTTTGACGATCTGTACTATTTAATTTTTGTATTTAAATGAAGAAATATAATGGGAGAGAATGTGGTAAAGGGTTTCAATTGAATATATAACTTGTTAAATTTAACTTCGAAACCTCTTAACTAAGAAAACTTTACAGTCTGCCCCCCCCCCCCCGTATTCATGGGGGTTATGTTCCGTGGGTGACCGCGAATACGGAAATCAGTGAATAACCGAAACCATGGTTTTTTTTGTATCTCTTGTTCAGTAACACAGGGGTGGGAACTCTGCGCCAATTGCGTCGCACTGCGCCAAAACTAATATCTTGCGCCATCCTGCTCCAATAGCGTATTTTCACATTTTTCTGTGCCAAATAGCGAATTTTGCTTCAGTATGCCCGGAATTTCGGAAAGGGTGCCAAATATTTTTTGTTCCTGCTAGCCACGAAACGTTTTTTACGAGAAGAGCGTGTTTTATTCCACTATACTTAGACTATCGGGCTTTCAATCGCGAAATCCCGATATTGTCCGTGATCGTGGAACTAAAGATGGTTTGCAATGCCTTTCAGCTTTAAAGTGCAAATTCGAGTGTTTCTTCCGTTAAAAAAAAAAAAATTGCCACTGGAAGCAGCAGAAATTACTGTAGTCGATTGTCATTGTGTTAAATCCCGATGTTTCATGAAAAAATTTTCATTCCGGGAGTAAAAAGCGCATGTCCGCCGAATTACGAATGCTAGTTTAGAAACTTTGCCGAATAACGAGCGTTAAATCGTCAATATCGCCAGATAATGAGTGCTGAATCGCCAAACATCGAGTTGATTCTTCCGAAATTCTCTCCCATTTTGCAACAATTTCTTTCCAAGTATAAAAAATTAAAAACTTATAAAATTTTTTTAGCTCATTTGAAGTGCTGCTGTTCAAGGCAGCAAATAGTGTCGTCAGTAAGCAAAAATCATCTTAAATAGACAGGTGCAAAAAGTTTTATGACAGCCGCTCTTTCAAACAAGGTGTCAAAAGCCTAAAACACCAAAAACAAAAATTAAGCTGACGAAAAGATGTTTGATAACAAAAGACATGCTGCAGTTTTTTTTTGAAAAGGGTTGAGGGTCAACGAAAATATTCTTGTTAATTTCACTGCTCCAATTTATAAATATCTGCTCCGAATCCCATATTTTGCTGCTCCAAAATTGCTCCAAATCTCTAATTTGCTGCTCCAAAACTACACCAAATCCTGAATTTGCTGCTCCAAAACTGCTCCGAATCCTGAATTTTGCTGCTCCGAAATGGACTTAGTCACTTCCCACCCCTGTGAACATCATGAGAAAGAGCAGGGTGATGCAGAGGTAGAAGGGAATGTAAAAGAGGGTGCAGTGATTGTTGGCAATGTTTTCTGAAAGAACATTGCAATTTTTCTGTTTGTCGTGTCTTTTTTCTCATATCATCAAGTATGTTGGAGTATGTTGACAAGGCTTGCTCTACTAATTTTTCTACATGTGAAGAACATAATATACAGGGATCTATGTTATGAAAATAATCTACTGCTGATTTGAGCTTGAGAAGCCCTGCTGCTATGTTACTTGTGGTGAACTTGTCTTCTACTTCTATATCTTGATCTTCTTCATCTGGTACCGCTTCAGTTTCAGGACCAGTTAGCTGCATTAATTCCTCCTCGGCCAATCCAGTATTAAAAGAACTTTGAATAGCATGTATTCACTAACAAAGTACCTCCCGACTTCCGGAAAGAAATTCTGTTTAAACCAATCCAGGAAAAGTGTTTTCATATTCCAAGCCCTTTTATTGTTCATCCAAAATACTGGGAGCTTTGGCTTATCCTTCCCTTCAATGCTCACGGATTCGTAGATTTGAAATAGATGGTGGGCTTTACCATGTACCCATACGCATTTGTGCAAAACAACATAGTAGGTCTATCTTTACTTGCCTTGAAAAACCAAGAGCTTGCTTTTCTTCTCGGCATTTTCTTCCAAAATAGTGTAGTTTCGACAGCGTTAAACACTTGCTGAGGTGCATAACCCTTCTCTTCAACAATTTTCTACAAAGTCTTTAGAAACTTTCTAGCTGCCTCCTATTCGGCAGAGGCTTGATCACCAATGATTTTTACATTGCGTAATCGGAATCGTTTCTTAAACCTATGAAACCAACCTTTACTTGTATAAAATTTTGATAAAATAGACGTTTCACCAGCCCTTTCCTTTTGGAAGAGTAAAAATTTTTCGCCTTTTGTGTTATAATACACTATCTACCAATAAGTATTTGGACACTTATGCAAATGACGATATCTGCGGTCCTGAGATACGTCACGCCCTCCGCCGGTATATATAGTGTAGGAAACAACATCTGCATTAGTCGCATGCAAGATGGCACGCAGTTCGGAGCTCTCTGATTTCGAGAAAGGTATAATTATCGGGTATCACAAAAATGACCGATCCTTAAGGGACATATCTAGCGAGCTGAAGTACCCAAAATCGACAGTGGCCTATGTGATTAAGAAGTGGAAGGTGAGCTGTGATTGTCGAAATTTGCCCCGAGTCGGCAGACCAACGAAACTGGGAGATAGAGACCGACGGGTGCTGTCCAGAGAAATGCGAAAGAACCGCACCCAACCGATGGCCCTCATCCGCGAGGAGTTTCAACAGGCATCCGGGAGTATTGTTTCAATGAATACCATCCGTAAGGAAGCACATCTGATTGGTTTTCATGGTCGTGCTGCTGCCCATAAGCCTTTGATCACAAAGTCCAACCGTGTTGCTCGGTTAATGTGTTGCAAAGCACATCGAAATTGGACCGTAGATCAGTGGAAACGGGTTCTTTGGAGCGACGAATCAAGGTTCACCCTCTACCATTTGGATGGCAGGGTCTGGGTCTGGCGTCTGCCTGGAGAACGTCTCCTGCCAGAATGCATTGTGCCAACAGTCAAGTTCGGCGGAGGTGGAATTATGGTCTGGGGGTGTTTCTCCTGGTATGGACTGGGACAGGATGTCCACTCTGTTACATCATTATCATAAATAATTAAGATTTTTTTTTTTCATCTATATCAGCATTTAGTGATAGCACATGGAGATATGCTTCAAAATATAATAAAAGTTTTGACAAATCATTTGAATTTATAATGAAAAAAAAATTTAGGCCAATTTGTCCACTCTGTTATGTTTTCTAAAACCTCAACCAACGCAACAGAATGGAAACTATGATTTAAAGTAGAGTTGGCCCGTCCGTATTCGCGGTTTTTTTCCTTTATCGAAATTTTTTTTGACAACACTCAGCAATCGTCCATTTACGCGTTTTATTTACAAAATTTGAGTTATGCTTTTTTAGGATGGCTCATTCTTCTAGCGCTACTGATAATGCTTTGAAAAGGTAAATAAAAGTGAAAACTTCACAAAAAAATTGGGTACATTGTCTGTCGAAAGTAAGCCAATACCCGTTGTGGTCCGACATTACAGAATCAACGAATCTACGGTGAGATATACCAAGAAAAAGGAACCTGAAATTCATTCAGCCGTGGCTGTAGCTGCACCCGTGGCAGTCAAAACTTTGCAGCACCTATGGGATCCATGAGTTTTTTGTACAGAAAATGCTGTTTTTGTGGGTACAAGACTGATACAAAAAGGCATTTCAATTGATTGTAATACACTATCTACCAATAAGTATTTGGACACCTTTGATAGAAAAGATAAACTAACTTTATTCAAAATTAATAGTTGGTAGAGCCCCCACGAGAGGCAATTACAGCATGAACCCTCCGGGGCATACTTTCCACAAGTCCTTGTGTGACGGCTAGTGGTATTTTCTTCCACTCGGCTTGGAGAAGACATGTCAGTGCCTTCACCGATTTTGGACAGGTAGAGCACCCCTTAATGCGGCGATCCAACTCGTCCCAGAGGTTCTTGATAGGGTTCAGGTCTGGGCTCTGGGCAGGCCAGTCCATTCGATGAACCCCATTGGCACCATACCAAGCCTTGGTTAACCTCGTAGTATGATGACAGCTGGCATTGTCATCCTGGAAGTAACAGTCTAGTCTAGTACTAAAGACATAAAATGAATATTAAGCTGTTTTGCAAAAGTCAAATCCAAAATTGTTGATCAAGCATTAACTGTCTTTTCGGTAGGAGTGCTTTTAGATGCTCAAATGTTCCATGTCATTTCTGGGCAGGAGCGTTTTAAGACGTCAAAATTTTCCATGTCAATTCTGGGCAAGAGCGCCTTTAGACGCTCGTGAAAGCTAGTTCCTTCCCCCAAAACCCTTTGTGTCGTGATTGACAAGCTGTAACTCCCCTTCTCATTCAGGTGTCCCTTTGGGGCTACTTCACAAGAGCAGAAAATTATACTCGAGGAAAGAGTGCGTATTTTATTGTGTCCTTTCAACAAGACCGCCGTGCTTATGTTCAAGTACCTCAGACGACAGGCTATAGACATTCCCAATCCATAAATACAATAAAATGGCTTCGGTAGACTGCTGCATACTTCGACATCATTCACGAGATGCCCAGTTTTGTTAATTGACAACTACAATTCTAAGTTGTTTATTTATTCTAAAAATGGCGGGAAAAGGGTTTTGTACTTGTCTGTTTAGAGTTCATTTTTTCCACATGCATAGGAACTAGCTATTTCCAAGAAATACAAGGGTGAAACACAAATTACACACACACAATTCCCTTCAAGGGGAAATGATTATTTAGAGTAACTGAAGCCTCCCATATGCCGGGCTTCATTTTTTTCTAGTTTTTCTTAACCAGATATTATCGACGAAATCGTTTTTTACAGTCATGATCCTACGACAATAATATATGTTTAAGACAACTAAATTATGGAGGACGGAGGGGGGGGGGCAGAAATATAAATTCGGCCAATAATACGATCATTATAGTGCTCTTAAATTTTTTTTTATCCAACACCAGAGTCAAGACAATTTATGCATTGTGACATTTTAAATTTGGTACAACATATTATATTCACACAAAGACCAATATAAGAAATTCCGAAAGTAAGAAAAATATGTACAAAGGAAAAGGAGGAACAATAGATGGCATACAGCACAAAAAAAGTACAATGGTGCCCCGAGTTGGGACTTTACATATAGTTTCATTGATTTCCCCCTCCCCTCAACGCCCGCCCCCACAAATGACGAACCCTGATTCCCGGCCTAATTTACGTGGCAGCAAATGCGATCATTTTCATCAACCGAAAACCAAAGCTGCGAATCACGAACGAAAAGCAAGCGTAATGCAAGTACAACCGGCAATGACTCATTTCCACAAACCAATGTGCAATTTTAAAATAAATTAATAATAATTAATTTTTTATGACTATTTTTTGATTACTTATTCTCATTTACTACTTTTGTTTTAAATTGCCCATATACATGGCCCCCCACATCCTGATGCAGGGTCTCCAGGCTGGGATCTTTTACAAGCCCCCTGACCAGACTTCCACTGGGACTCCTTTATGATGAATTTATAGCATGAAAACAAAAAAAAGAAGATAAAAACCACCCGGCCCTAGGGCTGGAGCCTTGTCAGCCCACCCCTTGTGGGGGCCATGCCCATATGTTTATGAGATTGAAATCCAGGAAAATTTCTGGGATCGGATCACTTTGATTCTATATTTTTCGGGATTGGGAGAAAAACCCAGGAAACATTAACCTTAGTTATAAAAGAGCTGGATCTCAAAAAATTAAAAAAAAAAACCTCATTAAATCATTATCGTTTCAGAAAAGTTCAAGTGAACTCGTTTTAAGTCAAAGGCGTATACAGAATTTTTGTCAAGGAGTATTCATCAACCTTTTTTTTCTTCCGAGGAGAGAGGGTTAATTTCTACTCAAAACAAAAACGCCTCAGAAAAGGAGGAGGGTAAACCCCTCCCCCTTTTCGTATGCCAGTGTCCTGCATACAACATTTCACATCAAAACATCGTACATCGAAACGTTCTGTGCAGAGCCGTAACCAAATGATTGGTTACCCGGGGCAAGCACGCATTTTGACACCCCTTTGTAATGTTCAAGGACAGGTTTCAGAATGAAATTTGTGCCCCCTCTGGTCCAGCGCCAGAGGCACAAGACCTGCCTGCTCCCCCCTAGTTGCGGTCCTGGTTCTGTGAATTCAGATTTTCTACAAACAACTAAACTTTTTTGATAGTGCAGAAACGTTTATTTATAGGGGGCCGTATAAAATTAATACGTGCCTGCTGAGAGAGTTGGTCAGTGAGTGACAAAAAGAGTGAACTATTGAAATTGGGAGCATGTGAGTGACCATCAGAGTGACCTTAGTGAGCAAACAGATCAGTGAGTAACCAAAAAAGAAAGACCTAGAGAGTTTGTGAGCATGTGAGTAACCAAAGGGAGAGTGATCTAGAGCAGAGGTTCTCAACATTTTTTGACTCGTGGAGCCCTTTCAACTAAAACATTCTATGGCGGAGCCCCGTAGGCCAATTTTTTAATTATTCATCAAAGTTACTGATTTATTTTTACTATTTAAAAATATTTATAATTATTTTTTTTTAATTTTACTTGTTTTTTTTTATTTTCCTCAAGCGGCCGCGGAGCTCCTGGAGAGTGCACAAGGAGCTCAAGGGCTCCGCGGAGCACCAGTTGAGAACAGCTGATCTTGAGTATGAAGAAGAAGGTTGGTGTGTGGCCAAAAGAGCGAATAATGAAGTGTGCAGGCAGTGAATAACAAAAAAAGAAAAACCTAGAGCAGTGGTTCTCAACCTTTTTTGATTGTGGAGCCAAACAGGCATCTTTTTTTAGCTTAATCAAAAGTTTTTCTGATTTATTTTAATTTTCTCAATTGGCCGCGGGGTCCCCGTGAAGAAGTACACACTGAGTCCCGGTTGAGAACCGCTTACCTAGAGAGAGTGTCTGAGCATCGGAGTGATTGAAAAAGCGAGGGAGCTGGTCAGTGAGTTACCAAAAGGGGGAGGAACGATGTTGTGGACCAACCGAAAGAACGATTTAGAGCAATGGTTTTCAACTTTTAGAATCTCGCCCGGTTGATTCTTTTCTTTTTTTTTTGAGTGGAAGGCCCGGTAATAAACATGACTAATGGAAAATTTATGGAAAAAATAAAATGATAAATTACTCATGGCCCGGTTTGACTGATGACAGTGGTTGGTACCTTTCTCTAAAGAACTCGAGGCGACCACCGATAGGCAGCGCCTTCACTTCCAACCCATCTCACTAATGGCAGTAAATTGCAATATAGCGATATGGCCAGAGTTGTTGTTTGGTGAAGTAGTGGTTGGTACCGGATCACGGTCCGTTGGTTGAGAAGCACTGATTTAGGGTGTACAAGCGATCAAAACAGGGTGCAAGCAAGTGAATGATAAAAAGAGTGCCCTTGAAAGCAAAGAGCCAAGGCAGTAAGTGACCAAATAAATGACCAAGAAAGTCTGCAAACATTTGAGTGACCATAAGAGTGATTTAAAGACAGACATATTTACTAGGAGCGGGGGGAATGGATTAGCGGGCTGCAGCCTAATGTGGCGAATTTGAAGAATGTGAAATCAAGAAAATAAGACAAGAAAGGGCGGCAAAATTTACGCCACAGGCGACCAAACCATAAATCCGACAAGCTAATCAGCAGCATAGCTTTCAATTCATGGCCAGTAACTGGAGGGCTTGCCATTGCTTCTAGCAATTGGCACCGCCTATATTTCATAATGGCTTCCTAGTTGAAAACAAATTGAGACAAAAAATTAGTTTTGCTTTTCTGCCTCCATATACAATTTCGACTTGACGAAGGATGAAGGAAATTTTACTATTTTCATGTAGTTTCTTGTGACGATACTACAGTGATTCTTATCAGTTTTCAGAATCCATAAAAGCTTCCTCACGAGCATAATATATATATATATATATCGCTATCTCATTCTCTCACTTCAGAAAGAAATACCCGGCACGCACCTGTTCTGATGGGTGCAGCTCTGTCTAGGTCCTACTGAACAAATTGAGGCGTAGGATCTCTATTGTGGAATAGCCACTGAGCAAAGGGAAAAAAAAACAATTCTTGATGTTCCGTCAGTCTTTGTTGTTGAAAATGAAGTAAAGAATGTCAACAGTTATGAACGGCTTATTTGGATATTTTCCCGCGCACACTTTTCCCTTATTCTGTTAATGGAACAAAACAATTGAAATTCTTTCAATAAACTGGCTAGTTTTGGCCAATCGTCGTGCCCCCCCCCACCTGGTGGCACTGGGATACTTCAAGGGGGACCACAGAAAAAAATTTAGAAGGGGGCCATGACAGTTGGTTTGGAGGGCTGCAGAGAGCTGAGAAGAAAAGTTAAGGTGTGAAGAAATAATGCTTTTATATTTAGTGACTATATACGCTTACAGTATCCACAAAACTTCACCCACAAAACCAGGGCTGTCTTAGAGCATGGACCCGTCCGGCCCTCACCACCATTTGCAGTAGGTTCCCTAGGAGGTTCCCCCACACTTGTGAAGGGTCATGCTCGGGGGTCTCATGTCCATAAGTGATCCCCCCCTTATGATATTTTGTATAGTACAATAAATTTTGTAAATAAGTAGGAAATATGTAGGCTGTTTATTTCCGGCTAAGTATAGGACTACCATAGCATTACTTTGCCGATGGGGCCCATGATGTTCAGACAGTCTTGAATAGAAGTTGGATTAGCAGGGAGCTCAATAAATTCTAGGCCAGTGGTCTGGAGGCCAATTTTATTTGCAAAATTTTCGTTCAGTATAAATTCACTGAAAAAATCAATTCAATACGTGTAAAGAACCTTGCTTCTAGATGAGGGTCGAAGACTCTGGGTAAGACAGGGGAGCCATGAGAAAAAAAATATGCTTCAAAGGGGGCCACAGGCAAAAAAAGGTTAAAAAGCGCTGGTATAAAAAGATGAATGCGTGAAAAATGATTAAATGACACCATCAAAGAACGAAGATAGGAAATAATTTTTTCTCGTATTCAGTGACACTTATAAGCCAAAATAGATAGATGGAACTAATGGAAAAAACTACCTCTTTCTCTTTTTATGGGAAGTTGAAATGACCGATTGAACCGAGGAAAAAAGGTGAATCATAGTTTGATTTTGCCATGCTACTCAGGAAAAAAGAGAGATGCAAGGCCATAAAATGTAATGCTCAAGACAGATGCGGACTCAGGACGATGCGACTGGAGGGGCGAATTGTGTAATTTTGTTTCACCGTCCCATATTTTACGGGACAGACAAATATTCACATTTTATTTGGCTCTTGGTAGGGGGTGGTTGTTTCCATCGCCTCCGCGATCCCCGCCTGAGTGGAGACAGGCATCTTCAGCGGCTAATAAAGTCGAGGCAGATATCTTTAGCTTCGAATGGAATGGAGTCGGATGTCTTCAGCAGCGGATGAAGCCGATGCGGATACAGTACAGCATCTCAATAATGGTCACCAATGGGACCAAAAATTTTGTCCGCTAACGGGAAGCAGAGCCGCAGCAGGAACAAGCAAGCATTTTGGCTCCCCCTTTTAATGGTGAAAGAGAGGTAAAAGTGTGAAATTTACGCCCCTTCTGGTCCAGCTCCCGGGACAGAATACCCACCTGCTCCCCCCTAGTTGCGGCCCTGATGGGAAGTGTCGATTTATGGGAGGTACGATAAAAACAGTGGAATCTCATTTATACAACTTTCACATTTATTCGACGTTTGACTTCGGTCGCAATTGGTTTCTATATTAAATTTTAATGTTAAAATGCCCTATCTATATTATAAATTAATTTCCAACTGTTTTATACAGTAAAAGTGAACACCTGTTCAGTGGTTCTGACATATTTTACAATAAAAATTTAATCAAGTTAACATAAGTTTGAAGACGATAAAAACATCTATAAAACTTTTATCAGTCTTGTAGTGTTGGCTTTTTTCACGCCTATCAACATGTGCAAACAAAACCAACGTTGCTATTCGGAATCATCATCCTGGACCAGAGTTATGTTCAGTTAATCAAATAATTAATTGAAAGATTATTATATTTCCCAAAATATGTGAACTTGGATTCATACATAATTACATTATACATTTTGAATGAGAAATTTACATCGGGGAATAGAACAAAATATACACCGCGTGGGCGACATCACAACAACTTCCTCGTTCCCCACTACTCTCAAACACTACTGCCACGAGAGCGAATCTTGGGCGCGGCACCTATATTAACGGATACGGTCGGCATTGACTGTCACAGACTCCCCCTCTGGTTTCATGAAACCGTCTCGGTATGAAACCAGGAAGAATCTTCAAATATAAACAATACGGTGCATATAAACAATCAAAAATATTTGACGAACACATTTCAATTGTGGGGGAGGAAAAAAAAATCACACATATTTTCAAAAATAATATATATATATATATATATATAGTTCATTCTTCACGAGAACGATGACTTGTAGGTAGACCAATCTACGACTTTTTTGGAGGGCGGCCTCGTCGACGCATAGGCATCACCGGTGTCTGTGCAATGTTCTTGCAAGGTCGAAATGCTGATGTACAATTCCCTCCAAGTGATACCTGAGGTGAACATATACTGGCCACATCATGTCTACATGGAGATCTCGGGGAAACCGCAGAATTTTGGCTCCTCGGCAATGAGCGTCTACAGTTTTCGTCTTTTTCTTTCGTGTTGTGGAACTCTACGTGATCCTGGAGGACGGACTCATCCTCGAAGGTCATCTCACAGTATTGACAGACGATCACCTGGACGCGAATTGGCTGTCGCGATTCTGGCAATGACGCTGTCGTTTCCTCGGCGTACGCCTCATTCATGTGGGTCATGACGTTCTTTATCATCTGCAATTTCCGACTGAATGTAGACTAGCAGATTCCGCAAACGTATGGAGCCTGCAAGCGACTGGCGGACACGACCTTGTAGCTGCTTGAAGTTGGTGACTTTGTGGACATGGAATGGTTTTTTGAGTGTTGCTCGTCAAAGTGTCTCTGAAACTGACTCTTCTGAACGAACTGGCAGACGTGACATCTGCATAAATATCTGGCGTCGAGCGGAGGATTCGCGGCGACCCTTTGTTTCTTTGCATCGTCTTTTCCGGGCATAGCCGTTGTTTCTATCAAGGCCTCTACCTTTTTGCGTCCCCTTTCTCTCTGACTTCGGATGTTCACGAGTCCAGGTGGGACAGGCTTGCGACCCCTCTTGGTTTTCGCTGGAAACATTCGGTACTGAGACACAGGTGTTGGTGAACTATTACCAGTGTTGATATGATGTTGAACGAATGTAGTAGGCTCTCCCCCTGGTTTGAAGACATCCTGATGTTCGCTTAGCGGGGTGCTAAGTTGACGCTTTTGCTCGAGAGTCAAATCTCTTTCCTCGTCATCATGCAGTCGGTATGAATGCATGAGGTCCACTGATTCTGATACTGCACAATCAGCCGCTGGAAGCTGTGGGAATGAGAATTGGTGATGGGGAGTGTCACTGAAAAACCAACATTTCCTCTTTAGATCCACAGCGATGCCTGCTGCCGTCAGGAAGTCTAATCCCAGCAGCGATCGGTTACCCTTTGCTTCTGGAAACACTAAAAAGGTGGTATCAATAGTTCGATTTCCAACTCGTACCAGTAGGTTGACTTCATAGACCTTGCAGATAGACCGGGTACCATCAGCCAGAGAAACAGTCGTGGTGGCACTGTTCATTGGTACATTTTTACTTAGAAAAAGCTTGTATAAGAGTTCCCCTGCAACCGAGTGTGTCGCACCTGTGTCGATACATATGAGACCACGATCTTGACATACTTGAATTTCCATCAGATGTCAGGAGTTGAAAAAATTGAAGATTCAAAAATATATCGGGTGCTGGTGTGGAGGATTTATTATATATTAAAACTGGATGTGTGTATGTGTGTGTGTGTTTGTGGGGGAGCGGGGGGGGGGATTTCAAATATTTCTTTCGTCCATCTGTTGTAAAAATACATAATCAAATATTTAACATATCTTAAATAGCATCTAGATTAAATATAAAAAAATAATTTCAAAAATTTGGAAATAATTTTTATGTTTAATGAATTTTTATTATTTAATTTTTAACCCTTAGCATTTCCTACGAATGCCAAGAATCTTCTCCCATATTTTTGGCTTACATAATTCATAATTTATCTCCTCTAACTTCGATTAAAATATCATATAATCGATATTTACATCTTAGAGAAGAAATAGAGAAATCTTATATTGCACTTCTCATTGATTTACATAAGTTTATAATATGTTGTGTATTCTTTTTCCCCCTCTTGTGTGAGTGAGTGAATAAATTTATATTCTTTTAAAAAAAAATATCGTATAATATGGCTCTGATCAAAAGTATTCGTAAGTTCTACCGTATCATCTTCATCCATTGTTACGAAAGCTATGAGCTTTAAAAAAACCTCTCTCTGAATTCCAGATACACTGAAGAGCCAAAAAAACTGGTACACCTGCCTAATATCGTGTAGGGCCCCCGCGAGCCCACAGAAGTGCCGCAACATGACGTGGCATGGACTCGACTAATGTCTGAAGTAGTGCTGGAGGTAATTGACACCATGAATCCTGCAGGGCTGTCCATAAATCCGTAGGAGTAAGAGGGGGTGGAGATCTCTTCTGAACAGCACATTGCAAGACATCCCAGATGTGTTCAATAATGTTCATGTCTGGGGATTTAGGTGGCCAGCGGAAGTGTCTAAAGTCAGAAGAATGTTCCTGGAGCCACTTTGTAGCAATTCTGGACGTGTGGGGTGTCGCATTTTCCTGCTGAATGCAAGTCCATCGGAATGCACAATGGACATGAATGGGTGCAGGTGATCAGATAGGATGCTTACGTACCTGTCAGAGTCATATCTAAACGTATCAGGGGTCCCATATCACGCCAACTGCACACGCCCCATACCATCACAGAGCTTCCACCAGCTTGAACAGTTCCCTGTTGACATGTAGGGTCCATGGATTCATGAGGTTGTCTCCATACCCGTACACGTCCATCAGCTTGAAACAATTGGAACCGAGACTCGTCAGACCAGGCAACGTGTTTCCAGTCCTCAACAGTCCAGTGTCGGTATTGTCGGGCCCAGGCGAAGCGTAAAGCTTTGTGTCGTGCAGTCATGAAGGGTACACGAGTGGGCCTTGGGCTCAGAAAGCCCATATCGATGATGTTGCGTTGATGGTTCGCACACTGACACTTGTTGATGGCCCAGCATTGAAATTTGTAGCAATTTGCGGAAGGGTTGCACGTCTGTCACGTTTAATGATTCTCATCAGTCCCGTTCTTGCATGATCTTTTTCCGGCCGCAGTGATGTCGTAGATTTAATTTTTTACCGGATTCCCGATATTCACGGTATACTCGTGAAATGGTCGTACGTGAAAATCCAAATTTCATCGCTACCTCGGAGATGCTATGTCCCATCTCTCATGCACCGACTATAACACTATGTTCAAACTCACTTAAATCTCGATAACCTGCCATTGTAGCAGCAGTAACCGATCTAACAACTATACCAGACACTTGTTGTGTTATATTGCCGACAGCAGCGCCGTACTCTGATTGGTTTCGTATCTCTTTATTTGCATACGCATGCCTGTACCAGTTTTTTTGGCTCTTCAGTTTAAATAAAAAATTATTACTATTCTCCGGCGCGTTCCGCCTCTCTCCCTCTGTGGATTTGAGTAGACTGAAGCGCACATGCGCTAGTTGCTCTTGGCGTCCATAAAATTATCCAATGAGCATCTACTTGATGACTTAAGTGTGGATACTTTCAAGAACAATCGGTAACTTAAAATTTAGTTACCAACTTAATCACTTACCGCATGTAAACAGGCCTTTAGAAGTAGCACATCTCGCACTATATCACCCAGTCCTAATATTCAGTATTTTTTTTTATACTTTCATGGCTAAGTCCAGTTAATCAAGGTTCCACTGTATAGTAGTAACAGATTTATGAAAAATAATCAGCTATATACAGGGTGATTATGATTAAAGTTTCGATTCCAAAACTATACAACAAGTACTGGTCAGAATGACTTGGAAATTTGCATGGAGACTCTTGAAGCAATAGAAATTTCTTTGGCAATAAAAGAAAGTAAGTAGTGCCAGTAGATGATGGTGTATTTGGCTAGCAGTATAATCCAGTGGTTCTCAATTTTTTTCCTTTCAACCATTTCTCATTCCTTTGGCCCCCCCCCCCCTGCAAACATGACTAATTTTATCTCCCCACCCTCCGTTTTCCTATTAGAAGATAGTTATTCAAAAAATGTCTGAAGTGTAAATATGTTTGAATTAATTTGATTAATTTTTAATTTATTAAAATAACAAAGAAGCAAAATAAACAGAATACAGTAAAAAAAATAGAATACATTATTTTCAATCAATGTAAACTCTGCACTTGAAGATGGCACAATGTCATCAAGTTACTGTACTCGACGAAATTTGTTTTTAAATTAGTTTAGTTTTTTTTTTATCAAATTAGTTTTTTTTTTGTTTAAATAATTATAGTTTCATTGAGAAATGTCAGTTGAAACTTCCAAAAAACGCATTCTTATGATAAAAATCTCAAAAAGTGGTAGCAAGCAGTTTTATTAATTTTATTCTCTTCATGCGGATAAAAGTGGTAATGAGGGAGTAGCCGCACACAAATGAATCACAGTTGAAAAGTTGAATTCATTTTCAACAATAATACATGTATCAAGGATATAGGTTCGTGTTGTAGCCCTACTCTGAATTAAAAAAATGAACTAAAATATGTGTGAAAATTTTTTAAATATTTGTTTGAACCAAATTCGTTCCAGAAAAATGATGCACTGACGAAACTGTTCATGTGAACATTGGCGTACGCAAAGGGGGGTTGGGGTTCTAACCCCCCCCCCCCCACCCTTGAGCCAAGATTATGGTGTTATTTTGCAGGAAAAAACGTAACCCCCCCTCAGAAGGAAAAAAATTCTAAACCCCCCTCCCTCGAGAAAATTCTGTGTACACCTATGCATGTGAACATAATGATTCATTATCAGGATTTCAATCCCATCGGAAAATATAAATAATTTTCAAATATAAGAAAAATTCAATAATGAGAAAATGAGAAATAAGATAATAAGAAATTTTCTCAAATTTCAAATTTTCAATAATAAGAAAATTATCAGTTTGTTGATTTCAATTTCGAAACGGCGAAAATCTGATATTTCATTGAATGACAAGCTACCTTCAAGTAGCTTTTTGGTTCATAATGTGGCCACTCTCTCGCAGGCGAACAAAGCAACGTGCGAGTTGGCACACAACACAATATTTGTTGTTTAAACACAGCACAATATTTCACATAACAGTCTGCACTATATTTAATATACTGAGCGCATAGGTAACGAGGCATATGGCATTTTTTACTGGCGAAACATTGGTCCTAGAGGCATACCTCCAGTTGGAAAAACTATTTGAATAATGTGTAGTACCTCAGATATTTGATTCATGTTTACATAATTATTAAAATAAAAATGCTAACTTTTTATGCGGACACCTTGTTCCCCAAAACCCATTTGGAATGTTGTTTCCCTGTCTACAACAAAAAAAATTCAACGTTTCTAAGTTCAATATTCATCGAGATATTCTGAGAAAGTTGGAAAAAAAGCAGCATATTAAATGAGGGGAAACCATTTTACCCTCATTTAACGCTGTTTTTTCCAAAATTTTTGAATTTGCATGTCTCGGTGAATATTGCATTTAGAAACGTGAAATTATTTTAGTTGGCATCGGGAAATATAGAGCAACAACTTTTTAATTGGGTTCTTTGGCACACAGGGACAGTATAAAAAGTTGTTTTTTTCAAAATTTTATAACTATACAACACCTTACAACATGACTGGCATATCTGAGTTGGACACGTGATTTAGATACTTGTTCTAGTTGGGTAAGTCTGTAAGACTAATGGCCCGCCTGTAAAGTGCCATACGCCCTGTTACCCATGCTGCCTGCATATACATGTAAAAAATTAGTTTGCGATCTACTCTAGTCTACTCTCGTTATAACGGAAAAAAATACTGTTTTAATGAAAACTTTTCTAATCCCCCAGGTAAGTTTACATAGGAACAATATTAAAAATTTGGAATTCCTTTTTAACAAAATTTCTTTATTACAAAGTGATTTCTCCGTTCTCTTGGAGTTCATTATAATGGGGTTTGACTGTATTCCCCCCCCCCCAAATAAAAAATCTGACATTTTTGCACTAAAGTAATTGAACTTGGACAATTTGATCTGAAAACAGTTTTTTTTTTACTCTCATAAATTTTGGAAGGAAACAAAAGGAAGAAAGGGTGGGGAGAAAAAAAAATGGCCAAGAGGGGCTCTGTTGTGCTTAAATGCCTCAAAATTCCACTTGTGCGCAAGGGAATTCATGCCTCACTCCAGCATTATGACAAAATTTCACACATTTATGAGACGTTTGACTACAGTCATGATTAATCTCTATATATAGTTTCCAATATTAAAATATTTCATTTGCACAAAGCACAATTTAAATTATTTGTCATTTTAATTTTGATTCGAACTCTCTAAATCTTTGGCATTTAGACATCATTTCCAACTATCAAATCCATGCGGTTTTTGCAGATTATGAAAACGCATCGCTGAATTGGTTTTGCATGCATGTTATCAACACTAAAAACCATAAATTTTAGGTTGACAGTTTTATGTTTCATTCTCGCTGAAACATTCGTCCGAGTGGAAGACGATAGAAGACGAAGTGAACTCTTTGACTTATTGCATTTAATACACATACACATGATAAAGGATGAAGCACGAATAGAAATAGATGTTAACGCGTTAGCTACATGATTGCGAATGCTCGAGAGAGCGTGAGACACAGAAGCAGAACAGACAGCAATTTTAAATCACTTGAACATTATAAACAAAGCACAGAATAAGGTCTATTAGATGCTGCCATCTATATTAACGAAATAGATCACAGCACCCCTCCCTTCTTAGTTAGGAAAGTCGTTGATTCCCAGTCGTTTTGGGCGAATGATTGTTCGTTTCGGTGTCGGAGTCTTTGTTGCCACAGTTCCGTTATCGTTTGGTATCTGCTCGTTTGCAAACGTTGAACTTGAAGGTTCTGCACTAGTCTCTGTTGACACATCTGCAGGAATTGGACTCGATCCGGAAATCTCTGAACTTGTAGGATCTGTAGGATAACGGTTCATCATTTGGTCAGCGTGACGTCGGACAACATCTCCGGTATTGGTTTTGTATGACACTGGTCCGGTTGGTTTCACAACAGTAGCCGGAATCCAGGGTACACCCTGGCTATAATTTCTGATGTAGACAGCATCTTTGGCATCGAATCGTCTCACTGTTCGTTGCTTTTGCTCTGTAGCTGCATCTTGCTCTTGTTTCCACCTTTTATCACCCACCAAGTCTGGATGAAGACGGTCCAAGATAGTAGTCAGCCTCCTTCCCATCAGCAGCTCAGCTGGACTGACCCCTGTTACTGAAGATGGCGTGATGTGTTGATGAAGTAGGAAATTGGAAAGACGCTTTCTCCAGGAACCTGAAATGATGCGTTTTAGAGAGTCCTTCACCAACTGGACAGTTCTCTCTGCTTGACCATTTGCACATGGTCTGTAAGGAGCAATCAGTGCTTGACGAATACCATTACTTTCTAGGAAACGGCGAAAATCGTTAGATGTGAACTGAGGTCCATTATCGGAAATTACAACATCCGGCAAACCATGAGTAGCGAAAATCTCGCGCAGCACATCGATGGTTTCGGTGTCAGTAGTTGATGTCATTCGTCGTACTTCAGTCCACTTGGAGTAGGAGTCAATCAGAATCAAGAAGTTTTGTCCTTGAAATGGTCCAGCGAAATCTATGTGAACTCGGGACCAAGGCTTTGTCGTCATTTCCCACGGATGGATTGGAACTCTGGGAGGTGCATGCCTTGTACATTGACAGTTCGTACATCTTCTTACGTAGTTTTCAATATCAGCATCCATGCCTGGCCACCATACGAACGATCTTGCAAGAGCTTTCATGCGTTCAAAGCCTGGATGCGTGACATGCAATTCACTTAAAACTCGAGATTGACCTGGCACTGGAATAATTACTCTATTTCCCCATAATAAGCAATTTTTATGCACTGATAGTTCATTCCTTTTTATGAAATAAGTTCGAAACTGTGAATTTTTCATCTCAACAGGCCAACCTTTTAGTACCCAGTTCAACACTCTAGAAAGTATTGGATCTCTAATAGTCATTTTTGAGATATCCACAGCATGAAGTGGTGGATTTTCTAATTCTTCTATGAATAGCACTTCTAATGGAGAAGTGACCACGGATTCGGGAGTTTTTGCATTCGGTAATATGCTTAGGGCATCCGCATTACCAATTTTCTTTCCCGGCTTATGAATTAACAAAAAATCATATGCATTTAGAAGAAAACTCCACCTTAGCATTCGCTGAGATAAAATCTCTTTCGTGGTCTTATTTTTATTGAAAATTCCCAACAGAGGTTGGTGGTCAGTAACTATAGTGAATGAGTGACCATACAGAAAATGATGAAACTTTTTTATTCCAAATACTATACCCAAAGCTTCCTTATCGATTTGAGCATAGTTTCGTTCTGTAGTAGTTAAAGTTCTCGAGGCATAAGCTATTGGTGCTTCTGAACCATCAGGAAGTACGTGACTCAAAACCGCACCAACTCCAAAAGGTGAAGCATTGCATGCCAACACAATGGGAAGCTTTTCATCGAAAGGAACTAACACACAATCCGAACTTAACAATTCCTTCAGAGAATTGAAGCCATCATCGTGGATCTTTGACCATTTGAATGGTGCATTTTGATCCAGTAATCTATGCAACACTTCCGCAACTGTAGCCTTATCCTTGAGGAAACTGTTATAGAAATTTATCAGTCCTAAAAATGCCTGCAATTGTTGTTTGTTTTTTGGAATGGGAGTCGAACGTATTGCTTCAATTTTTGAATTGGAAGGGTGAACACCCGCAGCATCGATACGGTACCCTAAAAATTCAATTTCAGTGACTCCAAAAAGACATTTTTCTCTTTTAGCACGTAATCCGACATTTTTAAGTTTGTCTAGCACGCATTCTAATCTTGATGCTAATTGATCTAGAGAATTAGCCCTGATCAAAACGTCATCAAAATATGGAACTACTCCTTCCAAATTTGAAAACAAATTTTCGATCATATTTTGGAAAATTCCAGGAGCAACATTAACACCATATTGCAATCTGTTAACCTTGAAAGCACCCTTGTGAGTTACAATTGTCTGGGCCTCAGCTGAAGTTTCGTCTACACGAAGCTGTAAATAAGCCTGAGCTAAATCTATTTTAGCGTAATATCCTCCACCCTTCAGGTTTGACAGTAACTGATTAACAGCTGGAATTGGATGGGGTGAGCATTCATGGCCTTATTCAAAGTTACCTTATAGTCCCCACATAATCTAACGTCACCTGAAGGTTTAATAATGGGAACAACAGGAGTTGACCACTTTGGGTTCAAAATAGGTTCAATAACTCCTTCATCCTGAAGTTTTTTCAAAGCAATCTCAATTTTTGGTTTCATTGCAAGTGGAACGTTCCTAGCCTTGAGTCGAATGGGAGGAAATTGAGGATCAAGAGGTAAAGACACGACAGGTCCTGCAAATGTACCCAATCCAGCATCAAAAACCTCTCTATATTTTTGAATTACAAAATCCACAGGATTAGATTCAATCTTTTTGACTCCATTCAATGAAATACCCAGAGGCTCAAACCATGAGAAACCCAAAATATTTGTGCATTTACATTTTGAAATTAGCGATTGTAATCTGACGTTCTTGTTCCCAAATTGTACTTCTACCATGCATAAACCTAGAAGTGAAATTAAATTTCCTTGAAAATCCCGCAACTTCACAAAAGTGTTTCTAATCTTAAGTTTGCAGCAACCAAACAAAGTTTCAAAAGTTTCTTTAGAAATTATAGAATAATAAGATCCAGAATCAATCTCCATTTTTAATGCATGGTTGTTCAATAAAACCTTGATACCTTGTTTGAAACCAGAAAAGTTAACTACAGAATTCGAATATTCATTTTTGGTTTTAATTTCATGTGTATTATGTGTGTAGGCTTTATTTTTCTGAATACTCTTGGCCCTGCATACAGTTTGTACATGCCCTTTCTTTCCACAGTGCCTGCAAGTCGCTGATTTGAAACGACAATTAGAACGGTCATGTCGTCCACCACAACCAAAACATACATAACTGTTATTAGAAAAATCATCCTTTGAAACATTTTTTTGTTTCGAATTAAATTTCTTTTTACACTTCACTTGATCAACGAAATCAGAAGTTCCTGAATTAGAAATTTGAGAATTTTGAGAATGAATTTGTTTTGATTGTGAAAACGCAGTTTCAGCTGCAAGGCACTTGGCAACAGCATCGTCAAAATTCAATTTTGGCTCTGCCAGTAACTTCCGTTGAGTTCCTTCATCTCGTAATCCGCATACCAACTGATCGCGCAATCGTTCAGCAAGAGTAGCACCAAAATTACAATTTTCAGCTAATTTTCTGAATTCGGTAACGTACGACTTTACTGACTCATTGTTTAACTGTACTCTCTTATGAAATTGAAATCTGCAATAAATTTCGGAGGGTTTCGGGCAGAAATGATTCTTCAGTAGTTCGAGTATGTTATCGAAACTCACATCAGAAATCTGCTGAGGCGACACAAGGGAACGCAAAATCCCTAGCGTTTTTATTCCGCACACAGCCAAAAGAACAGCCCTTTTCTTTTCAGGAAGCGTTATCGCATTTGCTTCCAAGAAAAAAGTCAGCTGTTGTATATATAAATCCCAGGACCCCGAATTTGAGGTATCGAACTCAGGCATAGACCCAATTGTTGCCATGTTAGAATTTTATTAACATCAATATAAATAGATACCAGTGCCACGCGAAACTCGAGCGTGATAAGGAAAAGCAATGTCGAAATAAACATACCAGCTCTCATCAGGCATCAGTTTGGTAAACATCCCATAGTTCGTCGCCAGTTTTATGTTTCATTCTCGCTGAAACATTCGTCCGAGTGGAAGGCGATGGAAGACGAAGTGAGCTCTTTGACTTATTGCATTTAATACACATACACATGATAAAGGATGAAGCACGAATAGAAATAGATGTTAACGCGTTAGCTACATGATTGCAAATGCTCGAGAGAGCATGAGACACAGAAGCAGAACAGACAGCAATTTTAAATCACTTGAACATTATAAACAAAGCACAGAATAAGGTCTATTAGATGCTGCCATCTATATTAATGAAATAGATCACAGCAGACAGATACAAAGAGACGCATTGAGCCGGTTATGGACATTTCAAAGTGAAGACTTATGTGAGAATTTATTGCAATTTCCTGAGAAATCAGCAGACGCAGTGAGTCAAATAAACGGATTTAAATTGCTCTAAATGTGGTCATACACCCTTTTAGAATTTTTTTCTAACGTCCATAATATTGTTCTGGCAGGATAGGAAAATTGCATTGAAATTATTTGGGATGTTGCAGGCCAATAGTGGGCCAGCAGCAGGCTTAGGTAGTAGGGCAGTTAATAGGAATCATTACAGTATCAATTATAAAACTTTAAAGATGTGGTGTCAATCTTAGAGGAAGTCCCAATATATTATCTGCTTGGATTGCTTATAGAAACCAATCAGCAAACCAAATGACGTTAAGACAGTCTTAAATATGTTTGAAATTGCGGTTTTCCTGTTAAATTGAAAAGAATGGCGTATGAACACTTGTGATTGAAACCAGGGTTGTCAAACTTGCTCCTTGGGTAGATCCCCCCGCCCCGGGCTGGGGTTTTTTGGGGGCAAATTGTTTGTTTTTGAAGAAAATGTGTTGCTTTCAGGTTAAAATTTTATTTTAAGGTTAGTTTATGTATTCCAGAAATTGCTGCATAGTGCAGTGTTTGAAATATGTATATTTTGAAGTATTTTTAAGGATTTTTTTTGGGAGTAAAAATGAGATAATTTCTTGGAATCACAAACACACTTTTTTATAATTCTTCCAACTACTTTTTTGTATGTAAGCATTTAGGTATGAAATTGACACATTAAAATGTTACAAGAAACCGCAAACAGAAAATGTTTCGATGAACTTAAATATGTAATATATGTATTACACCTGATTGATATGTGGTAAGCATATCCAAAGAAATTATTGCTTATTTATAAACTATATATATATAATTGATTTTCTGTCTGTGTGTGTGTTCTCTATATAAATCTACAATTTTAGATCGATCGTTGCCAAATTTTGCATATATACCAAATGGGACCCGACTTGAATGATAGGCTACTTTAAAATTTCGTCAGAGCAGCGCAAATGGGCAAAAAACTGTAGGGCAACAATGGTTTTGGGCCTCAACTATCACTTTTGGTACGTTTACTTTGGTTACCGTGGTTCCCTAGCAGTGCGTTTCAGACATGTATATGCCTTTACAATGGTTTGTCACTTCTTTAACGCTACCAGTGTATGTATAATAGTTTATGCCTTTATAGCTACATTTTCAATCCTCCCAGTAATGAGAGTTTTATGAATAGACGTCAGAATCATCATCAACATCACTTTGAGGGACAGGCAAAGGATGGTCCTCATATAAATCAATGTTGAAATTGCAGATTTTACTGTAGAAATGGGAAAATTTAGTGGGGTTTCCTGCCACATTAGTAATTTTAAAAATTTTATTGAATTCTCGGTTTTTTATATATTGCGTTTGCTTAGAGATACGAAGCCCAGAAAATCAAGTATGAAGTAATTAGCTAGACCTATTTTTGAGTTGAATATCCATGCAATAACATTGATTTCAACTTTTTATTTATATCTTCCCAAGCATGGAAATTAATGTGTCCGTATTGTCGTTTGATATTCAACTGCATAAATTCATGTAGTTTAGGATGTTTCAAAATTAATTATGGATCCGTAAAGTACATTGAAGAAATTCCACAGCTTTAACTAAGCATTTTTGGAAGCTGAAACAGGCAGATGGATAGCAGAGATATCGCTGTACTCTAATTTACCTGGGTCCCGGGACCCAGGTTATTCGCAAAACCTGGGTCCTTTTTGAGTGAAAGTGGGTCCCTCTCAAAAAAAAATTTATCTTGAAAAAAATTATGCGCCCCCCCCCCCCCCATAATTCACTGGTATCTCTCTATGAACTTTCTTCCAGCATGCCCCAGGTCTTTGATCACCTGCTTATATTTCTTCGTTGAGACTGAGCGGTGGGCCATGTTCTGCGTAGGAGAAGAAGGTATCTGTGAATCAAATATAATTCATTTCTAAAAACATGTGTTGTATCCAAAGGTTCATTTACTTTCATTGTTTACTAGTAGGAAAAGCTTGCAAAGAAGCTCATTAGCTCTGAGAATTTAATGTATGGAATTCCGCACATGTAATACATCTGAAACAAATATACAGTTGATCCCACTTATAACGTTTCTCCCATTTAGAACTTTTTTCACTTAGTACAACTTATTTTCGTGGTCTTAACAATAATTGGGAAATCTTAATGAGAGTTACTTAAAGTGTTTTCCTATTTATAATGTTTTATAACAGTTTTTTGAAAAACGTTATATAAGCAGGATCCACTTTAATTAACAGTTGGAGGCACTCATTTATATATGTTCACTAATAAATCAATCTATAAATTCCCTTCTGATTGATTCTACATTTCGTTAAAAAAATCTTAGCACTTTCAATATCTTCTGCTTAAATTTAAAGCAAATTCGATTTTCTCTCTCTCTGACACTTATCTTCTGATTCCCTATTCATACTTTGGTTTTCCTGGTAAAATGATTTTATTTTCCCTCCCTGATGATCCACCATTCTGATCTGTCGCAATTTAACTGCCACATATTTTCACACCTGAATATGGGAGCTATGTCAGATTTGTGTTGAAGAAACTTAACAGTGTGCTTATGTGTGTGTTCTTAGCATTTGGCGTGTTTTGTGTTCAGTAGGTGGTACCATATATCTAGCGCAGCAAGTAGATACTTTCTCAAACGGGGCAAGCACACATTTTGGCACACCCATGTAATGTAGAACAAGCAGTTATAAAGGGTGAATTTGGTGGCCCCCTCTAGTCCAGAGCCCGGGACACTAGACCCGCTTGTCCATTCCCCCTTCCAGTTGCGACCCTGCATCCATACACCAAACTGGTAATGCATGCATTTGAAGTTTGATGTATAAATATTTGTGTTATTGGTCTGTGTGATCACCATGGCAACCAGAAGTTTTTCAAAGGAATAACCAACTTAAAATTTCAAAACCTTACGAAATCACATTTTTAGCCGATTACCATTGCGCAATCACGAGTTCCAAACCCGGATTTTCACCAAAATCAAAGTTGGGGGGGGGGGGGGTAGGGGGTTATCTTCCCGTAGAGAAATAAAATATTGGAATAAATAATTGTTTTCGAGTGTTAGTGACCCAAACTTTCTTTGAAGAATTAGATCCTTGTGCCCCTTCAAAAGCTGATTCTGCATGCACATCCGTGATTTTCGCGATGCGAAACAGTGACTACCACATAGCAGGTAAATGGCAAAACTGTATATATTCAAGGTCGAGTTTTTACAGATTTGTTTTTTTTCCACGGGATCGGGAAAGTTTTACAATTTGAACGGGCATTCCAATCCTTTACGATTTAAAAAAATATATATATGCATTCGCAATATTGTAGGAACAAGGCTAATTTACGCTGTATTAGACGCTGTCTAATACAGAAGGGAGACGGAAGGGAGAAAATCCATAGGGGAATAAAAACTCAAAAATTTGGCAATTACATGGCCCCTGATTCAGGGAAGCGACTAGATCTCTCTCATTTTATTCGTCAACAACCCGCGTGTATATCAATACAGTACAGTGTACAAAGTAGTAAAACCACTTTTTCAAGGTCGCGCGATCATGATAGATGGAAAAAAGAAAGGGAAAAGTTTGGGAGGTTTTCTTTTTTACTTTTTTCTTAAACTAGGAAAAAATGCGTCCCAAGGATGCACGAAAGAAATATTTATGCATCCTTTTCCGAAATTCTGCGTATTGGCATCTCTGGATAACTTGAAGTTCGGGGGGGGGGGGGGGGGAGTGGATTGAAATACCTAGCGCCCCTTGAAAAAGGAAAAA
The DNA here is from genome assembly GCF_987345545.1 of Pholcus phalangioides. Classification (NCBI taxonomy): domain Eukaryota; kingdom Metazoa; phylum Arthropoda; class Arachnida; order Araneae; family Pholcidae; genus Pholcus; species Pholcus phalangioides. The sequence continues at coordinate 9,888,915 of NW_028301597.1, read as the reverse complement.
AATCCTTTCTATGTTTCTTTAAATCTAGATTTGTTTATTTCATGAGTCGCACAGAAAGTCGCCGTGTTGTTTTACGTGGACACAGTTTGTATATCCCTCAAGAAAGAGGGAGATATCACATGATCCAAAAAGCCTCATTGAAGAAAACCTGGGCAGTGCTGGGTATTATAGCTAGTACATAATAATTTTCCACACACACACACACAAATCCTTGTATAAATAAATTGCAGCCTCTGTGAAGAAGTAAACCAATGTATGTAAACTGAATTTTCATTCAAAAAATATTTACATGTTTGCATTATATTTTTATAATTTTTGGTACAAGTACATCAGACTTTCATAAGGGTCATTCCATGTCAAATCACCCAGCCATGATACCCATAGTCTCAAATTTCAATGATTTTTATTTTTATTTGTTGCATTTACCATCCTTATTAACCGTGTGAAATATTATTTTCATATCTCTAAAACTTTTTGAGAAAAAAATGTTGAAATTTATCAAAAACTGATGCAGATGACTTTTCCGAGGCTCAATTTTTAAGCGGCATTGTTTGAGAAAATAAATCGTAACTTATTCAATTTTCAATATATTCAAGTGAAATTTTCACTACAGTGTTCACAAAAACATACAGAATATGAATAAAAAGAAACATTTGAAATTTACATGCAAAATATTATGTAAACTTTGTTTTTGTGGAATTTTTCGTTTGAAAAAAATACAATTTTTCAAACGTATTTTTAGACCAGGGGCACAGCAGTTACCAAAACAACTTTTATTTTAAATTTCTCCTAAATATATGAAGTTAAATACTGTGGAAAAAAATAATGGGTTTTTGACTGTTAATACGTTTATTCTGGCTCGCAACACAAAATTCATCGAAATAAGACTGGATCGTTCCGATTTCAAATCATTCAACAAGATACTGAAATACAACCCATCATCCCGGATTCCAATTATTACTTTTTGTTTATTGTTTCTACCATGCTTGTTGACCATGCAAAGTTTCGTGTACATATCTCGAAAACTTTTTGAAAAAAAAAAATGTTTTCTAACCTCTCAAATGACGTCTCTTAGGCTAACCCCATTCAAGCAATATTATTTGTGAAAATATATCGTAACTTTGCAGATTTTCAATACATTCAAATGAAATTTCCATTAAAATGCTCACAAAAAAATGCAGATTATGACTAGGAAAGAAAATTTAAACCTTTTGCATTAAAAAATTAGATTGCAAAAAAATTGTTGAAATTTAATTTTTGATTCTTTTTATAATAAAAACACAATGGCTCACCTTTGCTTTTTCATTTACAAAAGCTCTCCTGCTTTTCACACAGCATATTCAGTGACATTGAACTCTTCAGATTTTTTTCCTGGTTCCCCTTTCCTAAGTTTTCCCCTTGTTGTGATGGCTAAATTGAGTCTTATTTCTAATTAACTTTATGAAAATAATCATATAATTTGCTTTCTGTTTAATATCTTCATTAAGTGTGCTTTGAGATTCATTTTCTAGTAATTCTTCTTCAAAAACTTTACAAACCTTTGATTTTAAAGTGTTACAAGCAGATTCAACTTTTCTTTTGGCATTGTTTGACTTGCATTGTGGAGCTACCGTATGAAGTTTAATTGGTGGCTCTTCTATGTTCTGTAGAGATGAATTTATTTCTTCAAGTGCTTCTTGTTTAATAATTGACATTTTTCCAAGTTACTTCTCTACATTACTGTCACTGTTCATCTCTTCACAGTATTCAGTTTCTTCATTTAATTTATTGTTGTTTATATTCGCTCTCTCTACAGGCATGGCATATTTTTTGCCCTGGAATTGATTTTGTACAACCGTTTATTTCATTTATACATGAAAAATACAAGTTTACTATCCTTAAACCTTCTGTTATTTTTTTCTTATGACATTTTAAAGGATTAAAGCATGCTTCCGGATATATTTCATACTTTGAGAAAAAAGCTCTATGATGCTTAAACACACAGTAGATAAATGTTCAGAACTTACTCCACTCCTCAATATCGATGTCTGTTGGGTCCAATGATGTATTGGGTAACAGATTTTACACTTTTGCATAACACTTTTTATGACAGTCAGTTCCAGTTTCTTTTCCAACACTATAAATTTCAAGTGTCTTTTCTGACATTTTACTTTGAATTTCGAAATGATATAAAATATTTAGCTCAAATGGAAATTGTGTTATCATAAGAAAAATCTGCTAACCCTTGAGTAGGCTACTCTATGGAACACATTCTGTCTTCAGCAAGATCATAATTGAGACTTACATCATTTGATGAGGGGCAGTTTAGTTCTTACACTTTTGTTTTAATACTAATCATAACACCATTTTGGAGCAGATGTCACACAGTTCTCTGTGTCACATAACACGTTCTACGTCACCACACATATTGGCGTCCTGATTGCCATTCGATATCCAGTAGTTAAGACTTATGCCAGGGGTCTGTCCAGACTGTTGTAAGGTCCTGTTTTGAGAATTTTTTTTTTAATTTTCTGAAAAATAATTTAATTTGTTGGAAGTGAAATAATCTTGTAAATTTATCGCAAAGGAAATTAAATGTTAATTTTATAGTTTCATTAATTTGTATTTTGTGAAGGGTCCATTTTTCAGAATTTGATTTTTTGAAGGGTCTGGGATACAGGCCAAAGTTTAGGGTGGACAGAACCCTGCTTATGCTTTGATATCTTGCAGGAAATGGGAGACACAGTGAATATGGGCATGCCGGTTAGACCTAACAACTGATGCAATAGAAGTTTCACTTCTTTAAAAAAAATTCAGATAATGAAAATAATCATTCAAAACTTGGTACCAAGTATAAACCAGCTTCTATGCGATGGTTAATTTTTTATGAACTGTTTAAAACCAAATGATAAAATAATTTTTACATTGTAGATCATGTGTATATCACACATGCTTATAAACACAATATTATGTTATGAACTCACTTGTATATCATTATTTGTTTTTCTTTAAATTTTTTTCCATATATTATGAACAGATTACTCCTGATGTCAACAACGGTTCTTACAATCATTTTGTGCTGTCGGAAAAAAATGCAGAAAACTATGAAAATAATCATTCAAAACATAGTACCAAGCGTAAACCAGCTCCTGCACCACCAGTTTTAGCTCCAGTTTCCTCTTCAGTTGTTGTTCAGAGCTCGAGCTTGATTTCTTCCCAGCCAGTTACTAAGTTTGATGAGCTTAGAAGCATAATTTCTCATTCAAGACATAGCTCAGACTCTAGTGGATACCATGAGCCTTCAGTATTTAGTGATTGTTCTGAAAACAAATCTCCAGAAGTACTCATTGTTAATCATGACAGGATGCTTTTGGATAATTACAATACTTCTTGCAAAGATGTTTCAAGCAATCTTGACTCAAAAAGGCATTCAAATCTTTCAACAGGTTACAGAACAGTTACATCATGTTCCAGTATTTCAAATAGCACTATAACAAGAAAAAGAAAAGCACCCCTTCCCCCAACTTTAGTTTTGCCTAATCCCGAAACTCCTCCAGATGATAAATCCAGTAAAAACATATTAGTCATTGCAGAAATAACCACAGACGGGATTGAGTCATGTAATAATACAATGTCTTCAGATCAACTGGAAAATTCGGAAAGTCATCGAAATGAAGAAACCATTTGTAGTAAGAGTTCGCCTGCATTGCTTGAAAAGGGGTTTTTAAATTATGTAGTAAAGGAAAACACTGAATCTTTTTTGGAAGCTTCAGTAGTGGACTCTGCAGACATTCAATACCTTAATAAGCCTATACCTGTCAAAGAATCCGAAGGTAATAAATATGAAGATTTGAGTCATTTCAAAAAACAAAAATCAACTCATTTGAATGTTGAAATGTCTGAAACCAAGGTGTGTGAAAGCTCTACAAAATTATTAAATGTCAAAGAAATTAATCCATGTCTGAAGGCTTCATCTACTGATCTGTCTAATGGTGTGTGCACAAAAACTCTGCCGTACTTTGATGGTAAGTTTACAGTAAATTGAAAAAGATTATTACTATTTATTTATTATTCAGATTAATTGGAATTTATACAAACAGGAAAATTTTCTTGCAACTGGTGTATTATTTTACACATTTAAAATAAAAAATTTCAATATTTGAAGTTAAAGATAATGTAACAGGTTTCAACTGAAATTTCTACAATGGAACTTTATTTTGGAAACATAATTTGTCCTATTATGTGTCTGTCATTTGTGTTCATAATCCAAAACCCTTGTACAGTGAAACTTCTCTTAGAGGGCCACGCAGTGTTCCATAAGACAGTGGCTGACTGTGCAGGTTACTGCTGAATAGTAGTTTATGATGGGAAAAAAAAACTATTTCAGGCGTGTCAAAATAATGGTCAAAATATGTCAAAAAAAGATCATGTTCAGCACCCAAAAAAATATACTTGATTTAACGGGGATGTTCTAGCGGGTTCATTGTTGGAACCAAACCAGGTGGGAGACTGGACATGTCTCACAAGAACAATTTGTGAAAGACATGTTTAGACCTGCACATGCCGGGTCTATTTGTATGAACACATTATGACTAACTCCGGATTTATGAGTGCTTTGCAAATTTTTCTCAAGTATTAAAAATTTTCAAAAATAAAAATATATATAAATGGGTCAATCCAAAATCGTCAAATACTGCCTGAAACTAGACTTTAAAAAAAATTGAGCTCCTAATTCGTAGCGTAATTGTCATCTACTTCCAGAGATTCATACACCTATTAAATAAGTCCTCTGGCAAATTCAAGGAAAACATTGGCAAATTTCAGATAAAGTCATTTATTCATACATAATTCATGCGATTAAATTACATTAGTATTAATTCCATATTATCATTAATTCAATTTAACCACAATCTGTACATTTAACAAAGAAACTGTAGCGACCTCTATTTGAACTTTTACAGATTGCGGAAAAATTATGACGGCGCGCTTCACAGTTTTCTGGCGCAAATGATTGTTACCTAGCAACGAAAGTTGCGATAAAAATTGAATGTTTTCTTTCGCAGTCGGCAAGCAACCATTGTTATGTGATGTCCTTCATTTCTATGTGTCCGTACCAAATAAATCATATTTATTTATTTAAAACCTTCTGATTGTTATTATCATTAAATAATGGAGCTCAACAACCGGACCTACAGATAGGCGCCTACACACTGGTGCCCTGCATTGGTCACTACACTGGTGCCTAAACTGGTGACCCGGACATGATTTCGAACAGCAAGCTTCTCAAGGTAAGCCCGTAATCGTTTCATCCGTTCCAAATAGACAATCCGCAGAATGTCGATCGCATCGCTATAAAGCCGCCTCCATTTTGGGGAAACAATCCAAACTTGTGGTTCATCCAACTAGAAGCACAATTCTCGATCGCAGTGATAACTGCAGATGAAACGAAGTTAAACCACACTATTGCTGGTATCGACAGTCCAAGATTTTGTTCTAGAACCTTCCCAGCAAAATAAATACCACACGCTGAAGACACGTTCGATTCAGGTTTACGCGGAGAGTGAATCATTGAAAATCCTTACGCTACTGCAAGGTTTAGAACTAGGAGATCAAAAACCATAGCATCTGCTTGCCCGAATGCGTGAGCTTGCCGGACATAACTTCAGTGATAACTTACTGAAATCGTTGTGTTTAGCGCGACTCCCTGCTAATGTCCAAGCTATACTTGCTGCTTCAAGCGAAGGGCTTCAACAACTCGTTTCAATGGCAGACAAAATCGCTGAGTTGGCCATTCCAAATATCTGTTCAGCATCTAGTAGGCCTGAGAACGCAGTCAGCCAATCACAAGTCGCAGCTCTGACCAACATAGGCGTAAAGTTTACTCAAAATGTTGGGGGGGGGGGGGCGGGCTCAGTTTCAGTTTCAGTATAATGAAACTTCGTTTATACGACGCACTGAAATTTTTTGAAAATGACCCCTCTCCATCTCCAGACATAGCCCTTTTTTTTAAAGAATTTAATGGTTTTAATTCAAAATCATTGGTTTCTATTTCTGTGGAAAAAATTGTGGTGGGCTGTGTGACATGGACAAAGCCGCAAGTTTCGATACGAACACTTTCTTTGTGCCTTGAATTTCATTGTCCGTACTTTCTTTCAAAAAGAACACGCGGACCAGGCTCTATCGGATTTAGTCAATTTTAGCCATTGCTCCTGTGAAGGGGTGGGACCGTGTCAGAGAAAACTTTTATAAACAATGCACAGCGTTGTCGCTACTGACATAATGATATTGGTACCATCGGATTTGTCTTTGAAATAGCTAATAGACTATACCAATATCGTCTATTTACGTTGCAAACTTCTCGAGATAAAGCGCAAAACAATTTCGCTACGAAAGCGGGACGCAAGCCTGGTGTCCAGACCGGAAAGCTATTTAAACCAGAGTAGTACCCAGGGCTGCAACTAGACTCTTGGTCAGTCGGGGAAGCATGCTCCCCAGATATTTTGGCGCCCCTTTATAATGCCGAAGAAGAGCTTAGATGGTAAAATTTGTGCCCCTTCTGGCCTGGCGCACCAGACCACCCTGCTCCCCCTAGTTGTGGCCCTGGTAGTACCATTAGATTTGCTTTAAAATGCCTATCATTGGCTTATATTTGCATTGCGAAGCCGGGCCTTTCACTTAAACAAAAGAGATTTACCAGACCACGGGCTTCCAAATGTTTAGAACAGCGGTTCTCAACCAGTGCTTCGGGGAGCCCTTGGGGCTCCTTGTGAACTCTCCAGGGGCTCCGGGGCCGCTCAAAGAAAATTAAAAAAAAAATAAATAAAATTAATTAATTGTAAATACTTTTAAATAGTAAAAATAAATCAGTAACTTTGATAAATAATTAGAAAATTGGCTTACGGGGCTCCGCCATGGAATTTTTTTACTTGAAAGGGCTACACGAGTTAAAAAAAGTTGAGAACCGCTTGTTTAGAATGACTGACCTATAGTACGAAGGCCGCAGGTACTTGGTCAGCACAGGGCAAGCATGCATTTTGGCACCCCCTTGTAATGTTGAAGTAAAGAGGTTGTTGGTTTAGAAACTAGATTAAACATTTTCCTCCCCAACCTTCAGTAAATTTATGATGTAAAAAATAAAACACAATAGAATTCGTACCCCTCAACCCTTTTTCACTCTTCTCCACCCCTCTAAATAATAGGCCAAGTAATGGTTATTGTCTCGAGCTGGAGCCCTGTCAGCACCAACTTTGCCTTTGGGGGAAGGGTGCGGGCATGACATCCATCCCAAGAAAGTAGTGAGAGATGAGCAGGCCTAGATATAAGAGTTTCCAAAAATCCTCCTAAAACAGTGGTTCTAAACCTTTTTCAAACCGCGGCCCGATGAATAAAATTCAATGAGTCTACGGCCCGGTCTGCAATAATTTACTCATTCATAAGGTAATAAATAATTAATAAACAGCCAATTACTTTTTAATTCAGTGCAAATTAATTGATTAATTAATTAAAACCATTTACACAAACAAATTGATTAATTTATTTAAAACTTTTAATCAATTTAGGGGCCATTCAAGTATTATGTCAGCATCGATGGGGGGGGGGATTTCTGATTTGCTGACTTTTGATGGCAAGGGGGTTTGGATAATGCTTACGTCATCAGCCACCCTTTATAATTTTTAATGTCATGTTACTCTGTGTGCCAAAAAGGAGGAAAACCTTTCGATAGTTTGTGGGCAGTTGAAGTAACACCCCTCCCCCCTATTGATAAGTGCCCTATACAGGGGTGGGAACTTTACGCCAATTGCGCTGCAACTAATATCTTGCGCCATCCTGCTCCAATAGTGTATTTTCGTATTTTTCTGCGCCAAATAGCGAATTTTGCTTCAGTATGCCTGGAATTTCGGAAAGGACGGAAAAAATTTTTTGCTCCTGCTAGCTACGAAACGATTCTTTCCGAGAAGAGCATGTTTTATTCCTCTATACCTAAACTACCGCCTTAAATTATCGGCCCCTCATCGGGCTTTCCATTGTGAAACCCCGATATTATCCGTGATCGTCGAACTGAAGATGGTTTGCAATGTCTTTCAGCGTCAAAGTGCAAATGCAAGTGTTTCCGTTTAAAAAAAAAAAATTGCCACTGGAAGCAGCAGAAATTACTGTAGTCGATCATCATTGTGTTAAATCCATGTTTCGTGAAAAAAGAATTTCATTCCGGGAGTAAAAAGCGCATGTCCGCCGAATTACGAATGTTAGTTTAGAAACTTCGGCGAATAACGAGCGTTAAATCGCCAATATCGCCAAATAACGACTGTCAGATCGCCAATTTCGCCAAATAACTAGTGTCAGATCGCCAATCTCGCGAGATAATGAGTGCTGAATCGCCAAACATCGTAGTGATTCTTCCGAAATTCTCTCCCATTTTGCAACAATTTCTTTCCGAGTATGAAAAAATTGAGAACGTATAGAAAAGTTTTAGCCCATTTGAAGTGCTGTGGTTCTAGACAGCCTATAGTGCCCTCAGTAAGCAAAAATCATCTTAACTAGACTGGTGTGAAAATTTTTATGACAGCCTCTCTTTCAAATACTAAAAACAAAAAACAAGCTGATGAAAAGATGTTTGATAACAAAAGACAGTGCAGTTGTTTTATTTTTAAAAAAGGTGAGGGTTAACGAAAATATTCTTAATTTCCTTGCTCCAATTTATAAATATCTGCTCCGAATCCTATATTTAGCTGTTCCAAAACTGCTCAAAATGCAGCATTTTGCTGCTTCAAAGCTGCTCCGAAATGGACTTTGTAGGCTCTGCCATTGACGCTGGGGGGGGGGGGGGTGGATTACCTCTCCCTCAACGTATAATAAAAATAATTTAGTTAATTTAATAATTTAAATAGTTTATTTAATTCAGTAATTTAAGTTATTTTTTAATTTAATAATTTAAAATAATATTGTTAAAAATGTCATTTTACAGTTTTTAGTCATTATGCACTGCTCAAAACAATTAGGGGAGCAAGCAAAAAAGTGAAGAAAACTGTGCGAGACAGCCACGTATTGGCATACAATGGATAGTACACGCGTATCAATGCGCAATACAGAAAAAAGACGTAAAAAAATTTGGAATTAAGCTTTAATTCTTTGAAAATATGGAAAAAACATGAAAAGATGATTTAGGGCAACAATTTGGTTACATGTAAACGATTAAAAAAAGTACTGTTTAGACATGATGGATGCATGAGTTTTAATAGGGCGTGTGGTCTCCTCGAACAGCTAAGACTGCTGCACACCTGTTTGCCATGGATACGATGATGTTATCGATCAGACTTTGGGGAATACTGTTCCACTCCTCAAGAAGTGCAATCTGCAAGTCTCGGACAGTAACAGGCGGCCTTGGTCGCGCAGCAATGCGTCGTCCGAGCATGTCCCAAACATGCTTGATTGGATTCAGGTCAGGAGAGCACGCTGGCCATTCCATACGCTGTATTGTTTCCGCTTCAAGCATGTTCTCCACCAGATGAGCTCTATGCGGTCGGGCATTATCATCCTGGAAAACAAAGGAATCTCCAATGGCTCCAGCGTAAGGGATGACATGAGGTCGCAGTATCTCGTCTGCATACCTTCGGGCCGTCAAAGTGCCATTCCGAATGATATGCAGGCCCATACGTCCGCCTATGCTGATTCCACCCCCATACCATCCAACCAGCTCGTCTGTATTGTGACCTTTCACGAACGAATGCAGGGTTATTTCGAGTGCCCCTGTTCCTCCATACCAGAACACGTCAGGTGTCACACTCCAGACTGAATCGGGACTCGTCTGTAAACAGCACTTGGCTCCAATCATGTTGCTCCCAATCTCGATGTTCAGCAGCCCATCTTCTTCGGGCCGCACGGTGGCGTGGGGTCAATGAAATGCAGACCATTGGCCTACGTGCATAGAGCCCTCCCTCATGACGCCGATTACATACTGTTTGGCTGGACACCCTTTGTCCTGTTGCCAAGAGCAACCGTCTTTGCAGCTGCGTAGCATTCTCTGTTCTGTTTCGATGGGCTGTTAACTGTATATACCGGTCATCAGTTGCTGTAGTGCCGCGTGGCCCACCTTGCCCTGGTCGACGTCTAACATTTCCTGTTTCTTGGAATCGATTCCACAGCCTTGCAACAACACTTCTGGCGACTCCAACAGCGTCCGTGACACTACATTGTGTTTGCCCGGATTCCAGTCTGCCTATAACACGCCATGCCACGGATTCCGGTAAATCACATTGTTGAGACATCCTCAAGTCACCTTGTCTCAAAAAAAAATACTGCGCAATCGAATTTCACAGTTACGGCAGTAAAACAGACGTTTCTGCAACATCCCGATTTCTGCCCTCATCTCCTTTTTCTGGTTTTTGATGTCATGAACTTTGATTTGCATATGAAGTTTTCTTCTTCCGTTTCCTGCTAGGCTTTAAATTATGGATGATTCATTTTATGTTACTTATCGGTATACATCTTTGCGTAATTTTGTTAAAACCACGTGCTCCCCTAATTGTTTTGAGCAGTGTAGTAAATTTCTTAAAATTTGTTGGAACGTACAGAAAATAGTGCCCTCAGTAAGCAAAGATCATCTTAAATAGCCGGGTGCAAAAAATTTTATGACAGCTGCTCTTTCAAACAAATTGTCAAAAGCCTAAAACACCAAAAACAAAAATCAAGCTGAAGAAAAGATGTTTGATATCAAAAGACAGTGCAGTTTTATTTTGAAAAGGGTTGAGGGTTAACGAAAATATTCTTGTTAATTTCACTGTTCCAATTTATAAATATCTGCTCCGGATCCCATATTTTGCTGCTCCAAAGTGGATTTAGTCACTTCACACCCTATAGAGCCACTTTAGTGATCTTTAAATGTTTCACAGAATCAAGTGATCTGGAAATGTGACCGGGTCGCTTAAGTGCTCCGGAACTGTGCCACGCATTACTCAAGTGATCCGTAATTATATGCCACGAATCACTTAAATAATCGGAGAATTTGCCGCGGGTAACTTGAGTGATGTAGAACCACACTGGGGGCTACTTAAGTGCTTTAAAACTATGTCACATCTCACTTAAGGGATCTCTAAATGTGTCATGGATAGCTTAAATGTTCTGGAACTGTGTCCTGGGTCACGTGATTTGAAAATGTGCCATGGGCCGCTTAAATGCTCTGGAATAATACCACGGGACACTTAAACGATCTGTAAATATGCCACTTAGTTCATTTTTACAAAATTAGGTTGGAGGAGGGCAGGTAGCATCTTATAACCCCAAGGCCATATTTGGTCCGCGGGCCGAGGGCCTTTATGCGATTCATCATTATATGGCTTAGAGGGTGGGTCGCAACGAATTTATTAAAGATAAATTTTGAGTTCATAGCCTTCGAATTCGAATAACATTGAAATTAACAGAAATTGATTATAATCACACACACACACACACACATATATATATATATAGGCCGCTCGAAGGAAATTAAAAAAAACTAAAATTTAAAAAAATAATTGCAAATACTTTTAAATAGAAAAAATAAATCAGTAACTTTGATAAATAATTAAAAAATTGGCCTATGGGGCTCTGCCATAAAATTTTTTTACTTGAAAGGGCTCCGCGAGTCAGAAAAGGTTGAGAACTACTGGTTATATATATATAAAGGTATTTTCTTCAGAAATTTTAATTAAAAATTATTTTTTTTCATAAAAAAAATAATTTTTTGATCGTCAGAGGGGAGAGGGCACAAGCTCTCCCATGCCTCCCCTCCTGTGTGCATCTCTGATCCCACCAATATGCATTAGGATTCCGAGAGGCAGAGCTGATGACGAAATTTTGCTGACAGGGGGGTGGGTCAGAGTTTTGCTGACGAGGGGGGAAGGGGGTCAAAAATGGCTAAAAGTTTGCTTACGTAATACTTGAACGGCCGCTTATGAGTTGAATTCATTATTATCTTACGGTCTTAACGAACTGTTAGAACGTTTTTCCTTTTCGGTACTGTATTAATAACGCACAGAAGTCAAAATAGGTACGTATGAACGAAGTGTTTTATCAGCAACTGCAAACATCATCATTGGAAAATATAATTGATCACAAAATTAAATTGAGAGGTCTTAATATTGAGTTTCATAGAATAATTTTTCAGTTTCATTCACAGTGGGAAAAATGAGAATGTTGCTATACATTTAAATTTATTTGTGCTGACTTACATCGACGTAATACTTATTTATTAGCACATTTTGTTAATAATTTAGTGTGAACTATATTTTATTACTGAATTTGGTATTTTATATAAACTAGAAAAAAAGTAATGATGTAAAAAAATTCTACATTGTAACTCACCATAAAAGTTAGCTGAAGAGTAGGAGATTATTCAATGTTGGGCGAAACACTTGTGTAGGTATATTCACTATAGATGCTCATGTAAATTGTGTAACTTTATAAATTTCAAGCGATTTTTCTACTATAAAATTTGAAAACTTTTCTCTAAATTCGTAACAAAAATTTATATTTGTGAACCTATCATTTGAATTAATGAACAATACTATACTGGGAAAAAAGCACAACGAAAACTCGCAACGTAATTCACTGCATACAAAGAAAACTGTACGGTACATCACCAGTCATGTGCACCTTGATGGCCAATTCAAAACACAATATATTCAGCTGGTACTTCACTGATTAGTCGCTGACATCTGCCATACACATGCCAATTACTTCCTTCATTTCTGAGAACAGGTTAATACGCCCTCCATCATTATAATTGGACTGCTAGAGATTTTTAGGTGTTTTGCTGTTGGTCGGTCATAAATATAGGAAATTCTTAATCACTCACCGGTTTATAGTACTTTGAAGTTATGCGGCTTGGCCTCTGGCGAGTAGCACAAATGTAAAACGTGTGTCTGGATCCCCTGTCCTATTGATGCACCCACTGTATCCCTGGGGCAGAGCAAGAAAGCCTCCACACAACCGAAAATAAAAGAAAGAAAAGATGGCTCTCACCACAAGGAAGGCCGCACAGAGCTCCTGGCTGAAGTCTCAGGAGGAATTTTTTCATATAAGTTCACAACAGCTGCGGGCAGGGGGATTGGGAAATCCTGCCCTGATACCCACAAAACATCTCAATCCAGAAGCCTTGTTCGATGACGTGGGGGCCCATTGCTGAGAGATACTTTGCAGATAAATTATATTGAATGTACAGTGTAGTGTTCTGTATGCGCGTCTCTCAGTTAAAACCTTGACGTAACAATATGGTATAAGGCTCCAGAGCATAAGAAGAAGAAAAGCCCCAGGAGACCGGAGGTTGCAAAAACAAAATTGGACATTCGAAAATAAACAGAGAGAGAGAAGGGTGTGGAAAAGCGATCGAGTAGGATCGTCGTCTCATGTTAACGTTCTTATTTTATTTTTTTTTATCAATAAATTTCTGTTTATGCTTGTCATCATGAGTGCTCACTATTCAAAGAACATAAGGTCACTACATTGGCGCAGTCGGTCAGGATAGTGAGCAATAGATCAGACAATATTTAACGGAAAAGTTTTCGTCGTGAGAAGGCGACGCGAAGAGAACTTTTGTCGTGAGGAGACGATACGAAGAGCACTTGAAGAGTGTTGGAAGAACGAAGGAAAAGTGCGGTGAGTGTTTTTTTTCATAAGAAAATTCGCTGGTTTTCTTTTCTTTGAGAGAATCATGGCTTTCTTAGCCAGAGGCAAAAAAGAGGACTTACAGCAAGTCGCTGCGGAAATGGGACTTGAAAATGTTATGCAGATGAAAGTATTTCAACTCAAATCCGCAATAACGGAGGCAGAATGCTATGACAAAGAGTTCTTCGAACAGTTTTTGAACACCGTAATCGAGGAGAGAAAACGAACAGAGATGGAAGCAAGCGAGGAGAGAAAACGGAAAGAGATGGAAGCAAGTGAGGAGAGAAAACGGAAAGAGATGGAAGCAAGTGAGGAGAGACGAATGGAGTTCGAACTCAGAAAAATGCAACTAGAAAATGAAGGGATTCGCATCAGCGTGGCAGGTGAATCCCCGATTAATTCAATGGCAAGGCCAAGGCTAGAGCTACAGAACATTTTGCAAAAGTTCAATCCGAAGAGCAACGAGATTAGCCTCTACCTGGTGCTGTTTGAAAGGCAAGCGAAAAGAGCCGAAATAAAAAGGGAACTTTGGGTTTCATATCTGATTGGACTATTACCGTATGATGTGGCGCAAGTCATTGCTAGAGAAAATGAAGAGACGACAGATGACTATGACCAAGTCAAATCCATTTTGCTTAAGAGATATGAGCTTACTCCCGAGAGGTTTCGACAGATGTTCACGAAGCACAGTAAACGATCGGAAGCAACGTGGTGTGATTTTGCTTATGAACTCAGAAACTTCTTCACTGAATGGATCCGAAGCCTGGAGATTACCACGGTTGAAGAACTGTCTGATTTGATTATTACGGATCAGATAAACCGGAAAGTACCGTCAGAGATTCGAGATCATTTTATTGACGAGTGGTCTCAATTCAAGCGACCCGACATCCTTGCTAGTAAATTGGATGACTACGAGAACGTCAGGGCAGACATCGGCAAGAGTTCGAAGGATTTCTTTGAAGAAGAAAAGTCATCGTTACAGCGACAACACTTCAGCTATGGAGAGGGACGAGAAACATTGACAAAAACAGCATATCCACCACCAAATCGGAAGTATCGTTGCGATAAAGGCTGGAACAAGACCGAAAATACGAATATCAGAAAAAGCCCAAAGGAGTGTTACATCTGTGGTTTGAATCATTTTGCTCGAGATTGTGACCAAAGATATAAGGCGAACATGAAAGAAAACCCTGAAGATGATGTGTTGACCGCAGAAATTCGATCGGAATTATTTGATTCGAGTGAGCCAAATCTGGATCTGAACCCTTTACATTATGCAGATATTTGTGTAGGAAATAGAAAAATCAGAAGCTTGGTGGATTCTGGATGTCAAATTCCAGTGATTCGTTCGGACTGTATACCGGAATCAATAATTAAGAAAGGGAAGATCATTTTAACGAGTGCGTTTGGAGAAAGAATTGAAGCTTCACTTGTGAATGTTAGTGCTTCGTTGAAAGTGGGAAACAACGAAAATTTTTGTAAACCTGTTGAAATCCTCGCTGCAGTAACAGATAAAATTTGAGAACAGTGCATTATTCCACCAAACGTACATGGATTACTTTGCGAGACTGCAGACACCGAAGAAGGGCGATTGTCTTTCCCCACTGAAAGGGAAAAGCACCATCCTCCTGCGACGGAGCGAAGTGAGGAGGGCGTGTGAGCAAGTATTGAAGAAGAGGACAAGGTGTCACCTCTACCTGAGGCTGAGAATGAAGTTGGTTTCGGATATAGCAATAGGAATCTGCAGAGTGCTATCTTGTGTAAGCAACAAAACAGGTGCAAATCGTTGAAAGAGCTGTGGAAAGACGCATCTAAGGAGAAAGGAAACTTTTTCTTACTAGGCGGCTTGTTATTTCATAAAGATAAGGTTGCTGGTGAAACTGTTAATCAATTAGTTTTGCCGGAAAACAGAAGGCAACAGGTTTTGAAATTAGCACATGAATCCCTGTTTGGTAGCCATATGGGACAAAAGAAAACCAATGAGAGAATTAGTTATAGCTTCTATTGGCCAAATATGACGGTGGATGTTGCGGAATTTTGTAAATCTTGTGAAAGCTGTCAGCTACGTAGTCCGGAAAAAGGCCATTGACAAAATTCCAATCACGCCGGTGCTGCGACCCGGGTTACCGTTCGAAGTGGTTAATGTCGATGTTATTGGACCATTGAACCCCCTTCTGCATGCAAACATAAATATGTTTTGTGCGTGGTTGATCAGCATTCTCGATGGCCAGAAGCTATACCCCTTCGCTCCTTGACAGCGAGGGCGACGTGTGAGGCGTTATTGAGTATTTTTATGAGGACTGGAATACCAAATGTTATCGCTAGTGATCAAGGTACTAATTTTGTTTCTAAGCTCACACAAGAATTCGCAGAACGATTGGGGTGCTCGCCCAGGTTTTCAGTACCTGGATATCCTGCAAGTAACGGGCTCGTAGAGCGGTATAATCGAGTCTTGAAGAACACCCTTCATCATATAATCCGTTCTGATCCGAGCAACTGGGACAAGTATATTCCATACGTATTGTTTGCATACAGAGAGGTACCTAATTGTACGACCGGCGTCTCGCCTTTCAAGTTGATGTATGGCAGAGAAGCTAGGGGTCCTCTGAGTGTGCTCAAGTCCAGCTGGTGTGGCGATGTCCCTATACCTTTGAACATGGACAAGTCCATTGTAGATTACTTACAAGAACAAAAAATCAATTTCGAACGTGCGGCAGAGCAAGCGTCAGTAATTGCAGCAGGCAAACAGAAAACGTATGCGGATTATTTCAACAGTCGTGCTGTTCCAAAAGAATTTCAAGTGGGTGAGCAAGTGTATCTGCTGATCCCAGACTCATCAAACAAACTTTACGCATGATGGACGGGTCCTGGGGAAGTCGTTGAGTTCCGTCCTCCCCACTCGTACAAAGTAAAACTGCCGGATAGAAAAGTTCGACATTGTCATGCTAATAAAATCAGGAGGTATTTTCCGAGAGTGAATGCAGTAGGAATCATCTTCGAGGATGATCAAGCGTTTGGGGAGATTCAAGCTTCACCTAGAATCAATTCGGGATATCCATCGGCAGATATTACCTCCGAGGTTGACACGAATCACCTCCCAGTGGAAATACAAAGTCAATTGAGGGATTTACTTCACCGGCATCGAGACATATTTACTGGGAAGGTACAGAAAGCAAAAGTTGGTGGCCATAAAATAAGACTGGAACCCGATAAAGAACGGAAGAAGCCATATGTTTACAGGATTCCAGAAGCATTGAAATCACAAGTGGATGCCCAGATAGATGAACTGATTGAATTAGATCTGATTGAAGAATGTTCATCAGAGATTGCTCATCCAGTGGTCTGCGTAAGTAAGAAAGACGGGGGATTGCGCTTGTGCGTTGATTACAGGTGTCTGAACGGCGTGACAAAGATGGATGATTTCCCTATGGAAGATGTCGTCCAACTGATATATAGTATAGGGAAAGCAAATGTTATAACCACTTTGGATTTGTTGAAAGGCTATTGGGCAATTCCTATGGAAGAAGAAAGTCGGGATCTGACCTCGTTCAAAACCCATCGAGCGCAATACAGATTTAAGGTGATGCCCTTTGGATTGAAAAACGCTGCAGCCACCTTTCAGAGAGAAATTAATCGAGCATTAGATCAATATAAAGATTTTGCAAGGGCATACATAGATGACATTGCGATATTTTCAAATGATATGGATAGTCATTTGAAACATCTGGGCATCATTTTGGCAAGGCTGAAAGAGTTACGATTTACTGTGAATCTGCGAAAGTGTGATTTCGCAAAGCCAGAGATTAAATACCTTGGGCACATCATAGGCTCGGGTAAACATCAAGCAGATCCCGAAAAGATCAAAGCCATCACTCGACTATCAAGACCCCGAACGAAGAAGGATCTACGAAGCCTGCTCGGGCTTTGTAACTACTATCGGGAATACATTCCTAGCTATGCTGAAATAGCATTCCCTTTGACAGAGTTAACCAAAAGGAAAATTCCTGATGTATTACCGTGGGAGGAAACACATGAACTTGCATTCAACAAGTTGAAGTCGTCCTTAGCAAGTGCCTCTGCTTTGAGTACTCCAAATATGAACAAGGCTTTTGTAATCCATACTGATGCATCTCTGATTGGTGTTGGTTGTTGTTTATCACAAACTGTGGACGGTAAACTGCATCCTGTAGCGTATGCTAGCCAGAAGTTCAACAAAACTCAGCAGTTATGGTCCACGATAGAACGAGAAGCTTTTGCTCTTGTGTGGAGTTTGAAGAAGTTCGAGTCATTATTGTTTGGAGCAGAAATAGTGCCGTATACTGATCACAACCCACTATCATACTTGACAAAGTGTGCACCACAATCCTTGCGATTGCAACGTTGGGTGTTTGCTCTACAGAAGTTCAACATAAAAATTGAACATTGCCCAGGCGCAAAAATGTCTCACGCAGATGCATTGTCAAGGCTGTTTGCCAGTGAATAGTTGTAAACATTTCCAGATTCATACAGAAGAATCCAGGCTGTGTTTATATGTAAACCCAATCTTGCGTGGGGGGGTGTAGTGTTCTGTATGCGCGTCTCTCAGTTAAAACCTTGACGTAACAATATGGTATAAGGCTCCAGAGCGTAAGAAGAAGAAAAGCTCCAGGAGACCGGAGGTTGCAAAAACAAAATTGGACATTCGAAAATAAACAGAGAGAGAGAAGGGTGTGGAAAAGCGATCGAGTAGGATCGTCGTCTCATGTTAACGTTCTTATTTTATTTTTTTTTATTAATAAATTTCTGTTTATGCTTGTCATCATGAGTGCTCACTATTCAAAGAACATAAGGTCACTGCATACAGTATATTGTACTGTATTTTTATAAGGCTGTGGTTCCCAATCTGTTTGTTGCAGCACTTTCTGGGTGCAGCGGACAGGGCCGTAATTAAGAGTGTAGATTATTGCTGTCGAGTTGGGGGGGAGGGGTTGAAACAAATGTAGTTTTACATCACCTCCAGAGTGTAAAAATCGATGACTTTGAAAGATGGCTTTTGTTTCCCCTAAAATTTGCCATCCTCTCGAAATTGCTGCCCAAGGCCAAAAGTTTTTGTGGAAACATCACAGCGGTTTACACACCGCTCGTTATTTTTCTGCAGTGGCTGATGAAATAATGATAATCAAGTAAAAATTTCTTTGAAATTTATTTTCCCTGTTCCCTGGGCCGACGGAGCCATTTCAGACCCCTCCCAATACATTTTGTGAGGGAATTGGGGGCTCCCAATAATTTGTGTAAAAACAATGCAATGCACCCTCCATGGCTCCCACATGGGTAGACATGGTCCCACGTAGAGCTGACAGGGCTCCAGCCCTGGTGCCCAGGACAATTATCATTTTTTGATTTTTCATGCTATAAATTTTGGCCCGTGAAAAATCTGGTTCTGGGGACCCGACAAATATTCCAACCTAGGGGCCCTGCACCAAGATGTGGGGGCCATGGCACCCTCTTTCTCTCCTGCGTATGCACTTGTGTCCCATATATTCGGGACGACCAGCAACTTTCATCCCCCTTCAATGTTTTCTTCACGTGGGTGCCTCTGCATGCCCCTTCCCACACTGGTGAGGTGGGCAGGGCTCCAGCCCGGGATGATATTCTTGTCATTTTTTTTATTTATTTTCCATGCTGTAAATTTACTATGTAGGGGCCCATGAGAATCAGTCTGGCTCGGGGCTAAAGATCCCAGCCTTGGCGCCCTGCTACAGGATATGAGGGCCATCATGGCCCCCACATCCTGCAGCGGGGTCCTAGGCTGGAAATCTTTTGCAGGCCCCTCTGTCAGACTTTTTATGGGTCCCTTCTGTAGTTAATTTATATAGCGTGAAAAAGCAAAAAAATGATGATAACCGTCCCGGGCCATGGGGTCATGCCACGGCGTATTGCGATTAAGCTCTTTACGTGGCAATACATCCAAATGAATTTTATTAATCAATTAAATTATTTTTGTGGTGAATAAATACTCAAAAGCACATTTTTTTGGTGGTACTAACAACATGATTCAGAAAAGATGCCAACAGAAATTTCAGGGCATGTGATGATAACGTTACCTCTCGATATAACAATAATCCCTCTACAACAATATTTTTTCTTGTCTGTAATCATTATCGAGGTTTCACTGCATTTCATTTAGCTATTGTTTATTTGTCTCGATGTTATTAGTCATACAGTATTTTGTCAAAAATGTTTCGGCCCGGGCTCCCGAACTCGATAAATGAAATATGGCTCTCGGAGTGTACTTGTTTCGGTTTCAATCATTATTGGTCTATTTTTCGACATTTCTTTTCCTCCTGGGGGTGAACAATCCCGCTGTCCTTAGAACCAGTTTTTTCCTTACGCGCGCTGTTTGTCGTTATTTAACGAAAAAGGGAAAATTTCCGCACTCGCCTTTCCCTAAATAAGGAAATTTTTTCCCTTGTATAACGACAAAGAAGCCCCCCTCGTTAGCTCGTAACGACAACTTTTTCTCAGTAATGGTGGCGCGATGTGTGCTTGGATGGAAGATATTTTCGATTCAAACAATTCTCGTGTTTTTCCGTGCTGTTAGTGCTTGATACACGCATTTAATGTAAAAAAGAAAATATATTTAGGCTAACGAAAAATACAGCCACACCTATGCGAGGAGCTTGAGCCGAAGACGAATACAAGAGTTGCTGTTGAGTGGAAGGTAGGCTAACTTATGATATGAAATCAATTTTTTTATTTTTCTTAACATGACATTTCACTCATTTTAAATGAATATTGATGCTTTATACATACTCGAGGCTTTGGGAGAAAAAATCATACCGACCGACCTCGTTGTTTAATATGTACTCACAGGGTCATAACTAGGATTTTTGCTTCCCGGGGCAAGTATAATTTTGCCGTCTCTGCAACTTTAAAATTTGACAATTTTAAAACGGTGTTTTTTGTTCCCACCTAAAATTGCCCCCCCCCTAAATTTTGCCGCCCAGGGCAATTGTCTTTCCCCCCCCCCCCCAGTTCCGGCTCTATGTACAGATAGCAATATGATCATATATGCAAGTTATATTCACAGATATTAATTCGTTCATATATATATAAACATGGGAAAACATGTATTATAATAACAATGTATTATGTTTGGACTATATCGATAAGGTCACATTTTATATTTGTGTTAGCACATAGTTTTGTGCCATCTAAAGAGTGTCATAGACCAGCACCATCTATTTCTAGCAGGTGCTGCATGGACCCTCCGGGCCGAGTAATTTTTCTGAAGGTTCCCCCCCCCCCAGCATTAGAAATACCTGACCAATTTACGTACTTGCTGTCGAAAATTGAGCGCAAATCTCATTTGCACTACCAAACCACACATGCACCTCCTCCACATTATCTGCAGAACTTCTAATCATTAAATTACTGCAGCACTTTTAGTGATAGGTTTGTTGCAGACACAGATTGAAAAATGTTCAATATTATTAGTTATGTATTAAATCTTTTGATATACTGTACAGTACAATCAGAGGTGCAGACATGAAAACATTGAGGGGGGCTGAAACTTGCTGGTTGTCCCGTATATATGTGACTCGAGCATGTACGCAGGAGGGAGAAGGTGTAGTGCATTGGGGGCTCAAATGGCCTCAGCCTCTAGGTTCTGGCACCTATGAATACAATATAATATGTCATTTGCATTAAACAATGTATTTAAAATTGGCCTGTGTAATTTTGTTTTATGAACTTGTTCAAATCACTGGTGGAGAAGTATTTAAAGTTTGGGGTCCTTCAGATGATTCCCCCCCCCCCCCCCCATGAGATATAAGCGTAAAACATAATAAATTATAAAGAACGAATTCTTGATATTAATGGGTCTGTAGAGAAATTTCAGAAAATAATAATTGTCTGTACTACTGTGTTATACTTATTAAGTAGGAACACTGTTACAAGTGTTCAATGTAGTTGCTCAAATGGTATAATTGACACTTGAGGGTAGGTTATTCATTAGCAATTGCTCCTAGGTGTATTTTTTCTCCTGTTTAACAAATATATATATATATACATAAAACAGATTACAACAGACAAAATGCCTAACGAGGTGGCTGAAATATATATATCTGTCCACAGAACAGATTGACCCTTAATATAGTACTCAGAGCACAAAAATTCAAGCACATATCATCACTTTCAGTATCAAAAATAGATGGTAGTAAGTCGAACATGAAACATGCATTCCTTATATATTGCAATTAATTTGCTGAGGACACAAAAACTTATCTATACACATAACACTTTCCCAGGTATGTCAATTAGAAATTCCTCAGACCATGTATATGTGGTTTAGTAGTACTAGCAGTTTGTTGGCAAATTGTTGACAACTAACATGTTATTTTATTCCATCACACTGCTGATACATTGAAATATGTTTGGTATTATTATTTATATATTTTGGTACTTTGTTATATACTATTTGAAATGCTTATTAGGTTCTTGACCATTTACTGAAACGAGAGTCACAAAATGAAGACATTACGTGTCTGTTGATGACAGAAATCGATGCTCATGAAGTGTACTTATGTACTGATGGATTAAAACATAGATTTCGCAGATAAGTTGATAAGTTGAATCTTTTTAATTTTTATCTTTGGAATTTTTTATGACATGCACAAAGTTCAATACTCAAAACTATCATACAATTTACCCTTTTCATTTCAGGTAACAATGTTGAATGCAATGACACAAGTTACGGCCTACGAGTGTAAAACTAGAAATTTTTTGTTTTTTAAGCATCAACTATTAATCAGCTTCTATGTGTATATTCACACACAGCCGCAATCATATATGTGTATGAAATACTGTTCACACATTTATCCATGATCGTAAGCAGAAAATGAGTTTTTGTTTTCTTTGTGATTATAATTAGAAAAATTGTTTATGAATGTTACATTTTTGTACTACAATAAATCTAGAATTAGTTGCATAGAAAACAGCTCAGTGGAATGAAGTGTTGATTTTGATTTATCTGAACCAGAGTTATATAATTAATTTTTGATTAAATGCAGCTGAAATCACAAAACGAATAACATTCCCATTTAGAATGACTTATTTTTGTCGACTCAGCAAAATTTTCTGTCCAAAGCGTTTCCCTGCTTAGTTTCTCATGAGTGTTTCTTGAAAAACAAGTGGGATTCACTGCAGTTGATAACTTATGTTGTCAAAAAATTTAATGAAACGATTGGAAAGAAATTGAAATTTTATTGCGAGATATGGTGAATGACATGGTTCTAGTGATATCAAAATATATAGCATCAAATAATATTTGCCAAACGTATATGGGGGAAATAGCTAAACATGCTTATTTGGGGGGAATAAGCTCCAACATGTCAAGACTTGATTGATGAATAAGAAATCTCGATACATTTTCCTAAGTGAGAATCGTTAATATTAAAACATGAGCGTTAAATTCATAGACCTGGAAAATCAATATTTTTCCCCCATGATTGAGCATGACACTTGCCTCTATGATGTAATGTCATGAGAAATTAAAATTATAATCTTTCAGAAAAAATTGTAATTTATATAAAATTTCTATTAAAAAAACTTGAATTGTCTCTAAAACAAATTTATATGTCCAGTAAGAAAATCATTAAAATATCTTATAAGAAAGTTATTAAAAATACGAGAAACTTGTGCGCATGCCAATGTAAAAAAACGAAAAACGTTACGCGAAATTAAAGTAAATAAAGCAATCGTTGCCACAAATGTTGAAGAAATATTGATTTTTAATACGTAGTGTAGTAGTTGTAAACTTTTTGCTTTACGTTGATTGGTTGAATAGTGAGCTGAACCGTAGAAAAGAACGAATGAACCGAAAGACCGGTTTTTCCCTCCGCAACCCGTCACGTGATCCTAAGGACAATGCTCAACGCAAAGGGGAGAGTGCCGCTTAAGGAATTTTCCTTAGCACGTTCCTTACGATAGTTCCTTATCTAACGACAAGCGCGGAACGGGCGTTATATAAGGATAGTGGGATTGTTCACCCCCTGTATCGTCTGGAAGCCTCCTTCCTGAAGCGTCACGTGAAACAAAAGAAGAGATTCTTAAAACAGCGGGAACAAGAAAGGACCAAAGCAACTCCACCCCATATCGTCTCCAGATGCCATCCAGAGAGGCACGCCTTTGGGCACCTACGATTGGCACCGAGAGAGTGATAATTGGAGATCGAGTGTCGTTGTTGACGGTGAGAAAAATACTACAAATTGTTACAAAAAAAAAAGCCAAGGACAATTCTATTGCGATTTTACAAAAAGTATTGAAATGAAATTTTGAGATTGTATAACTTTTTTTTGGGGGGTAATTTTTTTTTAATCATAAAAATTGTTTTTCCAAGCCAAATATGGGAAATGTATCCACGCAAATTTTTTTTTTTTTTGGGGGAGAGGGCTGAGCCGGTGAGGAGCTTGGGCCTGCTGGCCGGATACAAGTTTACGCCTGGGCTCCATGAATCTTGGAAGACCGGACACACCCCGCTTCACAACTCAGGCCGATATCGAAGCGTACACGGAGGATGGGGTGTGGTGGAATTTTTTTTTTTCACATAATCAACACTCCACAATGGGCAGATCATAATATACAATAAAAAATTAACTATAAAATCAACATAATCTTCTGAAGTTCTTGGTTCTGGTCAAGAGGCTCCTGAACCTTTGAAAAATTATCATTTATTTTTTGTTTCCTTTTTATTTAATCAATATTATAATTTACTTGTTGTTTATTTGATTCTATGTTCTACTCCCACCCTCAGTCGAATTTTGTTGTAGAGGCTCGAAAAGTGTTTCGGCATCGGCCCTCAAGATCTGTTATGAATGGACTGTTTTTTCCCAATATTTTTCAAGAAAACATTGGGGGGGGGGGGCGCTAAAAGTTATTTGTTCTCCTGTATATTTGGGACTCGAGCGTGTATGAAGGAGAGGGAGAATTGCAATGGTTTTTCAGTAATTACTGGGGAGTGGGGGAGGCTCAGTGCTCTTACGAAATATATTGCGCGGGAGGCTCAAATGGCCTCCACCTCTAGGTTCTGGCACCTATTCTTCATAGAGCGTAATTTTTTTAATTTCGGTTTCAATATCATTTCTTTCCATTCCCCCCCCCCCACACCATGCATCTTTGGGCTTCTTTTCATGTCAGCGCCATGCACCCCCCCCCTTTCCCAGTCGCAGTGAGCAAAAGAAGAGACACTCAGTTTTTGCCAGGCAAACAAAAAAGACCCCTCCCCACTGAAAGAAACTTGTGCCTTCTGGCAATTGGCACGGAGAGAAGGTGCAATTAGGGATTGAACGGCAGGGAAGAAATGAGATAAACGTATATTGTCATGGAACAAGAAAGGCAAAGACCATCCATAGTTTTAAAAAGAAAAGAAAATTTAAGAAAAACTCTAAAATTTTGCAGAGGAGAGAGAGAGAGATTGTTTCCATTAACTAATTCATAATTAGGACAACTTTTGGTTAAAATTTTTTTTTTCATCATTGCAAAATGAGGAAACCATATTCATACGAATTTGTTTTGGGGGGGGGGGGCTCGGGTCCATGGGCCGGATACAAGTTTATGCCTATGCTGACCAATGAGTTGAGTGAGCTGAAGACCGCTATTCACACTTCACAGCGACAGCCTAGACCTCGATTCCATCATCGTGCACGGTATTCTCGCTCGGGATCCCGCAGCTGAGCCCAATACAAACAAGCTGAAAATGGGTTATGTTTCTACCACACCAATTTCAGAGCTCAGGCTAAGAAATGTCGACAGCCCTTCTCCTTCAAAACCTCACCGGGAAACTAACACGGCAGTCGTCCACCGGACAAGGCCACGGCTGCCAATTCGTTGACAGAGTCATACTGGCCGATCCTTCTACCAACTGGAAGTTTTTGATAACAATCGAATGTTTTCCTTCGCAGTCGGCAAGCAACCATTGTTATGTGATGTACTTCATTTCTATGTGTCCGTACCAAATCATATTTATTTATTTAAAACCTGATTGTTATTGTCATTAAATAATGGAGCTCAACAACCGGACCTACAGATAGGCGCCTACACACCAGTGCCCTGCATCAGTCACTACACTGGTGCCTAAAATACAATCTCACCAGTTTATGTCTGATATTCTTTTTAACCAGGGTTGGGTTTTTGACGTCGGTGACAAGTGTCAAAAACTGGTTCAAACTGTCAAAAACCTAAATGAATGTTTTGGGATGTTTTTGAATAGAATAGGTATATAACTTAATGGTGAGACGCACTTTGATGTTACAATGTTTCATTTTCAAACACCAATTTATTAAAATTGAAACAAAATATTAATTATATTAATTATATTATATTATAACTATTATTAATAATAGTTTGCGATTTTTGTATTTTTTGAGGTACAAAATGTCTAGAATAGATATATAATTAATAGTATGGTTAATTTTTACCACATAGCATCTGATAACATGTAACTAATTTTGCACATTTGTCCACACCTAAACAATTTCTAAGTTTTAAATGGACAAATCCAAACTTAGAAAATACTCTTTCATTGGAGGCTGAGCTGGTGGGACTGGACATCAAAAGCATTGCTAGTTTTATGAGTTAAGATGCAATCTCAGCTGAAAAAGCATTATATTTAGAAAGTACTTCCACAAAATCACAGGGTTTGTCATTTTATTAAAAAATTTTCATGTTTATTTTGTAGTTAATTTTATGATGGATAGAGGAAACAGATCCACATTTATGCCTTCAGTTGGAATCAGGTGAAACTTCCACATATATGTTTGAATTTTTAATTTTCATTCCTGTAAGGGACGGTACTGTCAATTTTTTCGAAAAAACTTCTTTTGAGCTATTAACATCTTTCACATTTATTTTGTTGAGAATTTCATGACAGGTAGAGAAAACAGATCCGCCTTCAGTTTGAATAGGAGAAAATTCCACACGTTTGAATTTAAAATTTTCTACCTATAAGGGACGGTACTCTCAATTTTTTTTGGGAAAAGTTTTTTTCAAGCTATTAGATGTTTTTCATGTTTATTTTGTAGTGAATAATGATGATAGAGAAAGCAGATCCATATTTATAGCTCCAGTTTGAATTGGGAGTAACTATGCACATATGTTTTAATTTTTATAGCTGTAAGGAATGAACGGTACTGTCAATTTTTTGAAAAAAAATGTTTTTTCAAGCTATTAAAAATTTTTCATGTTTATTTTGTTGAGAATTTCATTACGGGTAGAGAAAACAGATTCACGTTTATGCTTCAGTTTGAATCAGGAGAAACTTCCACATATATGAATGTTTTAATTTTCATACCTGTAAGGGATGTTACTGTCAATTTTTTCGAAAAAAATTCTTTTGAGCTATTAGAAATTTTTCACATTTATAATTTCACTAGCTACAATACCCGGCGCTGCCCGGGTTTTCTTCAATGAGGCTTTTTGGATCATGCGATATCTCCCTCTTTCTTTGAGGGACATGCAAACCGTATCTAAGTTAACCAATATGGCGACGTCCTGCGCGACTCATGAAATAAACAAATCTACATTTAAAGAAACGTAGAAATTAATAGTCCCCTCCCCTTTTTTTTTGATGGGTGCTAGGTGTTTCGATTCTCTCCCCCTGAACTTCAAGTTATCCATCTCTGCCTGTTTCAGCTTCCAAAAATGCTTAATTAAAGCTGTGGAATTTTTTCGATGCACTTTACGGGGCCCCATAACTAATTTTAAAAACATCCTAAACTATATGAATTTATGCAAATAAATATCAAAAGACAATACGGAGACATTAATTTTCATGATTGAGAAGATATAAATAAAAAGTTGAAATCAATGTTATTACATGGATATCAAACTCAAAAGTAGATCCGGCTAATTATTCATATTTTTAATTTTCTGGGCTTCCTATCTCCAAGTGAATTCAATATTTCAAAAATCGAGAATTCAATATTTAATTTTTAAAATAATTGATGTGGCAGGAAACCCCCCCCCCCCCACTAAATTTCCGTATTTATGCAGTTAAATCGGCAATTTTAATACTGATTTCTATGAGGATCACCCTTTTCCTGACCCTCAAAGCGATGATGGTGATGATTATGACGTCTATTCAAAAAGCCTCATTACTGAGAGTATTGAAAATGTGGCAAACCATTATAAAGGCATAAACTATTATACATAACTGACAACATTAAAGAAGTGACAAACCATTGTAAAGACATAAACACGTCTGAAACTCATCGCTAGGGAACCACGGTAACCAAAGTAAACGTTCGGAAAGTGATTGTTGAGGCCCAAAAACCATTGTTGCCGGACAGTTTTTTGCCCATTTGGGGCATTTGCCTTGGTCTGACGAAATTTTAAAGTAGCCTATCGCTCAAGTCGGGTCACATTTGGTATATATGCAAAATTTGGCGACGATCGATCTAAAATTGTAGATTTGTATAGAGAACATACACACACACACACACACACACACACACACACACACACACACAGAAAATCAATTTTATATATATAGATGACAGATAGACAAAACAGATCCGCCTTCAGTTTGAATCAGGAGAAAATTCCCCACGTTTAATGTGGTGCAAAGCACATCGAAATTGGACCGTAGATCAGTGGAAACGGGTTCTTTGGAGCGACGAATCAAGGTTCACCCTCTACCGTTCGGATGGCAGGGTCTGGGTCTGGCGTCTGCCTGGAGAACGTCTCCTGCCAGAATGCATTGTGCCAACAGTCAAGTTCGGCGGAGGTGGAATTATGGTCTGGGGGTGTTTCTCCTGGTATGAGCTGGGACCCTTGGTCCCCATTCATGGTAAGCGCAACGCGATGCCTACTGCACTATTTTGGATGACTGTGCTTCCTACGTTGTAGCAGTTTTACGGGGTGGACCCCTGTTACTTCCAGGATGACAATGCTAGCTGTCATACTGCGAGGTTAACCAAGGCTTGGTATGGTGCCAATGGGGTTCATCGAATGGACTGGCCTGCCCAGAGCCCAGACCTGAACCCTATCAAGAACCTCTGGGACGAGTTGGATCGCCGAATTAAGGGGTGCTCTACCTGTCCAAAATCGGTGAAGGCACTGACATGTCTTCTCCAAGCCGAGTGGAAGAAAATACCACTAGCCGTCACACAAGGACTTGTGGAAAGTATGCCCCGGAGGGTTCATGCTGTAATTGCCTCTCATGGAGGCTCTACCAACTATTGATTTTGAATAAAGTTAGTTTTTCTTTTCTATCACAGGTGTCCAAATACTTATTGATAGATAGTGTATATTGTATTTGAAATTTATGATATTTTCTTTGGTAAAAATTTTTTTTTTCCTACCAAAAATTGGATTTTGAAGGTAAACTAAACATAGTGGGCTTCCACTATGAAGGTAACCGTTAAAGTCTACGAGTTTGAATTCAGCCGAAGAACATCAGAGTTCTTTACCTACTGAGCCTTTTGCTACCACCGATACACACAGCTTCATTTCTCATTAAACTCCACTGGTTGGAAATTGTCGTATGGCGATATGTGAGCGGTAAAGTAGTTCGTATAAATAAAATTTACCCCTTAATAGTTCAATTCTCTGATATTGGAATATTACGAAGAAAGGCACATATAATTTCTCAGGAATAAATGAACATAGACAAATGTGTTAAGTGGCATCTACTGGCACGTTTTTCAATTAGTTTTTGGACACTGACATCATTTCCCATGTTGACAACCTTGGTATTCACTATGTTTTGACGAGGAAAATTTTTTTTTTTTGGTACTTAATGTGTTTACCATTTCTGATCTTCGAGTTAAGCACTAAATGCTCAGAGTGTAAAAGAAAATATAGAAAATTCTGTATTATTAAAACACTTCATAAAATGTGATAAATGAAAATAATATATTTGTTATGATTGTACAAAGCCATGTTCTTTCATTCAAATGATACCAAACGTGCAGAGATCGTCAAAAATAAGCTAGAAACATGATTTAGCCCTCTTGAAATGCTTGCTTTGAGGTTCAGTGCAGTATAGAACTGAAATCCTTTTTCAATCATAGAATGTTCTTTCATGCTTTGTTTTTGGCATCCCTTTATTGAATACTTGAGTGAAAAGTTTATGTTGTATATATTGTTGCCATTCCTTGTAATGTGTGACTACTATCTCACATAGAAGGAATAGACAATCTGTTTTCAAGAAATTGTGAATAGCTTTTCTCATGTTCTAAGCACTTATTTCATTTTATCAGGTTCACAAGACTTACTTGAAGTACAAAAATCTGAAGAAGATGAAGGTAAATCAACACCACGGTCCAGTAATATCCATTGTTCCAGTGATGCTATGGATGATGAATCTTCTAGAGCTTCTTTGACTGAGCCTATAACATCATCAATTTCAGCTGAATACAAAGTAGTCAGCTTTGATTTTAATCATTATAACTCTAAAGGAAAAAATGGAGAAGAAATTCCAGTTTTTGGTGAATCCAGCTTAAAAATAGCCGATTCAACTTTTCCTTCTGCTACAAGTGTAGCATTTGAAGAAAGTGATATTGATGCTGTTATGTGTATCCAGAGTGAAAAAAATAATACAAAGATTAAGAGAAAGCCCAATGTTAGGATAGTTCCTTTTTCGGATAGAAATTTATCAGAACCAAATAGCTGTGGTATCCAAATTGGGAATGTTCAGAAAAGATGTAGTGAGTTATCTAGTATCGGTATTTTTCCACTTACTGGACGTTCAACTTCATTGTATAGTTTAACAAAAAAAAATTCTGAGGAAATTTGCTGCATTTCCCCTTATGCATCGGAGCCATCAATTGATTCACTTGAAGAGCAGAATTTCAATAAAAATTTATCCAACCGAGACACAGAAAATTTGAAATTTAAAATTCCCCCAGAAAAATTTTATGTTGAGTATACAAAACTTCAAGAAAAATTCCTTTCGTGGCAAAAGCAACTTGAGAATAACCGGTCTTTACTACAAAATGAAATTATTCCTAAAATATCTCAATTGAAAATTAATCAGCATGTGAGTTTAGATTTATCTGATTCATTGCAGAAGTCAGTCGAAGGTGACCCAATCAAAGATATGTCAGAATCTTTGTCTCAACAAGAGATCAAACCTTTACCTTCGGATGCTCTGAAACTTGCATACTTGTCATCCAGTTCAGTGGATAACAATACAAAAAAAAACTTAGAAAATGCTGTCCAACATATCACCAATAAAGAAATATTGACAGAAATTAGTTCAGCAGACAATGTATGTACTTCTAATAAATCTGAACCTTCCAAGTCACAAACTTTGCCTAGATCAAGCAGCCAAGTCACCTGTTCTTCAAAAAATTCACAAACTATGACATTGAATCGTAAAATACAACATAAATCTCATGCTGTATCTGTTTCTATTGGAAGCTGGCTGCAAAGAAATGAACCTGCTCAGAATATAGATTCAGTGAGTGTTGCTTCATCACGATCTAAATTTCAGAGTTTGGTGAATATACCTGTGGAGCATAAAGTGCTTTCTTCTCTATGTCACGAAAGCGGAATTGCAATTTCAGGAATTTCTACAGTAAATGAATATCCAGCTCAAAAAAACAAAGGATCATCGTCTTCATTACACAGACCTTCTAAAGTTGCTACAGTGAAGTTGAATGAGAAAATAGAAAATACTGATGAAATAATGAAAACAAAGAAACTGATAAATAAAAATGAGAAAGTTGATTGCGAAGGCTTGAGATTTTTAAAATCTACTAAACCATTTGTGAGAATATCAAGCATGAAGGATGAAATTCTACCTCCACCTTTACATACTTTAAAAAAGTGGCCTTTTCCTGATATTCATGAAAATTCACTGAATGCAGGAAAATATACTCAAGAAATAGTGAAAGCTACAACCATATGGTCATCCTTAGAACCATGTGAGAAAATAATGAGAGCTGAAGTCGATCTCAGAAAATCTAGAACAGGGAAGCCTCAGATTCGGAATAATATATCATCAAATGAAAATGTTGGTATTGGAACTGATATGCAGGACATGCATATTAAAAAAACTGAAAAATGTGATTTAGATAAATGTAAAATGTCTTTGTCTCATCAATCAAATATCAATGAAGTAATTTTGAAAAAAGCTTCTAATAACACCATAGAAGAAGCCAGTAGAGAACCTACATATGAAGAAGCTGGGGATAATTCTTATCTAAAGGAAAATAACAAGCCATACTTGTTTGTGAATGGAAGCTATTTACCTCCACCACCACCGCCTGTATCAACAATGCCAGCTATACCTCCTGCAGCTGCTATTCCAAAATCAAGCCTACTGATAAAGGACAATGATAAAAAACAAACGATAACTATGAAATCCCAAAAATTGATGACTAAACCAGGAAAAGACCCTAGGGAAGAACTTATGCTTGAAATTAGAGGATTTGGAGGCAGACAAGCTTTGAGAAAGGTAAAATTTTGTACTATTGAATTATAGTGATTCGCTAGCATTTTTCGTTCCAAATCATGCTCCTATATCAAAACAATCCCTTAAGAAATAATGAAAACTGAAGAAAATTATTTCCTTCCACACTATCTCTCACTTTTTTTAAGAAAGATGCCCCGGTTTTTTACGTTTTTTAATCAAAGTTTTCTTGAATTTAATCAAAAATATTGATACAAGTAATTTTCAACAGATTTATTGAATGCAATATTATAATATTAGCATTTTGCTTGGGGGGGGGGGGTAATCAGGGTGACCAACCTCCATCCCATAGGTCCGCACTTGTGAGAGATAACATAGACAGTTTGGTCATTAAAGCTCTTATCCTGGGCTTTATATTCACTTACACATATTTATTGTATACTATCTGAGTGAAAAAAACAAGTCCAGCTAGATGAAATAAATCGGAAATTACAATGGTTTCTGCAAATTATTTGAAATTTGCAGACTAAATTTTCATTCTCATTTTTGATTTGAAAGATACAACACTTGAACACATAACAAGCGCAACACTTACATGAATTATCTTTCCATTCCCTTGAAACCAACCCCGACCATGGTCTAGACCAGCAGTTCTCAACCTTTTCTGATTCGTGGCGCCCTTTTCAGTATATAATTTCTGTGGCAGTTTCCCTGTTTAACTCGAGGATCTCTTTTTGATATATTATTTATATGGCAATCATCTAGGCCTCTTTTTTTTTTTTTTGTTTTGTTTATCAAGTTTATTGATTTATTTTATTATCCTCGAGTGGCCACTGAGCCCCTGGGAAGTGCACATGATCCCCAAGGAGAGCACCAGTTGAAAACTGTTGGTCTAGACAAAGAAATTTTAATTAATGCTCATCTGGAAACCATTTTCCATTGAACACTAAACATGTCTGTGAATGGTGTAAAAGGAAATGGCTTATCAAGAGAATGAATAGTAGAAAATGAATAATACAGAGAACTTGGAAGTTAAATGAGAGACTGAAAATCTGTCAAAGATGCTGGAAAATAAAACACACAGGACAATCACAAATCAGTTAAAAATAAAGAGTGAAAACAAATGTACTCGGATTAAATTTTCTCTGAAAATAGAATCATTTTATTAAATTTCTAATAGTTTAATCATTATTTTATAGTTTTATTTCTGTAGTTTAAGTTAAAAATAATTTAAGTCTAATTTTTAATCACACTATTAAATTTTTGAGAATTGCTAATAAATATTCTAAGAATGTCCCAGCTAAAGAAGTTATCTCAAAGTATGTTGAATCAAATTGAGGTAATATAATTAAGAGCAAACTCAAAAAGAAACATATTTGCAATATGAAATGGGTAAATTCTGGTAGACTACTTAGACTTGCATTTGTGGCAAAAACAAGAAAGAAAAATAATTACTTTTTAATGAGTCTCCTTTGGTGATTTTTTTTTTTTTTTAATTAGTGGTTACCAATTATTTTTGAAATCTGAAACACCATGTCTGAATGTTAAAAACCTCTCCTTTGTTGATATTGTAGAGAATGTAAAAATATAAATATATCAAGTAGTGTCTCAAATTTTTTTTGATTAAAAAAATATAATTATTTCTTCTAGAGGAAGTCTATGTATTTTGTACCTTGTGGGGGAGGGGGGCGGGTGGGCACCCCCTTTTTCTGAGCTGAAATAACATTGTTTCTTGAAGTAAAATGTAATCCTGTGTATGTGTGCTGCTGCATATATGTATATAAAAATTGTGTATTTTATTTGTTGCCAACATTTTAAAGTGCTACAAAACTGATATATAAATGCTGCTACAATAATAAATTTTCTTGCTACAAAAATCAAATTTTTATTTTTCACCCCTGTATTTCATTTCAGATAAAACAGTAGGGCAAAAATGCTAAAAGATAGACACAAGCAAACAAATTTTTTTTAAGTAAACCGTGTCTTTTCTTGTGCATTTACAATTATTATTTTTTTCCTAATTATAATTATATAACTTCCTAATCAATTTTTAGTGTGGGGTGCCCCCTCCTTCCCCCCCCCCTGTAAATTAAAAAAATTGCCGCATTTCACTTTCTTATAGATAGAGCAGGATTTTTTCTCTGAGGTTTGCAGGTCTGCCTGTCAATGTAACTTAATAAAAGAATTTTTATTCTGTTTTATGGTTCCTAAAATTTAGCAGCCCGGTGCAGGTACACATTTCACACCTGAGTATGTCTGGCCCTGAGGGGTAAGTAACTGCTCTTCCTTTCGATCAAAACTCTGGGGTGGGGGACATTCTATTATTTTATTTCTGTGAATTTAAAAATGAAAATGCTGGGGTGGGACTGATCGAAGTGGTATGCTAGCAAAGAATTAAGTGTGAATGAAATAGAAAGGGAACGTGAATTTGATTTACAAAAGCTAAAGAGGTCCAACTGGAGCTGGAAAAAGTTAAATCACGGAACCAATGTAATGGCACAAATGTTAGTGCCTCAGAATCGCTAGAGTTTTTCATTAATGACATTAAAATTCTTACTATCAATTTACCAACAGTTCCGGGGGTTGGAATTTGTTTTTTAATAGTCTAGAGAGCATTCAAACTTAAACAAGTGAAAAAGCAGTAAATAAGGCAAAAATTCTTTTAAATCTTTTGAGGGAGAATGTAGGAATATTTTGATATATTGTAAAACCTCAATAAGTCATCACCTCAAGTTATCCAAAAAGTTATGACGGCTTAGGTGGAGTGACGACTTAAACGGAGTGCCGTCAGTTTTAATGTGCAATGTTGTGAAAATCGTATAAATTTAAAGTAATATGACATTTATTAAAGTATGAATCAAAATAACAATATATTAATAAAATTTACAAATTGAGAAAGAAAAAAATAATAGCAAATTTTTATCTTTTTTTATCTCTTATTACTTAAATTATTGTGGTAGCTTAAATTAATTGCTTAAATTAATAGGTAGCTTTTCTTCATAATAGAAACACTCTATTGCACATTAATTTTACATATACATCAAATTTAATTTTGGTGTTTTAATTCTTCACCAGTAGTTCATGATACAACTACAAAGTAATCTTGAATACTTTTGACTTTGTGGAGGGGCCCTGGGCAGGGAAAAGTTAACAGAAGACCTCAACTTGGGAAAGAATGACTGATTTTTTTCAACAGATATTTTGTTTAAATTTCAAGCCATAAATTAGTAGAGTCCATGCTTTCTATGATAATTTATTATCCGTAGCCGTTACACTTTGACTTTAACTTAATTAATTTGATTCTTCGATTTACATAATTTTTGATTTCCTTGCACTATATGTAATCTTTGACGTATCAATAAATTTTGGTTTTGCCTGAGATGCTCTGGTCCCCCCACCCTCGGGGGGGGGGGGGGGGGGGGGGAGAAGTGCTTACGTTGCTTCTTGCGACAGAGCGTGGTTGTCTTGCAGTTTCTCCAGTAGAGACTTAAAAGAGTGACAAACATTTTTTTTAAAAATAGGAACAGCTGAACAAAATTTTACAGGAATGGAGAGAGTGCTTGTCCCTATAAAAGTGAGACATATAGTCTGAGGGTTAAAATTTGTAGGGTGGCAAGCGCATTGAAAATAATCTTGATTGTGGTTAGAAAAGGATTGGTCTATGTAATGATATTGAAAGGATACATAAGTATCATTATAGATAAAGACACTGAAAAATGTATATATGCCTGCTTACATCATGAGTTGGCTCAGTCATTGGCCCATCGGTATCTTTGCCCCATGAACATTGTTATATAGGATTTTTGCTGTATAAGACAGAAAAAATTTCTGATTGTTTAAATTATGAGAGAGAGACTCTATAGTCTGTTTCAGGTTAACTTTGCAGTGAAGGGGAAGCTACGAGGGAGCCGCATCACTCGTTGCTGTGGGAACGAAAGCCTCTTAACCAATGTATCGATGCGCTGCCTCGGTAAGGTGTGGCCGATTCTTGCCAATCTCACTAAGAAAAATATTTTTTACGTGTAACGTAATTGCACAGTTAAATTAGTAATAATTATAGAATTAAAAGAAAACCATTGCCGATACTTTCAGAAATTAAAGTGAGGTTTTTGAAATCATTTGTTTTTTGATTAGAAAGTGTTTTAAAATTTAGAAAAAAATAATTATCTTCTATCAGCGTGTCATTTACTTTTCATTGATGTGCCATAAGTAACACGAAAAATTTCAAAAAACAGTCATATGTTTACGCAATATTTCCCTTCCTTCAGCTGAAATTTATTTACAAAAAAAAATCCAAACAATATTATGAAAGCAACGTATAATTTTAAAATACTGTACATTAACCATGGCTCTCAAAAACTTGGGATTTTTAATTTTTTCTTCAATTTAGATGGAAAAAAATAAATGTTAAATAAAATTGAGAAGAAGCAGATTAACTCTATTTTCACGTGTAAATGCAGGAATAGCACCAAATAATAATAATGATACGGAAAAGTTTATAATTTTTCTACTCACTTTTCTTGCCGAAATTTCCGTTGCTCAACCTCCCCCCTTCCCTGAACGGTATACGTAGATGCCACTTGTTTTCACGACAGCTTCAGTCTTTTGTTAAGGTTGATGTGGTGCTCATGGTTATTACGGATGATTCTTATCGAGTTTTGTTTGCAGCGAGTATTCAAAAACCAAAAATATAGTATTCAGGAATGGAAGAGCAGAGAACTTTAGCGTGGCTATCTCTGGTGAAAATAAAGACGCAACTGTCACATAAAAATGAAAGCCCAAATCACTGTGGACTCCCCCCCCCCCTCTCATTTATTTTATCTGAAGAGACACTAAAGGCAAGGGGCCATCGAGAGAAACGGGTGGGTGGAAGATGGCGTCCGTTCGTGTGAGTGGAAGACGCAACTCGCGTCAACACTCTCCGTGATCGGAAACTAAAACTATCCCATAAACATGACAAAAAATAATTTAAAAAAAGGAGGACCTAAAACCAAAACTTCTGCACCCATAGAGGGTCTCTCATAACAATATCGTATCTGAACTCACTGAAGCCTATTTTTGGGAGAAAATAAAACTGATTGAATATTGGTTTTTATATAAGCCTATAACTGCATGTAAAACAATGAAAAATTGTATCGTTATGGAAAATTCAACCAAACAAAAAAATATAAATACAGTATACAATTATGTAACGGAAAAAACACGACAGTGATATTGGCGGGGAAAATTTCTAGGATATCGCGCCAGAGTGTCGTTGCCGTTGCTATGGATTCTTGATAATGGCAACCAATATTTTTAATAATTTAAAAATTTTAAACAAGTAAACATCGGCTCAAAACGATGTTTTTTCAGTATTTTTTTCAAAATCGTAGAAAAAATTTAAATATTCTGTTTAAAGGTTCATCTTAAACCTCCAATATATGAGAACTATATTTTGCGGTGAAGGAATACACTCTCTACCTTTCTCTTCACTGCAAAGTTAACCTGAAACAGACACTAGTTGTATGTAAGAGTTTTAAAAATTTTAGTTCAATGGTTGTACTGTTGGCAACACTGCTCACAAACCGCAGATTTAAAAACACTGTTTTACTGAGATTTGTTTTTGCATCACTTTTTGTAGTTTGTTTTACCTGGTTTTTTATTATTTTTATCTTGTAATAAATTTTAATTTCTTAGGTTCTTTCACCATCAAGTAGCTGGCTTGTGAAAATTCCTGGTGGGTCAATATCCGCTGTGAATTTATAGCTGTTCCTGAATATTGTAAAGTATTCTTGTCTCAATCACATATCTAAGCTAGGTCAAATAGAATATGCCTTACATCACAAACTTTGATAGGTCTCTGACAATATCTTGTGCCCAAATTTAAGAAATATTCAAGCTGATCAACTCAAATTGAGATGAACTTGACTGTGTAGTGTGTTCATCAATTGTGTAGTGTATAATATAATGGTGTTTGTGTAATTATTATTTTTTTTTTTACATGTTACAAAATAGTGGCAATAAGTATATATATACCTGTGACAAAAAAGTGTTTCATCACAAACACACTAACACAACGTTTAAAATGCAAAAAATAAAAAATTGACATTTTTTTTTCTCTCAGTGAAAATATGTGGTGGTGATCATTCTCTGAATAATGAATGAAAAAGTCAAATTTATTCTTCAGCTTGAAAAGCAGTGAGTGTATGGATTGGTAACACCCAGGAAAAAGGTTCAATCAGCACTTGGTTGTGAAATAAGTGTTTGATCTCTATTTAAAAACTGTTTTGACTCAAAATATGTAAATGAAATAATTTTTGCACAGTTGCAAGGAAACCAGACATAATATATGATCCTTACATATTCCCTCCAAAGCAGAATGTTTAACATTGAATTTCTGCACTCTGCTGATTGGAAATGTTCTGCGGTAAAAAATTCCCACAATAGTGTTTTCTACATTTGTTTTTAAAATTTCCCCAGGTTGTTCTGTGCCATACGTCACAGATTTCAGCATATTCTGGTGGTAGTATCTGGTTCGATCTGTGTGATCTGTCCCATGAATTTATTAGTATAAATGTGTAATGAAATGTACAAAAATAAATGCAACTGTGTTTTTTTTCATCATTAAAATGTTTTTGGGAGATTGCTTCCTCATCCTTTTTCTGATTTCAAAAAGCTGATAATTTCCATGTTGGTAGACAGAATTCCTCCAGGATTCTTTAACAGTTTACAGGCCGAACTATGAACACTTATTGATTTGGAATTTGAGGTCTTTTTTTGCATGCCTATACATAGATCAACTTTGAAATTTGAAGAAAAAAAATGTTTCTCTGTTTTTCACGATGTTCCATAAATGGTAATCATAAATGGAACATTGACACTTGGGGAGAGGTGAAAGTGGAAACTGGTATCGCCTATATTCTCACAATTATTTACTTCTGGAGTACAGTTATCACACAAAATTTTCTATTTTCTGCTACAAATTTGCAACACATACCGGGTTTTTTAACATAAAATGTTTGCAGAAAATTCAATTTTTTTCTAATGTAAAATAAAAGAAGGAAAACATCTTTGATGGACCCGTTTGTCACATTGGTAGCATTTATACAGTGTTTTTTTTTTGGCAAATCACACACCGTCCTTGCATCACAGATACAATATAATGGCCATCAAATGACCTGACATCTTTTTTTCAGTTGACAACGTGGACCTGGATTAACTCCTCCTTCGTTTGTAGAAGGTCCATTCTCACTTCTCTTCGGAATTCCCCAAATGCGAAATAAGATTCCCTTCTCACAACTCTGAATGATTTATTCAACGTGTTGTAATGGTCATATGGCAAATATTTTCCAATGGAATCCACAGCTGAGGTTTTGATCGGATTCCAGAAAGAATTTTTTTATCCCATGCTATAGGTTTTTTTTCGGATTGCTCAAAACTGTCCCACTTTTTCTTGAAACTTGAGTGTTGCACTTATGTTTTGCTCCTTTTTTCTGTCCTATATCTTTTGAAGAACATGTTTCACGATTTTTCTAACACTTCATCTTCATTGCTGCAAAATCTAGCATTTCGCATACATCAGTTAAGAAGATACTAGATCATTTTCAACAATATCATCTTCATCCGTGATGTTCCCATTTTCATTAGCACGTAATTGACATACATATATCTATGTCCTGTAATTTGGAATCTGAAAGTGTTTCTAAATATCTTAGTTTCTTCTAATGTGAGATATTTTTTTGATATGGTTACACTCAGCAACAAGACTAAAGATTGTCAAACTTGGTTTGAATTAGTCTGCAGTTCGCTTAAACTTGCATTTCTAAGAATGCAAGAATCAAAATGTGCTCGCCCAATATAAACAATCCATCCCAGAAAGCACATTCATCTGTGTCATATTACCCAAAATTAGCCCCTATACACATGTCAATTGATAATACCGTGGGGTTCGAACGGGAAAATCGAAGCAGCACACTGCACATTAGATATCCCTAGAAGCCTGCTTTCTTGAAAGACTAATGTTCCATAAATGGAACATGAATTTTTGAAAGCGTGTAGCTCTTTAATGCAGGAGTGAAAAATCTGCTACAATTGCTACAATTTCCTATGTCTGTTACATTCTGCTACAATTTTGACAATTTTCCCCTCATTTACTACATACTGCTACAAAAATGCCAAAATTCTTCAATTCCATGCCATCTTGCACCACAAACAAAATTTTCCCTTAGGGGATTTTGAAGTAGTGTCACAATAGAATCTGACTTTTCGATGATGCCATTTGTCCTCGCAATTTTATTTCTTGGGGGCCGTAAATGGAATTAGCCAGCACCTTTAACAGATTTTCAGTCTCTCGTTTTGCTTCAAAGTTTTCTAATCTTCATTTTTAACTATTCTTTCTCTTTGATATGTCATTCACCAGCATGTTTTGTGTTCAATGGAAAATGGTTTCCAGCTGCACATGGTTGGTTTGAAAGGTATTTGATGTAAGATTCCAGCAAAGCTTATTTAGGCAGACAAGCAGAGGTCTACAAAAATTCACAAAACTTTTCTTCGGATATGTGGTAGACGCTCTGATAATGAAAATGATATGGTAACAAGCTAGAGAGCATCCCTCACAGCTACAGTGACCATTTTTGTCTCATCATTATCATATTCTGAATACCAAGGCTAATTGTATTGGGGTCTACAGTTTATAGCTGATTCCAAAACAGATGCAGTTCCAGAGGACAGTGATCGCCCCTTCCAAGATCTGAATACTATGAGAAACTATTGGTCTGTATGATAAAATACGAGATGATCTAACAAACCTATGAAATAAATTGTCCTAGACCCAGTGGCGTAGCCAGGAGGGGAGCAGAGGGAGCGATTGCTCCCCCAATCGAAATTTTGCCTATATTGACGCCTATTTTTCTAAATGACTTTGATCTTTAAAAAAAATTGAAAAAAAAATATGTATTGACTTTTTCATTTTCTAACTTCATTAACTAAAATGTTTAGTAAGGGGAAAAAAAAAAATCTACATTTATATTTGCGCCTCTTGCAGTTTCACAGTGATTGGGTTTGTAGCAATCCTTAAAAGAAGGAGAAAAAAGAAAGTGGAGGTTTTCATTACCATTTTTGACAATTGCGCTCAAGCTCTTCATCTGGAAGCATGTTCAGATCAGCCTCTGTCCCCCACCTTTATTAAAGGGCATAATCTTGTCCGCCTCTAGCTGCAACTTTTTTCTCTTGCTATTGGTCGTTCTCGGTAGAGCTCCTAGAAATACCTTTCATAGGTATGAGGATATGGCATTCACGAAATTTAAATTCTCATTCTGTTCTGAAGGGCCACCAAGAGCATTGACTAATGTGCCTTTTGAAGAAATTAGGCACGGGAACCTATTGTGGACAGACAACTGAACCTATGAAGTAATGGCTAGGATTCAAGCTCGACGAAGTATCGCCTTTTCTTTGGGCGCCTTAGGTAGAGTTTGAGCTCCTAGAAATACCACTTTGTGTATGGGGGGGGGGAAACTTAGCAGATTCAAAGTGCCTAGAAATGCCACGTTACCTGCAGGTGTCTTGTCTAGAGATACTAGCTTGTGTATAGGGCAGTGTCAAATACTAGGTAAAGGTGGAAAACGGCTATGGGCTTTTGAGCTCTAAAAACCCAAGATTTTGGGGCACAAAAAAGGGTTCTGGAAGAGTTTCTTAAAGGTGGGTAAATAAAAACCTATAATCTTTAGTCAATAGCACTCTGATATGCAGAGACTGGGAGAGGAAATTATAGTCTTCTGTATTTGTACGATAATATATTGTACTATATTATATATACAGTAGTTATGGTCGGTGTGTTTGTTAACTCATGGCATGTATATCTCCCCTCCAATTAATCCAGTGTTTCTTAAACTTTTGGCACCCGTGGCCCCTGACCTTGTCATCATTTATCCGTGACTGCTCCGAATAGCCTGACGCAGAGGGGTTCTTGAACTTTTTCCTCCCGAAGTGCCCTTTCCCCTATTCAATGCTTATCCGCGAGTTCCGTCAGCTCCCTAGAGCTGTTTAACAAAAAATATTTTCGAAAAACCTTTGCCGGGGACACCACGGAGCACCCCAAAGGTTTTTCTAAGAGATTCTTTGTTAAACTGCTCTTGGGAACCCCGGGCAAGCATTGATTAGAGTAACAGGGCACCGCAGATGGAAAAAGTTTGAAAACCCCTGCACTAGTCTGTACTATTCATCACTCGATATATTTTCATTCTTCTCTGATTTGTTATAAAACACATTGCATGAATTTATTTCACTAGAAATAAATATACATATGCTATGCACAATGCCTTTTTAAGTTTTTCAACTTCGAGAAGAACTCCCCTTCAAATAGTATCTCCAAAGGAAGCCGGTAGGTAATAGAACATAAAAAATATTTTAATCGATTCATACACCTGCCACTTTCACTTCGATTCGGAAGACGAGCAGTGGCATTACAAACACGCCTCAGAGATACTTAAATAGATTACGGACACATACGACAATTTCTGGCTCACACTAATTCGTTTGAAACAGTGGTTCCTAAACCTTTTTGGGTTCAGGCCACTCTCTGCTTGTGCGCCTGCAATTTAGTAGTATGTGATAACCACTGCGATCGTGTGGGCATCATGATGGATTCATCCCGGTTTGAACCCCACTAGTCGCACAGTCGTGGTTTACTGAAGGGAGAGTCTTTTTTTTTTCTTCTTTTTTTTTCAATTTCTAGGTACGAATGCTAACCTATCTTTCATTTTGAAAGCCTTCCCGCGGGAGCAGGTAGGCTTTCACCGTGGTATTTGCATAACACGAAACTTCAGGCATCTGCCAGTTTTACTTCTAATATGGAAGACAGATGGCAAAACTTCTCGAATCGAAACCATGCATAACTATGACATCTTATATACGTTATGGTCATGCATAATATAAGAAAGAACTTTCCGGCATGCATTAATTTGTTAAAAATTCCATAAGAGAAATGTCTTGGAAGTACATGCACGATTGAGTAGAAGTAGTGTACATGTGATACATGTTTATGATAAGAGTGTAAGATGATAAAAGCAATTAAATGGAAGCATGAAGATTTATCTGTACTTTCATATCTTGGAATAATTTTAGAGAGAAAGAAAACATATATTTCCTTTTATATTTTAATCTAAATTTTTTTTCAAACTACCTGTTAGGGTGACTTCCCAGTTGTTTTTGGTGTTTGCATTTATATAAGTACACAAAACATAAAATGGAATTTACATTTTTTTTAATTAATTAAAAAATTAAAATACATTAATCACAATTGAAAGGTAATTAATTTAATTTGAAAAATAACATCCACTGAAAACAAAATAAATTTGATTTTTTTTAAATTAGGAAATTTAAAGTTCTTCCCCCCCCCCCCCACTAATGCATAATTTTAAGTTTGCGCTTAAAACACTAACAAAAAAATGGCACCTTTCCCAATTTTGCTCCCCCATGGACCAAAACCTGGCTACGCCACTGCCTAGACTTATCCTTTTTTTAAGTCGTCTCTCACAGGCTACAGTGCATTTCAGGGTTTAAGCTACGATACGAAAGAAGTAGT
The DNA here is from genome assembly GCF_987345545.1 of Pholcus phalangioides. Lineage (NCBI taxonomy): Eukaryota > Metazoa > Arthropoda > Arachnida > Araneae > Pholcidae > Pholcus > Pholcus phalangioides. The sequence continues at coordinate 9,845,341 of NW_028301597.1, read as the reverse complement.
AGCCACTTTCACAAAAATGCATACAGAAGGTATGAAACGAGTAGACATCCAACCATCAATCAATCATTTAGTATTTTGCTAAAGCTTTCCTCCCATTTTCGCTTTTTTGCGAAGGGAATTTTTTTATCTAGCTTAAACCCTGGTGCATTTAGATAAAGCAGTTATACCAACAGCTAGGGGCTTCCACGTGTAGGAATGTGATTTGCTTAGGTCGTTATTTTCTATAGACACCCAGGTCACAATTTTTCACCAGTCCCTTTATTAGAAAAATATATAATAGCCCCTGTGCAATCATGTAAAGGAGCAGGGAAAGCTTGAGAGACAAAATTCTCACCTGTGCAAGACATTATTTTGGTGCCTGTCTAGCATATAAGCCGCTTGAATAAAATTATCTGGGGGAAACTCACATATTTTTGTATATGCCATGAATAATATAGTGAGATCAGGGGCGGATCTAGAGCTCTCTGTTGGGAGAGCTCTAGATCCGCATAATGCAATATTATCATGTTCACATTTCGCTTTTGGGAGGGTGTGCTCAGGGAGATCAACCCCCACCCCATAGGTCTGCGTCTGTGAAAGATAACATAGGCAGTTTGGTCATTAAAGCTCTTGGGCTATCATGGGCTTTATATTCACTTACTTCATAAACTTGCACACATTTATTGGCTATCTTACTGTTGTTCCAACTAAATGAAATGAATCAGAAATTACAATGTGGTTGTTTTCTGCAAATTATTCCATTCAATTTTACCATCCATAGTTTGAAATTTGCAGAAAAGATTTTCCATTCTCATTTTTGATTTGGAAGATAGATCTCAACACTTGAACACATAAAAAATTCAACACTTACATGAATTTTCATTCCTTTGAAACCAACCACACCCCGTCTAGACAAAATAATTTTAATTAATGCTCATCTGGAAACTATTTTCCATTAAACACTAAACATGTTGGTGAATGGTGTAAAAGGAAATGGCATATCAAGAGAATGAACAGCAGAAAATGAATAATATAAAACTTGGTAGTAAAACGAGAAACTGAAATGTGTTAAAGATGCTGGAAAACAAAGTACACATAGCAATCACAAATCAGTTAAAAATAAAGAGTGAAAACAAATGTACTTGGATTTAATTTTTGGGGAATATAGAATCATTCTTTTAAATTTCTAATAGTTTAATCATTATTTTATAGTTTTTATTTCTGTAGTTTAAATTAAAAATAATTTAATTCTAGTTTAAATTACTATAGTTAAAGTTAAAAATAATGTAATTTTAATTTTTAATCACTCTATTAAATTTCTTAGAATTTCTAATAAATATTCTAAGAATGACCCAGCAAAAGAAGTCATCTTATAGTATGTTTAATCAAACTGAGATGATCAAGAGCAAACTCAAAAAGAAACATCATTTTAAATATGAAATGAATAAATTCTGGTAAAAGAAGCAAGAGGAAACGTTCAAAAATTCTTGAAACTGAAGAGAACAAAAGTAATACTTAGACTTGCATCAGCGGCAAAAACAAGAAAAATGGTCACTTTTCTAATGAGTGTTTCAAGCCTCTCCTTTAGTGATTTTTTTTTTTAATTATTGATTACCAAGTCTACAAGCTAAAAATACTCATTTTCAAATTATTTTTGAAATCTTAAACACACCAAGTGTTAAAATGTCTATGCCTCTCATTTGTTGATATTGTAGAGAATGTAAGGATATATAAATAATATCTAGAAGTCTCTCAATATTATTTTATAATTTAAAAAATATAACTATTTCTTCTATATGAAGAAGTCTCTATGTATTTTGTACCTTGGAGGATGGACACACACCCCCTTCTTCTGAGCTGAAATAACACTGTTTCTTGAAGTGAAATGTAATTCGGTGTATGCTACACTGCATATATATATATATAAAACTGTGTATTTTATTTACTGCCAAAATTTTAAAGTGCTACAAAACTGATAAATTCTGCTACAAAGCAACGTTTTTGCTGTTACAAAAATAATTTTTCCTGCTACAAAAATCAAATTTTCATTTTCCACCTTTGTTAATGTTTAACAGTACAAAGAAACTAATTTATTTACTTTGATATAGTAAGTGGTAGCAGCACACAAAATAATTTTCAATTCACTTCAAAATTGAATTTTGGCAAATTTTAATCGAAATGGGGAAAAAATGCCCAAAAAATGTCAAATTTCAAAACTCTGTCAAAAAAGTTTATATCAGTCTGAAGTTTCCGAATTTATTTCAATAAATACTTTGAACTCTCTGCTATATACGTTAAAAAAACCGGAAATGTTTGAATCAGTTTTTATCTGATATTTTTGTAAATAAAAAGTATGTTCCATTTATATGGAACATTGCCCTTTAAACAGTTAACTGTGCCCAAAGTATGATGAGTTTTCTTTAGAAAAAATATCAGAGAACTGGCAGTTTTTGCTGCATTAGTAATAAGGAATCACAAATTTTTCTATAATGTCTATGTAAACACTAATGTGTATGAGTAAACAATATGCTTCACAATGCCCGGTTTTCTTAATCCACTGTCCAAGTAATAAACGAGCAACAAACCAAACAGTTGTTTTTCTTATGAATGCACTTATCTTCTTGTGATTCACAAATGCAGGGTGTAGCAGAGTTTGAATAGCAATATGATCAGCATACAAATTATTAACTTTAATTAGTTGTAAAGTGAAACACAATAAGGAAACGAAAACATTACATGACTGTCACGTTGTACCGATTTACATTCCCGGTTATTTTTTGTATCCAACATAGAATTAGTATTTGTGAATGACAACAATGAAATACACAATTTTCTTTCCACTATTAAGATTTATTACATTAACTTTTTTTTACATTTTTTAGAACTTTTAACCTGTTTAAGGAACAATCATAAATATAACAATCTTTTAGAGTTCTTTAGTAAATATTGCACATTAATTGATTAGGTCCCACTGATCTGTCAGTCTGTTAGAAGAGGTTCACCACGTTTCATCTCAGCGTCTCTTTTCTTCAATGGCACGAGTATCACCGGCATGTGTCCCAGGGGCGTCAAGCTTTATGATGGCATCGGCTCAGCTCTGCTGTCATGAGCGAGATCTCTTTTCCTCCACGTGAACTGTATATAACCAGGTTTCCGGACGGGTGATCCGAGTCCCAAACCTATGCAAAAGAGAGAGTTCATGATGCGGGGCCGCTGCGGCCGGTTAAGAGCTGGCGGATGGGTGATGGGTCGGTGTCCCGGCAAGACGGCTAGCACTCTATCAGGCTCGTTGTATTTGAACATGGCTGATAGGAATAAGAACCCGAGGTGTCCCTAAGCCACTATATCTGAACTCGATTAGACTCTTGGATCACCTAAACATAGCACATGCCTATTCGATGCCAAACGTTTTATTGACTAGATTGTTGTGTGTGTATTTTTGTCTCTATCTTTCTCAGCACACTGGTGACCCTTAAAGGAAACTTTCCCATACCAAGATCCAATCAGATAGCAGCCTGTAAAAACTTGGCATATTCGAACAGTAAAACTCATTTGCATATCATACGGAATAAAATGCTTTCAACTTTTCACATTGAAGTTGGCAACATAGAAGCCGATCAATCTTAGATCCAAAATGAAGTGAAACATATTCAAATCTACATAAATGACTAGAACAAGGGCCATTTCTGCGGGAGCCTAAATGGTAATGTTACAACATACATACAACTTACTCTCCACGAATAAAAACATACACCGGCGACAAAACGAACCAACGTGGCAGTATTACATATGTGGTCGCCAAGTTACCGCGATATCGTAACTCCACACCCCTTCCCGATATGAAGCCCAGTACTTTTGCGAATACGATTAAAAATTACTTTTGACAAGTCTTTGTCATTATGTTTGCCCTTTGATCTCAGGACAGTATATACACCACAGACATTTTTCAAGCACTGAGTGAAATTGAATGTCAATGTGCTTTGATCTGCAATGAAATTGCAACTGTGCACCAGCGTTATAGCATTTTGGATGTCCACATGTAGAACTGAAATGTCATTGAATCCCACTAGCTCTTTCAACAGCTTCACTAAAAGCTACTTACTCGCCTTCCGTTGAGGAGATGGCTACACTGTGTCTTGACCACCAGGTGATAGCAGCACCTGAATACAAAGAGACCATTCCGAGTTTCCTTATCACCAGCATGATCTGCATCACTGTAAACACAGATGTTTGATCGTAGAAATGAACGATGCATCAGGCCTGAATCAGTGGTACCATGAAGGTATCTGTAAATCCTTTTTACACGAATCCAGTCACCTTTTGTTAGTTGAGCTCATGACACAAAATGTTACAGCTATATCTGGACGAGTAGCTATCACTAGATATTGTAAACACCCAACTGCTTCTCTATAAATAACATCAACAGGATCAGCTCCCTCCTGAGCTTTAGTCATTTTACATGGAGCAGCTAGTTTAGCTTGTTCCATACCAAATTGATGCAGGATTTTCTCAGTATATAGAGACCTTGAGATATGAATGTCCCCATTTTTTTATGTTCAACTTGGACAGCCAAGAACAAGCCTAGTGGATCTTGAACTCTTGCTTCAGATCAGTGATTAGCTTATCTATCTCCAACTTGCTTGATCCAGCTACCTGTCCCTCATCAACATAGAGAGCAATGATGAGCATCTCTTCATCAGTCTTTCTAATGGACAGACATGGAGCTTGCTTTAATTCTTAAAGCGAACGTATAAGACCACTCGACCAGAGCCATCATCCCTCTAGTTGTCACATATAAAAATCATATCAAGAAATCCATACAAAAAAGTTGTTTTCACATCAAATTGATGAATTTATCACATTAAAATTAGATCAATTGATTATCAAATTCTATATATACAATATATCAAGTAATACAGGATGATTCAGAAAGAGGCATCTGATTTCAAAAATCTTATAATTTTTAAAATTTTAATTACAGAATATGGGAAATATGAAGAGGAAATGAAGTGTCTCTATTTGAAGTATATATGTTTTATATTAAGAACTCTCTACAATCGATCTCGCTTATATAACATTCCCACTTATAATGTTTTCCCACTTAGTGCAACTTATTTTCGTGATCTCACCTCTAACTAATTTTCATTAAGATTTCCTGTTCAAAGGGTTTTCCCCACTTATAATGTTTTTTGAAGCCACTTATGTTGATTTATAAGCGGGAAAATTTCACTGAATTACGTGCTAACTGAATATTTCTATAACGAGCAAAAATATTGTGGAAAGGTCAAAACAAATCCAACATCCGTTATTATGAATATGTGTTCAAGTTTGGGCAGAATCGCAGGCAGACACGACTACACAAAGTGCTCGCTATAATAAGAAATATTATTGTGATTGAGAGAGAGAGAAAAATAATTTTTGTATAACACAAGCAGGAAAGACCACAACCATGGAAATGTTATTAATATTAAAAATAACATAGCATAACGAATCAATTAAAATTCTTCTTCCCATTATTCAACCCTAGAATATTTTTTGCCTGTGCGTCTGGTAATCTTGACCTTGAGCCAGTGTCATCTTAACATATGGGCACCTCGAAAAGAGGGGGGAGGGACTTTTAAAAATGAGATCTAGAAAATTTTGAGAGTAAGCATGTAAATTTGCCAGGTGAAGCCTATGGAATTTGGCTTAATCATTATTTAATTATAAACAAGTTATCCCCCCCCCTCCGTACTATTACGATGTGCAAGATAAGCATTCCAGTTCTGCTAAGTGAAAAATAGTTTGATTTCATTTATCATTGATAATGGAAATTGAAACCGAGACAAACAGTTGTCCGAAAAGCACTTTAAAAACAGCAAAAATAATAGGTTGGGAATGTCCCGAAATATAGGGGTCATATGGTCACTCAATGGGGGGGGGGGGGGAGTCGGCAATTAAAATTCTTGTGAAAAGGTAGCACTCTCTTTAAAAAGTCTAGCAACCACCTCCTTATGGCATTGCAACTTAAAGACCTCTTCTGTTGCCAACTCGAATGAGGTTTAGGTATTGATTCGCAGAAATCAATTCTTGTAAATGATTGTTTCAATTGCCATCAATTCTTGCAATGAATGAATGAATGAACGCCAGGGTCTCTGCCACTGGACTTATCCCGTTGCCGAGATCTCTTCCAGCCCAGCTTTGTGGCAGAGTCTGGAACAAAGTGAGTGCACCTAACAGTCTGAGTTTGTAGCTAGTGTTGTGTCTGGTATTTCAGTGCTGCCATCTATACCTCAAATTGTGAGTGAAGTGTAATGATTGAATATTTGTAACGTTGTAGGCCTGTTGCTCTCTGTGGAGAAACTTTTTTACGGGGAGATCGGCTCGCATTCGCGCCTTGAAGTTGGGAACCACAGAAAACCAACTTCAGCTGACCACCACTGTGGGGGTTCGAACCCGGATCCTCGCATCGTGAGTCCATCACTATAACCACTCGACCACCACAGCGGCCATCAATTCTTGCAAAGGATTGTGTCAATTGTCATTAATTCTTGTATGGTTGCAGACCTATTCCAAACAGTATTTTACCTATTCTAAATTCAGTTACTTGAAGGGTGGCACAACAATTCTTGTATTGAGCTTTCCTTTTATTCCACCTCTCCTTATTCCAGGTGTACAGCGATCCCAAGTTGAATTCACAACACCACCAGTTCCTCTGATATTTTTCCCAAAGAATCCTCACCACATTTTGGGCACAATTAAAAATCCTTAAACTTCCTTCATTCTTAGCTTGGAGAACTCCAACATGGGAATTGTCTGCTTTTTGAGCTGATCATATAGCTGATAACTTTTGGGAGCCATCTCTTTGCACTTCAGAAAAGTTATAATAATGAAAACCCCATTGTATGGTTACCTGCTCCTGCCTGCACCAACATATTTTTTTTTAAACAGTGATCGAGCACCTGTTTTGCACCGAAGTGTTGATGAAACACTTTCAGAATGAATGATTTTATTCAAAATTGTCACTAGAAGAAAAAGTATTTTTTAACATTTTAAATGTGTTAAGAACATAGCTGCCAAGTTTCCTGGGAAACTCCAGAATTTCTACCCGAAAAATTATTCTCCAGATTTTCACCCATGATTGTAAAAAATCCCTATATTTAGGAAAAAAATTATTCCCCAAGAATTTTACCCCAAAAAAACCCTGCTGCTTCATAAGTGTTGCGTATATTGTCGCCATTTCGTCAAATCAGAAAAAAAAATTCATTTTTGGGGAGAAAACACAAAATTCGTCAATCAGCAAGCATCAATCTGGTCTTTCGAAATCCAAAATTGGCACGATCATGTGTATCTGCTTTATCCATCCATATGCCCCTGTGTCAGCCCGACAAAGTTTTTGGTTTGCGAGATTTGGTTTTTGAGATGAAATTTAACCCAAGGACTTTAACCTACTGGTTGGCCATGATTGGCGATGGCTTGCACGGTGTCACGATTTTTGCAACTGGAAAATATACCTAAAATTTCCCTTTTACTGATAAAAATCTGTTTTAAATTTATTTTTGTATGGGATTTTTTTGGATCCAAGCGAAAACCTCCTGAACTCTCATTTCCCAAAGTTGGCAGCTATGTAAGTATATGATCAAACACTTTTCGCCATGATTGATTAGTATTAATTAATGATATGCCAGAACAATGAATTATTGCATATATTGTATTAATTAATTTACCTTTAATTCAAATAACAGCATAACATTTTGGTGATTATTAAAGATGGGATGAATATTCGGCCACAGTTCGGCCAAATAATGCTTAGGTATTTGGCCAAATATATATGTAAATCTAAGCACCACAAAATAATTTAAAAACCATATTAATTTGAATTTTTCACATAAATTAAAATTTACTGATTATATTTTATTGTGCATATCTATCCCTTATCAGGGTGAATTTCTGGGATAAGTAAGACATGAAACTGAAAATAGAATCCTACTGCAATAAGGTAGAAGTAAGCATGAATTAATTACACAAATTACCTGAACAAGAAATGTATTAAACTACTGAAATGGGCAGAAAGCATCTAGATTTGAAAAATTAGTCATAAATGCATTAATTAGGATATAATGATGCATTAATCAGGGTTGGATTTTTGACATGAGAAGCATCAAAAACTGGTTTAAATTGTCAAAAACTTGAATGAATGCTTTTGGATAATATTTTGAATAATATATAACACGATGTATGAACATGATAGCCGTATATAACATGATGAGAAACCTTTTTTTTTGTATATTACATTTTACATACATATTTTATGGTCCATTTTATCTAAATTACTGGTGTTTAATAAGCGAAATAGTGTGTGAAAATAAATGTGTGTGATGGAGCATCAGGGCCAGTTTTCTGACCTGAAATTAGCTCAGTATTAAACAGTCAAAAACTTATTGTCAATGTTGTCAAATGGTTTTAATTTTTTTTAAATAACAATTCTCACCTGAAAATTTCATGGTATAAATCCAGATTTTTAAAGAAAAGCAGAACTGGCTGGACTTGATATTTTTGCAAGTTTAGATGCAGCTTCAATTGAAAAACCCTCTGCATTATGAATGCTAGTAAATATACCATACCATATCATAGTTAAACTTAGCCATTCTTACTTTTGCACCAAGAATAAGTTATAGGAGTTTTGTTTTCTTCATATACAAGCCAGCATTGCCAAAGGACATTTTAGTCCTACAATTGATTGCTAGATATTAATTGTAGGATATCAACTATTGATCAACTGTTTGATTGCTACATATATTCTAATGTTATACACAACACAGGTATTGTTTTAAGTATCAGTGATTATCTAGATAATTTGATAACAGTAATCAGCATTACATATATATGGTGTAAAAGATTTTTAAACACCTATGTGTTATAAAAAGTGTACAGCAGATGTTTATATCTATACACATATACAAGCAGTTAAAGAAGTTTTAAAAGGTCATCTTGAATTGAAGAATATAAAATCATTCCATAGTTTTTCTTTTAGCTTTATTGTGTTTTATTGAAATTGTATATTTTATAAGAAAGAAACATATATATATTGTCCAAAATAATTCTATAGAGTAGAAAATTATTTTACAATCATTAAGTATTTATTTTTTGTATAACAGTCATTTTAAACATTAAATGCAATTAATGTGTGTATTTCCAATAGGAATTTTTATATGGTAAAGCAATATTTGAAGTTTTTGACAGATATTTTTGACATAACAGAAATCATGTTTATCCGTCAAAAACCCGCCAACCTAGCATTAATACTTGAGAGTAAATAATGGTTGACATTTTCTTAATTAGATTTAAAATTGCAACAAGTGTTGAAAAAAAAAGTTTATTTTGTAAGCACAGTGATACCTTGACTAATGAATGCATTGACTTACGATTTTTCCATGTAATGACGATTTTTTTCATGATGTACTGATTCGGCTAACAAATTCAACTAACAAACATTTTTGATGATATGAATTCATGCATGCACTAACATAAAATAGCAGCATTGTGAGAATTGAATTTTGACACCAATCATCATCAGAATTACTGTCACTAGGGCCAGATTAACTCGTGTCCAACTCGGAATCTTTTTTCAGATATACCTATACTACTCTTTCTGAAATTCTTTGAACCGTTCTGCTGGAAAGTTGGCTGAAGAAAACTTTTAGTCAAAAGAGAAAATGCATTGGAAAAAAAAGGTAGCCTATGTTGTCAGAGCATGCTTTGTTTCAGTGCAAGACTCAAGCGAACAGTCTGGACATTCTAGGAGATTAACTTTTCCGTATGCATGTGTCAGACACAGAAATGAGCTGACCAAATCACAAATGGACACTTATGAACTCGATTGGGTAGTGTCAACACAAGCTCTGGTGTTAGTGTACATAATGTGAAATAAAAAAGATTTTTATAGTATCTCATCTTCCTGTATATTCTCATTTATAGAATTTTGAAGCTGTTCATTTTAGCCTTTAATCAGTTGAGTTTTTTATAGTATTCCTTAGTGTTTTTTTTTATTATATTTAAATTTTGGACAAAGCCAGAAATGAATCAAACGATTTTCCCATTAAAAGCTATGTTTCAGCTAATGAATGTGATTCCAGAAAAAATCATCTTCGTTAGCAAAGGTATCACTGTAGTATTAAAATACAATAACATCATTGTTAAATTTGATTGTCATTATCATGGCAATGAAAATTTTTCAGTTATCAGTATTTATTAGTATCATTTAGATGTATTTATTTAAATAATAAAATGCATTATTAAAATTCAGTATCTATTGAAATTACCAATAAATTAATTTTTGATTAAAAACTGCAATTTTATTTATAATTGTGATGAATTTTTTAAGAGAATCAATATTTGGCCGCTGAATATTCGGTGTTTGGCCAAATTACTATTCGTCCCATCCCTAGTGATATAATGATGGTAATAATTGTATTTTTGTTATTTCTGTATTTTTGTTGTGTCTGAAATTGTATATTTGATTTAAAAAAAAAAGTGTTTAAAGTCAAGAATTTTTCGACAAAGGTGCTTTGCATGTTGCTTGCACTTGTAAACTTCAATGCTTGCTTTGAATTTATCAAGAAGGGAGTGAAGGATCGGTTGTTTCTGAGAGAAATTCATTTTATTTTTCTATTTATTTTGTTTTTCCTGGAAGTTCTGAATGGTTTTTGATTCGTGATTATCTGAAAGTTACTAACCATGCGAACTAAGGTCTCGTAGTTTCTCTTTGAGCTTTTTGGGAATTTTCTTATAATTCCATGTTTTTTTCTCGAATCTGATGAATCCCATCTTTTAATTTTGATTTTTGTCAGAGAAAACCTGAAGAACATATCTTAGAGACCATGACACCAATGCTGCTGATTCCTCATCTACAGCGGTGAAACATTGTTCATATTCAATCTGTCTTCAATATGTCTCAAAGATGCAACATCCCAACATAACTCATGTGAAAATCCACATATAAAAAATTTCTTTTTTCAGAATAGCAGAAAAGGACTAATATCATTATTAAAAGTGGAGTGACTGCATGTTGGAATTAGAAATCACATCATCAGTGTTTTGATGAGTATGGATAGCTTCAATGAGAACTTGATCTGAAGCTGAATGCGCCTATGAAAGGAAGGCAAGGTAAGCAAATTCTCTTGAACTCCTTCTCATTTTTCTGGAAGTACAGTACAGAGATGCTGCTGTATTCTAATTTAACAAAATCTGGATTCTTTTTGAGTGAAAGTAGGTTTCCTCTCATAAAACATCCCCCCCCCCCCTACATCATCCATCATTCCCTGTGAATCAAATAAATACATTTCTAAAAACATGTTCTATCCAAAGGTTGAAAAAAAAAAATTAATTTACCAGCTTATAACTAGGTTCATTTACTTTCCTTGTCTACTGATACGAAAAGCTTGCAAAGAAACACACTAACACTGAGAATTTAACATATGGAATTTATACAAGATATACAGAAGACTGGATGTTGTGAAGATATTTAGTATTTGAGATGTTAATTTTTTAAGGAAGGAAAAAACTCATCTCTGCCTCTACCGGGAGTCGAACCCGGGTCCCTCGATTGCCGGACGAGTGCTCTGACCACTAAGCTACAGAGGAGATAGAGATTTTCCTTCGCTAGAGCGTATATATGCCGAACGGAACCGTGCAATGGACGGTGAAACCGATCAGCTAATAGCTCATGGACGACGAGCCACCAGAGGGCTATATATATGACATGAATGTCGCTCTCCACTTGTTAATACAATATATACAGAAATTTCTGTATATCTTGTATTAACAAGTGGAGAGCGACATTCATGTCATATATGGAATTTAACAAATGTAATAACAAAAATATAGTCTATTCCCATTTCAAACAATTTATTTTCATAGTCCCTAAGTAATTCTCATTGAGATTTCCCATTTAAAACATTTTCCCACTTACTATGTTTTTTTATGATTTTTTTTTGAAAAATGTTATAAGCAGTATCCACTGTAATTAAAAGTTAAGCACACACACATTTATATATTTACTAATAAATTAATCTATAAATTCTCATCTGATTGATTCTCCATTTCATTATAATTAACAATATCTTGTTATTAAATTTAAAGCAAATGAAATTCAGAAGTTTATCTTCCGATCCCTCTATTCATATCCTCTATTCTATTCCTTGCAAAGCGACTTCCTGGTGGAATGATTTTCTTCTCCCTCTTTGATGGTCCACCACTCTGATCTGTCACCATTTAACTGCCACACATTTTCACACCTGAATTTAGCATGTTTTATGTCCAGTAGGTGGTGCCAACTAGATACTTTCTCAGGCTGGGCAAGCATGCATTTTGACGTCTCGTATAATGTAGAAGCAGCAATTATAAAGGATGAATTTCGTCTGGGTCGCCAGACCCATCTACCCCTCACCCCCCCCCCTAGTTGCAGCCCTGCATCTATCCTACAAATTGATAATGCAAAATACCAGGGATTTGAAATTTAATGTATACATGTTTGTGTTGTAGGTCTGTGTAATCACCATAAACGTAAATCAGGGTATGTCACCCCCTCCCCCTTTAAGAAAATCAAAAATTTAAAGTATTTTTATAGAAAATTAAAATATATTGGGAAAAAATACATTCTTATACTATCTGTTAATTTAAAATTGTTTTTGACCCAAAAACCATCTGCGCAAAACTCCGAGTATTTAATGTGCTATAGCATGTAAATTGGCATCTCTGGGTCTCATAAGTTTGAAGTTCCAGATGAGAGGTTCTAGAATTTTTGAAAATTCCATCTCAAACCTCTCATTCTGTCTTTTCCAAGTCATGCTCAGGAGGGGAAAATATGCCACAATTACAGAAATCTGCTACATTCTGCTACAATTTTGATAATTTCCCCTCGTTTGCTACATTCTGTTACAAAAATGCCGAAATTCTTTAATTCTGCACCATCTTGCACCAAAAACAAAATTTTCCCTTTAGAAACTTTGAAATTATGTCACAATAGAAGTTGACTTTTCGATTACATCATTTGCCCTCCACGCAATTTTATTTTTTGGGGCCGCAAATGGAATTAGCTTGAAATTCTCACTCTCCAAGATTCAGCACCTAGGCTTCCGACAATGTATAAAATGGGGTCAAAGTACGTGAATTGCAGCTCGTCCACAAACAAAACCCAAGGCAACAAAACCCTTCAATTGATGTTTCCAGCTATTTTTTCGAAAAAATAATCTACTCCTTTGATTTATTTTTACAATCTGATATTTATTTCACATCTGTTTTCACTCCTTATTTTTAACCAATTTGTGATTGTTCCATGTATTTATTTTCCATCATCTTTAACAGATTCTCTCGTTTTGCTTCTAAATTTTCTACTATTCTTTCTCTTGATATGTCATTTCCTTTTACGCCATTCACCGGGAAATGGTTTCCAGCTGCGCATTAATTAAAATTACTTTATTTAGACCATGGTCATGTTTGGTTTGGAAGGTGTGTGACAAGTAGAGGTCAACAAAATTCACAGAATTTTTCTTTGGGTAGACATTCTGATAATGAAAATAATAGGTAACAAGCTAGCATCCACTCACAACTACAATGGCCATTTTTGTCACATTATCATATTCTGCATACAGGACTAATTGTATTGGGATCTACAGTTTATAGCCAATTCCAAAACACACACAGTTCTAGAGGATGGCAATCGCCCCTTTCAAGATCTGAATATTATGAGAAATATTGGTCTGTATCATAAAATATGAGATGATACCTATGAAATAAATTGCCCTGAGCCTTTTTTTCTTTTTTTTAATGGTCATCCCACGCAGGTTACATTGTTTTTAGATAAAGTAGTTATACCAACAGCTATAGAGGCTTCTACATCTAGGAATGTGGTTTGCCTATGTTGTTATTTTCTATGCACACCCGAGTCACAATTTTTCTTGGGTCATTTTATTAAAAAATATATATAATAGCCCTAGTGTAATCATGTGAAGGAGCAGGAAGGCTTGAGACAAAATTCTCACCTGTGCAAGACATAATTTTGATGCCTCTGACATATAAGCTGCATGAGCAAAATGGTCTGAGGGAAACTCAGATTTGTATATGCCATAAGTAATATGGTGAGAGAGAACATAGTCATTAAAGCTCTTATCCTGGGCTTTATATTCACTTTATAAACTTGTATACTATCTGAGTTGTGTTCCAGCTGGATGAAATGAATCAGAAATTTTATGTATGTGGTTATATTATTGTCAGACAAATGGTGCACATGTCATTGTATCATATTACTGCTATTGGATGTTTAGGCAGTTCGCGCTGCGTTGTTATTACGATAGCATCTCTGTAATCGTGTATCCGTTATCATCATGTATTTGAGTATGTCTGTAACCGAATTATTATAATTAATTTGTACCATTAAACAAAATAGAAAACACTGGCGACCGAGGATTTTAAAAAAAAAAAACAACCCGGAACTGTATCTGTTTATGAGATGAATACGCGACCTCAACCAGTTGGCACTGCACCGTTCCAGTTTCATTTTGTACAGTTCGATGAATCCGTTGAATATTGGAATAGCTACGAGGAGCGACTGGAATCATATTTCGCCGTTCACGATGTACCCGAAGAGAAGAAAGCATCGGCTTTGCTGAGCGTCATCGGGCCACGCACCTACAGGATCCCAAAGAACCTTGCCACTCCGGATCTCCCATCTACAAAGTCCTACCACAAGATCGTCACCCTGTTACGAGGACATCTGAATCCGACTCCGAATGAGATGACGGAACGCTACAAGTTTTACAAGAGGAATCAACTTCAAGGGGAGTCAATAGCGGATTACACGATCAAATTACAGAAACTTTCGCGGAATTGTAACTTTGGACCGAATCTATCTGTGATGTTACGCGATAGGTTTGTTATGGGTTTGAGTTCCGAAAATATCCAAAAGAAACTTCTGGCTATTGAGAATTTGACTTACGATACTGTGAAATCTACAGCTCTCGGTTTAGAAACTGAGTCGAAGGATGTCCAAGAAATGCATAATCAACTGTCACAGCTTGGCGTGAAGAAAATCAGCGAAGTGTCTCGAATGGCACCTATGGGAAAACGATACCAGAGCAACATGAACTCGGAATCGAAACATAAAGTGAAACCAGCGGGACAAAATCGTGCTTGTTATCGTTGTTCGAGCACTTTTCACATGGCTCATTAGTGTAAATTCAAGGACAGCATATGTAGATTTTGTAAAAAGAAAGGACACCTACAGAAAGTGTGTAGATCAAAAACTAATGTGAATCAGCTGAACCTGGAATTTGACGTGTTTCCTGTCAATAATCTACAGGCTAAAAGAAACAAGAAGTTGATGCTTGATGTATACCTTGAGGGGAAGAAACTTTCCATGGAGTTGGATACCGGTGCCGCAGTATCATGCATGAATGTACAGGAATTCAAGAAAATATGCCCAAGTGTAAAAATTCTGAAAACGAGCCTGGTTCTAAAGAACTTTGATCAATCGTTGGTGCATCCAGTGGGTCAAGCTACCGTGCAAGTACGTTATGAAAAGCAAACTACTACTCAGAACCTGTACTTGGTGAATCAACCAGTAAATGCAATTTTCGGAAGGGAATGGCTACAAACCCTGAAAATCAACTGGCCTGAGGTGAAACATCTCACCCAAGAAGGTTTGAGATCTTCAAAGCTTGAGATCTTGCTTCAAAAATATTCTGAAATTTTCACCCCGGGTCTTGGTCGGTTGGAGAAATTACAGTGTCACATCGAATTGAAAGCAGGAACCAAGCCGAAATTCATGAAAGCGAGACCAATCCCTTTCTCACTGAAAGAACGTGTCGAGAAAGAGCTGGACAGATTAGTCTCTGAAGACGTACTTGAACCTGTGAACCATAGTGAGTGTTCGACCCCCATCGTTCCAGTGGTGAAATGTGATGGAAACATTCACATATGTGGCGATTACAAAGCTACCCTGAATCCGGTTCTAAAAGTTGATCAACATCCGTTGCCGAAAATAGATGACATCTTTGCAGAGCTTGCGGGAGGAAAAGCATTTTCCAAGATTGATCTCGCCGAAGCTTACCTACAGATGACAGTGCAACCAAGAGATAGACACCTACTGACTATCAATACACACAGAGGGTTATTCCGATACAAGAGGATGAACTACGGGATAATGTCAGCACCTGCTATTTGGCAGAGGGGTATCAAACACGTTCTGGCTGTAATCCCCGGCGTTCAAGTATATTTGGACGATATCAAAGTTACCGGAGCCTCTGATGCTGAACACTTTGAAAGATTGAATACTGTAAGAAAAATGAGTTTTTCAGGGAATCAATTTATTATTGCGGATATAAAATCGATAAGAAGGGTCTATGGAAAACCTCAGGAAAAGTGAATGCCGTATTAAATGCACCAGTACCTAAGAATGTGTCCGAACTGAGAAGTTTTCTGGGATTAGTTCAGTATTATGGGAAATTTTGTCCAAATTTGTCGACAATGATTGCACCTTTGAATACTATTTGCTACGTAAGGCTAGGGAGTATATATGGAATCAAAAATGTCAAAATGCATATGTGCTCTTGAAACGAGAGATAGCTTCTGATCGAATTTTAGTTCATTATGACCCTAAATTGCCTCTCGTGTTACAGACCGATGCTTCATCGGTTGGCATTGGCGCCGTACTCAGTCATTACATGCCAGATGGTTCGGAAAGACCCATAAAGTTTGCATCACGTGCACTTTCAAGGACTGAAATGAAATATTCTCAGATTGACAGAGAAGCATTGAGTATAGTGTGGGGTGTAAAAAAATTCTACCATTATTTGTTTGGGAGACATTTCTTTCTAGTAACAGACCATCAGCCCTTAGTGTCAATATTCTCTCCACACAAAAGTTTACCTGTACTCTCAGCTACACGAATGTTTACATTACGCTATGTTTTTACAAGCATTTAATTATATGATTCAGTATCGAAACACCAAGGATCATGGGAACGCTGATGCCTTTTCGCGACTACCTGTAGAGTCTCAAGAGGACAGTTATAATGAAATTGACTTTTTTAATGAAATGCAGATTGAAACTGTGTCTCTGACTACTCAAGAAATATCCAGGACTACCCAACATGACAAATCTCTTTCTGCACTGTATCACTGCTTGCTAAAAGGGACTGAACTACCCGCACCTTGGAAGGGAAAAGAGATTGAATTTTCATTGCAACATGGATGTATTTTACGTGGAAATAGGGTCATCATTCCACAACAATTTAGGCAGAAAGTTCTTGAACTACATTTAGGCCATCCTGGTATAATCAAAATGAAGGCTTTAGCACAAAGTCATTGCTTTTGGCCTGGTATAGGCAAAGATATCGAGATTTTTGTATCCCAATTGTGAATCTTGTCAGGAAACAAGAAAAGAACCACCAAACGTTTTGCGACATCCCTGGGAATGGCCAAATGGTTCTTGGCAATGAATACATATCGATTATGCAGGTCCATATTTTGGAAAAATGTTTCTTGTAGTTTGTGATGCATATTCCAAGTGGACTGAAATCATTATAACACGAAACATAACTGCTAGTACCACTATATCACAACTTTGAAAATTGTTTGCTCAGTTTGGTTTGCCTCAAACTTTGGTTTCCGATAATGGAACGAATTATACGAGCATTCAGTTTCAGGAATTTCTCAAGTCAAATGGTATCAAACATGTAGTATCGGCTCCATACCATCCTGCGACGAATGGTCAGGCTGAAAGAATGGTTCAGTCATTCAAGTATTCGATAAAATCTACCTTTCTTACGGAATCAGATCTACGTAAGAGATTGTAATAATTCTTACTGATATATAGAATAACACCGCTCTCGGCGAAAAGCAGAGTATGTTGTTTTTGAAAAGAGAGATTTGTACCAGATTGGACTTGATGCATCCTGATGTGAGAGGGAGTGTGCAGAGAAAACAAGAATCACACACTCATGCATTTCATCGTGAATTTTCAGCGGGAGAAAAAGTTGCTGTTAGGAACTATCGTGGTGTTGAGAAATGGAAGTTTGGAACTGTACTGAACAGAGATGGTACCCTGTCATATAGCGTGCAAGTGGGACCTGAAATCTGGAGATGCCATGTCGACCAAATGCGGAAAAGCTGTGAAGGGCGAGAGTGATGAACAAGAGAATATCCGAGATGTGCCTCCTCTTGCCACTTCGGGAGAACAGTCTCATAGTAATAATGATCAGTTTTGGTTTTCAGGTTCTCACACTGATGTTGACAACCGACCTGGAGCGGAGGATCGACCACACACGGCTGAGGATGAGACTGGTGATGTTGTGTCATCGGGTGTCGAGCCAACGCTACCTGCCCACCCTGTGCTTCGTAGGTCCACTCGAAAAAGAAAACCTCCGGACTGACTTGGATTATGAAGGCGACATTTGCAAT
The DNA here is from genome assembly GCF_987345545.1 of Pholcus phalangioides. Taxonomy (NCBI): domain Eukaryota; kingdom Metazoa; phylum Arthropoda; class Arachnida; order Araneae; family Pholcidae; genus Pholcus; species Pholcus phalangioides. The sequence goes on along the minus strand of NW_028301597.1, from coordinate 9,826,925 downwards.
TCTAAGAAAGGGAGGAGATGTTATGTATGTGGTTATATTATTGTCAGACAGATGGTGCACATGTCATTGTATCGTATTACGGCTATTGGACGTTTAGGCAGTTCGCGCCGCATTGTTGTTACGATAGCATCTCTGTAATCGTGTGTCTGTCATCATCATGTATTTGCGTATGTCTGTAACCTAATTATTATAATTAACTGTACCATTAAACAAAATAGAAAACAAATTTCAATGGTGCTAGCAAATTATTCAGCCATAGTTTGAAATACAGTCATAATTTGAAATTTGCAGAAAAAATTCCAATTCTCATTATTGATTTGGAAGATAGATGGCAACATTTGAACACAAAACAAGCATAACACTTGTATGAATTATCTTTTCATTCCTTTGAAACCAACCATGACCATGGTCTAGACTAGTGTTTTTCTCAACCTTTCTGAACCCAAGGACCAGTAAAATGTCTGAAATAATTTGACGAGCCACTTGCGTCCCGTATTACGGGACATTTCTGTATTTTTAGTGGTTCTGAATTTCTTTTTCATACATTTGTCCCATGATTTTCTATGATGTTTATTTAAATTTATAATGTTCACTAAAATCATTAATAAACACCATATTTGTAACATGATAACATAGGTACAAATACAAATATTCATCCAACATTGGCAAGTTAAACTGTTTTTACCCTCAATTTTTCAGCAATTTTAACTATAATTAGGGATTTTGTTGAGTTATGGCAACGTTTTTAACACTAGAACTGCGGAGTAGGTCAATTTGACCAGCACCTCCAAGAGATAGGCCTCTGCACTGTTTGCCATAAACGTCATTCAGACTACCTAGAAAGTTTGCCACATTTTGAAACAGAGCATCCTACTTCGTTTCTTATTTTGGCGTAGAATCTTCCTGATTGGCTCACAAATACTGTATTGTGATTGGATGTGGGGTATAGAAATCGCCAATTCTAAGCCCGATCATTTCTTTTCCCCACAATGATACTGGCACGAGCAGGGAATTTTTCCCCCCTGAATATTCTGAGGGAAAATATACTATTTACTGACGTCACAAGCAGAGTGCATAGGCCTTCTATCTCTAGTAGGTGCTGATTTGACCCAAATCAAACTTTGTTTCCATTTATCTCAAAAACTTGAGCGCAGATGGTAAAATAATGTTGTGACTTTTCATGATGTCATATGAATATTAATTTGAAAAATTTTATTTCCTTCACATTTCGTATTCCAGAGCTATAAGCACTTATACCTAGAACAGCAGTTTGGGTCATTTTGACCCAATGTAATTATTTTATGGAAAAAAGGGGGTGTAAAAATTTCTCGCAAGTGGTTACTCCTTTTCTAAAATGTATTTCTAAGGAAGATAGTGAAGAATAAAGATCTTTCAAGGTCAATTTATTGTCCGAGGAGATTATTATTTTTTCGATGAAGGAACGGCAAGTATAGCTAAATATTTCTGTTTCTTTGTAAACGTGATAAATACCTAGTATTTTCTGATGGGACTTAAGGAAGGTTTGGGAAAGTACAAACTTAACTCTAGAAAAAACGTGTAGCTGAAATTTAATTTCTTTACACAAACGATTTCACAGAAAGGCATTAGAATTCTGGCTTGCAGTTGAGGTGGACACCAAATACATTTTAAATTGATGTCCGAATCTAGGGAAGGATTAGCATCCAACGAGTCTCTCTCTTTTAGAGCACGTATTCATCCAACTGATCAAGCCATTTGAGAACAAGGGTAGAAATCTAACTGGCAACTTTTGCTACACTGAAGTTAGCTGAAATGCTAAAAGCCAAAAAATATACTAGCTTAGTAGGGGTAATGAGACGAAATCAAAGAGACCTGACACATGGTGATGTGAAACTGATGGTGAAACTACAGTTGCAGAATACAATGATGTCATAACGAAAATTTATCAAGGAAAAAGGGGAAAAAAACTTTTTACAGCACTCTTCATCTGACAGTAGCAGCCCCAAAAAGCTTTCTCAGAAAAAACTATTTCTACTAAAATTCAACAAAATTTGCCGTAGATGTACCAATAAAATGACCGAAAAATAATCGGTGAAGGTGGCTATTTTCTACAACATCCTGGTTCTCACTATAATGAGTTCCTGGATTTTGTATAAAATAGTACAGAACGGTGAAACTATCTTTCGAAAGCAGTCAGTTCCTGTAAAATGTTATTGAAGAGATGCGTTCTCATCATACGTGTCACCCTTATGCAAGAAGGCAGGTTTGTGCACTCTTGATCACGTAACTTCATCATACATATATACTTGTGTATAAGCCGAGTTTTTTTGTGGAAAAATTTGTTCAAGTGGGGGGGGGGGGGGGTGGCTTACACACGGGTCAGTTTTTGACGAGAAAATATCGACCCCCGCAATCAGTAGTCATTTTTGTAACTATAGATGGCGCTAATGATTAGTAACGATAGATGGTGTTGCAAATCATCAGAGTGATTTTTGTAGCTATACATGGCGGTTGTTTTAGTAGTGTTAGTACTTTCCAGGTTAAATCCACGTGGTAATTTTTTTCCCGGGCAGTACAAGTCGTGATCACCTACAGAAAACAGAAAAATCATTGATCTAGTGTTGTATCAGTAAGTATCAACGATCAAAAATGGAGAAAGCAGAAATATTTCCGTATGATGCGTCTTTCAAACTGAAAGTTATCAAATTCGCGGAAGAAAACAATAACTGTGCTGCAGCTCGGACATATAACGTCAAAGAGAAATAAGTGAGAGACTGGCGGAAAATGAAAGTTTCAGCCATGCGAAAGACAAAAAAGACTCTTCGAGGAAAAGTATCGGTGTTCCCTGAACTTGAGAAGGAATTGAATGAATGGATGCTACACCTCAGACCGAAAGGTACAATCGGGGCAAGGACAGCCATTCGTCCGAAAGCATCGAAACTAGCTGAGAGTGTTAAATTCAAACACACAAATCCAGAAAAGTTCTATGCATCCCCAGGTTGGTGCACTCGTTTCATGAACCGTTTCGACCTGTGCTTACGCCAGCGAACAAAGATTGCCCAAAAACTCCCAGAAAAATTGGAAAGCAGAATTGAATCTTTCCAGAAGTTCATAATTGAACTGCGAAAAAGACATGGATTTGAACTGTCACAAATCGGTAATATGGACGAAACTTCAGTTACTTTCCATTTTTCAAGCAATAGAACTGTTGATGAACTCGGGGAAAAAAACCATCTTTGTTAGAACAACTGGGCACGAAAAAACACGATTTACGGTCGTGCTATCATGCATGGCCGATGGAAAGAAATTGCCTCCAGTTGTGATTTTCAAAAGGAAGAAAATTCCTTCGAACATGAAGTTCCCACCAAGAAAGATCGTGAAAGCCCAGGAAAAGGGCTGGATGGATGAAAAGGGCATTCTACAATGGATCCAGGAAATATGGAACAAAAGGCCCGGAGCAGTGTTCAAGAAACCGGCATTATTGGTATGGGATATGTTCAAACCCCACAGAACCGATAATGTCAAAGCCGAGGCAAAGAAATCGAAAATATCATTGGCTTTTATATCAGGTGGGCTAACGTCGATTGTGAAGCCTTTAGATGTGAGCATCAACAAGCCTCTCAAAGACTGAGAAATTTCTGGATCAAATGGATGAGTCCCGATGATAAAGCAACTACAAAAAGGTGGTGCCTGGAAGAAACCTGACATTGGCCTAGTGTGCCAATGGGTACACAAGGCGTGGAATTCTGTTTCCACCGAAATTATCTTCCGATCCTTCAAAAAGTGTTGCATCAGCAATGCGATGGACGGAACTGAAGATGATATCCTCTGAAAGTGACAATGGCGATGCCAGCCCAGATGAAGATAAAAACGAAGATGCCTATGAAGATATGATCGATTACGATGAGCTTGGAGACTCAGAAGAAATGGATTAAAAAGTTTGAATCATTTTCTATTGTAAATTTCCGCAAGCTATTCATTTTGCATAAAAATATAAGAATTTTTTTCCCTAAAATGCACAGATTTTTTTGGGGTTGGCTTATACTCGGGTTTTCAATTTATTGCGGTTTTGGTGGTCCTGAAGTGGGGGGGGGGGGGTCGGCTTATACACGAGTATATACGGTATATCGAAAGAAAGAAAAAAAAACGAGTCTGATTTTAAGAAACATCACAAAATGTGAAAACAAATCTGTTAATTTTTGCATGGGTTGTGCAGCTTCAACATGCAGTGAATGTGCAAAAATAATAAAAATAATTTGCTTCAAACTGCTAGTCATAAGTGATTAAACCATTTGTCGGTAAGAAATCTATATTTTTATAGGATCATATTATAAACTTAATTTAACATGCTCGTTTTACATCTTTTTTGTCATGTTATGGAATTACCCCAAAAAGTTTTTGTGTTGAACGGTGTATTATATGCAACATCTTATTTTTACCGAATTACATAATTTTGAAGCCTATTTCATATTAACAAGCAAATTTTTTCGTTATTGAATACACAGTTGAACAACGTTGAATAAGAGTAGGGAAAAACCCAGGAGAACAGAAAATAAATTAGTTTTTGCTACGAAACACTGTTGCTTCACAGTTTTTGTCAATTTGACCCAGTCCGCGGTTCTGGTGTTACAGACAATTGGCGATGTCCCATATTTTACAGTAATTTGGTCATTTGAATGCTTTCTCCATCAAATTTTTGTTTATTTCTATTTGTAGCTACATTTTATTTATATAGAAATGTCCTCTCCACTTGTTAGGACAAAGATTAGGACAAAAAATTCATCTCTGTCCTCGTGGGGACAGAGATGAATTTTCTTTCTTGTAATCATCATCTCCACAAAATAGCCAGTCTTTCAATGAATCTTGTATTAACAAGTGGAGAGGACATTTCTATATGCATGTGGTCTATGAGCTATTAGTTGATTACTGCCGCCGTCCATGTACGGAGCCTTTCAACATATATATATACGTTCCAAGGTTGAAATATTCCATCTGTTTCTATAGCTTAGTTGGTAGAGCACTCATCCGGAAAATGAGAGACCGGGGTTCATGTCCCCGTGGGGGCAGGGATGAATTTCCTTCCTTGTAATTATATCCACAAATAACCATCTTTTGATGAATCTCTTGTATTACCTTTTATTTCTCCACCCTTTATCCCTTTTAGCAGCGGGCCTAATTAGCAAATTTGTCGTAAATGGCATTTTTGGGCTGCAATTTAGAGACATCCCATATTTAGAATCGTAATTTCCCGCATTTTCCTTGATGAGGTGTAATGTATGAAGGTACAATTTTCATATGGATATTACTATAATATGAATTACAATAATTGAATAATTTTCAATCATTAAAATTGAATTATCAAGTCTGCCTGTGAACCACCTACGCCATTGTCGCTGACCATAGGTTGAGAAATGCTGGTCTAAACAGAGGAATTTGAATTAATGCTCATCTGGAAACCATTTTCCATTGAACACTTAACATGCTGGTTAATGGCGTAAAAGGAAATTGCATATCAAGCATGGGCGGAGATACGGGGGAGGGCATGGGGGGGTACTATATGTATTCTTTTCCCCCCAGAGTCAAAGGTGGAGTAGACTGATCTAATGTATATACGTATAGACATCATCATCATCTTGCCCCCCAGACTTCCAAGTCTATCTCCGCCTATGATATCAAGAGAATGAATAGTAGAAAATGAATAATGGAAAACTTCGAAGCAAAACGAGAGACTTAAAGATGCTGGAAAATAAAATACATGGAGCAATCACAAATCAGTGAAAACAGATGTACTCGGATTGAATTTTTTTTGAAAATAGAATCATTCTATTAAATTTCTTATAGTTTTTATTTCTGTAGTTTAAACTAAAAATAATTTAATTCTAGTTTAAATTACTATCGTTTAACTTAAAAATAATGTAATTCTAATTTTTAATCACTATTAAATTTCTTAGAATTTCTAATAAATATTCTATGAATGACCCAGCAAAAGAAGTCATCTCAAAGTATGTTGAATCAAACTGAGATAATGATCAAGAGTGAACTCAAAAAGAAACACATCATTTTAAATTTGAAATGGGTAAAATCTAGTTAAAGAAGCAAGGTCAGACGTTCAAAAATGCTTGAAACTGAGAAAAAAAAAGCAGACTTATATAGATCAGCGGGGGGGGGGGGGGAATTACTTTCCAAATGAGTGTTTCAAGTCTCTCCTTTAGTGATTTTTTGTAATTAGTGTCTTAGGTCTTAGCAAAATCTTAAAATACTCATTTTCAAATTATTTCTTAAATCTGAAATTTTTATATTTCTTTACCACATGTTAAAATGTCTCTCATTTGTTGATATTGTAGAGAATGTAAAAATATAGCATGAGAGCGCGAGTTGGAATGTGGCTTCCGTCCTGGAAGGTTGTTTGCTTTGAAATAGTCGTCTTTAAGTTCTGTAGTTTCATGCATAAATTGGAAACCCCTTCAATATCAAGTGTCTAGGAATATTCTGCCACCTCATGGTTATAAAATTGGTGCCCAACATCGTGGTTTTAACACAAGGCGGCGCAAAGTGGACATTTGATCTCAGTTGTGAGTTTCCTGATAGTGCCTAGAAGCGAAATGGCGTACCTGGCCAAAAGTAAGATACATGATTTGATCCTACTCGCTCTAGAATTAGGAGAAGAAGTTCCAAATGATTCACGTGTAGTAGATCTGAAGTATATAATAACAAAGTCCTCCAGTTATGAGGAATTTGTGAAAGCCCTGCTGACTACTATTATCGGAGAAAGAGAGGGAGAAGAGGAACGAGCTAGAATAGCTGAAGAAAGAGAGAGAGAGGAAAATCGCCAAAGAGAAAGAACGAGCTAGAATCGATGAAGAAAAGGAATGCTCTAGAATTGCCGAAGATGAAGAACGAGCTAGAATAGCTGAAGAAAGAGAGAAAAATAGCTCTAGAATCGGCGAAGAGAAAGAACTAATCGTCCTAGAACGTTCTTTTCAACTTGAAAAGATGCAGTTGCAGCTTGAGTTTCAATGAATCTCGCAACTGGCAGAAAAGCCATCCGTCGCTCTCATCGATCAGCCCAAGTTTGACGGGAAGTGGCTGATCGCGAATTTCAAGCCGAGTGAAGATAACATGTCCGCTGTTCATGTTCATGAATTTTAGCTGTTTGAAAAACAGCTAAAATTCTTGAAAGTGGAGAAGGTGAACTGGGTTGCATATCTGCTGGGAGTTTAGCCGAATGAAGTTGCTAAACTCATTGCTCAAGAACCTGAGGATAAGGTCCATGATTACGACCACATCCAGGAGGTGCTCTTACGCTGTTTCAAGCTGAGTGCAGAAAGGTTCCGGCAGCTCTTCTCTACTCACAGAAAAGCACCTGGAAGTACCATCACTTTGAGATCCGAAGTTACTTTGAAGGCTGGCTGTCCGAACTGGACATTGGAAACTTTGACGAGCAAGATGATTTCGGATCAAATGAAGAAGAGGATCCTACCGGAAGTCAAAGAACATTTTCTGGATGTTTGGAGTGAGTGGACTACCCCTGAAGTGGAGAAGCTGCGGATAACCTTCGAAACAAAAAGAACGAGATTCAAGTTGAGCGGAAGAAGTTGCAGTCCAAGCAACACGAAGTCTCTGAGTCTCCCGTGCGACGAAGAGACTTTCATTCTAATCACCATGCGAATCCAGAATCGGAAGATGCAGGACATCATAAGTAATAATAAGTAAATAAGAGAGGTCTACAAGGTTCTGCCATAAAAATTATGTACAAAAAAGGGCTCTTCGAGTCAAACAGGGCTCCACGAGTCAAAAAAGGTTGAGAACCGCTGCTCCAACAGATAGACCAGTGTCAACGCTTTGGACTTACTTATGCAGTTTATCATCCCATCCTGATACATAATCAGAAGATGCTAGTAGCAGTCATGTCCTAAGATGTTACGGGTGCGGAGTACCTGGTGTCGTCAAGTCCCGATGTCGAATATGCAACCCTGCCACAAATACCCCAGAAGTTAGCGTCGACGCCTTAGACTTTTACAGTTTCTCAACCGAGAGACCTAAAAAAAATGCTATCAAAGTCACGATCTGTCATAAGCATGGAGCAGTGTGTGCTGACACTGGTGCCACACATTCGGTGGCAGGGGAGAAGCTATACAATCTCCTACAAGAACATGGTTTTCCTTTTTCCCGCAAGACTATCATTATGAGCCTAGCTGATGGATATGCTAGTAGAGCCGAAGTCCTAACAACGACTGTGGACATCAACGTCCAAGGTAAAGTGGTTCCTACCAAGGGCGCTTCCACACAAGCTCTTGGCAGAAGGGAAAATTGAGGAATGCAAACCCCCATATACATCTCCCATGGTACTCATCCCAAAACCTAATGGTACAATTCGCTTGTGCATCAACTACAGGAAACTCAATGCCATCTCACCATTGCTGACTCTTATCCTCTTCCACAAATGGACAATCTGCTTCACGAGGCTTGACCTAAATCCTTCATGACAATTATTGACCTCCGATTAGGCTATCACCAGGTAAAGATGCATCGCGCTGACCAAGACAAAACAGTTTTGTGTGTCCTTTTGATACTTATCCGATAGCTACAAATGTCATTTGGGTTGCGAAATGCTCCTGCAACCTTCCAGAGGCTAAATATATCAATTCAGAAGTGGACTTGGAGACATTCTTACACTGATTTATCTTGATGACATCATAATCTTGTCAGATACATTTGAGCAACACTAAGCAGATCTGCAAGCTGTTTTTGAAAGGCTCCTTGTCTTCAAACTTCATTTGAACAGAGAGAAATGTCAATTCCCATGCTGTCATGTAAAGTATCTAGGATTTTGGATTACTTCTGATGGTATCGAAGTAGATCTTTTCAATTTAAACAATCCCCCCCCATCAAGGAACATTGAAGAGCTACAATGCTTCCTTCAGTCATGATCCTGGTTTCGTAGATACATACAGGATTTCGCCGAAATTTCCTGTCCTCTCAGTGATTTAACAAATAAGAAGTTTCAATGGAATTGGGGAACATTCCAGCAACAGGCCTTCGAGACCCTCAAAAAGAGTCTGACCAGCCCTCCTGTATTGAAACAGGCTGATGGAACTAAACCATATATTATTCGCACTGATTCCCTCTGAGCTGTGTTACTCCAAAGCCAAGGGTCGGATGAACACCCTATTGAGTATGCTAGCAGACTTCTCACATCAGCGGAACAAAACTATTCCACGACGGAGAGGGAGACTCTTGCTGTGTTCTGGGCCTTAAAGAAATTCAGTGGCTATGTTGAAAGATCGGAAATAGCGGTAGCATCCGACCATCAACCATTGAAGTGGCTTCTCAATCTCAAATTGCCATCGGGAAGTCTTGCAAGATGGGTGCTGGAATTACAATCTTTCAACCTGAAAGGACGGTGTATACCAGGAAAAGTGAATTGTATAGCTGATATGTTGTCACGCCCAGTCTGTGCTGAAGTCAATTCTCGCGAAGTTTTGAATATATTTGTGGCTGACCTACCAGCAAGAACTCCTAGAACCATTCGAGAGTCTCAACTTGGTGACGAAGATTTGAGAAAAATTATTGATAGCTTCGAATCTACCCGGAAAACTGAAGATTATGTGAACTGAATACACTGGATTTGTGTTGAACCAAGGAGTACTCTACAGATATGTACCAGACGCCGACTCAGAAGAGGCCCAATTGGTCATACCGAACAACAAGCAGGAATCCATATTTCGGTGTCACCATGATGATCCAGTAGCTGAACAGAAGGAACCTATCATAGGATTGCATAGTGCTACTACTGGACTGGCATGCGAAGATACATCGCTGACTATGTGAAGAACTGTCCTGAATGTGCCCGTTGCAAAGCAACCAATCGGAAGCCGGCTGGACTACTTCGAACTGGACTACTCCCAGTCATTCGTTTTGCCATGAATACTGCCAAGTGTGACTCTACTGGTTATACAGCTGTGTTTTTACAATTTGGACGAGAAATTAGGACAGTGGACGACGTAGTTCAAGATCTGCAGACAGTGGTGGAAAGTGACAACTTCGTATCTGAAATCACTCCTTACTTGAAGCATTTCACATCGATTACAAACTCTGCAAGGGATCAGGTTGAGATGAAGCAAAACCAGCACAAGAAATATGATTAGCATCGTCATCAGCTGTTTTTAGACCCTGGTGACAAAGTATGGGTATCTTTGCATCCCATCAGCAATGTTAAGAAAAAGAGAACCTCCAAATTCATGCCAAAGCGAGATGGCCCTTATCTCATTTTGACGCAAAAAATCTCCTACATTGTATGTGATTTCAAGTCCAGAAAAGCCTACCGAACCTACCATATATCAGCCCTGACACCTTTCAGAGGCACTGAGACTACGCCCGTGGCCCCTCTGAAATCAAGAGGCTGTCCACCCCAAAATTCAGCTAACCCTAGTAGACGTCCTGAGAACCACCGTGACTCAAGGACTGAACTTCGACCTGAGAAAATAATATGGAATATCCTTAATGACGTCCCTCTTTACTGGGAATGTCAAAACCGAGGAAAACCTTTCTCTACCTCGATATTCGTTTTTTTCTTGTAAACCTCTGCAGACCGCCACCCTCTCCTGTCTACTCATGAATGGGGTGTATCTGGCTAAACTTTTTCGCCTCCCCTCACATGCGTAACTTGCTAGACTCCTAATGGTATGCCGGTAGTATAAAGTATATGCAGTGGTTTCATTTTTACAATGATTAATTATTTACAAATGATTCCTCAGCATTCATTCAATGTAGTATTAAAATATCAATAATTCATTATATTCACTTATAATGGAAAGTATTCCAATACTTTCAAATCATATTGACAGTTAAATTTCCTTCATTTTCTTTAAATAAATCAGGTTAATTAGTGTAAAAGTGCTTTTCTGAATTAAATTTATTCCCCAATAAGTTAATTATTCCCAATAAGTGCATATGAATTTAACACTTTCTAAGTGAGTTTAAAAAAAAATTTTAAAGATCAAATTAGATATAAGTACAATAAGTACTCTCACACTTTGGCGGACTGTCACTGCCTATCCTATCTCACTCATTAAGGGGGGAGGGTCTGGCTCCACTCATCACATCACATGCGTTTTCCATGATTGACTTGTACATAAGAAGTTTTACATGTTCTTTTTGAATTAATACAATCAATTGCTATTCAATTTGACTATTTACTCTTGTAAGTTAGTTTCAAAAGAGATTCCGCACCACTCAGATTACCATGCATGTCAACAAATCGCGAATGTATTTCTAAACAATGTTGCAATTTCCAAGTCCTTTTTATTACATATGTTATTATCACATGTGTTACCTTCTTATTATCAGGCTTTGTATTTAAGGGCCTAGTTTCATCATTTTAAGGGCCTGAATTGAAATGTCTCGAATATATAACAAAATTAAATAATTTACATCAGCTATTAATGATATTAATTTATTTGAAATGACAATAGTAATAAATTTCACCAATTCATTATTGCATAATGCGCAGAATTTTCAAATTATATTGACAGGCAAGTTTCCGGAGTTATGGTAAAAGTTTATTTATCACGGCGCATGAATTCATTAAATTCATTTAACGCTTCTGACATAATTTTTTAATTTGATTGTAAGTGAAAATTAATGTAAATGAATAAATATTAATAATTAAATAAATTAATTGACATTAAATTATTGAATAAAATTTGCAATTATCAATAAAATTAATTCAAATTGAATATTCTCAATAATAAATTAAATTTATCTCTGTTGCTCTTTCAAATAAATCGAAATCACACACACATTTACATGAAGTTCAACCAATTATTTTATTTCAGAATGAACCTTCAATCTCATTAAAACATTAATACATGTGGGATAGTGGGGCCCGTGTAAAAGGTGGAAGTACATTCTAGCCCCATCGGAATGGTGGGTCTCCTTCATGGACCATTAATGGAGAAGAGCATTCGGATTTGTGGAAGAAAGAAAGGGGGGAGGGGTTGATGGTAGAGATTCGAGACTTTCTGTAAAAAACTTTCAATCAGTCCGTTCATTCAACTCTGTCCAATAAAATTATTTATTATTCACCTGATAATATGACAGTATATGCTAACCTATGCAATTAACAATTGGGGACTGATTGTTAGTTGCCTGTGTGAAATCTGGAAATACATTTGAGCCCTTTCAGTAAAGGGCAATTCAATTACTATCCACGGGGGAAAGAGGAAAGGTTCAGATTTGCTGACTTTTGATGACATAAACAGTGTTTGAATGATGATCAACCACCCACCATATAAAAATAATATGGAATAATATCCTTCCTTAATGACACACCTCTTTACTGGGAATGTCAAAACCGAGGAAAACCTTTCTCTAGTTTTTGGGCATAACATTTTGAACCAACAACTCTATAAGACCACCTCTGGTAAACCTTTGCAGACTGCCACCCTCATCTTGTCTCTCTCGTGGGGAGGGCTAAATTTCTTTTGCCTCATCATGCATGACTTGCTAGACTAATGGTATCTGGGTAGTATAAAGTATATGCAGTGGTTCACATTATTTACAAATTGATTCCATGTCCTCAGCATTAGGCCATTCATTCAATTTAGTATTAAATATCAATAATACATTATTTCACAATTTCTATTACTTTCAAATTATATTGACAGTTAAATTTCCTGAATGTAAAGGTGTATTTATTAATTAGTGTAAAGGTGCTTTAATGAATTAAATTTATTCCCAATAAGTGCATATAAATTTAACACTTTATAAGTGAGATTAAAAAGAAATTTTAAAGATCAAATTAGATATAAGTAAAACAAGTAAAGTATTAATAATTAAATAAATTAATTGACAAATGTGATATGAATCATTGAAATTTATCACTTAATAATAAATTAAATTTATCTCTATTGTTCTTTCAAATAAATCAAAATCAGAAAATGAACACATTAATTTACATGAAGTTCAAGCATTATTTAATTTCATTATATATCCTAGACATTTCAATATTCAGCCCTTTAAAATATATAGGGCGCCACAGAAATACTCCAGTAGCACTTCAAACCTATTTTGCCCGGACGTTTTTTTTTGAGAATTGCTGCTGTTCAGAGAATCTGTTATTTTCACATGCATTACCTTAATATCAGGTGATTGTATTTAAGGGACTAATATAATCATTTCGGTTAACTTGTCACCATGAGAAAGTTTGTGAAAGAAGAACAGGCTATTTTTATGGCTTCCATTAAAAAAATAATAACAACATTGCCATATGCTTGAAAGTCACCATAAAATCCTATATACCTAAACGGAACAGTTTAAGTAACGAAAGTTACGCTGGGGAAGTTCATTTGCCGACTAAGGTTTCTGGGGACTGTTCAAGCTAGATCTCATTTCTGCATGGGCTCTACTGGATCATTTGATCATTTTTGTTGCACCACAGTAATTTCTGCACAGGAGGGCTAATTAGACAGACCTACAAATTAGACAGAGAATTTATTGCCGATTCCGAACGGCCGGCTTGTTTTTTATACTCATTGGAAAAGATTTGTGCGCTAACCCCTTAATGGGGGACTCCCTGCGGTAGCAATTTTTTGCTGCTGTCAAGTCGCCATTTTTTGTTGTACCCCTGTGTCAGGAAAGTTTTCTGACAAGGACAAATCGGGTATCAAACTCGCGACACCTCTAAACATCCTTTGGTACTTTAGGTGAGTATCTTATCGACCGGGCTACCGCAACCATGTACTCTACTCGAGAAACTGCAAGACATCCAGGCTCTGTTGCAAGAAGCAACGTAAGCACTTCGCCCCCTCCCGGGGGGGGGGGGGGCAACCAGGACATCTCCGACAAAACCAAAATTTATTGATACGTCAAAGATTACATATAGTGCAAGAAAATCAAAAATTATGTAAATCGAAGAATCAAATTAATCAAGTCAAAGTGCAACGGGCATAGATAATCAATTATCATGGACTTGAAATTTAAACAAAATATCTTTGTTGAAAAAAATCTGTCATTCTTTCCCAAGTTGAGGTGTACCTATTCTAACAGTTGCTCTGTTAGTCTAAATTTAAAATTGCTAGTATAAATCAAAGTGTACAGTACATTTTACCACAATAATTTAAGTAATAAGAGATAAAAAAGATAAAAAATTTCTATTTTTTCTTTCGCAATCTGTAAATTTTATTAATATTGTTATTTTGATTCATACTTTAATAAATGTCATATTACTTTAAATTTATACGATTTTCACAACATTGCACATTAAAACTGACGGCACTCCGCTTAAGTCTTCGCTCCGCTGAAGCCATCATATTATTTCGATAACTTGGTGACGAGTTATCGAGGTTTTACTGTATATTATATGTACATAAATTGACATATTCAAACGATGCTAATCATTGAAATTTATCAATCATAAATTAAATTTATCTCTATTGTTTTTTGAAATAAATCAAAATGAGAAAGCGAACAAATTAATTTACATGAAGTTCAACCGTTATTTAATTTCATTTTATATCCTAGAGTCGTTTAAATTCATTATCCCATGTTACTGTGTTAAAATCACAACATATATTATGCAATATACAATCACAGGCCATAAAAGGTGGCAATTACCCTTCTGGGACCATTGATCCCCTACCATATTGATGGGAGGATATCACCCTATTATAGGAGAATAGAGAAGTCTTCGATAAAAATATTTCTACCAAAATATTTAGTATGAAATCATGTTATTATATACATGAACATAATTTTGTTTTAATTTTTTCTTACAGTTTCTGTTTTTCTTCAACAGTCAAAGCATATGCAGAAATGCTTTTAGAAATAGAAATTTCTCTTTATTCAAAGAGAACTATGTCAGTCAAGTCCTAGAAATTCTCATCACATTGTTGAATGAATAATTATATAATAATGATGAATAAGAGATATTTTTTGCCTGTGATTATTGTGTATTATTGTAAATGTATGTAATAAATTCTTTCTGAATAATTTGATTGGTGATATATGTAGAATCAGTGTATCAGGAATATTTCACGCTTCAAATGCTGTTTTTTAATTATACTTATCTACAAATCTTTGTTTTGTCAGGTAAGTATGGTGGTATAGTTATACATATACAGGAACAAATGAGAAATTTCACTTGACAATTCAATTGAAATTTCCGAAAACTAAATGTTATTCGAATTGTTTTTATTCTTAGGTTGATCGAAATAAAAAATTTAATGACATTTATTTCCTCTATCACAAAGAACATGTTTAAGTATAATGTGAAATCAATGAATGTATATGTGAAAAAGGTAACGAGGAGGTAAAAAGATTCATAAGGTTTTGCAAAGGAAAAGCCAATAATTGCTGCGGCATAATTTCTAGGGTCAGTTGATTAATAAAGTAATCTCAAAAAATCCCCTACACCATCTTTTTGTACAGGTTTTTTGCACTTGAAGAAGTGATCCTGGTTGTTCTCTTGTTCTAGTTTTGTGGATTATCCATGCAATAGATCTAGAGTACGAATAGCAGAGTATCGAGTAGCATTTTTTCCACGAGTCTTAACGGCATTATTGTCCAGTGGACAATATCCCCACCCATATGTCTGTTGGACATATTAGAGAAAATTTAAGTATCAAATTAGAGATCTTCACGTTTTACTTCATCTTTGTGTCCTTTTACTCACCTTTTTAAAATTGAATTAAATAAATAAAAATATTAAACATTTTGAAGCAAACATTGTTGGTGCAATTTAAAAGAATTTAATAATGAAATAAATGATGTAGGGAGCCGAGGGTGCATTAAAGTAAAACGGACAAAGTGTATCTATGTAGATACTGTAATTAGGAAATTCAGTAACGTAAGTTGTAATGAGTAAGTTGTATAGGTCTCATAATGTGATTAAGAAAGAGGGTGTTAGTGTGGAAGGGGAAGGAAATGAAACATTTCGGAGAGAATTAGAAATAGTGTTCAACGTCGGCACTTAATTGAAAAAGGTAAGATTTGATTAGTCTTCTATACATGTGTATGAACAGGTCCGCAACTACACTGGTGAAATAAACTAAGAGAATTTGCATATTTTATCGAATTTCATGAAAAGAACTAAACTGAATGTAAAACCACTGCTTCTAGACAAAAATGCAAATCTTGTACGTCAAATAGGTAAGCGTACACGTTTGTGTAGGCGGAGCCAGTAGAGAAACAGGCTTTATAAGCGCAGACACATTTCGTTCGCTAGCACACCTCTGCGAATTTCTTGGTGTTATTTTGCAGCAATCAGTAAATTTCAAATTGTAACAGTAAAAATGAGTAACCACCAACGTTTAGATGATGGAATGAGGTGGTGAATAGTGGGGGAGGCTAGAAGCAGGCCAATCTCAAGTCCAGATTTGTAGAGTTCAATTTAATGCCCAGCGTCGTGTGTAACTTATGGAAACAGTTCCAGGATACCGGATCCATCGAGAGAAAGCCTGGGCAAGGTCATTCAAGAGCCACGACGGCCAGAGAAGATCGCCATTTGTCGATTATAGTGAGGCGTAACAGGAGTGCTACAGCTTCTCAGCTCTCTCGTGACTTGGAAACTAGTTTAAGTTTCGTATCTGCACAGAAGTCGCATTGTTTGTCGTTCCGGAATTTGAACCAGGGTCGTCAGGATGAGAGTCAGATATTTTAACCACTGGCCTACACAGCACGTGTTAAAACTGGGTTTACGAAGACTGCAAGGGTATGTGGAATATTGGAAACTAGCTTGATTCCCGTATTTGTACAGAAGTAGCGTGATTGGTCATTCCAGTTCGTGAGGATAAGAGTTAGATATTTTAACTACTGGAATACACAGCACGTTTTCAAACTGGATTTAGGAAGAGTGTAAGGGTACTTGGAACTTGTATGCAGCCACAAGAACCCGTGTATCAAGGGTGACTGTTTCCAAAAGACTTCATGAGAGAGGGTTAATTGCAAGAAGACCTGCTGTTTGCGTCCCGCTCACTTCTACGGACAGGAGAATCCGTTTATCATGGTGCAGAGACATAGAGATTGGAGTATGGATCAATGGGCGACCGTTCTCTTCACTGATGAGTCCCGGTTCAGCCTAAGCACCGATTCTCGCCGTACGTTCATATGGAGAGAACCAGGGACCCGCTACCTACCCTCCAATGTCCGCGAAATCGACCATTACGGCGGAGGAGGTTTAATGGTCTGGGCAGGCATCATGTTGGATGGCCGCACACCTCTCCATGCCTTTGAAAGAGGCACTGTGACTGGTGCGAGGTATAGGGATGAGGTCTTGGAGCCCTATGTTCGCATTTTCAGGGGTGCAGTTGGCCGTGACTTCATTTTAATGGACGATAACGCGAGGCCACATAGAGCTCTTCTGCTCGACGATTTTCTAGAGAGTGAGGATATTCGCCGGATGGATTGGCCAGCCAGATCTCCAGACCTTAATCCTATAGAGCATGTCTGGGATGCTCTGGGGAGGACAATTGCAACTCGCAACCCCCCTCCGGGAACCATCCAGGGAATGAAAACAGCGTTGCTGAACGAGTGGGACTGATTGCCACAGGAAATGATAAACTGCATTATTTCAAGTATGAAATCACGCTGCGAGACCTGTATATCTGTAAGAGGGGACCATACCCCCTATTAACCCATTTTTTTGTTTATTCTGCAACCGCTGTTTCATACCTTCCGACTCCAACGAGTGTTACTCACGATCACGCGTGTGTATTACAATTATTTAATGGTTATTTGTTTTGCATTGTATCAATGTATGTACGTATCAAATTTCATTAAAATCGGTACAGTAGTTCTAGAGATAATCGACCAAGTCTGCAAATTCTCTTAATTTTTTACACCAGTGTAGACACCTGGGGCAAGCGTGCCATTAAGTAAAAAAACAAAACATATATAGCCCCCCTGAGTTTTACGGCATGCCGGCCGATATTGTATGGTAAGTTTATTAAACTTTTAAAGTAACATAATTTGATAGTTCAAATCAGCGCTCATGTAATCAGTTCCATTTAGCCCTTAGAATCTTTGCTTGAAAAGTGAAAAATACATTAGTGGAGGAATGGGGAAAAGGATGAGTCCACAGAGAGCAAAATATTGTACGTATTTTACGAGAGTACACACCTTTTCTCTTCTCCTACAAAAAGCATTCAACAGTGGGCGGAACAAAAATTTTAAACCACACAATATATTATTTTTTGTAGTTTTGCGACAATTCCTTTACCCCTTTTCAAGTAGATTTTCTCAACACCCTAGAATAGTGAGTCGATTAATAGATAACAACTTGGTGAAGCGTCGTATGCAAGAACGCAAATTTTAATTGTCCACTCTCCTAGAATTGTTCAATCAATATTCGAGTATTCTAATCACTACTCGAAATCACAATTACGCACCACTGTGGACTCGAACCCACAACATTGCGTTCAGTAATTTAGTATGTTAATGACTACTCTGACGTGATGGCAGAGTTTCCGTAGCAATTGCATGTTTTTTCCATATAGGGAGATTTTAACTGTAAGGATTCATTATTTGTGTGAAAAATTCTAAAACAATTTCGTGAGGCCGCCGCCTTTATACACAACAAGAAGAGAATAAAGAAAAATGAAAGTACATCAGCAAAGAGGATTTGTGGGAAAAAAATCATTAGGTGCATTTTATAGGGAATCTTATTCCGAATAAGAAAAAGCCAACCGTAACCGCATAACTCGTACCCGTGAGAAAAAAAATCGAAAAAAACTTTCAAATGCCATGATTTTTGGAAGTCATTTTTCCAAGGGTGGAAAAATTACTGTGGATTTTCGAGAAAAAAAAATTTAAAGCTGAAAAGAAACCATTAGGTGTATTTTATAGGGAATCTGATTTCGAATAAGAAAAAAAATCAACCGTAACCGCGTAACTATTAGCCGTCAGAAAATGATCGAAAAAAACTGTGTCGAATGCCATGATTTTTGGAAGTAATTTTTCCAAGGCATTTTATAGAGAATTGATTTCGAATAAGAAAAACTCGACCGTAACCGCGTAACTCGCACCTGTGAGAAAAAAATCGAAAAAATCTGTTTTGAATGCCATGATTTTTCGGAGTCATTTTTCCAAGGGAGGGTACTGTGGATTTTCGAGAAAAAAAAATTTCAAGCTAAAAGGAAACCATTAGGTGCATTTTATAGAGAATCTGTTTTCGACTAAGAAAAATAACTCGTACCCGTGAGAAAAAAAATCTGTTTTGAATGCCATGATTTTTCGGAGCCATTTTTCCAAGGGAGTGTACTGTGGATTTCGAGGAAAAAAAATTTCAAGCTAAAAGGAAACCATTAGGTGCATTTTATAGAGAATCAGATTTCGAATAAGAAAAAGTCAACCGTAACCGCGTAACTCGTACCCGTGAGAAGAAAATAGAAAAAGTCTGTTTCGAATGCCATGATTTTTCGGAGTCATTTTTCCAAGGGAGTGTACTGTGGATTTTCGAGAAAAAAAAATTTCAAGCTAAAAGGAAACCATTAGGTGCATTTTATAGAGAATCTGATTTCGAATAAGAAAAAGTCAACCGCAACCGCGTAACTCGTACCCGTGAGAAAAAAATCGAAAAAATCTGTTTCGAATGCCATGATTTTTCGGAGTCATTTTTCCAAGGGAGTGTACTGTGGATTTTCGAGAAAAAAAATTTCAAGCTAAAAGGAAACCATTAGGTGCATTTTATAGAGAATCTGATTTCGCAACCGCGTAACTCGTACCCGTGAGAAAAAAATCGAAAAAATCTGTTTCGAATGCCATGATTTTTCGGAGTCATTTTTCCAAGGGAGGGTACTGTGGATTTTCGAGAAAAAAAAATTTCAAGCTAAAAGGAAACCATTAGGTGCATTTTATAGAGAATCTGTTTTCGACTAAGAAAAATAACTCGTACCCGTGAGAAAAAAAATCTGTTTTGAATGCCATGATTTTTCGGAGCCATTTTTCCAAGGGAGTGTACTGTGGATTTTCGAGGAAAAAAAATTTCAAGCTAAAAGGAAACCATTAGGTGCATTTTATAGAGAATCAGATTTCGAATAAGAAAAAGTCAACCGCAACCGCGTAACTCGTACCCGTGAGAAAAAAATCGAAAAAATCTGTTTCGAATGCCATGATTTTTCGGAGTCATTTTTCCAAGGGAGTGTACTGTGGATTTTCGAGAAAAAAAATTTCAAGCTAAAAGGAAACCATTAGGTGCATTTTATAGAGAATCTGATTTCGCAACCGCGTAACTCGTACCCGTGAGAAAAAAATCGAAAAAATCTGTTTCGAATGCCATGATTTTTCGGAGTCATTTTTCCAAGGGAGGGTACTGTGGATTTTCGAGAAAAAAAAATTTCAAGCTAAAAGGAAACCATTAGCTGCATTTTATAGAGAATCTGATTTCGAATAAGAAAAAGTCAACCGCAACCGCGTAACTCGTACCTGTGAGAAAAAAATCGAAAAAATCTGTTTCGAATGCCATGATTTTTCGGAGTCATTTTTCCAAGGGAGTGTACTGTGGATTTTCGAGAAAAAAAAATTTCAAGCTAAAAGGAAACCATTAGGTGCATTTTATAGAGAATCTGATTTCGAATAAGAAAAAGTCAACCGCGTAACTCGTACCCGTGAGAAAAAAATCGAAAAAATCTGTTTCGAATGCCATGATTTTTCGGAGTCATTTTTCCAAGGGAGGGTACTGTGGATTTTCGAGAAAAAAAAAATTTCAAGCTAAAAGGAAACCATTAGGTGCATTTTATAGAGAATCTGTTTTCGACTAAGAAAAATAACTCGTACCCGTGAGAAAAAAATCTGTTTTGAATGCCATGATTTTTCGGAGCCATTTTTCCAAGGCAGTGTACTGTGGATTTTCGAGGAAAAAAAATTTCAAGCTAAAAGGAAACCATTAGGTGCATTTTATAGAGAATCAGATTTCGAATAAGAAAAAGTCAACCGTAACCGCGTAACTCGTACCCGTGAGAAGAAAATAGAAAAAGTCTGTTTCGAATGCCATGATTTTTCGGAGTCATTTTTCCAAGGGAGGGAGGGTACTCTGGATTTTCGAGAAAAAAAAATTCAAGCAAAAAGGAAACCATTAGGTGCATTTTATAGAGAATCAGATTTCGAATAAGAAAAAGTCAACCGTAACCGCGTAGTTCGTACCCGTGAGAAAAAATCGAAAAAATCTGTTTCGAATGCCATGATTTTTCGGAGTCATTTTTCCAAGGGATGGATTTTCGAGAAAAAAAAATTTCAAGCTAAAAGGAAACCATTAGGTGCATTTTATAGAGAATCAGATTTCGAATAAGAAAAAGTCAACCGTAACCGCGTAACTCGTACCCGTGAGAAGAAAATAGAAAAAGTCTGTGTCGAATGCCATGATTTTTCGGAGTCATTTTTCGAAGGGAGGGAGGGTACTCTGGATTTTCGAGAAAAAAAAATTCAAGCAAAAAGGAAACCATTAGGTGCATTTTATAGAGAATCAGATTTCGAATAAGAAAAAGTCAACCGTAACCGCGTAGTTCGTACCCGTGAGAAAAAATCGAAAAAATCTGTTTCGAATGCCATGATTTTTCGGAGTCATTTTTCCAAGGGATGGATTTTCGAGAAAAAAAAATTTCAAGCTAAAAGGAAACCATTAGGTGCATTTTATAGAGAATCTGATTTCGAATAAGAAAAAGTCAACCGCAACCGCGTAAATCGTACCCGCGAGAAAAAATCGAAAAAATCTGTTTCGAATGCCATGATTTTTCGGAGTCATTTTTCCAAGGGAGTGTACTGTGGATTTTCGAGAAAAAAAAATTTCAAGCTAAAAGGAAACCATTAGGTGCATTTTATAGAGAATCTGATTTCGAATAAGAAAAAGTCAACCGCAACCGCGTAACTCGTACCCGTGAGAAAAAAATCGAAAAAATCTGTTTCGAATGCCATGATTTTTCGGAGTCATTTTTCCAAGGGAGTGTACTGTGGATTTTCGAGAAAAAAAATTTCAAGCTAAAAGGAAACCATTAGGTGCATTTTATAGAGAATCTGATTTCGCAACCGCGTAACTCGTACCCGTGAGAAAAAAATCGAAAAAATCTGTTTCGAATGCCATGATTTTTCGGAGTCATTTTTCCAAGGGAGGGTACTGTGGATTTTCGAGAAAAAAAAATTTCAAGCTAAAAGGAAACCATTAGGTGCATTTTATAGAGAATCTGTTTTCGACTAAGAAAAATAACTCGTACCCGTGAGAAAAAAAATCTGTTTTGAATGCCATGATTTTTCGGAGCCATTTTTCCAAGGGAGTGTACTGTGGATTCTCGAGGAAAAAAAATTTCAAGCTAAAAGGAAACCATTAGGTGCATTTTATAGAGAATCAGATTTCGAATAAGAAAAAGTCAACCGCAACCGCGTAACTCGTACCCGTGAGAAAAAAATCGAAAAAATCTGTTTCGAATGCCATGATTTTTCGGAGTCATTTTTCCAAGGGAGTGTACTGTGGATTTTCGAGAAAAAAAATTTCAAGCTAAAAGGAAACCATTAGGTGCATTTTATAGAGAATCTGATTTCGCAACCGCGTAACTCGTACCCGTGAGAAAAAAATCGAAAAAATCTGTTTCGAATGCCATGATTTTTCGGAGTCATTTTTCCAAGGGAGGGTACTGTGGATTTTCGAGAAAAAAAAATTTCAAGCTAAAAGGAAACCATTAGCTGCATTTTATAGAGAATCTGATTTCGAATAAGAAAAAGTCAACCGCAACCGCGTAACTCGTACCTGTGAGAAAAAAATCGAAAAAATCTGTTTCGAATGCCATGATTTTTCGGAGTCATTTTTCCAAGGGAGTGTACTGTGGATTTTCGAGAAAAAAAAATTTCAAGCTAAAAGGAAACCATTAGGTGCATTTTATAGAGAATCTGATTTCGAATAAGAAAAAGTCAACCGCGTAACTCGTACCCGTGAGAAAAAAATCGAAAAAATCTGTTTCGAATGCCATGATTTTTCGGAGTCATTTTTCCAAGGGAGGGTACTGTGGATTTTCGAGAAAAAAAAATTTCAAGCTAAAAGGAAACCATTAGGTGCATTTTATAGAGAATCTGTTTTCGACTAAGAAAAATAACTCGTACCCGTGAGAAAAAAATCTGTTTTGAATGCCATGATTTTTCGGAGCCATTTTTCCAAGGGAGTGTACTGTGGATTTTCGAGGAAAAAAAATTTCAAGCTAAAAGGAAACCATTAGGTGCATTTTATAGAGAATCAGATTTCGAATAAGAAAAAGTCAACCGTAACCGCGTAACTCGTACCCGTGAGAAGAAAATAGAAAAAGTCTGTTTCGAATGCCATGATTTTTCGGAGTCATTTTTCCAAGGGAGGGAGGGTACTCTGGATTTTCGAGAAAAAAAAATTCAAGCAAAAAGGAAACCATTAGGTGCATTTTATAGAGAATCAGATTTCGAATAAGAAAAAGTCAACCGTAACCGCGTAGTTCGTACCCGTGAGAAAAAAATCTGTTTCGAATGCCATGATTTTTCGGAGTCATTTTTCCAAGGGATGGATTTTCGAGAAAAAAAAATTTCAAGCTAAAAGGAAACCATTAGGTGCATTTTATAGAGAATCTGATTTCGAATAAGAAAAAGTCAACCGCAACCGCGTAACTCGTACCCGTGAGAAAAAAATCGAAAAAATCTGTTTCGAATGCCATGATTTTTCGGAGTCATTTTTCCAAGGGAGGGTACTGTGGATTTTCGAGAAAAAAAAATTTCAAGCTAAAAGGAAACCATTAGGTGCATTTTATAGAGAATCTGTTTTCGACTAAGAAAAATAACTCGTACCCGTGAGAAAAAAATCTGTTTTGAATGCCATGATTTTTCGGAGCCATTTTTCCAAGGGAGTGTACTGTGGATTTTCGAGGAAAAAAAATTTCAAGCTAAAAGGAAACGATTAGGTGCATTTTATAGAGAATCAGATTTCGAATAAGAAAAAGTCAGCCGTAACCGCGTAACTCGTACCCGTGAGAAGAAAATAGAAAAAGTCTGTTTCGAATGCCATGATTTTTCGGAGTCATTTTTCCAAGGGAGGGTACTGTGGATTTTCGAGAAAAAAAAATTTCAAGCTAAAAGGAAACCATTAGGTGCATTTTATAGAGAATCTGTTTTCGACTAAGAAAAATAACTCGTACCCGTGAGAAAAAAATCTGTTTTGAATGCCATGATTTTTCGGAGCCATTTTTCCAAGGGAGTGTACTGTGGATTTTCGAGGAAAAAAAATTTCAAGCTAAAAGGAAACCATTAGGTGCATTTTATAGAGAATCTGATTTCGAATAAGAAAAAGTCAGCCGTAACCGCGTAACTCGTACCCGTGAGAAAAAAATCGAAAAAATCTGTTTCGAATGCCATGATTTTTCGGAGTCATTTTTCCAAGGGAGTGTACTGTGGATTTTCGAGAAAAAAAATTTCAAGCTAAAAGGAAACCATTAGGTGCATTTTATAGAGAATCTGATTTCGCAACCGCGTAAATCGTACCAGTGAGAAAAAAATCGAAAAAATCTGTTTCGAATGCCATGATTTTTCGGAGTCATTTTTCCAAGGGAGGGTACTGTGGATTTTCGAGAAAAAAAAATTTCAAGCTAAAAGGAAACCATTAGGTGCATTTTATAGAGAATCTGATTTCGAATAAGAAAAAGTCAACCGCAACCGCGTAAATCGTACCCGCGAGAAAAAATCGAAAAAATCTGTTTCGAATGCCATGATTTTTCGGAGTCATTTTTCCAAGGGAGTGTACTGTGGATTTTCGAGAAAAAAAAATTTCAAGCTAAAAGGAAACCATTAGGTGCATTTTATAGAGAATCTGATTTCGAATAAGAAAAAGTCAACCGCAACCGCGTAACTCGTACCTGTGAGAAAAAAATCGAAAAAATCTGTTTCGAATGCCATGATTTTTCGGAGTCATTTTTCCAAGGGAGTGTACTGTGGATTTTCGAGAAAAAAAAATTTCAAGCTAAAAGGAAACCATTAGGTGCATTTTATAGAGAATCTGATTTCGAATAAGAAAAAGTCAACCGCAACCGCGTAAATCGTACCCGTGAGAAAAAAATCGAAAAAATCTGTTTCGAATGCCATGATTTTTCGGAGTCATTTTTCCAAGGGAGTGTACTGTGGATTTTCGAGAAAAAAAATTTCAAGCTAAAAGGAAACCATTAGGTGCATTTTATAGAGAATCTGATTTCGCAACCGCGTAACTCGTACCCGTGAGAAAAAAATCGAAAAAATCTGTTTCGAATGCCATGATTTTTCGGAGTCATTTTTCCAAGGGAGGGTACTGTGGATTTTCGAGAAAAAAAAATTTCAAGCTAAAAGGAAACCATTAGCTGCATTTTATAGAGAATCTGATTTCGAATAAGAAAAAGTCAACCGCGTAACTCGTACCCGTGAGAAAAAAATCGAAAAAATCTGTTTCGAATGCCATGATTTTTCGGAGTCATTTTTCCAAGGGAGGGTACTGTGGATTTTCGAGAAAAAAAAATTTCAAGCTAAAAGGAAACCATTAGGTGCATTTTATAGAGAATCTGTTTTCGACTAAGAAAAATAACTCGTACCCGTGAGAAAAAAATCTGTTTTGAATGCCATGATTTTTCGGAGCCATTTTTCCAAGGGAGTGTACTGTGGATTTTCGAGGAAAAAAAATTTCAAGCTAAAAGGAAACCATTAGGTGCATTTTATAGAGAATCAGATTTCGAATAAGAAAAAGTCAACCGTAACCGCGTAACTCGTACCCGTGAGAAGAAAATAGAAAAAGTCTGTTTCGAATGCCATGATTTTTCGGAGTCATTTTTCCAAGGGAGGGAGGGTACTCTGGATTTTCGAGAAAAAAAAATTCAAGCAAAAAGGAAACCATTAGGTGCATTTTATAGAGAATCAGATTTCGAATAAGAAAAAGTCAACCGTAACCGCGTAGTTCGTACCCGTGAGAAAAAATCGAAAAAATCTGTTTCGAATGCCATGATTTTTCGGAGTCATTTTTC
Source organism: Pholcus phalangioides (assembly GCF_987345545.1). Lineage (NCBI taxonomy): Eukaryota > Metazoa > Arthropoda > Arachnida > Araneae > Pholcidae > Pholcus > Pholcus phalangioides. Next base: position 9,800,970 of record NW_028301597.1, on the reverse strand, counting down.
CAAGGGATGGATTTTCGAGAAAAAAAAATTTCAAGCTAAAAGGAAACCATTAGGTGCATTTTATAGAGAATCAGATTTCGAATAAGAAAAAGTCAACCGTAACCGCGTAACTCGTACCCGTGAGAAGAAAATAGAAAAAGTCTGTTTCGAATGCCATGATTTTTCGGAGTCATTTTTCCAAGGGATGGATTTTCGAGAAAAAAAAATTTCAAGCTAAAAGGAAACCATTAGGTGCATTTTATAGAGAATCTGATTTCGAATAAGAAAAAGTCAACCGCAACCGCGTAACTCGTACCCGCGAGAAAAAATCTGTTTCGAATGCCATGATTTTTCGGAGTCATTTTTCCAAGGGAGTGTACTGTGGATTTTCGAGAAAAAAAAATTTCAAGCTAAAAGGAAACCATTAGGTGCATTTTATAGAGAATCTGATTTCGAATAAGAAAAAGTCAACCGCAACCGCGTAACTCGTACCCGTGAGAAAAAAATCGAAAAAATCTGTTTCGAATGCTATGATTTTTCGGAGTCATTTTTCCAAGGGAGTGTACTGTGGATTTTCGAGAAAAAAAATTTCAAGCTAAAAGGAAACCATTAGGTGCATTTTATAGAGAATCTGATTTCGAATAAGAAAAAGTCAACCGCAACCGCGTAACTCGTACCCGTGAGAAAAAAATCGAAAAAATCTGTTTCGAATGCCATGATTTTTCGGAGTCATTTTTCCAAGGGAGGGTACTGTGGATTTTCGAGAAAAAAAAATTTCAAGCTAAAAGGAAACCATTAGGTGCATTTTATAGAGAATCTGATTTCGAATAAGAAAAAGTCAACCGCAACCGCGTAAATCGTACCCGCGAGAAAAAATCGAAAAAATCTGTTTCGAATGCCATGATTTTTCGGAGTCATTTTTCCAAGGGAGTGTACTGTGGATTTTCGAGAAAAAAAAATTTCAAGCTAAAAGGAAACCATTAGGTGCATTTTATAGAGAATCTGATTTCGAATAAGAAAAAGTCAACCGCAACCGCGTAACTCGTACCTGTGAGAAAAAAATCGAAAAAATCTGTTTCGAATGCCATGATTTTTCGGAGTCATTTTTCCAAGGGAGGGTACTGTGGATTTTCGAGAAAAAAAAATTTCAAGCTAAAAGGAAACCATTAGGTGCATTTTATAGAGAATCTGTTTTCGACTAAGAAAAATAACTCGTACCCGTGAGAAAAAAATCTGTTTTGAATGCCATGATTTTTCGGAGCCATTTTTCCAAGGGAGTGTACTGTGGATTTTCGAGGAAAAAAAATTTCAAGCTAAAAGGAAACCATTAGGTGCATTTTATAGAGAATCAGATTTCGAATAAGAAAAAGTCAACCGTAACCGCGTAACTCGTACCCGTGAGAAGAAAATAGAAAAAGTCTGTTTCGAATGCCATGATTTTTCGGAGTCATTTTTCCAAGGGAGGGAGGGTACTCTGGATTTTCGAGAAAAAAAAATTCAAGCAAAAAGGAAACCATTAGGTGCATTTTATAGAGAATCAGATTTCGAATAAGAAAAAGTCAACCGTAACCGCGTAGTTCGTACCCGTGAGAAAAAAATCTGTTTCGAATGCCATGATTTTTCGGAGTCATTTTTCCAAGGGATGGATTTTCGAGAAAAAAAAATTTCAAGCTAAAAGGAAACCATTAGGTGCATTTTATAGAGAATCTGATTTCGAATAAGAAAAAGTCAACCGCAACCGCGTAACTCGTACCCGTGAGAAAAAAATCGAAAAAATCTGTTTCGAATGCCATGATTTTTCGGAGTCATTTTTCCAAGGGAGGGTACTGTGGATTTTCGAGAAAAAAAAATTTCAAGCTAAAAGGAAACCATTAGGTGCATTTTATAGAGAATCTGTTTTCGACTAAGAAAAATAACTCGTACCCGTGAGAAAAAAATCTGTTTTGAATGCCATGATTTTTCGGAGCCATTTTTCCAAGGGAGTGTACTGTGGATTTTCGAGGAAAAAAAATTTCAAGCTAAAAGGAAACGATTAGGTGCATTTTATAGAGAATCAGATTTCGAATAAGAAAAAGTCAGCCGTAACCGCGTAACTCGTACCCGTGAGAAGAAAATAGAAAAAGTCTGTTTCGAATGCCATGATTTTTCGGAGTCATTTTTCCAAGGGAGGGTACTGTGGATTTTCGAGAAAAAAAAATTTCAAGCTAAAAGGAAACCATTAGGTGCATTTTATAGAGAATCTGTTTTCGACTAAGAAAAATAACTCGTACCCGTGAGAAAAAAATCTGTTTTGAATGCCATGATTTTTCGGAGCCATTTTTCCAAGGGAGTGTACTGTGGATTTTCGAGGAAAAAAAATTTCAAGCTAAAAGGAAACCATTAGGTGCATTTTATAGAGAATCTGATTTCGAATAAGAAAAAGTCAGCCGTAACCGCGTAACTCGTACCCGTGAGAAAAAAATCGAAAAAATCTGTTTCGAATGCCATGATTTTTCGGAGTCATTTTTCCAAGGGAGTGTACTGTGGATTTTCGAGAAAAAAAATTTCAAGCTAAAAGGAAACCATTAGGTGCATTTTATAGAGAATCTGATTTCGCAACCGCGTAAATCGTACCAGTGAGAAAAAAATCGAAAAAATCTGTTTCGAATGCCATGATTTTTCGGAGTCATTTTTCCAAGGGAGGGTACTGTGGATTTTCGAGAAAAAAAAATTTCAAGCTAAAAGGAAACCATTAGGTGCATTTTATAGAGAATCTGATTTCGAATAAGAAAAAGTCAACCGCAACCGCGTAAATCGTACCCGCGAGAAAAAATCGAAAAAATCTGTTTCGAATGCCATGATTTTTCGGAGTCATTTTTCCAAGGGAGTGTACTGTGGATTTTCGAGAAAAAAAAATTTCAAGCTAAAAGGAAACCATTAGGTGCATTTTATAGAGAATCTGATTTCGAATAAGAAAAAGTCAACCGCAACCGCGTAACTCGTACCTGTGAGAAAAAAATCGAAAAAATCTGTTTCGAATGCCATGATTTTTCGGAGTCATTTTTCCAAGGGAGTGTACTGTGGATTTTCGAGAAAAAAAAATTTCAAGCTAAAAGGAAACCATTAGGTGCATTTTATAGAGAATCTGATTTCGAATAAGAAAAAGTCAACCGCAACCGCGTAAATCGTACCCGTGAGAAAAAAATCGAAAAAATCTGTTTCGAATGCCATGATTTTTCGGAGTCATTTTTCCAAGGGAGTGTACTGTGGATTTTCGAGAAAAAAAATTTCAAGCTAAAAGGAAACCATTAGGTGCATTTTATAGAGAATCTGATTTCGCAACCGCGTAACTCGTACCCGTGAGAAAAAAATCGAAAAAATCTGTTTCGAATGCCATGATTTTTCGGAGTCATTTTTCCAAGGGAGGGTACTGTGGATTTTCGAGAAAAAAAAATTTCAAGCTAAAAGGAAACCATTAGCTGCATTTTATAGAGAATCTGATTTCGAATAAGAAAAAGTCAACCGCGTAACTCGTACCCGTGAGAAAAAAATCGAAAAAATCTGTTTCGAATGCCATGATTTTTCGGAGTCATTTTTCCAAGGGAGGGTACTGTGGATTTTCGAGAAAAAAAAATTTCAAGCTAAAAGGAAACCATTAGGTGCATTTTATAGAGAATCTGTTTTCGACTAAGAAAAATAACTCGTACCCGTGAGAAAAAAATCTGTTTTGAATGCCATGATTTTTCGGAGCCATTTTTCCAAGGGAGTGTACTGTGGATTTTCGAGGAAAAAAAATTTCAAGCTAAAAGGAAACCATTAGGTGCATTTTATAGAGAATCAGATTTCGAATAAGAAAAAGTCAACCGTAACCGCGTAACTCGTACCCGTGAGAAGAAAATAGAAAAAGTCTGTTTCGAATGCCATGATTTTTCGGAGTCATTTTTCCAAGGGAGGGAGGGTACTCTGGATTTTCGAGAAAAAAAAATTCAAGCAAAAAGGAAACCATTAGGTGCATTTTATAGAGAATCAGATTTCGAATAAGAAAAAGTCAACCGTAACCGCGTAGTTCGTACCCGTGAGAAAAAATCGAAAAAATCTGTTTCGAATGCCATGATTTTTCGGAGTCATTTTTCCAAGGGATGGATTTTCGAGAAAAAAAAATTTCAAGCTAAAAGGAAACCATTAGGTGCATTTTATAGAGAATCAGATTTCGAATAAGAAAAAGTCAACCGTAACCGCGTAACTCGTACCCGTGAGAAGAAAATAGAAAAAGTCTGTTTCGAATGCCATGATTTTTCGGAGTCATTTTTCCAAGGGATGGATTTTCGAGAAAAAAAAATTTCAAGCTAAAAGGAAACCATTAGGTGCATTTTATAGAGAATCTGATTTCGAATAAGAAAAAGTCAACCGCAACCGCGTAACTCGTACCCGCGAGAAAAAATCTGTTTCGAATGCCATGATTTTTCGGAGTCATTTTTCCAAGGGAGTGTACTGTGGATTTTCGAGAAAAAAAAATTTCAAGCTAAAAGGAAACCATTAGGTGCATTTTATAGAGAATCTGATTTCGAATAAGAAAAAGTCAACCGCAACCGCGTAACTCGTACCCGTGAGAAAAAAATCGAAAAAATCTGTTTCGAATGCTATGATTTTTCGGAGTCATTTTTCCAAGGGAGTGTACTGTGGATTTTCGAGAAAAAAAATTTCAAGCTAAAAGGAAACCATTAGGTGCATTTTATAGAGAATCTGATTTCGAATAAGAAAAAGTCAACCGCAACCGCGTAACTCGTACCCGTGAGAAAAAAATCGAAAAAATCTGTTTCGAATGCCATGATTTTTCGGAGTCATTTTTCCAAGGGAGGGTACTGTGGATTTTCGAGAAAAAAAAATTTCAAGCTAAAAGGAAACCATTAGGTGCATTTTATAGAGAATCTGATTTCGAATAAGAAAAAGTCAACCGCAACCGCGTAAATCGTACCCGCGAGAAAAAATCGAAAAAATCTGTTTCGAATGCCATGATTTTTCGGAGTCATTTTTCCAAGGGAGTGTACTGTGGATTTTCGAGAAAAAAAAATTTCAAGCTAAAAGGAAACCATTAGGTGCATTTTATAGAGAATCTGATTTCGAATAAGAAAAAGTCAACCGCAACCGCGTAACTCGTACCTGTGAGAAAAAAATCGAAAAAATCTGTTTCGAATGCCATGATTTTTCGGAGTCATTTTTCCAAGGGAGTGTACTGTGGATTTTCGAGGAAAAAAAATTTCAAGCTAAAAGGAAACCATTAGGTGCATTTTATAGAGAATCAGATTTCGAATAAGAAAAAGTCAGCCGTAACCGCGTAACTCGTACCCGTGAGAAGAAAATAGAAAAAGTCTGTTTCGAATGCCATGATTTTTCGGAGTCATTTTTCCAAGGGAGGGAGGGTACTGTGGATTTTCGAGAAAAAAAAATTTCAAGCTAAAAGGATACCATTAGGTGCATTTTATAGAGAATCTGTTTTCGACTAAGAAAAATAACTCGTACCCGTGAGAAAAAAATCTGTTTTGAATGCCATGATTTTTCGGAGCCATTTTTCCAAGGGAGTGTACTGTGGATTTTCGAGGAAAAAAAATTTCAAGCTAAAAGGAAACCATTAGGTGCATTTTATAGAGAATCAGATTTCGAATAAGAAAAAGTCAGCCGTAACCGCGTAACTCGTACCCGTGAGAAGAAAATAGAAAAAGTCTGTTTCGAATGCCATGATTTTTCGGAGTCATTTTTCCAAGGGAGGGAGGGTACTCTGGATTTTCGAGAAAAAAAAATTCAAGCAAAAAGGAAACCATTAGGTGCATTTTATAGAGAATCTGATTTCGAATAAGAAAAAGTCAACCGCAACCGCGTAACTCGTACCCGTGAGAAAAAAATCGAAAAAATCTGTTTCGAATGCCATGATTTTTCGGAGTCATTTTTCCAAGGGAGTGTACTGTGGATTTTCGAGAAAAAAAATTTCAAGCTAAAAGGAAACCATTAGGTGCATTTTATAGAGAATCTGATTTCGCAACCGCGTAAATCGTACCCGTGAGAAAAAAATCGAAAAAATCTGTTTCGAATGCCATGATTTTTCGGAGTCATTTTTCCAAGGGAGGGTACTGTGGATTTTCGAGAAAAAAAAATTTCAAGCTAAAAGGAAACCATTAGGTGCATTTTATAGAGAATCTGATTTCGAATAAGAAAAAGTCAACCGCAACCGCGTAAATCGTACCCGCGAGAAAAAATCGAAAAAATCTGTTTCGAATGCCATGATTTTTCGGAGTCATTTTTCCAAGGGAGTGTACTGTGGATTTTCGAGAAAAAAAAATTTCAAGCTAAAAGGAAACCATTAGGTGCATTTTATAGAGAATCTGATTTCGAATAAGAAAAAGTCAACCGCAACCGCGTAACTCGTACCTGTGAGAAAAAAATCGAAAAAATCTGTTTCGAATGCCATGATTTTTCGGAGTCATTTTTCCAAGGGAGTGTACTGTGGATTTTCGAGAAAAAAAAATTTCAAGCTAAAAGGAAACCATTAGGTGCATTTTATAGAGAATCTGATTTCGAATAAGAAAAAGTCAACCGCAACCGCGTAACTCGTACCCGTGAGAAAAAAATCGAAAAAATCTGTTTCGAATGCCATGATTTTTCGGAGTCATTTTTCCAAGGGAGGGTACTGTGGATTTTCGAGAAAAAAAAATTTCAAGCTAAAAGGAAACCATTAGGTGCATTTTATAGAGAATCTGTTTTCGACTAAGAAAAATAACTCGTACCCGTGAGAAAAAAATCTGTTTTGAATGCCATGATTTTTCGGAGCGATTTTTCCAAGGGAGTGTACTGTGGATTTTCGAGGAAAAAAAATTTCAAGCTAAAAGGAAACCATTAGGTGCATTTTATAGAGAATCAGATTTCGAATAAGAAAAAGTCAACCGTAACCGCGTAACTCGTACCCGTGAGAAGAAAATAGAAAAAGTCTGTTTCGAATGCCATGATTTTTCGGAGTCATTTTTCCAAGGGAGGGAGGGTACTCTGGATTTTCGAGAAAAAAAAATTCAAGCAAAAAGGAAACCATTAGGTGCATTTTATAGAGAATCAGATTTCGAATAAGAAAAAGTCAACCGTAACCGCGTAGTTCGTACCCGTGAGAAAAAATCGAAAAAATCTGTTTCGAATGCCATGATTTTTCGGAGTCATTTTTCCAAGGGATGGATTTTCGAGAAAAAAAAATTTCAAGCTAAAAGGAAACCATTAGGTGCATTTTATAGAGAATCTGATTTCGAATAAGAAAAAGTCAACCGCAACCGCGTAACTCGTACCCGCGAGAAAAAATCTGTTTCGAATGCCATGATTTTTCGGAGTCATTTTTCCAAGGGAGTGTACTGTGGATTTTCGAGAAAAAAAAATTTCAAGCTAAAAGGAAACCATTAGGTGCATTTTATAGAGAATCTGATTTCGAATAAGAAAAAGTCAACCGCAACCGCGTAACTCGTACCCGTGAGAAAAAAATCGAAAAAATCTGTTTCGAATGCCATGATTTTTCGGAGTCATTTTTCCAAGGGAGGGTACTGTGGATTTTCGAGAAAAAAAAATTTCAAGCTAAAAGGAAACCATTAGGTGCATTTTATACAGAATCTGATTTCGAATAAGAAAAAGTCAACCGCAACCGCGTAACTCGTACCTGTGAGAAAAAAATCGAAAAAATCTGTTTCGAATGCCATGATTTTTCGGAGTCATTTTTCCAAGGAAGTGTACTGTGGATTTTCGAGAAAAAAAAATTTCAAGCTAAAAGGAAACCATTAGGTGCATTTTATAGAGAATCTGATTTCGAATAAGAAAAAGTCAACCGCAACCGCGTAACTCGTACCCGTGAGAAAAAAATCGAAAAAATCTGTTTCGAATGCCATGATTTTTCGGAGTCATTTTTCCAAGGGAGGGTACTGTGGATTTTCGAGAAAAAAAAATTTCAAGCTAAAAGGAAACCATTAGGTGCATTTTATAGAGAATCTGTTTTCGACTAAGAAAAATAACTCGTACCCGTGAGAAAAAAATCTGTTTTGAATGCCATGATTTTTCGGAGCCATTTTTCCAAGGGAGTGTACTGTGGATTTTCGAGGAAAAAAAATTTCAAGCTAAAAGGAAACCATTAGGTGCATTTTATAGAGAATCAGATTTCGAATAAGAAAAAGTCAGCCGTAACCGCGTAACTCGTACCCGTGAGAAGAAAATAGAAAAAGTCTGTTTCGAATGCCATGATTTTTCGGAGTCATTTTTCCAAGGGAGGGAGGGTACTCTGGATTTTCGAGAAAAAAAAATTCAAGCAAAAAGGAAACCATTAGGTGCATTTTATAGAGAATCAGATTTCGAATAAGAAAAAGTCAACCGTAACCGCGTAGTTCGTACCCGTGAGAAAAAATCGAAAAAATCTGTTTCGAATGCCATGATTTTTCGGAGTCATTTTTCCAAGGGAGTGTACTGTGGATTTTCGAGAAAAAAAAATTTCAAGCTAAAAGGAAACCATTAGGTGCATTTTATAGAGAATCTGATTTCGAATAAGAAAAAGTCAACCGCAACCGCGTAACTCGTACCCGTGAGAAAAAAATCGAAAAAATCTGTTTCGAATGCCATGATTTTTCGGAGTCATTTTTCCAAGGGAGGGTAGTGTGGATTTTCGAGAAAAAAAAATTTCAAGCTAAAAGGAAACCATTAGGTGCATTTTATAGAGAATCAGATTTCGAATAAGAAAAAGTCAGCCGTAACCGCGTAACTCGTACCCGTGAGAAGAAAATAGAAAAAGTCTGTTTCGAATGCCATGATTTTTCGGAGTCATTTTTCCAAGGGAGGGCGGGTACTCTGGATTTTCGAGAAAAAAAAATTCAAGCAAAAAGGAAACCATTAGGTGCATTTTATAGAGAATCAGATTTCGAATAAGAAAAAGTCAACCGTAACCGCGTAGTTCGTACCCGTGAGAAAAAATCGAAAAAATCTGTTTCGAATGCCATGATTTTTCGGAGTCATTTTTCCAAGGGAGTGTACTGTGGATTTTGGAGAAAAAAAAATTTCAAGCTAAAAGGAAACCATTAGGTGCATTTTATAGAGAATCTGATTTCGAATAAGAAAAAGTCAACCGCAACCGCGTAACTCGTACCCGTGAGAAAAAAATCGAAAAAATCTGTTTCGAATGCCATGATTTTTCGGAGTCATTTTTCCAAGGGAGGGTAGTGTGGATTTTCGAGAAAAAAAAATTTCAAGCTAAAAGGAAACCATTAGGTGCATTTTATAGAGAATCAGATTTCGAATAAGAAAAAGTCAACCGTAACCGCGTAACTCGTACCCGTGAGAAGAAAATAGAAAAAGTCTGTTTCGAATGCCATGATTTTTCGGAGTCATTTTTCCAAGGGAGGGAGGGTACTCTGGATTTTCGAGAAAAAAAAATTCAAGCAAAAAGGAAACCATTAGGTGCATTTTATAGAGAATCAGATTTCGAATAAGAAAAAGTCAACCGTAACCGCGTAGTTCGTACCCGTGAGAAAAAATCGAAAAAATCTGTTTCGAATGCCATGATTTTTCGGAGTCATTTTTCCAAGGGAGGGTACTGTGGATTTTCGAGAAAAAAAATTTCAAGCTAAAAGGAAACCATTAGGTGCATTTTATAGAGAATCTGATTTCGAATAAGAAAAAGTCAACCGCAACCGCGTAACTCGTACCCGCGAGAAAAAATCGAAAAAATCTGTTTCGAATGCCATGATTTTTCGGAGTCATTTTTCCAAGGGAGTGTACTGTGGATTTTCGAGAAAAAAAATTTCAAGCTAAAAGGAAACCATTAGGTGCATTTTATAGAGAATCTGATTTCGAATAAGAAATGTCAACCGCAACCGCGTAACTCGTACCCGTGAGAAAAAAATCGAAAAAATCTGTTTCGAATGCCATGATTTTTCGGAGTCATTTTTCCAAGGGAGGGTAGTGTGGATTTTCGAGAAAAAAAAATTTCAAGCAAAAGGAAACCATTAGGTGCATTTTATAGAGAATCAGATTTCGAATAAGAAAAAGTCAACCGTAACCGCGTAACTCGTACCCGTGAGAAGAAAATAGAAAAAGTCTGTTTCGAATGCCATGATTTTTCGGAGTCATTTTTCCAAGGGAGGGAGGGTACTCTGGATTTTCGAGAAAAAAAAATTCAAGCAAAAAGGAAACCATTAGGTGCATTTTATAGAGAATCAGATTTCGAATAAGAAAAAGTCAACCGTAACCGCGTAGTTCGTACCCGTGAGAAAAAACCGAAAAAATCTGTTTCGAATGCCATGATTTTTCGGAGTCATTTTTCCAAGGGAGTGTACTGTGGACTTTCGAGAAAAAAAAATTTCAAGCTAAAAGGAAACCATTAGGTGCATTTTATAGAGAATCTGATTTCGAATAAGAAAAAGTCAACCGCAACCGCGTAACTCGTACCCGTGAGAAAAAAATCGAAAAAATCTGTTTCGAATGCCATGATTTTTCGGAGTCATTTTTCCAAGGGAGGGTACTGTGGATTTTCGAGAAAAAAAAATTTCAAGCTAAAAGGAAACCATTAGGTGCATTTTATAGAGAATCTGATTTCGAATAAGAAAAAGTCAACCGCAACCGCGTAACTCGTACCCGTGAGAAAAAAAATCGAAAAAATCTGTTTCGAATGCCATGATTTTTCGGAGTCATTTTTCCAAGGGAGGGTACTGTGGATTTTCGAGAAAAAAAAAAATTTCAAGCTAAAAGGAAACCATTAGGTGCATTTTATAGAGAATCTGTTTTCGACTAAGAAAAATAACTCGTACCCGTGAGAAAAAAATCTGTTTTGAATGCCATGATTTTTCGGAGCCATTTTTCCAAGGGAGTGTACTGTGGATTTTCGAGGAAAAAAAATTTCAAGCTAAAAGGAAATCATTAGGTGCATTTTATAGAGAATCAGATTTCGAATAAGAAAAAGTCAACCGTAACCGCGTAACTCGTACCCGTGAGAAGAAAATAGAAAAAGTCTGTTTCGAATGCCATGATTTTTCGGAGTCATTTTTCCAAGGGAGGGAGGGTACTCTGGATTTTCGAGAAAAAAAAATTCAAGCAAAAAGGAAACCATTAGGTGCATTTTATAGAGAATCAGATTTCGAATAAGAAAAAGTCAACCGCAACCGCGTAACTCGTACCCGCGAGAAAAAATCGAAAAAATCTGTTTCGAATGCCATGATTTTTCGGAGTCATTTTTCCAAGGGAGTGTACTGTGGATTTTCGAGAAAAAAAAATTTCAAGCTAAAAGGAAACCATTAGGTGCATTTTATAGAGAATCTGATTTCGAATAAGAAAAAGTCAACCGCAACCGCGTAACTCGTACCCGTGAGAAGAAAATAGAAAAAGTCTGTTTCGAATGCCATGATTTTTCGGAGTCATTTTTCCAAGGGAGGGTACTGTGGATTTTCGAGAAAAAAAAAAATTTCAAGCTAAAAGGAAACCATTAGGTGCATTTTATAGAGAATCTGTTTTCGACTAAGAAAAATAACTCGTACCCGTGAGAAAAAAATCTGTTTTGAATGCCATGATTTTTCGGAGCCATTTTTCCAAGGGAGTGTACTGTGGATTTTCGAGGAAAAAAAATTTCAAGCTAAAAGGAAATCATTAGGTGCATTTTATAGAGAATCAGATTTCGAATAAGAAAAAGTCAACCGTAACCGCGTAACTCGTACCCGTGAGAAGAAAATAGAAAAAGTCTGTTTCGAATGCCATGATTTTTCGGAGTCATTTTTCCAAGGGAGGGAGGGTACTCTGGATTTTCGAGAAAAAAAAATTCAAGCAAAAAGGAAACCATTAGGTGCATTTTATAGAGAATCAGATTTCGAATAAGAAAAAGTCAACCGCAACCGCGTAACTCGTACCCGCGAGAAAAAATCGAAAAAATCTGTTTCGAATGCCATGATTTTTCGGAGTCATTTTTCCAAGGGAGTGTACTGTGGATTTTCGAGAAAAAAAAATTTCAAGCTAAAAGGAAACCATTAGGTGCATTTTATAGAGAATCTGATTTCGAATAAGAAAAAGTCAACCGCAACCGCGTAACTCGTACCCGTGAGAAGAAAATAGAAAAAGTCTGTTTCGAATGCCATGATTTTTCGGAGTCATTTTTCCAAGGGAGGGAGGGTACTCTGGATTTTCGAGAAAAAAAAATTCAAGCAAAAAGGAAACCATTAGGTGCATTTTATAGAGAATCAGATTTCGAATAAGAAAAAGTCAACCGTAACCGCGTAGTTCGTACCCGTGAGAAAAAATCGAAAAAATCTGTTTCGAATGCCATGATTTTTCGGAGTCATTTTTCCAAGGGATGGATTTTCGAGAAAAAAAAATTTCAAGCTAAAAGGAAACCATTAGGTGCATTTTATAGAGAATCTGATTTCGAATAAGAAAAAGTCAACCGCAACCGCGTAACTCGTACCCGTGAGAAAAAAATCGAAAAAATCTGTTTCGAATGCCATGATTTTTCGGAGTCATTTTTCCAAGGGTGGGTACTGTGGATTTTCGAGAAAAAAAAATTTCAAGCTAAAAGGAAACCATTAGGTGCATTTTATAGAGAATCTGATTTCGAATAAGAAAAAGTCAACCGCAACCGCGTAACTCGTACCCGTGAGAAAAAAATCGAAAAAATCTGTTTCGAATGCCATGATTTTTCGGAGTCATTTTTCCAAGGGAGGGTAGTGTGGATTTTCGAGAAAAAAAAATTTCAAGCTAAAAGGAAACCATTAGGTGCATTTTATAGAGAATCAGATTTCGAATAAGAAAAAGTCAACCGTAACCGCGTAACTCGTACCCGTGAGAAGAAAATAGAAAAAGTCTGTTTCGAATGCCATGATTTTTCGGAGTCATTTTTCCAAGGGAGGGAGGGTACTCTGGATTTTCGAGAAAAAAAAATTCAAGCACAAAGGAAACCATTAGGTGCATTTTATAGAGAATCTGATTTCGAATAAGAAAAAGTCAACCGCAACCGCGTAACTCGTACCCGTGAGAAAAAAATCGAAAAAATCTGTTTCGAATGCCATGATTTTTCGGAGTCATTTTTCCAAGGGAGGGTACTGTGGATTTTCGAGAAAAAAAAATTTCAAGCTAAAAGGAAACCATTAGGTGCATTTTATAGAGAATCTGATTTCGAATAAGAAAAAGTCAACCGCAACCGCGTAACTCGTACCCGTGAGAAAAAAAATCGAAAAAATCTGTTTCGAATGCCATGATTTTTCGGAGTCATTTTTCCAAGGGAGGGTACTGTGGATTTTCGAGAAAAAAAAAAATTTCAAGCTAAAAGGAAACCATTAGGTGCATTTTATAGAGAATCTGTTTTCGACTAAGAAAAATAACTCGTACCCGTGAGAAAAAAATCTGTTTTGAATGCCATGATTTTTCGGAGCCATTTTTCCAAGGGAGTGTACTGTGGATTTTCGAGGAAAAAAAATTTCAAGCTAAAAGGAAATCATTAGGTGCATTTTATAGAGAATCAGATTTCGAATAAGAAAAAGTCAACCGTAACCGCGTAACTCGTACCCGTGAGAAGAAAATAGAAAAAGTCTGTTTCGAATGCCATGATTTTTCGGAGTCATTTTTCCAAGGGAGGGAGGGTACTCTGGATTTTCGAGAAAAAAAAATTCAAGCAAAAAGGAAACCATTAGGTGCATTTTATAGAGAATCAGATTTCGAATAAGAAAAAGTCAACCGCAACCGCGTAACTCGTACCCGCGAGAAAAAATCGAAAAAATCTGTTTCGAATGCCATGATTTTTCGGAGTCATTTTTCCAAGGGAGTGTACTGTGGATTTTCGAGAAAAAAAAATTTCAAGCTAAAAGGAAACCATTAGGTGCATTTTATAGAGAATCTGATTTCGAATAAGAAAAAGTCAACCGCAACCGCGTAACTCGTACCCGTGAGAAGAAAATAGAAAAAGTCTGTTTCGAATGCCATGATTTTTCGGAGTCATTTTTCCAAGGGAGGGAGGGTACTCTGGATTTTCGAGAAAAAAAAATTCAAGCAAAAAGGAAACCATTAGGTGCATTTTATAGAGAATCAGATTTCGAATAAGAAAAAGTCAACCGTAACCGCGTAGTTCGTACCCGTGAGAAAAAATCGAAAAAATCTGTTTCGAATGCCATGATTTTTCGGAGTCATTTTTCCAAGGGATGGATTTTCGAGAAAAAAAAATTTCAAGCTAAAAGGAAACCATTAGGTGCATTTTATAGAGAATCTGATTTCGAATAAGAAAAAGTCAACCGCAACCGCGTAACTCGTACCCGTGAGAAAAAAATCGAAAAAATCTGTTTCGAATGCCATGATTTTTCGGAGTCATTTTTCCAAGGGAGGGTAGTGTGGATTTTCGAGAAAAAAAAATTTCAAGCTAAAAGGAAACCATTAGGTGCATTTTATAGAGAATCAGATTTCGAATAAGAAAAAGTCAACCGTAACCGCGTAACTCGTACCCGTGAGAAGAAAATAGAAAAAGTCTGTTTCGAATGCCATGATTTTTCGGAGTCATTTTTCCAAGGGAGGGAGGGTACTCTGGATTTTCGAGAAAAAAAAATTCAAGCACAAAGGAAACCATTAGGTGCATTTTATAGAGAATCAGATTTCGAATAAGAAAAAGTCAACCGTAACCGCGTAGTTCGTACCCGTGAGAAAAAATCGAAAAAATCTGTTTCGAATGCCATGATTTTTCGGAGTCATTTTTCCAAGGGAGTGTACTGTGGATTTTCGAGAAAAAAAAATTTCAAGCTAAAAGGAAACCATTAGGTGCATTTTATAGAGAATCTGATTTCGAATAAGAAAAAGTCAACCGCAACCGCGTAACTCGTACCCGTGACAAAAAAATCAAAAAAATCTGTTTCGAATGCCATGATTTTTCGGAGTCATTTTTCCAAGGGAGTGTACTGTGGATTTTCGAGAAAAAAAAATTTCAAGCTAAAAGGAAACCATTAGGTGCATTTTATAGAGAATCTGATTTCGAATAAGAAAAAGTCAACCGCAACCGCGTAACTCGTACCCGTGAGAAAAAAATCGAAAAAATCTGTTTCGAATGGCATGATATCGGAGTCATTTTTCCAAGAGAGGGTACTGTGGATTTTCGAGAAAAAAAATTTTCAAGCTAAAAGGAAACCATTAGGTGCGTTTTATAGAGAATCTGATTTCGAATAAGAAAAAGTCAGCCGCAACCGCGTAACTCGTACCCGCGAGAAAAAATCGAAAAAATCTGTTTCGAATGCCATGATTTTTCGGAGTCATTTTTCCAAGGGAGTGTACTGTGGATTTTCGAGAAAAAAAAATTTCAAGCTAAAAGGAAACCATTAGGTGCATTTTATAGAGAATCTGTTTTCGACTAAGAAAAATAACTCGTACCCGTGAGAAAAAAATCTGTTTTGAATGCCATGATTTTTCGGAGCCATTTTTCCAAGGGAGTGTACTGTGGATTTTCGAGAAAAAAAAATTTCAAGCTAAAAGGAAACCATTAGGTGCGTTTTATAGAGAATCTGATTTCGAATAAGAAAAAGTCAGCCGCAACCCCGTAACTCGTACCCGTGAGAAAAAAATCGAAAAAAATCTGTTTTGAATGCCATGATTTTTCGGAGCCATTTTTCCAAGGGAGTGTACTGTGGATTTTCGAGAAAAAAAAATTTCAAGCTAAAAGGAAACCATTAGGTGCGTTTTATAGAGAATCTGATTTCGAATAAGAAAAAGTCAGCCGCAACCCCGTAACTCGTACCCGTGAGAAAAAAATCGAAAAAAATCTGTTTCGAATGCCATGATTTTTCGGAGTCATTTTTTCAAGGGAGGGTAATGTGGATTTTCGAGAAAAAAAAATTTCAAGCTAAAAGGAAACCATTAGGTGCATTTTATAGAGAATCTGATTTCGAATAAGAAAAAGTCAACCGCACTCGCGTAACTCGTACCCGTGAGAAAAAAATCGAAAAAATCTGTTTCGAATGCCATGATTTTTCGGAGTCATTTTTCCAAGGGAGTGTACTGTGGATTTTCGAGAAAAAAAAATTTCAAGCTAAAAGGAAACCATTAGGTGCATTTTATAGAGAATCTGTTTTCGACTAAGAAAAATAAATCGTACCCGTGAGAAAAAAATCTGTTTTGAATGCCATGATTTTTCGGAGCCATTTTTCCAAGGGAGTGTACTGTGGATTTTCGAGAAAAAAAAATTTCAAGCTAAAAGGAAACCATTAGGTGCGTTTTATAGAGAATCTGATTTCGAATAAGAAAAAGTCAGCCGCAACCCCGTAACTCGTACCCGTGAGAAAAAAATCGAAAAAAATCTGTTTCGAATGCCATGATTTTTCGGAGTCATTTTTTCAAGGGAGGGTAATGTGGATTTTCGAGAAAAAAAAATTTCAAGCTAAAAGGAAACCATTAGGTGCATTTTATAGAGAATCTGATTTCGAATAAGAAAAAGTCAACCGCACTCGCGTAACTCGTACCCGTGAGAAAAAAATCGAAAAAATCTGTTTCGAATGCCATGATTTTTCGGAGTCATTTTTCCAAGGGAGTGTACTGTGGATTTTCGAGAAAAAAAAATTTCAAGCTAAAAGGAAACCATTAGGTGCATTTTATAGAGAATCTGTTTTCGACTAAGAAAAATAACTCGTACCCGTGAGAAAAAAATCTGTTTTGAATGCCATGATTTTTCGGAGCCATTTTTCCAAGGGAGTGTACTGTGGATTTTCGAGAAAAAAAAATTTCAAGCTAAAAGGAAACCATTAGGTGCGTTTTATAGAGAATCTGATTTCGAATAAGAAAAAGTCAGCCGCAACCCCGTAACTCGTACCCGTGAGAAAAAAATCGAAAAAAATCTGTTTCGAATGCCATGATTTTTCGGAGTCATTTTTTCAAGGGAGGGTAATGTGGATTTTCGAGAAAAAAAAATTTCAAGCTAAAAGGAAACCATTAGGTGCATTTTATAGAGAATCTGATTTCGAATAAGAAAAAGTCAACCGCACTCGCGTAACTCGTACCCGTGAGAAAAAAATCGAAAAAATCTGTTTCGAATGCCATGATTTTTCGGAGTCATTTTTCCAAGGGAGTGTACTGTGGATTTTCGAGAAAAAAAAATTTCAAGCTAAAAGGAAACCATTAGGTGCATTTTATAGAGAATCTGATTTCGAATAAGAAAAAGTGAACTGCAACCGCGTAACTCGTACCCGTGAGAAAAAAAATCGAAAAAATCTGTTTCGAATGCCATGATTTTTCGGAGTCATTTTTCCAAGGGAGTGTACTGTGGATTTTCGAGAAAAAAAAATTTCAAGCTAAAAGGAAACCATTAGGTGCATTTTATAGAGAATCTGATTTCGAATAAGAAAAAGTCAACCGCAACCGCGTAACTCGTACCCGTGAGAAAAAAATCGAAAAAATCTGTTTCGAATGCCATGATTTTTCGGAGTCATTTTTCCAAGGGAGGGTATTGTGGATTTTCGAGAAAAAAAAATTTCAAGCTAAAAGGAAACCATTAGGTGCATTTTATAGAGAATCTGATTTCGAATAAGAAAAAGTGAACTGCAACCGCGTAACTCGTACCCGTGAGAAAAAAAATCGAAAAAATCTGTTTCGAATGCCATGATTTTTCGGAGTCATTTTTCCAAGGGAGTGTACTGTGGATTTTCGAGAAAAAAAAATTTCAAGCTAAAAGGAAACCATTAGGTGCATTTTATAGAGAATCTGATTTCGAATAAGAAAAAGTCAACCGCAACCGCGTAACTCGTACCCGTGAGAAAAAAATCGAAAAAATCTGTTTCGAATGCCATGATTTTTCGGAGTCATTTTTCCAAGGCAGGGTACTGTGGATTTTCGAGAAAAAAAAATTTCAAGCTAAAAGGAAACCATTAGGTGCATTTTATAGAGAATCTGTTTTCGACTAAGAAAAATAACTCGTACCCGTGAGAAAAAAATCTGTTTTGAATGCCATGATTTTTCGGAGCCATTTTTCCAAGGGAGTGTACTGTGGATTTTCGAGGAAAAAAAATTTCAAGCTAAAAGGAAACCATTAGGTGCATTTTATAGAGAATCAGATTTCGAATAAGAAAAAGTCAGCCGTAACCGCGTAACTCGTACCCGTGAGAAGAAAATAGAAAAAGTCTGTTTCGAATGCCATGATTTTTCGGAGTCATTTTTCCAAGGGAGGGAGGGTACTCTGGATTTTCGAGAAAAAAAAATTCAAGCAAAAAGGAAACCATTAGGTGCATTTTATAGAGAATCAGATTTCGAATAAGAAAAAGTCAACCGTAACCGCGTAGTTCGTACCCGTGAGAAAAAATCGAAAAAATCTGTTTCGAATGCCATGATTTTTCGGAGTCATTTTTCCAAGGGAGTGTACTGTGGATTTTCGAGAAAAAAAAATTTCAAGCTAAAAGGAAACCATTAGGTGCATTTTATAGAGAATCTGATTTCGAATAAGAAAAAGTCAACCGCAACCGCGTAACTCGTACCCGTGAGAAAAAAATCGAAAAAATCTGTTTCGAATGCCATGATTTTTCGGAGTCATTTTTCCAAGGGAGGGTAGTGTGGATTTTCGAGAAAAAAAAATTTCAAGCTAAAAGGAAACCATTAGGTGCATTTTATAGAGAATCAGATTTCGAATAAGAAAAAGTCAACCGTAACCGCGTAACTCGTACCCGTGAGAAGAAAATAGAAAAAGTCTGTTTCGAATGCCATGATTTTTCGGAGTCATTTTTCCAAGGGAGGGAGGGTACTCTGGATTTTCGAGAAAAAAAAATTCAAGCAAAAAGGAAACCATTAGGTGCATTTTATAGAGAATCAGATTTCGAATAAGAAAAAGTCAACCGTAACCGCGTAGTTCGTACCCGTGAGAAAAAATCGAAAAAATCTGTTACGAATGCCATGATTTTTCGGAGTCATTTTTCCAAGGGAGGGTACTGTGGATTTTCGAGAAAAAAAAATTTCAAGCTAAAAGGAAACCATTAGGTGCATTTTATAGAGAATCTGATTTCGAATAAGAAAAAGTCAACCGCAACCGCGTAACTCGTACCCGCGAGAAAAAATCGAAAAAATCTGTTTCGAATGCCATGATTTTTCGGAGTCATTTTTCCAAGGGAGTATACTGTGGATTTTCGAGAAAAAAAAATTTCAAGCTAAAAGGAAACCATTAGGTGCATTTTATAGAGAATCTGATTTCGAATAAGAAATGTCAACCGCAACCGCGTAACTCGTACCCGTGAGAAAAAAATCGAAAAAATCTGTTTCGAATGCCATGATTTTTCGGAGTCATTTTTCCAAGGGAGGGTAGTGTGGATTTTCGAGAAAAAAAAATTTCAAGCAAAAGGAAACCATTAGGTGCATTTTATAGAGAATCAGATTTCGAATAAGAAAAAGTCAACCGTAACCGCGTAACTCGTACCCGTGAGAAGAAAATAGAAAAAGTCTGTTTCGAATGCCATGATTTTTCGGAGTCATTTTTCCAAGGGAGGGAGGGTACTCTGGATTTTCGAGAAAAAAAAATTCAAGCAAAAAGGAAACCATTAGGTGCATTTTATAGAGAATCAGATTTCGAATAAGAAAAAGTCAACCGTAACCGCGTAGTTCGTACCCGTGAGAAAAAATCGAAAAAATCTGTTTCGAATGCCATGATTTTTCGGAGTCATTTTTCCAAGGGAGTGTACTGTGGATTTTCGAGAAAAAAAAATTTCAAGCTAAAAGGAAACCATTAGGTGCATTTTATAGAGAATCTGATTTCGAATAAGAAAAAGTCAACCGCAACCGCGTAACTCGTACCCGTGAGAAAAAAATCGAAAAAATCTGTTTCGAATGCCATGATTTTTCGGAGTCATTTTTCCAAGGGAGGGTAGTGTGGATTTTCGAGAAAAAAAAATTTCAAGCTAAAAGGAAACCATTAGGTGCATTTTATAGAGAATCAGATTTCGAATAAGAAAAAGTCAACCGTAACCGCGTAACTCGTACCCGTGAGAAGAAAATAGAAAAAGTCTGTTTCGAATGCCATGATTTTTCGGAGTCATTTTTCCAAGGGAGGGAGGGTACTCTGGATTTTCGAGAAAAAAAAATTCAAGCAAAAAGGAAACCATTAGGTGCATTTTATAGAGAATCAGATTTCGAATAAGAAAAAGTCAACCGTAACCGCGTAGTTCGTACCCGTGAGAAAAAATCGAAAAAATCTGTTACGAATGCCATGATTTTTCGGAGTCATTTTTCCAAGGGAGGGTACTGTGGATTTTCGAGAAAAAAAAATTTCAAGCTAAAAGGAAACCATTAGGTGCATTTTATAGAGAATCTGATTTCGAATAAGAAAAAGTCAACCGCAACCGCGTAACTCGTACCCGCGAGAAAAAATCGAAAAAATCTGTTTCGAATGCCATGATTTTTCGGAGTCATTTTTCCAAGGGAGTATACTGTGGATTTTCGAGAAAAAAAAATTTCAAGCTAAAAGGAAACCATTAGGTGCATTTTATAGAGAATCTGATTTCGAATAAGAAATGTCAACCGCAACCGCGTAACTCGTACCCGTGAGAAAAAAATCGAAAAAATCTGTTTCGAATGCCATGATTTTTCGGAGTCATTTTTCCAAGGGAGGGTAGTGTGGATTTTCGAGAAAAAAAAATTTCAAGCAAAAGGAAACCATTAGGTGCATTTTATAGAGAATCAGATTTCGAATAAGAAAAAGTCAACCGTAACCGCGTAACTCGTACCCGTGAGAAGAAAATAGAAAAAGTCTGTTTCGAATGCCATGATTTTTCGGAGTCATTTTTCCAAGGGAGGGAGGGTACTCTGGATTTTCGAGAAAAAAAAATTCAAGCAAAAAGGAAACCATTAGGTGCATTTTATAGAGAATCTGTTTTCGACTAAGAAAAATAAATCGTACCCGTGAGAAAAAAATCTGTTTTGAATGCCATGATTTTTCGGAGCCATTTTTCCAAGGGAGTGTACTGTGGATTTTCGAGAAAAAAAAATTTCAAGCTAAAAGGAAACCATTAGGTGCGTTTTATAGAGAATCTGATTTCGAATAAGAAAAAGTCAGCCGCAACCCCGTAACTCGTACCCGTGAGAAAAAAATCGAAAAAAATCTGTTTCGAATGCCATGATTTTTCGGAGTCATTTTTTCAAGGGAGGGTAATGTGGATTTTCGAGAAAAAAAAATTTCAAGCTAAAAGGAAACCATTAGGTGCATTTTATAGAGAATCTGATTTCGAATAAGAAAAAGTCAGCCGCAACCGCGTAACTCGTACCCGCGAGAAAAAATCGAAAAAATCTGTTTCGAATGCCATGATTTTTCGGAGTCATTTTTCCAAGGGAGTGTACTGTGGATTTTCGAGAAAAAAAAATTTCAAGCTAAAAGGAAACCATTAGGTGCATTTTATAGAGAATCTGTTTTCGACTAAGAAAAATAACTCGTACCCGTGAGAAAAAAATCTGTTTTGAATGCCATGATTTTTCGGAGCCATTTTTCCAAGGGAGTGTACTGTGGATTTTCGAGAAAAAAAAATTTCAAGCTAAAAGGAAACCATTAGGTGCGTTTTATAGAGAATCTGATTTCGAATAAGAAAAAGTCAGCCGCAACCCCGTAACTCGTACCCGTGAGAAAAAAATCGAAAAAAATCTGTTTTGAATGCCATGATTTTTCGGAGCCATTTTTCCAAGGGAGTGTACTGTGGATTTTCGAGAAAAAAAAATTTCAAGCTAAAAGGAAACCATTAGGTGCGTTTTATAGAGAATCTGATTTCGAATAAGAAAAAGTCAGCCGCAACCCCGTAACTCGTACCCGTGAGAAAAAAATCGAAAAAAATCTGTTTCGAATGCCATGATTTTTCGGAGTCATTTTTTCAAGGGAGGGTAATGTGGATTTTCGAGAAAAAAAAATTTCAAGCTAAAAGGAAACCATTAGGTGCATTTTATAGAGAATCTGATTTCGAATAAGAAAAAGTCAGCCGCAACCGCGTAACTCGTACCCGCGAGAAAAAATCGAAAAAATCTGTTTCGAATGCCATGATTTTTCGGAGTCATTTTTCCAAGGGAGTGTACTGTGGATTTTCGAGAAAAAAAAATTTCAAGCTAAAAGGAAACCATTAGGTGCATTTTATAGAGAATCTGTTTTCGACTAAGAAAAATAACTCGTACCCGTGAGAAAAAAATCTGTTTTGAATGCCATGATTTTTCGGAGCCATTTTTCCAAGGGAGTGTACTGTGGATTTTCGAGAAAAAAAAATTTCAAGCTAAAAGGAAACCATTAGGTGCGTTTTATAGAGAATCTGATTTCGAATAAGAAAAAGTCAGCCGCAACCCCGTAACTCGTACCCGTGAGAAAAAAATCGAAAAAAATCTGTTTTGAATGCCATGATTTTTCGGAGCCATTTTTCCAAGGGAGTGTACTGTGGATTTTCGAGAAAAAAAAATTTCAAGCTAAAAGGAAACCATTAGGTGCGTTTTATAGAGAATCTGATTTCGAATAAGAAAAAGTCAGCCGCAACCCCGTAACTCGTACCCGTGAGAAAAAAATCGAAAAAAATCTGTTTCGAATGCCATGATTTTTCGGAGTCATTTTTTCAAGGGAGGGTAATGTGGATTTTCGAGAAAAAAAAATTTCAAGCTAAAAGGAAACCATTAGGTGCATTTTATAGAGAATCTGATTTCGAATAAGAAAAAGTCAACCGCACTCGCGTAACTCGTACCCGTGAGAAAAAAATCGAAAAAATCTGTTTCGAATGCCATGATTTTTCGGAGTCATTTTTCCAAGGGAGTGTACTGTGGATTTTCGAGAAAAAAAAATTTCAAGCTAAAAGGAAACCATTAGGTGCATTTTATAGAGAATCTGTTTTCGACTAAGAAAAATAAATCGTACCCGTGAGAAAAAAATCTGTTTTGAATGCCATGATTTTTCGGAGCCATTTTTCCAAGGGAGTGTACTGTGGATTTTCGAGAAAAAAAAATTTCAAGCTAAAAGGAAACCATTAGGTGCGTTTTATAGAGAATCTGATTTCGAATAAGAAAAAGTCAGCCGCAACCCCGTAACTCGTACCCGTGAGAAAAAAATCGAAAAAAATCTGTTTCGAATGCCATGATTTTTCGGAGTCATTTTTTCAAGGGAGGGTAATGTGGATTTTCGAGAAAAAAAAATTTCAAGCTAAAAGGAAACCATTAGGTGCATTTTATAGAGAATCTGATTTCGAATAAGAAAAAGTCAACCGCACTCGCGTAACTCGTACCCGTGAGAAAAAAATCGAAAAAATCTGTTTCGAATGCCATGATTTTTCGGAGTCATTTTTCCAAGGGAGTGTACTGTGGATTTTCGAGAAAAAAAAATTTCAAGCTAAAAGGAAACCATTAGGTGCATTTTATAGAGAATCTGTTTTCGACTAAGAAAAATAACTCGTACCCGTGAGAAAAAAATCTGTTTTGAATGCCATGATTTTTCGGAGCCATTTTTCCAAGGGAGTGTACTGTGGATTTTCGAGAAAAAAAAATTTCAAGCTAAAAGGAAACCATTAGGTGCGTTTTATAGAGAATCTGATTTCGAATAAGAAAAAGTCAGCCGCAACCCCGTAACTCGTACCCGTGAGAAAAAAATCGAAAAAAATCTGTTTCGAATGCCATGATTTTTCGGAGTCATTTTTTCAAGGGAGGGTAATGTGGATTTTCGAGAAAAAAAAATTTCAAGCTAAAAGGAAACCATTAGGTGCATTTTATAGAGAATCTGATTTCGAATAAGAAAAAGTCAACCGCACTCGCGTAACTCGTACCCGTGAGAAAATAATCGAAAAAATCTGTTTCGAATGCCATGATTTTTCGGAGTCATTTTTCCAAGGGAGTGTACTGTGGATTTTCGAGAAAAAAAAATTTCAAGCTAAAAGGAAACCATTAGGTGCATTTTATAGAGAATCTGATTTCGAATAAGAAAAAGTGAACTGCAACCGCGTAACTCGTACCCGTGAGAAAAAAAATCGAAAAAATCTGTTTCGAATGCCATGATTTTTCGGAGTCATTTTTCCAAGGGAGTGTACTGTGGATTTTCGAGAAAAAAAAATTTCAAGCTAAAAGGAAACCATTAGGTGCATTTTATAGAGAATCTGATTTCGAATAAGAAAAAGTCAACCGCAACCGCGTAACTCGTACCCGTGAGAAAAAAATCGAAAAAATCTGTTTCGAATGCCATGATTTTTCGGAGTCATTTTTCCAAGGGAGGGTAGTGTGGATTTTCGAGAAAAAAAAATTTCAAGCTAAAAGGAAACCATTAGGTGCATTTTATAGAGAATCTGATTTCGAATAAGAAAAAGTCAACCGCAACCGCGTAAATCGTACCCGCGAGAAAAAATCGAAAAAATCTGTTTCGAATGCCATGATTTTTCGGAGTCATTTTTCCAAGGGAGTGTACTGTGGATTTTCGAGAAAAAAAAATTTCAAGCTAAAAGGAAACCATTAGGTGCATTTTATAGAGAATCTGATTTCGAATAAGAAAAAGTGAACTGCAACCGCGTAACTCGTACCCGTGAGAAAAAAAATCGAAAAAATCTGTTTCGAATGCCATGATTTTTCGGAGTCATTTTTCCAAGGGAGTGTACTGTGGATTTTCGAGAAAAAAAAATTTCAAGCTAAAAGGAAACCATTAGGTGCATTTTATAGAGAATCTGATTTCGAATAAGAAAAAGTCAACCGCAACCGCGTAACTCGTACCCGTGAGAAAAAAATCGAAAAAATCTGTTTCGAATGCCATGATTTTTCGGAGTCATTTTTCCAAGGCAGGGTACTGTGGATTTTCGAGAAAAAAAAATTTCAAGCTAAAAGGAAACCATTAGGTGCATTTTATAGAGAATCTGTTTTCGACTAAGAAAAATAACTCGTACCCGTGAGAAAAAAATCTGTTTTGAATGCCATGATTTTTCGGAGCCATTTTTCCAAGGGAGTGTACTGTGGATTTTCGAGGAAAAAAAATTTCAAGCTAAAAGGGAACCATTAGGTGCATTTTATAGAGAATCAGATTTCGAATAAGAAAAAGTCAGCCGTAACCGCGTAACTCGTACCCGTGAGAAGAAAATAGAAAAAGTCTGTTTCGAATGCCATGATTTTTCGGAGTCATTTTTCCAAGGGAGGGAGGGTACTCTGGATTTTCGAGAAAAAAAAATTCAAGCAAAAAGGAAACCATTAGGTGCATTTTATAGAGAATCAGATTTCGAATAAGAAAAAGTCAACCGTAACCGCGTAGTTCGTACCCGTGAGAAAAAATCGAAAAAATCTGTTTCGAATGCCATGATTTTTCGGAGTCATTTTTCCAAGGGAGTGTACTGTGGATTTTCGAGAAAAAAAAATTTCAAGCTAAAAGGAAACCATTAGGTGCATTTTATAGAGAATCTGATTTCGAATAAGAAAAAGTCAACCGCAACCGCGTAACTCGTACCCGTGAGAAAAAAATCGAAAAAATCTGTTTCGAATGCCATGATTTTTCGGAGTCATTTTTCCAAGGGAGGGTAGTGTGGATTTTCGAGAAAAAAAAATTTCAAGCTAAAAGGAAACCATTAGGTGCATTTTATAGAGAATCAGATTTCGAATAAGAAAAAGTCAACCGTAACCGCGTAACTCGTACCCGTGAGAAGAAAATAGAAAAAGTCTGTTTCGAATGCCATGATTTTTCGGAGTCATTTTTCCAAGGGAGGGAGGGTACTCTGGATTTTCGAGAAAAAAAAATTCAAGCAAAAAGGAAACCATTAGGTGCATTTTATAGAGAATCAGATTTCGAATAAGAAAAAGTCAACCGTAACCGCGTAGTTCGTACCCGTGAGAAAAAATCGAAAAAATCTGTTACGAATGCCATGATTTTTCGGAGTCATTTTTCCAAGGGAGGGTACTGTGGATTTTCGAGAAAAAAAAATTTCAAGCTAAAAGGAAACCATTAGGTGCATTTTATAGAGAATCTGATTTCGAATAAGAAAAAGTCAACCGCAACCGCGTAACTCGTACCCGCGAGAAAAAATCGAAAAAATCTGTTTCGAATGCCATGATTTTTCGGAGTCATTTTTCCAAGGGAGTATACTGTGGATTTTCGAGAAAAAAAAATTTCAAGCTAAAAGGAAACCATTAGGTGCATTTTATAGAGAATCTGATTTCGAATAAGAAATGTCAACCGCAACCGCGTAACTCGTACCCGTGAGAAAAAAATCGAAAAAATCTGTTTCGAATGCCATGATTTTTCGGAGTCATTTTTCCAAGGGAGGGTAGTGTGGATTTTCGAGAAAAAAAAATTTCAAGCAAAAGGAAACCATTAGGTGCATTTTATAGAGAATCAGATTTCGAATAAGAAAAAGTCAACCGTAACCGCGTAACTCGTACCCGTGAGAAGAAAATAGAAAAAGTCTGTTTCGAATGCCATGATTTTTCGGAGTCATTTTTCCAAGGGAGGGAGGGTACTCTGGATTTTCGAGAAAAAAAAATTCAAGCAAAAAGGAAACCATTAGGTGCATTTTATAGAGAATCAGATTTCGAATAAGAAAAAGTCAACCGTAACCGCGTAGTTCGTACCCGTGAGAAAAAATCGAAAAAATCTGTTTCGAATGCCATGATTTTTCGGAGTCATTTTTCCAAGGGAGTGTACTGTGGATTTTCGAGAAAAAAAAATTTCAAGCTAAAAGGAAACCATTAGGTGCATTTTATAGAGAATCTGATTTCGAATAAGAAAAAGTCAACCGCAACCGCGTAACTCGTACCCGTGAGAAAAAAATCGAAAAAATCTGTTTCGAATGCCATGATTTTTCGGAGTCATTTTTCCAAGGGAGGGTAGTGTGGATTTTCGAGAAAAAAAAATTTCAAGCTAAAAGGAAACCATTAGGTGCATTTTATAGAGAATCAGATTTCGAATAAGAAAAAGTCAACCGTAACCGCGTAACTCGTACCCGTGAGAAGAAAATAGAAAAAGTCTGTTTCGAATGCCATGATTTTTCGGAGTCATTTTTCCAAGGGAGGGAGGGTACTCTGGATTTTCGAGAAAAAAAAATTCAAGCAAAAAGGAAACCATTAGGTGCATTTTATAGAGAATCAGATTTCGAATAAGAAAAAGTCAACCGTAACCGCGTAGTTCGTACCCGTGAGAAAAAATCGAAAAAATCTGTTACGAATGCCATGATTTTTCGGAGTCATTTTTCCAAGGGAGGGTACTGTGGATTTTCGAGAAAAAAAAATTTCAAGCTAAAAGGAAACCATTAGGTGCATTTTATAGAGAATCTGATTTCGAATAAGAAAAAGTCAACCGCAACCGCGTAACTCGTACCCGCGAGAAAAAATCGAAAAAATCTGTTTCGAATGCCATGATTTTTCGGAGTCATTTTTCCAAGGGAGGGTAGTGTGGATTTTCGAGAAAAAAAAATTTCAAGCTAAAAGGAAACCATTAGGTGCATTTTATAGAGAATCAGATTTCGAATAAGAAAAAGTCAACCGTAACCGCGTAACTCGTACCCGTGAGAAGAAAATAGAAAAAGTCTGTTTCGAATGCCATGATTTTTCGGAGTCATTTTTCCAAGGGAGGGAGGGTACTCTGGATTTTCGAGAAAAAAAAATTCAAGCAAAAAGGAAACCATTAGGTGCATTTTATAGAGAATCAGATTTCGAATAAGAAAAAGTCAACCGTAACCGCGTAGTTCGTACCCGTGAGAAAAAATCGAAAAAATCTGTTACGAATGCCATGATTTTTCGGAGTCATTTTTCCAAGGGAGGGTACTGTGGATTTTCGAGAAAAAAAAATTTCAAGCTAAAAGGAAACCATTAGGTGCATTTTATAGAGAATC
The DNA here is from genome assembly GCF_987345545.1 of Pholcus phalangioides. Lineage (NCBI taxonomy): Eukaryota > Metazoa > Arthropoda > Arachnida > Araneae > Pholcidae > Pholcus > Pholcus phalangioides. The sequence continues at coordinate 9,773,233 of NW_028301597.1, read as the reverse complement.
TGATTTCGAATAAGAAAAAGTCAACCGCAACCGCGTAACTCGTACCCGCGAGAAAAAATCGAAAAAATCTGTTTCGAATGCCATGATTTTTCGGAGTCATTTTTCCAAGGGAGTATACTGTGGATTTTCGAGAAAAAAAAATTTCAAGCTAAAAGGAAACCATTAGGTGCATTTTATAGAGAATCTGATTTCGAATAAGAAATGTCAACCGCAACCGCGTAACTCGTACCCGTGAGAAAAAAATCGAAAAAATCTGTTTCGAATGCCATGATTTTTCGGAGTCATTTTTCCAAGGGAGGGTAGTGTGGATTTTCGAGAAAAAAAAATTTCAAGCAAAAGGAAACCATTAGGTGCATTTTATAGAGAATCAGATTTCGAATAAGAAAAAGTCAACCGTAACCGCGTAACTCGTACCCGTGAGAAGAAAATAGAAAAAGTCTGTTTCGAATGCCATGATTTTTCGGAGTCATTTTTCCAAGGGAGGGAGGGTACTCTGGATTTTCGAGAAAAAAAAATTCAAGCAAAAAGGAAACCATTAGGTGCATTTTATAGAGAATCAGATTTCGAATAAGAAAAAGTCAACCGTAACCGCGTAGTTCGTACCCGTGAGAAAAAATCGAAAAAATCTGTTTCGAATGCCATGATTTTTCGGAGTCATTTTTCCAAGGGAGTGTACTGTGGATTTTCGAGAAAAAAAAATTTCAAGCTAAAAGGAAACCATTAGGTGCATTTTATAGAGAATCTGATTTCGAATAAGAAAAAGTCAACCGCAACCGCGTAACTCGTACCCGTGAGAAAAAAATCGAAAAAATCTGTTTCGAATGCCATGATTTTTCGGAGTCATTTTTCCAAGGGAGGGTAGTGTGGATTTTCGAGAAAAAAAAATTTCAAGCTAAAAGGAAACCATTAGGTGCATTTTATAGAGAATCAGATTTCGAATAAGAAAAAGTCAACCGTAACCGCGTAACTCGTACCCGTGAGAAGAAAATAGAAAAAGTCTGTTTCGAATGCCATGATTTTTCGGAGTCATTTTTCCAAGGGAGGGAGGGTACTCTGGATTTTCGAGAAAAAAAAATTCAAGCAAAAAGGAAACCATTAGGTGCATTTTATAGAGAATCAGATTTCGAATAAGAAAAAGTCAACCGTAACCGCGTAGTTCGTACCCGTGAGAAAAAATCGAAAAAATCTGTTACGAATGCCATGATTTTTCGGAGTCATTTTTCCAAGGGAGGGTACTGTGGATTTTCGAGAAAAAAAAATTTCAAGCTAAAAGGAAACCATTAGGTGCATTTTATAGAGAATCTGATTTCGAATAAGAAAAAGTCAACCGCAACCGCGTAACTCGTACCCGCGAGAAAAAATCGAAAAAATCTGTTTCGAATGCCATGATTTTTCGGAGTCATTTTTCCAAGGGAGTATACTGTGGATTTTCGAGAAAAAAAAATTTCAAGCTAAAAGGAAACCATTAGGTGCATTTTATAGAGAATCTGATTTCGAATAAGAAATGTCAACCGCAACCGCGTAACTCGTACCCGTGAGAAAAAAATCGAAAAAATCTGTTTCGAATGCCATGATTTTTCGGAGTCATTTTTCCAAGGGAGGGTAGTGTGGATTTTCGAGAAAAAAAAATTTCAAGCAAAAGGAAACCATTAGGTGCATTTTATAGAGAATCAGATTTCGAATAAGAAAAAGTCAACCGTAACCGCGTAACTCGTACCCGTGAGAAGAAAATAGAAAAAGTCTGTTTCGAATGCCATGATTTTTCGGAGTCATTTTTCCAAGGGAGGGAGGGTACTCTGGATTTTCGAGAAAAAAAAATTCAAGCAAAAAGGAAACCATTAGGTGCATTTTATAGAGAATCTGTTTTCGACTAAGAAAAATAAATCGTACCCGTGAGAAAAAAATCTGTTTTGAATGACATGATTTTTCGGAGCCATTTTTCCAAGGGAGTGTACTGTGGATTTTCGAGAAAAAAAAATTTCAAGCTAAAAGGAAACCATTAGGTGCGTTTTATAGAGAATCTGATTTCGAATAAGAAAAAGTCAGCCGCAACCCCGTAACTCGTACCCGTGAGAAAAAAATCGAAAAAAATCTGTTTCGAATGCCATGATTTTTCGGAGTCATTTTTTCAAGGGAGGGTAATGTGGATTTTCGAGAAAAAAAAATTTCAAGCTAAAAGGAAACCATTAGGTGCATTTTATAGAGAATCTGATTTCGAATAAGAAAAAGTCAACCGCACTCGCGTAACTCGTACCCGTGAGAAAAAAATCGAAAAAATCTGTTTCGAATGCCATGATTTTTCGGAGTCATTTTTCCAAGGGAGTGTACTGTGGATTTTCGAGAAAAAAAAATTTCAAGCTAAAAGGAAACCATTAGGTGCGTTTTATAGAGAATCTGATTTCGAATAAGAAAAAGTCAGCCGCAACCCCGTAACTCGTACCCGTGAGAAAAAAATCGAAAAAAATCTGTTTCGAATGCCATGATTTTTCGGAGTCATTTTTTCAAGGGAGGGTAATGTGGATTTTCGAGAAAAAAAAATTTCAAGCTAAAAGGAAACCATTAGGTGCATTTTATAGAGAATCTGATTTCGAATAAGAAAAAGTCAACCGCACTCGCGTAACTCGTACCCGTGAGAAAAAAATCGAAAAAATCTGTTTCGAATGCCATGATTTTTCGGAGTCATTTTTCCAAGGGAGGCTACTGTGGATTTTCGAGAAAAAAAAATTTCAAGCTAAAAGGAAACCATTAGGTGCATTTTATAGAGAATCTGATTTCGAATAAGAAAAAGTCAACCGCAACCGCGTAACTCGTACCCGTGAGAAAAAAATCGAAAAAATCTGTTTCGAATGCCATGATTTTTCGGAGTCATTTTTCCAAGGGAGGGTAGTGTGGATTTTCGAGAAAAAAAAATTTCAAGCTAAAAGGAAACCATTAGGTGCATTTTATAGAGAATCTGATTTCGAATAAGAAAAAGTGAACTGCAACCGCGTAACTCGTACCCGTGAGAAAAAAAATCGAAAAAATCTGTTTCGAATGCCATGATTTTTCGGAGTCATTTTTCCAAGGGAGTGTACTGTGGATTTTCGAGAAAAAAAAATTTCAAGCTAAAAGGAAACCATTAGGTGCATTTTATAGAGAATCTGATTTCGAATAAGAAAAAGTCAACCGCAACCGCGTAACTCGTACCCGTGAGAAAAAAATCGAAAAAATCTGTTTCGAATGCCATGATTTTTCGGAGTCATTTTTCCAAGGGAGGGTAGTGTGGATTTTCGAGAAAAAAAAATTTCAAGCAAAAGGAAACCATTAGGTGCATTTTATAGAGAATCAGATTTCGAATAAGAAAAAGTCAACCGTAACCGCGTAACTCGTACCCGTGAGAAGAAAATAGAAAAAGTCTGTTTCGAATGCCATGATTTTTCGGAGTCATTTTTCCAAGGGAGGGAGGGTACTCTGGATTTTCGAGAAAAAAAAATTCAAGCAAAAAGGAAACCATTAGGTGCATTTTATAGAGAATCTGTTTTCGACTAAGAAAAATAAATCGTACCCGTGAGAAAAAAATCTGTTTTGAATGCCATGATTTTTCGGAGCCATTTTTCCAAGGGAGTGTACTGTGGATTTTCGAGAAAAAAAAATTTCAAGCTAAAAGGAAACCATTAGGTGCGTTTTATAGAGAATCTGATTTCGAATAAGAAAAAGTCAGCCGCAACCCCGTAACTCGTACCCGTGAGAAAAAAATCGAAAAAAATCTGTTTCGAATGCCATGATTTTTCGGAGTCATTTTTTCAAGGGAGGGTAATGTGGATTTTCGAGAAAAAAAAATTTCAAGCTAAAAGGAAACCATTAGGTGCATTTTATAGAGAATCTGATTTCGAATAAGAAAAAGTCAACCGCACTCGCGTAACTCGTACCCGTGAGAAAAAAATCGAAAAAATCTGTTTCGAATGCCATGATTTTTCGGAGTCATTTTTCCAAGGGAGTGTACTGTGGATTTTCGAGAAAAAAAAATTTCAAGCTAAAAGGAAACCATTAGGTGCATTTTATAGAGAATCTGTTTTCGACTAAGAAAAATAACTCGTACCCGTGAGAAAAAAATCTGTTTTGAATGCCATGATTTTTCGGAGCCATTTTTCCAAGGGAGTGTACTGTGGATTTTCGAGAAAAAAAAATTTCAAGCTAAAAGGAAACCATTAGGTGCGTTTTATAGAGAATCTGATTTCGAATAAGAAAAAGTCAGCCGCAACCCCGTAACTCGTACCCGTGAGAAAAAAATCGAAAAAAATCTGTTTCGAATGCCATGATTTTTCGGAGTCATTTTTTCAAGGGAGGGTAATGTGGATTTTCGAGAAAAAAAAATTTCAAGCTAAAAGGAAACCATTAGGTGCATTTTATAGAGAATCTGATTTCGAATAAGAAAAAGTCAACCGCACTCGCGTAACTCGTACCCGTGAGAAAAAAATCGAAAAAATCTGTTTCGAATGCCATGATTTTTCGGAGTCATTTTTCCAAGGGAGGCTACTGTGGATTTTCGAGAAAAAAAAATTTCAAGCTAAAAGGAAACCATTAGGTGCATTTTATAGAGAATCTGATTTCGAATAAGAAAAAGTCAACCGCAACCGCGTAACTCGTACCCGTGAGAAAAAAATCGAAAAAATCTGTTTCGAATGCCATGATTTTTCGGAGTCATTTTTCCAAGGGAGGGTAGTGTGGATTTTCGAGAAAAAAAAATTTCAAGCTAAAAGGAAACCATTAGGTGCATTTTATAGAGAATCTGATTTCGAATAAGAAAAAGTGAACTGCAACCGCGTAACTCGTACCCGTGAGAAAAAAAATCGAAAAAATCTGTTTCGAATGCCATGATTTTTCGGAGTCATTTTTCCAAGGGAGTGTACTGTGGATTTTCGAGAAAAAAAAATTTCAAGCTAAAAGGAAACCATTAGGTGCATTTTATAGAGAATCTGATTTCGAATAAGAAAAAGTCAACCGCAACCGCGTAACTCGTACCCGTGAGAAAAAAATCGAAAAAATCTGTTTCGAATGCCATGATTTTTCGGAGTCATTTTTCCAAGGGAGGGTAGTGTGGATTTTCGAGAAAAAAAAATTTCAAGCTAAAAGGAAACCATTAGGTGCATTTTATAGAGAATCTGATTTCGAATAAGAAAAAGTCAACCGCAACCGCGTAAATCGTACCCGCGAGAAAAAATCGAAAAAATCTGTTTCGAATGCCATGATTTTTCGGAGTCATTTTTCCAAGGGAGTGTACTGTGGATTTTCGAGAAAAAAAAATTTCAAGCTAAAAGGAAACCATTAGGTGCATTTTATAGAGAATCTGATTTCGAATAAGAAAAAGTGAACTGCAACCGCGTAACTCGTACCCGTGAGAAAAAAAATCGAAAAAATCTGTTTCGAATGCCATGATTTTTCGGAGTCATTTTTCCAAGGGAGTGTACTGTGGATTTTCGAGAAAAAAAAATTTCAAGCTAAAAGGAAACCATTAGGTGCATTTTATAGAGAATCTGATTTCGAATAAGAAAAAGTCAACCGCAACCGCGTAACTCGTACCCGTGAGAAAAAAATCGAAAAAATCTGTTTCGAATGCCATGATTTTTCGGAGTCATTTTTCCAAGGCAGGGTACTGTGGATTTTCGAGAAAAAAAAATTTCAAGCTAAAAGGAAACCATTAGGTGCATTTTATAGAGAATCTGTTTTCGACTAAGAAAAATAACTCGTACCCGTGAGAAAAAAATCTGTTTTGAATGCCATGATTTTTCGGAGCCATTTTTCCAAGGGAGTGTACTGTGGATTTTCGAGGAAAAAAAATTTCAAGCTAAAAGGAAACCATTAGGTGCATTTTATAGAGAATCAGATTTCGAATAAGAAAAAGTCAGCCGTAACCGCGTAACTCGTACCCGTGAGAAGAAAATAGAAAAAGTCTGTTTCGAATGCCATGATTTTTCGGAGTCATTTTTCCAAGGGAGGGAGGGTACTCTGGATTTTCGAGAAAAAAAAATTCAAGCAAAAAGGAAACCATTAGGTGCATTTTATAGAGAATCAGATTTCGAATAAGAAAAAGTCAACCGTAACCGCGTAGTTCGTACCCGTGAGAAAAAATCGAAAAAATCTGTTTCGAATGCCATGATTTTTCGGAGTCATTTTTCCAAGGGAGTGTACTGTGGATTTTCGAGAAAAAAAAATTTCAAGCTAAAAGGAAACCATTAGGTGCATTTTATAGAGAATCTGATTTCGAATAAGAAAAAGTCAACCGCAACCGCGTAACTCGTACCCGTGAGAAAAAAATCGAAAAAATCTGTTTCGAATGCCATGATTTTTCGGAGTCATTTTTCCAAGGGAGGGTAGTGTGGATTTTCGAGAAAAAAAAATTTCAAGCTAAAAGGAAACCATTAGGTGCATTTTATAGAGAATCAGATTTCGAATAAGAAAAAGTCAACCGTAACCGCGTAACTCGTACCCGTGAGAAGAAAATAGAAAAAGTCTGTTTCGAATGCCATGATTTTTCGGAGTCATTTTTCCAAGGGAGGGAGGGTACTCTGGATTTTCGAGAAAAAAAAATTCAAGCAAAAAGGAAACCATTAGGTGCATTTTATAGAGAATGAGATTTCGAATAAGAAAAAGTCAACCGTAACCGCGTAGTTCGTACCCGTGAGAAAAAATCGAAAAAATCTGTTACGAATGCCATGATTTTTCGGAGTCATTTTTCCAAGGGAGGGTACTGTGGATTTTCGAGAAAAAAAAATTTCAAGCTAAAAGGAAACCATTAGGTGCATTTTATAGAGAATCTGATTTCGAATAAGAAAAAGTCAACCGCAACCGCGTAACTCGTACCCGCGAGAAAAAATCGAAAAAATCTGTTTCGAATGCCATGATTTTTCGGAGTCATTTTTCCAAGGGAGTATACTGTGGATTTTCGAGAAAAAAAAATTTCAAGCTAAAAGGAAACCATTAGGTGCATTTTATAGAGAATCTGATTTCGAATAAGAAATGTCAACCGCAACCGCGTAACTCGTACCCGTGAGAAAAAAATCGAAAAAATCTGTTTCGAATGCCATGATTTTTCGGAGTCATTTTTCCAAGGGAGGGTAGTGTGGATTTTCGAGAAAAAAAAATTTCAAGCAAAAGGAAACCATTAGGTGCATTTTATAGAGAATCAGATTTCGAATAAGAAAAAGTCAACCGTAACCGCGTAACTCGTACCCGTGAGAAGAAAATAGAAAAAGTCTGTTTCGAATGCCATGATTTTTCGGAGTCATTTTTCCAAGGGAGGGAGGGTACTCTGGATTTTCGAGAAAAAAAAATTCAAGCAAAAAGGAAACCATTAGGTGCATTTTATAGAGAATCAGATTTCGAATAAGAAAAAGTCAACCGTAACCGCGTAGTTCGTACCCGTGAGAAAAAATCGAAAAAATCTGTTTCGAATGCCATGATTTTTCGGAGTCATTTTTCCAAGGGAGTGTACTGTGGATTTTCGAGAAAAAAAAATTTCAAGCTAAAAGGAAACCATTAGGTGCATTTTATAGAGAATCTGATTTCGAATAAGAAAAAGTCAACCGCAACCGCGTAACTCGTACCCGTGAGAAAAAAATCGAAAAAATCTGTTTCGAATGCCATGATTTTTCGGAGTCATTTTTCCAAGGGAGGGTAGTGTGGATTTTCGAGAAAAAAAAATTTCAAGCTAAAAGGAAACCATTAGGTGCATTTTATAGAGAATCAGATTTCGAATAAGAAAAAGTCAACCGTAACCGCGTAACTCGTACCCGTGAGAAGAAAATAGAAAAAGTCTGTTTCGAATGCCATGATTTTTCGGAGTCATTTTTCCAAGGGAGGGAGGGTACTCTGGATTTTCGAGAAAAAAAAATTCAAGCAAAAAGGAAACCATTAGGTGCATTTTATAGAGAATCAGATTTCGAATAAGAAAAAGTCAACCGTAACCGCGTAGTTCGTACCCGTGAGAAAAAATCGAAAAAATCTGTTACGAATGCCATGATTTTTCGGAGTCATTTTTCCAAGGGAGGGTACTGTGGATTTTCGAGAAAAAAAAATTTCAAGCTAAAAGGAAACCATTAGGTGCATTTTATAGAGAATCTGATTTCGAATAAGAAAAAGTCAACCGCAACCGCGTAACTCGTACCCGCGAGAAAAAATCGAAAAAATCTGTTTCGAATGCCATGATTTTTCGGAGTCATTTTTCCAAGGGAGTATACTGTGGATTTTCGAGAAAAAAAAATTTCAAGCTAAAAGGAAACCATTAGGTGCATTTTATAGAGAATCTGATTTCGAATAAGAAATGTCAACCGCAACCGCGTAACTCGTACCCGTGAGGAAAAAATCGAAAAAATCTGTTTCGAATGCCATGATTTTTCGGAGTCATTTTTCCAAGGGAGGGTAGTGTGGATTTTCGAGAAAAAAAAATTTCAAGCAAAAGGAAACCATTAGGTGCATTTTATAGAGAATCAGATTTCGAATAAGAAAAAGTCAACCGTAACCGCGTAACTCGTACCCGTGAGAAGAAAATAGAAAAAGTCTGTTTCGAATGCCATGATTTTTCGGAGTCATTTTTCCAAGGGAGGGAGGGTACTCTGGATTTTCGAGAAAAAAAAATTCAAGCAAAAAGGAAACCATTAGGTGCATTTTATAGAGAATCAGATTTCGAATCAGAAAAAGTCAACCGTAACCGCGTAGTTCGTACCCGTGAGAAAAAACCGAAAAAATCTGTTTCGAATGCCATGATTTTTCGGAGTCATTTTTCCAAGGGAGTGTACTGTGGACTTTCGAGAAAAAAAAATTTCAAGCTAAAAGGAAACCATTAGGTGCATTTTATAGAGAATCTGATTTCGAATAAGAAAAAGTCAACCGCAACCGCGTAACTCGTACCCGTGAGAAAAAAATCGAAAAAATCTGTTTCGAATGCCATGATTTTTCGGAGTCATTTTTCCAAGGGAGGGTACTGTGGATTTTCGAGAAAAAAAAATTTCAAGCTAAAAGGAAACCATTAGGTGCATTTTATAGAGAATCTGATTTCGAATAAGAAAAAGTCAACCGCAACCGCGTAACTCGTACCCGTGAGAAAAAAAATCGAAAAAATCTGTTTCGAATGCCATGATTTTTCGGAGTCATTTTTCCAAGGGAGGGTACTGTGGATTTTCGAGAAAAAAAAATTTCAAGCTAAAAGGAAACCATTAGGTGCATTTTATAGAGAATCTGTTTTCGACTAAGAAAAATAACTCGTACCCGTGAGAAAAAAATCTGTTTTGAATGCCATGATTTTTCGGAGCCATTTTTCCAAGGGAGGGAGGGTACTCTGGATTTTCGAGAAAAAAAAATTCAAGCAAAAAGGAAACCATTAGGTGCATTTTATAGAGAATCAGATTTCGAATAAGAAAAAGTCAACCGTAACCGCGTAGTTCGTACCCGTGAGAAAAAATCGAAAAAATCTGTTACGAATGCCATGATTTTTCGGAGTCATTTTTCCAAGGGAGGGTACTGTGGATTTTCGAGAAAAAAAAATTTCAAGCTAAAAGGAAACCATTAGGTGCATTTTATAGAGAATCTGATTTCGAATAAGAAAAAGTCAACCGCAACCGCGTAACTCGTACCCGCGAGAAAAAATCGAAAAAATCTGTTTCGAATGCCATGATTTTTCGGAGTCATTTTTCCAAGGGAGTATACTGTGGATTTTCGAGAAAAAAAAATTTCAAGCTAAAAGGAAACCATTAGGTGCATTTTATAGAGAATCTGATTTCGAATAAGAAATGTCAACCGCAACCGCGTAACTCGTACCCGTGAGGAAAAAATCGAAAAAATCTGTTTCGAATGCCATGATTTTTCGGAGTCATTTTTCCAAGGGAGTGTACTGTGGATTTTCGAGAAAAAAAAATTTCAAGCTAAAAGGAAACCATTAGGTGCATTTTATAGAGAATCTGTTTTCGACTAAGAAAAATAACTCGTACCCGTGAGAAAAAAGTCTGTTTCGAATGCCATGATTTTTCGGAGTCATTTTTCCAAGGGAGGGAGGGTACTCTGGATTTTCGAGAAAAAAAAATTCAAGCAAAAAGGAAACCATTAGGTGCATTTTATAGAGAATCAGATTTCGAATCAGAAAAAGTCAACCGTAACCGCGTAGTTCGTACCCGTGAGAAAAAACCGAAAAAATCTGTTTCGAATGCCATGATTTTTCGGAGTCATTTTTCCAAGGGAGTGTACTGTGGACTTTCGAGAAAAAAAAATTTCAAGCTAAAAGGAAACCAATAGGTGCATTTTATAGAGAATCTGATTTCGAATAAGAAAAAGTCAACCGCAACCGCGTAACTCGTACCCGTGAGAAAAAAATCGAAAAAATCTGTTTCGAATGCCATGATTTTTCGGAGTCATTTTTCCAAGGGAGGGTACTGTGGATTTTCGAGAAAAAAAAATTTCAAGCTAAAAGGAAACCATTAGGTGCATTTTATAGAGAATCTGATTTCGAATAAGAAAAAGTCAACCGCAACCGCGTAACTCGTACCCGTGAGAAAAAAAATCGAAAAAATCTGTTTCGAATGCCATGATTTTTCGGAGTCATTTTTCCAAGGGAGGGTACTGTGGATTTTCGAGAAAAAAAAATTTCAAGCTAAAAGGAAACCATTAGGTGCATTTTATAGAGAATCTGTTTTCGACTAAGAAAAATAACTCGTACCCGTGAGAAAAAAATCTGTTTTGAATGCCATGATTTTTCGGAGCCATTTTTCCAAGGGAGTGTACTGTGGATTTTCGAGGAAAAAAAATTTCAAGCTAAAAGGAAATTATTAGGTGCATTTTATAGAGAATCAGATTTCGAATAAGAAAAAGTCAACCGTAACCGCGTAACTCGTACCCGTGAGAAGAAAATAGAAAAAGTCTGTTTCGAATGCCATGATTTTTCGGAGTCATTTTTCCAAGGGAGGGAGGGTACTCTGGATTTTCTAGAAAAAAAAATTCAAGCAAAAAGGAAACCATTAGGTGCATTTTATAGAGAATCAGATTTCGAATAAGAAAAAGTCAACCGCAACCGCGTAACTCGTACCCGCGAGAAAAAATCGAAAAAATCTGTTTCGAATGCCATGATTTTTCGGAGTCATTTTTCCAAGGGAGTGTACTGTGGATGTTCGAGAAAAAAAAATTTCAAGCTAAAAGGAAACCATTAGGTGCATTTTATAGAGAATCTGATTTCGAATAAGAAAAAGTCAACCGCAACCGCGTAACTCGTACCCGTGAGAAAAAAATCGAAAAAATCTGTTTCGAATGCCATGATTTTTCGGAGTCATTTTTCCAAGGGAGGGTACTGTGGATTTTCGAGAAAAAAAAATTTCAAGCTAAAAGGAAACCATTGGGTGCATTTTATAGAGAATCTGATTTCGAATAAGAAAAAGTCAACCGCAACCGCGTAACTCGTACCCGTGAGAAAAAAATCGAAAAAATCTGTTTCGAATGCCATGATTTTTCGGAGTCATTTTTCCAAGGGAGGGTAGTGTGGATTTTCGAGAAAAAAAAATTTCAAGCTAAAAGGAAACCATTAGGTGCATTTTATAGAGAATCAGATTTCGAATAAGAAAAAGTCAACCGTAACCGCGTAACTCGTACCCGTGAGAAGAAAATAGAAAAAGTCTGTTTCGAATGCCATGATTTTTCGGAGTCATTTTTCCAAGGGAGGGAGGGTACTCTGGATTTTCGAGAAAAAAAAATTCAAGCACAAAGGAAACCATTAGGTGCATTTTATAGAGAATCAGATTTCGAATAAGAAAAAGTCAACCGTAACCGCGTAGTTCGTACCCGTGAGAAAAAATCGAAAAAATCTGTTTCGAATGCCATGATTTTTCGGAGTCATTTTTCCAAGGGAGTGTACTGTGGATTTTCGAGAAAAAAAAATTTCAAGCTAAAAGGAAACCATTAGGTGCATTTTATAGAGAATCTGATTTCGAATAAGAAAAAGTCAACCGCAACCGCGTAACTCGTACCCGTGAGAAAAAAATCGAAAAAATCTGTTTCGAATGGCATGATATCGGAGTCATTTTTCCAAGAGAGGGTACTGTGGATTTTCGAGAAAAAAAATTTTCAAGCTAAAAGGAAACCATTAGGTGCGTTTTATAGAGAATCTGATTTCGAATAAGAAAAAGTCAGCCGCAACCGCGTAACTCGTACCCGCGAGAAAAAATCGAAAAAATCTGTTTCGAATGCCATGATTTTTCGGAGTCATTTTTCCAAGGGAGTGTACTGTGGATTTTCGAGAAAAAAAAATTTCAAGCTAAAAGGAAACCATTAGGTGCATTTTATAGAGAATCTGTTTTCGACTAAGAAAAATAACTCGTACCCGTGAGAAAAAAATCTGTTTTGAATGCCATGATTTTTCGGAGCCATTTTTCCAAGGGAGTGTACTGTGGATTTTCGAGAAAAAAAAATTTCAAGCTAAAAGGAAACCATTAGGTGCGTTTTATAGAGAATCAGATTTCGAATAAGAAAAAGTCAACCGTAACCGCGTAACTCGTACCCGTGAGAAGAAAATAGAAAAAGTCTGTTTCGAATGCCATGATTTTTCGGAGTCATTTTTCCAAGGGAGTGTACTGTGGATTTTCGAGAAAAAAAAATTTCAAGCTAAAAGGAAACCATTAGGTGCGTTTTATAGAGAATCAGATTTCGAATAAGAAAAAGTCAACCGCAACCGCGTAACTCGTACCCGTGACAAAAAAATCAAAAAAATCTGTTTCGAATGCCATGATTTTTCGGAGTCATTTTTCCAAGAGAGGGTACTGTGGATTTTCGAGAAAAAAAATTTTCAAGCTAAAAGGAAACCATTAGGTGCGTTTTATAGAGAATCTGATTTCGAATAAGAAAAAGTCAGCCGCAACCGCGTAACTCGTACCCGCGAGAAAAAATCGAAAAAATCTGTTTCGAATGCCATGATTTTTCGGAGTCATTTTTCCAAGGGAGTGTACTGTGGATTTTCGAGAAAAAAAAATTTCAAGCTAAAAGGAAACCATTAGGTGCATTTTATAGAGAATCTGTTTTCGACTAAGAAAAATAACTCGTACCCGTGAGAAAAAAATCTGTTTTGAATGCCATGATTTTTCGGAGCCATTTTTCCAAGGGAGTGTACTGTGGATTTTCGAGAAAAAAAAATTTCAAGCTAAAAGGAAACCATTAGGTGCGTTTTATAGAGAATCTGATTTCGAATAAGAAAAAGTCAGCCGCAACCCCGTAACTCGTACCCGTGAGAAAAAAATCGAAAAAAATCTGTTTTGAATGCCATGATTTTTCGGAGCCATTTTTCCAAGGGAGTGTACTGTGGATTTTCGAGAAAAAAAAATTTCAAGCTAAAAGGAAACCATTAGGTGCGTTTTATAGAGAATCTGATTTCGAATAAGAAAAAGTCAGCCGCAACCCCGTAACTCGTACCCGTGAGAAAAAAATCGAAAAAAATCTGTTTCGAATGCCATGATTTTTCGGAGTCATTTTTTCAAGGGAGGGTAATGTGGATTTTCGAGAAAAAAAAATTTCAAGCTAAAAGGAAACCATTAGGTGCATTTTATAGAGAATCTGATTTCGAATAAGAAAAAGTCAACCGCACTCGCGTAACTCGTACCCGTGAGAAAAAAATCGAAAAAATCTGTTTCGAATGCCATGATTTTTCGGAGTCATTTTTCCAAGGGAGTGTACTGTGGATTTTCGAGAAAAAAAAATTTCAAGCTAAAAGGAAACCATTAGGTGCATTTTATAGAGAATCTGTTTTCGACTAAGAAAAATAACTCGTACCCGTGAGAAAAAAATCTGTTTTGAATGCCATGATTTTTCGGAGCCATTTTTCCAAGGGAGTGTACTGTGGATTTTCGAGGAAAAAAAATTTCAAGCTAAAAGGAAATCATTAGGTGCATTTTATAGAGAATCAGATTTCGAATAAGAAAAAGTCAACCGTAACCGCGTAACTCGTACCCGTGAGAAGAAAATAGAAAAAGTCTGTTTCGAATGCCATGATTTTTCGGAGTCATTTTTCCAAGGGAGGGAGGGTACTCTGGATTTTCGAGAAAAAAAAATTCAAGCAAAAAGGAAACCATTAGGTGCATTTTATAGAGAATCAGATTTCGAATAAGAAAAAGTCAACCGCAACCGCGTAACTCGTACCCGCGAGAAAAAATCGAAAAAATCTGTTTCGAATGCCATGATTTTTCGGAGTCATTTTTCCAAGGGAGTGTACTGTGGATTTTCGAGAAAAAAAAATTTCAAGCTAAAAGGAAACCATTAGGTGCATTTTATAGAGAATCTGATTTCGAATAAGAAAAAGTCAACCGCAACCGCGTAACTCGTACCCGTGAGAAGAAAATAGAAAAAGTCTGTTTCGAATGCCATGATTTTTCGGAGTCATTTTTCCAAGGGAGGGAGGGTACTCTGGATTTTCGAGAAAAAAAAATTCAAGCAAAAAGGAAACCATTAGGTGCATTTTATAGAGAATCAGATTTCGAATAAGAAAAAGTCAACCGTAACCGCGTAGTTCGTACCCGTGAGAAAAAATCGAAAAAATCTGTTTCGAATGCCATGATTTTTCGGAGTCATTTTTCCAAGGGAGTGTACTGTGGATTTTCGAGAAAAAAAAATTTCAAGCTAAAAGGAAACCATTAGGTGCATTTTATAGAGAATCTGATTTCGAATAAGAAAAAGTCAACCGCAACCGCGTAACTCGTACCCGTGAGAAAAAAATCGAAAAAATCTGTTTCGAATGCCATGATTTTTCGGAGTCATTTTTCCAAGGGAGGGTACTGTGGATTTTCGAGAAAAAAAAATTTCAAGCTAAAAGGAAACCATTAGGTGCATTTTATAGAGAATCTGATTTCGAATAAGAAAAAGTCAACCGCAACCGCGTAACTCGTACCCGTGAGAAAAAAATCGAAAAAATCTGTTTCGAATGCCATGATTTTTCGGAGTCATTTTTCCAAGGGAGGGTAGTGTGGATTTTCGAGAAAAAAAAAATTTCAAGCAAAAAGGAAACCATTAGGTGCATTTTATAGAGAATCAGATTTCGAATAAGAAAAAGTCAGCCGTAACCGCGTAACTCGTACCCGTGAGAAGAAAATAGAAAAAGTCTGTTTCGAATGCCATGATTTTTCGGAGTCATTTTTCCAAGGGAGGGAGGGTACTCTGGATTTTCGAGAAAAAAAAATTCAAGCACAAAGGAAACCATTAGGTGCATTTTATAGAGAATCAGATTTCGAATAAGAAAAAGTCAACCGTAACCGCGTAGTTCGTACCCGTGAGAAAAAATCGAAAAAATCTGTTTCGAATGCCATGATTTTTCGGAGTCATTTTTCCAAGGGAGTGTACTGTGGATTTTCGAGAAAAAAAAATTTCAAGCTAAAAGGAAACCATTAGGTGCATTTTATAGAGAATCTGATTTCGAATAAGAAAAAGTCAACCGCAACCGCGTAACTCGTACCCGTGACAAAAAAATCAAAAAAATCTGTTTCGAATGCCATGATTTTTCGGAGTCATTTTTCCAAGGGAGTGTACTGTGGATTTTCGAGAAAAAAAAATTTCAAGCTAAAAGGAAACCATTAGGTGCATTTTATAGAGAATCTGATTTCGAATAAGAAAAAGTCAACCGCAACCGCGTAACTCGTACCCGTGAGAAAAAAATCGAAAAAATCTGTTTCGAATGGCATGATATCGGAGTCATTTTTCCAAGAGAGGGTACTGTGGATTTTCGAGAAAAAAAATTTTCAAGCTAAAAATAAACCATTAGGTGCGTTTTATAGAGAATCTGATTTCGAATAAGAAAAAGTCAGCCGCAACCGCGTAACTCGTACCCGCGAGAAAAAATCGAAAAAATATGTTTCGAATGCCATGATTTTTCGGAGTCATTTTTCCAAGGGAGTGTACTGTGGATTTTCGAGAAAAAAAAATTTCAAGCTAAAAGGAAACCATTAGGTGCATTTTATAGAGAATCTGTTTTCGACTAAGAAAAATAACTCGTACCCGTGAGAAAAAAATCTGTTTTGAATGCCATGATTTTTCGGAGCCATTTTTCCAAGGGAGTGTACTGTGGATTTTCGAGAAAAAAAAATTTCAAGCTAAAAGGAAACCATTAGGTGCGTTTTATAGAGAATCTGATTTCGAATAAGAAAAAGTCAGCCGCAACCCCGTAACTCGTACCCGTGAGAAAAAAATCGAAAAAAATCTGTTTTGAATGCCATGATTTTTCGGAGCCATTTTTCCAAGGGAGTGTACTGTGGATTTTCGAGAAAAAAAAATTTCAAGCAAAAAGGAAACCATTAGGTGCGTTTTATAGAGAATCTGATTTCGAATAAGAAAAAGTCAGCCGCAACCCCGTAACTCGTACCCGTGAGAAAAAAATCGAAAAAAATCTGTTTCGAATGCCATGATTTTTCGGAGTCATTTTTTCAAGGGAGGGTAATGTGGATTTTCGAGAAAAAAAAATTTCAAGCTAAAAGGAAACCATTAGGTGCATTTTATAGAGAATCTGATTTCGAATAAGAAAAAGTCAACCGCACTCGCGTAACTCGTACCCGTGAGAAAAAAATCGAAAAAATCTGTTTCGAATGCCATGATTTTTCGGAGTCATTTTTCCAAGGGAGGGTACTGTGGATTTTCGAGAAAAAAAAATTTCAAGCTAAAAGGAAACCATTAGGTGCATTTTATAGAGAATCTGATTTCGAATAAGAAAAAGTCAACCGCAACCGCGTAACTCGTACCCGTGAGAAAAAAATCGCAAAAATCTGTTTCGAATGCCATGATTTTTCGGAGTCATTTTTCCAAGGGAGTGTACTGTGGATTTTCGAGAAAAAAAAATTTCAAGCTAAAAGGAAACCATTAGGTGCATTTTATAGAGAATCTGTTTTCGACTAAGAAAAATAAATCGTACCCGTGAGAAAAAAATCTGTTTTGAATGCCATGATTTTTCGGAGCCATTTTTCCAAGGGAGTGTACTGTGGATTTTCGAGAAAAAAAAATTTCAAGCTAAAAGGAAACCATTAGGTGCGTTTTATAGAGAATCTGATTTCGAATAAGAAAAAGTCAGCCGCAACCCCGTAACTCGTACCCGTGAGAAAAAAATCGAAAAAAATCTGTTTCGAATGCCATGATTTTTCGGAGTCATTTTTTCAAGGGAGAGTAATGTGGATTTTCGAGAAAAAAAAATTTCAAGCTAAAAGGAAACCATTAGGTGCATTTTATAGAGAATCTGATTTCGAATAAGAAAAAGTCAACCGCACTCGCGTAACTCGTACCCGTGAGAAAAAAATCGAAAAAATCTGTTTCGAATGCCATGATTTTTCGGAGTCATTTTTCCAAGGGAGTGTACTGTGGATTTTCGAGAAAAAAAAATTTCAAGCTAAAAGGAAACCATTAGGTGCATTTTATAGAGAATCTGTTTTCGACTAAGAAAAATAACTCGTACCCGTGAGAAAAAAATCTGTTTTGAATGCCATGATTTTTCGGAGCCATTTTTCCAAGGGAGTGTACTGTGGATTTTCGAGAAAAAAAAATTTCAAGCTAAAAGGAAACCATTAGGTGCGTTTTATAGAGAATCTGATTTCGACTAAGAAAAATAACTCGTACCCGTGAGAAAAAAATCTGTTTTGAATGCCATGATTTTTCGGAGCCATTTTTCCAAGGGAGTGTACTGTGGATTTTCGAGAAAAAAAAATTTCAAGCTAAAAGGAAACCATTAGGTGCGTTTTATAGAGAATCTGATTTCGAATAAGAAAAAGTCAGCCGCAACCCCGTAACTCGTACCCGTGAGAAAAAAATCGAAAAAATCTGTTTCGAATGCCATGATTTTTCGGAGTCATTTTTCCAAGGGAGTGTACTGTGGATTTTCGAGAAAAAAAAATTTCAAGCTAAAAGGAAACCATTAGGTGCATTTTATAGAGAATCTGATTTCGAATAAGAAAAAGTCAACCGCAACCGCGTAACTCGTACCCGTGACAAAAAAATCAAAAAAATCTGTTTCGAATGCCATGATTTTTCGGAGTCATTTTTCCAAGGGAGTGTACTGTGGATTTTCGAGAAAAAAAAATTTCAAGCTAAAAGGAAACCATTAGGTGCATTTTATAGAGAATCTGATTTCGAATAAGAAAAAGTCAACCGCAACCGCGTAACTCGTACCCGTGAGAAAAAAATCGAAAAAATCTGTTTCGAATGGCATGATATCGGAGTCATTTTTCCAAGAGAGGGTACTGTGGATTTTCGAGAAAAAAAATTTTCAAGCTAAAAGGAAACCATTAGGTGCGTTTTATAGAGAATCTGATTTCGAATAAGAAAAAGTCAGCCGCAACCGCGTAACTCGTACCCGCGAGAAAAAATCGAAAAAATCTGTTTCGAATGCCATGATTTTTCGGAGTCATTTTTCCAAGGGAGTGTACTGTGGATTTTCGAGAAAAAAAAATTTCAAGCTAAAAGGAAACCATTAGGTGCATTTTATAGAGAATCTGTTTTCGACTAAGAAAAATAACTCGTACCCGTGAGAAAAAAATCTGTTTTGAATGCCATGATTTTTCGGAGCCATTTTTCCAAGGGAGTGTACTGTGGATTTTCGAGAAAAAAAAATTTCAAGCTAAAAGGAAACCATTAGGTGCGTTTTATAGAGAATCTGATTTCGAATAAGAAAAAGTCAGCCGCAACCCCGTAACTCGTACCCGTGAGAAAAAAATCGAAAAAAATCTGTTTTGAATGCCATGATTTTTCGGAGCCATTTTTCCAAGGGAGTGTACTGTGGATTTTCGAGAAAAAAAAATTTCAAGCAAAAAGGAAACCATTAGGTGCGTTTTATAGAGAATCTGATTTCGAATAAGAAAAAGTCAGCCGCAACCCCGTAACTCGTACCCGTGAGAAAAAAATCGAAAAAAATCTGTTTCGAATGCCATGATTTTTCGGAGTCATTTTTTCAAGGGAGGGTAATGTGGATTTTCGAGAAAAAAAAATTTCAAGCTAAAAGGAAACCATTAGGTGCATTTTATAGAGAATCTGATTTCGAATAAGAAAAAGTCAACCGCACTCGCGTAACTCGTACCCGTGAGAAAAAAATCGAAAAAATCTGTTTCGAATGCCATGATTTTTCGGAGTCATTTTTCCAAGGGAGTGTACTGTGGATTTTCGAGAAAAAAAAATTTCAAGCTAAAAGGAAACCATTAGGTGCATTTTATAGAGAATCTGTTTTCGACTAAGAAAAATAACTCGTACCCGTGAGAAAAAAATCTGTTTTGAATGCCATGATTTTTCGGAGCCATTTTTCTAAGGGAGTGTACTGTGGATTTTCGAGAAAAAAAAATTTCAAGCTAAAAGGAAACCATTAGGTGCGTTTTATAGAGAATCTGATTTCGAATAAGAAAAAGTCAGCCGCAACCCCGTAACTCGTACCCGTGAGAAAAAAATCGAAAAAAATCTGTTTCGAATGCCATGATTTTTCGGAGTCATTTTTTCAAGGGAGGGTAATGTGGATTTTCGAGAAAAAAAAATTTCAAGCTAAAAGGAAACCATTAGGTGCATTTTATAGAGAATCTGATTTCGAATAAGAAAAAGTCAACCGCACTCGCGTAACTCGTACCCGTGAGAAAAAAATCGAAAAAATCTGTTTCGAATGCTATGATTTTTCGGAGTCATTTTTCCAAGGGAGGCTACTGTGGATTTTCGAGAAAAAAAAATTTCAAGCTAAAAGGAAACCATTAGGTGCGTTTTATAGAGAATCTGATTTCGAATAAGAAAAAGTCAGCCGCAACCCCGTAACTCGTACCCGTGAGAAAAAAATCGAAAAAAATCTGTTTCGAATGCCATGATTTTTCGGAGTCATTTTTTCAAGGGAGGGTAATGTGGATTTTCGAGAAAAAAAAATTTCAAGCTAAAAGGAAACCATTAGGTGCATTTTATAGAGAATCTGATTTCGAATAAGAAAAAGTCAACCGCACTCGCGTAACTCGTACCCGTGAGAAAAAAATCGAAAAAATCTGTTTCGAATGCCATGATTTTTCGGAGTCATTTTTCCAAGGGAGTGTACTGTGGATTTTCGAGAAAAAAAAATTTCAAGCTAAAAGGAAACCATTAGGTGCATTTTATAGAGAATCTGTTTTCGACTAAGAAAAATAACTCGTACCCGTGAGAAAAAAATCTGTTTTGAATGCCATGATTTTTCGGAGCCATTTTTCCAAGGGAGTGTACTGTGGATTTTCGAGAAAAAAAAATTTCAAGCTAAAAGGAAACCATTAGGTGCGTTTTATAGAGAATCTGATTTCGACTAAGAAAAATAACTCGTACCCGTGAGAAAAAAATCTGTTTTGAATGCCATGATTTTTCGGAGCCATTTTTCCAAGGGAGTGTACTGTGGATTTTCGAGAAAAAAAAATTTCAAGCTAAAAGGAAACCATTAGGTGCGTTTTATAGAGAATCTGATTTCGAATAAGAAAAAGTCAGCCGCAACCCCGTAACTCGTACCCGTGAGAAAAAAATCGAAAAAAATCTGTTTCGAATGCCATGATTTTTCGGAGTCATTTTTTCAAGGGAGGGTAATGTGGATTTTCGAGAAAAAAAAATTTCAAGCTAAAAGGAAACCATTAGGTGCATTTTATAGAGAATCTGATTTCGAATAAGAAAAAGTCAACCGCACTCGCGTAACTCGTACCCGTGAGAAAAAAATCGAAAAAATCTGTTTCGAATGCCATGATTTTTCGGAGTCATTTTTCCAAGGGAGTGTACTGTGGATTTTCGAGAAAAAAAAATTTCAAGCTAAAAGGAAACCATTAGGTGCATTTTATAGAGAATCTGATTTCGAATAAGAAAAAGTCAACCGCAACCGCGTAACTCGTACCCGTGACAAAAAAATCAAAAAAATCTGTTTCGAATGCCATGATTTTTCGGAGTCATTTTTCCAAGGGAGTGTACTGTGGATTTTCGAGAAAAAAAAATTTCAAGCTAAAAGGAAACCATTAGGTGCATTTTATAGAGAATCTGATTTCGAATAAGAAAAAGTCAACCGCAACCGCGTAACTCGTACCCGTGAGAAAAAAATCGAAAAAATCTGTTTCGAATGGCATGATATCGGAGTCATTTTTCCAAGAGAGGGTACTGTGGATTTTCGAGAAAAAAAATTTTCAAGCTAAAAGGAAACCATTAGGTGCGTTTTATAGAGAATCTGATTTCGAATAAGAAAAAGTCAGCCGCAACCGCGTAACTCGTACCCGCGAGAAAAAATCGAAAAAATCTGTTTCGAATGCCATGATTTTTCGGAGTCATTTTTCCAAGGGAGTGTACTGTGGATTTTCGAGAAAAAAAAATTTCAAGCTAAAAGGAAACCATTAGGTGCATTTTATAGAGAATCTGTTTTCGACTAAGAAAAATAACTCGTACCCGTGAGAAAAAAATCTGTTTTGAATGCCATGATTTTTCGGAGCCATTTTTCCAAGGGAGTGTACTGTGGATTTTCGAGAAAAAAAAATTTCAAGCTAAAAGGAAACCATTAGGTGCGTTTTATAGAGAATCTGATTTCGAATAAGAAAAAGTCAGCCGCAACCCCGTAACTCGTACCCGTGAGAAAAAAATCGAAAAAAATCTGTTTTGAATGCCATGATTTTTCGGAGCCATTTTTCCAAGGGAGTGTACTGTGGATTTTCGAGAAAAAAAAATTTCAAGCAAAAAGGAAACCATTAGGTGCGTTTTATAGAGAATCTGATTTCGAATAAGAAAAAGTCAGCCGCAACCCCGTAACTCGTACCCGTGAGAAAAAAATCGAAAAAAATCTGTTTCGAATGCCATGATTTTTCGGAGTCATTTTTTCAAGGGAGGGTAATGTGGATTTTCGAGAAAAAAAAATTTCAAGCTAAAAGGAAACCATTAGGTGCATTTTATAGAGAATCTGATTTCGAATAAGAAAAAGTCAACCGCACTCGCGTAACTCGTACCCGTGAGAAAAAAATCGAAAAAATCTGTTTCGAATGCCATGATTTTTCGGAGTCATTTTTCCAAGGGAGGGTACTGTGGATTTTCGAGAAAAAAAAATTTCAAGCTAAAAGGAAACCATTAGGTGCATTTTATAGAGAATCTGATTTCGAATAAGAAAAAGTCAACCGCAACCGCGTAACTCGTACCCGTGAGAAAAAAATCGCAAAAATCTGTTTCGAATGCCATGATTTTTCGGAGTCATTTTTCCAAGGGAGTGTACTGTGGATTTTCGAGAAAAAAAAATTTCAAGCTAAAAGGAAACCATTAGGTGCATTTTATAGAGAATCTGTTTTCGACTAAGAAAAATAAATCGTACCCGTGAGAAAAAAATCTGTTTTGAATGCCATGATTTTTCGGAGCCATTTTTCCAAGGGAGTGTACTGTGGATTTTCGAGAAAAAAAAATTTCAAGCTAAAAGGAAACCATTAGGTGCGTTTTATAGAGAATCTGATTTCGAATAAGAAAAAGTCAGCCGCAACCCCGTAACTCGTACCCGTGAGAAAAAAATCGAAAAAAATCTGTTTCGAATGCCATGATTTTTCGGAGTCATTTTTTCAAGGGAGGGTAATGTGGATTTTCGAGAAAAAAAAATTTCAAGCTAAAAGGAAACCATTAGGTGCATTTTATAGAGAATCTGATTTCGAATAAGAAAAAGTCAACCGCACTCGCGTAACTCGTACCCGTGAGAAAAAAATCGAAAAAATCTGTTTCGAATGCCATGATTTTTCGGAGTCATTTTTCCAAGGGAGTGTACTGTGGATTTTCGAGAAAAAAAAATTTCAAGCTAAAAGGAAACCATTAGGTGCATTTTATAGAGAATCTGTTTTCGACTAAGAAAAATAACTCGTACCCGTGAGAAAAAAATCTGTTTTGAATGCCATGATTTTTCGGAGCCATTTTTCCAAGGGAGTGTACTGTGGATTTTCGAGAAAAAAAAATTTCAAGCTAAAAGGAAACCATTAGGTGCGTTTTATAGAGAATCTGATTTCGAATAAGAAAAAGTCAGCCGCAACCCCGTAACTCGTACCCGTGAGAAAAAAATCGAAAAAAATCTGTTTCGAATGCCATGATTTTTCGGAGTCATTTTTTCAAGGGAGGGTAATGTGGATTTTCGAGAAAAAAAAATTTCAAGCTAAAAGGAAACCATTAGGTGCATTTTATAGAGAATCTGATTTCGAATAAGAAAAAGTCAACCGCACTCGCGTAACTCGTACCCGTGAGAAAAAAATCGAAAAAATCTGTTTCGAATGCCATGATTTTTCGGAGTCATTTTTCCAAGGGAGGCTACTGTGGATTTTCGAGAAAAAAAAATTTCAAGCTAAAAGGAAACCATTAGGTGCATTTTATAGAGAATCTGATTTCGAATAAGAAAAAGTCAACCGCAACCGCGTAACTCGTACCCGTGAGAAAAAAATCGAAAAAATCTGTTTCGAATGCCATGATTTTTCGGAGTCATTTTTCCAAGGGAGGGTAGTGTGGATTTTCGAGAAAAAAAAATTTCAAGCTAAAAGGAAACCATTAGGTGCATTTTATAGAGAATCTGATTTCGAATAAGAAAAAGTCAACCGCAACCGCGTAAATCGTACCCGCGAGAAAAAATCGAAAAAATCTGTTTCGAATGCCATGATTTTTCGGAGTCATTTTTCCAAGGGAGTGTACTGTGGATTTTCGAGAAAAAAAAATTTCAAGCTAAAAGGAAACCATTAGGTGCATTTTATAGAGAATCTGATTTCGAATAAGAAAAAGTGAACTGCAACCGCGTAACTCGTACCCGTGAGAAAAAAATCGAAAAAATCTGTTTCGAATGCCATGATTTTTCGGAGTCATTTTTCCAAGGGAGTGTACTGTGGATTTTCGAGAAAAAAAAATTTCAAGCTAAAAGGAAACCATTAGGTGCATTTTATAGAGAATCTGATTTCGAATAAGAAAAAGTCAACCGCAACCGCGTAACTCGTACCCGTGAGAAAAAAATCGAAAAAATCTGTTTCGAATGCCATGATTTTTCGGAGTCATTTTTCCAAGGCAGGGTACTGTGGATTTTCGAGAAAAAAAAATTTCAAGCTAAAAGGAAACCATTAGGTGCATTTTATAGAGAATCAGATTTCGAATAAGAAAAAGTCAACCGCAACCGCGTAACTCGTACCCGTGAGAAAAAAATCGCAAAAATCTGTTTCGAATGCCATGATTTTTCGGAGTCATTTTTCCAAGGGAGGGTACTGTGGATTTTCGAGAAAAAAAAATTTCAAGCTAAAAGGAAACCATTAGGTGCATTTTATAGAGAATCTGATTTCGAATAAGAAAAAGTCAACCGCAACCGCGTAACTCGTACCCGTGAGAAAAAAATCGAAAAAATCTGTTTCGAATGCCATGATTTTTCGGAGTCATTTTTCCAAGGGAGGGTACTGTGGATTTTCGAGAAAAAAAAATTTCAAGCAAAAAGGAAACCATTAGGTGCATTTTATAGAGAATCTGATTTCGAATAAGGAAAAGTCAACCGCAACCGCGTAACTCGTACCCGTGAGAAAAAAATCGCAAAAATCTGTTTCGAATGCCATGATTTTTCGGAGTCATTTTTCCAAGGGAGGGTACTGTGGATTTTCGAGAAAAAAAAATTTCAAGCTAAAAGGAAACCATTAGGTGCATTTTATAGAGAATCTGATTTCGAATAAGAAAAAGTCAACCGCAACCGCGTAACTCGTACCCGTGAGAAAAAAATCGAAAAAATCTGTTTCGAATGCCATGATTTTTCGGAGTCATTTTTCCAAGGGAGGGTACTGTGGATTTTCGAGAAAAAAAATTTCAAGCTAAAAGGAAACCATTAGGTGCATTTTGTAGAGAATCTGATTTCGAATAAGAAAAAGTCAACCGCAACCGCGTAACTCGTACCCGTGAGAAAAAAATCGCAAAAATCTGTTTCGAATGCCATGATTTTTCGGAGTCATTTTTCCAAGGGAGGGTGCTGTGGATTTTCGAGAAAAAAAAATTTCAAGCTAAAAGGAAACCATTAGATGCATTTTATAGAGAATCTGATTTCGAATAAGAAAAAGTCAACCGCAACCGCGTAACTCGTACCCGTGAGAAAAAAATCGCAAAAATCTGTTTCGAATGCCATGATTTTTCGGAGTCATTTTTCCAAGGGAGGGTACTGTGGATTTTCGAGAAAAAAAAATTTCAAGCTAAAAGGAAACCATTAGGTGCATTTTATAGAGAATCTGATTTCGAATAAGAAAAAGTCAACCGCAACCGCGTAACTCGTACCCGTGAGAAAAAAATCGCAAAAATCTGTTTCGAATGCCATGATTTTTCGGAGTCATTTTTCCAAGGGAGGGTACTGTGGATTTTCGATAAAAAAAAATTTCAAGCTAAAAGGAAACCATTAGGTGCATTTTATAGAGAATCAGATTTCGAATAAGAAAAAGTTAACCGCAACCGCGTAACTCGTACCCGTGAGAAAAAAATCGAAAAAATCTGTTTCGAATGCCATGATTTTTCGGAGTCATTTTTCCAAGGGAGGGTACTGTGGATTTTCGAGAAAAAAAAATTTCAAGCTAAAAGGAAACCATTAGGTGCATTTTATAGAGAATCTGATTTCGAATAAGAAAAAGTCAACCGCAACCGCGTAACTCGTACCCGTGAGAAAAAAATCGAAAAAATCTGTTTCGAATGCCATGATTTTTCGGAGTCATTTTTCCAAGGGAGTGTACTGTGGATTTTCGAGAAAAAAAAATTTCAAGCTAAAAGGAAACCATTAGGTGCATTTTATAGAGAATCTGTTTTCGACTAAGAAAAATAACTCGTACCCGTGAGAAAAAAATCTGTTTTGAATGCCATGATTTTTCGGAGCCATTTTTCCAAGGGAGTGTACTGTGGATTTTCGAGAAAAAAAAATTTCAAGCTAAAAGGAAACCATTAGGTGCGTTTTATAGAGAATCTGATTTCGAATAAGAAAAAGTCAGCCGCAACCCCGTAACTCGTACCCGTGAGAAAAAAATCGAAAAAAATCTGTTTCGAATGCCATGATTTTTCGGAGTCATTTTTTCAAGGGAGGGTAATGTGGATTTTCGAGAAAAAAGAATTTCAAGCTAAAAGGAAACCATTAGGTGCATTTTATAGAGAATCTGATTTCGAATAAGAAAAAGTCAACCGCACTCGCGTAACTCGTACCCGTGAGAAAAAAATCGAAAAAATCTGTTTCGAATGCCATGATTTTTCGGAGTCATTTTTCCAAGGGAGGCTACTGTGGATTTTCGAGAAAAAAAAATTTCAAGCTAAAAGGAAACCATTAGGTGCATTTTATAGAGAATCTGATTTCGAATAAGAAAAAGTCAACCGCAACCGCGTAACTCGTACCCGTGAGAAAAAAATCGAAAAAATCTGTTTCGAATGCCATGATTTTTCGGAGTCATTTTTCCAAGGGAGGGTAGTGTGGATTTTCGAGAAAAAAAAATTTCAAGCTAAAAGGAAACCATTAGGTGCATTTTATAGAGAATCTGATTTCGAATAAGAAAAAGTCAACCGCAACCGCGTAACTCGTACCCGCGAGAAAAAATCGAAAAAATCTGTTTCGAATGCCATGATTTTTCGGAGTCATTTTTCCAAGGGAGTGTACTGTGGATTTTCGAGAAAAAAAAATTTCAAGCTAAAAGGAAACCATTAGGTGCATTTTATAGAGAATCTGATTTCGAATAAGAAAAAGTGAACTGCAACCGCGTAACTCGTACTCGTGAGAAAAAAATCGAAAAAATCTGTTTCGAATGCCATGATTTTTCGGAGTCATTTTTCCAAGGGAGTGTACTGTGGATTTTCGAGAAAAAAAAATTTCAAGCTAAAAGGAAACCATTAGGTGCATTTTATAGAGAATCTGATTTCGAATAAGAAAAAGTCAACCGCAACCGCGTAACTCGTACCCGTGAGAAAAAAATCGAAAAAATCTGTTTCGAATGCCATGATTTTTCGGAGTCATTTTTCCAAGGCAGGGTACTGTGGATTTTCGAGAAAAAAAAATTTCAAGCTAAAAGGAAACCATTAGGTGCATTTTATAGAGAATCAGATTTCGAATAAGAAAAAGTCAACCGCAACCGCGTAACTCGTACCCGTGAGAAAAAAATCGCAAAAATCTGTTTCGAATGCCATGATTTTTCGGAGTCATTTTTCCAAGGGAGGGTACTGTGGATTTTCGAGAAAAAAAAATTTCAAGCTAAAAGGAAACCATTAGGTGCATTTTATAGAGAATCTGATTTCGAATAAGAAAAAGTCAACCGCAACCGCGTAACTCGTACCCGTGAGAAAAAAATTGAAAAAATCTGTTTCGAATGCCATGATTTTTCGGAGTCATTTTTCCAAGGGAGGGTACTGTGGATTTTCGAGAAAAAAAAATTTCAAGCTAAAAGGAAACCATTAGGTGCATTTTATAGAGAATCTGATTTCGAATAAGAAAAAGTCAACCGCAACCGCGTAACTCGTACCCGTGAGAAAAAAATCGCAAAAATCTGTTTCGAATGCCATGATTTTTCGGAGTCATTTTTCCAAGGGAGGGTACTGTGGATTTTCGAGAAAAAAAAATTTCAAGCTAAAAGGAAACCATTAGGTGCATTTTATAGAGAATCTGATTTCGAATAAGAAAAAGTCAACCGCAACCGCGTAACTCGTACCCGTGAGAAAAAAATCGAAAAAATCTGTTTCGAATGCCATGATTTTTCGGAGTCATTTTTCCAAGGGAGGGGTACTGTGGATTTTCGAGAAAAAAAATTTCAAGCTAAAAGGAAACCATTAGGTGCATTTTGTAGAGAATCTGATTTCGAATAAGAAAAAGTCAACCGCAACCGCGTAACTCGTACCCGTGAGAAAAAAATCGCAAAAATCTGTTTCGAATGCCATGATTTTTCGGAGTCATTTTTCCAAGGGAGGGTGCTGTGGATTTTCGAGAAAAAAAAATTTCAAGCTAAAAGGAAACCATTAGATGCATTTTATAGAGAATCTGATTTCGAATAAGAAAAAGTCAACCGCAACCGCGTAACTCGTACCCGTGAGAAAAAAATCGCAAAAATCTGTTTCGAATGCCATGATTTTTCGGAGTCATTTTTCCAAGGGAGGGTACTGTGGATTTTCGAGAAAAAAAAATTTCAAGCTAAAAGGAAACCATTAGGTGCATTTTATAGAGAATCTGATTTCGAATAAGAAAAAGTCAACCGCAACCGCGTAACTCGTACCCGTGAGAAAAAAATCGCAAAAATCTGTTTCGAATGCCATGATTTTTCGGATTCATTTTTCCAAGGGAGGGTACTGTGGATTTTCGATAAAAAAAAATTTCAAGCTAAAAGGAAACCATTAGGTGCATTTTATAGAGAATCTGATTTCGAATAAGAAAAAGTCAACCGCAACCGCGTAACTCGTACCCGTGAGAAAAAAATCGCAAAAAATCTGTTTCGAATGCCATGATTTTTCGGAGTCATTTTTCCAAGGGAGGGTACTGTGGATTTTCGAGAAAAAAAAATTTCAAGCTAAAAGGAAACCATTAGGTGCATTTTATAGAGAATCTGATTTCGAATAAGAAAAAGTCAACCGCAACCGCGTCACTCGTACCCGTGAGAAAAAAATCGCAAAAATCTGTTTCGAATGCCATGATTTTTCGGAGACATTTTTGCAAGGGAGGGTACTGTGGATTTTCGAGAAAAAAAAATTTCAAGCTAAAAGGAAACCATTAGGTGCATTTTATAGAGAATCAGATTTCGAATAAGAAAAAGTTAACCGCAACCGCGTAACTCGTACCCGTGAGAAAAAAATCGAAAAAATCTGTTTCGAATGCCATGATTTTTCGGAGTCATTTTTCCAAGGGAGGGTACTGTGGATTTTCGAGAAAAAAAAATTTCAAGCTAAAAGGAAACCATTAGGTGCATTTTATAGAGAATCTGATTTCGAATAAGAAAAAGTCAACCGCAACCGCGTAACTCGTACCCGTGAGAAAAAAATCGAAAAAATCTGTTTCGAATGCCATGATTTTTCGGAGTCATTTTTCCAAGGGAGTGTACTGTGGATTTTCGAGAAAAAAAAATTTCAAGCTAAAAGGAAACCATTAGGTGCATTTTATAGAGAATCTGATTTCGAATAAGAAAAAGTCAACCGCAACCGCGTAACTCGTACCCGTGAGAAAAAAATCGAAAAAATCTGTTTCGAATGCCATGATTTTTCGGAGTCATTTTTCCAAGGCAGGGTACTGTGGATTTTCGAGAAAAAAAAATTTCAAGCTAAAAGGAAACCATTAGGTGCATTTTATAGAGAATCAGATTTCGAATAAGAAAAAGTCAACCGCAACCGCGTAACTCGTACCCGTGAGAAAAAAATCGCAAAAATCTGTTTCGAATGCCATGATTTTTCGGAGTCATTTTTCCAAGGGAGGGTACTGTGGATTTTCGAGAAAAAAAAATTTCAAGCTAAAAGGAAACCATTAGGTGCATTTTATAGAGAATCTGATTTCGAATAAGAAAAAGTCAACCGCAACCGCGTAACTCGTACCCGTGAGAAAAAAATCGAAAAAATCTGTTTCGAATGCCATGATTTTTCGGAGTCATTTTTCCAAGGGAGGGTACTGTGGATTTTCGAGAAAAAAAAATTTCAAGCTAAAAGGAAACCATTAGGTGCATTTTATAGAGAATCTGATTTCGAATAAGAAAAAGTCAACCGCAACCGCGTAACTCGTACCCGTGAGAAAAAAATCGCAAAAATCTGTTTCGAATGCCATGATTTTTCGGAGTCATTTTTCCAAGGGAGGGTACTGTGGATTTTCGAGAAAAAAAATTTCAAGCTAAAAGGAAACCATTAGGTGCATTTTGTAGAGAATCTGATTTCGAATAAGAAAAAGTCAACCGCAACCGCGTAACTCGTACCCGTGAGAAAAAAATCGCAAAAATCTGTTTCGAATGCCATGATTTTTCGGAGTCATTTTTCCAAGGGAGGGTGCTGTGGATTTTCGAGAAAAAAAAATTTCAAGCTAAAAGGAAACCATTGGATGCATTTTATAGAGAATCTGATTTCGAATAAGAAAAAGTCAACCGCAACCGCGTAACTCGTACCCGTGAGAAAAAAATCGCAAAAATCTGTTTCGAATGCCATGATTTTTCGGAGTCATTTTTCCAAGGGAGGGTACTGTGGATTTTCGAGAAAAAAAAATTTCAAGCTAAAAGGAAACCATTAGGTGCATTTTATAGAGAATCTGATTTCGAATAAGAAAAAGTCAACCGCAACCGCGTAACTCGTACCCGTGAGAAAAAAATCGCAAAAATCTGTTTCGAATGCCATGATTTTTCGGAGTCATTTTTCCAAGGGAGGGTACTGTGGATTTTCGAGAAAAAAAAATTTCAAGCTAAAAGGAAACCATTAGGTGCATTTTATAGAGAATCTGATTTCGAATAAGAAAAAGTCAACCGCAACCGCGTAACTCGTACCCGTGAGAAAAAAATCGCAAAAAATCTGTTTCGAATGCCATGATTTTTCGGAGTCATTTTTCCAAGGGAGGGTACTGTGGATTTTCGAGAAAAAAAAATTTCAAGCTAAAAGGAAACCATTAGGTGCATTTTATAGAGAATCTGATTTCGAATAAGAAAAAGTCAACCGCAACCGCGTCACTCGTACCCGTGAGAAAAAAATCGCAAAAATCTGTTTCGAATGCCATGATTTTTCGGAGACATTTTTGCAAGGGAGGGTACTGTGGATTTTCGAGAAAAAAAAATTTCAAGCTAAAAGGAAACCATTAGGTGCATTTTATAGAGAATCAGATTTCGAATAAGAAAAAGTTAACCGCAACCGCGTAACTCGTACCCGTGAGAAAAAAATCGCAAAAATCTGTTTCGAATGCCATGATTTTTCGGAGTCATTTTTCCAAGGGAGGGTACTGTGGATTTTCGAGAAAAAAAAATTTCAAGCAAAAAGGAAACCATTAGGTGCATTTTATAGAGAATCTGATTTCGAATAAGAAAAAGTCAACCGCAACCGCGTAACTCGTACCCGTGAGAAAAAAATCGCAAAAATCTGTTTCGAATGCCATGATTTTTCGGAGTCATTTTTCCAAGGGAGGGTACTGTGGATTTTCGAGAAAAAAAAATTTCAAGCTAAAAGGAAACCATTAGGTGCATTTTATAGAGAATCTGATTTCGAATAAGAAAAAGTCAACCGCAACCGCGTAACTCGTACCCGTGAGAAAAAAATCGCAAAAATCTGTTTCGAATGCCATGATTTTTCGGAGTCATTTTTCCAAGGCAGGGTACTGTGGATTTTCGAGAAAAAAAAATTTCAAGCTAAAAGGAAACCATTAGGTGCATTTTATAGAGAATCAGATTTCGAATAAGAAAAAGTCAACCGCAACCGCGTAACTCGTACCCGTGAGAAAAAAATCGCAAAAATCTGTTTCGAATGCCATGATTTTTCGGAGTCATTTTTCCAAGGGAGGGTACTGTGGATTTTCGAGAAAAAAAAATTTCGAGCTAAAAGGAAACCATTAGGTGCATTTTATAGAGAATGTGATTTCGGATAAGAAAAAGTCAACCGCAACCGCGTAACTCGTACCCGTGAGAAAAAAAATCGCAAAAATCTGTTTCGAATGCCATGATTTTTCGGAGTCATTTTTCCAAGGGAGGGTACTGTGG
Source organism: Pholcus phalangioides (assembly GCF_987345545.1). Lineage (NCBI taxonomy): Eukaryota > Metazoa > Arthropoda > Arachnida > Araneae > Pholcidae > Pholcus > Pholcus phalangioides. Next base: position 9,741,638 of record NW_028301597.1, on the reverse strand, counting down.
ATTTTCGAGAAAAAAAAATTTCAAGCTAAAATGAAACCATTAGGTGCATTTTATAGAGAATCTGATTTCGAATAAGAAAAAGTCCACCGCAACCGCGTAACTCGTACCCGTGAGAAAAAAATCGCAAAAATCTGTTTCGAATGCCATGATTTTTCGGAGTCATTTTTCCAAGGGAGGGTACTGTGGATTTTCGAGAAAAAAAAATTTCAAGCTAAAAGGAAACCATTAGGTGCATTTTATAGAGAATCTGATTTCGAATAAGAAAAAGTCAACCGCAACCGCGTAACTCGTACCCGTGAGAAAAAAATCGCAAAAATCTGTTTCGAATGCCATGATTTTTCGGAGTCATTTTTCCAAGGGAGGGTACTGTGGATTTTCGAGAAAAAAAAATTTCGATCTAAAAGGAAACCATTAGGTGCATTTGATAGAGAATCTGATTTCGAATAAGAAAAAGTCAACCGCAACCGCGTAACTCGTACCCGTGAGAAAAAAATCGCAAAAATCTGTTTCGAATGCCATGATTTTTCGGAGTCATTTTTCCAAGTTAGGGTACTGTGGATTTTCGAGAAAAAAAAATTTCGAGCTAAAAGGAAACCATTAGGTGCATTTTATAGAGAATCTGATTTCGAATAAGAAAAAGTCAACCGCAACCGCGTAACTCGTACCCGTGAGTAAAAAATCGCAAAAATCTGTTTCGAATGCCATGATTTTTCGGAGTCATTTTTCCAAGGGAGGGTACTGTGGATTTTCGAGAAAAAAAAATTTCAAGCTAAAAGGAAACCATTAGGTGCATTTTATAGAGAATCAGATTTCGAATAAGAAAAAGTCAACCGCAACCGCGTAACTCGTACCCGTGAGAAAAAAATCGCAAAAATCTGTTTCGAATGCCATGATTTTTCGGAGTCATTTTTCCAAGGGAGGGTACTGTGGATTTTCGAGAAAAAAAAATTTCGAGCTAAAAGGAAACCATTAGGTGCATTTTATAGAGAATGTGATTTCGGATAAGAAAAAGTCAACCGCAACCGCGTAACTCGTACCCGTGAGAAAAAAATCGCAAAAATCTGTTTCGAATGCCATGATTTTTCGGAACATTTTTCCAAGGGAGGGTACTGTGGATTTTCGAGAAAAAAAAATTTCAAGCTAAAATAAAACCATTAGGTGCATTTTATAGAGAATCTGATTTCGAATAAGAAAAAGTCAACCGCGTAACTCGTACCCGTGAGAAAAAAATCGCAAAAATCTGTTTCGAATGCCATGATTTTTCGGAGTCATTTTTCCAAGGGAGGGTACTGTGGATTTTCGAGAAAAAAAAATTTCAAGCTAAAAGGAAACCATTAGGTGCATTTTATAGAGAATCTGATTTCGAATAAGAAAAAGTCAACCGCAACCGCGTAACTCGTACCCGTGAGAAAAAAATCGCAAAAAATCTGTTTCGAATGCCATGATTTTTCGGAGTCATTTTTCCAAGGGAGGGTACTGTGGATTTTCGAGAAAAAAAAATTTCAAGCTAAAAGGAAACCATTAGGTGCATTTTATAGAGAATCTGATTTCCAATAAGAAAATCAACCGCAACCGCGTAACTCGTACCCGTGAGAAAAAAATCGCAAAAATCTGTTTCGAATGCCATGATTTTTCGGAGTCATTTTTGCAAGGGAGGGTACTGTGGATTTTCGAGAAAAAAAAATTTCAAGCTAAAAGGAAACCATTAGGTGCATTTTATAGAGAATCAGATTTCGAATAAGAAAAAGTCAACCGCAACCGCGTAACTCGTACCCGTGAGAAAAAAATCGCAAAAAATCTGTTTCGAATGATATGATTTTTCGGAGTCATTTTTCCAAGGGAGGGCACTGTGGATTTTCGAGAAAAAAAAATTTCAAGCTAAAAGGTAACCATTAGGTGCATTTTATAGAGAATCTGATTTCGAATAAGAAAAAGTCAACCGCAACCGCGTAACTCGTACCCGTGAGAAAAAAATCGCAAAAATCTGTTTCGAATGCCATGATTTTTCGGAGTCATTTTTCCAAGGGAGGGTACTGTGGATTTTCGAGAAAAAAAAATTTCAAGCTAAAAGGAAACCATTAGGTGCATTTTATAGAGAATCAGATTTCGAATAAGAAAAAGTCAACCGCAACCGCGTAACTCGTACCCGTGAGAAAAAAATCGCAAAAATCTGTTTCGAATGCCATGATTTTTCGGAGTCATTTTTCCAAGGGAGGGTACTGTGGATTTTCGAGAAAAAAAAATTTCGAGCTAAAAGGAAACCATTAGGTGCATTTTATAGAGAATGTGATTTCGGATAAGAAAAAGTCAACCGCAACCGCGTAACTCGTACCCGTGAGAAAAAAAATCGCAAAAATCTGTTTCGAATGCCATGATTTTTCGGAGTCATTTTTCCAAGGGAGGGTACTGTGGATTTTCGAGAAAAAAAAATTTCAAGCTAAAATGAAACCATTAGGTGCATTTTATAGAGAATCTGATTTCGAATAAGAAAAAGTCCACCGCAACCGCGTAACTCGTACCCGTGAGAAAAAAATCGCAAAAATCTGTTTCGAATGCCATGATTTTTCGGAGTCATTTTTCCAAGGGAGGGTACTGTGGATTTTCGAGAAAAAAAAATTTCAAGCTAAAAGGAAACCATTAGGTGCATTTTATAGAGAATCTGATTTCGAATAAGAAAAAGTCAACCGCAACCGCGTAACTCGTACCCGTGAGAAAAAAATCGCAAAAATCTGTTTCGAATGCCATGATTTTTCGGAGTCATTTTTCCAAGGGAGGGTACTGTGGATTTTCGAGAAAAAAAAATTTCGATCTAAAAGGAAACCATTAGGTGCATTTGATAGAGAATCTGATTTCGAATAAGAAAAAGTCAACCGCAACCGCGTAACTCGTACCCGTGAGAAAAAAATCGCAAAAATCTGTTTCGAATGCCATGATTTTTCGGAGTCATTTTTCCAAGTTAGGGTACTGTGGATTTTCGAGAAAAAAAAATTTCGAGCTAAAAGGAAACCATTAGGTGCATTTTATAGAGAATCTGATTTCGAATAAGAAAAAGTCAACCGCAACCGCGTAACTCGTACCCGTGAGTAAAAAATCGCAAAAATCTGTTTCGAATGCCATGATTTTTCGGAACATTTTTCCAAGGGAGGGTACTGTGGATTTTCGAGAAAAAAAAATTTCAAGCTAAAATAAAACCATTAGGTGCATTTTATAGAGAATCTGATTTCGAATAAGAAAAAGTCAACCGCGTAACTCGTACCCGTGAGAAAAAAATCGCAAAAATCTGTTTCGAATGCCATGATTTTTCGGAGTCATTTTTCCAAGGGAGGGTACTGTGGATTTTCGAGAAAAAAAAATTTCAAGCTAAAAGGAAACCATTAGGTGCATTTTATAGAGAATCTGATTTCGAATAAGAAAAAGTCAACCGCAACCGCGTAACTCGTACCCGTGAGAAAAAAATCGCAAAAAATCTGTTTCGAATGCCATGATTTTTCGGAGTCATTTTTCCAAGGGAGGGTACTGTGGATTTTCGAGAAAAAAAAATTTCAAGCTAAAAGGAAACCATTAGGTGCATTTTATAGAGAATCTGATTTCCAATAAGAAAATCAACCGCAACCGCGTAACTCGTACCCGTGAGAAAAAAATCGCAAAAATCTGTTTCGAATGCCATGATTTTTCGGAGTCATTTTTGCAAGGGAGGGTACTGTGGATTTTCGAGAAAAAAAAATTTCAAGCTAAAAGGAAACCATTAGGTGCATTTTATAGAGAATCAGATTTCGAATAAGAAAAAGTCAACCGCAACCGCGTAACTCGTACCCGTGAGAAAAAAATCGCAAAAATCTGTTTCGAATGATATGATTTTTCGGAGTCATTTTTCCAAGGGAGGGCACTGTGGATTTTCGAGAAAAAAAAATTTCAAGCTAAAAGGTAACCATTAGGTGCATTTTATAGAGAATCTGATTTCGAATAAGAAAAAGTCAACCGCAACCGCGTAACTCGTACCCGTGAGAAAAAAATCGCAAAAATCTGTTTCGAATGCCATGATTTTTCGGAGTCATTTTTCCAAGGGAGGGTACTGTGGATTTTCGAGAAAAAAAAATTTCAAGCTAAAAGGAAACCATTAGGTGCATTTTATAGAGAATCTGATTTCGAATAAGAAAAAGTCAACCGCAACCGCGTAACTCGTACCCGTGAGAAAAAAATCGCAAAAATCTGTTTCGAATGCCATGATTTTTCGGAGTCATTTTTCCAAGGGAGGGTACTGTGGATTTTCGAGAAAAAAAAATTTCAAGCTAAAAGGAAACCATTAGGTGCATTTTATAGAGAATCTGATTTCCAATAAGAAAATCAACCGCAACCGCGTAACTCGTACCCGTGAGAAAAAAATCGCAAAAATCTGTTTCGAATGCCATGATTTTTCGGAGTCATTTTTGCAAGGGAGGGTACTGTGGATTTTCGAGAAAAAAAAATTTCAAGCTAAAAGGAAACCATTAGGTGCATTTTATAGAGAATCAGATTTCGAATAAGAAAAAGTCAACCGCAACCGCGTAACTCGTACCCGTGAGAAAAAAATCGCAAAAATCTGTTTCGAATGATATGATTTTTCGGAGTCATTTTTCCAAGGGAGGGCACTGTGGATTTTCGAGAAAAAAAAATTTCAAGCTAAAAGGTAACCATTAGGTGCATTTTATAGAGAATCTGATTTCGAATAAGAAAAAGTCAACCGCAACCGCGTAACTCGTACCCGTGAGAAAAAAATCGCAAAAATCTGTTTCGAATGCCATGATTTTTCGGAGTCATTTTTCCAAGGGAGGGTACTGTGGATTTTCGAGAAAAAAAAATTTCAAGCTAAAAGGAAACCATTAGGTGCATTTTATAGAGAATCTGATTTCGAATAAGAAAAAGTCAACCGCAACCGCGTAACTCGTACCCGTGAGAAAAAAATCGCAAAAATCTGTTTCGAATGCCATGATTTTTCGGAGTCATTTTTCCAAGGGAGGGTACTGTGGATTTTCGAGAAAAAAAAATTTCAAGCTAAAAGGAAACCATTAGGTGCATTTTATAGAGAATCTGATTTCGAATAAGAAAAAGTCAACCGCAACCGCGTAACTCGTACCCGTGAGAAAAAAATCGCAAAAATCTGTTTCGAATGCCATGATTTTTCGGAGTCATTTTTCCAAGGCAGGGTACTGTGGATTTTCGAGAAAAAAAAATTTCAAGCTAAAAGGAAACCATTAGGTGCATTTTATAGAGAATCAGATTTCGAATAAGAAAAAGTCAACCGCAACCGCGTAACTCGTACCCACCATGACCATGACCATATTTGGTGGGCCGGGGTCCCAATCGCCGCTGTGATAGCGGCCCATACCCCCTTCATCTCTCCTCGCCACCTGCTTAGCGTGTGTGCGTGAAGCCATAGCGTTTTGTGCAGATTTTTAGAAAAATTTTACTCTTCTTGTAAGAGTTGGCACCCTGTGTGGGCTTTTAAGTACTTGAATGGTTAGAAAATTTTGGATTCGTCGCCTCACTCTTTCCGCTTCATTCTCTCATATCTCGATATCTAGCTAGTGTAGACGACAGCCTACTGCCCGAAGAATCTTTGCCTTAGGTTTGACCTCTTATTCTTTTAGTATCATATCTGGTGCCCGTGGGGCTCCTGTGGGGGGGGGGGGAACGAGCCCGGGGCGTGAAGTTGGACGGGTTGTTAAAAACGGGTCGTCTAAGGGCCGTCAGCATTTTGAAAATACTGATGTCGCATGTGGTATTCTACCTTGATTCCTGTTCTTTCAATATTTGCAAAGTAATTATATCTATATACATTAATATTTACACTTATTACAACATTTATTTGCAGGTTATCTATTTATTTATTTATTTATATACCTCCACCAGAAAGAATAATGAAAAGGGGGGGGGAGGGGAAAAGGTGAACTATATTTACATTATCTACATTCCCTTATCAGCTGTGGCATTTTACCATTGCGCTGGGAGGGAAAGAGCTTCAGGGCAACTAGTCTTTTACTCCCGTTGCCATCTCTTTTTGTGTATCCCTGTTGCTTGGTTACTAAGGGTCATCTCTTTTTTCCTTCTCTTTTGCTCCTCCATTGTTCGTGGAGGAGAAGAGAGGCTATCACTCTTTTCTCCTATTGTTATGTAGAAGGGGGGAGAGAAGTTCTCCTGCTCCTATTGTTATCTCTTCGACGTCGTGTCGTTCTTTCCTTTCTTTTCGAGCACTTTCGTGCTTTGACGTCCTGGGTATTTGTTTTGTGCTTGGTTTCGTTTTGCTGTGCGAGTGGTGTATAGTTGGCTGGATGGTGTGACGTGTGTAAATTGGTGTGAGTTTTCTGTTAGTGAATTTGTGTGGGTGTCTAGAGGCCAGGTAAATTGGGTCTCTGCAGTTGCAGAAGGTTTTTTGGCCTTCTACGACAAATGAAATCGTCGCTGTCGTAGTTGGATATACTCCTGAGGTGCTCATGCTCCGCTTCCTCAAGTCTCTCGAAGAATTTCCGGGCTATTTTTTGCACGAAGTCGAATAGTGTTTCTGTTTTAGTATCCTGCCTGAGGTGGCGGTTTCGGATAAACCAAGGTGCTCTGAGCACTTTTCTAATATATTTATTCTGCTCTCTTTCGAGCTTTATGATCGTTGAATCTCTGCTGTAGAACCATGTGATGGCTCCGTAGGTTAGTGTGGGCCTAAGTACCAATTTGTACAGGATTATCTTGTTTTTTGCCGATAGAGAAGTTCTATATTGACATAACTTTTTCATGTTGTTGGCTGCGATGCACATTCTCCTCATCGCTTCTTTGCTGTGGGCAGTGAAAGTGAGGCGCTTATCGAGGATAACGCCGAGGTATTTGGCTCTATCTTTTGGCTCGATTCTTGCTCCCCCTACCTCAAGGTAGGCTTGGGGAGGGAGGTTTGCTGGTCTCACCCCCGTTATCCATAGGAAGATGGTCTTATTGGCGTTCAGCCTAGTCCTACTGTTTGTACACCATCTCTCAATTTCCCTTGCATTTTCCTGGAGGTATTCCAATGCTCGCAGTGGGCTATGATGGCACTGGGCGACCGCGCTGTCATCAGCGTACAGAGCCGTGAGTCCTCTCGGGCTCACGGGGAAGTCGTTCATATGATAGTTGTGTAGTGCCGGTCCGAGAACGCTTCCTTGGGCTATTGAGGCCCTTAATGGTCGCTCGGAGGACAGTGTGTCATTTATTGATACTCGAAAGGATCTACCCTCGAGATAATTTTTGATGAAATTTATCAAGCTATGTGGCAGGTTCATGCTAATTAGCTTGTGCAATAGCCCGTTATGCCAGACCTTGTCGAAACTTTTGGATAAATCGTAGAGGGCCATTGCTACTGTCACGCGTTTTGCTCTAGCCCACTGTAAGTATTCGATTACCCTCAGGAGTTGAGTTGTAGTTGAGTGGCCGTTTCTGAATCCATGCTGTTCTGGAATGAGTACCATGTGGTAGTCATTGTAGTCATGGATTCGTTTTACGACCACTCTTTCGAATAGTTTACCAAGAGAGCTCAGCAAAGAGATGGGGCGCCAATTGGAGGCGAATATCAAGTCCTGACCAGCCTTTGGAATGAGCCTTATCACCGCAAATTTCCATATTTTTGGAAAGTATTGGTGGCGCATCAGCTCATTAAAAATTCTGACCAGGACTTGGATAAAGTTGGCCGGCATCTCCTTGATGGCCCTGTTGGTAATTCCGTCATATCCTGGAGCTTTGTTTTTCTGTAGTTTTTTGATTATAGCTGTGACCTCAGCCTCGTCGGTTGGCACCAGGGCTGTATAATTTTCAAATTTCGGAGTGGAGAAATATCTGTCAACTTTTCTATTCACTAGGTTGACCCTTTGAGCCGGAGTGTTATTGTTAGGGCTAAATTGTTCCTCTAGAGCCCGTTCCTCGTACCCGTGAGAAAAAAATCGCAAAAATCTGTTTCGAATGCCATGATTTTTCGGAGTCATTTTTCCAAGGCAGGGTACTGTGGATTTTCGAGAAAAAAAAGTTTCAAGCTAAAAGGAAACCATTAGGTGCATTTTATAGAGAATCAGATTTCGAATAAGAAAAAGTCAACCGCAACCGCGTAACTCGTACCCGTGAGAAAAAAATTGCAAAAATCTGTTTCGAATGCCATGATTTTTCGGAGTCATTTTTCCAAGGGAGGGTACTGTGGATTTTCGAGAAAAAAAAATTTCGAGCTAAAAGGAAACCATTAGGTGCATTTTATAGAGAATGTGATTTCGGATAAGAAAAAGTCAACCGCAACCGCGTAACTCGTACCCGTGAGAAAAAAAATCGCAAAAATCTGTTTCGAATGCCATGATTTTTCGGAGTCATTTTTCCAAGGGAGGGTACTGTGGATTTTGGAGAAAAAAAAATTTCAAGCTAAAATGAAACCATTAGGTGCATTTTATAGAGAATCTGATTTCGAATAAGAAAAAGTCAACCGCAACCGCGTAACTCGTACCCGTGAGAAAAAAATCGCAAAAATCTGTTTCGAATGCCATGATTTTTCGGAGTCATTTTTCCAAGGGAGGGTACTGTGGATTTTCGAGAAAAAAAAATTTCAAGCTAAAAGGAAACCATTAGGTGCATTTTATAGAGAATCTGATTTCGAATAAGAAAAAGTCAACCGCAACCGCGTAACTCGTACCCGTGAGAAAAAAATCGCAAAAATCTGTTTCGAATGCCATGATTTTTCGGAGTCATTTTTCCAAGGCAGGGTACTGTGGATTTTCGAGAAAAAAAAATTTCAAGCTAAAAGGAAACCATTAGGTGCATTTTATAGAGAATCAGATTTCGAATAAGAAAAAGTCAACCGCAACCGCGTAACTCGTACCCGTGAGAAAAAAATCGCAAAAATCTGTTTCGAATGCCATGATTTTTCGGAGTCATTTTTCCAAGGGAGGGTACTGTGGATTTTCGAGAAAAAAAAATTTCGAGCTAAAAGGAAACCATTAGGTGCATTTTATAGAGAATGTGATTTCGGATAAGAAAAAGTCAACCGCAACCGCGTAACTCGTACCCGTGAGAAAAAAAATCGCAAAAATCTGTTTCGAATGCCATGATTTTTCGGAGTAATTTTTCCAAGGGAGGGTACTGTGGATTTTCGAGAAAAAAAAATTTCAAGCTAAAATGAAACCATTAGGTGCATTTTATAGAGAATCTGATTTCGAATAAGAAAAACTCAACCGCAACCGCGTAACTCGTACCCGTGAGAAAAAAATCGCAAAAATCTGTTTCGAATGCCATGATTTTTCGGAGTCATTTTTCCAAGGGAGGGTACTGTGGATTTTCGAGAAAAAAAAATTTCAAGCTAAAAGGAAACCATTAGGTGCATTTTATAGAGAATCTGATTTCGAATAAGAAAAAGTCAACCGCAACCGCGTAACTCGTACCCGTGAGAAAAAAATCGCAAAAATCTGTTTCGAATGCCATGATTTTTCGGAGTCATTTTTCCAAGGGAGGGTACTGTGGATTTTCGAGAAAAAAAAATTTCGATCTAAAAGGAAACCATTAGGTGCATTTTATAGAGAATCTGATTTCGAATAAGAAAAAGTCAACCGCAACCGCGTAACTCGTACCCGTGAGAAAAAAATCGCAAAAATCTGTTTCGAATGCCATGATTTTTCGGAGTCATTTTTCCAAGTTAGGGTACTGTGGATTTTCGAGAAAAAAAAATTTCGAGCTAAAAGGAAACCATTAGGTGCATTTTATAGAGAATCTGATTTCGAATAAGAAAAAGTCAACCGCAACCGCGTAACTCGTACCCGTGAGTAAAAAATCGCAAAAATCTGTTTCGAATGCCATGATTTTTCGGAGTCATTTTTCCAAGGGAGGGTACTGTGGATTTTCGAGAAAAAAAAATTTCAAGCTAAAAGGAAACCATTAGGTGCATTTTATAGAGAATCAGATTTCGAATAAGAAAAAGTCAACCGCAACCGCGTAACTCGTACCCGTGAGAAAAAAATCGCAAAAATCTGTTTCGAATGCCATGATTTTTCGGAGTCATTTTTCCAAGGGAGGGTACTGTGGATTTTCGAGAAAAAAAAATTTCGAGCTAAAAGGAAACCATTAGGTGCATTTTATAGAGAATGTGATTTCGGATAAGAAAAAGTCAACCGCAACCGCGTAACTCGTACCCGTGAGAAAAAAATCGCAAAAATCTGTTTCGAATGCCATGATTTTTCGGAGTCATTTTTCCAAGGGAGGGTACTGTGGATTTTCGAGAAAAAAAAATTTCAAGCTAAAATAAAACCATTAGGTGCATTTTATAGAGAATCTGATTTCGAATAAGAAAAAGTCAACCGCAACCGCGTAACTCGTACCCGTGAGAAAAAAATCGCAAAAATCTGTTTCGAATGCCATGATTTTTCGGAGTCATTTTTCCAAGGGAGGGTACTGTGGATTTTCGAGAAAAAAAAATTTCAAGCTAAAAGGAAACCATTAGGTGCATTTTATAGAGAATCTGATTTCGAATAAGAAAAAGTCAACCGCAACCGCGTAACTCGTACCCGTGAGAAAAAAATCGCAAAAAATCTGTTTCGAATGCCATGATTTTTCGGAGTCATTTTTCCAAGGGAGGGTACTGTGGATTTTCGAGAAAAAAAAATTTCAAGCTAAAAGGAAACCATTAGGTGCATTTTATAGAGAATCTGATTTCCAATAAGAAAATCAACCGCAACCGCGTAACTCGTACCCGTGAGAAAAAAATCGCAAAAATCTGTTTCGAATGCCATGATTTTTCGGAGTCATTTTTGCAAGGGAGGGTACTGTGGATTTTCGAGAAAAAAAAATTTCAAGCTAAAAGGAAACCATTAGGTGCATTTTATAGAGAATCAGATTTCGAATAAGAAAAAGTCAACCGCAACCGCGTAACTCGTACCCGTGAGAAAAAAATCGCAAAAATCTGTTTCGAATGCCATGATTTTTCGGAGTCATTTTTCCAAGGGAGGGTACTGTGGATTTTCGAGAAAAAAAAATTTCGAGCTAAAAGGAAACCATTAGGTGCATTTTATAGAGAATGTGATTTCGGATAAGAAAAAGTCAACCGCAACCGCGTAACTCGTACCCGTGAGAAAAAAATCGCAAAAATCTGTTTCGAATGCCATGATTTTTCGGAGTCATTTTTCCAAGGGAGGGTACTGTGGATTTTCGAGAAAAAAAAATTTCAAGCTAAAATAAAACCATTAGGTGCATTTTATAGAGAATCTGATTTCGAATAAGAAAAAGTCAACCGCAACCGCGTAACTCGTACCCGTGAGAAAAAAATCGCAAAAATCTGTTTCGAATGCCATGATTTTTCGGAGTCATTTTTCCAAGGGAGGGTACTGTGGATTTTCGAGAAAAAAAAATTTCAAGCTAAAAGGAAACCATTAGGTGCATTTTATAGAGAATCTGATTTCGAATAAGAAAAAGTCAACCGCAACCGCGTAACTCGTACCCGTGAGAAAAAAATCGCAAAAAATCTGTTTCGAATGCCATGATTTTTCGGAGTCATTTTTCCAAGGGAGGGTACTGTGGATTTTCGAGAAAAAAAAATTTCAAGCTAAAAGGAAACCATTAGGTGCATTTTATAGAGAATCTGATTTCCAATAAGAAAATCAACCGCAACCGCGTAACTCGTACCCGTGAGAAAAAAATCGCAAAAATCTGTTTCGAATGCCATGATTTTTCGGAGTCATTTTTGCAAGGGAGGGTACTGTGGATTTTCGAGAAAAAAAAATTTCAAGCTAAAAGGAAACCATTAGGTGCATTTTATAGAGAATCAGATTTCGAATAAGAAAAAGTCAACCGCAACCGCGTAACTCGTACCCGTGAGAAAAAAATCGCAAAAATCTGTTTCGAATGATATGATTTTTCGGAGTCATTTTTCCAAGGGAGGGCACTGTGGATTTTCGAGAAAAAAAAATTTCAAGCTAAAAGGTAACCATTAGGTGCATTTTATAGAGAATCTGATTTCGAATAAGAAAAAGTCAACCGCAACCGCGTAACTCGTACCCGTGAGAAAAAAATCGCAAAAATCTGTTTCGAATGCCATGATTTTTCGGAGTCATTTTTCCAAGGGAGGGTACTGTGGATTTTCGAGAAAAAAAAATTTCAAGCTAAAAGGAAACCATTAGGTGCATTTTATAGAGAATCTGATTTCGAATAAGAAAAAGTCAACCGCAACCGCGTAACTCGTACCCGTGAGAAAAAAATCGCAAAAATCTGTTTCGAATGCCATGATTTTTCGGAGTCATTTTTCCAAGGGAGGGTACTGTGGATTTTCGAGAAAAAAAAATTTCAAGCTAAAAGGAAACCATTAGGTGCATTTTATAGAGAATCTGATTTCCAATAAGAAAATCAACCGCAACCGCGTAACTCGTACCCGTGAGAAAAAAATCGCAAAAATCTGTTTCGAATGCCATGATTTTTCGGAGTCATTTTTGCAAGGGAGGGTACTGTGGATTTTCGAGAAAAAAAAATTTCAAGCTAAAAGGAAACCATTAGGTGCATTTTATAGAGAATCAGATTTCGAATAAGAAAAAGTCAACCGCAACCGCGTAACTCGTACCCGTGAGAAAAAAATCGCAAAAATCTGTTTCGAATGATATGATTTTTCGGAGTCATTTTTCCAAGGGAGGGCACTGTGGATTTTCGAGAAAAAAAAATTTCAAGCTAAAAGGTAACCATTAGGTGCATTTTATAGAGAATCTGATTTCGAATAAGAAAAAGTCAACCGCAACCGCGTAACTCGTACCCGTGAGAAAAAAATCGCAAAAATCTGTTTCGAATGCCATGATTTTTCGGAGTCATTTTTCCAAGGGAGGGTACTGTGGATTTTCGAGAAAAAAAAATTTCAAGCTAAAAGGAAACCATTAGGTGCATTTTATAGAGAATCTGATTTCGAATAAGAAAAAGTCAACCGCAACCGCGTAACTCGTACCCGTGAGAAAAAAATCGCAAAAATCTGTTTCGAATGCCATGATTTTTCGGAGTCATTTTTCCAAGGGAGGGTACTGTGGATTTTCGAGAAAAAAAAATTTCAAGCTAAAAGGAAACCATTAGGTGCATTTTATAGAGAATCTGATTTCGAATAAGAAAAAGTCAACCGCAACCGCGTAACTCGTACCCGTGAGAAAAAAATCGCAAAAATCTGTTTCGAATGCCATGATTTTTCGGAGTCATTTTTCCAAGGCAGGGTACTGTGGATTTTCGAGAAAAAAAAATTTCAAGCTAAAAGGAAACCATTAGGTGCATTTTATAGAGAATCAGATTTCGAATAAGAAAAAGTCAACCGCAACCGCGTAACTCGTACCCGTGAGAAAAAAATCGCAAAAATCTGTTTCGAATGCCATGATTTTTCGGAGTCATTTTTCCAAGGCAGGGTACTGTGGATTTTCGAGAAAAAAAAATTTCAAGCTAAAAGGAAACCATTAGGTGCATTTTATAGAGAATCAGATTTCGAATAAGAAAAAGTCAACCGCAACCGCGTAACTCGTACCCGTGAGAAAAAAATCGCAAAAATCTGTTTCGAATGCCATGATTTTTCGGAGTCATTTTTCCAAGGGAGGGTACTGTGGATTTTCGAGAAAAAAAAATTTCGAGCTAAAAGGAAACCATTAGGTGCATTTTATAGAGAATGTGATTTCGGATAAGAAAAAGTCAACCGCAACCGCGTAACTCGTACCCGTGAGAAAAAAATCGCAAAAATCTGTTTCGAATGCCATGATTTTTCGGAGTCATTTTTCCAAGTTAGGGTACTGTGGATTTTCGAGAAAAAAAAATTTCGAGCTAAAAGGAAACCATTAGGTGCATTTTATAGAGAATCAGATTTCGAATAAGAAAAAGTCAACCGCAACCGCGTAACTCGTACCCGTGAGTAAAAAATCGCAAAAATCTGTTTCGAATGCCATGATTTTTCGGAGTCATTTTTCCAAGGGAGGGTACTGTGGATTTTCGAGAAAAAAAAATTTCAAGCTAAAAGGAAACCATTAGGTGCATTTTATAGAGAATCTGATTTCGAATAAGAAAAAGTCAACCGCAACCGCGTAACTCGTACCCGTGAGAAAAAAATCGCAAAAATCTGTTTCGAATGCCATGATTTTTCGGAGTCATTTTTCCAAGGGAGGGTACTGTGGATTTTCGAGAAAAAAAAATTTCGAGCTAAAAGGAAACCATTAGGTGCATTTTATAGAGAATGTGATTTCGGATAAGAAAAAGTCAACCGCAACCGCGTAACTCGTACCCGTGAGAAAAAAATCGCAAAAATCTGTTTCGAATGCCATGATTTTTCGGAGTCATTTTTCCAAGGGAGGGTACTGTGGATTTTCGAGAAAAAAAAATTTCAAGCTAAAATAAAACCATTAGGTGCATTTTATAGAGAATCAGATTTCGAATAAGAAAAAGTCAACCGCAACCGCGTAACTCGTACCCGTGAGAAAAAAATCGCAAAAATCTGTTTCGAATGCCATGATTTTTCGGAGTCATTTTTCCAAGGGAGGGTACTGTGGATTTTCGAGAAAAAAAAATTTCAAGCTAAAAGGAAACCATTAGGTGCATTTTATAGAGAATCTGATTTCGAATAAGAAAAAGTCAACCGCAACCGCGTAACTCGTACCCGTGAGAAAAAAATCGCAAAAAATCTGTTTCGAATGCCATGATTTTTCGGAGTCATTTTTCCAAGGGAGGGTACTGTGGATTTTCGAGAAAAAAAAATTTCAAGCTAAAAGGAAACCATTAGGTGCATTTTATAGAGAATCTGATTTCCAATAAGAAAATCAACCGCAACCGCGTAACTCGTACCCGTGAGAAAAAAATCGCAAAAATCTGTTTCGAATGCCATGATTTTTCGGAGTCATTTTTGCAAGGGAGGGTACTGTGGATTTTCGAGAAAAAAAAATTTCAAGCTAAAAGGAAACCATTAGGTGCATTTTATAGAGAATCAGATTTCGAATAAGAAAAAGTCAACCGCAACCGCGTAACTCGTACCCGTGAGAAAAAAATCGCAAAAATCTGTTTCGAATGATATGATTTTTCGGAGTCATTTTTCCAAGGGAGGGCACTGTGGATTTTCGAGAAAAAAAAATTTCAAGCTAAAAGGTAACCATTAGGTGCATTTTATAGAGAATCTGATTTCGAATAAGAAAAAGTCAACCGCAACCGCGTAACTCGTACCCGTGAGAAAAAAATCGCAAAAATCTGTTTCGAATGCCATGATTTTTCGGAGTCATTTTTCCAAGGGAGGGTACTGTGGATTTTCGAGAAAAAAAAATTTCAAGCTAAAAGGAAACCATTAGGTGCATTTTATAGAGAATCTGATTTCGAATAAGAAAAAGTCAACCGCAACCGCGTAACTCGTACCCGTGAGAAAAAAATCGCAAAAATCTGTTTCGAATGCCATGATTTTTCGGAGTCATTTTTCCAAGGGAGGGTACTGTGGATTTTCGAGAAAAAAAAATTTCAAGCTAAAAGGAAACCATTAGGTGCATTTTATAGAGAATCTGATTTCGAATAAGAAAAAGTCAACCGCAACCGCGTAACTCGTACCCGTGAGAAAAAAATCGCAAAAATCTGTTTCGAATGCCATGATTTTTCGGAGTCATTTTTCCAAGGCAGGGTACTGTGGATTTTCGAGAAAAAAAAATTTCAAGCTAAAAGGAAACCATTAGGTGCATTTTATAGAGAATCAGATTTCGAATAAGAAAAAGTCAACCGCAACCGCGTAACTCGTACCCGTGAGAAAAAAAATCGCAAAAATCTGTTTCGAATGCCATGATTTTTCGGAGTCATTTTTCCAAGGCAGGGTACTGTGGATTTTCGAGAAAAAAAAATTTCAAGCTAAAAGGAAACCATTAGGTGCATTTTATAGAGAATCAGATTTCGAATAAGAAAAAGTCAACCGCAACCGCGTAACTCGTACCCGTGAGAAAAAAATCGCAAAAATCTGTTTCGAATGCCATGATTTTTCGGAGTCATTTTTCCAAGGGAGGGTACTGTGGATTTTCGAGAAAAAAAAATTTCGAGCTAAAAGGAAACCATTAGGTGCATTTTATAGAGAATGTGATTTCGGATAAGAAAAAGTCAACCGCAACCGCGTAACTCGTACCCGTGAGAAAAAAAATCGCAAAAATCTGTTTCGAATGCCATGATTTTTCGGAGTCATTTTTCCAAGGGAGGGTACTGTGGATTTTCGAGAAAAAAAAATTTCAAGCTAAAAGGAAACCATTAGGTGCATTTTATAGAGAATCAGATTTCGAATAAGAAAAAGTCAACCGCAACCGCGTAACTCGTACCCGTGAGAAAAAAATCGCAAAAATCTGTTTCGAATGCCATGATTTTTCGGAGTCATTTTTCCAAGGCAGGGTACTGTGGATTTTCGAGAAAAAAAAATTTCAAGCTAAAAGGAAACCATTAGGTGCATTTTATAGAGAATCTGATTTCGAATAAGAAAAAGTCAACCGCAACCGCGTAACTCGTACCCGTGAGAAAAAAATCGCAAAAATCTGTTTCGAATGCCATGATTTTTCGGAGTCATTTTTCCAAGTTAGGGTACTGTGGATTTTCGAGAAAAAAAAATTTCGAGCTAAAAGGAAACCATTAGGTGCATTTTATAGAGAATCTGATTTCGAATAAGAAAAAGTCAACCGCAACCGCGTAACTCGTACCCGTGAGAAAAAAATCGCAAAAATCTGTTTCGAATGCCATGATTTTTCGGAGTCATTTTTCCAAGGGAGGGTACTGTGGATTTTCGAGAAAAAAAAATTTCGAGCTAAAAGGAAACCATTAGGTGCATTTTATAGAGAATGTGATTTCGGATAAGAAAAAGTCAACCGCAACCGCGTAACTCGTACCCGTGAGAAAAAAATCGCAAAAATCTGTTTCGAATGCCATGATTTTTCGGAGTCATTTTTCCAAGGGAGGGTACTGTGGATTTTCGAGAAAAAAAAATTTCAAGCTAAAAGGAAACCATTAGGTGCATTTTATAGAGAATCTGATTTCGAATAAGAAAAAGTCAACCGCAACCGCGTAACTCGTACCCGTGAGAAAAAAATCGCAAAAAATCTGTTTCGAATGCCATGATTTTTCGGAGTCATTTTTCCAAGGGAGGGTACTGTGGATTTTCGAGAAAAAAAAATTTCAAGCTAAAAGGAAACCATTAGGTGCATTTTATAGAGAATCTGATTTCCAATAAGAAAATCAACCGCAACCGCGTAACTCGTACCCGTGAGAAAAAAATCGCAAAAATCTGTTTCGAATGCCATGATTTTTCGGAGTCATTTTTGCAAGGGAGGGTACTGTGGATTTTCGAGAAAAAAAAATTTCAAGCTAAAAGGAAACCATTAGGTGCATTTTATAGAGAATCAGATTTCGAATAAGAAAAAGTCAACCGCAACCGCGTAACTCGTACCCGTGAGAAAAAAATCGCAAAAATCTGTTTCGAATGATATGATTTTTCGGAGTCATTTTTCCAAGGGAGGGCACTGTGGATTTTCGAGAAAAAAAAATTTCAAGCTAAAAGGTAACCATTAGGTGCATTTTATAGAGAATCTGATTTCGAATAAGAAAAAGTCAACCGCAACCGCGTAACTCGTACCCGTGAGAAAAAAATCGCAAAAATCTGTTTCGAATGCCATGATTTTTCGGAGTCATTTTTCCAAGGGAGGGTACTGTGGATTTTCGAGAAAAAAAAATTTCAAGCTAAAAGGAAACCATTAGGTGCATTTTATAGAGAATCAGATTTCGAATAAGAAAAAGTCAACCGCAACCGCGTAACTCGTACCCGTGAGAAAAAAATCGCAAAAATCTGTTTCGAATGCCATGATTTTTCGGAGTCATTTTTCCAAGGGAGGGTACTGTGGATTTTCGAGAAAAAAAAATTTCAAGCTAAAAGGAAACCATTAGGTGCATTTTATAGAGAATCTGATTTCGAATAAGAAAAAGTCAACCGCAACCGCGTAACTCGTACCCGTGAGAAAAAAATCGCAAAAATCTGTTTCGAATGCCATGATTTTTCGGAGTCATTTTTCCAAGGCAGGGTACTGTGGATTTTCGAGAAAAAAAAATTTCAAGCTAAAAGGAAACCATTAGGTGCATTTTATAGAGAATCAGATTTCGAATAAGAAAAAGTCAACCGCAACCGCGTAACTCGTACCCGTGAGAAAAAAATCGCAAAAATCTGTTTCGAATGCCATGATTTTTCGGAGTCATTTTTCCAAGGCAGGGTACTGTGGATTTTCGAGAAAAAAAAATTTCAAGCTAAAAGGAAACCATTAGGTGCATTTTATAGAGAATCAGATTTCGAATAAGAAAAAGTCAACCGCAACCGCGTAACTCGTACCCGTGAGAAAAAAATCGCAAAAATCTGTTTCGAATGCCATGATTTTTCGGAGTCATTTTTCCAAGGGAGGGTACTGTGGATTTTCGAGAAAAAAAAATTTCAAGCTAAAAGGAAACCATTAGGTGCATTTTATAGAGAATCTGATTTCGAATAAGAAAAAGTCAACCGCAACCGCGTAACTCGTACCCGTGAGAAAAAAATCGCAAAAATCTGTTTCGAATGCCATGATTTTTCGGAGTCATTTTTCCAAGGGAGGGTACTGTGGATTTTCGAGAAAAAAAAATTTCGATCTAAAAGGAAACCATTAGGTGCATTTTATAGAGAATCTGATTTCGAATAAGAAAAAGTCAACCGCAACCGCGTAACTCGTACCCGTGAGAAAAAAATCGCAAAAATCTGTTTCGAATGCCATGATTTTTCGGAGTCATTTTTCCAAGTTAGGGTACTGTGGATTTTCGAGAAAAAAAAATTTCGAGCTAAAAGGAAACCATTAGGTGCATTTTATAGAGAATCTGATTTCGAATAAGAAAAAGTCAACCGCAACCGCGTAACTCGTACCCGTGAGTAAAAAATCGCAAAAATCTGTTTCGAATGCCATGATTTTTCGGAGTCATTTTTCCAAGGGAGGGTACTGTGGATTTTCGAGAAAAAAAAATTTCAAGCTAAAATAAAACCATTAGGTGCATTTTATAGAGAATCTGATTTCGAATAAGAAAAAGTCAACCGCAACCGCGTAACTCGTACCCGTGAGAAAAAAATCGCAAAAATCTGTTTCGAATGCCATGATTTTTCGGAGTCATTTTTCCAAGGGAGGGTACTGTGGATTTTCGAGAAAAAAAAATTTCAAGCTAAAAGGAAACCATTAGGTGCATTTTATAGAGAATCTGATTTCGAATAAGAAAAAGTCAACCGCAACCGCGTAACTCGTACCCGTGAGAAAAAAATCGCAAAAAATCTGTTTCGAATGCCATGATTTTTCGGAG
Organism: Pholcus phalangioides; assembly: GCF_987345545.1. Lineage (NCBI taxonomy): Eukaryota > Metazoa > Arthropoda > Arachnida > Araneae > Pholcidae > Pholcus > Pholcus phalangioides. The sequence goes on along the minus strand of NW_028301597.1, from coordinate 9,722,321 downwards.
TCATTTTTCCAAGGGAGGGTACTGTGGATTTTCGAGAAAAAAAAATTTCAAGCTAAAAGGAAACCATTAGGTGCATTTTATAGAGAATCTGATTTCCAATAAGAAAAAGTCAACCGCAACCGCGTAACTCGTACCCGTGAGAAAAAAATCGCAAAAATCTGTTTCGAATGCCATGATTTTTCGGAGTCATTTTTGCAAGGGAGGGTACTGTGGATTTTCGAGAAAAAAAAATTTCAAGCTAAAAGGAAACCATTAGGTGCATTTTATAGAGAATCAGATTTCGAATAAGAAAAAGTCAACCGCAACCGCGTAACTCGTACCCGTGAGAAAAAAAATCGCAAAAATCTGTTTCGAATGATATGATTTTTCGGAGTCATTTTTCCAAGGGAGGGCACTGTGGATTTTCGAGAAAAAAAAATTTCAAGCTAAAAGGAAACCATTAGGTGCATTTTATAGAGAATCAGATTTCGAATAAGAAAAAGTCAACCGCAACCGCGTAACTCGTACCCGTGAGAAAAAAATCGCAAAAATCTGTTTCGAATGCCATGATTTTTCGGAGTCATTTTTCCAAGGGAGGGTACTGTGGATTTTCGAGAAAAAAAAATTTCAAGCTAAAAGGAAACCATTAGGTGCATTTTATAGAGAATCTGATTTCGAATAAGAAAAAGTCAACCGCAACCGCGTAACTCGTACCCGTGAGAAAAAAATCGCAAAAATCTGTTTCGAATGCCATGATTTTTCGGAGTCATTTTTCCAAGGGAGGGTACTGTGGATTTTCGAGAAAAAAAAATTTCAAGCTAAAAGGAAACCATTAGGTGCATTTTATAGAGAATCTGATTTCGAATAAGAAAAAGTCAACCGCAACCGCGTAACTCGTACCCGTGAGAAAAAAATCGCAAAAATCTGTTTCGAATGCCATGATTTTTCGGAGTCATTTTTCCAAGGCAGGGTACTGTGGATTTTCGAGAAAAAAAAATTTCAAGCTAAAAGGAAACCATTAGGTGCATTTTATAGAGAATCAGATTTCGAATAAGAAAAAGTCAACCGCAACCGCGTAACTCGTACCCGTGAGAAAAAAATCGCAAAAATCTGTTTCGAATGCCATGATTTTTCGGAGTCATTTTTCCAAGGCAGGGTACTGTGGATTTTCGAGAAAAAAAAATTTCAAGCTAAAAGGAAACCATTAGGTGCATTTTATAGAGAATCAGATTTCGAATAAGAAAAAGTCAACCGCAACCGCGTAACTCGTACCCGTGAGAAAAAAATCGCAAAAATCTGTTTCGAATGCCATGATTTTTCGGAGTCATTTTTCCAAGGGAGGGTACTGTGGATTTTCGAGAAAAAAAAATTTCAAGCTAAAAGGAAACCATTAGGTGCATTTTATAGAGAATCTGATTTCGAATAAGAAAAAGTCAACCGCAACCGCGTAACTCGTACCCGTGAGAAAAAAATCGCAAAAATCTGTTTCGAATGCCATGATTTTTCGGAGTCATTTTTCCAAGGGAGGGTACTGTGGATTTTCGAGAAAAAAAAATTTCGATCTAAAAGGAAACCATTAGGTGCATTTTATAGAGAATCTGATTTCGAATAAGAAAAAGTCAACCGCAACCGCGTAACTCGTACCCGTGAGAAAAAAATCGCAAAAATCTGTTTCGAATGCCATGATTTTTCGGAGTCATTTTTCCAAGTTAGGGTACTGTGGATTTTCGAGAAAAAAAAATTTCAAGCTAAAAGGAAACCATTAGGTGCATTTTATAGAGAATCAGATTTCGAATAAGAAAAAGTCAACCGCAACCGCGTAACTCGTACCCGTGAGAAAAAAATCGCAAAAATCTGTTTCGAATGCCATGATTTTTCGGAGTCATTTTTCCAAGGGAGGGTACTGTGGATTTTCGAGAAAAAAAAATTTCGAGCTAAAAGGAAACCATTAGGTGCATTTTATAGAGAATGTGATTTCGGATAAGAAAAAGTCAACCGCAACCGCGTAACTCGTACCCGTGAGAAAAAAATCGCAAAAATCTGTTTCGAATGCCATGATTTTTCGGAGTCATTTTTCCAAGGGAGGGTACTGTGGATTTTCGAGAAAAAAAAATTTCAAGCTAAAATAAAACCATTAGGTGCATTTTATAGAGAATCTGATTTCGAATAAGAAAAAGTCAACCGCAACCGCGTAACTCGTACCCGTGAGAAAAAAATCGCAAAAATCTGTTTCGAATGCCATGATTTTTCGGAGTCATTTTTCCAAGGGAGGGTACTGTGGATTTTCGAGAAAAAAAAATTTCAAGCTAAAAGGAAACCATTAGGTGCATTTTATAGAGAATCTGATTTCCAATAAGAAAAAGTCAACCGCAACCGCGTAACTCGTACCCGTGAGAAAAAAATCGCAAAAATCTGTTTCGAATGCCATGATTTTTCGGAGTCATTTTTGCAAGGGAGGGTACTGTGGATTTTCGAGAAAAAAAAATTTCAAGCTAAAAGGAAACCATTAGGTGCATTTTATAGAGAATCAGATTTCGAATAAGAAAAAGTCAACCGCAACCGCGTAACTCGTACCCGTGAGAAAAAAAATCGCAAAAATCTGTTTCGAATGATATGATTTTTCGGAGTCATTTTTCCAAGGGAGGGCACTGTGGATTTTCGAGAAAAAAAAATTTCAAGCTAAAAGGAAACCATTAGGTGCATTTTATAGAGAATCAGATTTCGAATAAGAAAAAGTCAACCGCAACCGCGTAACTCGTACCCGTGAGAAAAAAATCGCAAAAATCTGTTTCGAATGCCATGATTTTTCGGAGTCATTTTTCCAAGGGAGGGTACTGTGGATTTTCGAGAAAAAAAAATTTCAAGCTAAAAGGAAACCATTAGGTGCATTTTATAGAGAATCTGATTTCGAATAAGAAAAAGTCAACCGCAACCGCGTAACTCGTACCCGTGAGAAAAAAATCGCAAAAATCTGTTTCGAATGCCATGATTTTTCGGAGTCATTTTTCCAAGGGAGGGTACTGTGGATTTTCGAGAAAAAAAAATTTCGAGCTAAAAGGAAACCATTAGGTGCATTTTATAGAGAATGTGATTTCGGATAAGAAAAAGTCAACCGCAACCGCGTAACTCGTACCCGTGAGAAAAAAATCGCAAAAATCTGTTTCGAATGCCATGATTTTTCGGAGTCATTTTTCCAAGGGAGGGTACTGTGGATTTTCGAGAAAAAAAAATTTCAAGCTAAAATAAAACCATTAGGTGCATTTTATAGAGAATCAGATTTCGAATAAGAAAAAGTCAACCGCAACCGCGTAACTCGTACCCGTGAGAAAAAAATCGCAAAAATCTGTTTCGAATGCCATGATTTTTCGGAGTCATTTTTCCAAGGGAGGGTACTGTGGATTTTCGAGAAAAAAAAATTTCAAGCTAAAAGGAAACCATTAGGTGCATTTTATAGAGAATCTGATTTCGAATAAGAAAAAGTCAACCGCAACCGCGTAACTCGTACCCGTGAGAAAAAAATCGCAAAAAATCTGTTTCGAATGCCATGATTTTTCGGAGTCATTTTTCCAAGGGAGGGTACTGTGGATTTTCGAGAAAAAAAAATTTCAAGCTAAAAGGAAACCATTAGGTGCATTTTATAGAGAATCTGATTTCCAATAAGAAAATCAACCGCAACCGCGTAACTCGTACCCGTGAGAAAAAAATCGCAAAAATCTGTTTCGAATGCCATGATTTTTCGGAGTCATTTTTGCAAGGGAGGGTACTGTGGATTTTCGAGAAAAAAAAATTTCAAGCTAAAAGGAAACCATTAGGTGCATTTTATAGAGAATCAGATTTCGAATAAGAAAAAGTCAACCGCAACCGCGTAACTCGTACCCGTGAGAAAAAAATCGCAAAAATCTGTTTCGAATGCCATGATTTTTCGGAGTCATTTTTCCAAGGGAGGGTACTGTGGATTTTCGAGAAAAAAAAATTTCGAGCTAAAAGGAAACCATTAGGTGCATTTTATAGAGAATGTGATTTCGGATAAGAAAAAGTCAACCGCAACCGCGTAACTCGTACCCGTGAGAAAAAAATCGCAAAAATCTGTTTCGAATGCCATGATTTTTCGGAGTCATTTTTCCAAGGGAGGGTACTGTGGATTTTCGAGAAAAAAAAATTTCAAGCTAAAATAAAACCATTAGGTGCATTTTATAGAGAATCTGATTTCGAATAAGAAAAAGTCAACCGCAACCGCGTAACTCGTACCCGTGAGAAAAAAATCGCAAAAATCTGTTTCGAATGCCATGATTTTTCGGAGTCATTTTTCCAAGGGAGGGTACTGTGGATTTTCGAGAAAAAAAAATTTCAAGCTAAAAGGAAACCATTAGGTGCATTTTATAGAGAATCTGATTTCGAATAAGAAAAAGTCAACCGCAACCGCGTAACTCGTACCCGTGAGAAAAAAATCGCAAAAAATCTGTTTCGAATGCCATGATTTTTCGGAGTCATTTTTCCAAGGGAGGGTACTGTGGATTTTCGAGAAAAAAAAATTTCAAGCTAAAAGGAAACCATTAGGTGCATTTTATAGAGAATCTGATTTCCAATAAGAAAATCAACCGCAACCGCGTAACTCGTACCCGTGAGAAAAAAATCGCAAAAATCTGTTTCGAATGCCATGATTTTTCGGAGTCATTTTTGCAAGGGAGGGTACTGTGGATTTTCGAGAAAAAAAAATTTCAAGCTAAAAGGAAACCATTAGGTGCATTTTATAGAGAATCAGATTTCGAATAAGAAAAAGTCAACCGCAACCGCGTAACTCGTACCCGTGAGAAAAAAATCGCAAAAATCTGTTTCGAATGATATGATTTTTCGGAGTCATTTTTCCAAGGGAGGGCACTGTGGATTTTCGAGAAAAAAAAATTTCAAGCTAAAAGGTAACCATTAGGTGCATTTTATAGAGAATCTGATTTCGAATAAGAAAAAGTCAACCGCAACCGCGTAACTCGTACCCGTGAGAAAAAAATCGCAAAAATCTGTTTCGAATGCCATGATTTTTCGGAGTCATTTTTCCAAGGGAGGGTACTGTGGATTTTCGAGAAAAAAAAATTTCAAGCTAAAAGGAAACCATTAGGTGCATTTTATAGAGAATCTGATTTCGAATAAGAAAAAGTCAACCGCAACCGCGTAACTCGTACCCGTGAGAAAAAAATCGCAAAAATCTGTTTCGAATGCCATGATTTTTCGGAGTCATTTTTCCAAGGGAGGGTACTGTGGATTTTCGAGAAAAAAAAATTTCAAGCTAAAAGGAAACCATTAGGTGCATTTTATAGAGAATCTGATTTCGAATAAGAAAAAGTCAACCGCAACCGCGTAACTCGTACCCGTGAGAAAAAAATCGCAAAAATCTGTTTCGAATGCCATGATTTTTCGGAGTCATTTTTCCAAGGCAGGGTACTGTGGATTTTCGAGAAAAAAAAATTTCAAGCTAAAAGGAAACCATTAGGTGCATTTTATAGAGAATCAGATTTCGAATAAGAAAAAGTCAACCGCAACCGCGTAACTCGTACCCGTGAGAAAAAAATCGCAAAAATCTGTTTCGAATGCCATGATTTTTCGGAGTCATTTTTCCAAGGCAGGGTACTGTGGATTTTCGAGAAAAAAAAATTTCAAGCTAAAAGGAAACCATTAGGTGCATTTTATAGAGAATCAGATTTCGAATAAGAAAAAGTCAACCGCAACCGCGTAACTCGTACCCGTGAGAAAAAAATCGCAAAAATCTGTTTCGAATGCCATGATTTTTCGGAGTCATTTTTCCAAGGGAGGGTACTGTGGATTTTCGAGAAAAAAAAATTTCGAGCTAAAAGGAAACCATTAGGTGCATTTTATAGAGAATGTGATTTCGGATAAGAAAAAGTCAACCGCAACCGCGTAACTCGTACCCGTGAGAAAAAAATCGCAAAAATCTGTTTCGAATGCCATGATTTTTCGGAGTCATTTTTCCAAGTTAGGGTACTGTGGATTTTCGAGAAAAAAAAATTTCGAGCTAAAAGGAAACCATTAGGTGCATTTTATAGAGAATCTGATTTCGAATAAGAAAAAGTCAACCGCAACCGCGTAACTCGTACCCGTGAGTAAAAAATCGCAAAAATCTGTTTCGAATGCCATGATTTTTCGGAGTCATTTTTCCAAGGGAGGGTACTGTGGATTTTCGAGAAAAAAAAATTTCAAGCTAAAAGGAAACCATTAGGTGCATTTTATAGAGAATCTGATTTCGAATAAGAAAAAGTCAACCGCAACCGCGTAACTCGTACCCGTGAGAAAAAAATCGCAAAAATCTGTTTCGAATGCCATGATTTTTCGGAGTCATTTTTCCAAGGGAGGGTACTGTGGATTTTCGAGAAAAAAAAATTTCGAGCTAAAAGGAAACCATTAGGTGCATTTTATAGAGAATGTGATTTCGGATAAGAAAAAGTCAACCGCAACCGCGTAACTCGTACCCGTGAGAAAAAAATCGCAAAAATCTGTTTCGAATGCCATGATTTTTCGGAGTCATTTTTCCAAGGGAGGGTACTGTGGATTTTCGAGAAAAAAAAATTTCAAGCTAAAATAAAACCATTAGGTGCATTTTATAGAGAATCAGATTTCGAATAAGAAAAAGTCAACCGCAACCGCGTAACTCGTACCCGTGAGAAAAAAATCGCAAAAATCTGTTTCGAATGCCATGATTTTTCGGAGTCATTTTTCCAAGGGAGGGTACTGTGGATTTTCGAGAAAAAAAAATTTCAAGCTAAAAGGAAACCATTAGGTGCATTTTATAGAGAATCTGATTTCGAATAAGAAAAAGTCAACCGCAACCGCGTAACTCGTACCCGTGAGAAAAAAATCGCAAAAAATCTGTTTCGAATGCCATGATTTTTCGGAGTCATTTTTCCAAGGGAGGGTACTGTGGATTTTCGAGAAAAAAAAATTTCAAGCTAAAAGGAAACCATTAGGTGCATTTTATAGAGAATCTGATTTCCAATAAGAAAATCAACCGCAACCGCGTAACTCGTACCCGTGAGAAAAAAATCGCAAAAATCTGTTTCGAATGCCATGATTTTTCGGAGTCATTTTTGCAAGGGAGGGTACTGTGGATTTTCGAGAAAAAAAAATTTCAAGCTAAAAGGAAACCATTAGGTGCATTTTATAGAGAATCAGATTTCGAATAAGAAAAAGTCAACCGCAACCGCGTAACTCGTACCCGTGAGAAAAAAATCGCAAAAATCTGTTTCGAATGATATGATTTTTCGGAGTCATTTTTCCAAGGGAGGGCACTGTGGATTTTCGAGAAAAAAAAATTTCAAGCTAAAAGGTAACCATTAGGTGCATTTTATAGAGAATCTGATTTCGAATAAGAAAAAGTCAACCGCAACCGCGTAACTCGTACCCGTGAGAAAAAAATCGCAAAAATCTGTTTCGAATGCCATGATTTTTCGGAGTCATTTTTCCAAGGGAGGGTACTGTGGATTTTCGAGAAAAAAAAATTTCAAGCTAAAAGGAAACCATTAGGTGCATTTTATAGAGAATCTGATTTCGAATAAGAAAAAGTCAACCGCAACCGCGTAACTCGTACCCGTGAGAAAAAAATCGCAAAAATCTGTTTCGAATGCCATGATTTTTCGGAGTCATTTTTCCAAGGGAGGGTACTGTGGATTTTCGAGAAAAAAAAATTTCAAGCTAAAAGGAAACCATTAGGTGCATTTTATAGAGAATCTGATTTCGAATAAGAAAAAGTCAACCGCAACCGCGTAACTCGTACCCGTGAGAAAAAAATCGCAAAAATCTGTTTCGAATGCCATGATTTTTCGGAGTCATTTTTCCAAGGCAGGGTACTGTGGATTTTCGAGAAAAAAAAATTTCAAGCTAAAAGGAAACCATTAGGTGCATTTTATAGAGAATCAGATTTCGAATAAGAAAAAGTCAACCGCAACCGCGTAACTCGTACCCGTGAGAAAAAAAATCGCAAAAATCTGTTTCGAATGCCATGATTTTTCGGAGTCATTTTTCCAAGGCAGGGTACTGTGGATTTTCGAGAAAAAAAAATTTCAAGCTAAAAGGAAACCATTAGGTGCATTTTATAGAGAATCAGATTTCGAATAAGAAAAAGTCAACCGCAACCGCGTAACTCGTACCCGTGAGAAAAAAATCGCAAAAATCTGTTTCGAATGCCATGATTTTTCGGAGTCATTTTTCCAAGGGAGGGTACTGTGGATTTTCGAGAAAAAAAAATTTCGAGCTAAAAGGAAACCATTAGGTGCATTTTATAGAGAATGTGATTTCGGATAAGAAAAAGTCAACCGCAACCGCGTAACTCGTACCCGTGAGAAAAAAAATCGCAAAAATCTGTTTCGAATGCCATGATTTTTCGGAGTCATTTTTCCAAGGGAGGGTACTGTGGATTTTCGAGAAAAAAAAATTTCAAGCTAAAAGGAAACCATTAGGTGCATTTTATAGAGAATCAGATTTCGAATAAGAAAAAGTCAACCGCAACCGCGTAACTCGTACCCGTGAGAAAAAAATCGCAAAAATCTGTTTCGAATGCCATGATTTTTCGGAGTCATTTTTCCAAGGCAGGGTACTGTGGATTTTCGAGAAAAAAAAATTTCAAGCTAAAAGGAAACCATTAGGTGCATTTTATAGAGAATCTGATTTCGAATAAGAAAAAGTCAACCGCAACCGCGTAACTCGTACCCGTGAGAAAAAAATCGCAAAAATCTGTTTCGAATGCCATGATTTTTCGGAGTCATTTTTCCAAGTTAGGGTACTGTGGATTTTCGAGAAAAAAAAATTTCGAGCTAAAAGGAAACCATTAGGTGCATTTTATAGAGAATCTGATTTCGAATAAGAAAAAGTCAACCGCAACCGCGTAACTCGTACCCGTGAGAAAAAAATCGCAAAAATCTGTTTCGAATGCCATGATTTTTCGGAGTCATTTTTCCAAGGGAGGGTACTGTGGATTTTCGAGAAAAAAAAATTTCGAGCTAAAAGGAAACCATTAGGTGCATTTTATAGAGAATGTGATTTCGGATAAGAAAAAGTCAACCGCAACCGCGTAACTCGTACCCGTGAGAAAAAAATCGCAAAAATCTGTTTCGAATGCCATGATTTTTCGGAGTCATTTTTCCAAGGGAGGGTACTGTGGATTTTCGAGAAAAAAAAATTTCAAGCTAAAAGGAAACCATTAGGTGCATTTTATAGAGAATCTGATTTCGAATAAGAAAAAGTCAACCGCAACCGCGTAACTCGTACCCGTGAGAAAAAAATCGCAAAAAATCTGTTTCGAATGCCATGATTTTTCGGAGTCATTTTTCCAAGGGAGGGTACTGTGGATTTTCGAGAAAAAAAAATTTCAAGCTAAAAGGAAACCATTAGGTGCATTTTATAGAGAATCTGATTTCCAATAAGAAAATCAACCGCAACCGCGTAACTCGTACCCGTGAGAAAAAAATCGCAAAAATCTGTTTCGAATGCCATGATTTTTCGGAGTCATTTTTGCAAGGGAGGGTACTGTGGATTTTCGAGAAAAAAAAATTTCAAGCTAAAAGGAAACCATTAGGTGCATTTTATAGAGAATCAGATTTCGAATAAGAAAAAGTCAACCGCAACCGCGTAACTCGTACCCGTGAGAAAAAAATCGCAAAAATCTGTTTCGAATGATATGATTTTTCGGAGTCATTTTTCCAAGGGAGGGCACTGTGGATTTTCGAGAAAAAAAAATTTCAAGCTAAAAGGTAACCATTAGGTGCATTTTATAGAGAATCTGATTTCGAATAAGAAAAAGTCAACCGCAACCGCGTAACTCGTACCCGTGAGAAAAAAATCGCAAAAATCTGTTTCGAATGCCATGATTTTTCGGAGTCATTTTTCCAAGGGAGGGTACTGTGGATTTTCGAGAAAAAAAAATTTCAAGCTAAAAGGAAACCATTAGGTGCATTTTATAGAGAATCAGATTTCGAATAAGAAAAAGTCAACCGCAACCGCGTAACTCGTACCCGTGAGAAAAAAATCGCAAAAATCTGTTTCGAATGCCATGATTTTTCGGAGTCATTTTTCCAAGGGAGGGTACTGTGGATTTTCGAGAAAAAAAAATTTCAAGCTAAAAGGAAACCATTAGGTGCATTTTATAGAGAATCTGATTTCGAATAAGAAAAAGTCAACCGCAACCGCGTAACTCGTACCCGTGAGAAAAAAATCGCAAAAATCTGTTTCGAATGCCATGATTTTTCGGAGTCATTTTTCCAAGGCAGGGTACTGTGGATTTTCGAGAAAAAAAAATTTCAAGCTAAAAGGAAACCATTAGGTGCATTTTATAGAGAATCAGATTTCGAATAAGAAAAAGTCAACCGCAACCGCGTAACTCGTACCCGTGAGAAAAAAATCGCAAAAATCTGTTTCGAATGCCATGATTTTTCGGAGTCATTTTTCCAAGGCAGGGTACTGTGGATTTTCGAGAAAAAAAAATTTCAAGCTAAAAGGAAACCATTAGGTGCATTTTATAGAGAATCAGATTTCGAATAAGAAAAAGTCAACCGCAACCGCGTAACTCGTACCCGTGAGAAAAAAATCGCAAAAATCTGTTTCGAATGCCATGATTTTTCGGAGTCATTTTTCCAAGGGAGGGTACTGTGGATTTTCGAGAAAAAAAAATTTCAAGCTAAAAGGAAACCATTAGGTGCATTTTATAGAGAATCTGATTTCGAATAAGAAAAAGTCAACCGCAACCGCGTAACTCGTACCCGTGAGAAAAAAATCGCAAAAATCTGTTTCGAATGCCATGATTTTTCGGAGTCATTTTTCCAAGGGAGGGTACTGTGGATTTTCGAGAAAAAAAAATTTCGATCTAAAAGGAAACCATTAGGTGCATTTTATAGAGAATCTGATTTCGAATAAGAAAAAGTCAACCGCAACCGCGTAACTCGTACCCGTGAGAAAAAAATCGCAAAAAATCTGTTTCGAATGCCATGATTTTTCGGAGTCATTTTTCCAAGGGAGGGTACTGTGGATTTTCGAGAAAAAAAAATTTCAAGCTAAAAGGAAACCATTAGGTGCATTTTATAGAGAATCTGATTTCCAATAAGAAAAAGTCAACCGCAACCGCGTAACTCGTACCCGTGAGAAAAAAATCGCAAAAATCTGTTTCGAATGCCATGATTTTTCGGAGTCATTTTTGCAAGGGAGGGTACTGTGGATTTTCGAGAAAAAAAAATTTCAAGCTAAAAGGAAACCATTAGGTGCATTTTATAGAGAATCAGATTTCGAATAAGAAAAAGTCAACCGCAACCGCGTAACTCGTACCCGTGAGAAAAAAAATCGCAAAAATCTGTTTCGAATGATATGATTTTTCGGAGTCATTTTTCCAAGGGAGGGCACTGTGGATTTTCGAGAAAAAAAAATTTCAAGCTAAAAGGAAACCATTAGGTGCATTTTATAGAGAATCAGATTTCGAATAAGAAAAAGTCAACCGCAACCGCGTAACTCGTACCCGTGAGAAAAAAATCGCAAAAATCTGTTTCGAATGCCATGATTTTTCGGAGTCATTTTTCCAAGGGAGGGTACTGTGGATTTTCGAGAAAAAAAAATTTCAAGCTAAAAGGAAACCATTAGGTGCATTTTATAGAGAATCTGATTTCGAATAAGAAAAAGTCAACCGCAACCGCGTAACTCGTACCCGTGAGAAAAAAATCGCAAAAATCTGTTTCGAATGCCATGATTTTTCGGAGTCATTTTTCCAAGGGAGGGTACTGTGGATTTTCGAGAAAAAAAAATTTCAAGCTAAAAGGAAACCATTAGGTGCATTTTATAGAGAATCTGATTTCGAATAAGAAAAAGTCAACCGCAACCGCGTAACTCGTACCCGTGAGAAAAAAATCGCAAAAATCTGTTTCGAATGCCATGATTTTTCGGAGTCATTTTTCCAAGGCAGGGTACTGTGGATTTTCGAGAAAAAAAAATTTCAAGCTAAAAGGAAACCATTAGGTGCATTTTATAGAGAATCAGATTTCGAATAAGAAAAAGTCAACCGCAACCGCGTAACTCGTACCCGTGAGAAAAAAATCGCAAAAATCTGTTTCGAATGCCATGATTTTTCGGAGTCATTTTTCCAAGGGAGGGTACTGTGGATTTTCGAGAAAAAAAAATTTCAAGCTAAAAGGAAACCATTAGGTGCATTTTATAGAGAATCTGATTTCGAATAAGAAAAAGTCAACCGCAACCGCGTAACTCGTACCCGTGAGAAAAAAATCGCAAAAATCTGTTTCGAATGCCATGATTTTTCGGAGTCATTTTTCCAAGGGAGGGTACTGTGGATTTTCGAGAAAAAAAAATTTCGAGCTAAAAGGAAACCATTAGGTGCATTTTATAGAGAATGTGATTTCGGATAAGAAAAAGTCAACCGCAACCGCGTAACTCGTACCCGTGAGAAAAAAATCGCAAAAATCTGTTTCGAATGCCATGATTTTTCGGAGTCATTTTTCCAAGGGAGGGTACTGTGGATTTTCGAGAAAAAAAAATTTCAAGCTAAAATAAAACCATTAGGTGCATTTTATAGAGAATCAGATTTCGAATAAGAAAAAGTCAACCGCAACCGCGTAACTCGTACCCGTGAGAAAAAAATCGCAAAAATCTGTTTCGAATGCCATGATTTTTCGGAGTCATTTTTCCAAGGGAGGGTACTGTGGATTTTCGAGAAAAAAAAATTTCAAGCTAAAAGGAAACCATTAGGTGCATTTTATAGAGAATCTGATTTCGAATAAGAAAAAGTCAACCGCAACCGCGTAACTCGTACCCGTGAGAAAAAAATCGCAAAAAATCTGTTTCGAATGCCATGATTTTTCGGAGTCATTTTTCCAAGGGAGGGTACTGTGGATTTTCGAGAAAAAAAAATTTCAAGCTAAAAGGAAACCATTAGGTGCATTTTATAGAGAATCTGATTTCCAATAAGAAAATCAACCGCAACCGCGTAACTCGTACCCGTGAGAAAAAAATCGCAAAAATCTGTTTCGAATGCCATGATTTTTCGGAGTCATTTTTGCAAGGGAGGGTACTGTGGATTTTCGAGAAAAAAAAATTTCAAGCTAAAAGGAAACCATTAGGTGCATTTTATAGAGAATCAGATTTCGAATAAGAAAAAGTCAACCGCAACCGCGTAACTCGTACCCGTGAGAAAAAAATCGCAAAAATCTGTTTCGAATGATATGATTTTTCGGAGTCATTTTTCCAAGGGAGGGCACTGTGGATTTTCGAGAAAAAAAAATTTCAAGCTAAAAGGTAACCATTAGGTGCATTTTATAGAGAATCTGATTTCGAATAAGAAAAAGTCAACCGCAACCGCGTAACTCGTACCCGTGAGAAAAAAATCGCAAAAATCTGTTTCGAATGCCATGATTTTTCGGAGTCATTTTTCCAAGGGAGGGTACTGTGGATTTTCGAGAAAAAAAAATTTCAAGCTAAAAGGAAACCATTAGGTGCATTTTATAGAGAATCTGATTTCGAATAAGAAAAAGTCAACCGCAACCGCGTAACTCGTACCCGTGAGAAAAAAATCGCAAAAATCTGTTTCGAATGCCATGATTTTTCGGAGTCATTTTTCCAAGGGAGGGTACTGTGGATTTTCGAGAAAAAAAAATTTCAAGCTAAAAGGAAACCATTAGGTGCATTTTATAGAGAATCTGATTTCGAATAAGAAAAAGTCAACCGCAACCGCGTAACTCGTACCCGTGAGAAAAAAATCGCAAAAATCTGTTTCGAATGCCATGATTTTTCGGAGTCATTTTTCCAAGGCAGGGTACTGTGGATTTTCGAGAAAAAAAAATTTCAAGCTAAAAGGAAACCATTAGGTGCATTTTATAGAGAATCAGATTTCGAATAAGAAAAAGTCAACCGCAACCGCGTAACTCGTACCCGTGAGAAAAAAAATCGCAAAAATCTGTTTCGAATGCCATGATTTTTCGGAGTCATTTTTCCAAGGCAGGGTACTGTGGATTTTCGAGAAAAAAAAATTTCAAGCTAAAAGGAAACCATTAGGTGCATTTTATAGAGAATCAGATTTCGAATAAGAAAAAGTCAACCGCAACCGCGTAACTCGTACCCGTGAGAAAAAAATCGCAAAAATCTGTTTCGAATGCCATGATTTTTCGGAGTCATTTTTCCAAGGGAGGGTACTGTGGATTTTCGAGAAAAAAAAATTTCGAGCTAAAAGGAAACCATTAGGTGCATTTTATAGAGAATGTGATTTCGGATAAGAAAAAGTCAACCGCAACCGCGTAACTCGTACCCGTGAGAAAAAAAATCGCAAAAATCTGTTTCGAATGCCATGATTTTTCGGAGTCATTTTTCCAAGGGAGGGTACTGTGGATTTTCGAGAAAAAAAAATTTCAAGCTAAAAGGAAACCATTAGGTGCATTTTATAGAGAATCAGATTTCGAATAAGAAAAAGTCAACCGCAACCGCGTAACTCGTACCCGTGAGAAAAAAATCGCAAAAATCTGTTTCGAATGCCATGATTTTTCGGAGTCATTTTTCCAAGGCAGGGTACTGTGGATTTTCGAGAAAAAAAAATTTCAAGCTAAAAGGAAACCATTAGGTGCATTTTATAGAGAATCTGATTTCGAATAAGAAAAAGTCAACCGCAACCGCGTAACTCGTACCCGTGAGAAAAAAATCGCAAAAATCTGTTTCGAATGCCATGATTTTTCGGAGTCATTTTTCCAAGTTAGGGTACTGTGGATTTTCGAGAAAAAAAAATTTCGAGCTAAAAGGAAACCATTAGGTGCATTTTATAGAGAATCTGATTTCGAATAAGAAAAAGTCAACCGCAACCGCGTAACTCGTACCCGTGAGAAAAAAATCGCAAAAATCTGTTTCGAATGCCATGATTTTTCGGAGTCATTTTTCCAAGGGAGGGTACTGTGGATTTTCGAGAAAAAAAAATTTCGAGCTAAAAGGAAACCATTAGGTGCATTTTATAGAGAATGTGATTTCGGATAAGAAAAAGTCAACCGCAACCGCGTAACTCGTACCCGTGAGAAAAAAATCGCAAAAATCTGTTTCGAATGCCATGATTTTTCGGAGTCATTTTTCCAAGGGAGGGTACTGTGGATTTTCGAGAAAAAAAAATTTCAAGCTAAAAGGAAACCATTAGGTGCATTTTATAGAGAATCTGATTTCGAATAAGAAAAAGTCAACCGCAACCGCGTAACTCGTACCCGTGAGAAAAAAATCGCAAAAAATCTGTTTCGAATGCCATGATTTTTCGGAGTCATTTTTCCAAGGGAGGGTACTGTGGATTTTCGAGAAAAAAAAATTTCAAGCTAAAAGGAAACCATTAGGTGCATTTTATAGAGAATCTGATTTCCAATAAGAAAATCAACCGCAACCGCGTAACTCGTACCCGTGAGAAAAAAATCGCAAAAATCTGTTTCGAATGCCATGATTTTTCGGAGTCATTTTTGCAAGGGAGGGTACTGTGGATTTTCGAGAAAAAAAAATTTCAAGCTAAAAGGAAACCATTAGGTGCATTTTATAGAGAATCAGATTTCGAATAAGAAAAAGTCAACCGCAACCGCGTAACTCGTACCCGTGAGAAAAAAATCGCAAAAATCTGTTTCGAATGATATGATTTTTCGGAGTCATTTTTCCAAGGGAGGGCACTGTGGATTTTCGAGAAAAAAAAATTTCAAGCTAAAAGGTAACCATTAGGTGCATTTTATAGAGAATCTGATTTCGAATAAGAAAAAGTCAACCGCAACCGCGTAACTCGTACCCGTGAGAAAAAAATCGCAAAAATCTGTTTCGAATGCCATGATTTTTCGGAGTCATTTTTCCAAGGGAGGGTACTGTGGATTTTCGAGAAAAAAAAATTTCAAGCTAAAAGGAAACCATTAGGTGCATTTTATAGAGAATCAGATTTCGAATAAGAAAAAGTCAACCGCAACCGCGTAACTCGTACCCGTGAGAAAAAAATCGCAAAAATCTGTTTCGAATGCCATGATTTTTCGGAGTCATTTTTCCAAGGGAGGGTACTGTGGATTTTCGAGAAAAAAAAATTTCAAGCTAAAAGGAAACCATTAGGTGCATTTTATAGAGAATCTGATTTCGAATAAGAAAAAGTCAACCGCAACCGCGTAACTCGTACCCGTGAGAAAAAAATCGCAAAAATCTGTTTCGAATGCCATGATTTTTCGGAGTCATTTTTCCAAGGCAGGGTACTGTGGATTTTCGAGAAAAAAAAATTTCAAGCTAAAAGGAAACCATTAGGTGCATTTTATAGAGAATCAGATTTCGAATAAGAAAAAGTCAACCGCAACCGCGTAACTCGTACCCGTGAGAAAAAAATCGCAAAAATCTGTTTCGAATGCCATGATTTTTCGGAGTCATTTTTCCAAGGCAGGGTACTGTGGATTTTCGAGAAAAAAAAATTTCAAGCTAAAAGGAAACCATTAGGTGCATTTTATAGAGAATCAGATTTCGAATAAGAAAAAGTCAACCGCAACCGCGTAACTCGTACCCGTGAGAAAAAAATCGCAAAAATCTGTTTCGAATGCCATGATTTTTCGGAGTCATTTTTCCAAGGGAGGGTACTGTGGATTTTCGAGAAAAAAAAATTTCAAGCTAAAAGGAAACCATTAGGTGCATTTTATAGAGAATCTGATTTCGAATAAGAAAAAGTCAACCGCAACCGCGTAACTCGTACCCGTGAGAAAAAAATCGCAAAAATCTGTTTCGAATGCCATGATTTTTCGGAGTCATTTTTCCAAGGGAGGGTACTGTGGATTTTCGAGAAAAAAAAATTTCGATCTAAAAGGAAACCATTAGGTGCATTTTATAGAGAATCTGATTTCGAATAAGAAAAAGTCAACCGCAACCGCGTAACTCGTACCCGTGAGAAAAAAATCGCAAAAAATCTGTTTCGAATGCCATGATTTTTCGGAGTCATTTTTCCAAGGGAGGGTACTGTGGATTTTCGAGAAAAAAAAATTTCAAGCTAAAAGGAAACCATTAGGTGCATTTTATAGAGAATCTGATTTCCAATAAGAAAAAGTCAACCGCAACCGCGTAACTCGTACCCGTGAGAAAAAAATCGCAAAAATCTGTTTCGAATGCCATGATTTTTCGGAGTCATTTTTGCAAGGGAGGGTACTGTGGATTTTCGAGAAAAAAAAATTTCAAGCTAAAAGGAAACCATTAGGTGCATTTTATAGAGAATCAGATTTCGAATAAGAAAAAGTCAACCGCAACCGCGTAACTCGTACCCGTGAGAAAAAAAATCGCAAAAATCTGTTTCGAATGATATGATTTTTCGGAGTCATTTTTCCAAGGGAGGGCACTGTGGATTTTCGAGAAAAAAAAATTTCAAGCTAAAAGGAAACCATTAGGTGCATTTTATAGAGAATCAGATTTCGAATAAGAAAAAGTCAACCGCAACCGCGTAACTCGTACCCGTGAGAAAAAAATCGCAAAAATCTGTTTCGAATGCCATGATTTTTCGGAGTCATTTTTCCAAGGGAGGGTACTGTGGATTTTCGAGAAAAAAAAATTTCAAGCTAAAAGGAAACCATTAGGTGCATTTTATAGAGAATCTGATTTCGAATAAGAAAAAGTCAACCGCAACCGCGTAACTCGTACCCGTGAGAAAAAAATCGCAAAAATCTGTTTCGAATGCCATGATTTTTCGGAGTCATTTTTCCAAGGGAGGGTACTGTGGATTTTCGAGAAAAAAAAATTTCAAGCTAAAAGGAAACCATTAGGTGCATTTTATAGAGAATCTGATTTCGAATAAGAAAAAGTCAACCGCAACCGCGTAACTCGTACCCGTGAGAAAAAAATCGCAAAAATCTGTTTCGAATGCCATGATTTTTCGGAGTCATTTTTCCAAGGCAGGGTACTGTGGATTTTCGAGAAAAAAAAATTTCAAGCTAAAAGGAAACCATTAGGTGCATTTTATAGAGAATCAGATTTCGAATAAGAAAAAGTCAACCGCAACCGCGTAACTCGTACCCGTGAGAAAAAAATCGCAAAAATCTGTTTCGAATGCCATGATTTTTCGGAGTCATTTTTCCAAGGCAGGGTACTGTGGATTTTCGAGAAAAAAAAATTTCAAGCTAAAAGGAAACCATTAGGTGCATTTTATAGAGAATCAGATTTCGAATAAGAAAAAGTCAACCGCAACCGCGTAACTCGTACCCGTGAGAAAAAAATCGCAAAAATCTGTTTCGAATGCCATGATTTTTCGGAGTCATTTTTCCAAGGGAGGGTACTGTGGATTTTCGAGAAAAAAAAATTTCAAGCTAAAAGGAAACCATTAGGTGCATTTTATAGAGAATCTGATTTCGAATAAGAAAAAGTCAACCGCAACCGCGTAACTCGTACCCGTGAGAAAAAAATCGCAAAAATCTGTTTCGAATGCCATGATTTTTCGGAGTCATTTTTCCAAGGGAGGGTACTGTGGATTTTCGAGAAAAAAAAATTTCGATCTAAAAGGAAACCATTAGGTGCATTTTATAGAGAATCTGATTTCGAATAAGAAAAAGTCAACCGCAACCGCGTAACTCGTACCCGTGAGAAAAAAATCGCAAAAATCTGTTTCGAATGCCATGATTTTTCGGAGTCATTTTTCCAAGTTAGGGTACTGTGGATTTTCGAGAAAAAAAAATTTCGAGCTAAAAGGAAACCATTAGGTGCATTTTATAGAGAATCTGATTTCGAATAAGAAAAAGTCAACCGCAACCGCGTAACTCGTACCCGTGAGTAAAAAATCGCAAAAATCTGTTTCGAATGCCATGATTTTTCGGAGTCATTTTTCCAAGGGAGGGTACTGTGGATTTTCGAGAAAAAAAAATTTCAAGCTAAAATAAAACCATTAGGTGCATTTTATAGAGAATCTGATTTCGAATAAGAAAAAGTCAACCGCAACCGCGTAACTCGTACCCGTGAGAAAAAAATCGCAAAAATCTGTTTCGAATGCCATGATTTTTCGGAGTCATTTTTCCAAGGGAGGGTACTGTGGATTTTCGAGAAAAAAAAATTTCAAGCTAAAAGGAAACCATTAGGTGCATTTTATAGAGAATCTGATTTCGAATAAGAAAAAGTCAACCGCAACCGCGTAACTCGTACCCGTGAGAAAAAAATCGCAAAAAATCTGTTTCGAATGCCATGATTTTTCGGAGTCATTTTTCCAAGGGAGGGTACTGTGGATTTTCGAGAAAAAAAAATTTCAAGCTAAAAGGAAACCATTAGGTGCATTTTATAGAGAATCTGATTTCCAATAAGAAAAAGTCAACCGCAACCGCGTAACTCGTACCCGTGAGAAAAAAATCGCAAAAATCTGTTTCGAATGCCATGATTTTTCGGAGTCATTTTTGCAAGGGAGGGTACTGTGGATTTTCGAGAAAAAAAAATTTCAAGCTAAAAGGAAACCATTAGGTGCATTTTATAGAGAATCAGATTTCGAATAAGAAAAAGTCAACCGCAACCGCGTAACTCGTACCCGTGAGAAAAAAAATCGCAAAAATCTGTTTCGAATGATATGATTTTTCGGAGTCATTTTTCCAAGGGAGGGCACTGTGGATTTTCGAGAAAAAAAAATTTCAAGCTAAAAGGAAACCATTAGGTGCATTTTATAGAGAATCAGATTTCGAATAAGAAAAAGTCAACCGCAACCGCGTAACTCGTACCCGTGAGAAAAAAATCGCAAAAATCTGTTTCGAATGCCATGATTTTTCGGAGTCATTTTTCCAAGGGAGGGTACTGTGGATTTTCGAGAAAAAAAAATTTCAAGCTAAAAGGAAACCATTAGGTGCATTTTATAGAGAATCTGATTTCGAATAAGAAAAAGTCAACCGCAACCGCGTAACTCGTACCCGTGAGAAAAAAATCGCAAAAATCTGTTTCGAATGCCATGATTTTTCGGAGTCATTTTTCCAAGGGAGGGTACTGTGGATTTTCGAGAAAAAAAAATTTCGAGCTAAAAGGAAACCATTAGGTGCATTTTATAGAGAATGTGATTTCGGATAAGAAAAAGTCAACCGCAACCGCGTAACTCGTACCCGTGAGAAAAAAATCGCAAAAATCTGTTTCGAATGCCATGATTTTTCGGAGTCATTTTTCCAAGGGAGGGTACTGTGGATTTTCGAGAAAAAAAAATTTCAAGCTAAAAGGAAACCATTAGGTGCATTTTATAGAGAATCAGATTTCGAATAAGAAAAAGTCAACCGCAACCGCGTAACTCGTACCCGTGAGAAAAAAATCGCAAAAATCTGTTTCGAATGCCATGATTTTTCGGAGTCATTTTTCCAAGGCAGGGTACTGTGGATTTTCGAGAAAAAAAAATTTCAAGCTAAAAGGAAACCATTAGGTGCATTTTATAGAGAATCAGATTTCGAATAAGAAAAAGTCAACCGCAACCGCGTAACTCGTACCCGTGAGAAAAAAATCGCAAAAATCTGTTTCGAATGCCATGATTTTTCGGAGTCATTTTTCCAAGGGAGGGTACTGTGGATTTTCGAGAAAAAAAAATTTCAAGCTAAAAGGAAACCATTAGGTGCATTTTATAGAGAATCTGATTTCGAATAAGAAAAAGTCAACCGCAACCGCGTAACTCGTACCCGTGAGAAAAAAATCGCAAAAATCTGTTTCGAATGCCATGATTTTTCGGAGTCATTTTTCCAAGGGAGGGTACTGTGGATTTTCGAGAAAAAAAAATTTCGATCTAAAAGGAAACCATTAGGTGCATTTTATAGAGAATCTGATTTCGAATAAGAAAAAGTCAACCGCAACCGCGTAACTCGTACCCGTGAGAAAAAAATCGCAAAAATCTGTTTCGAATGCCATGATTTTTCGGAGTCATTTTTCCAAGTTAGGGTACTGTGGATTTTCGAGAAAAAAAAATTTCGAGCTAAAAGGAAACCATTAGGTGCATTTTATAGAGAATCTGATTTCGAATAAGAAAAAGTCAACCGCAACCGCGTAACTCGTACCCGTGAGTAAAAAATCGCAAAAATCTGTTTCGAATGCCATGATTTTTCGGAGTCATTTTTCCAAGGGAGGGTACTGTGGATTTTCGAGAAAAAAAAATTTCAAGCTAAAATAAAACCATTAGGTGCATTTTATAGAGAATCTGATTTCGAATAAGAAAAAGTCAACCGCAACCGCGTAACTCGTACCCGTGAGAAAAAAATCGCAAAAATCTGTTTCGAATGCCATGATTTTTCGGAGTCATTTTTCCAAGGGAGGGTACTGTGGATTTTCGAGAAAAAAAAATTTCAAGCTAAAAGGAAACCATTAGGTGCATTTTATAGAGAATCTGATTTCGAATAAGAAAAAGTCAACCGCAACCGCGTAACTCGTACCCGTGAGAAAAAAATCGCAAAAAATCTGTTTCGAATGCCATGATTTTTCGGAGTCATTTTTCCAAGGGAGGGTACTGTGGATTTTCGAGAAAAAAAAATTTCAAGCTAAAAGGAAACCATTAGGTGCATTTTATAGAGAATCTGATTTCCAATAAGAAAAAGTCAACCGCAACCGCGTAACTCGTACCCGTGAGAAAAAAATCGCAAAAATCTGTTTCGAATGCCATGATTTTTCGGAGTCATTTTTGCAAGGGAGGGTACTGTGGATTTTCGAGAAAAAAAAATTTCAAGCTAAAAGGAAACCATTAGGTGCATTTTATAGAGAATCAGATTTCGAATAAGAAAAAGTCAACCGCAACCGCGTAACTCGTACCCGTGAGAAAAAAAATCGCAAAAATCTGTTTCGAATGATATGATTTTTCGGAGTCATTTTTCCAAGGGAGGGCACTGTGGATTTTCGAGAAAAAAAAATTTCAAGCTAAAAGGAAACCATTAGGTGCATTTTATAGAGAATCAGATTTCGAATAAGAAAAAGTCAACCGCAACCGCGTAACTCGTACCCGTGAGAAAAAAATCGCAAAAATCTGTTTCGAATGCCATGATTTTTCGGAGTCATTTTTCCAAGGGAGGGTACTGTGGATTTTCGAGAAAAAAAAATTTCAAGCTAAAAGGAAACCATTAGGTGCATTTTATAGAGAATCTGATTTCGAATAAGAAAAAGTCAACCGCAACCGCGTAACTCGTACCCGTGAGAAAAAAATCGCAAAAATCTGTTTCGAATGCCATGATTTTTCGGAGTCATTTTTCCAAGGGAGGGTACTGTGGATTTTCGAGAAAAAAAAATTTCGAGCTAAAAGGAAACCATTAGGTGCATTTTATAGAGAATGTGATTTCGGATAAGAAAAAGTCAACCGCAACCGCGTAACTCGTACCCGTGAGAAAAAAATCGCAAAAATCTGTTTCGAATGCCATGATTTTTCGGAGTCATTTTTCCAAGGGAGGGTACTGTGGATTTTCGAGAAAAAAAAATTTCAAGCTAAAATAAAACCATTAGGTGCATTTTATAGAGAATCAGATTTCGAATAAGAAAAAGTCAACCGCAACCGCGTAACTCGTACCCGTGAGAAAAAAATCGCAAAAATCTGTTTCGAATGCCATGATTTTTCGGAGTCATTTTTCCAAGGGAGGGTACTGTGGATTTTCGAGAAAAAAAAATTTCAAGCTAAAAGGAAACCATTAGGTGCATTTTATAGAGAATCTGATTTCGAATAAGAAAAAGTCAACCGC
Organism: Pholcus phalangioides; assembly: GCF_987345545.1. Classification (NCBI taxonomy): domain Eukaryota; kingdom Metazoa; phylum Arthropoda; class Arachnida; order Araneae; family Pholcidae; genus Pholcus; species Pholcus phalangioides. The sequence continues at coordinate 9,699,690 of NW_028301597.1, read as the reverse complement.
AACCGCGTAACTCGTACCCGTGAGAAAAAAATCGCAAAAAATCTGTTTCGAATGCCATGATTTTTCGGAGTCATTTTTCCAAGGGAGGGTACTGTGGATTTTCGAGAAAAAAAAATTTCAAGCTAAAAGGAAACCATTAGGTGCATTTTATAGAGAATCTGATTTCCAATAAGAAAATCAACCGCAACCGCGTAACTCGTACCCGTGAGAAAAAAATCGCAAAAATCTGTTTCGAATGCCATGATTTTTCGGAGTCATTTTTCCAAGGGAGGGCACTGTGGATTTTCGAGAAAAAAAAATTTCAAGCTAAAAGGTAACCATTAGGTGCATTTTATAGAGAATCTGATTTCGAATAAGAAAAAGTCAACCGCAACCGCGTAACTCGTACCCGTGAGAAAAAAATCGCAAAAATCTGTTTCGAATGCCATGATTTTTCGGAGTCATTTTTCCAAGGGAGGGTACTGTGGATTTTCGAGAAAAAAAAATTTCAAGCTAAAAGGAAACCATTAGGTGCATTTTATAGAGAATCTGATTTCGAATAAGAAAAAGTCAACCGCAACCGCGTAACTCGTACCCGTGAGAAAAAAATCGCAAAAATCTGTTTCGAATGCCATGATTTTTCGGAGTCATTTTTCCAAGGGAGGGTACTGTGGATTTTCGAGAAAAAAAAATTTCGATCTAAAAGGAAACCATTAGGTGCATTTTATAGAGAATCTGATTTCGAATAAGAAAAAGTCAACCGCAACCGCGTAACTCGTACCCGTGAGAAAAAAATCGCAAAAATCTGTTTCGAATGCCATGATTTTTCGGAGTCATTTTTCCAAGTTAGGGTACTGTGGATTTTCGAGAAAAAAAAATTTCGAGCTAAAAGGAAACCATTAGGTGCATTTTATAGAGAATCTGATTTCGAATAAGAAAAAGTCAACCGCAACCGCGTAACTCGTACCCGTGAGTAAAAAATCGCAAAAATCTGTTTCGAATGCCATGATTTTTCGGAGTCATTTTTCCAAGGGAGGGTACTGTGGATTTTCGAGAAAAAAAAATTTCAAGCTAAAATAAAACCATTAGGTGCATTTTATAGAGAATCTGATTTCGAATAAGAAAAAGTCAACCGCAACCGCGTAACTCGTACCCGTGAGAAAAAAATCGCAAAAATCTGTTTCGAATGCCATGATTTTTCGGAGTCATTTTTCCAAGGGAGGGTACTGTGGATTTTCGAGAAAAAAAAATTTCAAGCTAAAAGGAAACCATTAGGTGCATTTTATAGAGAATCTGATTTCGAATAAGAAAAAGTCAACCGCAACCGCGTAACTCGTACCCGTGAGAAAAAAATCGCAAAAAATCTGTTTCGAATGCCATGATTTTTCGGAGTCATTTTTCCAAGGGAGGGTACTGTGGATTTTCGAGAAAAAAAAATTTCAAGCTAAAAGGAAACCATTAGGTGCATTTTATAGAGAATCTGATTTCCAATAAGAAAAAGTCAACCGCAACCGCGTAACTCGTACCCGTGAGAAAAAAATCGCAAAAATCTGTTTCGAATGCCATGATTTTTCGGAGTCATTTTTGCAAGGGAGGGTACTGTGGATTTTCGAGAAAAAAAAATTTCAAGCTAAAAGGAAACCATTAGGTGCATTTTATAGAGAATCAGATTTCGAATAAGAAAAAGTCAACCGCAACCGCGTAACTCGTACCCGTGAGAAAAAAAATCGCAAAAATCTGTTTCGAATGATATGATTTTTCGGAGTCATTTTTCCAAGGGAGGGCACTGTGGATTTTCGAGAAAAAAAAATTTCAAGCTAAAAGGAAACCATTAGGTGCATTTTATAGAGAATCAGATTTCGAATAAGAAAAAGTCAACCGCAACCGCGTAACTCGTACCCGTGAGAAAAAAATCGCAAAAATCTGTTTCGAATGCCATGATTTTTCGGAGTCATTTTTCCAAGGGAGGGTACTGTGGATTTTCGAGAAAAAAAAATTTCAAGCTAAAAGGAAACCATTAGGTGCATTTTATAGAGAATCTGATTTCGAATAAGAAAAAGTCAACCGCAACCGCGTAACTCGTACCCGTGAGAAAAAAATCGCAAAAATCTGTTTCGAATGCCATGATTTTTCGGAGTCATTTTTCCAAGGGAGGGTACTGTGGATTTTCGAGAAAAAAAAATTTCAAGCTAAAATAAAACCATTAGGTGCATTTTATAGAGAATCAGATTTCGAATAAGAAAAAGTCAACCGCAACCGCGTAACTCGTACCCGTGAGAAAAAAATCGCAAAAATCTGTTTCGAATGCCATGATTTTTCGGAGTCATTTTTCCAAGGGAGGGTACTGTGGATTTTCGAGAAAAAAAAATTTCAAGCTAAAAGGAAACCATTAGGTGCATTTTATAGAGAATCTGATTTCGAATAAGAAAAAGTCAACCGCAACCGCGTAACTCGTACCCGTGAGAAAAAAATCGCAAAAAATCTGTTTCGAATGCCATGATTTTTCGGAGTCATTTTTCCAAGGGAGGGTACTGTGGATTTTCGAGAAAAAAAAATTTCAAGCTAAAAGGAAACCATTAGGTGCATTTTATAGAGAATCAGATTTCGAATAAGAAAAAGTCAACCGCAACCGCGTAACTCGTACCCGTGAGAAAAAAATCGCAAAAATCTGTTTCGAATGCCATGATTTTTCGGAGTCATTTTTCCAAGGGAGGGTACTGTGGATTTTCGAGAAAAAAAAATTTCAAGCTAAAAGGAAACCATTAGGTGCATTTTATAGAGAATCTGATTTCGAATAAGAAAAAGTCAACCGCAACCGCGTAACTCGTACCCGTGAGAAAAAAATCGCAAAAATCTGTTTCGAATGCCATGATTTTTCGGAGTCATTTTTCCAAGGGAGGGTACTGTGGATTTTCGAGAAAAAAAAATTTCGAGCTAAAAGGAAACCATTAGGTGCATTTTATAGAGAATGTGATTTCGGATAAGAAAAAGTCAACCGCAACCGCGTAACTCGTACCCGTGAGAAAAAAATCGCAAAAATCTGTTTCGAATGCCATGATTTTTCGGAGTCATTTTTCCAAGGGAGGGTACTGTGGATTTTCGAGAAAAAAAAATTTCAAGCTAAAATAAAACCATTAGGTGCATTTTATAGAGAATCAGATTTCGAATAAGAAAAAGTCAACCGCAACCGCGTAACTCGTACCCGTGAGAAAAAAATCGCAAAAATCTGTTTCGAATGCCATGATTTTTCGGAGTCATTTTTCCAAGGGAGGGTACTGTGGATTTTCGAGAAAAAAAAATTTCAAGCTAAAAGGAAACCATTAGGTGCATTTTATAGAGAATCTGATTTCGAATAAGAAAAAGTCAACCGCAACCGCGTAACTCGTACCCGTGAGAAAAAAATCGCAAAAAATCTGTTTCGAATGCCATGATTTTTCGGAGTCATTTTTCCAAGGGAGGGTACTGTGGATTTTCGAGAAAAAAAAATTTCAAGCTAAAAGGAAACCATTAGGTGCATTTTATAGAGAATCTGATTTCCAATAAGAAAATCAACCGCAACCGCGTAACTCGTACCCGTGAGAAAAAAATCGCAAAAATCTGTTTCGAATGCCATGATTTTTCGGAGTCATTTTTCCAAGGGAGGGCACTGTGGATTTTCGAGAAAAAAAAATTTCAAGCTAAAAGGTAACCATTAGGTGCATTTTATAGAGAATCTGATTTCGAATAAGAAAAAGTCAACCGCAACCGCGTAACTCGTACCCGTGAGAAAAAAATCGCAAAAATCTGTTTCGAATGCCATGATTTTTCGGAGTCATTTTTCCAAGGGAGGGTACTGTGGATTTTCGAGAAAAAAAAATTTCAAGCTAAAAGGAAACCATTAGGTGCATTTTATAGAGAATCTGATTTCGAATAAGAAAAAGTCAACCGCAACCGCGTAACTCGTACCCGTGAGAAAAAAATCGCAAAAATCTGTTTCGAATGCCATGATTTTTCGGAGTCATTTTTCCAAGGGAGGGTACTGTGGATTTTCGAGAAAAAAAAATTTCAAGCTAAAAGGAAACCATTAGGTGCATTTTATAGAGAATCTGATTTCGAATAAGAAAAAGTCAACCGCAACCGCGTAACTCGTACCCGTGAGAAAAAAATCGCAAAAATCTGTTTCGAATGCCATGATTTTTCGGAGTCATTTTTCCAAGGCAGGGTACTGTGGATTTTCGAGAAAAAAAAATTTCAAGCTAAAAGGAAACCATTAGGTGCATTTTATAGAGAATCAGATTTCGAATAAGAAAAAGTCAACCGCAACCGCGTAACTCGTACCCGTGAGAAAAAAATCGCAAAAATCTGTTTCGAATGCCATGATTTTTCGGAGTCATTTTTCCAAGGGAGGGTACTGTGGATTTTCGAGAAAAAAAAATTTCGAGCTAAAAGGAAACCATTAGGTGCATTTTATAGAGAATGTGATTTCGGATAAGAAAAAGTCAACCGCAACCGCGTAACTCGTACCCGTGAGAAAAAAATCGCAAAAATCTGTTTCGAATGCCATGATTTTTCGGAGTCATTTTTCCAAGGCAGGGTACTGTGGATTTTCGAGAAAAAAAAATTTCAAGCTAAAAGGAAACCATTAGGTGCATTTTATAGAGAATCTGATTTCGAATAAGAAAAAGTCAACCGCAACCGCGTAACTCGTACCCGTGAGAAAAAAATCGCAAAAATCTGTTTCGAATGCCATGATTTTTCGGAGTCATTTTTCCAAGTTAGGGTACTGTGGATTTTCGAGAAAAAAAAATTTCGAGCTAAAAGGAAACCATTAGGTGCATTTTATAGAGAATCTGATTTCGAATAAGAAAAAGTCAACCGCAACCGCGTAACTCGTACCCGTGAGTAAAAAATCGCAAAAATCTGTTTCGAATGCCATGATTTTTCGGAGTCATTTTTCCAAGGGAGGGTACTGTGGATTTTCGAGAAAAAAAAATTTCAAGCTAAAAGGAAACCATTAGGTGCATTTTATAGAGAATCTGATTTCGAATAAGAAAAAGTCAACCGCAACCGCGTAACTCGTACCCGTGAGAAAAAAATCGCAAAAATCTGTTTCGAATGCCATGATTTTTCGGAGTCATTTTTCCAAGGGAGGGTACTGTGGATTTTCGAGAAAAAAAAATTTCGAGCTAAAAGGAAACCATTAGGTGCATTTTATAGAGAATGTGATTTCGGATAAGAAAAAGTCAACCGCAACCGCGTAACTCGTACCCGTGAGAAAAAAATCGCAAAAATCTGTTTCGAATGCCATGATTTTTCGGAGTCATTTTTCCAAGGGAGGGTACTGTGGATTTTCGAGAAAAAAAAATTTCAAGCTAAAATAAAACCATTAGGTGCATTTTATAGAGAATCAGATTTCGAATAAGAAAAAGTCAACCGCAACCGCGTAACTCGTACCCGTGAGAAAAAAATCGCAAAAATCTGTTTCGAATGCCATGATTTTTCGGAGTCATTTTTCCAAGGGAGGGTACTGTGGATTTTCGAGAAAAAAAAATTTCAAGCTAAAAGGAAACCATTAGGTGCATTTTATAGAGAATCTGATTTCGAATAAGAAAAAGTCAACCGCAACCGCGTAACTCGTACCCGTGAGAAAAAAATCGCAAAAAATCTGTTTCGAATGCCATGATTTTTCGGAGTCATTTTTCCAAGGGAGGGTACTGTGGATTTTCGAGAAAAAAAAATTTCAAGCTAAAAGGAAACCATTAGGTGCATTTTATAGAGAATCTGATTTCCAATAAGAAAATCAACCGCAACCGCGTAACTCGTACCCGTGAGAAAAAAATCGCAAAAATCTGTTTCGAATGCCATGATTTTTCGGAGTCATTTTTGCAAGGGAGGGTACTGTGGATTTTCGAGAAAAAAAAATTTCAAGCTAAAAGGAAACCATTAGGTGCATTTTATAGAGAATCAGATTTCGAATAAGAAAAAGTCAACCGCAACCGCGTAACTCGTACCCGTGAGAAAAAAATCGCAAAAATCTGTTTCGAATGATATGATTTTTCGGAGTCATTTTTCCAAGGGAGGGCACTGTGGATTTTCGAGAAAAAAAAATTTCAAGCTAAAAGGTAACCATTAGGTGCATTTTATAGAGAATCTGATTTCGAATAAGAAAAAGTCAACCGCAACCGCGTAACTCGTACCCGTGAGAAAAAAATCGCAAAAATCTGTTTCGAATGCCATGATTTTTCGGAGTCATTTTTCCAAGGGAGGGTACTGTGGATTTTCGAGAAAAAAAAATTTCAAGCTAAAAGGAAACCATTAGGTGCATTTTATAGAGAATCTGATTTCGAATAAGAAAAAGTCAACCGCAACCGCGTAACTCGTACCCGTGAGAAAAAAATCGCAAAAATCTGTTTCGAATGCCATGATTTTTCGGAGTCATTTTTCCAAGGGAGGGTACTGTGGATTTTCGAGAAAAAAAAATTTCAAGCTAAAAGGAAACCATTAGGTGCATTTTATAGAGAATCTGATTTCGAATAAGAAAAAGTCAACCGCAACCGCGTAACTCGTACCCGTGAGAAAAAAATCGCAAAAATCTGTTTCGAATGCCATGATTTTTCGGAGTCATTTTTCCAAGGCAGGGTACTGTGGATTTTCGAGAAAAAAAAATTTCAAGCTAAAAGGAAACCATTAGGTGCATTTTATAGAGAATCAGATTTCGAATAAGAAAAAGTCAACCGCAACCGCGTAACTCGTACCCGTGAGAAAAAAATCGCAAAAATCTGTTTCGAATGCCATGATTTTTCGGAGTCATTTTTCCAAGGCAGGGTACTGTGGATTTTCGAGAAAAAAAAATTTCAAGCTAAAAGGAAACCATTAGGTGCATTTTATAGAGAATCAGATTTCGAATAAGAAAAAGTCAACCGCAACCGCGTAACTCGTACCCGTGAGAAAAAAATCGCAAAAATCTGTTTCGAATGCCATGATTTTTCGGAGTCATTTTTCCAAGGGAGGGTACTGTGGATTTTCGAGAAAAAAAAATTTCGAGCTAAAAGGAAACCATTAGGTGCATTTTATAGAGAATGTGATTTCGGATAAGAAAAAGTCAACCGCAACCGCGTAACTCGTACCCGTGAGAAAAAAAATCGCAAAAATCTGTTTCGAATGCCATGATTTTTCGGAGTCATTTTTCCAAGGGAGGGTACTGTGGATTTTCGAGAAAAAAAAATTTCAAGCTAAAAGGAAACCATTAGGTGCATTTTATAGAGAATCTGATTTCGAATAAGAAAAAGTCAACCGCAACCGCGTAACTCGTACCCGTGAGAAAAAAATCGCAAAAATCTGTTTCGAATGCCATGATTTTTCGGAGTCATTTTTCCAAGGGAGGGTACTGTGGATTTTCGAGAAAAAAAAATTTCGATCTAAAAGGAAACCATTAGGTGCATTTTATAGAGAATCTGATTTCGAATAAGAAAAAGTCAACCGCAACCGCGTAACTCGTACCCGTGAGAAAAAAATCGCAAAAATCTGTTTCGAATGCCATGATTTTTCGGAGTCATTTTTCCAAGTTAGGGTACTGTGGATTTTCGAGAAAAAAAAATTTCGAGCTAAAAGGAAACCATTAGGTGCATTTTATAGAGAATCTGATTTCGAATAAGAAAAAGTCAACCGCAACCGCGTAACTCGTACCCGTGAGTAAAAAATCGCAAAAATCTGTTTCGAATGCCATGATTTTTCGGAGTCATTTTTCCAAGGCAGGGTACTGTGGATTTTCGAGAAAAAAAAATTTCAAGCTAAAAGGAAACCATTAGGTGCATTTTATAGAGAATCAGATTTCGAATAAGAAAAAGTCAACCGCAACCGCGTAACTCGTACCCGTGAGAAAAAAATCGCAAAAATCTGTTTCGAATGCCATGATTTTTCGGAGTCATTTTTCCAAGGGAGGGTACTGTGGATTTTCGAGAAAAAAAAATTTCGAGCTAAAAGGAAACCATTAGGTGCATTTTATAGAGAATGTGATTTCGGATAAGAAAAAGTCAACCGCAACCGCGTAACTCGTACCCGTGAGAAAAAAAATCGCAAAAATCTGTTTCGAATGCCATGATTTTTCGGAGTCATTTTTCCAAGGGAGGGTACTGTGGATTTTCGAGAAAAAAAAATTTCAAGCTAAAAGGAAACCATTAGGTGCATTTTATAGAGAATCTGATTTCGAATAAGAAAAAGTCAACCGCAACCGCGTAACTCGTACCCGTGAGAAAAAAATCGCAAAAATCTGTTTCGAATGCCATGATTTTTCGGAGTCATTTTTCCAAGGGAGGGTACTGTGGATTTTCGAGAAAAAAAAATTTCGATCTAAAAGGAAACCATTAGGTGCATTTTATAGAGAATCTGATTTCGAATAAGAAAAAGTCAACCGCAACCGCGTAACTCGTACCCGTGAGAAAAAAATCGCAAAAATCTGTTTCGAATGCCATGATTTTTCGGAGTCATTTTTCCAAGTTAGGGTACTGTGGATTTTCGAGAAAAAAAAATTTCGAGCTAAAAGGAAACCATTAGGTGCATTTTATAGAGAATCTGATTTCGAATAAGAAAAAGTCAACCGCAACCGCGTAACTCGTACCCGTGAGTAAAAAATCGCAAAAATCTGTTTCGAATGCCATGATTTTTCGGAGTCATTTTTCCAAGGGAGGGTACTGTGGATTTTCGAGAAAAAAAAATTTCAAGCTAAAATAAAACCATTAGGTGCATTTTATAGAGAATCTGATTTCGAATAAGAAAAAGTCAACCGCAACCGCGTAACTCGTACCCGTGAGAAAAAAATCGCAAAAAATCTGTTTCGAATGCCATGATTTTTCGGAGTCATTTTTCCAAGGGAGGGTACTGTGGATTTTCGAGAAAAAAAAATTTCAAGCTAAAAGGAAACCATTAGGTGCATTTTATAGAGAATCTGATTTCGAATAAGAAAAAGTCAACCGCAACCGCGTAACTCGTACCCGTGAGAAAAAAATCGCAAAAAATCTGTTTCGAATGCCATGATTTTTCGGAGTCATTTTTCCAAGGGAGGGTACTGTGGATTTTCGAGAAAAAAAAATTTCAAGCTAAAAGGAAACCATTAGGTGCATTTTATAGAGAATCTGATTTCCAATAAGAAAAAGTCAACCGCAACCGCGTAACTCGTACCCGTGAGAAAAAAATCGCAAAAATCTGTTTCGAATGCCATGATTTTTCGGAGTCATTTTTGCAAGGGAGGGTACTGTGGATTTTCGAGAAAAAAAAATTTCAAGCTAAAAGGAAACCATTAGGTGCATTTTATAGAGAATCAGATTTCGAATAAGAAAAAGTCAACCGCAACCGCGTAACTCGTACCCGTGAGAAAAAAAATCGCAAAAATCTGTTTCGAATGATATGATTTTTCGGAGTCATTTTTCCAAGGGAGGGCACTGTGGATTTTCGAGAAAAAAAAATTTCAAGCTAAAAGGAAACCATTAGGTGCATTTTATAGAGAATCAGATTTCGAATAAGAAAAAGTCAACCGCAACCGCGTAACTCGTACCCGTGAGTAAAAAATCGCAAAAATCTGTTTCGAATGCCATGATTTTTCGGAGTCATTTTTCCAAGGGAGGGTACTGTGGATTTTCGAGAAAAAAAAATTTCAAGCTAAAAGGAAACCATTAGGTGCATTTTATAGAGAATCTGATTTCGAATAAGAAAAAGTCAACCGCAACCGCGTAACTCGTACCCGTGAGAAAAAAATCGCAAAAATCTGTTTCGAATGCCATGATTTTTCGGAGTCATTTTTCCAAGGGAGGGTACTGTGGATTTTCGAGAAAAAAAAATTTCAAGCTAAAAGGAAACCATTGGGTGCATTTTATAGAGAATCTGATTTCGAATAAGAAAAAGTCAACCGCAACCGCGTAACTCGTACCCGTGAGAAAAAAATCGCAAAAATCTGTTTCGAATGCCATGATTTTTCGGAGTCATTTTTCCAAGGCAGGGTACTGTGGATTTTCGAGAAAAAAAAATTTCAAGCTAAAAGGAAACCATTAGGTGCATTTTATAGAGAATCAGATTTCGAATAAGAAAAAGTCAACCGCAACCGCGTAACTCGTACCCGTGAGAAAAAAATCGCAAAAATCTGTTTCGAATGCCATGATTTTTCGGAGTCATTTTTCCAAGGGAGGGTACTGTGGATTTTCGAGAAAAAAAAATTTCGAGCTAAAAGGAAACCATTAGGTGCATTTTATAGAGAATGTGATTTCGGATAAGAAAAAGTCAACCGCAACCGCGTAACTCGTACCCGTGAGAAAAAAATCGCAAAAATCTGTTTCGAATGCCATGATTTTTCGGAGTCATTTTTCCAAGGGAGGGTACTGTGGATTTTCGAGAAAAAAAAATTTCAAGCTAAAATGAAACCATTAGGTGCATTTTATAGAGAATCTGATTTCGAATAAGAAAAAGTCAACCGCAACCGCGTAACACGTACCCGTGAGAAAAAAATCGCAAAAATCTGTTTCGAATGCCATGATTTTTCGGAGTCATTTTTCCAAGGGAGGGTACTGTGGATTTTCGAGAAAAAAAAATTTCAAGCTAAAAGGAAACCATTAGGTGCATTTTATAGAGAATCTGATTTCGAATAAGAAAAAGTCAACCGCAACCGCGTAACTCGTACCCGTGAGAAAAAAATCGCAAAAATCTGTTTCGAATGCCATGATTTTTCGGAGTCATTTTTCCAAGGGAGGGTACTGTGGATTTTCGAGAAAAAAAAATTTCAAGCTAAAATGAAACCATTAGGTGCATTTTATAGAGAATCTGATTTCGAATAAGAAAAAGTCAACCGCAACCGCGTAACTCGTACCCGTGAGAAAAAAATCGCAAAAATCTGTTTCGAATGCCATGATTTTTCGGAGTCATTTTTCCAAGGGAGGGTACTGTGGATTTTCGAGAAAAAAAATTTCAAGCTAAAAGGAAACCATTAGGTGCATTTTATAGAGAATCTGATTTCGAATAAGAAAAAGTCAACCGCAACCGCGTAACTCGTACCCGTGAGAAAAAAATCGCAAAAATCTGTTTCGAATGCCATGATTTTTCGGAGTCATTTTTCCAAGGGAGGGTACTGTGGATTTTCGAGAAAAAAAAATTTCGATCTAAAAGGAAATCATTAGGTGCATTTTATAGAGAATCTGATTTCGAATAAGAAAAAGTCAACCGCAACCGCGTAACTCGTACCCGTGAGAAAAAAATCGCAAAAATCTGTTTCGAATGCCATGATTTTTCGGAGTCATTTTTCCAAGTTAGGGTACTGTGGATTTTCGAGAAAAAAAAATTTCGAGCTAAAAGGAAACCATTAGGTGCATTTTATAGAGAATCTGATTTCGAATAAGAAAAAGTCAACCGCAACCGCGTAACTCGTACCCGTGAGTAAAAAATCGCAAAAATCTGTTTCGAATGCCATGATTTTTCGGAGTCATTTTTCCAAGGGAGGGTACTGTGGATTTTCGAGAAAAAAAAATTTCAAGCTAAAAGGAAACCATTAGGTGCATTTTATAGAGAATCTGATTTCGAATAAGAAAAAGTCAACCGCAACCGCGTAACTCGTACCCGTGAGAAAAAAATCGCAAAAATCTGTTTCGAATGCCATGATTTTTCGGAGTCATTTTTCCAAGGGAGGGTACTGTGGATTTTCGAGAAAAAAAAATTTCGAGCTAAAAGGAAACCATTAGGTGCATTTTATAGAGAATGTGATTTCGGATAAGAAAAAGTCAACCGCAACCGCGTAACTCGTACCCGTGAGAAAAAAATCGCAAAAATCTGTTTCGAATGCCATGATTTTTCGGAGTCATTTTTCCAAGGGAGGGTACTGTGGATTTTCGAGAAAAAAAAATTTCAAGCTAAAATAAAACCATTAGGTGCATTTTATAGAGAATCTGATTTCGAATAAGAAAAAGTCAACCGCAACCGCGTAACTCGTACCCGTGAGAAAAAAATCGCAAAAATCTGTTTCGAATGCCATGATTTTTCGGAGTCATTTTTCCAAGGGAGGGTACTGTGGATTTTCGAGAAAAAAAAATTTCAAGCTAAAAGGAAACCATTAGGTGCATTTTATAGAGAATCAGATTTCGAATAAGAAAAAGTCAACCGCAACCGCGTAACTCGTACCCGTGAGAAAAAAATCGCAAAAATCTGTTTCGAATGCCATGATTTTTCGGAGTCATTTTTCCAAGGGAGGGTACTGTGGATTTTCGAGAAAAAAAAATTTCGAGCTAAAAGGAAACCATTAGGTGCATTTTATAGAGAATGTGATTTCGGATAAGAAAAAGTCAACCGCAACCGCGTAACTCGTACCCGTGAGAAAAAAATCGCAAAAATCTGTTTCGAATGCCATGATTTTTCGGAGTCATTTTTCCAAGGGAGGGTACTGTGGATTTTCGAGAAAAAAAAATTTCAAGCTAAAATGAAACCATTAGGTGCATTTTATAGAGAATCTGATTTCGAATAAGAAAAAGTCAACCGCAACCGCGTAACACGTACCCGTGAGAAAAAAATCGCAAAAATCTGTTTCGAATGCCATGATTTTTCGGAGTCATTTTTCCAAGGGAGGGTACTGTGGATTTTCGAGAAAAAAAAATTTCAAGCTAAAAGGAAACCATTAGGTGCATTTTATAGAGAATCTGATTTCGAATAAGAAAAAGTCAACCGCAACCGCGTAACTCGTACCCGTGAGAAAAAAATCGCAAAAATCTGTTTCGAATGCCATGATTTTTCGGAGTCATTTTTCCAAGTTAGGGTACTGTGGATTTTCGAGAAAAAAAAATTTCGAGCTAAAAGGAAACCATTAGGTGCATTTTATAGAGAATCTGATTTCGAATAAGAAAAAGTCAACCGCAACCGCGTAACTCGTACCCGTGAGTAAAAAATCGCAAAAATCTGTTTCGAATGCCATGATTTTTCGGAGTCATTTTTCCAAGGGAGGGTACTGTGGATTTTCGAGAAAAAAAAATTTCAAGCTAAAAGGAAACCATTAGGTGCATTTTATAGAGAATCTGATTTCGAATAAGAAAAAGTCAACCGCAACCGCGTAACTCGTACCCGTGAGAAAAAAATCGCAAAAATCTGTTTCGAATGCCATGATTTTTCGGAGTCATTTTTCCAAGTTAGGGTACTGTGGATTTTCGAGAAAAAAAAATTTCGAGCTAAAAGGAAACCATTAGGTGCATTTTATAGAGAATCTGATTTCGAATAAGAAAAAGTCAACCGCAACCGCGTAACTCGTACCCGTGAGTAAAAAATCGCAAAAATCTGTTTCGAATGCCATGATTTTTCGGAGTCATTTTTCCAAGGGAGGGTACTGTGGATTTTCGAGAAAAAAAAATTTCAAGCTAAAAGGAAACCATTAGGTGCATTTTATAGAGAATCTGATTTCGAATAAGAAAAAGTCAACCGCAACCGCGTAACTCGTACCCGTGAGAAAAAAATCGCAAAAATCTGTTTCGAATGCCATGATTTTTCGGAGTCATTTTTCCAAGGGAGGGTACTGTGGATTTTCGAGAAAAAAAAATTTCGAGCTAAAAGGAAACCATTAGGTGCATTTTATAGAGAATGTGATTTCGGATAAGAAAAAGTCAACCGCAACCGCGTAACTCGTACCCGTGAGAAAAAAATCGCAAAAATCTGTTTCGAATGCCATGATTTTTCGGAGTCATTTTTCCAAGGGAGGGTACTGTGGATTTTCGAGAAAAAAAAATTTCAAGCTAAAAGGAAACCATTAGGTGCATTTTATAGAGAATCTGATTTCGAATAAGAAAAAGTCAACCGCAACCGCGTAACTCGTACCCGTGAGAAAAAAATCGCAAAAAATCTGTTTCGAATGCCATGATTTTTCGGAGTCATTTTTCCAAGGGAGGGTACTGTGGATTTTCGAGAAAAAAAAATTTCAAGCTAAAAGGAAACCATTAGGTGCATTTTATAGAGAATCTGATTTCCAATAAGAAAAAGTCAACCGCAACCGCGTAACTCGTACCCGTGAGAAAAAAATCGCAAAAATCTGTTTCGAATGCCATGATTTTTCGGAGTCATTTTTGCAAGGGAGGGTACTGTGGATTTTCGAGAAAAAAAAATTTCAAGCTAAAAGGAAACCATTAGGTGCATTTTATAGAGAATCTGATTTCGAATAAGAAAAAGTCAACCGCAACCGCGTAACACGTACCCGTGAGAAAAAAATCGCAAAAATCTGTTTCGAATGCCATGATTTTTCGGAGTCATTTTTCCAAGGGAGGGTACTGTGGATTTTCGAGAAAAAAAAATTTCAAGCTAAAAGGAAACCATTAGGTGCATTTTATAGAGAATCTGATTTCGAATAAGAAAAAGTCAACCGCAACCGCGTAACTCGTACCCGTGAGAAAAAAATCGCAAAAATCTGTTTCGAATGCCATGATTTTTCGGAGTCATTTTTCCAAGGGAGGGTACTGTGGATTTTCGAGAAAAAAAAATTTCAAGCTAAAATGAAACCATTAGGTGCATTTTATAGAGAATCTGATTTCGAATAAGAAAAAGTCAACCGCAACCGCGTAACTCGTACCCGTGAGAAAAAAATCGCAAAAATCTGTTTCGAATGCCATGATTTTTCGGAGTCATTTTTCCAAGGGAGGTACTGTGGATTTTCGAGAAAAAAAATTTCAAGCTAAAAGGAAACCATTAGGTGCATTTTATAGAGAATCTGATTTCGAATAAGAAAAAGTCAACCGCAACCGCGTAACTCGTACCCGTGAGAAAAAAATCGCAAAAATCTGTTTCGAATGCCATGATTTTTCGGAGTCATTTTTCCAAGGGAGGGTACTGTGGATTTTCGAGAAAAAAAAATTTCGATCTAAAAGGAAATCATTAGGTGCATTTTATAGAGAATCTGATTTCGAATAAGAAAAAGTCAACCGCAACCGCGTAACTCGTACCCGTGAGAAAAAAATCGCAAAAATCTGTTTCGAATGCCATGATTTTTCGGAGTCATTTTTCCAAGTTAGGGTACTGTGGATTTTCGAGAAAAAAAAATTTCGAGCTAAAAGGAAACCATTAGGTGCATTTTATAGAGAATCTGATTTCGAATAAGAAAAAGTCAACCGCAACCGCGTAACTCGTACCCGTGAGTAAAAAATCGCAAAAATCTGTTTCGAATGCCATGATTTTTCGGAGTCATTTTTCCAAGGGAGGGTACTGTGGATTTTCGAGAAAAAAAAATTTCAAGCTAAAAGGAAACCATTAGGTGCATTTTATAGAGAATCTGATTTCGAATAAGAAAAAGTCAACCGCAACCGCGTAACTCGTACCCGTGAGAAAAAAATCGCAAAAATCTGTTTCGAATGCCATGATTTTTCGGAGTCATTTTTCCAAGGGAGGGTACTGTGGATTTTCGAGAAAAAAAAATTTCGAGCTAAAAGGAAACCATTAGGTGCATTTTATAGAGAATGTGATTTCGGATAAGAAAAAGTCAACCGCAACCGCGTAACTCGTACCCGTGAGAAAAAAATCGCAAAAATCTGTTTCGAATGCCATGATTTTTCGGAGTCATTTTTCCAAGGGAGGGTACTGTGGATTTTCGAGAAAAAAAAATTTCAAGCTAAAAGGAAACCATTAGGTGCATTTTATAGAGAATCTGATTTCGAATAAGAAAAAGTCAACCGCAACCGCGTAACTCGTACCCGTGAGAAAAAAATCGCAAAAAATCTGTTTCGAATGCCATGATTTTTCGGAGTCATTTTTCCAAGGGAGGGTACTGTGGATTTTCGAGAAAAAAAAATTTCAAGCTAAAAGGAAACCATTAGGTGCATTTTATAGAGAATCTGATTTCCAATAAGAAAAAGTCAACCGCAACCGCGTAACTCGTACCCGTGAGAAAAAAATCGCAAAAATCTGTTTCGAATGCCATGATTTTTCGGAGTCATTTTTGCAAGGGAGGGTACTGTGGATTTTCGAGAAAAAAAAATTTCAAGCTAAAAGGAAACCATTAGGTGCATTTTATAGAGAATCTGATTTCGAATAAGAAAAAGTCAACCGCAACCGCGTAACACGTACCCGTGAGAAAAAAATCGCAAAAATCTGTTTCGAATGCCATGATTTTTCGGAGTCATTTTTCCAAGGGAGGGTACTGTGGATTTTCGAGAAAAAAAAATTTCAAGCTAAAAGGAAACCATTAGGTGCATTTTATAGAGAATCTGATTTCGAATAAGAAAAAGTCAACCGCAACCGCGTAACTCGTACCCGTGAGAAAAAAATCGCAAAAATCTGTTTCGAATGCCATGATTTTTCGGAGTCATTTTTCCAAGGGAGGGTACTGTGGATTTTCGAGAAAAAAAAATTTCAAGCTAAAATGAAACCATTAGGTGCATTTTATAGAGAATCTGATTTCGAATAAGAAAAAGTCAACCGCAACCGCGTAACTCGTACCCGTGAGAAAAAAATCGCAAAAATCTGTTTCGAATGCCATGATTTTTCGGAGTCATTTTTCCAAGGGAGGGTACTGTGGATTTTCGAGAAAAAAAATTTCAAGCTAAAAGGAAACCATTAGGTGCATTTTATAGAGAATCTGATTTCGAATAAGAAAAAGTCAACCGCAACCGCGTAACTCGTACCCGTGAGAAAAAAATCGCAAAAATCTGTTTCGAATGCCATGATTTTTCGGAGTCATTTTTCCAAGGAAGGGTACTGTGGATTTTCGAGAAAAAAAAATTTCAAGCTAAAAGGAAACCATTAGGTGCATTTTATAGAGAATCTGATTTCGAATAAGAAAAAGTCAACCGCAACCGCGTAACTCGTACCCGTGAGAAAAAAATCGCAAAAAATCTGTTTCGAATGCCATGATTTTTCGGAGTCATTTTTCCAAGGGAGGGTACTGTGGATTTTCGAGAAAAAAAAATTTCAAGCTAAAAGGAAACCATTAGGTGCATTTTATAGAGAATCTGATTTCGAATAAGAAAAAGTCAACCGCAACCGCGTAACTCGTACCCGTGAGAAAAAAATCGCAAAAATCTGTTTCGAATGCCATGATTTTTCGGAGTCATTTTTCCAAGGGAGGGTACTGTGGATTTTCGAGAAAAAAAAATTTCAAGCTAAAAGGAAACCATTAGGTGCATTTTATAGAGAATCAGATTTCGAATAAGAAAAAGTCAACCGCAACCGCGTAACTCGTACCCGTGAGAAAAAAATCGCAAAAATCTGTTTCGAATGATATGATTTTTCGGAGTCATTTTTCCAAGGAAGGGTACTGTGGATTTTCGAGAAAAAAAAATTTCAAGCTAAAAGGTAACCATTAGGTGCATTTTATAGAGAATCTGATTTCGAATAAGAAAAAGTCAACCGCAACCGCGTAACTCGTACCCGTGAGAAAAAAATCGCAAAAATCTGTTTCGAATGCCATGATTTTTCGGAGTCATTTTTCCAAGGGAGGGTACTGTGGATATTCGAGAAAAAAAAATTTCAAGCTAAAAGGAAACCATTAGGTGCATTTTATAGAGAATCTGATTTCGAATAAGAAAAAGTCAACCGCAACCGCGTAACTCGTACCCGTGAGAAAAAAATCGAAAAAATCTGTTTCGAATGCCATGATTTTTCGGAGTAATTTTTCCAAGGGAGGGTACTGTGGATTTTCGAGAAAAAAAAATTTCAACCTAAAAGGAAACCATTAGGTGCATTTTATAGAGAATCTGTTTTCGACTAAGAAAAATAACTCGTACCCGTGAGAAAAAAATCTGTTTTGAATGCCATGATTTTTCGGAGTCATTTTTCCAAGGGAGGGTACTGTGGATTTTCGAGAAAAAAAAATTTCAAGCTAAAAGGAAACCATTAGGTGCATTTTATAGAGAATCTGATTTCGAATAAGAAAAAGTCAACCGCAACCGCGTAACTCGTACCCGTCAGAAAAAAATCGCAAAAATCTGTTTCGAATGCCATGATTTTTCGGAGTCATTTTTCCAAGGGAGGGTACTGTGGATTTTCGAGAAAAATAAATTTCAAGCTAAAAGGAAACCATTAGGTGCATTTTATATAGAATCTGATTTCGAATAAGAAAAAGTCAACCGCAACCGCGTAATTCGTACCCGTGAGAAAAAAATCGCAAAAATCTGTTTCGAATGCCATGATTTTTCGGAGTCATTTTTCCAAGGGAGGGTACTGTGGATTTTCGAGAAAAAAAAATTTCGAGCTAAAAGGAAACCATTAGGTGCATTTTATAGAGAATGTGATTTCGGATAAGAAAAAGTCAACCGCAACCGCGTAACTCGTACCCGTGAGAAAAAAATCGCAAAAATCTGTTTCGAATGCCATGATTTTTCGGAGTCATTTTTCCAAGGGAGGGTACTGTGGATTTTCGAGAAAAAAAAATTTCAAGCTAAAATGAAACCATTAGGTGCATTTTATAGAGAATCTGATTTCGAATAAGAAAAAGTCAACCGCAACCGCGTAACACGTACCCGTGAGAAAAAAATCGCAAAAATCTGTTTCGAATGCCATGATTTTTCGGAGTCATTTTTCCAAGGGAGGGTACTGTGGATTTTCGAGAAAAAAAAATTTCAAGCTAAAAGGAAACCATTAGGTGCATTTTATAGAGAATCTGATTTCGAATAAGAAAAAGTCAACCGCAACCGCGTAACTCGTACCCGTGAGAAAAAAATCGCAAAAATCTGTTTCGAATGCCATGATTTTTCGGAGTCATTTTTCCAAGGGAGGGTACTGTGGATTTTCGAGAAAAAAAAATTTCAAGCTAAAATGAAACCATTAGGTGCATTTTATAGAGAATCTGATTTCGAATAAGAAAAAGTCAACCGCAACCGCGTAACTCGTACCCGTGAGAAAAAAATCGCAAAAAATCTGTTTCGAATGCCATGATTTTTCGGAGTCATTTTTCCAAGGGAGGGTACTGTGGATTTTCGAGAAAAAAAATTTCAAGCTAAAAGGAAACCATTAGGTGCATTTTATAGAGAATCTGATTTCGAATAAGAAAAAGTCAACCGCAACCGCGTAACTCGTACCCGTGAGAAAAAAATCGCAAAAATCTGTTTCGAATGCCATGATTTTTCGGAGTCATTTTTCCAAGGGAGGGTACTGTGGATTTTCGAGAAAAAAAAATTTCAAGCTAAAAGGAAACCATTAGGTGCATTTTATAGAGAATCTGATTTCGAATAAGAAAAAGTCAACCGCAACCGCGTAACTCGTACCCGTGAGAAAAAAATCGCAAAAAATCTGTTTCGAATGCCATGATTTTTCGGAGTCATTTTTCCAAGGGAGGGTACTGTGGATTTTCGAGAAAAAAAAATTTCAAGCTAAAAGGAAACCATTAGGTGCATTTTATAGAGAATCTGATTTCGAATAAGAAAAAGTCAACCGCAACCGCGTAACTCGTACCCGTGAGAAAAAAATCGCAAAAATCTGTTTCGAATGCCATGATTTTTCGGAGTCATTTTTCCAAGGGAGGGTACTGTGGATTTTCGAGAAAAAAAAATTTCAAGCTAAAAGGAAACCATTAGGTGCATTTTATAGAGAATCAGATTTCGAATAAGAAAAAGTCAACCGCAACCGCGTAACTCGTACCCGTGAGAAAAAAATCGCAAAAATCTGTTTCGAATGATATGATTTTTCGGAGTCATTTTTCCAAGGAAGGGTACTGTGGATTTTCGAGAAAAAAAAATTTCAAGCTAAAAGGTAACCATTAGGTGCATTTTATAGAGAATCTGATTTCGAATAAGAAAAAGTCAACCGCAACCGCGTAACTCGTACCCGTGAGAAAAAAATCGCAAAAATCTGTTTCGAATGCCATGATTTTTCGGAGTCATTTTTCCAAGGGAGGGTACTGTGGATATTCGAGAAAAAAAATTTCAAGCTAAAAGGAAACCATTAGGTGCATTTTATAGAGAATCTGATTTCGAATAAGAAAAAGTCAACCGCAACCGCGTAACTCGTACCCGTGAGAAAAAAATCGAAAAAATCTGTTTCGAATGCCATGATTTTTCGGAGTCATTTTTCCAAGGGAGGGTACTGTGGATTTTCGAGAAAAAAAAATTTCAAGCTAAAAGGAAACCATTAGGTGCATTTTATAGAGAATCTGTTTTCGACTAAGAAAAATAACTCGTACCCGTGAGAAAAAAATCTGTTTTGAATGCCATGATTTTTCGGAGTCATTTTTCCAAGGGAGGGTACTGTGGATTTTCGAGAAAAAAAAATTTCAAGCTAAAAGGAAACCATTAGGTGCATTTTATAGAGAATCTGATTTCGAATAAGAAAAAGTCAACCGCAACCGCGTAACTCGTACCCGTCAGAAAAAAATCGCAAAAATCTGTTTCGAATGCCATGATTTTTCGGAGTCATTTTTCCAAGGGAGGGTACTGTGGATTTTCGATAAAAAAAAATTTCAAGCTAAAAGGAAACCATTAGGTGCATTTTATAGAGAATCTGATTTCGAATAAGAAAAAGTCAACCGCAACCGCGTAACTCGTACCCGTGAGAAAAAAATCGAAAAAATCTGTTTCGAATGCCATGATTTTTCGGAGTCATTTTTCCAAGGGAGGGTACTGTGGATTTTCGAGAAAAAAAATTTCAAGCTAAAAGGAAACCATTAGGTGCATTTTATAGAGAATCTGATTTCGAATAAGAAAAAGTCAACCGCAACCGCGTAACTCGTACCCGTGAGAAAAAAATCACAAAAATCTGTTTCGAATGCCATGATTTTTCGGAGTCATTTTTCCAAGGGAGGGTATTGTGGATTTTCGAGAAAAAAACATTTCAAGCTAAAAGGAAACCATTAGGTGCATTTTATAGAGAATCTGATTTCGAATAAGAAAAAGTCAACCGCAACCGCGTAACTCGTACCCGTGAGAAAAAAATCGCAAAAATCTGTTTCGAATGCCATGATTTTTCGGAGTCATTTTTCCAAGGGAGGGTACTGTGGATTTTCGAGAAAAAAAAATTTCAAGCTAAAAGGAAACCATTAGGTGCATTTTATAGAGAATCTGTTTTCGACTAAGAAAAATAACTCGTACCCGTGAGAAAAAAATCTGTTTTGAATGCCATGATTTTTCGGAGTCATTTTTCCAAGGGAGGGTACTGTGGATTTTCGAGAAAAAAAAATTTCAAGCTAAAAGGAAACCATTAGGTGCATTTTATAGAGAATCTGATTTCGAATAAGAAAAAGTCAACCGCAACCGCGTAACTCGTACCCGTGAGAAAAAAATCGCAAAAATCTGTTTCGAATGCCATGATTTTTCGGAGTCATTTTTCCAAGGGAGGGTACTGTGGATTTTCGAGAAAAAAAAATTTCAAGCTAAAAGGAAACCATTAGGTGCATTTTATAGAGAATCTGATTTCGAATAAGAAAAAGTCAACCGCAACCGCGTAACTCGTACCCGTGAGAAAAAAATCGCAAAAATCTGTTTCGAATGCCATGATTTTTCGGAGTCATTTTTCCAAGGGAGGGTACTGTGGATTTTCGATAAAAAAAAATTTCAAGCTAAAAGGAAACCATTAGGTGCATTTTATAGAGAATCTGATTTCGAATAAGAAAAAGTCAACCGCAACCGCGTAACTCGTACCCGTGAGAAAAAAATCGCAAAAAATCTGTTTCGAATGCCATGATTTTTCGGAGTCATTTTTCCAAGGGAGGGTACTGTGGATTTTCGAGAAAAAAAAATTTCAAGCTAAAAGGAAACCATTAGGTGCATTTTATAGAGAATCTGATTTCGAATAAGAAAAAGTCAACCGCAACCGCGTAACTCGTACCCGTGAGAAAAAAATCACAAAAATCTGTTTCGAATGCCATGATTTTTCGGAGTCATTTTTCCAAGGGAGGGTACTGTGGATTTTCGAGAAAAAAAAATTTCAAGCTAAAAGGAAACCATTAGGTGCATTTTATAGAGAATCTGTTTTCGACTAAGAAAAATAACTCGTACCCGTGAGAAAAAAATCTGTTTTGAATGCCATGATTTTTCGGAGTCATTTTTCCAAGGGAGGGTACTGTGGATTTTCGATAAAAAAAAATTTCAAGCTAAAAGGAAACCATTAGGTGCATTTTATAGAGAATCTGATTTCGAATAAGAAAAAGTCAACCGCAACCGCGTAAGTCGTACCCGTGAGAAAAAAATCGCAAAAATCTGTTTCGAATGCCATGATTTTTCGGAGTCATTTTTCCAAGTTAGGGTACTGTGGATTTTCAAGAAAAAAAAATTTCGAGCTAAAAGGAAACCATTAGGTGCATTTTATAGAGAATCTGATTTCGAATAAGAAAAAGTCAACCGCAACCACGTAACTCGTACCCGTGAGAAAAAAATCGCAAAAATCTGTTTCGAATGCCATGATTTTTCGGAGTCATTTTTCCAAGGGAGGGTACTGTGGATTTTCGAGAAAAAAAAATTTCAAGCTAAAAGGAAACCATTAGGTGCATTTTATAGAGAATCTGATTTCGAATAAGAAAAAGTCAACCGCAACCGCGTAACTCGTACCCGTGAGAAAAAAATCGCAAAAATCTGTTTCGAATGCCATGATTTTTCGGAGTCATTTTTCCAAGGGAGGGTACTGTGGATTTTCGAGAAAAAAAAATTTCAAGCTAAAAGGAAACCATTAGGTGCATTTTATAGAGAATCTGATTTCGAATAAGAAAAAGTCAACCGCAACCGCGTAACTCGTACCCGTGAGAAAAAAATCGCAAAAAATCTGTTTCGAATGCCATGATTTTTCGGAGTCATTTTTCCAAGGGAGGGTACTGTGGATTTTCGAGAAAAAAAAATTTCAAGCTAAAAGGAAACCATTAGGTGCATTTTATAGAGAATCTGATTTCGAATAAGAAAAAGTCAACCGCAACCGCGTAACTCGTACCCGTGAGAAAAAAATCGCAAAAATCTGTTTCGAATGCCATGATTTTTCGGAGTCATTTTTCCAAGGGAGGGTACTGTGGATTTTCGAGAAAAAAAAATTTCAAGCTAAAAGGAAACCATTAGGTGCATTTTATAGAGAATCAGATTTCGAATAAGAAAAAGTCAACCGCAACCGCGTAACTCGTACCCGTGAGAAAAAAATCGCAAAAATCTGTTTCGAATGATATGATTTTTCGGAGTCATTTTTCCAAGGGAGGGTTCAATTTGACTCCAAAATGCTACTTGTAACGTAGGGTACTGTGGATTTTCGAGAAAAAAAAATTTCAAGCTAAAAGGTAACCATTAGGTGCATTTTATAGAGAATCTGATTTCGAATAAGAAAAAGTCAACCGCAACCGCGTAACTCGTACCCGTGAGAAAAAAATCGCAAAAATCTGTTTCGAATGCCATGATTTTTCGGAGTCATTTTTCCAAGGGAGGGTACTGTGGATATTCGAGAAAAAAAAATTTCAAGCTAAAAGGAAACCATTAGGTGCATTTTATAGAGAATCTGATTTCGAATAAGAAAAAGTCAACCGCAACCGCGTAACTCGTACCCGTGAGAAAAAAATCGAAAAAATCTGTTTCGAATGCCATGATTTTTCGGAGTAATTTTTCCAAGGGAGGGTACTGTGGATTTTCGAGAAAAAAAAATTTCAAGCTAAAAGGAAACCATTAGGTGCATTTTATAGAGAATCTGATTTCGAATAAGAAAAAGTCAACCGCAACCGCGTAACTCGTACCCGTGAGAAAAAAATCGCAAAAAATCTGTTTCGAATGCCATGATTTTTCGGAGTCATTTTTCCAAGGGAGGGTACTGTGGATTTTCGAGAAAAAAAAATTTCAAGCTAAAAGGAAACCATTAGGTGCATTTTATAGAGAATCTGATTTCGAATAAGAAAAAGTCAACCGCAACCGCGTAACTCGTACCCGTGAGAAAAAAATCGCAAAAATCTGTTTCGAATGCCATGATTTTTCGGAGTCATTTTTCCAAGGGAGGGTACTGTGGATTTTCGAGAAAAAAAAATTTCAAGCTAAAAGGAAACCATTAGGTGCATTTTATAGGGAATCAGATTTCGAATAAGAAAAAGTCATCCGCAACCGCGTAACTCGTACCCGTGAGAAAAAAATCGCAAAAATCTGTTTCGAATGATATGATTTTTCGGAGTCATTTTTCCAAGGGAGGGTTCAATTTGACTCCAAAATGCTACTTGTAACGTAGGGTACTGTGGATTTTCGAGAAAAAAAAATTTCAAGCTAAAAGGTAACCATTAGGTGCATTTTATAGAGAATCTGATTTCGAATAAGAAAAAGTCAACCGCAACCGCGTAACTCGTACCCGTGAGAAAAAAATCGCAAAAATCTGTTTCGAATGCCATGATTTTTCGGAGTCATTTTTCCAAGGGAGGGTACTGTGGATATTCGAGAAAAAAAAATTTCAAGCTAAAAGGAAACCATTAGGTGCATTTTATAGAGAATCTGATTTCGAATAAGAAAAAGTCAACCGCAACCGCGTAACTCGTACCCGTGAGAAAAAAATCGAAAAAATCTGTTTCGAATGCCATGATTTTTCGGAGTAATTTTTCCAAGGGAGGGTACTGTGGATTTTCGAGAAAAAAAAATTTCAAGCTAAAAGGAAACCATTAGGTGCATTTTATAGAGAATCTGTTTTCGACTAAGAAAAATAACTCGTACCCGTGAGAAAAAAATCTGTTTTGAATGCCATGATTTTTCGGAGTCATTTTTCCAAGGGAGGGTACTGTGGATTTTCGAGAAAAAAAAATTTCAAGCTAAAAGGAAACCATTAGGTGCATTTTATAGAGAATCTGATTTCGAATAAGAAAAAGTCAACCGCAACCGCGTAACTCGTACCCGTCAGAAAAAAATCGCAAAAATCTGTTTCGAATGCCATGATTTTTCGGAGTCATTTTTCCAAGGGAGGGTACTGTGGATTTTCGATAAAATAAATTTCAAGCTAAAAGGAAACCATTAGGTGCATTTTATATAGAATCTGATTTCGAATAAGAAAAAGTCAACCGCAACCGCGTAACTCGTACCCGTGAGAAAAAAATCGCAAAAATCTGTTTCGAATGCCATGATTTTTCGGAGTCATTTTTCCAAGGGAGGGTACTGTGGATTTTCGAGAAAAAAAAATTTCAAGCTAAAAGGAAACCATTGGGTGCATTTTATAGAGAATCTGATTTCGAATAAGAAAAAGTCAACCGCAACCGCGTAACTCGTACCCGTGAGAAAAAAATCGCAAAAATCTGTTTCGAATGCCATGATTTTTCGGAGTCATTTTTCCAAGGCAGGGTACTGTGGATTTTCGAGAAAAAAAAATTTCAAGCTAAAAGGAAACCATTAGGTGCATTTTATAGAGAATCAGATTTCGAATAAGAAAAAGTCAACCGCAACCGCGTAACTCGTACCCGTGAGAAAAAAATCGCAAAAATCTGTTTCGAATGCCATGATTTTTCGGAGTCATTTTTCCAAGGGAGGGTACTGTGGATTTTCGAGAAAAAAAAATTTCGAGCTAAAAGGAAACCATTAGGTGCATTTTATAGAGAATGTGATTTCGGATAAGAAAAAGTCAACCGCAACCGCGTAACTCGTACCCGTGAGAAAAAAATCGCAAAAATCTGTTTCGAATGCCATGATTTTTCGGAGTCATTTTTCCAAGGGAGGGTACTGTGGATTTTCGAGAAAAAAAAATTTCAAGCTAAAATGAAACCATTAGGTGCATTTTATAGAGAATCTGATTTCGAATAAGAAAAAGTCAACCGCAACCGCGTAACACGTACCCGTGAGAAAAAAATCGCAAAAATCTGTTTCGAATGCCATGATTTTTCGGAGTCATTTTTCCAAGGGAGGGTACTGTGGATTTTCGAGAAAAAAAAATTTCAAGCTAAAAGGAAACCATTAGGTGCATTTTATAGAGAATCTGATTTCGAATAAGAAAAAGTCAACCGCAACCGCGTAACTCGTACCCGTGAGAAAAAAATCGCAAAAATCTGTTTCGAATGCCATGATTTTTCGGAGTCATTTTTCCAAGGGAGGGTACTGTGGATTTTCGAGAAAAAAAAATTTCAAGCTAAAATGAAACCATTAGGTGCATTTTATAGAGAATCTGATTTCGAATAAGAAAAAGTCAACCGCAACCGCGTAACTCGTACCCGTGAGAAAAAAATCGCAAAAATCTGTTTCGAATGCCATGATTTTTCGGAGTCATTTTTCCAAGGGAGGGTACTGTGGATTTTCGAGAAAAAAAATTTCAAGCTAAAAGGAAACCATTAGGTGCATTTTATAGAGAATCTGATTTCGAATAAGAAAAAGTCAACCGCAACCGCGTAACTCGTACCCGTGAGAAAAAAATCGCAAAAATCTGTTTCGAATGATATGATTTTTCGGAGTCATTTTTCCAAGGAAGGGTACTGTGGATTTTCGAGAAAAAAAAATTTCAAGCTAAAAGGTAACCATTAGGTGCATTTTATAGAGAATCTGATTTCGAATAAGAAAAAGTCAACCGCAACCGCGTAACTCGTACCCGTGAGAAAAAAATCGCAAAAATCTGTTTCGAATGCCATGATTTTTCGGAGTCATTTTTCCAAGGGAGGGTACTGTGGATATTCGAGAAAAAAAATTTCAAGCTAAAAGGAAACCATTAGGTGATTTTATAGAGAATCTGATTTCGAATAAGAAAAAGTCAACCGCAACCGCGTAACTCGTACCCGTGAGAAAAAAATCGAAAAAATCTGTTTCGAATGCCATGATTTTTCGGAGTCATTTTTCCAAGGGAGGGTACTGTGGATTTTCGAGAAAAAAAAATTTCAAGCTAAAAGGAAACCATTAGGTGCATTTTATAGAGAATCTGTTTTCGACTAAGAAAAATAACTCGTACCCGTGAGAAAAAAATCTGTTTTGAATGCCATGATTTTTCGGAGTCATTTTTCCAAGGGAGGGTACTGTGGATTTTCGAGAAAAAAAAATTTCAAGCTAAAAGGAAACCATTAGGTGCATTTTATAGAGAATCTGATTTCGAATAAGAAAAAGTCAACCGCAACCGCGTAACTCGTACCCGTCAGAAAAAAATCGCAAAAATCTGTTTCGAATGCCATGATTTTTCGGAGTCATTTTTCCAAGGGAGGGTACTGTGGATTTTCGATAAAAAAAAATTTCAAGCTAAAAGGAAACCATTAGGTGCATTTTATAGAGAATCTGATTTCGAATAAGAAAAAGTCAACCGCAACCGCGTAACTCGTACCCGTGAGAAAAAAATCGAAAAAATCTGTTTCGAATGCCATGATTTTTCGGAGTCATTTTTCCAAGGGAGGGTACTGTGGATTTTCGAGAAAAAAAATTTCAAGCTAAAAGGAAACCATTAGGTGCATTTTATAGAGAATCTGATTTCGAATAAGAAAAAGTCAACCGCAACCGCGTAACTCGTACCCGTGAGAAAAAAATCACAAAAATCTGTTTCGAATGCCATGATTTTTCGGAGTCATTTTTCCAAGGGAGGGTATTGTGGATTTTCGAGAAAAAAACATTTCAAGCTAAAAGGAAACCATTAGGTGCATTTTATAGAGAATCTGATTTCGAATAAGAAAAAGTCAACCGCAACCGCGTAACTCGTACCCGTGAGAAAAAAATCGCAAAAATCTGTTTCGAATGCCATGATTTTTCGGAGTCATTTTTCCAAGGGAGGGTACTGTGGATTTTCGAGAAAAAAAAATTTCAAGCTAAAAGGAAACCATTAGGTGCATTTTATAGAGAATCTGTTTTCGACTAAGAAAAATAACTCGTACCCGTGAGAAAAAAATCTGTTTTGAATGCCATGATTTTTCGGAGTCATTTTTCCAAGGGAGGGTACTGTGGATTTTCGAGAAAAAAAAATTTCAAGCTAAAAGGAAACCATTAGGTGCATTTTATAGAGAATCTGATTTCGAATAAGAAAAAGTCAACCGCAACCGCGTAACTCGTACCCGTGAGAAAAAAATCGCAAAAATCTGTTTCGAATGCCATGATTTTTCGGAGTCATTTTTCCAAGGGAGGGTACTGTGGATTTTCGAGAAAAAAAAATTTCAAGCTAAAAGGAAACCATTAGGTGCATTTTATAGAGAATCTGATTTCGAATAAGAAAAAGTCAACCGCAACCGCGTAACTCGTACCCGTGAGAAAAAAATCGCAAAAATCTGTTTCGAATGCCATGATTTTTCGGAGTCATTTTTCCAAGGGAGGGTACTGTGGATTTTCGATAAAAAAAAATTTCAAGCTAAAAGGAAACCATTAGGTGCATTTTATAGAGAATCTGATTTCGAATAAGAAAAAGTCAACCGCAACCGCGTAACTCGTACCCGTGAGAAAAAAATCGAAAAAATCTGTTTCGAATGCCATGATTTTTCGGAGTCATTTTTCCAAGGGAGGGTACTGTGGATTTTCGAGAAAAAAAAATTTCAAGCTAAAAGGAAACCATTAGGTGCATTTTATAGAGAATCTGATTTCGAATAAGAAAAAGTCAACCGCAACCGCGTAACTCGTACCCGTGAGAAAAAAATCACAAAAATCTGTTTCGAATGCCATGATTTTTCGGAGTCATTTTTCCAAGGGAGGGTACTGTGGATTTTCGAGAAAAAAAAATTTCAAGCTAAAAGGAAACCATTAGGTGCATTTTATAGAGAATCTGTTTTCGACTAAGAAAAATAACTCGTACCCGTGAGAAAAAAATCTGTTTTGAATGCCATGATTTTTCGGAGTCATTTTTCCAAGGGAGGGTACTGTGGATTTTCGAGAAAAAAAAATTTCAAGCTAAAAGGAAACCATTAGGTGCATTTTATAGAGAATCTGATTTCGAATAAGAAAAAGTCAACCGCAACCGCGTAACTCGTACCCGTGAGAAAAAAATCGCAAAAATCTGTTTCGAATGCCATGATTTTTCGGAGTCATTTTTCCAAGGGAGGGTACTGTGGATTTTCGATAAAAAAAAATTTCAAGCTAAAAGGAAACCATTAGGTGCATTTTATAGAGAATCTGATTTCGAATAAGAAAAAGTCAACCGCAACCGCGTAAGTCGTACCCGTGAGAAAAAAATCGCAAAAATCTGTTTCGAATGCCATGATTTTTCGGAGTCATTTTTCCAAGTTAGGGTACTGTGGATTTTCGAGAAAAAAAAATTTCGAGCTAAAAGGAAACCATTAGGTGCATTTTATAGAGAATCTGATTTCGAATAAGAAAAAGTCAACCGCAACCACGTAACTC
Source organism: Pholcus phalangioides (assembly GCF_987345545.1). NCBI lineage: Eukaryota > Metazoa > Arthropoda > Arachnida > Araneae > Pholcidae > Pholcus > Pholcus phalangioides. The sequence goes on along the minus strand of NW_028301597.1, from coordinate 9,670,600 downwards.
GTACCCGTGAGAAAAAAATCGCAAAAATCTGTTTCGAATGCCATGATTTTTCGGAGTCATTTTTCCAAGAGAGGGTACTGTGGATTTTCGAGAAAAAAAAATTTCAAGCTAAAAGGAAACCATTAGGTGCATTTTATAGAGAATCTGATTTCGAATAAGAAAAAGTCAACCGCAACCGCGTAACTCGTACCCGTGAGAAAAAAATCGCAAAAATCTGTTTCGAATGCCATGATTTTTCGGAGTCATTTTTCCAAGGGAGGGTACTGTGGATTTTCGAGAAAAAAAAATTTCAAGCTAAAAGGAAACCATTAGGTGCATTTTATAGAGAATCTGATTTCGAATAAGAAAAAGTCAACCGCAACCGCGTAACTCGTACCCGTGAGAAAAAAATCGCAAAAAATCTGTTTCGAATGCCATGATTTTTCGGAGTCATTTTTCCAAGGGAGGGTACTGTGGATTTTCGAGAAAAAAAAATTTCAAGCTAAAAGGAAACCATTAGGTGCATTTTATAGAGAATCTGATTTCGAATAAGAAAAAGTCAACCGCAACCGCGTAACTCGTACCCGTGAGAAAAAAATCGCAAAAATCTGTTTCGAATGCCATGATTTTTCGGAGTCATTTTTCCAAGGGAGGGTACTGTGGATTTTCGAGAAAAAAAAATTTCAAGCTAAAAGGAAACCATTAGGTGCATTTTATAGAGAATCAGATTTCGAATAAGAAAAAGTCAACCGCAACCGCGTAACTCGTACCCGTGAGAAAAAAATCGCAAAAATCTGTTTCGAATGATATGATTTTTCGGAGTCATTTTTCCAAGGGAGGGTTCAATTTGACTCCAAAATGCTACTTGTAACGTAGGGTACTGTGGATTTTCGAGAAAAAAAAATTTCAAGCTAAAAGGTAACCATTAGGTGCATTTTATAGAAAATCTGATTTCGAATAAGAAAAAGTCAACCGCAACCGCGTAACTCGTACCCGTGAGAAAAAAATCGCAAAAATCTGTTTCGAATGCCATGATTTTTCGGAGTCATTTTTCCAAGGGAGGGTACTGTGGATTTTCGAGAAAAAAAAATTTCAAGCTAAAAGGAAACCATTAGGTGCATTTTATAGAGAATCTGTTTTCGACTAAGAAAAATAACTCGTACCCGTGAGAAAAAAATCTGTTTTGAATGCCATGATTTTTCGGAGTCATTTTTCCAAGGGAGGGTACTGTGGATTTTCGAGAAAAAAAAATTTCAAGCTAAAAGGAAACCATTAGGTGCATTTTATAGAGAATCTGATTTCGAATAAGAAAAAGTCAACCGCAACCGCGTAACTCGTACCCGTGAGAAAAAAATCGCAAAAATCTGTTTCGAATGCCATGATTTTTCGGAGTCATTTTTCCAAGGGAGGGTACTGTGGATTTTCGAGAAAAAAAAATTTCAAGCTAAAAGGAAACCATTAGGTGCATTTTATAGAGAATCAGATTTCGAATAAGAAAAAGTCAACCGCAACCGCGTAACTCGTACCCGTGAGAAAAAAATCGCAAAAATCTGTTTCGAATGATATGATTTTTCGGAGTCATTTTTCCAAGGGAGGGTTCAATTTGACTCCAAAATGCTACTTGTAACGTAGGGTACTGTGGATTTTCGAGAAAAAAAAATTTCAAGCTAAAAGGAAACCATTAGGTGCATTTTATAGAGAATCTGTTTTCGACTAAGAAAAATAACTCGTACCCGTGAGAAAAAAATCTGTTTTGAATGCCATGATTTTTCGGAGTCATTTTTCCAAGGGAGGGTACTGTGGATTTTCGAGAAAAAAAAATTTCAAGCTAAAAGGAAACCATTAGGTGCATTTTATAGAGAATCTGATTTCGAATAAGAAAAAGTCAACCGCAACCGCGTAACTCGTACCCGTGAGAAAAAAATCGCAAAAATCTGTTTCGAATGCCATGATTTTTCGGAGTCATTTTTCGAAGGGAGGGTACTGTGGATTTTCGAGAAAAAAAAATTTCAAGCTAAAAGGAAACCATTAGGTGCATTTTATAGAGAATCTGATTTCGAATAAGAAAAAGTCAACCGCAACCGCGTAACTCGTACCCGTGAGAAAAAAATCGCAAAAATCTGTTTCGAATGCCATGATTTTTCGGAGTCATTTTTCCAAGGGAGGGTACTGTGGATTTTCGATAAAAAAAAATTTCAAGCTAAAAGGAAACCATTAGGTGCATTTTATAGAGAATCTGATTTCGAATAAGAAAAAGTCAACCGCAACCGCGTAACTCGTACCCGTGAGAAAAAAATCGAAAAAATCTGTTTCGAATGCCATGATTTTTCGGAGTCATTTTTCCAAGGGAGGGTACTGTGGATTTTCGAGAAAAAAAATTTCAAGCAAAAAGGAAACCATTAGGTGCATTTTATAGAGAATCTGATTTCGAATAAGAAAAAGTCAACCGCAACCGCGTAACTCGTACCCGTGAGAAAAAAATCACAAAAATCTGTTTCGAATGCCATGATTTTTCGGAGTCATTTTTCCAAGGGAGGGTACTGTGGATTTTCGAGAAAAAAAAATTTCAAGCTAAAAGGAAACCATTAGGTGCATTTTATAGAGAATCTGTTTTCGACTAAGAAAAATAACTCGTACCCGTGAGAAAAAAATCTGTTTTGAATGCCATGATTTTTCGGAGTCATTTTTCCAAGGGAGGGTACTGTGGATTTTCGAGAAAAAAAAATTTCAAGCTAAAAGGAAACCATTAGGTGCATTTTATAGAGAATCTGATTTCGAATAAGAAAAAGTCAACCGCAACCGCGTAACTCGTACCCGTGAGAAAAAAATCGCAAAAATCTGTTTCGAATGCCATGATTTTTCGGAGTCATTTTTCCAAGGGAGGGTACTGTGGATTTTCGATAAAAAAAAATTTCAAGCTAAAAGGAAACCATTAGGTGCATTTTATAGAGAATCTGATTTCGAATAAGAAAAAGTCAACCGCAACCGCGTAAGTCGTACCCGTGAGAAAAAAATCGCAAAAATCTGTTTCGAATGCCATGATTTTTCGGAGTCATTTTTCCAAGTTAGGGTACTGTGGATTTTCGAGAAAAAAAAATTTCGAGCTAAAAGGAAACCATTAGGTGCATTTTATAGAGAATCTGATTTCGAATAAGAAAAAGTCAACCGCAACCGCGTAACTCGTACCCGTGAGAAAAAAATCGCAAAAATCTGTTTCGAATGCCATGATTTTTCGGAGTCATTTTTCCAAGGGAGGGTACTGTGGATTTTCGAGAAAAAAAAATTTCAAGCTAAAAGGAAACCATTAGGTGCATTTTATAGAGAATCTGATTTCGAATAAGAAAAAGTCAACCGCAACCGCGTAACTCGTACCCGTGAGAAAAAAATCGCAAAACATCTGTTTCGAATGCCATGATTTTTCGGAGTCATTTTTCCAAGGGAGGGTACTGTGGATTTTCGAGAAAAAAAAATTTCAAGCTAAAAGGAAACCATTAGGTGCATTTTATAGAGAATCTGATTTCGAATAAGAAAAAGTCAACCGCAACCGCGTAACTCGTACCCGTGAGAAAAAAATCGCAAAAAATCTGTTTCGAATGCCATGATTTTTCGGAGTCATTTTTCCAAGGGAGGGTACTGTGGATTTTCGAGAAAAAAAAATTTCAAGCTAAAAGGAAACCATTAGGTGCATTTTATAGAGAATCTGATTTCGAATAAGAAAAAGTCAACCGCAACCGCGTAACTCGTACCCGTGAGAAAAAAATCGCAAAAATCTGTTTCGAATGCCATGATTTTTCGGAGTCATTTTTCCAAGGGAGGGTACTGTGGATTTTCGAGAAAAAAAAATTTCAAGCTAAAAGGAAACCATTAGGTGCATTTTATAGAGAATCAGATTTCGAATAAGAAAAAGTCAACCGCAACCGCGTAACTCGTACCCGTGAGAAAAAAATCGCAAAAATCTGTTTCGAATGATATGATTTTTCGGAGTCATTTTTCCAAGGGAGGGTTCAATTTGACTCCAAAATGCTACTTGTAACGTAGGGTACTGTGGATTTTCGAGAAAAAAAAATTTCAAGCTAAAAGGTAACCATTAGGTGCATTTTATAGAAAATCTGATTTCGAATAAGAAAAAGTCAACCGCAACCGCGTAACTCGTACCCGTGAGAAAAAAATCGCAAAAATCTGTTTCGAATGCCATGATTTTTCGGAGTCATTTTTCCAAGGGAGTGTACTGTGGATTTTCGAAAAAAAAAATTTTCAAGCTAAAAGGAAACCATTAGGTGCATTTTATAGAGAATCTGTTTTCGACTAAGAAAAATAACTCGTACCCGTGAGAAAAAAGAAAAAAATCTGTTTTGAATGCCATGATTTTTCGGAGTCATTTTTCCAAGGGAGGGTACTGTGGATTTTCGAGAAAAAAAAATTTCAAGCTAAAAGGAAACCATTAGGTGCATTTTATAGAGAATCTGATTTCGAATAAGAAAAAGTCAACCGCAACCGCGTAACTCGTACCCGTGAGAAAAAAATCGCAAAAATCTGTTTCGAATGCCATGATTTTTCGGAGTCATTTTTCCAAGGGAGGGTACTGTGGATTTTCGAGAAAAAAAAATTTCAAGCTAAAAGGAAACCATTAGGTGCATTTTATAGAGAATCTGATTTCGAATAAGAAAAAGTCAACCGCAACCGCGTAACTCGTACCCGTGAGAAAAAAATCGCAAAAATCTGTTTCGAATGCCATGATTTTTCGGAGTCATTTTTCCAAGGGAGGGTACTGTGGATTTTCGATAAAAAAAAATTTCAAGCTAAAAGGAAACCATTAGGTGCATTTTATAGAGAATCTGATTTCGAATAAGAAAAAGTCAACCGCAACCGCGTAACTCGTACCCGTGAGAAAAAAATCGCAAAAATCTGTTTCGAATGCCATGATTTTTCGGAGTCATTTTTCCAAGGGAGGGTTCAATTTGACTCCAAAATGCTACTTGTAACGTAGGGTACTGTGGATTTTCGAGAAAAAAAAATTTCAAGCTAAAAGGTAACCATTAGGTGCATTTTATAGAAAATCTGATTTCGAATAAGAAAAAGTCAACCGCAACCGCGTAACTCGTACCCGTGAGAAAAAAATCGCAAAAATCTGTTTCGAATGCCATGATTTTTCGGAGTCATTTTTCCAAGGGAGTGTACTGTGGATTTTCGAGAAAAAAAAATTTCAAGCTAAAAGGAAACCATTAGGTGCATTTTATAGAGAATCTGATTTCGAATAAGAAAAAGTCAACCGCAACCGCGTAACTCGTACCAGTGAGAAAAAAATCGAAAAAATCTGTTTCGAATGCCATGATTTTTCGGAGTCATTTTTCCAACGGAGGGTACTGTGGATTTTCGAAAAAAAAAAATTTCAAGCTAAAAGGAAACCATTAGGTGCATTTTATAGAGAATCTGTTTTCGACTAAGAAAAATAACTCGTACCCGTGAGAAAAAAGAAAAAAATCTGTTTTGAATGCCATGATTTTTCGGAGTCATTTTTCCAAGGGAGGGTACTGTGGATTTTCGAGAAAAAAAAATTTCAAGCTAAAAGGAAACCATTAGGTGCATTTTATAGAGAATCTGATTTCGAATAAGAAAAAGTCAACCGCAACCGCGTAACTCGTACCCGTGAGAAAAAAATCGCAAAAATCTGTTTCGAATGCCATGATTTTTCGGAGTCATTTTTCCAAGGGAGGGTACTGTGGATTTTCGAGAAAAAAAAATTTCAAGCTAAAAGGAAACCATTAGGTGCATTTTATAGAGAATCTGTTTTCGACTAAGAAAAATAACTCGTACCCGTGAGAAAAAAATCTGTTTTGAATGCCATGATTTTTCGGAGTCATTTTTCCAAGGGAGGGTACTGTGGATTTTCGAGAAAAAAAAATTTCAAGCTAAAAGGAAACCATTAGGTGCATTTTATAGAGAATCTGATTTCGAATAAGAAAAAGTCAACCGCAACCGCGTAACTCGTACCCGTGAGAAAAAAATCGCAAAAATCTGTTTCGAATGCCATGATTTTTCGGAGTCATTTTTCCAAGGGAGGGTACTGTGGATTTTCGATAAAAAAAAATTTCAAGCTAAAAGGAAACCATTAGGTGCATTTTATAGAGAATCTGATTTCGAATAAGAAAAAGTCAACCGCAACCGCGTAACTCGTACCCGTGAGAAAAAAATCGAAAAAATCTGTTTCGAATGCCATGATTTTTCGGAGTCATTTTTCCAAGGGAGGGTACTGTGGATTTTCGAGAAAAAAAATTTCAAGCTAAAAGGAAACCATTAGGTGCATTTTATAGAGAATCTGATTTCGAATAAGAAAAAGTCAACCGCAACCGCGTAACTCGTACCCGTGAGAAAAAAATCACAAAAATCTGTTTCGAATGCCATGATTTTTCGGAGTCATTTTTCCAAGGGAGGGTATTGTGGATTTTCGAGAAAAAAACATTTCAAGCTAAAAGGAAACCATTAGGTGCATTTTATAGAGAATCTGATTTCGAATAAGAAAAAGTCAACCGCAACCGCGTAACTCGTACCCGTGAGAAAAAAATCGCAAAAATCTGTTTCGAATGCCATGATTTTTCGGAGTCATTTTTCCAAGGGAGGGTACTGTGGATTTTCGAGAAAAAAAAATTTCAAGCTAAAAGGAAACCATTAGGTGCATTTTATAGAGAATCTGTTTTCGACTAAGAAAAATAACTCGTACCCGTGAGAAAAAAATCTGTTTTGAATGCCATGATTTTTCGGAGTTATTTTTCCAAGGGAGGGTACTGTGGATTTTCGAGAAAAAAAAATTTCAAGCTAAAAGGAAACCATTAGGTGCATTTTATAGAGAATCTGATTTCGAATAAGAAAAAGTCAACCGCAACCGCGTAACTCGTACCCGTGAGAAAAAAATCGCAAAAATCTGTTTCGAATGCCATGATTTTTCGGAGTCATTTTTCCAAGGGAGGGTACTGTGGATTTTCGATAAAAAAAAATTTCAAGCTAAAAGGAAACCATTAGGTGCATTTTATAGAGAATCTGATTTCGAATAAGAAAAAGTCAACCGCAACCGCGTAAGTCGTACCCGTGAGAAAAAAATCGCAAAAATCTGTTTCGAATGCCATGATTTTTCGGAGTCATTTTTCCAAGTTAGGGTACTGTGGATTTTCGAGAAAAAAAAATTTCGAGCTAAAAGGAAACCATTAGGTGCATTTTATAGAGAATCTGATTTCGAATAAGAAAAAGTCAACCGCAACCGCGTAACTCGTACCCGTGAGAAAAAAATCGCAAAAATCTGTTTCGAATGCCATGATTTTTCGGAGTCATTTTTCCAAGGGAGGGTACTGTGGATTTTCGAGAAAAAAAAATTTCAAGCTAAAAGGAAACCATTAGGTGCATTTTATAGAGAATCTGATTTCGAATAAGAAAAAGTCAACCGCAACCGCGTAACTCGTACCCGTGAGAAAAAAATCGCAAAAATCTGTTTCGAATGCCATGATTTTTCGGAGTCATTTTTCCAAGGGAGGGTACTGTGGATTTTCGAGAAAAAAAAATTTCAAGCTAAAAGGAAACCATTAGGTGCATTTTATAGAGAATCTGTTTTCGACTAAGAAAAATAACTCGTACCCGTGAGAAAAAAATCTGTTTTGAATGCCATGATTTTTCGGAGTCATTTTTCCAAGGGAGGGTACTGTGGATTTTCGAGAAAAAAAAATTTCAAGCTAAAAGGAAACCATTAGGTGCATTTTATAGAGAATCTGATTTCGAATAAGAAAAAGTCAACCGCAACCGCGTAACTCGTACCCGTGAGAAAAAAATCGCAAAAATCTGTTTCGAATGCCATGATTTTTCGGAGTCATTTTTCCAAGGGAGGGTACTGTGGATTTTCGATAAAAAAAAATTTCAAGCTAAAAGGAAACCATTAGGTGCATTTTATAGAGAATCTGATTTCGAATAAGAAAAAGTCAACCGCAACCGCGTAACTCGTACCCGTGAGAAAAAAATCGAAAAAATCTGTTTCGAATGCCATGATTTTTCGGAGTCATTTTTCCAAGGGAGGGTACTGTGGATTTTCGAGAAAAAAAATTTCAAGCTAAAAGGAAACCATTAGGTGCATTTTATAGAGAATCTGATTTCGAATAAGAAAAAGTCAACCGCAACCGCGTAACTCGTACCCGTGAGAAAAAAATCACAAAAATCTGTTTCGAATGCCATGATTTTTCGGAGTCATTTTTCCAAGGGAGGGTATTGTGGATTTTCGAGAAAAAAACATTTCAAGCTAAAAGGAAACCATTAGGTGCATTTTATAGAGAATCTGATTTCGAATAAGAAAAAGTCAACCGCAACCGCGTAACTCGTACCCGTGAGAAAAAAATCGCAAAAATCTGTTTCGAATGCCATGATTTTTCGGAGTCATTTTTCCAAGGGAGGGTACTGTGGATTTTCGAGAAAAAAAAATTTCAAGCTAAAAGGAAACCATTAGGTGCATTTTATAGAGAATCTGTTTTCGACTAAGAAAAATAACTCGTACCCGTGAGAAAAAAATCTGTTTTGAATGCCATGATTTTTCGGAGTTATTTTTCCAAGGGAGGGTACTGTGGATTTTCGAGAAAAAAAAATTTCAAGCTAAAAGGAAACCATTAGGTGCATTTTATAGAGAATCTGATTTCGAATAAGAAAAAGTCAACCGCAACCGCGTAACTCGTACCCGTGAGAAAAAAATCGCAAAAATCTGTTTCGAATGCCATGATTTTTCGGAGTCATTTTTCCAAGGGAGGGTACTGTGGATTTTCGATAAAAAAAAATTTCAAGCTAAAAGGAAACCATTAGGTGCATTTTATAGAGAATCTGATTTCGAATAAGAAAAAGTCAACCGCAACCGCGTAAGTCGTACCCGTGAGAAAAAAATCGCAAAAATCTGTTTCGAATGCCATGATTTTTCGGAGTCATTTTTCCAAGTTAGGGTACTGTGGATTTTCGAGAAAAAAAAATTTCGAGCTAAAAGGAAACCATTAGGTGCATTTTATAGAGAATCTGATTTCGAATAAGAAAAAGTCAACCGCAACCGCGTAACTCGTACCCGTGAGAAAAAAATCGCAAAAATCTGTTTCGAATGCCATGATTTTTCGGAGTCATTTTTCCAAGGGAGGGTACTGTGGATTTTCGAGAAAAAAAAATTTCAAGCTAAAAGGAAACCATTAGGTGCATTTTATAGAGAATCTGATTTCGAATAAGAAAAAGTCAACCGCAACCGCGTAACTCGTACCCGTGAGAAAAAAATCGCAAAAATCTGTTTCGAATGCCATGATTTTTCGGAGTCATTTTTCCAAGGGAGGGTACTGTGGATTTTCGAGAAAAAAAAATTTCAAGCTAAAAGGAAACCATTAGGTGCATTTTATAGAGAATCTGATTTCGAATAAGAAAAAGTCAACCGCAACCGCGTAACTCGTACCCGTGAGAAAAAAATCGCAAAAAATCTGTTTCGAATGCCATGATTTTTCGGAGTCATTTTTCCAAGGGAGGGTACTGTGGATTTTCGAGAAAAAAAAATTTCAAGCTAAAAGGAAACCATTAGGTGCATTTTATAGAGAATCTGATTTCGAATAAGAAAAAGTCAACCGCAACCGCGTAACTCGTACCCGTGAGAAAAAAATCGCAAAAATCTGTTTCGAATGCCATGATTTTTCGGAGTCATTTTTCCAAGGGAGGGTACTGTGGATTTTCGAGAAAAAAAAATTTCAAGCTAAAAGGAAACCATTAGGTGCATTTTATAGAGAATCAGATTTCGAATAAGAAAAAGTCAACCGCAACCGCGTAACTCGTACCCGTGAGAAAAAAATCGCAAAAATCTGTTTCGAATGATATGATTTTTCGGAGTCATTTTTCCAAGGGAGGGTACTGTGGATTTTCGAGAAAAAAAAATTTCAAGCTAAAAGGTAACCATTAGGTGCATTTTATAGAAAATCTGATTTCGAATAAGAAAAAGTCAACCGCAACCGCGTAACTCGTACCCGTGAGAAAAAAATCGCAAAAATCTGTTTCGAATGCCATGATTTTTCGGAGTCATTTTTCCAAGGGAGTGTACTGTGGATTTTCGAGAAAAAAAAATTTCAAGCTAAAAGGAAACCATTAGGTGCATTTTATAGAGAATCTGATTTCGAATAAGAAAAAGTCAACCGCAACCGCGTAACTCGTACCAGTGAGAAAAAAATCGAAAAAATCTGTTTCGAATGCCATGATTTTTCGGAGTCATTTTTCCAAGGGAGGGTACTGTGGATTTTCGAGAAAAAAAAATTTCAAGCTAAAAGGAAACCATTAGGTGCATTTTATAGAGAATCTGTTTTCGACTAAGAAAAATAACTCGTACCCGTGAGAAAAAAGAAAAAAATCTGTTTTGAATGCCATGATTTTTCGGAGTCATTTTTCCAAGGGAGGGTACTGTGGATTTTCGAGAAAAAAAAATTTCAAGCTAAAAGGAAACCATTAGGTGCATTTTATAGAGAATCTGATTTCGAATAAGAAAAAGTCAACCGCAACCGCGTAACTCGTACCCGTGAGAAAAAAATCGCAAAAATCTGTTTCGAATGCCATGATTTTTCGGAGTCATTTTTCCAAGGGAGGGTACTGTGGATTTTCGAGAAAAAAAAATTTCAAGCTAAAAGGAAACCATTAGGTGCATTTTATAGAGAATCTGATTTCGAATAAGAAAAAGTCAACCGCAACCGCGTAACTCGTACCCGTGAGAAAAAAATCGCAAAAATCTGTTTCGAATGCCATGATTTTTCGGAGTCATTTTTCCAAGGGAGGGTACTGTGGATTTTCGAGAAAAAAAAATTTCAAGCTAAAAGGAAACCATTAGGTGCATTTTATAGAGAATCTGATTTCGAATAAGAAAAAGTCAACCGCAACCGCGTAACTCGTACCCGTGAGAAAAAAATCGCAAAAATCTGTTTCGAATGCCATGATTTTTCGGAGTAATTTTTCCAAGGGAGGGTACTGTGGATTTTCGAGAAAAAAAAACTTCAAGCTAAAAGGAAACCATTAGGTGCATTTTATAGAGAATCTGATTTCGAATAAGAAAAAGTCAACCGCAACCGCGTAACTCGTACCCGTGAGAAAAAAATCGCAAAAAAAAATCTGTTTCGAATGCCATGATTTTTCGGAGTCATTTTTCCAAGGGAGGGTACTGTGGATTTTCGAGAAAAAAAAATTTCAAGCTAAAAGGAAACCATTAGGTGCATTTTATAGAGAATCTGATTTCGAATAAGAAAAAGTCAACCGCAACCGCGTAACTCGTACCCGTGAGAAAAAAATCGCAAAAAATCTGTTTCGAATGCCATGATTTTTCGGAGTCATTTTTCCAAGGGAGGGTACTGTGGATTTTCGAGAAAAAAAAATTTCAAGCTAAAAGGAAACCATTAGGTGCATTTTATAGAGAATCTGATTTCGAATAAGAAAAAGTCAACCGCAACCGCGTAACTCGTACCCGTGAGAAAAAAATCGCAAAAATCTGTTTCGAATGCCATGATTTTTCGGAGTCATTTTTCCAAGGGAAGGTACTGTGGATTTTCGAAAAAAAAAATTTCAAGCTAAAAGGAAACCATTAGGTGCATTTTATAGAGAATCAGATTTCGAATAAGAAAAAGTCAACCGCAACCGCGTAACTCGTACCCGTGAGAAAAAAATCGCAAAAAATCTGTTTCGAATGATATGATTTTTCGGAGTCATTTTTCCAAGGGAGGGTACTGTGGATTTTCGAGAAAAAAAAATTTCAAGCTAAAAGGTAACCATTAGGTGCATTTTATAGAGAATCTGATTTCGAATAAGAAAAAGTCAACCGCAACCGCGTAACTCGTACCCGTGAGAAAAAAATCGCAAAAATCTGTTTCGAATGCCATGATTTTTCGGAGTCATTTTTCCAAGGGAGGGTACTGTGGATTTTCGAGAAAAAAAAATTTCAAGCTAAAAGGAAACCATTAGGTGCATTTTATAGAGAATCTGATTTCGAATAAGAAAAAGTCAACCGCAACCGCGTAACTCGTACCCGTGAGAAAAAAATCGCAAAAATCTGTTTCGAATGCCATGATTTTTCGGAGTAATTTTTCCAAGGGAGGGAATCCACTGTGGATTTTCGAGAAAAAAAAATTTCAAGCTAAAAGGAAACCATTAGGTGCATTTTATAGAGAATCTGATTTCGAATAAGAAAAAGGCAACCGCAACCGCGTAACTCGTACCCGTGAGAAAAAAATCGCAAAAAAATCTGTTTCGAATGCCATGATTTTTCGGAGTCATTTTTCCAAGGGAGGGTACTGTGGATTTTCGAGAAAAAAAAATTTCAAGCTAAAAGGAAACCATTAGGTGCATTTTATAGAGAATCTGATTTCGAATAAGAAAAAGTCAACCGCAACCGCGTAACTCGTACCCGTGAGAAAAAAATCGCAAAAATCTGTTTCGAATGCCATGATTTTTCGGAGTCATTTTTCCAAGGGAGGGTACTGTGGATTTTCGAGAAAAAAAAATTTCAAGCTAAAAGGAAACCATTAGGTGCATTTTATAGAGAATCTGATTTCGAATAAGAAAAAGTCAACCGCAACCGCGTAACTCGTACCCGTGAGAAAAAAATCGCAAAAATCTGTTTCGAATGCCATGATTTTTCGGAGTCATTTTTCCAAGGGAGGGTACTGTGGATTTTCGAGAAAAAAAAATTTCAAGCTAAAAGGAAACCATTAGGTGCATTTTATAGAGAATCTGATTTCGAATAAGAAAAAGTCAACCGCAACCGCGTAACTCGTACCCGTGAGAAAAAAATCGCAAAAATCTGTTTCGAATGCCATGATTTTTCGGAGTAATTTTTCCAAGGGAGGGTACTGTGGATTTTCGAGAAAAAAAAACTTCAAGCTAAAAGGAAACCATTAGGTGCATTTTATAGAGAATCTGATTTCGAATAAGAAAAAGTCAACCGCAACCGCGTAACTCGTACCCGTGAGAAAAAAATCGCAAAAAAAATCTGTTTCGAATGCCATGATTTTTCGGAGTCATTTTTCCAAGGGAGGGTACTGTGGATTTTCGAGAAAAAAAAATTTCAAGCTAAAAGGAAACCATTAGGTGCATTTTATAGAGAATCTGATTTCGAATAAGAAAAAGTCAACCGCAACCGCGTAACTCGTACCCGTGAGAAAAAAATCGCAAAAAATCTGTTTCGAATGCCATGATTTTTCGGAGTCATTTTTCCAAGGGAGGGTACTGTGGATTTTCGAGAAAAAAAAATTTCAAGCTAAAAGGAAACCATTAGGTGCATTTTATAGAGAATCTGATTTCGAATAAGAAAAAGTCAACCGCAACCGCGTAACTCGTACCCGTGAGAAAAAAATCGCAAAAATCTGTTTCGAATGCCATGATTTTTCGGAGTCATTTTTCCAAGGGAAGGTACTGTGGATTTTCGAGAAAAAAAAATTTCAAGCTAAAAGGAAACCATTAGGTGCATTTTATAGAGAATCAGATTTCGAATAAGAAAAAGTCAACCGCAACCGCGTAACTCGTACCCGTGAGAAAAAAATCGCAAAAAATCTGTTTCGAATGATATGATTTTTCGGAGTCATTTTTCCAAGGGAGGGTACTGTGGATTTTCGAGAAAAAAAAATTTCAAGCTAAAAGGTAACCATTAGGTGCATTTTATAGAGAATCTGATTTCGAATAAGAAAAAGTCAACCGCAACCGCGTAACTCGTACCCGTGAGAAAAAAATCGCAAAAATCTGTTTCGAATGCCATGATTTTTCGGAGTCATTTTTCCAAGGGAGGGTACTGTGGATTTTCGAGAAAAAAAAATTTCAAGCTAAAAGGAAACCATTAGGTGCATTTTATAGAGAATCTGATTTCGAATAAGAAAAAGTCAACCGCAACCGCGTAACTCGTACCCGTGAGAAAAAAATCGCAAAAATCTGTTTCGAATGCCATGATTTTTCGGAGTCATTTTTCCAAGGGAGGGTACTGTGGATTTTCGAGAAAAAAAAATTTCAAGCTAAAAGGAAACCATTAGGTGCATTTTATAGAGAATCTGATTTCGAATAAGAAAAAGTCAACCGCAACCGCGTAACTCGTACCCGTGAGAAAAAAATCGCAAAAATCTGTTTCGAATGCCATGATTTTTCGGAGTAATTTTTCCAAGGGAGGGTACTGTGGATTTTCGAGAAAAAAAAACTTCAAGCTAAAAGGAAACCATTAGGTGCATTTTATAGAGAATCTGATTTCGAATAAGAAAAAGTCAACCGCAACCGCGTAACTCGTACCCGTGAGAAAAAAATCGCAAAAAAAATCTGTTTCGAATGCCATGATTTTTCGGAGTCATTTTTCCAAGGGAGGGTACTGTGGATTTTCGAGAAAAAAAAATTTCAAGCTAAAAGGAAACCATTAGGTGCATTTTATAGAGAATCTGATTTCGAATAAGAAAAAGTCAACCGCAACCGCGTAACTCGTACCCGTGAGAAAAAAATCGCAAAAAATCTGTTTCGAATGCCATGATTTTTCGGAGTCATTTTTCCAAGGGAGGGTACTGTGGATTTTCGAGAAAAAAAAATTTCAAGCTAAAAGGAAACCATTAGGTGCATTTTATAGAGAATCTGATTTCGAATAAGAAAAAGTCAACCGCAACCGCGTAACTCGTACCCGTGAGAAAAAAATCGCAAAAATCTGTTTCGAATGCCATGATTTTTCGGAGTCATTTTTCCAAGGGAAGGTACTGTGGATTTTCGAGAAAAAAAAATTTCAAGCTAAAAGGAAACCATTAGGTGCATTTTATAGAGAATCAGATTTCGAATAAGAAAAAGTCAACCGCAACCGCGTAACTCGTACCCGTGAGAAAAAAATCGCAAAAAATCTGTTTCGAATGATATGATTTTTCGGAGTCATTTTTCCAAGGGAGGGTACTGTGGATTTTCGAGAAAAAAAAATTTCAAGCTAAAAGGTAACCATTAGGTGCATTTTATAGAGAATCTGATTTCGAATAAGAAAAAGTCAACCGCAACCGCGTAACTCGTACCCGTGAGAAAAAAATCGCAAAAATCTGTTTCGAATGCCATGATTTTTCGGAGTCATTTTTCCAAGGGAGGGTACTGTGGATTTTCGAGAAAAAAAAATTTCAAGCTAAAAGGAAACCATTAGGTGCATTTTATAGAGAATCTGATTTCGAATAAGAAAAAGTCAACCGCAACCGCGTAACTCGTACCCGTGAGAAAAAAATCGCAAAAATCTGTTTCGAATGCCATGATTTTTCGGAGTCATTTTTCCAAGGGAGGGTACTGTGGATTTTCGAGAAAAAAAAATTTCAAGCTAAAAGGAAACCATTAGGTGCATTTTATAGAGAATCTGATTTCGAATAAGAAAAAGTCAACCGCAACCGCGTAACTCGTACCCGTGAGAAAAAAATCGCAAAAAATCTGTTTCGAATGCCATGATTTTTCGGAGTCATTTTTCCAAGGGAGGGTACTGTGGATTTTCGAGAAAAAAAAATTTCAAGCTAAAAGGAAACCATTAGGTGCATTTTATAGAGAATCTGATTTCGAATAAGAAAAAGTCAACCGCAACCGCGTAACTCGTACCCGTGAGAAAAAAATCGCAAAAATCTGTTTCGAATGCCATGATTTTTCGGAGTCATTTTTCCAAGGGAAGGTACTGTGGATTTTCGAGAAAAAAAAATTTCAAGCTAAAAGGAAACCATTAGGTGCATTTTATAGAGAATCAGATTTCGAATAAGAAAAAGTCAACCGCAACCGCGTAACTCGTACCCGTGAGAAAAAAATCGCAAAAAAAATCTGTTTCGAATGCCATGATTTTTCGGAGTCATTTTTCCAAGGGAGGGTACTGTGGATTTTCGAGAAAAAAAAATTTCAAGCTAAAAGGAAACCATTAGGTGCATTTTATAGAGAATCTGATTTCGAATAAGAAAAAGTCAACCGCAACCGCGTAACTCGTACCCGTGAGAAAAAAATCGCAAAAAATCTGTTTCGAATGCCATGATTTTTCGGAGTCATTTTTCCAAGGGAGGGTACTGTGGATTTTCGAGAAAAAAAAATTTCAAGCTAAAAGGAAACCATTAGGTGCATTTTATAGAGAATCTGATTTCGAATAAGAAAAAGTCAACCGCAACCGCGTAACTCGTACCCGTGAGAAAAAAATCGCAAAAATCTGTTTCGAATGCCATGATTTTTCGGAGTCATTTTTCCAAGGGAAGGTACTGTGGATTTTCGAGAAAAAAAAATTTCAAGCTAAAAGGAAACCATTAGGTGCATTTTATAGAGAATCTGATTTCGAATAAGAAAAAGTCAACCGCAACCTCGTAACTCGTACCCGTGAGAAAAAAATCGCAAAAATCTGTTTCGAATGCCATGATTTTTCGGAGTAATTTTTCCAAGGGAGGGAATCCACTGTGGATTTTCGAGAAAAAAAAATTTCAAGCTAAAAGGAAACCATTAGGTGCATTTTATAGAGAATCTGATTTCGAATAAGAAAAAGGCAACCGCAACCGCGTAACTCGTACCCGTGAGAAAAAAATCGCAAAAAAATCTGTTTCGAATGCCATGATTTTTCGGTCATTTTTCCAAGGGAGGGTACTGTGGATTTTCGAGAAAAAAAAATTTCAAGCTAAAAGGAAACCATTAGGTGCATTTTATAGAGAATCTGATTTCGAATAAGAAAAAGTCAACCGCAACCGCGTAACTCGTACCCGTGAGAAAAAAATCGCAAAAAATCTGTTTCGAATGCCATGATTTTTCGGAGTCATTTTTCCAAGGGAGGGTACTGTGGATTTTCGAGAAAAAAAAATTTCAAGCTAAAAGGAAACCATTAGGTGCATTTTATAGAGAATCTGATTTCGAATAAGAAAAAGTCAACCGCAACCGCGTAACTCGTACCCGTGAGAAAAAAATCGCAAAAATCTGTTTCGAATGCCATGATTTTTCGGAGTCATTTTTCCAAGGGAAGGTACTGTGGATTTTCGAGAAAAAAAAATTTCAAGCTAAAAGGAAACCATTAGGTGCATTTTATAGAGAATCTGATTTCGAATAAGAAAAAGTCAACCGCAACCGCGTAACTCGTACCCGTGAGAAAAAAATCGCAAAAATCTGTTTCGAATGCCATGATTTTTCGGAGTCATTTTTCCAAGGGAAGGTACTGTGGATTTTCGAGAAAAAAAAATTTCAAGCTAAAAGGAAACCATTAGGTGCATTTTATAGAGAATCAGATTTCGAATAAGAAAAAGTCAACCGCAACCGCGTAACTCGTACCCGTGAGAAAAAAATCGCAAAAAATCTGTTTCGAATGCCATGATTTTTCGGAGTCATTTTTCCAAGGGAGGGTACTGTGGATTTTCGAGAAAAAAAAATTTCAAGCTAAAAGGAAACCATTAGGTGCATTTTATAGAGAATCTGATTTCGAATAAGAAAAAGTCAACCGCAACCGCGTAACTCGTACCCGTGAGAAAAAAATCGCAAAAAATCTGTTTCGAATGCCATGATTTTTCGGAGTCATTTTTCCAAGGGAGGGTACTGTGGATTTTCGAGAAAAAAAAATTTCAAGCTAAAAGGTAACCATTAGGTGCATTTTATAGAGAATCTGATTTCGAATAAGAAAAAGTCAACCGCAACCGCGTAACTCGTACCCGTGAGAAAAAAATCGCAAAAATCTGTTTCGAATGCCATGATTTTTCGGAGTCATTTTTCCAAGGGAGGGTACTGTGGATTTTCGAGAAAAAAAAATTTCAAGCTAAAAGGAAACCATTAGGTGCATTTTATAGAGAATCTGATTTCGAATAAGAAAAAGTCAACCGCAACCGCGTAACTCGTACCCGTGAGAAAAAAATCGCAAAAATCTGTTTCGAATGCCATGATTTTTCGGAGTAATTTTTCCAAGGGAGGGAATCCACTGTGGATTTTCGAGAAAAAAAAATTTCAAGCTAAAAGGAAACCATTAGGTGCATTTTATAGAGAATCTGATTTCGAATAAGAAAAAGGCAACCGCAACCGCGTAACTCGTACCCGTGAGAAAAAAATCGCAAAAAAATCTGTTTCGAATGCCATGATTTTTCGGAGTCATTTTTCCAAGGGAGGGTACTGTGGATTTTCGAGAAAAAAAAATTTCAAGCTAAAAGGAAACCATTAGGTGCATTTTATAGAGAATCTGATTTCGAATAAGAAAAAGTCAACCGCAACCGCGTAACTCGTACCCGTGAGAAAAAAATCGCAAAAAATCTGTTTCGAATGCCATGATTTTTCGGAGTCATTTTTCCAAGGGAGGGTACTGTGGATTTTCGAGAAAAAAAAATTTCAAGCTAAAAGGAAACCATTAGGTGCATTTTATAGAGAATCTGATTTCGAATAAGAAAAAGTCAACCGCAACCGCGTAACTCGTACCCGTGAGAAAAAAATCGCAAAAATCTGTTTCGAATGCCATGATTTTTCGGAGTCATTTTTCCAAGGGAAGGTACTGTGGATTTTCGAGAAAAAAAAATTTCAAGCTAAAAGGAAACCATTAGGTGCATTTTATAGAGAATCTGATTTCGAATAAGAAAAAGTCAACCGCAACCGCGTAACTCGTACCCGTGAGAAAAAAATCGCAAAAATCTGTTTCGAATGCCATGATTTTTCGGAGTCATTTTTCCAAGGGAAGGTACTGTGGATTTTCGAGAAAAAAAAATTTCAAGCTAAAAGGAAACCATTAGGTGCATTTTATAGAGAATCAGATTTCGAATAAGAAAAAGTCAACCGCAACCGCGTAACTCGTACCCGTGAGAAAAAAATCGCAAAAAATCTGTTTCGAATGATATGATTTTTCGGAGTCATTTTTCCAAGGGAGGGTACTGTGGATTTTCGAGAAAAAAAAATTTCAAGCTAAAAGGTAACCATTAGGTGCATTTTATAGAGAATCTGATTTCGAATAAGAAAAAGTCAACCGCAACCGCGTAACTCGTACCCGTGAGAAAAAAATCGCAAAAATCTGTTTCGAATGCCATGATTTTTCGGAGTCATTTTTCCAAGGGAGGGTACTGTGGATTTTCGAGAAAAAAAAATTTCAAGCTAAAAGGAAACCATTAGGTGCATTTTATAGAGAATCTGATTTCGAATAAGAAAAAGTCAACCGCAACCGCGTAACTCGTACCCGTGAGAAAAAAATCGCAAAAATCTGTTTCGAATGCCATGATTTTTCGGAGTAATTTTTCCAAGGGAGGGCACTGTGGATTTTCGAGAAAAAAAAATTTCAAGCTAAAAGGAAACCATTAGGTGCATTTTATAGAGAATCTGATTTCGAATAAGAAAAAGGCAACCGCAACCGCGTAACTCGTACCCGTGAGAAAAAAATCGCAAAAAAATCTGTTTCGAATGCCATGATTTTTCGGAGTCATTTTTCCAAGGGAGGGTACTGTGGATTTTCGAGAAAAAAAAATTTCAAGCTAAAAGGAAACCATTAGGTGCATTTTATAGAGAATCTGATTTCGAATAAGAAAAAGTCAACCGCAACCGCGTAACTCGTACCCGTGAGAAAAAAATCGCAAAAATCTGTTTCGAATGCCATGATTTTTCGGAGTCATTTTTCCAAGGGAGGGTACTGTGGATTTTCGAGAAAAAAAAATTTCAAGCAAAAAGGAAACCATTAGGTGCATTTTATAGAGAATCTGATTTCGAATAAGAAAAAGTCAACCGCAACCGCGTAACTCGTACCCGTGAGAAAAAAATCGCAAAAATCTGTTTCGAATGCCATGATTTTTCGGAGTCATTTTTCCAAGGGAAGGTACTGTGGATTTTCGAGAAAAAAAAATTTCAAGCTAAAAGGAAACCATTAGGTGCATTTTATAGAGAATCAGATTTCGAATAACAAAAAGTCAACCGCAACCGCGTAACTCGTACCCGTGAGAAAAAAATCGCAAAAAATCTGTTTCGAATGATATGATTTTTCGGAGTCATTTTTCCAAGGGAGGGTACTGTGGATTTTCGAGAAAAAAAAATTTCAAGCTAAAAGGTAACCATTAGGTGCATTTTATAGAGAATCTGATTTCGAATAAGAAAAAGTCAACCGCAACCGCGTAACTCGTACCCGTGAGAAAAAAATCGCAAAAATCTGTTTCGAATGCCATGATTTTTCGGAGTCATTTTTCCAAGGGAGGGTACTGTGGATTTTCGAGAAAAAAAAATTTCAAGCTAAAAGGAAACCATTAGGTGCATTTTATAGAGAATCTGATTTCGAATAAGAAAAAGTCAACCGCAACCGCGTAACTCGTACCCGTGAGAAAAAAATCGCAAAAATCTGTTTCGAATGCCATGATTTTTCGGAGTCATTTTTCCAAGGGAGGGCACTGTGGATTTTCGAGAAAAAAAAATTTCAAGCTAAAAGGAAACCATTAGGTGCATTTTATAGAGAATCTGATTTCGAATAAGAAAAAGGCAACCGCAACCGCGTAACTCGTACCCGTGAGAAAAAAATCGCAAAAAAATCTGTTTCGAATGCCATGATTTTTCGGAGTCATTTTTCCAAGGGAGGGTACTGTGGATTTTCGAGAAAAAAAAATTTCAAGCTAAAAGGAAACCATTAGGTGCATTTTATAGAGAATCTGATTTCGAATAAGAAAAAGTCAACCGCAACCGCGTAACTCGTACCCGTGAGAAAAAAATCGCAAAAATCTGTTTCGAATGCCATGATTTTTCGGAGTCATTTTTCCAAGGGAGGGTACTGTGGATTTTCGAGAAAAAAAAATTTCAAGCTAAAAGGAAACCATTAGGTGCATTTTATAGAGAATCTGATTTCGAATAAGAAAAAGTCAACCGCAACCGCGTAACTCGTACCCGTGAGAAAAAAATCGCAAAAATCTGTTTCGAATGCCATGATTTTTCGGAGTCATTTTTCCAAGGGAGGGTACTGTGGATTTTCGAGAAAAAAAAATTTCAAGCTAAAAGGAAACCATTAGGTGCATTTTATAGAGAATCTGATTTCGAATAAGAAAAAGTCAACCGCAACCGCGTAACTCGTACCCGTGAGAAAAAAATTGCAAAAAATCTGTTTCGAATGCCATGATTTTTCGGAGTCATTTTTCCAAGGGAGGGTACTGTGGATTTTCGAGAAAAAAAAATTTCAAGCTAAAAGGAAACCATTAGGTGCATTTTATAGAGAATCTGATTTCGAATAAGAAAAAGTCAACCGCAACCGCGTAACTCGTACCCGTGAGAAAAAAATCGCAAAAAATCTGTTTCGAATGCCATGATTTTTCGGAGTCATTTTTCCAAGGGAGGGAACCGCGTAACTCGTACCCGTGAGAAAAAAATCGCAAAAATCTGTTTCGAATGCCATGATTTTTCGGAGTCATTTTTCCAAGGGAGGGTACTGTGGATTTTCGAGAAAAAAAATTTCAAGCTAAAAGGTAACCATTAGGTGCATTTTATAGAGAATCTGATTTCGAATAAGAAAAAGGCAACCGCAACCGCGTAACTCGTACCCGTGAGAAAAAAATCGCAAAAAAATCTGTTTCGAATGCCATGATTTTTCGGAGTCATTTTTCCAAGGGAGGGTACTGTGGATTTTCGAGAAAAAAAAATTTCAAGCTAAAAGGAAACCATTAGGTGCATTTTATAGAGAATCTGATTTCGAATAAGAAAAAGTCAACCGCAACCGCGTAACTCGTACCCGTGAGAAAAAAATCGCAAAAATCTGTTTCGAATGCCATGATTTTTCGGAGTCATTTTTCCAAGGGAGGGTACTGTGGATTTTCGAGAAAAAAAAATTTCAAGCTAAAAGGAAACCATTAGGTGCATTTTATAGAGAATCTGATTTCGAATAAGAAAAAGTCAACCGCAACCGCGTAACTCGTACCCGTGAGAAAAAAATTGCAAAAAATCTGTTTCGAATGCCATGATTTTTCGGAGTCATTTTTCCAAGGGAGGGTACTGTGGATTTTCGAGAAAAAAAAATTTCAAGCTAAAAGGAAACCATTAGGTGCATTTTATAGAGAATCTGATTTCGAATAAGAAAAAGTCAACCGCAACCGCGTAACTCGTACCCGTGAGAAAAAAATCGCAAAAATCTGTTTCGAATGCCATGATTTTTCGGAGTCATTTTTCCAAGGGAAGGTACTGTGGATTTTCGAGAAAAAAAAATTTCAAGCTAAAAGGAAACCATTAGGTGCATTTTATAGAGAATCAGATTTCGAATAAGAAAAAGTCAACCGCAACCGCGTAACTCGTACCCGTGAGAAAAAAATCGCAAAAAAAATCTGTTTCGAATGCCATGATTTTTCGGAGTCATTTTTCCAAGGGAGGGTACTGTGGATTTTCGAGAAAAAAAAATTTCAAGCTAAAAGGAAACCATTAGGTGCATTTTATAGAGAATCTGATTTCGAATAAGAAAAAGTCAACCGCAACCGCGTAACTCGTACCCGTGAGAAAAAAATCGCAAAAAATCTGTTTCGAATGCCATGATTTTTCGGAGTCATTTTTCCAAGGGAGGGTACTGTGGATTTTCGAGAAAAAAAAATTTCAAGCTAAAAGGAAACCATTAGGTGCATTTTATAGAGAATCTGATTTCGAATAAGAAAAAGTCAACCGCAACCGCGTAACTCGTACCCGTGAGAAAAAAATCGCAAAAATCTGTTTCGAATGAAATGATTTTTCGGAGTCATTTTTCCAAGGGAAGGTACTGTGGATTTTCGAGAAAAAAAAATTTCAAGCTAAAAGGAAACCATTAGGTGCATTTTATAGAGAATCAGATTTCGAATAAGAAAAAGTCAACCGCAACCGCGTAACTCGTACCCGTGAGAAAAAAATCGCAAAAAATCTGTTTCGAATGATATGATTTTTCGGAGTCATTTTTCCAAGGGAGGGTACTGTGGATTTTCGAGAAAAAAAAATTTCAAGCTAAAAGGTAACCATTAGGTGCATTTTATAGAGAATCTGATTTCGAATAAGAAAAAGTCAACCGCAACCGCGTAACTCGTACCCGTGAGAAAAAAATCGCAAAAATCTGTTTCGAATGCCATGATTTTTCGGAGTCATTTTTCCAAGGGAGGGTACTGTGGATTTTCGAGAAAAAAAAATTTCAAGCTAAAAGGAAACCATTAGGTGCATTTTATAGAGAATCTGATTTCGAATAAGAAAAAGTCAACCGCAACCGCGTAACTCGTACCCGTGAGAAAAAAATCGCAAAAAAATCTGTTTCGAATGCCATGATTTTTCGGAGTAACTTTTCCAAGGGAGGGCACTGTGGATTTTCGAGAAAAAAAAATTTCAAGCTAAAAGGAAACCATTAGGTGCATTTTATAGAGAATCTGATTTCGAATAAGAAAAAGGCAACCGCAACCGCGTAACTCGTACCCGTGAGAAAAAAATCGCAAAAAAATCTGTTTCGAATGCCATGATTTTTCGGAGTCATTTTTCCAAGGGAGGGTACTGTGGATTTTCGAGAAAAAAAAATTTCAAGCTAAAAGGAAACCATTAGGTGCATTTTATAGAGAATCTGATTTCGAATAAGAAAAAGTCAACCGCAACCGCGTAACTCGTACCCGTGAGAAAAAAATCGCAAAAATCTGTTTCGAATGCCATGATTTTTCGGAGTCATTTTTCCAAGGGAGGGTACTGTGGATTTTCGAGAAAAAAAAATTTCAAGCTAAAAGGAAACCATTAGGTGCATTTTATAGAGAATCTGATTTCGAATAAGAAAAAGTCAACCGCAACCGCGTAACTCGTACCCGTGAGAAAAAAATCGCAAAAAATCTGTTTCGAATGCCATGATTTTTCGGAGTCATTTTTCCAAGGGAGGGTACTGTGGATTTTCGAGAAAAAAAAATTTCAAGCTAAAAGGAAACCATTAGGTGCATTTTATAGAGAATCTGATTTCGAATAAGAAAAAGTCAACCGCAACCGCGTAACTCGTACCCGTGAGAAAAAAATCGCAAAAATCTGTTTCGAATGCCATGATTTTTCGGAGTCATTTTTCCAAGGGAAGGTACTGTGGATTTTCGAGAAAAAAAAATTTCAAGCTAAAAGGAAACCATTAGGTGCATTTTATAGAGAATCAGATTTCGAATAAGAAAAAGTCAACCGCAACCGCGTAACTCGTACCCGTGAGAAAAAAATCGCAAAAATCTGTTTCGAATGCCATGATTTTTCGGAGTCATTTTTCCAAGGGAGGGTACTGTGGATTTTCGAGAAAAAAAAATTTCAAGCTAAAAGGAAACCATTAGGTGCATTTTATAGAGAATCTGATTTCGAATAAGAAAAAGTCAACCGCAACCGCGTAACTCGTACCCGTGAGAAAAAAATCGCAAAAATCTGTTTCGAATGCCATGATTTTTCGGAGTAATTTTTCCAAGGGAGGGCACTGTGGATTTTCGAGAAAAAAAAATTTCAAGCTAAAAGGAAACCATTAGGTGCATTTTATAGAGAATCTGATTTCGAATAAGAAAAAGGCAACCGCAACCGCGTAACTCGTACCCGTGAGAAAAAAATCGCAAAAAAATCTGTTTCGAATGCCATGATTTTTCGGAGTCATTTTTCCAAGGGAGGGTACTGTGGATTTTCGAGAAAAAAAAATTTCAAGCTAAAAGGAAACCATTAGGTGCATTTTATAGAGAATCTGATTTCGAATAAGAAAAAGTCAACCGCAACCGCGTAACTCGTACCCGTGAGAAAAAAATCGCAAAAATCTGTTTCGAATGCCATGATTTTTCGGAGTCATTTTTCCAAGGGAGGGTACTGTGGATTTTCGAGAAAAAAAAATTTCAAGCTAAAAGGAAACCATTAGGTGCATTTTATAGAGAATCTGATTTCGAATAAGAAAAAGTCAACCGCAACCGCGTAACTCGTACCCGTGAGAAAAAAATCGCAAAAAATCTGTTTCGAATGCCATGATTTTTCGGAGTCATTTTTCCAAGGGAGGGTACTGTGGATTTTCGAGAAAAAAAAATTTCAAGCTAAAAGGAAACCATTAGGTGCATTTTATAGAGAATCTGATTTCGAATAAGAAAAAGTCAACCGCAACCGCGTAACTCGTACCCGTGAGAAAAAAATCGCAAAAATCTGTTTCGAATGCCATGATTTTTCGGAGTCATTTTTCCAAGGGAAGGTACTGTGGATTTTCGAGAAAAAAAAATTTCAAGCTAAAAGGAAACCATTAGGTGCATTTTATAGAGAATCAGATTTCGAATAAGAAAAAGTCAACCGCAACCGCGTAACTCGTACCCGTGAGAAAAAAATCGCAAAAAATCTGTTTCGAATGATATGATTTTTCGGAGTCATTTTTCCAAGGGAGGGTACTGTGGATTTTCGAGAAAAAAAAATTTCAAGCTAAAAGGTAACCATTAGGTGCATTTTATAGAGAATCTGATTTCGAATAAGAAAAAGTCAACCGCAACCGCGTAACTCGTACCCGTGAGAAAAAAATCGCAAAAATCTGTTTCGAATGCCATGATTTTTCGGAGTCATTTTTCCAAGGGAGGGTACTGTGGATTTTCGAGAAAAAAAAATTTCAAGCTAAAAGGAAACCATTAGGTGCATTTTATAGAGAATCTGATTTCGAATAAGAAAAAGTCAACCGCAACCGCGTAACTCGTACCCGTGAGAAAAAAATCGCAAAAATCTGTTTCGAATGCCATGATTTTTCGGAGTCATTTTTCCAAGGGAAGGTACTGTGGATTTTCGAGAAAAAAAAATTTCAAGCTAAAAGGAAACCATTAGGTGCATTTTATAGAGAATCTGATTTCGAATAAGAAAAAGGCAACCGCAACCGCGTAACTCGTACCCGTGAGAAAAAAATCGCAAAAAAATCTGTTTCGAATGATATGATTTTTCGGAGTCATTTTTCCAAGGGAGGGTACTGTGGATTTTCGAGAAAAAAAAATTTCAAGCTAAAAGGTAACCATTAGGTGCATTTTATAGAGAATCTGATTTCGAATAAGAAAAAGTCAACCGCAACCGCGTAACTCGTACCCGTGAGAAAAAAATCGCAAAAAAATCTGTTTCGAATGCCATGATTTTTCGGAGTCATTTTTCCAAGGGAGGGCACTGTGGATTTTCGAGAAAAAAAAATTTCAAGCTAAAAGGAAACCATTAGGTGCATTTTATAGAGAATCTGATTTCGAATAAGAAAAAGGCAACCGCAACCGCGTAACTCGTACCCGTGAGAAAAAAATCGCAAAAATCTGTTTCGAATGCCATGATTTTTCGGAGTCATTTTTCCAAGGGAGGGTACTGTGGATTTTCGAGAAAAAAAAATTTCAAGCTAAAAGGAAACCATTAGGTGCATTTTATAGAGAATCTGATTTCGAATAAGAAAAAGTCAACCGCAACCGCGTAACTCGTACCCGTGAGAAAAAAATCGCAAAAAATCTGTTTCGAATGCCATGATTTTTCGGAGTCATTTTTCCAAGGGAGGGTACTGTGGATTTTCGAGAAAAAAAAATTTCAAGCAAAAAGGAAACCATTAGGTGCATTTTATAGAGAATCTGATTTCGAATAAGAAAAAGTCAACCGCAACCGCGTAACTCGTACCCGTGAGAAAAAAATCGCAAAAAATCTGTTTCGAATGCCATGATTTTTCGGAGTCATTTTTCCAAGGGAGGGTACTGTGGATTTTCGAGAAAAAAAATTTCAAGCTAAAAGGTAACCATTAGGTGCATTTTATAGAGAATCTGATTTCGAATAAGAAAAAGTCAACCGCAACCGCGTAACTCGTACCCGTGAGAAAAAAATCGCAAAAAATCTGTTTCGAATGCCATGATTTTTCGGAGTCATTTTTCCAAGGGAGGGTACTGTGGATTTTCGAGAAAAAAAAATTTCAAGCTAAAAGGAAACCATTAGGTGCATTTTATAGAGAATCTGATTTCGAATAAGAAAAAGTCAACCGCAACCGCGTAACTCGTACCCGTGATAAAAAAATCGCAAAAATCTGTTTCGAATGCCATGATTTTTCGGAGTCATTTTTCCAAGGGAGGGTACTGTGGATTTTCGAGAAAAAAAATTTCAAGCTAAAAGGAAACCACTAGGTGCATTTTATAGAGAATCAGATTTCGAATAAGAAAAAGTCAACCGCAACCGCGTAACTCGTACCCGTGAGAAAAAAATCGCAAAAATCTGTTTCGAATGATATGATTTTTCGGAGTCATTTTTCCAAGGGAGGGTACTGTGGATTTTCGAGAAAAAAAAATTTCAAGCTAAAAGGTAACCATTAGGGGCATTTTATAGAGAATCTGATTTCGAATAAGAAAAAGTCAACCGCAACCGCGTAACTCGTACCCGTGAGAAAAAAATCGCAAAAATCTGTTTCGAATGCCATGATTTTTCGGAGTCATTTTTCCAAGGGAGGGCACTGTGGATTTTCGAGAAAAAAAAATTTCAAGCTAAAAGGAAACCATTAGGTGCATTTTATAGAGAATCTGATTTCGAATAAGAAAAAGACAACCGCAACCGCGTAACTCGTACCCGTGAGAAAAAAATCGCAAAAAAATCTGTTTCGAATGCCATGATTTTTCGGAGTCATTTTTCCAAGGGAGGGTACTGTGGATTTTCGAGAAAAAAAAATTTCAAGCTAAAAGGAAACCATTAGGTGCATTTTATAGAGAATCTGATTTCGAATAAGAAAAAGTCAACCGCAACCGCGTAACTCGTACCCGTGAGAAAAAAATCGCAAAAATCTGTTTCGAATGCCATGATTTTTCGGAGTCATTTTTCCAAGGGAGGGTACTGTGGATTTTCGAGAAAAAAAATTTCAAGCTAAAAGGTAACCATTAGGTGCATTTTATAGAGAATCTGATTTCGAATAAGAAAAAGTCAACCGCAACCGCGTAACTCGTACCCGTGAGAAAAAAATCGCAAAAAATCTGTTTCGAATGCCATGATTTTTCGGAGTCATTTTTCCAAGGGAGGGTACTGTGGATTTTCGAGAAAAAAAAATTTCAAGCAAAAAGGAAACCATTAGGTGCATTTTATAGAGAATCTGATTTCGAATAAGAAAAAGTCAACCGCAACCGCGTAACTCGTACCCGTGAGAAAAAAATCGCAAAAATCTGTTTCGAATGCCATGATTTTTCGGAGTCATTTTTCCAAGGGAGGGTACTGTGGATTTTCGAGAAAAAAAATTTCAAGCTAAAAGGTAACCATTAGGTGCATTTTATAGAGAATCTGATTTCGAATAAGAAAAAGTCAACCGCAACCGCGTAACTCGTACCCGTGAGAAAAAAATCGCAAAAAATCTGTTTCGAATGCCATGATTTTTCGGAGTCATTTTTCCAAGGGAGGGTACTGTGGATTTTCGAGAAAAAAAAATTTCAAGCTAAAAGGAAACCATTAGGTGCATTTTATAGAGAATCTGATTTCGAATAAGAAAAAGACAACCGCAACCGCGTAACTCGTACCCGTGAGAAAAAAATCGCAAAAATCTGTTTCGAATGCCATGATTTTTCGGAGTCATTTTTCCAAGGGAGGGTACTGTGGATTTTCGAGAAAAAAAATTTCAAGCTAAAAGGAAACCACTAGGTGCATTTTATAGAGAATCAGATTTCGAATAAGAAAAAGTCAACCGCAACCGCGTAACTCGTACCCGTGAGAAAAAAATCGCAAAAATCTGTTTCGAATGATATGATTTTTCGGAGTCATTTTTCCAAGGGAGGGTACTGTGGATTTTCGAGAAAAAAAAATTTCAAGCTAAAAGGTAACCATTAGGGGCATTTTATAGAGAATCTGATTTCGAATAAGAAAAAGTCAACCGCAACCGCGTAACTCGTACCCGTGAGAAAAAAATCGCAAAAATCTGTTTCGAATGCCATGATTTTTCGGAGTCATTTTTCCAAGGGAGGGCACTGTGGATTTTCGAGAAAAAAAAATTTCAAGCTAAAAGGAAACCATTAGGTGCATTTTATAGAGAATCTGATTTCGAATAAGAAAAAGACAACCGCAACCGCGTAACTCGTACCCGTGAGAAAAAAATCGCAAAAAAAATCTGTTTCGAATGCCATGATTTTTCGGAGTCATTTTTCCAAGGGAGGGTACTGTGGATTTTCGAGAAAAAAAAATTTCAAGCTAAAAGGAAACCATTAGGTGCATTTTATAGAGAATCTGATTTCGAATAAGAAAAAGTCAACCGCAACCGCGTAACTCGTACCCGTGAGAAAAAAATCGCAAAAATCTGTTTCGAATGCCATGATTTTTCGGAGTCATTTTTCCAAGGGAGGGTACTGTGGATTTTCGAGAAAAAAAAATTTCAAGCTAAAAGGAAACCATTAGGTGCATTTTATAGAGAATCTGATTTCGAATAAGAAAAAGTCAACCGCAACCGCGTAACTCGTACCCGTGAGAAAAAAATCGCAAAAAATCTGTTTCGAATGCCATGATTTTTCGGAGTCATTTTTCCAAGGGAGGGTACTGTGGATTTTCGAGAAAAAAAAATTTCAAGCAAAAAGGAAACCATTAGGTGCATTTTATAGAGAATCTGATTTCGAATAAGAAAAAGTCAACCGCAACCGCGTAACTCGTACCCGTGAGAAAAAAATCGCAAAAATCTGTTTCGAATGCCATGATTTTTCGGAGTCATTTTTCCAAGGGAGGGTACTGTGGATTTTCGAGAAAAAAAATTTCAAGCTAAAAGGTAACCATTAGGTGCATTTTATAGAGAATCTGATTTCGAATAAGAAAAAGTCAACCGCAACCGCGTAACTCGTACCCGTGAGAAAAAAATCGCAAAAAATCTGTTTCGAATGCCATGATTTTTCGGAGTCATTTTTCCAAGGGAGGGTACTGTGGATTTTCGAGAAAAAAAAATTTCAAGCTAAAAGGAAACCATTAGGTGCATTTTATAGAGAATCTGATTTCGAATAAGAAAAAGTCAACCGCAACCGCGTAACTCGTACCCGTGAGAAAAAAATCGCAAAAATCTGTTTCGAATGCCATGATTTTTCGGAGTCATTTTTCCAAGGGAGGGTACTGTGGATTTTCGAGAAAAAAAAATTTCAAGCTAAAAGGAAACCACTAGGTGCATTTTATAGAGAATCAGATTTCGAATAAGAAAAAGTCAACCGCAACCGCGTAACTCGTACCCGTGAGAAAAAAAATCGCAAAAATCTGTTTCGAATGCCATGATTTTTCGGTGTCATTTTTCCAAGGGAGGGTACTGTGGATTTTCGAGAAAAAAAAATTTCAAGCTAAAAGGAAACCATTAGGTGCATTTTATAGAGAATCTGATTTCGAATAAGAAAAAGTCAACCGCAACCGCGTAACTCGTACCCGTGAGAGAAAAAATCGCAAAAATCTGTTTCGAATGCCATGATTTTTCGGAGTCATTTTTCCAAGGGAGGGTACTGTGGATTTTCGAGAAAAAAAAATTTCAAGCTAAAAGGAAACCATTAGGTGCATTTTATAGAGAATCTGATTTCGAATAAGAAAAAGTCAACCGCAACCGCGTAACTCGTACCCGTGAGAAAAAAATCGCAAAAATCTGTTTCGAATGCCATGATTTTTCGGAGTCATTTTTCCAAGGGAGGGTACTGTGGATTTTCGAGAAAAAAAAATTTCAAGCTAAAAGGAAACCATTAGGTGCATTTTATAGAGAATCTGATTTCGAATAAGAAAAAGTCAACCGCAACCGCGTAACTCGTACCCGTGAGAAAAAAATCGCAAAAAATCTGTTTCGAATGCCATGATTTTTCGGAGTCATTTTTCCAAGGGAGGGTACTGTGGATTTTCGAGAAAAAAAAATTTCAAGCTAAAAGGAAACCATTAGGTGCATTTTATAGAGAATCTGATTTCGAATAAGAAAAAGTCACCCGCAACCGCGTAACTCGTACCCGTGAGAAAAAAATCGCAAAAAATCTGTTTCGAATGCCATGATTTTTCGGAGTCATTTTTCCAAGGGAGGGTACTGTGGATTTTCGAGAAAAAAAAATTTCAAGCTAAAAGGAAACCATTAGGTGCATTTTATAGAGAATCTGATTTCGAATAAGAAAAAGTCAACCGCAACCGCGTAACTCGTACCCGTGAGAAAAAAATCGCAAAAATCTGTTTCGAATGCCATGATTTTTCGGAGTCATTTTTCCAAGGGAAGGTACTGTGGATTTTCGAGAAAAAAAAATTTCAAGCTAAAAGGAAACCATTAGGTGCATTTTATAGAGAATCAGATTTCGAATAAGAAAAAGTCAACCGCAACCGCGTAACTCGTACCCGTGAGAAAAAAATCGCAAAAAATCTGTTTCGAATGATATGATTTTTCGGAGTCATTTTTCCAAGGGAGGGTACTGTGGATTTTCGAGAAAAAAAAATTTCAAGCTAAAAGGTAACCATTAGGTGCATTTTATAGAGAATCTGATTTCGAATAAGAAAAAGTCAACCGCAACCGCGTAACTCGTACCCGTGAGAAAAAAATCGCAAAAATCTGTTTCGAATGCCATGATTTTTCGGAGTCATTTTTCCAAGGGAGGGTACTGTGGATTTTCGAGAAAAAAAAATTTCAAGCTAAAAGGAAACCATTAGGTGCATTTTATAGAGAATCTGATTTCGAATAAGAAAAAGTCAACCGCAACCGCGTAACTCGTACCCGTGAGAAAAAAATCGCAAAAATCTGTTTCGAATGCCATGATTTTTCGGAGTAATTTTTCCAAGGGAGGGAATCCACTGTGGATTTTCGAGAAAAAAAAATTTCAAGCTAAAAGGAAACCATTAGGTGCATTTTATAGAGAATCTGATTTCGAATAAGAAAAAGGCAACCGCAACCGCGTAACTCGTACCCGTGAGAAAAAAATCGCAAAAAAATCTGTTTCGAATACCATGATTTTTCGGAGTCATTTTTCCAAGGGAGGGTACTGTGGATTTTCGAGAAAAAAAAATTTCAAGCTAAAAGGAAACCATTAGGTGCATTTTATAGAGAATCTGATTTCGAATAAGAAAAAGTCAACCGCAACCGCGTAACTCGTACCCGTGAGAAAAAAATCGCAAAAAATCTGTTTCGAATGCCATGATTTTTCGGAGTCATTTTTCCAAGGGAGGGTACTGTGGATTTTCGAGAAAAAAAAATTTCAAGCTAAAAGGAAACCATTAGGTGCATTTTATAGAGAATCTGATTTCGAATAAGAAAAAGTCAACCGCAACCGCGTAACTCGTACCCGTGAGAAAAAAATCGCAAAAATCTGTTTCGAATGCCATGATTTTTCGGAGTCATTTTTCCAAGGGAAGGTACTGTGGATTTTCGAGAAAAAAAAATTTCAAGCTAAAAGGAAACCATTAGGTGCATTTTATAGAGAATCTGATTTCGAATAAGAAAAAGTCAACCGCAACCGCGTAACTCGTACCCGTGAGAAAAAAATCGCAAAAATCTGTTTCGAATGCCATGATTTTTCGGAGTCATTTTTCCAAGGGAAGGTACTGTGGATTTTCGAGAAAAAAAAATTTCAAGCTAAAAGGAAACCATTAGGTGCATTTTATAGAGAATCAGATTTCGAATAAGAAAAAGTCAACCGCAACCGCGTAACTCGTACCCGTGAGAAAAAAATCGCAAAAAATCTGTTTCGAATGATATGATTTTTCGGAGTCATTTTTCCAAGGGAGGGTACTGTGGATTTTCGAGAAAAAAAAATTTCAAGCTAAAAGGTAACCATTAGGTGCATTTTATAGAGAATCTGATTTCGAATAAGAAAAAGTCAACCGCAACCGCGTAACTCGTACCCGTGAGAAAAAAATCGCAAAAATCTGTTTCGAATGCCATGATTTTTCGGAGTCATTTTTCCAAGGGAGGGTACTGTGGATTTTCGAGAAAAAAAAATTTCAAGCTAAAAGGAAACCATTAGGTGCATTTTATAGAGAATCTGATTTCGAATAAGAAAAAGTCAACCGCAACCGCGTAACTCGTACCCGTGAGAAAAAAATCGCAAAAATCTGTTTCGAATGCCATGATTTTTCGGAGTAATTTTTCCAAGGGAGGGCACTGTGGATTTTCGAGAAAAAAAAATTTCAAGCTAAAAGGAAACCATTAGGTGCATTTTATAGAGAATCTGATTTCGAATAAGAAAAAGGCAACCGCAACCGCGTAACTCGTACCCGTGAGAAAAAAAATCGCAAAAAAATCTGTTTCGAATGCCATGATTTTTCGGAGTCATTTTTCCAAGGGAGGGTACTGTGGATTTTCGAGAAAAAAAAATTTCAAGCTAAAAGGAAACCATTAGGTGCATTTTATAGAGAATCTGATTTCGAATAAGAAAAAGTCAACCGCAACCGCGTAACTCGTACCCGTGAGAAAAAAATCGCAAAAATCTGTTTCGAATGCCATGATTTTTCGGAGTCATTTTTCCAAGGGAGGGTACTGTGGATTTTCGAGAAAAAAAAATTTCAAGCTAAAAGGAAACCATTAGGTGCATTTTATAGAGAATCTGATTTCGAATAAGAAAAAGTCAACCGCAACCGCGTAACTCGTACCCGTGAGAAAAAAATCGCAAAAAATCTGTTTCGAATGCCATGATTTTTCGGAGTCATTTTTCCAAGGGAGGGTACTGTGGATTTTCGAGAAAAAAAAATTTCAAGCTAAAAGGAAACCATTAGGTGCATTTTATAGAGAATCTGATTTCGAATAAGAAAAAGTCAACCGCAACCGCGTAACTCGTACCCGTGAGAAAAAAATCGCAAAAATCTGTTTCGAATGCCATGATTTTTCGGAGTCATTTTTCCAAGGGAAGGTACTGTGGATTTTCGAGAAAAAAAAATTTCAAGCTAAAAGGAAACCATTAGGTGCATTTTATAGAGAATCAGATTTCGAATAAGAAAAAGTCAACCGCAACCGCGTAACTCGTACCCGTGAGAAAAAAATCGCAAAAAATCTGTTTCGAATGATATGATTTTTCGGAGTCATTTTTCCAAGGGAGGGTACTGTGGATTTTCGAGAAAAAAAAATTTCAAGCTAAAAGGTAACCATTAGGTGCATTTTATAGAGAATCTGATTTCGAATAAGAAAAAGTCAACCGCAACCGCGTAACTCGTACCCGTGAGAAAAAAATCGCAAAAATCTGTTTCGAATGCCATGATTTTTCGGAGTCATTTTTCCAAGGGAGGGTACTGTGGATTTTCGAGAAAAAAAAATTTCAAGCTAAAAGGAAACCATTAGGTGCATTTTATAGAGAATCTGATTTCGAATAAGAAAAAGTCAACCGCAACCGCGTAACTCGTACCCGTGAGAAAAAAATCGCAAAAATCTGTTTCGAATGCCATGATTTTTCGGAGTCATTTTTCCAAGGGAGGGCACTGTGGATTTTCGAGAAAAAAAAATTTCAAGCTAAAAGGAAACCATTAGGTGCATTTTATAGAGAATCTGATTTCGAATAAGAAAAAGTCAACCGCAACCGCGTAACTCGTACCCGTGAGAAAAAAATCGCAAAAATCTGTTTCGAATGCCATGATTTTTCGGAGTCATTTTTCCAAGGGAGGGCACTGTGGATTTTCGAGAAAAAAAAATTTCAAGCTAAAAGGAAACCATTAGGTGCATTTTATAGAGAATCTGATTTCGAATAAGAAAAAGGCAACCGCAACCGCGTAACTCGTACCCGTGAGAAAAAAATCGCAAAAAAATCTGTTTCGAATGCCATGATTTTTCGGAGTCATTTTTCCAAGGGAGGGTACTGTGGATTTTCGAGAAAAAAAAATTTCAAGCTAAAAGGAAACCATTAGGTGCATTTTATAGAGAATCTGATTTCGAATAAGAAAAAGTCAACCGCAACCGCGTAACTCGTACCCGTGAGAAAAAAATCGCAAAAAATCTGTTTCGAATGCCATGATTTTTCGGAGTCATTTTTCCAAGGGAGGGTACTGTGGATTTTCGAGAAAAAAAAATTTCAAGCAAAAAGGAAACCATTAGGTGCATTTTATAGAGAATCTGATTTCGAATAAGAAAAAGTCAACCGCAACCGCGTAACTCGTACCCGTGAGAAAAAAATCGCAAAAATCTGTTTCGAATGCCATGATTTTTCGGAGTCATTTTTCCAAGGGAGGGTACTGTGGATTTTCGAGAAAAAAAATTTCAAGCTAAAAGGTAACCATTAGGTGCATTTTATAGAGAATCTGATTTCGAATAAGAAAAAGGCAACCGCAACCGCGTAACTCGTACCCGTGAGAAAAAAATCGCAAAAAAATCTGTTTCGAATGCCATGATTTTTCGGAGTCATTTTTCCAAGGGAGGGTACTGTGGATTTTCGAGAAAAAAAAATTTCAAGCTAAAAGGAAACCATTAGGTGCATTTTATAGAGAATCTGATTTCGAATAAGAAAAAGTCAACCGCAACCGCGTAACTCGTACCCGTGAGAAAAAAATCGCAAAAATCTGTTTCGAATGCCATGATTTTTCGGAGTCATTTTTCCAAGGGAGGGTACTGTGGATTTTCGAGAAAAAAAAATTTCAAGCTAAAAGGAAACCATTAGGTGCATTTTATAGAGAATCTGATTTCGAATAAGAAAAAGTCAACCGCAACCGCGTAACTCGTACCCGTGAGAAAAAAATCGCAAAAAATCTGTTTCGAATGCCATGATTTTTCGGAGTCATTTTTCCAAGGGAGGGTACTGTGGATTTTCGAGAAAAAAAAATTTCAAGCTAAAAGGAAACCATTAGGTGCATTTTATAGAGAATCTGATTTCGAATAAGAAAAAGTCAACCGCAACCGCGTAACTCGTACCCGTGAGAAAAAAATCGCAAAAATCTGTTTCGAATGCCATGATTTTTCGGAGTCATTTTTCCAAGGGAAGGTACTGTGGATTTTCGAGAAAAAAAAATTTCAAGCTAAAAGGAAACCATTAGGTGCATTTTATAGAGAATCAGATTTCGAATAAGAAAAAGTCAACCGCAACCGCGTAACTCGTACCCGTGAGAAAAAAATCGCAAAAAAAATCTGTTTCGAATGCCATGATTTTTCGGAGTCATTTTTCCAAGGGAGGGTACTGTGGATTTTCGAGAAAAA
Organism: Pholcus phalangioides; assembly: GCF_987345545.1. Classification (NCBI taxonomy): domain Eukaryota; kingdom Metazoa; phylum Arthropoda; class Arachnida; order Araneae; family Pholcidae; genus Pholcus; species Pholcus phalangioides. The sequence goes on along the minus strand of NW_028301597.1, from coordinate 9,634,683 downwards.
AAAATTTCAAGCTAAAAGGAAACCATTAGGTGCATTTTATAGAGAATCTGATTTCGAATAAGAAAAAGTCAACCGCAACCGCGTAACTCGTACCCGTGAGAAAAAAATCGCAAAAAATCTGTTTCGAATGCCATGATTTTTCGGAGTCATTTTTCCAAGGGAGGGTACTGTGGATTTTCGAGAAAAAAAAATTTCAAGCTAAAAGGAAACCATTAGGTGCATTTTATAGAGAATCTGATTTCGAATAAGAAAAAGTCAACCGCAACCGCGTAACTCGTACCCGTGAGAAAAAAATCGCAAAAATCTGTTTCGAATGAAATGATTTTTCGGAGTCATTTTTCCAAGGGAAGGTACTGTGGATTTTCGAGAAAAAAAAATTTCAAGCTAAAAGGAAACCATTAGGTGCATTTTATAGAGAATCAGATTTCGAATAAGAAAAAGTCAACCGCAACCGCGTAACTCGTACCCGTGAGAAAAAAATCGCAAAAAATCTGTTTCGAATGATATGATTTTTCGGAGTCATTTTTCCAAGGGAGGGTACTGTGGATTTTCGAGAAAAAAAAATTTCAAGCTAAAAGGTAACCATTAGGTGCATTTTATAGAGAATCTGATTTCGAATAAGAAAAAGTCAACCGCAACCGCGTAACTCGTACCCGTGAGAAAAAAATCGCAAAAATCTGTTTCGAATGCCATGATTTTTCGGAGTCATTTTTCCAAGGGAGGGTACTGTGGATTTTCGAGAAAAAAAAATTTCAAGCTAAAAGGAAACCATTAGGTGCATTTTATAGAGAATCTGATTTCGAATAAGAAAAAGTCAACCGCAACCGCGTAACTCGTACCCGTGAGAAAAAAATCGCAAAAAAATCTGTTTCGAATGCCATGATTTTTCGGAGTAACTTTTCCAAGGGAGGGCACTGTGGATTTTCGAGAAAAAAAAATTTCAAGCTAAAAGGAAACCATTAGGTGCATTTTATAGAGAATCTGATTTCGAATAAGAAAAAGGCAACCGCAACCGCGTAACTCGTACCCGTGAGAAAAAAATCGCAAAAAAATCTGTTTCGAATGCCATGATTTTTCGGAGTCATTTTTCCAAGGGAGGGTACTGTGGATTTTCGAGAAAAAAAAATTTCAAGCTAAAAGGAAACCATTAGGTGCATTTTATAGAGAATCTGATTTCGAATAAGAAAAAGTCAACCGCAACCGCGTAACTCGTACCCGTGAGAAAAAAATCGCAAAAATCTGTTTCGAATGCCATGATTTTTCGGAGTCATTTTTCCAAGGGAGGGTACTGTGGATTTTCGAGAAAAAAAAATTTCAAGCTAAAAGGAAACCATTAGGTGCATTTTATAGAGAATCTGATTTCGAATAAGAAAAAGTCAACCGCAACCGCGTAACTCGTACCCGTGAGAAAAAAATCGCAAAAAATCTGTTTCGAATGCCATGATTTTTCGGAGTCATTTTTCCAAGGGAGGGTACTGTGGATTTTCGAGAAAAAAAAATTTCAAGCTAAAAGGAAACCATTAGGTGCATTTTATAGAGAATCTGATTTCGAATAAGAAAAATTCAACCGCAACCGCGTAACTCGTACCCGTGAGAAAAAAATCGCAAAAATCTGTTTCGAATGCCATGATTTTTCGGAGTCATTTTTCCAAGGGAAGGTACTGTGGATTTTCGAGAAAAAAAAATTTCAAGCTAAAAGGAAACCATTAGGTGCATTTTATAGAGAATCAGATTTCGAATAAGAAAAAGTCAACCGCAACCGCGTAACTCGTACCCGTGAGAAAAAAATCGCAAAAATCTGTTTCGAATGCCATGATTTTTCGGAGTCATTTTTCCAAGGGAGGGTACTGTGGATTTTCGAGAAAAAAAAATTTCAAGCTAAAAGGAAACCATTAGGTGCATTTTATAGAGAATCTGATTTCGAATAAGAAAAAGTCAACCGCAACCGCGTAACTCGTACCTGTGAGAAAAAAATCGCAAAAATCTGTTTCGAATGCCATGATTTTTCGGAGTAATTTTTCCAAGGGAGGGCACTGTGGATTTTCGAGAAAAAAAAATTTCAAGCTAAAAGGAAACCATTAGGTGCATTTTATAGAGAATCTGATTTCGAATAAGAAAAAGGCAACCGCAACCGCGTAACTCGTACCCGTGAGAAAAAAATCGCAAAAAAATCTGTTTCGAATGCCATGATTTTTCGGAGTCATTTTTCCAAGGGAGGGTACTGTGGATTTTCGAGAAAAAAAAATTTCAAGCTAAAAGGAAACCATTAGGTGCATTTTATAGAGAATCTGATTTCGAATAAGAAAAAGTCAACCGCAACCGCGTAACTCGTACCCGTGAGAAAAAAATCGCAAAAATCTGTTTCGAATGCCATGATTTTTCGGAGTCATTTTTCCAAGGGAGGGTACTGTGGATTTTCGAGAAAAAAAAATTTCAAGCTAAAAGGAAACCATTAGGTGCATTTTATAGAGAATCTGATTTCGAATAAGAAAAAGTCAACCGCAACCGCGTAACTCGTACCCGTGAGAAAAAAATCGCAAAAAATCTGTTTCGAATGCCATGATTTTTCGGAGTCATTTTTCCAAGGGAGGGTACTATGGATTTTCGAGAAAAAAAAATTTCAAGCTAAAAGGAAACCATTAGGTGCATTTTATAGAGAATCTGATTTCGAATAAGAAAAAGTCAACCGCAACCGCGTAACTCGTACCCGTGAGAAAAAAATCGCAAAAATCTGTTTCGAATGCCATGATTTTTCGGAGTCATTTTTCCAAGGGAAGGTACTGTGGATTTTCGAGAAAAAAAAATTTCAAGCTAAAAGGAAACCATTAGGTGCATTTTATAGAGAATCAGATTTCGAATAAGAAAAAGTCAACCGCAACCGCGTAACTCGTACCCGTGAGAAAAAAATCGCAAAAAATCTGTTTCGAATGATATGATTTTTCGGAGTCATTTTTCCAAGGGAGGGTACTGTGGATTTTCGAGAAAAAAAAATTTCAAGCTAAAAGGTAACCATTAGGTGCATTTTATAGAGAATCTGATTTCGAATAAGAAAAAGTCAACCGCAACCGCGTAACTCGTACCCGTGAGAAAAAAATCGCAAAAATCTGTTTCGAATGCCATGATTTTTCGGAGTCATTTTTCCAAGGGAGGGTACTGTGGATTTTCGAGAAAAAAAAATTTCAAGCTAAAAGGAAACCATTAGGTGCATTTTATAGAGAATCTGATTTCGAATAAGAAAAAGTCAACCGCAACCGCGTAACTCGTACCCGTGAGAAAAAAATCGCAAAAAAATCTGTTTCGAATGATATGATTTTTCGGAGTCATTTTTCCAAGGGAGGGTACTGTGGATTTTCGAGAAAAAAAAATTTCAAGCTAAAAGGAAACCATTAGGTGCATTTTATAGAGAATCTGATTTCGAATAAGAAAAAGGCAACCGCAACCGCGTAACTCGTACCCGTGAGAAAAAAATCGCAAAAAAATCTGTTTCGAATGCCATGATTTTTCGGAGTCATTTTTCCAAGGGAGGGTACTGTGGATTTTCGAGAAAAAAAAATTTCAAGCTAAAAGGAAACCATTAGGTGCATTTTATAGAGAATCTGATTTCGAATAAGAAAAAGTCAACCGCAACCGCGTAACTCGTACCCGTGAGAAAAAAATCGCAAAAATCTGTTTCGAATGCCATGATTTTTCGGAGTCATTTTTCCAAGGGAGGGTACTGTGGATTTTCGAGAAAAAAAAATTTCAAGCTAAAAGGAAACCATTAGGTGCATTTTATAGAGAATCTGATTTCGAATAAGAAAAAGTCAACCGCAACCGCGTAACTCGTACCCGTGAGAAAAAAATCGCAAAAAATCTGTTTCGAATGCCATGATTTTTCGGAGTCATTTTTCCAAGGGAGGGTACTGTGGATTTTCGAGAAAAAAAAATTTCAAGCAAAAAGGAAACCATTAGGTGCATTTTATAGAGAATCTGATTTCGAATAAGAAAAAGTCAACCGCAACCGCGTAACTCGTACCCGTGAGAAAAAAATCGCAAAAAGTCTGTTTCGAATGCCATGATTTTTCGGAGTCATTTTTCCAAGGGAGGGTACTGTGGATTTTCGAGAAAAAAAATTTCAAGCTAAAAGGTAACCATTAGGTGCATTTTATAGAGAATCTGATTTCGAATAAGAAAAAGTCAACCGCAACCGCGTAACTCGTACCCGTGAGAAAAAAATCGCAAAAAATCTGTTTCGGATGCCATGATTTTTCGGAGTCATTTTTCCAAGGGAGGGTACTGTGGATTTTCGAGAAAAAAAAATTTCAAGCTAAAAGGAAACCATTAGGTGCATTTTATAGAGAATCTGATTTCGAATAAGAAAAAGTCAACCGCAACCGCGTAACTCGTACCCGTGATAAAAAAATCGCAAAAATCTGTTTCGAATGCCATGATTTTTCGGAGTCATTTTTCCAAGGGAGGGTACTGTGGATTTTCGAGAAAAAAAATTTCAAGCTAAAAGGAAACCACTAGGTGCATTTTATAGAGAATCAGATTTCGAATAAGAAAAAGTCAACCGCAACCGCGTAACTCGTACCCGTGAGAAAAAAATCGCAAAAATCTGTTTCGAATGATATGATTTTTCGGAGTCATTTTTCCAAGGGAGGGTACTGTGGATTTTCGAGAAAAAAAAATTTCAAGCTAAAAGGTAACAATTAGGGGCATTTTATAGAGAATCTGATTTCGAATAAGAAAAAGTCAACCGCAACCGCGTAACTCGTACCCGTGAGAAAAAAATCGCAAAAATCTGTTTCGAATGCCATGATTTTTCGGAGTCATTTTTCCAAGGGAGGGCACTGTGGATTTTCGAGAAAAAAAAATTTCAAGCTAAAAGGAAACCATTAGGTGCATTTTATAGAGAATCTGATTTCGAATAAGAAAAAGACAACCGCAACCGCGTAACTCGTACCCGTGAGAAAAAAATCGCAAAAAAATCTGTTTCGAATGCCATGATTTTTCGGAGTCATTTTTCCAAGGGAGGGTACTGTGGATTTTCGAGAAAAAAAAATTTCAAGCTAAAAGGAAACCATTAGGTGCATTTTATAGAGAATCTGATTTCGAATAAGAAAAAGTCAACCGCAACCGCGTAACTCGTACCCGTGAGAAAAAAATCGCAAAAATCTGTTTCGAATGCCATGATTTTTCGGAGTCATTTTTCCAAGGGAGGGTACTGTGGATTTTCGAGAAAAAAAATTTCAAGCTAAAAGGTAACCATTAGGTGCATTTTATAGAGAATCTGATTTCGAATAAGAAAAAGTCAACCGCAACCGCGTAACTCGTACCCGTGAGAAAAAAATCGCAAAAAATCTGTTTCGAATGCCATGATTTTTCGGAGTCATTTTTCCAAGGGAGGGTACTGTGGATTTTCGAGAAAAAAAAATTTCAAGCAAAAAGGAAACCATTAGGTGCATTTTATAGAGAATCTGATTTCGAATAAGAAAAAGTCAACCGCAACCGCGTAACTCGTACCCGTGAGAAAAAAATCGCAAAAATCTGTTTCGAATGCCATGATTTTTCGGAGTCATTTTTCCAAGGGAGGGTACTGTGGATTTTCGAGAAAAAAAATTTCAAGCTAAAAGGTAACCATTAGGTGCATTTTATAGAGAATCTGATTTCGAATAAGAAAAAGTCAACCGCAACCGCGTAACTCGTACCCGTGAGAAAAAAATCGCAAAAAATCTGTTTCGAATGCCATGATTTTTCGGAGTCATTTTTCCAAGGGAGGGTACTGTGGATTTTCGAGAAAAAAAAATTTCAAGCTAAAAGGAAACCATTAGGTGCATTTTATAGAGAATCTGATTTCGAATAAGAAAAAGACAACCGCAACCGCGTAACTCGTACCCGTGAGAAAAAAATCGCAAAAATCTGTTTCGAATGCCATGATTTTTCGGAGTCATTTTTCCAAGGGAGGGTACTGTGGATTTTCGAGAAAAAAAATTTCAAGCTAAAAGGAAACCACTAGGTGCATTTTATAGAGAATCAGATTTCGAATAAGAAAAAGTCAACCGCAACCGCGTAACTCGTACCCGTGAGAAAAAAATCGCAAAAATCTGTTTCGAATGATATGATTTTTCGGAGTCATTTTTCCAAGGGAGGGTACTGTGGATTTTCGAGAAAAAAAAATTTCAAGCTAAAAGGTAACCATTAGGGGCATTTTATAGAGAATCTGATTTCGAATAAGAAAAAGTCAACCGCAACCGCGTAACTCGTACCCGTGAGAAAAAAATCGCAAAAATCTGTTTCGAATGCCATGATTTTTCGGAGTGATTTTTCCAAGGGAGGGCACTGTGGATTTTCGAGAAAAAAAAATTTCAAGCTAAAAGGAAACCATTAGGTGCATTTTATAGAGAATCTGATTTCGAATAAGAAAAAGACAACCGCAACCGCGTAACTCGTACCCGTGAGAAAAAAATCGCAAAAAAATCTGTTTCGAATGCCATGATTTTTCGGAGTCATTTTTCCAAGGGAGGGTACTGTGGATTTTCGAGAAAAAAAAATTTCAAGCTAAAAGGAAACCATTAGGTGCATTTTATAGAGAATCTGATTTCGAATAAGAAAAAGTCAACCGCAACCGCGTAACTCGTACCCGTGAGAAAAAAATCGCAAAAATCTGTTTCGAATGCCATGATTTTTCGGAGTCATTTTTCCAAGGGAAGGTACTGTGGATTTTCGAGAAAAAAAAATTTCAAGCTAAAAGGAAACCATTAGGTGCATTTTATAGAGAATCAGATTTCGAATAAGAAAAAGTCAACCGCAACCGCGTAACTCGTACCCGTGAGAAAAAAATCGCAAAAAATCTGTTTCGAATGATATGATTTTTCGGAGTCATTTTTCCAAGGGAGGGTACTGTGGATTTTCGAGAAAAAAAAATTTCAAGCTAAAAGGTAACCATTAGGTGCATTTTATAGAGAATCTGATTTCGAATAAGAAAAAGTCAACCGCAACCGCGTAACTCGTACCCGTGAGAAAAAAATCGCAAAAATCTGTTTCGAATGCCATGATTTTTCGGAGTCATTTTTCCAAGGGAGGGTACTGTGGATTTTCGAGAAAAAAAAATTTCAAGCTAAAAGGAAACCATTAGGTGCATTTTATAGAGAATCTGATTTCGAATAAGAAAAAGTCAACCGCAACCGCGTAACTCGTACCCGTGAGAAAAAAATCGCAAAAAAATCTGTTTCGAATGATATGATTTTTCGGAGTCATTTTTCCAAGGGAGGGTACTGTGGATTTTCGAGAAAAAAAAATTTCAAGCTAAAAGGAAACCATTAGGTGCATTTTATAGAGAATCTGATTTCGAATAAGAAAAAGGCAACCGCAACCGCGTAACTCGTACCCGTGAGAAAAAAATCGCAAAAAAATCTGTTTCGAATGCCATGATTTTTCGGAGTCATTTTTCCAAGGGAGGGTACTGTGGATTTTCGAGAAAAAAAAATTTCAAGCTAAAAGGAAACCATTAGGTGCATTTTATAGAGAATCTGATTTCGAATAAGAAAAAGTCAACCGCAACCGCGTAACTCGTACCCGTGAGAAAAAAATCGCAAAAATCTGTTTCGAATGCCATGATTTTTCGGAGTCATTTTTCCAAGGGAGGGTACTGTGGATTTTCGAGAAAAAAAAATTTCAAGCTAAAAGGAAACCATTAGGTGCATTTTATAGAGAATCTGATTTCGAATAAGAAAAAGTCAACCGCAACCGCGTAACTCGTACCCGTGAGAAAAAAATCGCAAAAAATCTGTTTCGAATGCCATGATTTTTCGGAGTCATTTTTCCAAGGGAGGGTACTGTGGATTTTCGAGAAAAAAAAATTTCAAGCAAAAAGGAAACCATTAGGTGCATTTTATAGAGAATCTGATTTCGAATAAGAAAAAGTCAACCGCAACCGCGTAACTCGTACCCGTGAGAAAAAAATCGCAAAAAATCTGTTTCGAATGCCATGATTTTTCGGAGTCATTTTTCCAAGGGAGGGTACTGTGGATTTTCGAGAAAAAAAATTTCAAGCTAAAAGGTAACCATTAGGTGCATTTTATAGAGAATCTGATTTCGAATAAGAAAAAGTCAACCGCAACCGCGTAACTCGTACCCGTGAGAAAAAAATCGCAAAAAATCTGTTTCGGATGCCATGATTTTTCGGAGTCATTTTTCCAAGGGAGGGTACTGTGGATTTTCGAGAAAAAAAAATTTCAAGCTAAAAGGAAACCATTAGGTGCATTTTATAGAGAATCTGATTTCGAATAAGAAAAAGTCAACCGCAACCGCGTAACTCGTACCCGTGATAAAAAAATCGCAAAAATCTGTTTCGAATGCCATGATTTTTCGGAGTCATTTTTCCAAGGGAGGGTACTGTGGATTTTCGAGAAAAAAAATTTCAAGCTAAAAGGAAACCACTAGGTGCATTTTATAGAGAATCAGATTTCGAATAAGAAAAAGTCAACCGCAACCGCGTAACTCGTACCCGTGAGAAAAAAATCGCAAAAATCTGTTTCGAATGATATGATTTTTCGGAGTCATTTTTCCAAGGGAGGGTACTGTGGATTTTCGAGAAAAAAAAATTTCAAGCTAAAAGGTAACAATTAGGGGCATTTTATAGAGAATCTGATTTCGAATAAGAAAAAGTCAACCGCAACCGCGTAACTCGTACCCGTGAGAAAAAAATCGCAAAAATCTGTTTCGAATGCCATGATTTTTCGGAGTCATTTTTCCAAGGGAGGGCACTGTGGATTTTCGAGAAAAAAAAATTTCAAGCTAAAAGGAAACCATTAGGTGCATTTTATAGAGAATCTGATTTCGAATAAGAAAAAGACAACCGCAACCGCGTAACTCGTACCCGTGAGAAAAAAATCGCAAAAAAATCTGTTTCGAATGCCATGATTTTTCGGAGTCATTTTTCCAAGGGAGGGTACTGTGGATTTTCGAGAAAAAAAAATTTCAAGCTAAAAGGAAACCATTAGGTGCATTTTATAGAGAATCTGATTTCGAATAAGAAAAAGTCAACCGCAACCGCGTAACTCGTACCCGTGAGAAAAAAATCGCAAAAATCTGTTTCGAATGCCATGATTTTTCGGAGTCATTTTTCCAAGGGAGGGTACTGTGGATTTTCGAGAAAAAAAATTTCAAGCTAAAAGGTAACCATTAGGTGCATTTTATAGAGAATCTGATTTCGAATAAGAAAAAGTCAACCGCAACCGCGTAACTCGTACCCGTGAGAAAAAAATCGCAAAAAATCTGTTTCGAATGCCATGATTTTTCGGAGTCATTTTTCCAAGGGAGGGTACTGTGGATTTTCGAGAAAAAAAAATTTCAAGCAAAAAGGAAACCATTAGGTGCATTTTATAGAGAATCTGATTTCGAATAAGAAAAAGTCAACCGCAACCGCGTAACTCGTACCCGTGAGAAAAAAATCGCAAAAATCTGTTTCGAATGCCATGATTTTTCGGAGTCATTTTTCCAAGGGAGGGTACTGTGGATTTTCGAGAAAAAAAATTTCAAGCTAAAAGGTAACCATTAGGTGCATTTTATAGAGAATCTGATTTCGAATAAGAAAAAGTCAACCGCAACCGCGTAACTCGTACCCGTGAGAAAAAAATCGCAAAAAATCTGTTTCGAATGCCATGATTTTTCGGAGTCATTTTTCCAAGGGAGGGTACTGTGGATTTTCGAGAAAAAAAAATTTCAAGCTAAAAGGAAACCATTAGGTGCATTTTATAGAGAATCTGATTTCGAATAAGAAAAAGACAACCGCAACCGCGTAACTCGTACCCGTGAGAAAAAAATCGCAAAAATCTGTTTCGAATGCCATGATTTTTCGGAGTCATTTTTCCAAGGGAGGGTACTGTGGATTTTCGAGAAAAAAAATTTCAAGCTAAAAGGAAACCACTAGGTGCATTTTATAGAGAATCAGATTTCGAATAAGAAAAAGTCAACCGCAACCGCGTAACTCGTACCCGTGAGAAAAAAATCGCAAAAATCTGTTTCGAATGATATGATTTTTCGGAGTCATTTTTCCAAGGGAGGGTACTGTGGATTTTCGAGAAAAAAAAATTTCAAGCTAAAAGGTAACCATTAGGGGCATTTTATAGAGAATCTGATTTCGAATAAGAAAAAGTCAACCGCAACCGCGTAACTCGTACCCGTGAGAAAAAAATCGCAAAAATCTGTTTCGAATGCCATGATTTTTCGGAGTCATTTTTCCAAGGGAGGGCACTGTGGATTTTCGAGAAAAAAAAATTTCAAGCTAAAAGGAAACCATTAGGTGCATTTTATAGAGAATCTGATTTCGAATAAGAAAAAGACAACCGCAACCGCGTAACTCGTACCCGTGAGAAAAAAATCGCAAAAAAATCTGTTTCGAATGCCATGATTTTTCGGAGTCATTTTTCCAAGGGAGGGTACTGTGGATTTTCGAGAAAAAAAAATTTCAAGCTAAAAGGAAACCATTAGGTGCATTTTATAGAGAATCTGATTTCGAATAAGAAAAAGTCAACCGCAACCGCGTAACTCGTACCCGTGAGAAAAAAATCGCAAAAATCTGTTTCGAATGCCATGATTTTTCGGAGTCATTTTTCCAAGGGAGGGTACTGTGGATTTTCGAGAAAAAAAAATTTCAAGCTAAAAGGAAACCATTAGGTGCATTTTATAGAGAATCTGATTTCGAATAAGAAAAAGTCAACCGCAACCGCGTAACTCGTACCCGTGAGAAAAAAATCGCAAAAAATCTGTTTCGAATGCCATGATTTTTCGGAGTCATTTTTCCAAGGGAGGGTACTGTGGATTTTCGAGAAAAAAAAATTTCAAGCAAAAAGGAAACCATTAGGTGCATTTTATAGAGAATCTGATTTCGAATAAGAAAAAGTCAACCGCAACCGCGTAACTCGTACCCGTGAGAAAAAAATCGCAAAAATCTGTTTCGAATGCCATGATTTTTCGGAGTCATTTTTCCAAGGGAGGGTACTGTGGATTTTCGAGAAAAAAAATTTCAAGCTAAAAGGTAACCATTAGGTGCATTTTATAGAGAATCTGATTTCGAATAAGAAAAAGTCAACCGCAACCGCGTAACTCGTACCCGTGAGAAAAAAATCGCAAAAAATCTGTTTCGAATGCCATGATTTTTCGGAGTCATTTTTCCAAGGGAGGGTACTGTGGATTTTCGAGAAAAAAAAATTTCAAGCTAAAAGGAAACCATTAGGTGCATTTTATAGAGAATCTGATTTCGAATAAGAAAAAGTCAACCGCAACCGCGTAACTCGTACCCGTGAGAAAAAAATCGCAAAAATCTGTTTCGAATGCCATGATTTTTCGGAGTCATTTTTCCAAGGGAGGGTACTGTGGATTTTCGAGAAAAAAAAATTTCAAGCTAAAAGGAAACCACTAGGTGCATTTTATAGAGAATCAGATTTCGAATAAGAAAAAGTCAACCGCAACCGCGTAACTCGTACCCGTGAGAAAAAAAATCGCAAAAATCTGTTTCGAATGCCATGATTTTTCGGTGTCATTTTTCCAAGGGAGGGTACTGTGGATTTTCGAGAAAAAAAAATTTCAAGCTAAAAGGAAACCATTAGGTGCATTTTATAGAGAATCTGATTTCGAATAAGAAAAAGTCAACCGCAACCGCGTAACTCGTACCCGTGAGAAAAAAATCGCAAAAATCTGTTTCGAATGCCATGATTTTTCGGAGTCATTTTTCCAAGGGAGGGTACTGTGGATTTTCGAGAAAAAAAAATTTCAAGCTAAAAGGAAACCATTAGGTGCATTTTATAGAGAATCTGATTTCGAATAAGAAAAAGTCAACCGCAACCGCGTAACTCGTACCCGTGAGAAAAAAATCGCAAAAAATCTGTTTCGAATGCCATGATTTTTCGGAGTCATTTTTCCAAGGGAGGGTACTGTGGATTTTCGAGAAAAAAAAATTTCAAGCTAAAAGGAAACCATTAGGTGCATTTTATAGAGAATCAGATTTCGAATAAGAAAAAGTCAACCGCAACCGCGTAACTCGTATCCGTGAGAAAAAAATCGCTAAAATCTATTTCGAATGCCATGATTTTTCGGAGTCATTTTTCCAAGGGAGGGTACTGTGGATTTTCGAGAAAAAAAAATTTCAAGCTAAAAGGAAACCATTAGGTGCATTTTATAGAGAATCTGATTTCGAATAAGAAAGGGTCAACCGCAACCGCGTAACTCGTACCCGTGAGAACAAAATCGCAAAAATCTGTTTCGAATGCCATGATTTTTCGGAGTCATTTTTCCAAGGGAGGGTACTGTGGATTTTCGAGAAAAAAAAATTTCGAGCTAAAAGGAAACCATTAGGTGCATTTTATAGAGAATCTGATTTCGAATAAGAAAAAGTCAACCGCAACCGCGTAACTCGTACCCGTGAGAAAAAAATCGCAAAAATCTGTTTCGAATGCCATGATTTTTCGGAGTCATTTTTCCAAGGGAGGGTACTGTGGATTTTCGAGAAAAAAAAAATTTCAAGCTAAAAGGAAACCATTAGGTGAATTTTATAGTGAATCTGATTTCGAATAAGAAAGAGTCAACCGCAACCGCGTAACTCGTACCCGTGAGAACAAAATCGCAAAAATCTGTTTCGAATGCCATGATTTTTCGGAGTCATTTTTCCAAGGGAGGGTACTGTGGATTTTCGAGAAAAAAAAATTTCAAGCTAAAAGGAAACCATTAGGTGCATTTTATAGAGAATCTGATTTCGAATAAGAAAAAGTCAACCGCAACCGCGTAACTCGTACCCGTGAGAAAAAAATCGCAAAAATCTGTTTCGAATGCCATGATTTTTCGGAGTCATTTTTCCAAGGGAGGGTACTGTGGACGTTCGAGAAAAAAAAATTTCGAGCTAAAAGGAAACCATTAGGTGCATTTTATAGAGAATCTGATTTCGAATAAGAAAAAGTCAACCGCAACCGCGTAACTCGTACCCGTGAGAAAAAAATCGCAAAAATCTGTTTCGAATGCCATGATTTTTCGGAGTCATTTTTCCAAGGGAGGGTACTGTGGATTTTCGAGAAAAAAAAATTTCAAGCTAAAAGGAAACCATTAGGTGCATTTTATAGAGAATCAGATTTCGAATAAGAAAAAGTCAACCGCAACCGCGTAACTCGTACCCGTGAGAAAAAAATCGCAAAAAATCTGTTTCGAATGCCATGATTTTTCGGAGTCATTTTTGCAAGGGAGGGTACTGTGGATTTTCGAGAAAAAAAAATTTCAAGCTAAAAGGAAACCATTAGGTGCATTTTATAGAGAATCTGATTTCGAATAAGAAAGAGTCAACCGCAACCGCGTAACTCGTACCCGTGAGAACAAAATCGCAAAAATCTGTTTCGAATGCCATGATTTTTCGGAGTCATTTTTCCAAGGGAGGGGTACTGTGGATTTTCGAGAAAAAAAAATTTCAAGCTAAAAGGAAACCATTAGGTGCATTTTATAGAGAATCTGATTTCGAATAAGGAAAAGTCAACCGCAACCGCGTAACTCGTACCCGTGAGAAAAAAAATCGCAAAAATCTGTTTCGAATGCCATGATTTTTCGGAGTCATTTTTCCAAGGGAGGGTACTGTGGATTTTCGAGAAAAAAAAATTTCAAGCTAAAAGGAAACCATTAGGTGCATTTTATAGAGAATCAGATTTCGAACAAGAAAAAGTCAACAGCAACCGCGTAACTCGTACCCGTGAGAAAAAAAATCGCAAAAATCTGTTTCGAATGCCATGATTTTTCGGAGTCATTTTTCCAAGGGAGGGTACTGTGGATTTTCGAGAAAAAAAAATTTCAAGCTAAAAGGAAACCATTAGGTGCATTTTATAGAGAATCTGATTTCGAATAAGAAAAAGTCAACCGCAACCGCGTAACTCGTACCCGTGAGAAAAAAATCGCAAAAATCTGTTTCGAATGCCATGATTTTTCGGAGTCATTTTTCCAAGGGAGGGTACTGTGGACGTTCGAGAAAAAAAATTTTCGAGCTAAAAGGAAACCATTAGGTGCATTTTATAGAGAATCTGATTTCGAATAAGAAAAAGTCAACCGCAACCGCGTAACTCGTACCCGTGAGAAAAAAATCGCAAAAATCTGTTTCGAATGCCATGATTTTTCGGAGTCATTTTTCCAAGGGAGGGTACTGTGGATTTTCGAGAAAAAAAAATTTCGAGCTAAAAGGAAACCATAAGGTGCATTTTATAGAGAATCTGATTTCGAATAAGAAAAAGTCAACCGCAACCGCGTAACTCGTACCCGTGAGAAAAAAATCGCAAAAATCTCTTTCGAATGCCATGATTTTTCGGAGTCATTTTTCCAAGGGAGGGTACTGTGGATTTTCGAGAAAAAAAAATTTCAAGCTAAAAGGAAACCATTAGGTGCATTTTATAGAGAATCAGATTTCGAACAAGAAAAAGTCAACAGCAACCGCGTAACTCGTACCCGTGAGAAAAAAATCGCAAAAATCTGTTTCGAATGCCATGATTTTTCGGAGTCATTTTTCCAAGGGAGGGTACTGTGGATTTTCGAGAAAAAAAAATTTCAAGCTAAAAGGAAACCATTAGGTGCATTTTATAGAGAATCTGATTTCGAATAAGAAAAAGTCAACCGCAACCGCGTAACTCGTACCCGTGAGAAAAAAATCGCAAAAATCTGTTTCGAATGCCATGATTTTTCGGAGTCATTTTTCCAAGGGAGGGTACTGTGGATTTTCGAGAAAAAAAAATTTCGAGCTAAAAGGAAACCATTAGGTGCATTTTATAGAGAATCTGATTTCGAATAAGAAAAAGTCAACCGCAACCGCGTAACTCGTACCCGTGAGAAAAAAATCGCAAAAATCTGTTTCGAATGCCATGATTTTTCGGAGTCATTTTTCCAAGGGAGGGTACTGTGGATTTTCGAGAAAAAAAAATTTCAAGCTAAAAGGAAACCATTAGGTGCATTTTATAGAGAATCAGATTTCGAACAAGAAAAAGTCAACAGCAACCGCGTAACTCGTACCCGTGAGAAAAAAATCGCAAAAATCTGTTTCGAATGCCATGATTTTTCGGAGTCATTTTTCCAAGGGAGGGTACTGTGGATTTTCGAGAAAAAAAAATTTCAAGCTAAAAGGAAACCATTAGGTGCATTTTATAGAGAATCAGATTTCGAATAAGAAAAAGTCAACCGCAACCGCGTAACTCGTACCCGTGAGAAAAAAATCGCAAAAATCTGTTTCGAATGCCATGATTTTTCGGAGTCATTTTTCCAAGGGAGGGTACTGTGGATTTTCGAGAAAAAAAAATTTCAAGCTAAAAGGAAACCATTAGGTGCATTTTATAGAGAATCTGATTTCGAATAAGAAAAAGTCAACCGCAACCGCGTAACTCGTACCCGTGAGAAAAAAATCGCAAAAATCTGTTTCGAATGCCATGATTTTTCGGAGTCATTTTTCCAAGGGAGGGTACTGTGGATTTTCGAGAAAAAAAAATTTCAAGCTAAAAGGAAACCATTAGGTGCATTTTATAGAGAATCTGATTTCGAATAAGAAAGAGTCAACCGCAACCGCGTAACTCGTACCCGTGAGAAAAAAATCGCAAAAATCTGTTTCGAATGCCATGATTTTTCGGAGTCATTTTTCCAAGGGAGGGTACTGTGGATTTTCGAGAAAAAAAAATTTCAAGCTAAAAGGAAACCATTAGGTGCATTTTATAGAGAATCTGATTTCGAATAAGAAAGAGTCAACCGCAACCGCGTAACTCGTACCCGTGAGAACAAAATCGCAAAAATCTGTTTCGAATGCCATGATTTTTCGGAGTCATTTTTCCAAGGGAGGGTACTGTGGATTTTCGAGAAAAAAAAATTTCAAGCTAAAAGGAAACCATTAGGTGCATTTTATAGAGAATCTGATTTCGAATAAGAAAAAGTCAACCGCAACCGCGTAACTCGTACCCGTGAGAAAAAAATCGCAAAAATCTGTTTCGAATGCCATGATTTTTCGGAGTCATTTTTCCAAGGGAGGGTACTGTGGATTTTCGAGAAAAAAAAATTTCGAGCTAAAAGGAAACCATTAGGTGCATTTTATAGAGAATCTGATTTCGAATAAGAAAAAGTCAACCGCAACCGCGTAACTCGTACCCGTGAGAAAAAAATCGCAAAAATCTGTTTCGAATGCCATGATTTTTCGGAGTCATTTTTCCAAGGGAGGGTACTGTGGATTTTCGAGAAAAAAAAATTTCAAGCTAAAAGGAAACCATTAGGTGCATTTTATAGAGAATCTGATTTCGAATAAGAAAGAGTCAACCGCAACCGCGTAACTCGTACCCGTGAGAACAAAATCGCAAAAATCTGTTTCGAATGCCATGATTTTTCGGAGTCATTTTTCCAAGGGAGGGTACTGTGGATTTTCGAGAAAAAAAAATTTCAAGCTAAAAGGAAACCATTAGGTGCATTTTATAGAGAATCAGATTTCGAATAAGAAAAAGTCAACCGCAACCGCGTAACTCGTACCCGTGAGAAAAAAAATCGCAAAAATCTGTTTCGAATGCCATGATTTTTCGGAGTCATTTTTCCAAGGGAGGGTACTGTGGATTTTCGAGAAAAAAAAATTTCAAGCTAAAAGGAAACCATTAGGTGCATTTTATAGAGAATCTGATTTCGAATAAGAAAAAGTCAACCGCAACCGCGTAACTCGTACCCGTGAGAAAAAAATCGCAAAAATCTGTTTCGAATGCCATGATTTTTCGGAGTCATTTTTCCAAGGGAGGGTACTGTGGATTTTCGAGAAAAAAAAATTTCAAGCTAAAAGGAAACCATTAGGTGCATTTTATAGAGAATCTGATTTCGAATAAGAAAGAGTCAACCGCAACCGCGTAACTCGTACCCGTGAGAAAAAAATCGCAAAAATCTGTTTCGAATGCCATGATTTTTCGGAGTCATTTTTTCAAGGGAGGGTACTGTGGATTTTCGAGAAAAAAAAATTTCGAGCTAAAAGGAAACCATTAGGTGCATTTTATAGAGAATCTGATTTCGAATAAGAAAAAGTCAACCGCAACCGCGTAACTCGTACCCGTGAGAAAAAAATCGCAAAAATCTGTTTCGAATGCCATGATTTTTCGGAGTCATTTTTCCAAGGGAGGGTACTGTGGATTTTCGAGAAAAAAAAATTTCAAGCTAAAAGGAAACCATTAGGTGCATTTTATAGAGAATCTGATTTCGAATAAGAAAGAGTCAACCGCAACCGCGTAACTCGTACCCGTGAGAACAAAATCGCAAAAATCTGTTTCGAATGCCATGATTTTTCGGAGTCATTTTTCCAAGGGAGGGTACTGTGGATTTTCGAGAAAAAAAAATTTCAAGCTAAAAGGAAACCATTAGGTGCATTTTATAGAGAATCTGATTTCGAATAAGAAAAAGTCAACCGCAACCGCGTAACTCGTACCCGTGAGAAAAAAATCGCAAAAATCTGTTTCGAATGCCATGATTTTTCGGAGTCATTTTTCCAAGGGAGGGTACTGTGGATTTTCGAGAAAAAAAAATTTCGAGCTAAAAGGAAACCATTAGGTGCATTTTATAGAGAATCTGATTTCGAATAAGAAAAAGTCAACCGCAACCGCGTAACTCGTACCCGTGAGAAAAAAAATCGCAAAAATCTGTTTCGAATGCCATGATTTTTCGGAGTCATTTTTCCAAGGGAGGGTACTGTGGATTTTCGAGAAAAAAAAATTTCAAGCTAAAAGGAAACCATTAGGTGCATTTTATAGAGAATCTGATTTCGAATAAGAAAAAGTCAACCGCAACCGCGTAACTCGTACCCGTGAGAAAAAAATCGCAAAAATCTGTTTCGAATGCCATGATTTTTCGGAGTCATTTTTCCAAGGGAGGGTACTGTGGATTTTCGAGAAAAAAAAATTTCAAGCTAAAAGGAAACCATTAGGTGCATTTTATAGAGAATCTGATTTCGAATAAGAAAAAGTCAACCGCAACCGCGTAACTCGTACCCGTGAGAAAAAAATCGCAAAAATCTGTTTCGAATGCCATGATTTTTCGGAGTCATTTTTCCAAGGGAGGGTACTGTGGACGTTCGAGAAAAAAAATTTTCGAGCTAAAAGGAAACCATTAGGTGCATTTTATAGAGAATCTGATTTCGAATAAGAAAAAGTCAACCGCAACCGCGTAACTCGTACCCGTGAGAAAAAAATCGCAAAAATCTGTTTCGAATGCCATGATTTTTCGGAGTCATTTTTCCAAGGGAGGGTACTGTGGATTTTCGAGAAAAAAAAATTTCGAGCTAAAAGGAAACCATAAGGTGCATTTTATAGAGAATCTGATTTCGAATAAGAAAAAGTCAACCGCAACCGCGTAACTCGTACCCGTGAGAAAAAAATCGCAAAAATCTCTTTCGAATGCCATGATTTTTCGGAGTCATTTTTCCAAGGGAGGGTACTGTGGATTTTCGAGAAAAAAAAATTTCAAGCTAAAAGGAAACCATTAGGTGCATTTTATAGAGAATCAGATTTCGAACAAGAAAAAGTCAACAGCAACCGCGTAACTCGTACCCGTGAGAAAAAAATCGCAAAAATCTGTTTCGAATGCCATGATTTTTCGGAGTCATTTTTCCAAGGGAGGGTACTGTGGATTTTCGAGAAAAAAAAATTTCAAGCTAAAAGGAAACCATTAGGTGCATTTTATAGAGAATCTGATTTCGAATAAGAAAAAGTCAACCGCAACCGCGTAACTCGTACCCGTGAGAAAAAAATCGCAAAAATCTGTTTCGAATGCCATGATTTTTCGGAGTCATTTTTCCAAGGGAGGGTACTGTGGATTTTCGAGAAAAAAAAATTTCGAGCTAAAAGGAAACCATTAGGTGCATTTTATAGAGAATCTGATTTCGAATAAGAAAAAGTCAACCGCAACCGCGTAACTCGTACCCGTGAGAAAAAAATCGCAAAAATCTGTTTCGAATGCCATGATTTTTCGGAGTCATTTTTCCAAGGGAGGGTACTGTGGATTTTCGAGAAAAAAAAATTTCAAGCTAAAAGGAAACCATTAGGTGCATTTTATAGAGAATCAGATTTCGAACAAGAAAAAGTCAACAGCAACCGCGTAACTCGTACCCGTGAGAAAAAAATCGCAAAAATCTGTTTCGAATGCCATGATTTTTCGGAGTCATTTTTCCAAGGGAGGGTACTGTGGATTTTCGAGAAAAAAAAATTTCAAGCTAAAAGGAAACCATTAGGTGCATTTTATAGAGAATCAGATTTCGAATAAGAAAAAGTCAACCGCAACCGCGTAACTCGTACCCGTGAGAAAAAAATCGCAAAAATCTGTTTCGAATGCCATGATTTTTCGGAGTCATTTTTCCAAGGGAGGGTACTGTGGATTTTCGAGAAAAAAAAATTTCAAGCTAAAAGGAAACCATTAGGTGCATTTTATAGAGAATCAGATTTCGAACAAGAAAAAGTCAACAGCAACCGCGTAACTCGTACCCGTGAGAAAAAAATCGCAAAAATCTGTTTCGAATGCCATGATTTTTCGGAGTCATTTTTCCAAGGGAGGGTACTGTGGATTTTCGAGAAAAAAAAATTTCAAGCTAAAAGGAAACCATTAGGTGCATTTTATAGAGAATCAGATTTCGAATAAGAAAAAGTCAACCGCAACCGCGTAACTCGTACCCGTGAGAAAAAAAATCGCAAAAATCTGTTTCGAATGCCATGATTTTTCGGAGTCATTTTTCCAAGGGAGGGTACTGTGGATTTTCGAGAAAAAAAAATTTCAAGCTAAAAGGAAACCATTAGGTGCATTTTATAGAGAATCTGATTTCGAATAAGAAAAAGTCAACCGCAACCGCGTAACTCGTACCCGTGAGAAAAAAATCGCAAAAATCTGTTTCGAATGCCATGATTTTTCGGAGTCATTTTTCCAAGGGAGGGTACTGTGGACGTTCGAGAAAAAAAATTTTCGAGCTAAAAGGAAACCATTAGGTGCATTTTATAGAGAATCTGATTTCGAATAAGAAAAAGTCAACCGCAACCGCGTAACTCGTACCCGTGAGAAAAAAATCGCAAAAATCTGTTTCGAATGCCATGATTTTTCGGAGTCATTTTTCCAAGGGAGGGTACTGTGGATTTTCGAGAAAAAAAAATTTCGAGCTAAAAGGAAACCATAAGGTGCATTTTATAGAGAATCTGATTTCGAATAAGAAAAAGTCAACCGCAACCGCGTAACTCGTACCCGTGAGAAAAAAATCGCAAAAATCTCTTTCGAATGCCATGATTTTTCGGAGTCATTTTTCCAAGGGAGGGTACTGTGGATTTTCGAGAAAAAAAAATTTCAAGCTAAAAGGAAACCATTAGGTGCATTTTATAGAGAATCAGATTTCGAACAAGAAAAAGTCAACAGCAACCGCGTAACTCGTACCCGTGAGAAAAAAATCGCAAAAATCTGTTTCGAATGCCATGATTTTTCGGAGTCATTTTTCCAAGGGAGGGTACTGTGGATTTTCGAGAAAAAAAAATTTCAAGCTAAAAGGAAACCATTAGGTGCATTTTATAGAGAATCTGATTTCGAATAAGAAAAAGTCAACCGCAACCGCGTAACTCGTACCCGTGAGAAAAAAATCGCAAAAATCTGTTTCGAATGCCATGATTTTTCGGAGTCATTTTTCCAAGGGAGGGTACTGTGGATTTTCGAGAAAAAAAAATTTCGAGCTAAAAGGAAACCATTAGGTGCATTTTATAGAGAATCTGATTTCGAATAAGAAAAAGTCAACCGCAACCGCGTAACTCGTACCCGTGAGAAAAAAATCGCAAAAATCTGTTTCGAATGCCATGATTTTTCGGAGTCATTTTTCCAAGGGAGGGTACTGTGGATTTTCGAGAAAAAAAAATTTCAAGCTAAAAGGAAACCATTAGGTGCATTTTATAGAGAATCAGATTTCGAACAAGAAAAAGTCAACAGCAACCGCGTAACTCGTACCCGTGAGAAAAAAATCGCAAAAATCTGTTTCGAATGCCATGATTTTTCGGAGTCATTTTTCCAAGGGAGGGTACTGTGGATTTTCGAGAAAAAAAAATTTCAAGCTAAAAGGAAACCATTAGGTGCATTTTATAGAGAATCAGATTTCGAATAAGAAAAAGTCAACCGCAACCGCGTAACTCGTACCCGTGAGAAAAAAATCGCAAAAATCTGTTTCGAATGCCATGATTTTTCGGAGTCATTTTTCCAAGGGAGGGTACTGTGGATTTTCGAGAAAAAAAAATTTCGAGCTAAAAGGAAACCATAAGGTGCATTTTATAGAGAATCTGATTTCGAATAAGAAAAAGTCAACCGCAACCGCGTAACTCGTACCCGTGAGAAAAAAATCGCAAAAATCTCTTTCGAATGCCATGATTTTTCGGAGTCATTTTTCCAAGGGAGGGTACTGTGGATTTTCGAGAAAAAAAAATTTCAAGCTAAAAGGAAACCATTAGGTGCATTTTATAGAGAATCAGATTTCGAACAAGAAAAAGTCAACAGCAACCGCGTAACTCGTACCCGTGAGAAAAAAATCGCAAAAATCTGTTTCGAATGCCATGATTTTTCGGAGTCATTTTTCCAAGGGAGGGTACTGTGGATTTTCGAGAAAAAAAAATTTCAAGCTAAAAGGAAACCATTAGGTGCATTTTATAGAGAATCTGATTTCGAATAAGAAAAAGTCAACCGCAACCGCGTAACTCGTACCCGTGAGAAAAAAATCGCAAAAATCTGTTTCGAATGCCATGATTTTTCGGAGTCATTTTTCCAAGGGAGGGTACTGTGGATTTTCGAGAAAAAAAAATTTCGAGCTAAAAGGAAACCATTAGGTGCATTTTATAGAGAATCTGATTTCGAATAAGAAAAAGTCAACCGCAACCGCGTAACTCGTACCCGTGAGAAAAAAATCGCAAAAATCTGTTTCGAATGCCATGATTTTTCGGAGTCATTTTTCCAAGGGAGGGTACTGTGGATTTTCGAGAAAAAAAAATTTCAAGCTAAAAGGAAACCATTAGGTGCATTTTATAGAGAATCAGATTTCGAACAAGAAAAAGTCAACAGCAACCGCGTAACTCGTACCCGTGAGAAAAAAATCGCAAAAATCTGTTTCGAATGCCATGATTTTTCGGAGTCATTTTTCCAAGGGAGGGTACTGTGGATTTTCGAGAAAAAAAAATTTCAAGCTAAAAGGAAACCATTAGGTGCATTTTATAGAGAATCAGATTTCGAATAAGAAAAAGTCAACCGCAACCGCGTAACTCGTACCCGTGAGAAAAAAATCGCAAAAATCTGTTTCGAATGCCATGATTTTTCGGAGTCATTTTTCCAAGGGAGGGTACTGTGGATTTTCGAGAAAAAAAAATTTCAAGCTAAAAGGAAACCATTAGGTGCATTTTATAGAGAATCAGATTTCGAACAAGAAAAAGTCAACAGCAACCGCGTAACTCGTACCCGTGAGAAAAAAATCGCAAAAATCTGTTTCGAATGCCATGATTTTTCGGAGTCATTTTTCCAAGGGAGGGTACTGTGGATTTTCGAGAAAAAAAAATTTCAAGCTAAAAGGAAACCATTAGGTGCATTTTATAGAGAATCAGATTTCGAATAAGAAAAAGTCAACCGCAACCGCGTAACTCGTACCCGTGAGAAAAAAAATCGCAAAAATCTGTTTCGAATGCCATGATTTTTCGGAGTCATTTTTCCAAGGGAGGGTACTGTGGATTTTCGAGAAAAAAAAATTTCAAGCTAAAAGGAAACCATTAGGTGCATTTTATAGAGAATCTGATTTCGAATAAGAAAAAGTCAACCGCAACCGCGTAACTCGTACCCGTGAGAAAAAAATCGCAAAAATCTGTTTCGAATGCCATGATTTTTCGGAGTCATTTTTCCAAGGGAGGGTACTGTGGACGTTCGAGAAAAAAAATTTTCGAGCTAAAAGGAAACCATTAGGTGCATTTTATAGAGAATCTGATTTCGAATAAGAAAAAGTCAACCGCAACCGCGTAACTCGTACCCGTGAGAAAAAAATCGCAAAAATCTGTTTCGAATGCCATGATTTTTCGGAGTCATTTTTCCAAGGGAGGGTACTGTGGATTTTCGAGAAAAAAAAATTTCGAGCTAAAAGGAAACCATAAGGTGCATTTTATAGAGAATCTGATTTCGAATAAGAAAAAGTCAACCGCAACCGCGTAACTCGTACCCGTGAGAAAAAAATCGCAAAAATCTCTTTCGAATGCCATGATTTTTCGGAGTCATTTTTCCAAGGGAGGGTACTGTGGATTTTCGAGAAAAAAAAATTTCAAGCTAAAAGGAAACCATTAGGTGCATTTTATAGAGAATCAGATTTCGAACAAGAAAAAGTCAACAGCAACCGCGTAACTCGTACCCGTGAGAAAAAAATCGCAAAAATCTGTTTCGAATGCCATGATTTTTCGGAGTCATTTTTCCAAGGGAGGGTACTGTGGATTTTCGAGAAAAAAAAATTTCAAGCTAAAAGGAAACCATTAGGTGCATTTTATAGAGAATCTGATTTCGAATAAGAAAAAGTCAACCGCAACCGCGTAACTCGTACCCGTGAGAAAAAAATCGCAAAAATCTGTTTCGAATGCCATGATTTTTCGGAGTCATTTTTCCAAGGGAGGGTACTGTGGATTTTCGAGAAAAAAAAATTTCGAGCTAAAAGGAAACCATTAGGTGCATTTTATAGAGAATCTGATTTCGAATAAGAAAAAGTCAACCGCAACCGCGTAACTCGTACCCGTGAGAAAAAAATCGCAAAAATCTGTTTCGAATGCCATGATTTTTCGGAGTCATTTTTCCAAGGGAGGGTACTGTGGATTTTCGAGAAAAAAAAATTTCAAGCTAAAAGGAAACCATTAGGTGCATTTTATAGAGAATCAGATTTCGAACAAGAAAAAGTCAACAGCAACCGCGTAACTCGTACCCGTGAGAAAAAAATCGCAAAAATCTGTTTCGAATGCCATGATTTTTCGGAGTCATTTTTCCAAGGGAGGGTACTGTGGATTTTCGAGAAAAAAAAATTTCAAGCTAAAAGGAAACCATTAGGTGCATTTTATAGAGAATCAGATTTCGAATAAGAAAAAGTCAACCGCAACCGCGTAACTCGTACCCGTGAGAAAAAAATCGCAAAAATCTGTTTCGAATGCCATGATTTTTCGGAGTCATTTTTCCAAGGGAGGGTACTGTGGATTTTCGAGAAAAAAAAATTTCAAGCTAAAAGGAAACCATTAGGTGCATTTTATAGAGAATCTGATTTCGAATAAGAAAAAGTCAACCGCAACCGCGTAACTCGTACCCGTGAGAAAAAAATCGCAAAAATCTGTTTCGAATGCCATGATTTTTCGGAGTCATTTTTCCAAGGGAGGGTACTGTGGATTTTCGAGAAAAAAAAATTTCAAGCTAAAAGGAAACCATTAGGTGCATTTTATAGAGAATCTGATTTCGAATAAGAAAGAGTCAACCGCAACCGCGTAACTCGTACCCGTGAGAAAAAAATCGCAAAAATCTGTTTCGAATGCCATGATTTTTCGGAGTCATTTTTCCAAGGGAGGGTACTGTGGATTTTCGAGAAAAAAAAATTTCAAGCTAAAAGGAAACCATTAGGTGCATTTTATAGAGAATCTGATTTCGAATAAGAAAGAGTCAACCGCAACCGCGTAACTCGTACCCGTGAGAACAAAATCGCAAAAATCTGTTTCGAATGCCATGATTTTTCGGAGTCATTTTTCCAAGGGAGGGTACTGTGGATTTTCGAGAAAAAAAAATTTCAAGCTAAAAGGAAACCATTAGGTGCATTTTATAGAGAATCTGATTTCGAATAAGAAAAAGTCAACCGCAACCGCGTAACTCGTACCCGTGAGAAAAAAATCGCAAAAATCTGTTTCGAATGCCATGATTTTTCGGAGTCATTTTTCCAAGGGAGGGTACTGTGGATTTTCGAGAAAAAAAAATTTCGAGCTAAAAGGAAACCATTAGGTGCATTTTATAGAGAATCTGATTTCGAATAAGAAAAAGTCAACCGCAACCGCGTAACTCGTACCCGTGAGAAAAAAATCGCAAAAATCTGTTTCGAATGCCATGATTTTTCGGAGTCATTTTTCCAAGGGAGGGTACTGTGGATTTTCGAGAAAAAAAAATTTCAAGCTAAAAGGAAACCATTAGGTGCATTTTATAGAGAATCTGATTTCGAATAAGAAAGAGTCAACCGCAACCGCGTAACTCGTACCCGTGAGAACAAAATCGCAAAAATCTGTTTCGAATGCCATGATTTTTCGGAGTCATTTTTCCAAGGGAGGGTACTGTGGATTTTCGAGAAAAAAAAATTTCAAGCTAAAAGGAAACCATTAGGTGCATTTTATAGAGAATCAGATTTCGAATAAGAAAAAGTCAACCGCAACCGCGTAACTCGTACCCGTGAGAAAAAAAATCGCAAAAATCTGTTTCGAATGCCATGATTTTTCGGAGTCATTTTTCCAAGGGAGGGTACTGTGGATTTTCGAGAAAAAAAAATTTCAAGCTAAAAGGAAACCATTAGGTGCATTTTATAGAGAATCTGATTTCGAATAAGAAAAAGTCAACCGCAACCGCGTAACTCGTACCCGTGAGAAAAAAATCGCAAAAATCTGTTTCGAATGCCATGATTTTTCGGAGTCATTTTTCCAAGGGAGGGTACTGTGGATTTTCGAGAAAAAAAAATTTCAAGCTAAAAGGAAACCATTAGGTGCATTTTATAGAGAATCTGATTTCGAATAAGAAAGAGTCAACCGCAACCGCGTAACTCGTACCCGTGAGAAAAAAATCGCAAAAATCTGTTTCGAATGCCATGATTTTTCGGAGTCATTTTTTCAAGGGAGGGTACTGTGGATTTTCGAGAAAAAAAAATTTCGAGCTAAAAGGAAACCATTAGGTGCATTTTATAGAGAATCTGATTTCGAATAAGAAAAAGTCAACCGCAACCGCGTAACTCGTACCCGTGAGAAAAAAATCGCAAAAATCTGTTTCGAATGCCATGATTTTTCGGAGTCATTTTTCCAAGGGAGGGTACTGTGGATTTTCGAGAAAAAAAAATTTCAAGCTAAAAGGAAACCATTAGGTGCATTTTATAGAGAATCTGATTTCGAATAAGAAAGAGTCAACCGCAACCGCGTAACTCGTACCCGTGAGAACAAAATCGCAAAAATCTGTTTCGAATGCCATGATTTTTCGGAGTCATTTTTCCAAGGGAGGGTACTGTGGATTTTCGAGAAAAAAAAATTTCAAGCTAAAAGGAAACCATTAGGTGCATTTTATAGAGAATCTGATTTCGAATAAGAAAAAGTCAACCGCAACCGCGTAACTCGTACCCGTGAGAAAAAAATCGCAAAAATCTGTTTCGAATGCCATGATTTTTCGGAGTCATTTTTCCAAGGGAGGGTACTGTGGATTTTCGAGAAAAAAAAATTTCGAGCTAAAAGGAAACCATTAGGTGCATTTTATAGAGAATCTGATTTCGAATAAGAAAAAGTCAACCGCAACCGCGTAACTCGTACCCGTGAGAAAAAAAATCGCAAAAATCTGTTTCGAATGCCATGATTTTTCGGAGTCATTTTTCCAAGGGAGGGTACTGTGGATTTTCGAGAAAAAAAAATTTCAAGCTAAAAGGAAACCATTAGGTGCATTTTATAGAGAATCTGATTTCGAATAAGAAAAAGTCAACCGCAACCGCGTAACTCGTACCCGTGAGAAAAAAATCGCAAAAATCTGTTTCGAATGCCATGATTTTTCGGAGTCATTTTTCCAAGGGAGGGTACTGTGGATTTTCGAGAAAAAAAAATTTCAAGCTAAAAGGAAACCATTAGGTGCATTTTATAGAGAATCTGATTTCGAATAAGAAAGAGTCAACCGCAACCGCGTAACTCGTACCCGTGAGAAAAAAATCGCAAAAATCTGTTTCGAATGCCATGATTTTTCGGAGTCATTTTTCCAAGGGAGGGTACTGTGGATTTTCGAGAAAAAAAAATTTCAAGCTAAAAGGAAACCATTAGGTGCATTTTATAGAGAATCAGATTTCGAATAAGAAAAAGTCAACCGCAACCGCGTAACTCGTACCCGTGAGAAAAAAAATCGCAAAAATCTGTTTCGAATGCCATGATTTTTCGGAGTCATTTTTCCAAGGGAGGGTACTGTGGATTTTCGAGAAAAAAAAATTTCAAGCTAAAAGGAAACCATTAGGTGCATTTTATAGAGAATCTGATTTCGAATAAGAAAAAGTCAACCGCAACCGCGTAACTCGTACCCGTGAGAAAAAAATCGCAAAAATCTGTTTCGAATGCCATGATTTTTCGGAGTCATTTTTCCAAGGGAGGGTACTGTGGATTTTCGAGAAAAAAAAATTTCAAGCTAAAAGGAAACCATTAGGTGCATTTTATAGAGAATCTGATTTCGAATAAGAAAGAGTCAACCGCAACCGCGTAACTCGTACCCGTGAGAAAAAAATCGCAAAAATCTGTTTCGAATGCCATGATTTTTCGGAGTCATTTTTTCAAGGGAGGGTACTGTGGATTTTCGAGAAAAAAAAATTTCGAGCTAAAAGGAAACCATTAGGTGCATTTTATAGAGAATCTGATTTCGAATAAGAAAAAGTCAACCGCAACCGCGTAACTCGTACCCGTGAGAAAAAAATCGCAAAAATCTGTTTCGAATGCCATGATTTTTCGGAGTCATTTTTCCAAGGGAGGGTACTGTGGATTTTCGAGAAAAAAAAATTTCAAGCTAAAAGGAAACCATTAGGTGCATTTTATAGAGAATCTGATTTCGAATAAGAAAGAGTCAACCGCAACCGCGTAACTCGTACCCGTGAGAACAAAATCGCAAAAATCTGTTTCGAATGCCATGATTTTTCGGAGTCATTTTTCCAAGGGAGGGTACTGTGGATTTTCGAGAAAAAAAAATTTCAAGCTAAAAGGAAACCATTAGGTGCATTTTATAGAGAATCTGATTTCGAATAAGAAAAAGTCAACCGCAACCGCGTAACTCGTACCCGTGAGAAAAAAATCGCAAAAATCTGTTTCGAATGCCATGATTTTTCGGAGTCATTTTTCCAAGGGAGGGTACTGTGGATTTTCGAGAAAAAAAAATTTCGAGCTAAAAGGAAACCATTAGGTGCATTTTATAGAGAATCTGATTTCGAATAAGAAAAAGTCAACCGCAACCGCGTAACTCGTACCCGTGAGAAAAAAAATCGCAAAAATCTGTTTCGAATGCCATGATTTTTCGGAGTCATTTTTCCAAGGGAGGGTACTGTGGATTTTCGAGAAAAAAAAATTTCAAGCTAAAAGGAAACCATTAGGTGCATTTTATAGAGAATCTGATTTCGAATAAGAAAAAGTCAACCGCAACCGCGTAACTCGTACCCGTGAGAAAAAAATCGCAAAAATCTGTTTCGAATGCCATGATTTTTCGGAGTCATTTTTCCAAGGGAGGGTACTGTGGATTTTCGAGAAAAAAAAATTTCAAGCTAAAAGGAAACCATTAGGTGCATTTTATAGAGAATCTGATTTCGAATAAGAAAGAGTCAACCGCAACCGCGTAACTCGTACCCGTGAGAAAAAAATCGCAAAAATCTGTTTCGAATGCCATGATTTTTCGGAGTCATTTTTTCAAGGGAGGGTACTGTGGATTTTCGAGAAAAAAAAATTTCGAGCTAAAAGGAAACCATTAGGTGCATTTTATAGAGAATCTGATTTCGAATAAGAAAAAGTCAACCGCAACCGCGTAACTCGTACCCGTGAGAAAAAAATCGCAAAAATCTGTTTCGAATGCCATGATTTTTCGGAGTCATTTTTCCAAGGGAGGGTACTGTGGATTTTCGAGAAAAAAAAATTTCAAGCTAAAAGGAAACCATTAGGTGCATTTTATAGAGAATCTGATTTCGAATAAGAAAGAGTCAACCGCAACCGCGTAACTCGTACCCGTGAGAACAAAATCGCAAAAATCTGTTTCGAATGCCATGATTTTTCGGAGTCATTTTTCCAAGGGAGGGTACTGTGGATTTTCGAGAAAAAAAAATTTCAAGCTAAAAGGAAACCATTAGGTGCATTTTATAGAGAATCTGATTTCGAATAAGAAAAAGTCAACCGCAACCGCGTAACTCGTACCCGTGAGAAAAAAATCGCAAAAATCTGTTTCGAATGCCATGATTTTTCGGAGTCATTTTTCCAAGGGAGGGTACTGTGGATTTTCGAGAAAAAAAAATTTCGAGCTAAAAGGAAACCATTAGGTGCATTTTATAGAGAATCTGATTTCGAATAAGAAAAAGTCAACCGCAACCGCGTAACTCGTACCCGTGAGAAAAAAATCGCAAAAATCTGTTTCGAATGCCATGATTTTTCGGAGTCATTTTTCCAAGGGAGGGTACTGTGGATTTTCGAGAAAAAAAAATTTCAAGCTAAAAGGAAACCATTAGGTGCATTTTATAGAGAATCTGATTTCGAATAAGAAAGAGTCAACCGCAACCGCGTAACTCGTACCCGTGAGAACAAAATCGCAAAAATCTGTTTCGAATGCCATGATTTTTCGGAGTCATTTTTCCAAGGGAGGGTACTGTGGATTTTCGAGAAAAAAAAATTTCAAGCTAAAAGGAAACCATTAGGTGCATTTTATAGAGAATCTGATTTCGAATAAGAAAAAGTCAACCGCAACCGCGTAACTCGTACCCGTGAGAAAAAAATCGCAAAAATCTGTTTCGAATGCCATGATTTTTCGGAGTCATTTTTCCAAGGGAGGGTACTGTGGATTTTCGAGAAAAAAAAATTTCGAGCTAAAAGGAAACCATTAGGTGCATTTTATAGAGAATCTGATTTCGAATAAGAAAAAGTCAACCGCAACCGCGTAACTCGTACCCGTGAGAAAAAAATCGCAAAAATCTGTTTCGAATGCCATGATTTTTCGGAGTCATTTTTCCAAGGGAGGGTACTGTGGATTTTCGAGAAAAAAAAATTTCAAGCTAAAAGGAAACCATTAGGTGCATTTTATAGAGAATCTGATTTCGAATAAGAAAGAGTCAACCGCAACCGCGTAACTCGTACCCGTGAGAACAAAATCGCAAAAATCTGTTTCGAATGCCATGATTTTTCGGAGTCATTTTTCCAAGGGAGGGTACTGTGGATTTTCGAGAAAAAAAAATTTCAAGCTAAAAGGAAACCATTAGGTGCATTTTATAGAGAATCTGATTTCGAATAAGAAAAAGTCAACCGCAACCGCGTAACTCGTACCCGTGAGAAAAAAATCGCAAAAATCTGTTTCGAATGCCATGATTTTTCGGAGTCATTTTTCCAAGGGAGGGTACTGTGGATTTTCGAGAAAAAAAAATTTCGAGCTAAAAGGAAACCATTAGGTGCATTTTATAGAGAATCTGATTTCGAATAAGAAAAAGTCAACCGCAACCGCGTAACTCGTACCCGTGAGAAAAAAATCGCAAAAATCTGTTTCGAATGCCATGATTTTTCGGAGTCATTTTTCCAAGGGAGGGTACTGTGGATTTTCGAGAAAAAAAAATTTCAAGCTAAAAGGAAACCATTAGGTGCATTTTATAGAGAATCTGATTTCGAATAAGAAAGAGTCAACCGCAACCGCGTAACTCGTACCCGTGAGAAAAAAATCGCAAAAATCTGTTTCGAATGCCATGATTTTTCGGAGTCATTTTTCCAAGGGAGGGTACTGTGGATTTTCGAGAAAAAAAAATTTCAAGCTAAAAGGAAACCATTAGGTGTATTTTATAGAGAATCTGATTTCGAATAAGAAAAAGTCAACCGCAACCGCGTAACTCGTACCCGTGAGAAAAAAATCGCAAAAATCTGTTTCGAATGCCATGATTTTTCGGAGTCATTTTTCCAAGGGAGGGTACTGTGGATTTTCGAGAAAAAAAAATTTCAAGCTAAAAGGAAACCATTAGGTGCATTTTATAGAGAATCAGATTTCGAATAAGAAAAAGTCAACCGCAACCGCGTAACTCGTACCCGTGAGAAAAAAATCGCAAAAAATCTGTTTCGAATGCCATGATTTTTCGGAGTCATTTTTGCAAGGGAGGGTACTGTGGATTTTCGAGAAAAAAAAATTTCAAGCTAAAAGGAAACCATTAGGTGCATTTTATAGAGAATCTGATTTCGAATAAGAAAGAGTCAACCGCAACCGCGTAACTCGTACCCGTGAGAACAAAATCGCAAAAATCTGTTTCGAATGCCATGATTTTTCGGAGTCATTTTTCCAAGGGAGGGTACTGTGGATTTTCGAGAAAAAAAAATTTCAAGCTAAAAGGAAACCATTAGGTGCATTTTATAGAGAATCTGATTTCGAATAAGGAAAAGTCAACCGCAACCGCGTAACTCGTACCCGTGAGAAAAAAAATCGCAAAAATCTGTTTCGAATGCCATGATTTTTCGGAGTCATTTTTCCAAGGGAGGGTACTGTGGATTTTCGAGAAAAAAAAATTTCAAGCTAAAAGGAAACCATTAGGTGCATTTTATAGAGAATCTGATTTCGAATAAGAAAAAGTCAACCGAAACCGCGTAACTCGTACCCGTGAGAAAAAAAATCGCAAAAATCTGTTTCGAATGCCATGATTTTTCGGAGTCATTTTTCCAAGGGAGGGTACTGTGGATTTTCGAGAAAAAAAAATTTCAAGCTAAAAGGAAACCATTAGGTGCATTTTATAGAGAATCAGATTTCGAACAAGAAAAAGTCAACAGCAACCGCGTAACTCGTACCCGTGAGAAAAAAATCGCAAAAATCTGTTTCGAATGCCATGATTTTTCGGAGTCATTTTTCCAAGGGAGGGTACTGTGGATTTTCGAGAAAAAAAAATTTCAAGCTAAAAGGAAACCATTAGGTGCATTTTATAGAGAATCTGATTTCGAATAAGAAAGAGTCAACCGCAACCGCGTAACTCGTACCCGTGAGAACAAAATCGCAAAAATCTGTTTCGAATGCCATGATTTTTCGGAGTCATTTTTCCAAGGGAGGGTACTGTGGATTTTCGAGAAAAAAAAATTTCAAGCTAAAAGGAAACCATTAGGTGCATTTTATAGAGAATCTGATTTCGAATAAGGAAAAGTCAACCGCAACCGCGTAACTCGTACCCGTGAGAAAAAAAATCGCAAAAATCTGTTTCGAATGCCATGATTTTTCGGAGTCATTTTTCCAAGGGAGGGTACTGTGGATTTTCGAGAAAAAAAAATTTCAAGCTAAAAGGAAACCATTAGGTGCATTTTATAGAGAATCTGATTTCGAATAAGGAAAAGTCAACCGCAACCGCGTAACTCGTACCCGTGAGAAAAAAAATCGCAAAAATCTGTTTCGAATGCCATGATTTTTCGGAGTCATTTTTCCAAGGGAGGGTACTGTGGATTTTCGAGAAAAAAAAATTTCAAGCTAAAAGGAAACCATTAGGTGCATTTTATAGAGAATCTGATTTCGAATAAGAAAAAGTCAACCGCAACCGCGTAACTCGTACCCGTGAGAAAAAAATCGCAAAAAATCTGTTTCGAATGCCATGATTTTTCGGAGTCATTTTTGCAAGGGAGGGTACTGTGGATTTTCGAGAAAAAAAAATTTCAAGCTAAAAGGAAACCATTAGGTGCATTTTATAGAGAATCTGATTTCGAATAAGAAAGAGTCAACCGCAACCGCGTAACTCGTACACGTGAGAACAAAATCGCAAAAATCTGTTTCGAATGCCATGATTTTTCGGAGTCATTTTTCCAAGGGAGGGTAATGTGGATTTTCGAGAAAAAAAAATTTCAAGCTAAAAGGAAACCATTAGGTGCATTTTATAGAGAATCTGATTTCGAATAAGAAAAAGTCAACCGCAACCGCGTAACTCGTACCCGTGAGAAAAAAATCGCAAAAATCTGTTTCGAATGCCATGATTTTTCGGAGTCATTTTTCCAAGGGAGGGTACTGTGGATTTTCGAGAAAAAAAAATTTCGAGCTAAAAGGAAACCATTAGGTGCATTTTATAGAGAATCTGATTTCGAATAAGAAAAAGTCAACCGCAACCGCGTAACTCGTACCCGTGAGAAAAAAATCGCAAAAATCTGTTTCGAATGCCATGATTTTTCGGAGTCATTTTTCCAAGGGAGGGTACTGTGGATTTTCGAGAAAAAAAAATTTCAAGCTAAAAGGAAACCATTAGGTGCATTTTATAGAGAATCTGATTTCGAATAAGAAAGAGTCAACCGCAACCGCGTAACTCGTACCCGTGAGAACAAAATCGCAAAAATCTGTTTCGAATGCCATGATTTTTCGGAGTCATTTTTCCAAGGGAGGGTACTGTGGATTTTCGAGAAAAAAAAATTTCAAGCTAAAAGGAAACCATTAGGTGCATTTTATAGAGAATCTGATTTCGAATATGAAAAAGTCAACCGCAACCGCGTAACTCGTACCCGTGAGAAAAAAATCGCAAAAATCTGTTTCGAATGCCATGATTTTTCGGAGTCATTTTTCCAAGGGAGGGTACTGTGGATTTTCGAGAAAAAAAAATTTCGAGCTAAAAGGAAACCATTAGGTGCATTTTATAGAGAATCTGATTTCGAATAAGAAAAAGTCAACCGCAACCGCGTAACTCGTACCCGTGAGAAAAAAATCGCAAAAATCTGTTTCGAATGCCATGATTTTTCGGAGTCATTTTTCCAAGGGAGGGTACTGTGGATTTTCGAGAAAAAAAAATTTCAAGCTAAAAGGAAACCATTAGGTGCATTTTATAGAGAATCTGATTTCGAATAAGAAAGAGTCAACCGCAACCGCGTAACTCGTACCCGTGAGAACAAAATCGCAAAAATCTGTTTCGAATGCCATGATTTTTCGGAGTCATTTTTCCAAGGGAGGGTACTGTGGATTTTCGAGAAAAAAAAATTTCAAGCTAAAAGGAAACCATTAGGTGCATTTTATAGAGAATCTGATTTCGAATAAGAAAAAGTCAACAGCAACCGCGTAACTCGTACCCGTGAGAAAAAAATCGCAAAAATCTGTTTCGAATGCCATGATTTTTCGGAGTCATTTTTCCAAGGGAGGGTACTGTGGATTTTCGAGAAAAAAAAATTTCAAGCTAAAAGGAAACCATTAGGTGTATTTTATAGAGAATCTGATTTCGAATAAGAAAAAGTCAACCGCAACCGCGTAACTCGTACCCGTGAGAAAAAAATCGCAAAAATCTGTTTCGAATGCCATGATTTTTCGGAGTCATTTTTCCAAGGGAGGGTACTGTGGATTTTCGAGAAAAAAAAATTTCAAGCTAAAAGGAAACCATTAGGTGCATTTTATAGAGAATCAGATTTCGAATAAGAAAAAGTCAACCGCAACCGCGTAACTCGTACCCGTGAGAAAAAAATCGCAAAAAATCTGTTTCGAATGCCATGATTTTTCGGAGTCATTTTTGCAAGGGAGGGTACTGTGGATTTTCGAGAAAAAAAAATTTCGAGCTAAAAGGAAACCATTAGGTGCATTTTATAGAGAATCTGATTTCGAATAAGAAAAAGTCAACCGCAACCGCGTAACTCGTACCCGTGAGAAAAAAATCGCAAAAATCTGTTTCGAATGCCATGATTTTTCGGAGTCATTTTTCCAAGGGAGGGTACTGTGGATTTTCGAGAAAAAAAAATTTCAAGCTAAAAGGAAACCATTAGGTGCATTTTATAGAGAATCTGATTTCGAATAAGAAAGAGTCAACCGCAACCGCGTAACTCGTACCCGTGAGAACAAAATCGCAAAAATCTGTTTCGAATGCCATGATTTTTCGGAGTCATTTTTCCAAGGGAGGGTACTGTGGATTTTCGAGAAAAAAAAATTTCAAGCTAAAAGGAAACCATTAGGTGCATTTTATAGAGAATCTGATTTCGAATAAGAAAGAGTCAACCGCAACCGCGTAACTCGTACCCGTGAGAACAAAATCGCAAAAATCTGTTTCGAATGCCATGATTTTTCGGAGTCATTTTTCCAAGGGAGGGTACTGTGGATTTTCGAGAAAAAAAAATTTCAAGCTAAAAGGAAACCATTAGGTGCATTTTATAGAGAATCTGATTTCGAATATGAAAAAGTCAACCGCAACCGCGTAACTCGTACCCGTGAGAAAAAAATCGCAAAAATCTGTTTCGAATGCCATGATTTTTCGGAGTCATTTTTCCAAGGGAGGGTACTGTGGATTTTCGAGAAAAAAAAATTTCGAGCTAAAAGGAAACCATTAGGTGCATTTTATAGAGAATCTGATTTCGAATAAGAAAAAGTCAACCGCAACCGCGTAACTCGTACCCGTGAGAAAAAAATCGCAAAAATCTGTTTCGAATGCCATGATTTTTCGGAGTCATTTTTCCAAGGGAGGGTACTGTGGATTTTCGAGAAAAAAAAATTTCAAGCTAAAAGGAAACCATTAGGTGCATTTTATAGAGAATCTGATTTCGAATAAGAAAGAGTCAACCGCAACCGCGTAACTCGTACCCGTGAGAACAAAATCGCAAAAATCTGTTTCGAATGCCATGATTTTTCGGAGTCATTTTTCCAAGGGAGGGTACTGTGGATTTTCGAGAAAAAAAAATTTCAAGCTAAAAGGAAACCATTAGGTGCATTTTATAGAGAATCTGATTTCGAATAAGAAAAAGTCAACAGCAACCGCGTAACTCGTACCCGTGAGAAAAAAATCGCAAAAATCTGTTTCGAATGCCATGATTTTTCGGAGTCATTTTTCCAAGGGAGGGTACTGTGGATTTTCGAGAAAAAAAAATTTCAAGCTAAAAGGAAACCATTAGGTGTATTTTATAGAGAATCTGATTTCGAATAAGAAAAAGTCAACCGCAACCGCGTAACTCGTACCCGTGAGAAAAAAATCGCAAAAATCTGTTTCGAATGCCATGATTTTTCGGAGTCATTTTTCCAAGGGAGGGTACTGTGGATTTTCGAGAAAAAAAAATTTCAAGCTAAAAGGAAACCATTAGGTGCATTTTATAGAGAATCAGATTTCGAATAAGAAAAAGTCAA
Organism: Pholcus phalangioides; assembly: GCF_987345545.1. Classification (NCBI taxonomy): domain Eukaryota; kingdom Metazoa; phylum Arthropoda; class Arachnida; order Araneae; family Pholcidae; genus Pholcus; species Pholcus phalangioides. The sequence goes on along the minus strand of NW_028301597.1, from coordinate 9,598,662 downwards.
CCGCAACCGCGTAACTCGTACCCGTGAGAAAAAAATCGCAAAAAATCTGTTTCGAATGCCATGATTTTTCGGAGTCATTTTTGCAAGGGAGGGTACTGTGGATTTTCGAGAAAAAAAAATTTCAAGCTAAAAGGAAACCATTAGGTGCATTTTATAGAGAATCTGATTTCGAATAAGAAAGAGTCAACCGCAACCGCGTAACTCGTACCCGTGAGAACAAAATCGCAAAAATCTGTTTCGAATGCCATGATTTTTCGGAGTCATTTTTCCAAGGGAGGGTACTGTGGATTTTCGAGAAAAAAAAATTTCAAGCTAAAAGGAAACCATTAGGTGCATTTTATAGAGAATCTGATTTCGAATAAGGAAAAGTCAACCGCAACCGCGTAACTCGTACCCGTGAGAAAAAAAATCGCAAAAATCTGTTTCGAATGCCATGATTTTTCGGAGTCATTTTTCCAAGGGAGGGTACTGTGGATTTTCGAGAAAAAAAAATTTCAAGCTAAAAGGAAACCATTAGGTGCATTTTATAGAGAATCAGATTTCGAATAAGAAAAAGTCAACCGCAACCGCGTAACTCGTACCCGTGAGAACAAAATCGCAAAAATCTGTTTCGAATGCCATGATTTTTCGGAGTCATTTTTCCAAGGGAGGGTACTGTGGATTTTCGAGAAAAAAAAATTTCAAGCTAAAAGGAAACCATTAGGTGCATTTTATAGAGAATCTGATTTCGAATAAGGAAAAGTCAACCGCAACCGCGTAACTCGTACCCGTGAGAAAAAAAATCGCAAAAATCTGTTTCGAATGCCATGATTTTTCGGAGTCATTTTTCCAAGGGAGGGTACTGTGGATTTTCGAGAAAAAAAAATTTCAAGCTAAAAGGAAACCATTAGGTGCATTTTATAGAGAATCTGATTTCGAATAAGAAAAAGTCAACCGAAACCGCGTAACTCGTACCCGTGAGAAAAAAATCGCAAAAAATCTGTTTCGAATGCCATGATTTTTCGGAGTCATTTTTGCAAGGGAGGGTACTGTGGATTTTCGAGAAAAAAAAATTTCAAGCTAAAAGGAAACCATTAGGTGCATTTTATAGAGAATCTGATTTCGAATAAGGAAAAGTCAACCGCAACCGCGTAACTCGTACCCGTGAGAAAAAAAATCGCAAAAATCTGTTTCGAATGCCATGATTTTTCGGAGTCATTTTTCCAAGGGAGGGTACTGTGGATTTTCGAGAAAAAAAAATTTCAAGCTAAAAGGAAACCATTAGGTGCATTTTATAGAGAATCAGATTTCGAACAAGAAAAAGTCAACAGCAACCGCGTAACTCGTACCCGTGAGAAAAAAATCGCAAAAATCTGTTTCGAATGCCATGATTTTTCGGAGTCATTTTTCCAAGGGAGGGTACTGTGGATTTTCGAGAAAAAAAAATTTCAAGCTAAAAGGAAACCATTAGGTGCATTTTATAGAGAATCTGATTTCGAATAAGAAAGAGTCAACCGCAACCGCGTAACTCGTACCCGTGAGAACAAAATCGCAAAAATCTGTTTCGAATGCCATGATTTTTCGGAGTCATTTTTCCAAGGGAGGGTACTGTGGATTTTCGAGAAAAAAAAATTTCAAGCTAAAAGGAAACCATTAGGTGCATTTTATAGAGAATCTGATTTCGAATAAGGAAAAGTCAACCGCAACCGCGTAACTCGTACCCGTGAGAAAAAAAATCGCAAAAATCTGTTTCGAATGCCATGATTTTTCGGAGTCATTTTTCCAAGGGAGGGTACTGTGGATTTTCGAGAAAAAAAAATTTCAAGCTAAAAGGAAACCATTAGGTGCATTTTATAGAGAATCTGATTTCGAATAAGGAAAAGTCAACCGCAACCGCGTAACTCGTACCCGTGAGAAAAAAAATCGCAAAAATCTGTTTTGAATGCCATGATTTTTCGGAGTCATTTTTCCAAGGGAGGGTACTGTGGATTTTCGAGAAAAAAAAATTTCAAGCTAAAAGGAAACCATTAGGTGCATTTTATAGAGAATCTGATTTCGAATAAGAAAAAGTCAACCGCAACCGCGTAACTCGTACCCGTGAGAAAAAAATCGCAAAAAATCTGTTTCGAATGCCATGATTTTTCGGAGTCATTTTTGCAAGGGAGGGTACTGTGGATTTTCGAGAAAAAAAATTTCAAGCTAAAAGGAAACCATTAGGTGCATTTTATAGAGAATCTGATTTCGAATAAGAAAGAGTCAACCGCAACCGCGTAACTCGTACCCGTGAGAACAAAATCGCAAAAATCTGTTTCGAATGCCATGATTTTTCGGAGTCATTTTTCCAAGGGAGGGTACTGTGGATTTTCGAGAAAAAAAAATTTCAAGCTAAAAGGAAACCATTAGGTGCATTTTATAGAGAATCTGATTTCGAATAAGGAAAAGTCAACCGCAACCGCGTAACTCGTACCCGTGAGAAAAAAAATCGCAAAAATCTGTTTCGAATGCCATGATTTTTCGGAGTCATTTTTCCAAGGGAGGGTACTGTGGATTTTCGAGAAAAAAAAATTTCAAGCTAAAAGGAAACCATTAGGTGCATTTTATAGAGAATCAGATTTCGAATAAGAAAAAGTCAACCGCAACCGCGTAACTCGTACCCGTGAGAACAAAATCGCAAAAATCTGTTTCGAATGCCATGATTTTTCGGAGTCATTTTTCCAAGGGAGGGTACTGTGGATTTTCGAGAAAAAAAAATTTCAAGCTAAAAGGAAACCATTAGGTGCATTTTATAGAGAATCTGATTTCGAATAAGAAAAAGTCAACCGAAACCGCGTAACTCGTACCCGTGAGAAAAAAATCGCAAAAAATCTGTTTCGAATGCCATGATTTTTCGGAGTCATTTTTGCAAGGGAGGGTACTGTGGATTTTCGAGAAAAAAAAATTTCAAGCTAAAAGGAAACCATTAGGTGCATTTTATAGAGAATCTGATTTCGAATAAGAAAGAGTCAACCGCAACCGCGTAACTCGTACCCGTGAGAACAAAATCGCAAAAATCTGTTTCGAATGCCATGATTTTTCGGAGTCATTTTTCCAAGGGAGGGTACTGTGGATTTTCGAGAAAAAAAAATTTCAAGCTAAAAGGAAACCATTAGGTGCATTTTATAGAGAATCTGATTTCGAATAAGGAAAAGTCAACCGCAACCGCGTAACTCGTACCCGTGAGAAAAAAAATCGCAAAAATCTGTTTCGAATGCCATGATTTTTCGGAGTCATTTTTCCAAGGGAGGGTACTGTGGATTTTCGAGAAAAAAAAATTTCAAGCTAAAAGGAAACCATTAGGTGCATTTTATAGAGAATCAGATTTCGAACAAGAAAAAGTCAACAGCAACCGCGTAACTCGTACCCGTGAGAAAAAAATCGCAAAAATCTGTTTCGAATGCCATGATTTTTCGGAGTCATTTTTCCAAGGGAGGGTACTGTGGATTTTCGAGAAAAAAAAATTTCAAGCTAAAAGGAAACCATTAGGTGCATTTTATAGAGAATCTGATTTCGAATAAGAAAAAGTCAACCGAAACCGCGTAACTCGTACCCGTGAGAAAAAAATCGCAAAAAATCTGTTTCGAATGCCATGATTTTTCGGAGTCATTTTTGCAAGGGAGGGTACTGTGGATTTTCGAGAAAAAAAAATTTCAAGCTAAAAGGAAACCATTAGGTGCATTTTATAGAGAATCTGATTTCGAATAAGGAAAAGTCAACCGCAACCGCGTAACTCGTACCCGTGAGAAAAAAAATCGCAAAAATCTGTTTCGAATGCCATGATTTTTCGGAGTCATTTTTCCAAGGGAGGGTACTGTGGATTTTCGAGAAAAAAAAATTTCAAGCTAAAAGGAAACCATTAGGTGCATTTTATAGAGAATCAGATTTCGAACAAGAAAAAGTCAACAGCAACCGCGTAACTCGTACCCGTGAGAAAAAAATCGCAAAAATCTGTTTCGAATGCCATGATTTTTCGGAGTCATTTTTCCAAGGGAGGGTACTGTGGATTTTCGAGAAAAAAAAATTTCAAGCTAAAAGGAAACCATTAGGTGCATTTTATAGAGAATCTGATTTCGAATAAGAAAGAGTCAACCGCAACCGCGTAACTCGTACCCGTGAGAACAAAATCGCAAAAATCTGTTTCGAATGCCATGATTTTTCGGAGTCATTTTTCCAAGGGAGGGTACTGTGGATTTTCGAGAAAAAAAAATTTCAAGCTAAAAGGAAACCATTAGGTGCATTTTATAGAGAATCTGATTTCGAATAAGGAAAAGTCAACCGCAACCGCGTAACTCGTACCCGTGAGAAAAAAAATCGCAAAAATCTGTTTCGAATGCCATGATTTTTCGGAGTCATTTTTCCAAGGGAGGGTACTGTGGATTTTCGAGAAAAAAAAATTTCAAGCTAAAAGGAAACCATTAGGTGCATTTTATAGAGAATCTGATTTCGAATAAGGAAAAGTCAACCGCAACCGCGTAACTCGTACCCGTGAGAAAAAAAATCGCAAAAATCTGTTTTGAATGCCATGATTTTTCGGAGTCATTTTTCCAAGGGAGGGTACTGTGGATTTTCGAGAAAAAAAAATTTCAAGCTAAAAGGAAACCATTAGGTGCATTTTATAGAGAATCTGATTTCGAATAAGAAAAAGTCAACCGCAACCGCGTAACTCGTACCCGTGAGAAAAAAATCGCAAAAAATCTGTTTCGAATGCCATGATTTTTCGGAGTCATTTTTGCAAGGGAGGGTACTGTGGATTTTCGAGAAAAAAAAATTTCAAGCTAAAAGGAAACCATTAGGTGCATTTTATAGAGAATCTGATTTCGAATAAGAAAGAGTCAACCGCAACCGCGTAACTCGTACCCGTGAGAACAAAATCGCAAAAATCTGTTTCGAATGCCATGATTTTTCGGAGTCATTTTTCCAAGGGAGGGTACTGTGGATTTTCGAGAAAAAAAAATTTCAAGCTAAAAGGAAACCATTAGGTGCATTTTATAGAGAATCTGATTTCGAATAAGGAAAAGTCAACCGCAACCGCGTAACTCGTACCCGTGAGAAAAAAAATCGCAAAAATCTGTTTCGAATGCCATGATTTTTCGGAGTCATTTTTCCAAGGGAGGGTACTGTGGATTTTCGAGAAAAAAAAATTTCAAGCTAAAAGGAAACCATTAGGTGCATTTTATAGAGAATCAGATTTCGAATAAGAAAAAGTCAACCGCAACCGCGTAACTCGTACCCGTGAGAACAAAATCGCAAAAATCTGTTTCGAATGCCATGATTTTTCGGAGTCATTTTTCCAAGGGAGGGTACTGTGGATTTTCGAGAAAAAAAAATTTCAAGCTAAAAGGAAACCATTAGGTGCATTTTATAGAGAATCTGATTTCGAATAAGGAAAAGTCAACCGCAACCGCGTAACTCGTACCCGTGAGAAAAAAAATCGCAAAAATCTGTTTCGAATGCCATGATTTTTCGGAGTCATTTTTCCAAGGGAGGGTACTGTGGATTTTCGAGAAAAAAAAATTTCAAGCTAAAAGGAAACCATTAGGTGCATTTTATAGAGAATCTGATTTCGAATAAGAAAAAGTCAACCGAAACCGCGTAACTCGTACCCGTGAGAAAAAAATCGCAAAAAATCTGTTTCGAATGCCATGATTTTTCGGAGTCATTTTTGCAAGGGAGGGTACTGTGGATTTTCGAGAAAAAAAAATTTCAAGCTAAAAGGAAACCATTAGGTGCATTTTATAGAGAATCTGATTTCGAATAAGAAAGAGTCAACCGCAACCGCGTAACTCGTACCCGTGAGAACAAAATCGCAAAAATCTGTTTCGAATGCCATGATTTTTCGGAGTCATTTTTCCAAGGGAGGGTACTGTGGATTTTCGAGAAAAAAAAATTTCAAGCTAAAAGGAAACCATTAGGTGCATTTTATAGAGAATCTGATTTCGAATAAGGAAAAGTCAACCGCAACCGCGTAACTCGTACCCGTGAGAAAAAAAATCGCAAAAATCTGTTTCGAATGCCATGATTTTTCGGAGTCATTTTTCCAAGGGAGGGTACTGTGGATTTTCGAGAAAAAAAAATTTCAAGCTAAAAGGAAACCATTAGGTGCATTTTATAGAGAATCTGATTTCGAATAAGAAAAAGTCAACCGAAACCGCGTAACTCGTACCCGTGAGAAAAAAATCGCAAAAAATCTGTTTCGAATGCCATGATTTTTCGGAGTCATTTTTGCAAGGGAGGGTACTGTGGATTTTCGAGAAAAAAAAATTTCAAGCTAAAAGGAAACCATTAGGTGCATTTTATAGAGAATCTGATTTCGAATAAGAAAGAGTCAACCGCAACCGCGTAACTCGTACCCGTGAGAACAAAATCGCAAAAATCTGTTTCGAATGCCATGATTTTTCGGAGTCATTTTTCCAAGGGAGGGTACTGTGGATTTTCGAGAAAAAAAAATTTCAAGCTAAAAGGAAACCATTAGGTGCATTTTATAGAGAATCTGATTTCGAATAAGGAAAAGTCAACCGCAACCGCGTAACTCGTACCCGTGAGAAAAAAAATCGCAAAAATCTGTTTCGAATGCCATGATTTTTCGGAGTCATTTTTCCAAGGGAGGGTACTGTGGATTTTCGAGAAAAAAAAATTTCAAGCTAAAAGGAAACCATTAGGTGCATTTTATAGAGAATCAGATTTCGAACAAGAAAAAGTCAACAGCAACCGCGTAACTCGTACCCGTGAGAAAAAAATCGCAAAAATCTGTTTCGAATGCCATGATTTTTCGGAGTCATTTTTCCAAGGGAGGGTACTGTGGATTTTCGAGAAAAAAAAATTTCAAGCTAAAAGGAAACCATTAGGTGCATTTTATAGAGAATCTGATTTCGAATAAGAAAGAGTCAACCGCAACCGCGTAACTCGTACCCGTGAGAACAAAATCGCAAAAATCTGTTTCGAATGCCATGATTTTTCGGAGTCATTTTTCCAAGGGAGGGTACTGTGGATTTTCGAGAAAAAAAAATTTCAAGCTAAAAGGAAACCATTAGGTGCATTTTATAGAGAATCAGATTTCGAACAAGAAAAAGTCAACAGCAACCGCGTAACTCGTACCCGTGAGAAAAAAATCGCAAAAATCTGTTTCGAATGCCATGATTTTTCGGAGTCATTTTTCCAAGGGAGGGTACTGTGGATTTTCGAGAAAAAAAAATTTCAAGCTAAAAGGAAACCATTAGGTGCATTTTATAGAGAATCAGATTTCGAATAAGAAAAAGTCAACCGCAACCGCGTAACTCGTACCCGTGAGAAAAAAAATCGCAAAAATCTGTTTCGAATGCCATGATTTTTCGGAGTCATTCTTCCAAGGGAGGGTACTGTGGATTTTCGAGAAAAAAAAATTTCAAGCTAAAAGGAAACCATTAGGTGCATTTTATAGAGAATCTGATTTCGAATAAGAAAGAGTCAACCGCAACCGCGTAACTCGTACCCGTGAGAACAAAATCGCAAAAATCTGTTTCGAATGCCATGATTTTTCGGAGTCATTTTTGCAAGGGAGGGTACTGTGGATTTTCGAGAAAAAAAAATTTCAAGCTAAAAGGAAACCATTAGGTGCATTTTATAGAGAATCTGATTTCGAATAAGAAAGAGTCAACCGCAACCGCGTAACTCGTACCCGTGAGAACAAAATCGCAAAAATCTGTTTCGAATGCCATGATTTTTCGGAGTCATTTTTCCAAGGGAGGGTACTGTGGATTTTCGAGAAAAAAAAATTTCAAGCTAAAAGGAAACCATTAGGTGCATTTTATAGAGAATCTGATTTCGAATAAGGAAAAGTCAACCGCAACCGCGTAACTCGTACCCGTGAGAAAAAAAATCGCAAAAATCTGTTTCGAATGCCATGATTTTTCGGAGTCATTTTTCCAAGGGAGGGTACTGTGGATTTTCGAGAAAAAAAAATTTCAAGCTAAAAGGAAACCATTAGGTGCATTTTATAGAGAATCTGATTTCGAATAAGAAAAAGTCAACCGCAACCGCGTAACTCGTACCCGTGAGAAAAAAATCGCAAAAAATCTGTTTCGAATGCCATGATTTTTCGGAGTCATTTTTGCAAGGGAGGGTACTGTGGATTTTCGAGAAAAAAAAATTTCAAGCTAAAAGGAAACCATTAGGTGCATTTTATAGAGAATCTGATTTCGAATAAGAAAGAGTCAACCGCAACCGCGTAACTCGTACCCGTGAGAACAAAATCGCAAAAATCTGTTTCGAATGCCATGATTTTTCGGAGTCATTTTTCCAAGGGAGGGTACTGTGGATTTTCGAGAAAAAAAAATTTCAAGCTAAAAGGAAACCATTAGGTGCATTTTATAGAGAATCTGATTTCGAATAAGGAAAAGTCAACCGCAACCGCGTAACTCGTACCCGTGAGAAAAAAAATCGCAAAAATCTGTTTCGAATGCCATGATTTTTCGGAGTCATTTTTCCAAGGGAGGGTACTGTGGATTTTCGAGAAAAAAAAATTTCAAGCTAAAAGGAAACCATTAGGTGCATTTTATAGAGAATCAGATTTCGAACAAGAAAAAGTCAACAGCAACCGCGTAACTCGTACCCGTGAGAAAAAAATCGCAAAAATCTGTTTCGAATGCCATGATTTTTCGGAGTCATTTTTCCAAGGGAGGGTACTGTGGATTTTCGGGAAAAAAAAATTTCAAGCTAAAAGGAAACCATTAGGTGCATTTTATAGAGAATCTGATTTCGAATAAGAAAGAGTCAACCGCAACCGCGTAACTCGTACCCGTGAGAACAAAATCGCAAAAATCTGTTTCGAATGCCATGATTTTTCGGAGTCATTTTTCCAAGGGAGGGTACTGTGGATTTTCGAGAAAAAAAAATTTCAAGCTAAAAGGAAACCATTAGGTGCATTTTATAGAGAATCTGATTTCGAATAAGAAAAAGTCAACCGCAACCGCGTAACTCGTACCCGTGAGAAAAAAATCGCAAAAAATCTGTTTCGAATGCCATGATTTTTCGGAGTCATTTTTGCAAGGGAGGGTACTGTGGATTTTCGAGAAAAAAAAATTTCAAGCTAAAAGGAAACCATTAGGTGCATTTTATAGAGAATCTGATTTCGAATAAGAAAGAGTCAACCGCAACCGCGTAACTCGTACCCGTGAGAACAAAATCGCAAAAATCTGTTTCGAATGCCATGATTTTTCGGAGTCATTTTTCCAAGGGAGGGTACTGTGGATTTTCGAGAAAAAAAAATTTCAAGCTAAAAGGAAACCATTAGGTGCATTTTATAGAGAATCTGATTTCGAATAAGGAAAAGTCAACCGCAACCGCGTAACTCGTACCCGTGAGAAAAAAAATCGCAAAAATCTGTTTCGAATGCCATGATTTTTCGGAGTCATTTTTCCAAGGGAGGGTACTGTGGATTTTCGAGAAAAAAAAATTTCAAGCTAAAAGGAAACCATTAGGTGCATTTTATAGAGAATCAGATTTCGAATAAGAAAAAGTCAACCGCAACCGCGTAACTCGTACCCGTGAGAACAAAATCGCAAAAATCTGTTTCGAATGCCATGATTTTTCGGAGTCATTTTTCCAAGGGAGGGTACTGTGGATTTTCGAGAAAAAAAAATTTCAAGCTAAAAGGAAACCATTAGGTGCATTTTATAGAGAATCTGATTTCGAATAAGGAAAAGTCAACCGCAACCGCGTAACTCGTACCCGTGAGAAAAAAAATCGCAAAAATCTGTTTCGAATGCCATGATTTTTCGGAGTCATTTTTCCAAGGGAGGGTACTGTGGATTTTCGAGAAAAAAAAATTTCAAGCTAAAAGGAAACCATTAGGTGCATTTTATAGAGAATCTGATTTCGAATAAGAAAAAGTCAACCGAAACCGCGTAACTCGTACCCGTGAGAAAAAAATCGCAAAAAATCTGTTTCGAATGCCATGATTTTTCGGAGTCATTTTTGCAAGGGAGGGTACTGTGGATTTTCGAGAAAAAAAAATTTCAAGCTAAAAGGAAACCATTAGGTGCATTTTATAGAGAATCTGATTTCGAATAAGAAAGAGTCAACCGCAACCGCGTAACTCGTACCCGTGAGAACAAAATCGCAAAAATCTGTTTCGAATGCCATGATTTTTCGGAGTCATTTTTCCAAGGGAGGGTACTGTGGATTTTCGAGAAAAAAAAATTTCAAGCTAAAAGGAAACCATTAGGTGCATTTTATAGAGAATCTGATTTCGAATAAGGAAAAGTCAACCGCAACCGCGTAACTCGTACCCGTGAGAAAAAAAATCGCAAAAATCTGTTTCGAATGCCATGATTTTTCGGAGTCATTTTTCCAAGGGAGGGTACTGTGGATTTTCGAGAAAAAAAAATTTCAAGCTAAAAGGAAACCATTAGGTGCATTTTATAGAGAATCAGATTTCGAACAAGAAAAAGTCAACAGCAACCGCGTAACTCGTACCCGTGAGAAAAAAATCGCAAAAATCTGTTTCGAATGCCATGATTTTTCGGAGTCATTTTTCCAAGGGAGGGTACTGTGGATTTTCGAGAAAAAAAAATTTCAAGCTAAAAGGAAACCATTAGGTGCATTTTATAGAGAATCTGATTTCGAATAAGGAAAAGTCAACCGCAACCGCGTAACTCGTACCCGTGAGAAAAAAAATCGCAAAAAATCTGTTTCGAATGCCATGATTTTTCGGAGTCATTTTTCCAAGGGAGGGTACTGTGGATTTTCGAGAAAAAAAAATTTCAAGCTAAAAGGAAACCATTAGGTGCATTTTATAGAGAATCAGATTTCGAACAAGAAAAAGTCAACAGCAACCGCGTAACTCGTACCCGTGAGAAAAAAATCGCAAAAATCTGTTTCGAATGCCATGATTTTTCGGAGTCATTTTTCCAAGGGAGGGTACTGTGGATTTTCGAGAAAAAAAAATTTCAAGCTAAAAGGAAACCATTAGGTGCATTTTATAGAGAATCTGATTTCGAATAAGAAAGAGTCAACCGCAACCGCGTAACTCGTACCCGTGAGAACAAAATCGCAAAAATCTGTTTCGAATGCCATGATTTTTCGGAGTCATTTTTCCAAGGGAGGGTACTGTGGATTTTCGAGAAAAAAAAATTTCAAGCTAAAAGGAAACCATTAGGTGCATTTTATAGAGAATCTGATTTCGAATAAGAAAAAGTCAACCGCAACCGCGTAACTCGTACCCGTGAGAAAAAAATCGCAAAAAATCTGTTTCGAATGCCATGATTTTTCGGAGTCATTTTTGCAAGGGAGGGTACTGTGGATTTTCGAGAAAAAAAAATTTCAAGCTAAAAGGAAACCATTAGGTGCATTTTATAGAGAATCTGATTTCGAATAAGAAAGAGTCAACCGCAACCGCGTAACTCGTACCCGTGAGAACAAAATCGCAAAAATCTGTTTCGAATGCCATGATTTTTCGGAGTCATTTTTCCAAGGGAGGGTACTGTGGATTTTCGAGAAAAAAAAATTTCAAGCTAAAAGGAAACCATTAGGTGCATTTTATAGAGAATCTGATTTCGAATAAGGAAAAGTCAACCGCAACCGCGTAACTCGTACCCGTGAGAAAAAAAATCGCAAAAATCTGTTTCGAATGCCATGATTTTTCGGAGTCATTTTTCCAAGGGAGGGTACTGTGGATTTTCGAGAAAAAAAAATTTCAAGCTAAAAGGAAACCATTAGGTGCATTTTATAGAGAATCAGATTTCGAATAAGAAAAAGTCAACCGCAACCGCGTAACTCGTACCCGTGAGAACAAAATCGCAAAAATCTGTTTCGAATGCCATGATTTTTCGGAGTCATTTTTCCAAGGGAGGGTACTGTGGATTTTCGAGAAAAAAAAATTTCAAGCTAAAAGGAAACCATTAGGTGCATTTTATAGAGAATCTGATTTCGAATAAGGAAAAGTCAACCGCAACCGCGTAACTCGTACCCGTGAGAAAAAAAATCGCAAAAATCTGTTTCGAATGCCATGATTTTTCGGAGTCATTTTTCCAAGGGAGGGTACTGTGGATTTTCGAGAAAAAAAAATTTCAAGCTAAAAGGAAACCATTAGGTGCATTTTATAGAGAATCTGATTTCGAATAAGAAAAAGTCAACCGAAACCGCGTAACTCGTACCCGTGAGAAAAAAATCGCAAAAAATCTGTTTCGAATGCCATGATTTTTCGGAGTCATTTTTGCAAGGGAGGGTACTGTGGATTTTCGAGAAAAAAAAATTTCAAGCTAAAAGGAAACCATTAGGTGCATTTTATAGAGAATCTGATTTCGAATAAGAAAGAGTCAACCGCAACCGCGTAACTCGTACCCGTGAGAACAAAATCGCAAAAATCTGTTTCGAATGCCATGATTTTACGGAGTCATTTTTCCAAGGGAGGGTACTGTGGATTTTCGAGAAAAAAAAATTTCAAGCTAAAAGGAAACCATTAGGTGCATTTTATAGAGAATCTGATTTCGAATAAGAAAAAGTCAACCGCAACCGCGTAACTCGTACCCGTGAGAAAAAAATCGCAAAAAATCTGTTTCGAATGCCATGATTTTTCGGAGTCATTTTTGCAAGGGAGGGTACTGTGGATTTTCGAGAAAAAAAAATTTCAAGCTAAAAGGAAACCATTAGGTGCATTTTATAGAGAATCTGATTTCGAATAAGAAAGAGTCAACCGCAACCGCGTAACTCGTACCCGTGAGAACAAAATCGCAAAAATCTGTTTCGAATGCCATGATTTTTCGGAGTCATTTTTCCAAGGGAGGGTACTGTGGATTTTCGAGAAAAAAAAATTTCAAGCTAAAAGGAAACCATTAGGTGCATTTTATAGAGAATCTGATTTCGAATAAGAAAGAGTCAACCGCAACCGCGTAACTCGTACCCGTGAGAACAAAATCGCAAAAATCTGTTTCGAATGCCATGATTTTTCGGAGTCATTTTTCCAAGGGAGGGTACTGTGGATTTTCGAGAAAAAAAAATTTCAAGCTAAAAGGAAACCATTAGGTGCATTTTATAGAGAATCTGATTTCGAATAAGGAAAAGTCAACCGCAACCGCGTAACTCGTACCCGTGAGAAAAAAATCGCAAAAATCTGTTTCGAATGCCATGATTTTTCGGAGTCATTTTTCCAAGGGAGGGTACTGTGGATTTTCGAGAAAAAAAAATTTCAAGCTAAAAGGAAACCATTAGGTGCATTTTATAGAGAATCAGATTTCGAACAAGAAAAAGTCAACAGCAACCGCGTAACTCGTACCCGTGAGAAAAAAATCGCAAAAATCTGTTTCGAATGCCATGATTTTTCGGAGTCATTTTTCCAAGGGAGGGTACTGTGGATTTTCGAGAAAAAAAAATTTCAAGCTAAAAGGAAACCATTAGGTGCATTTTATAGAGAATCAGATTTCGAATAAGAAAAAGTCAACCGCAACCGCGTAACTCGTACCCGTGAGAAAAAAAATCGCAAAAATCTGTTTCGAATGCCATGATTTTTCGGAGTCATTCTTCCAAGGGAGGGTACTGTGGATTTTCGAGAAAAAAAAATTTCAAGCTAAAAGGAAACCATTAGGTGCATTTTATAGAGAATCTGATTTCGAATAAGAAAGAGTCAACCGCAACCGCGTAACTCGTACCCGTGAGAACAAAATCGCAAAAATCTGTTTCGAATGCCATGATTTTTCGGAGTCATTTTTGCAAGGGAGGGTACTGTGGATTTTCGAGAAAAAAAAATTTCAAGCTAAAAGGAAACCATTAGGTGCATTTTATAGAGAATCTGATTTCGAATAAGAAAGAGTCAACCGCAACCGCGTAACTCGTACCCGTGAGAACAAAATCGCAAAAATCTGTTTCGAATGCCATGATTTTTCGGAGTCATTTTTCCAAGGGAGGGTACTGTGGATTTTCGAGAAAAAAAAATTTCAAGCTAAAAGGAAACCATTAGGTGCATTTTATAGAGAATCTGATTTCGAATAAGGAAAAGTCAACCGCAACCGCGTAACTCGTACCCGTGAGAAAAAAAATCGCAAAAATCTGTTTCGAATGCCATGATTTTTCGGAGTCATTTTTCCAAGGGAGGGTACTGTGGATTTTCGAGAAAAAAAAATTTCAAGCTAAAAGGAAACCATTAGGTGCATTTTATAGAGAATCTGATTTCGAATAAGAAAAAGTCAACCGCAACCGCGTAACTCGTACCCGTGAGAAAAAAATCGCAAAAAAATCTGTTTCGAATGCCATGATTTTTCGGAGTCATTTTTGCAAGGGAGGGTACTGTGGATTTTCGAGAAAAAAAAATTTCAAGCTAAAAGGAAACCATTAGGTGCATTTTATAGAGAATCTGATTTCGAATAAGAAAGAGTCAACCGCAACCGCGTAACTCGTACCCGTGAGAAAAAAAATCGCAAAAATCTGTTTCGAATGCCATGATTTTTCGGAGTCATTTTTCCAAGGGAGGGTACTGTGGATTTTCGAGAAAAAAAAATTTCAAGCTAAAAGGAAACCATTAGGTGCATTTTATAGAGAATCAGATTTCGAACAAGAAAAAGTCAACAGCAACCGCGTAACTCGTACCCGTGAGAAAAAAATCGCAAAAATCTGTTTCGAATGCCATGATTTTTCGGAGTCATTTTTCCAAGGGAGGGTACTGTGGATTTTCGAGAAAAAAAAATTTCAAGCTAAAAGGAAACCATTAGGTGCATTTTATAGAGAATCTGATTTCGAATAAGAAAGAGTCAACCGCAACCGCGTAACTCGTACCCGTGAGAACAAAATCGCAAAAATCTGTTTCGAATGCCATGATTTTTCGGAGTCATTTTTGCAAGGGAGGGTACTGTGGATTTTCGAGAAAAAAAAATTTCAAGCTAAAAGGAAACCATTAGGTGCATTTTATAGAGAATCTGATTTCGAATAAGGAAAAGTCAACCGCAACCGCGTAACTCGTACCCGTGAGAAAAAAATCGCAAAAATCTGTTTCGAATGCCATGATTTTTCGGAGTCATTTTTTAAAGGGAGGGTACTGTGGATTTTCGAGAAAAAAAAATTTCAAGCTAAAAGGAAACCATTAGGTGCATTTTATAGAGAATCTGATTTCGAATAAGAAAAAGTCAACCGCAACCGCGTAACTCGTACCCGTGAGAAAAAAATCGGAAAAATCTGTTTCGAATGCCATGATTTTTCGGAGTCATTTTTCCAAGGCAGGGTACTGTGGATTTTCGAGAAAAAAAAATTTCGAGCTAAAAGGAAACCATTAGGTGCATTTTATTGAGAATCTGATTTCGAATAAGAAAAAGTCAACCGCAACCGCGTAACTCGTACCCGTGAGAAAAAAATCGCAAAAATCTGTTTCGAATGCCATGATTTTTCGGAGTCATTTTTCCAAGGGAGGGCACTGTGGATTTTCGAGAAAAAAAAATTTCAAGCTAAAAGGAAACCATTAGGTGCATTTTATAGAGAATCTGATTTCGAATAAGAAAGAGTCAACCGCAACCGCGTAACTCGTACCCGTGAGAACAAAATCGCAAAAATCTGTTTCGAATGCCATGATTTTTCGGAGTCATTTTTCCAAGGGAGGGTACTGTGGATTTTCGAGAAAAAAAAATTTCAAGCTAAAAGGAAACCATTAGGTGCATTTTATAGAGAATCTGATTTCGAATAAGGAAAAGTCAACCGCAACCGCGTAACTCGTACCCGTGAGAAAAAAATCGCAAAAATCTGTTTCGAATGCCATGATTTTTCGGAGTCATTTTTCCAAGGGAGGGTACTGTGGATTTTCGAGAAAAAAAAATTTCAAGCTAAAAGGAAACCATTAGGTGCATTTTATAGAGAATCAGATTTCGAACAAGAAAAAGTCAACAGCAACCGCGTAACACGTACCCGTGAGAAAAAAATCGCAAAAATCTGTTTCGAATGCCATGATTTTTCGGAGTCATTTTTCCAAGGGAGGGTACTGTGGATTTTCGAGAAAAAAAAATTTCAAGCTAAAAGGAAACCATTAGGTGCATTTTATAGAGAATCAGATTTCGAATAAGAAAAAGTCAACCGCAACCGCGTAACTCGTACCCGTGAGAAAAAAAATCGCAAAAATCTGTTTCGAATGCCATGATTTTTCGGAGTCATTCTTCCAAGGGAGGGTACTGTGGATTTTCGAGAAAAAAAAATTTCAAGCTAAAAGGAAACCATTAGGTGCATTTTATAGAGAATCTGATTTCGAATAAGAAAGAGTCAACCGCAACCGCGTAACTCGTACCCGTGAGAACAAAATCGCAAAAATCTGTTTCGAATGCCATGATTTTTCGGAGTCATTTTTGCAAGGGAGGGTACTGTGGATTTTCGAGAAAAAAAAATTTCAAGCTAAAAGGAAACCATTAGGTGCATTTTATAGAGAATCTGATTTCGAATAAGAAAGAGTCAACCGCAACCGCGTAACTCGTACCCGTGAGAACAAAATCGCAAAAATCTGTTTCGAATGCCATGATTTTTCGGAGTCATTTTTCCAAGGGAGGGTACTGTGGATTTTCGAGAAAAAAAAATTTCAAGCTAAAAGGAAACCATTAGGTGCATTTTATAGAGAATCTGATTTCGAATAAGGAAAAGTCAACCGCAACCGCGTAACTCGTACCCGTGAGAAAAAAAATCGCAAAAATCTGTTTCGAATGCCATGATTTTTCGGAGTCATTTTTCCAAGGGAGGGTACTGTGGATTTTCGAGAAAAAAAAATTTCAAGCTAAAAGGAAACCATTAGGTGCATTTTATAGAGAATCTGATTTCGAATAAGAAAAAGTCAACCGCAACCGCGTAACTCGTACCCGTGAGAAAAAAATCGCAAAAAATCTGTTTCGAATGCCATGATTTTTCGGAGTCATTTTTGCAAGGGAGGGTACTGTGGATTTTCGAGAAAAAAAAATTTCAAGCTAAAAGGAAACCATTAGGTGCATTTTATAGAGAATCTGATTTCGAATAAGAAAGAGTCAACCGCAACCGCGTAACTCGTACCCGTGAGAACAAAATCGCAAAAATCTGTTTCGAATGCCATGATTTTTCGGAGTCATTTTTCCAAGGGAGGGTACTGTGGATTTTCGAGAAAAAAAAATTTCAAGCTAAAAGGAAACCATTAGGTGCATTTTATAGAGAATCTGATTTCGAATAAGGAAAAGTCAACCGCAACCGCGTAACTCGTACCCGTGAGAAAAAAAATCGCAAAAATCTGTTTCGAATGCCATGATTTTTCGGAGTCATTTTTCCAAGGGAGGGTACTGTGGATTTTCGAGAAAAAAAAATTTCAAGCTAAAAGGAAACCATTAGGTGCATTTTATAGAGAATCAGATTTCGAACAAGAAAAAGTCAACAGCAACCGCGTAACTCGTACCCGTGAGAAAAAAATCGCAAAAATCTGTTTCGAATGCCATGATTTTTCGGAGTCATTTTTCCAAGGGAGGGTACTGTGGATTTTCGAGAAAAAAAAATTTCAAGCTAAAAGGAAACCATTAGGTGCATTTTATAGAGAATCTGATTTCGAATAAGAAAGAGTCAACCGCAACCGCGTAACTCGTACCCGTGAGAACAAAATCGCAAAAATCTGTTTCGAATGCCATGATTTTTCGGAGTCATTTTTCCAAGGGAGGGTACTGTGGATTTTCGAGAAAAAAAAATTTCAAGCTAAAAGGAAACCATTAGGTGCATTTTATAGAGAATCTGATTTCGAATAAGGAAAAGTCAACCGCAACCGCGTAACTCGTACCCGTGAGAAAAAAAATCGCAAAAATCTGTTTCGAATGCCATGATTTTTCGGAGTCATTTTTTAAAGGGAGGGTACTGTGGATTTTCGAGAAAAAAAAATTTCAAGCTAAAAGGAAACCATTAGGTGCATTTTATAGAGAATCTGATTTCGAATAAGAAAAAGTCAACCGCAACCGCGTAACTCGTACCCGTGAGAAAAAAATCGGAAAAATCTGTTTCGAATGCCATGATTTTTCGGAGTCATTTTTCCAAGGCAGGGTACTGTGGATTTTCGAGAAAAAAAAATTTCGAGCTAAAAGGAAACCATTAGGTGCATTTTATTGAGAATCTGATTTCGAATAAGAAAAAGTCAACCGCAACCGCGTAACTCGTACCCGTGAGAAAAAAATCGCAAAAATCTGTTTCGAATGCCATGATTTTTCGGAGTCATTTTTCCAAGGGAGGGCACTGTGGATTTTCGAGAAAAAAAAATTTCAAGCTAAAAGGAAACCATTAGGTGCATTTTATAGAGAATCTGATTTCGAATAAGAAAAAGTCAACCGCAACCGCGTAACTCGTACCCGTGAGAAAAAAATCGCAAAAATCTGTTTCGAATGCCATGATTTTTCGGAGTCATTTTTCCAAGGGAGGGTACTGTGGATTTTCGAGAAAAAAAAATTTCAAGCTAAAAGGAAACCATTAGGTGCATTTTATAGAGAATCAGATTTCGAACAAGAAAAAGTCAACAGCAACCGCGTAACACGTACCCGTGAGAAAAAAATCGCAAAAATCTGTTTCGAATGCCATGATTTTTCGGAGTCATTTTTCCAAGGGAGGGTACTGTGGATTTTCGAGAAAAAAAAATTTCAAGCTAAAAGGAAACCATTAGGTGCATTTTATAGAGAATCAGATTTCGAATAAGAAAAAGTCAACCGCAACCGCGTAACTCGTACCCGTGAGAAAAAAAATCGCAAAAATCTGTTTCGAATGCCATGATTTTTCGGAGTCATTCTTCCAAGGGAGGGTACTGTGGATTTTCGAGAAAAAAAAATTTCAAGCTAAAAGGAAACCATTAGGTGCATTTTATAGAGAATCTGATTTCGAATAAGAAAGAGTCAACCGCAACCGCGTAACTCGTACCCGTGAGAACAAAATCGCAAAAATCTGTTTCGAATGCCATGATTTTTCGGAGTCATTTTTGCAAGGGAGGGTACTGTGGATTTTCGAGAAAAAAAAATTTCAAGCTAAAAGGAAACCATTAGGTGCATTTTATAGAGAATCTGATTTCGAATAAGAAAGAGTCAACCGCAACCGCGTAACTCGTACCCGTGAGAACAAAATCGCAAAAATCTGTTTCGAATGCCATGATTTTTCGGAGTCATTTTTCCAAGGGAGGGTACTGTGGATTTTCGAGAAAAAAAAATTTCAAGCTAAAAGGAAACCATTAGGTGCATTTTATAGAGAATCTGATTTCGAATAAGGAAAAGTCAACCGCAACCGCGTAACTCGTACCCGTGAGAAAAAAAATCGCAAAAATCTGTTTCGAATGCCATGATTTTTCGGAGTCATTTTTCCAAGGGAGGGTACTGTGGATTTTCGAGAAAAAAAAATTTCAAGCTAAAAGGAAACCATTAGGTGCATTTTATAGAGAATCTGATTTCGAATAAGAAAAAGTCAACCGCAACCGCGTAACTCGTACCCGTGAGAAAAAAATCGCAAAAAATCTGTTTCGAATGCCATGATTTTTCGGAGTCATTTTTGCAAGGGAGGGTACTGTGGATTTTCGAGAAAAAAAAATTTCAAGCTAAAAGGAAACCATTAGGTGCATTTTATAGAGAATCTGATTTCGAATAAGAAAGAGTCAACCGCAACCGCGTAACTCGTACCCGTGAGAACAAAATCGCAAAAATCTGTTTCGAATGCCATGATTTTTCGGAGTCATTTTTCCAAGGGAGGGTACTGTGGATTTTCGAGTAAAAAAAATTTCAAGCTAAAAGGAAACCATTAGGTGCATTTTATAGAGAATCTGATTTCGAATAAGGAAAAGTCAACCGCAACCGCGTAACTCGTACCCGTGAGAAAAAAAATCGCAAAAATCTGTTTCGAATGCCATGATTTTTCGGAGTCATTTTTCCAAGGGAGGGTACTGTGGATTTTCGAGAAAAAAAAATTTCAAGCTAAAAGGAAACCATTAGGTGCATTTTATAGAGAATCAGATTTCGAACAAGAAAAAGTCAACAGCAACCGCGTAACTCGTACCCGTGAGAAAAAAATCGCAAAAATCTGTTTCGAATGCCATGATTTTTCGGAGTCATTTTTCCAAGGGAGGGTACTGTGGATTTTCGAGAAAAAAAAATTTCAAGCTAAAAGGAAACCATTAGGTGCATTTTATAGAGAATCTGATTTCGAATAAGAAAGAGTCAACCGCAACCGCGTAACTCGTACCCGTGAGAACAAAATCGCAAAAATCTGTTTCGAATGCCATGATTTTTCGGAGTCATTTTTCCAAGGGAGGGTACTGTGGATTTTCGAGAAAAAAAAATTTCAAGCTAAAAGGAAACCATTAGGTGCATTTTATAGAGAATCTGATTTCGAATAAGGAAAAGTCAACCGCAACCGCGTAACTCGTACCCGTGAGAAAAAAAATCGCAAAAATCTGTTTCGAATGCCATGATTTTTCGGAGTCATTTTTTAAAGGGAGGGTACTGTGGATTTTCGAGAAAAAAAAATTTCAAGCTAAAAGGAAACCATTAGGTGCATTTTATAGAGAATCTGATTTCGAATAAGAAAAAGTCAACCGCAACCGCGTAACTCGTACCCGTGAGAAAAAAATCGGAAAAATCTGTTTCGAATGCCATGATTTTTCGGAGTCATTTTTCCAAGGCAGGGTACTGTGGATTTTCGAGAAAAAAAAATTTCGAGCTAAAAGGAAACCATTAGGTGCATTTTATTGAGAATCTGATTTCGAATAAGAAAAAGTCAACCGCAACCGCGTAACTCGTACCCGTGAGAAAAAAATCGCAAAAATCTGTTTCGAATGCCATGATTTTTCGGAGTCATTTTTCCAAGGGAGGGCACTGTGGATTTTCGAGAAAAAAAAATTTCAAGCTAAAAGGAAACCATTAGGTGCATTTTATAGAGAATCTGATTTCGAATAAGAAAAAGTCAACCGCAACCGCGTAACTCGTACCCGTGAGAAAAAAATCGCAAAAATCTGTTTCGAATGCCATGATTTTTCGGAGTCATTTTTCCAAGGGAGGGTACTGTGGATTTTCGAGAAAAAAAAATTTCAAGCTAAAAGGAAACCATTAGGTGCATTTTATAGAGAATCTGATTTCGAATAAGAAAAAGTCAACCGCAACCGCGTAACTCGTACCCGTGAGAAAAAAATCGCAAAAATCTGTTTCGAATGCCATGATTTTTCGGAGTCATTTTTCCAAGGGAGGGTACTGTGGATTTTCGAGAAAAAAAAATTTCAAGCTAAAAGGAAACCATTAGGTGCATTTTATAGAGAATCTGATTTCGAATAAGAAAAAGTCAACCGCAACCGCGTAACTCGTACCCGTGAGAAAAAAATCGCAAAAATCTGTTTCGAATGCCATGATTTTTCGGAGTCATTTTTCCAAGGGAGGGCACTGTGGATTTTCGAGAAAGAAAAATTTCAAGCTAAAAGGAAACCATTAGGTGCATTTGATAGAGAATCTGATTTCGAATAAGAAAAAGTCAACCGCAACCGCGTAACTCGTACCCGTGAGAAAAAAATCGCAAAAATCTGTTTCGAATGCCATGATTTTTCGGAGTCATTTTTCCAAGGGAGGGTACTGTGGATTTTCGAGAAAAAAAAATTTCAAGCTAAAAGGAAACCATTAGGTGCATTTTATAGAGAATCTGATTTCGAATAAGAAAAAGTCAACCGCAACCGCGTAACTCGTACCCGTGAGAAAAAAATCGCAAAAATCTGTTTCGAATGCCATGATTTTTCGGAGTCATTTTTCCAAGGGAGGGTACTGTGGATTTTCGAGAAAAAAAAATTTCAAGCTAAAAGGAAACCATTAGGTGCATTTGATAGAGAATCTGATTTCGAATAAGGAAAAGTCAACCGCAACCGCGTAACTCGTACCCGTGAGAAAAAAATCGCAAAAATCTGTTTCGAATGCCATGATTTTTCGGAGTCATTTTTCCAAGGGAGGGTACTGTGGATTTTCGAGAAAAAAAAATTTCAAGCTAAAAGGAAACCATTAGGTGCATTTTATAGAGAATCAGATTTCGAATAAGAAAAAGTCAACCGCAACCGCGTAACTCGTACCCGTGAGAAAAAAATCGCAAAAATCTGTTTCGAATGCCATGATTTTTCGGAGTCATTTTTCCAAGGGAGGGCACTGTGGATTTTCGAGAAAAAAAAATTTCAAGCTAAAAGGAAACCATTAGGTGCATTTGATAGAGAATCTGATTTCGAATAAGAAAAAGTCAACCGCAACCGCGTAACTCGTACCCGTGAGAAAAAAATCGCAAAAATCTGTTTCGAATGCCATGATTTTTCGGAGTCATTTTTCCAAGGGAGGGCACTGTGGATTTTCGAGAAAGAAAAATTTCAAGCTAAAAGGAAACCATTAGGTGCATTTGATAGAGAATCTGATTTCGAATAAGAAAAAGTCAACCGCAACCGCGTAACTCGTACCCGTGAGAAAAAAATCGCAAAAATCTGTTTCGAATGCCATGATTTTTCGGAGTCATTTTTCCAAGGGAGGGTACTGTGGATTTTCGAGAAGAAAAAATTTCAAGCTAAAAGGAAACCATTACGTGCATTTTATAGAGAATCTGATTTCGAATAAGAAAAAGTCAACCGCAACCGCGTAACTCGTACCCGTGAGAAAAAAATCGCAAAAATCTGTTTCGAATGCCATGATTTTTCGGAGTCATTTTTCCAAGGGAGGGTACTGTGGATTTTCGAGAAAAAAAAATTTCAAGCTAAAAGGAAACCATTAGGTGCATTTGATAGAGAATCTGATTTCGAATAAGGAAAAGTCAACCGCAACCGCGTAACTCGTACCCGTGAGAAAAAAATCGCAAAAATCTGTTTCGAATGCCATGATTTTTCGGAGTCATTTTTCCAAGGGAGGGTACTGTGGATTTTCGAGAAAAAAAAATTTCAAGCTAAAAGGAAACCATTAGGTGCATTTTATAGAGAATCAGATTTCGAATAAGAAAAAGTCAACCGCAACCGCGTAACTCGTACCCGTGAGAAAAAAATCGCAAAAATCTGTTTCGAATGCCATGATTTTTCGGAGTCATTTTTCCAAGGGAGGGTACTGTGGATTTTCGAGAAAAAAAAATTTCAAGCTAAAAGGAAACCATTAGGTGCATTTTATAGAGAATCTGATTTCGAATAAGAAAAAGTCAACCGCAACCGCGTAACTCGTACCCGTGAGAAAAAAATCGGAAAAATCTGTTTCGAATGCCATGATTTTTCGGAGTCATTTTTCCAAGGCAGGGTACTGTGGATTTTCGAGAAAAAAAAATTTCGAGCTAAAAGGAAACCATTAGGTGCATTTTATTGAGAATCTGATTTCGAATAAGAAAAAGTCAACCGCAACCGCGTAACTCGTACCCGTGAGAAAAAAATCGCAAAAATCTGTTTCGAATGCCATGATTTTTCGGAGTCATTTTTCCAAGGGAGGGCACTGTGGATTTTCGAGAAAAAAAAATTTCAAGCTAAAAGGAAACCATTAGGTGCATTTTATAGAGAATCTGATTTCGAATAAGAAAAAGTCAACCGCAACCGCGTAACTCGTACCCGTGAGAAAAAAATCGCAAAAATCTGTTTCGAATGCCATGATTTTTCGGAGTCATTTTTCCAAGGGAGGGTACTGTGGATTTTCGAGAAAAAAAAATTTCAAGCTAAAAGGAAACCATTAGGTGCATTTTATAGAGAATCTGATTTCGATTAAGAAAAAGTCAACCGCAACCGCGTAACTCGTACCCGTGAGAAAAAAATCGCAAAAATCTGTTTCGAATGCCATGATTTTTCGGAGTCATTTTTCCAAGGGAGGGTACTGTGGATTTTCGAGAAAAAAAAATTTCAAGCTAAAAGGAAACCATTAGGTGCATTTTATAGAGAATCTGATTTCGAATAAGAAAAAGTCAACCGCAACCGCGTAACTCGTACCCGTGAGAAAAAAATCGCAAAAATCTGTTTCGAATGCCATGATTTTTCGGAGTCATTTTTCCAAGGGAGGGCACTGTGGATTTTCGAGAAAGAAAAATTTCAAGCTAAAAGGAAACCATTAGGTGCATTTTATAGAGAATCAGATTTCGAATAAGAAAAAGTCAACCGCAACCGCGTAACTCGTACCCGTGAGAAAAAAATCGCAAAAATCTGTTTCGAATGCCATGATTTTTCGGAGTCATTTTTCCAAGGGAGGGTACTGTGGATTTTCGAGAAAAAAAAATTTCAAGCTAAAAGGAAACCATTAGGTGCATTTTATAGAGAATCTGATTTCGAATAAGAAAAAGTCAACCGCAACCGCGTAACTCGTACCCGTGAGAAAAAAATCGGAAAAATCTGTTTCGAATGCCATGATTTTTCGGAGTCATTTTTCCAAGGCAGGGTACTGTGGATTTTCGAGAAAAAAAAATTTCGAGCTAAAAGGAAACCATTAGGTGCATTTTATTGAGAATCTGATTTCGAATAAGAAAAAGTCAACCGCAACCGCGTAACTCGTACCCGTGAGAAAAAAATCGCAAAAATCTGTTTCGAATGCCATGATTTTTCGGAGTCATTTTTCCAAGGGAGGGCACTGTGGATTTTCGAGAAAAAAAAATTTCAAGCTAAAAGGAAACCATTAGGTGCATTTTATAGAGAATCTGATTTCGAATAAGAAAAAGTCAACCGCAACCGCGTAACTCGTACCCGTGAGAAAAAAATCGCAAAAATCTGTTTCGAATGCCATGATTTTTCGGAGTCATTTTTCCAAGGGAGGGTACTGTGGATTTTCGAGAAAAAAAAATTTCAAGCTAAAAGGAAACCATTAGGTGCATTTTATAGAGAATCTGATTTCGAATAAGAAAAAGTCAACCGCAACCGCGTAACTCGTACCCGTGAGAAAAAAATCGCAAAAATATGTTTCGAATGCCATGATTTTCGGAGTCATTTTTCCAAGGGAGGGTACTGTGGATTTTCGAGAAAAAAAAATTTCAAGCTAAAAGGAAACCATTAGGTGCATTTTATAGAGAATCTGATTTCGAATAAGAAAAAGTCAACCGCAACCGCGTAACTCGTACCCGTGAGAAAAAAATCGCAAAAATCTGTTTCGAATGCCATGATTTTTCGGAGTCATTTTTCCAAGGGAGGGAACTGTGGATTTTCGAGAAAAAAAAATTTCAAGCTAAAAGGAAACCATTAGGTGCATTTTATAGAGAATCTGATTTCGAATAAGAAAAAGTCAACCGCAACCGCGTAACTCGTACCCGTGAGAAAAAAATCGCAAAAATCTGTTTCGAATGCCATGATTTTTCGGAGTCATTTTTCCAAGGGAGGGTACTGTGGATTTTCGAGAAAAAAAAATTTCAAGCTAAAAGGAAACCATTAGGTGCATTTTATAGAGAATCTGATTTCGAATAAGAAAAAGTCAACCGCAACCGTGTAACTCGTACCCGTGAGAAAAAAATCGCAAAAATCTGTTTCGAATGCCATGATTTTTCGGAGTCATTTTTCCAAGGGAGGGAGGGTACTGTGGATTTTCGAGAAAAAAAAATTTCAAGCTAAAAGGAAACCATTAGGTGCATTTTATAGAGAATCTGATTTCGAATAAGAAAAAGTCAACCGCAACCGCGTAACTCGTACCCGTGAGAAAAAAATCGCAAAAATCTGTTTCGAACGCCATGATTTTTCGGAGTCATTTTTCCAAGGGAGGGTACTGTGGATTTTCGAGAAAAAAAAATTTCAAGCTAAAAGGAAACCATTAGGTGCATTTTATAGAGAATCAGATTTCGAATAAGAAAAAGTCAACCGCAACCGCGTAACTCGTACCCGTGAGAAAAAAATCGCAAAAATCTGTTTCGAATGCCATGATTTTTCGGAGTCATTTTTCCAAGGGAGGGCACTGTGGATTTTCGAGAAAAAAAAAATTTCAAGCTAAAAGGAAACCATTAGGTGCATTTGATAGAGAATCTGATTTCGAATAAGAAAAAGTCAACCGCAACCGCGTAACTCGTACCCGTGAGAAAAAAATCGCAAAAATCTGTTTCGAATGCCATGATTTTTCGGAGTCATTTTTCCAAGGGAGGGCACTGTGGATTTTCGAGAAAAAAAAATTTCAAGCTAAAAGGAAACCATTAGGTGCATTTTATAGAGAATCAGATTTCGAATAAGAAAAAGTCAACCGCAACCGCGTAACTCGTACCCGTGAGAAAAAAATCGCAAAAATCTGTTTCGAATGCCATGATTTTTCGGAGTCATTTTTCCAAGGGAGGGTACTGTGGATTTTCGAGAAAAAAAAATTTCAAGCTAAAAGGAAACCATTAGGTGCATTTTATAGAGAATCAGATTTCGAACAAGAAAAAGTCAACAGCAACCGCGTAACTCGTACCCGTGAGAAAAAAATCGCAAAAATCTGTTTCGAATGCCATGATTTTTCGGAGTCATTTTTCCAAGGGAGGGTACTGTGGATTTTCGAGAAAAAAAAATTTCAAGCTAAAAGGAAACCATTAGGTGCATTTTATAGAGAATCTGATTTCGAATAAGAAAGAGTCAACCGCAACCGCGTAACTCGTACCCGTGAGAACAAAATCGCAAAAATCTGTTTCGAATGCCATGATTTTTCGGAGTCATTTTTCCAAGGGAGGGTACTGTGGATTTTCGAGAAAAAAAAATTTCAAGCTAAAAGGAAACCATTAGGTGCATTTTATAGAGAATCTGATTTCGAATAAGGAAAAGTCAACCGCAACCGCGTAACTCGTACCCGTGAGAAAAAAAATCGCAAAAATCTGTTTCGAATGCCATGATTTTTCGGAGTCATTTTTTAAAGGGAGGGTACTGTGGATTTTCGAGAAAAAAAAATTTCAAGCTAAAAGGAAACCATTAGGTGCATTTTATAGAGAATCTGATTTCGAATAAGAAAAAGTCAACCGCAACCGCGTAACTCGTACCCGTGAGAAAAAAATCGGAAAAATCTGTTTCGAATGCCATGATTTTTCGGAGTCATTTTTCCAAGGCAGGGTACTGTGGATTTTCGAGAAAAAAAAATTTCGAGCTAAAAGGAAACCATTAGGTGCATTTTATTGAGAATCTGATTTCGAATAAGAAAAAGTCAACCACAACCGCGTAACTCGTACCCGTGAGAAAAAAATCGCAAAAATCTGTTTCGAATGCCATGATTTTTCGGAGTCATTTTTCCAAGGGAGGGCACTGTGGATTTTCGAGAAAAAAAAATTTCAAGCTAAAAGGAAACCATTAGGTGCATTTTATAGAGAATCTGATTTCGAATAAGAAAAAGTCAACCGCAACCGCGTAACTCGTACCCGTGAGAAAAAAATCGCAAAAATCTGTTTCGAATGCCATGATTTTTCGGAGTCATTTTTCCAAGGGAGGGTACTGTGGATTTTCGAGAAAAAAAAATTTCAAGCTAAAAGGAAACCATTAGGTGCATTTTATAGAGAATCTGATTTCGAATAAGAAAAAGTCAACCGCAACCGCGTAACTCGTACCCGTGAGAAAAAAATCGCAAAAATCTGTTTCGAATGCCATGATTTTTCGGAGTCATTTTTCCAAGGGAGGGTACTGTGGATTTTCGAGAAAAAAAAATGTCAAGCTAAAAGGAAACCATTAGGTGCATTTTATAGAGAATCTGATTTCGAATAAGAAAAAGTCAACCGCAACCGCGTAACTCGTACCCGTGAGAAAAAAATCGCAAAAATCTGTTTCGAATGCCATGATTTTTCGGAGTCATTTTTCCAAGGGAGGGCACTGTGGATTTTCGAGAAAGAAAAATTTCAAGCTAAAAGGAAACCATTAGGTGCATTTGATAGAGAATCTGATTTCGAATAAGAAAAAGTCAACCGCAACCGCGTAACTCGTACCCGTGAGAAAAAAATCGCAAAAATCTGTTTCGAATGCCATGATTTTTCGGAGTCATTTTTCCAAGGGAGGGTACTGTGGATTTTCGAGAAAAAAAAATTTCAAGCTAAAAGGAAACCATTAGGTGCATTTTATAGAGAATCTGATTTCGAATAAGAAAAAGTCAACCGCAACCGCGTAACTCGTACCCGTGAGAAAAAAATCGCAAAAATCTGTTTCGAATGCCATGATTTTTCGGAGTCATTTTTCCAAGGGAGGGTACTGTGGATTTTCGAGAAAAAAAAATTTCAAGCTAAAAGGAAACCATTAGGTGCATTTGATAGAGAATCTGATTTCGAATAAGGAAAAGTCAACCGCAACCGCGTAACTCGTACCCGTGAGAAAAAAATCGCAAAAATCTGTTTCGAATGCCATGATTTTTCGGAGTCATTTTTCCAAGGGAGGGTACTGTGGATTTTCGAGAAAAAAAAATTTCAAGCTAAAAGGAAACCATTAGGTGCATTTTATAGAGAATCAGATTTCGAATAAGAAAAAGTCAACCGCAACCGCGTAACTCGTACCCGTGAGAAAAAAATCGCAAAAATCTGTTTCGAATGCCATGATTTTTCGGAGTCATTTTTCCAAGGGAGGGCACTGTGGATTTTCGAGAAAAAAAAATTTCAAGCTAAAAGGAAACCATTAGGTGCATTTGATAGAGAATCTGATTTCGAATAAGAAAAAGTCAACCGCAACCGCGTAACTCGTACCCGTGAGAAAAAAATCGCAAAAATCTGTTTCGAATGCCATGATTTTTCGGAGTCATTTTTCCAAGGGAGGGCACTGTGGATTTTCGAGAAAGAAAAATTTCAAGCTAAAAGGAAACCATTAGGTGCATTTGATAGAGAATCTGATTTCGAATAAGAAAAAGTCAACCGCAACCGCGTAACTCGTACCCGTGAGAAAAAAATCGCAAAAATCTGTTTCGAATGCCATGATTTTTCGGAGTCATTTTTCCAAGGGAGGGTACTGTGGATTTTCGAGAAGAAAAAATTTCAAGCTAAAAGGAAACCATTACGTGCATTTTATAGAGAATCTGATTTCGAATAAGAAAAAGTCAACCGCAACCGCGTAACTCGTACCCGTGAGAAAAAATTCGCAAAAATCTGTTTCGAATGCCATGATTTTTCGGAGTCATTTTTCAAAGGGAGGGTACTGTGGATTTTCGAGAAAAAAAAATTTCAAGCTAAAAGGAAACCATTAGGTGCATTTGATAGAGAATCTGATTTCGAATAAGGAAAAGTCAACCGCAACCGCGTAACTCGTACCCGTGAGAAAAAAATCGCAAAAATCTGTTTCGAATGCCATGATTTTTCGGAGTCATTTTTCCAAGGGAGGGTACTGTGGATTTTCGAGAAAAAAAAATTTCAAGCTAAAAGGAAACCATTAGGTGCATTTTATAGAGAATCAGATTTCGAATAAGAAAAAGTCAACCGCAACCGCGTAACTCGTACCCGTGAGAAAAAAATCGCAAAAATCTGTTTCGAATGCCATGATTTTTCGGAGTCATTTTTCCAAGGGAGGGTACTGTGGATTTTCGAGAAAAAAAAATTTCAAGCTAAAAGGAAACCATTAGGTGCATTTTATAGAGAATCTGATTTCGAATAAGAAAAAGTCAACCGCAACCGCGTAACTCGTACCCGTGAGAAAAAAATCGGAAAAATCTGTTTCGAATGCCATGATTTTTCGGAGTCATTTTTCCAAGGCAGGGTACTGTGGATTTTCGAGAAAAAAAAATTTCGAGCTAAAAGGAAACCATTAGGTGCATTTTATTGAGAATCTGATTTCGAATAAGAAAAAGTCAACCGCAACCGCGTAACTCGTACCCGTGAGAAAAAAATCGCAAAAATCTGTTTCGAATGCCATGATTTTTCGGAGTCATTTTTCCAAGGGAGGGCACTGTGGATTTTCGAGAAAAAAAAATTTCAAGCTAAAAGGAAACCATTAGGTGCATTTTATAGAGAATCTGATTTCGAATAAGAAAAAGTCAACCGCAACCGCGTAACTCGTACCCGTGAGAAAAAAATCGCAAAAATCTGTTTCGAATGCCATGATTTTTCGGAGTCATTTTTCCAAGGGAGGGTACTGTGGATTTTCGAGAAAAAAAAATTTCAAGCTAAAAGGAAACCATTAGGTGCATTTTATAGAGAATCTGATTTCGAATAAGAAAAAGTCAACCGCAACCGCGTAACTCGTACCCGTGAGAAAAAAATCGCAAAAATCTGTTTCGAATGCCATGATTTTTCGGAGTCATTTTTCCAAGGGAGGGCACTGTGGATTTTCGAGAAAAAAAAAATTTCAAGCTAAAAGGAAACCATTAGGTGCATTTGATAGAGAATCTGATTTCGAATAAGAAAAAGTCAACCGCAACCGCGTAACTCGTACCCGTGAGAAAAAAATCGCAAAAATCTGTTTCGAATGCCATGATTTTTCGGAGTCATTTTTCCAAGGGAGGGTACTGTGGATTTTCGAGAAAAAAAAATTTCAAGCTAAAAGGAAACCATTAGGTGCATTTTATAGAGAATCTGATTTCGAATAAGAAAAAGTCAACCGCAACCGCGTAACTCGTACCCGTGAGAAAAAAAATCGCAAAAATCTGTTTCGAATGCCATGATTTTTCGGAGTCATTTTTTAAAGGGAGGGTACTGTGGATTTTCGAGAAAAAAAAATTTCAAGCTAAAAGGAAACCATTAGGTGCATTTTATAGAGAATCTGATTTCGAATAAGAAAAAGTCAACCGCAACCGCGTAACTCGTACCCGTGAGAAAAAAATCGCAAAAATCTGTTTCGAATGCCATGATTTTTCGGAGTCATTTTTCCAAGGGAGGGTACTGTGGATTTTCGAGAAAAAAAAATTTCAAGCTAAAAGGAAACCATTAGGTGCATTTTATAGAGAATCTGATTTCGAATAAGAAAAAGTCAACCGCAACCGCGTAACTCGTACCCGTGAGAAAAAAATCGCAAAAATCTGTTTCGAATGCCATGATTTTTCGGAGTCATTTTTCCAAGGGAGGGCACTGTGGATTTTCGAGAAAGAAAAATTTCAAGCTAAAAGGAAACCATTAGGTGCATTTGATAGAGAATCTGATTTCGAATAAGAAAAAGTCAACCGCAACCGCGTAACTCGTACCCGTGAGAAAAAAATCGCAAAAATCTGTTTCGAATGCCATGATTTTTCGGAGTCATTTTTCCAAGGGAGGGTACTGTGGATTTTCGAGAAAAAAAAATTTCAAGCTAAAAGGAAACCATTAGGTGCATTTTATAGAGAATCTGATTTCGAATAAGAAAAAGTCAACCGCAACCGCGTAACTCGTACCCGTGAGAAAAAAATCGCAAAAATCTGTTTCGAATGCCATGATTTTTCGGAGTCATTTTTCCAAGGGAGGGTACTGTGGATTTTCGAGAAAAAAAAATTTCAAGCTAAAAGGAAACCATTAGGTGCATTTGATAGAGAATCTGATTTCGAATAAGGAAAAGTCAACCGCAACCGCGTAACTCGTACCCGTGAGAAAAAAATCGCAAAAATCTGTTTCGAATGCCATGATTTTTCGGAGTCATTTTTCCAAGGGAGGGTACTGTGGATTTTCGAGAAAAAAAAATTTCAAGCTAAAAGGAAACCATTAGGTGCATTTTATAGAGAATCAGATTTCGAATAAGAAAAAGTCAACCGCAACCGCGTAACTCGTACCCGTGAGAAAAAAATCGCAAAAATCTGTTTCGAATGCCATGATTTTTCGGAGTCATTTTTCCAAGGGAGGGTACTGTGGATTTTCGAGAAAAAAAAATTTCAAGCTAAAAGGAAACCATTAGGTGCATTTTATAGAGAATCTGATTTCGAATAAGAAAAAGTCAACCGCAACCGCGTAACTCGTACCCGTGAGAAAAAAATCGGAAAAATCTGTTTCGAATGCCATGATTTTTCGGAGTCATTTTTCCAAGGCAGGGTACTGTGGATTTTCGAGAAAAAAAAATTTCGAGCTAAAAGGAAACCATTAGGTGCATTTTATTGAGAATCTGATTTCGAATAAGAAAAAGTCAACCGCAACCGCGTAACTCGTACCCGTGAGAAAAAAATCGCAAAAATCTGTTTCGAATGCCATGATTTTTCGGAGTCATTTTTCCAAGGGAGGGCACTGTGGATTTTCGAGAAAAAAAAATTTCAAGCTAAAAGGAAACCATTAGGTGCATTTTATAGAGAATCTGATTTCGAATAAGAAAAAGTCAACCGCAACCGCGTAACTCGTACCCGTGAGAAAAAAATCGCAAAAATCTGTTTCGAATGCCATGATTTTTCGGAGTCATTTTTCCAAGGGAGGGTACTGTGGATTTTCGAGAAAAAAAAATTTCAAGCTAAAAGGAAACCATTAGGTGCATTTTATAGAGAATCTGATTTCGAATAAGAAAAAGTCAACCGCAACCGCGTAACTCGTACCCGTGAGAAAAAAATCGCAAAAATCTGTTTCGAATGCCATGATTTTTCGGAGTCATTTTTCCAAGGGAGGGTACTGTGGATTTTCGAGAAAAAAAAATTTCAAGCTAAAAGGAAACCATTAGGTGCATTTTATAGAGAATCTGATTTCGAATAAGAAAAAGTCAACCGCAACCGCGTAACTCGTACCCGTGAGAAAAAAATCGCAAAAATCTGTTTCGAATGCCATGATTTTTCGGAGTCATTTTTCCAAGGGAGGGCACTGTGGATTTTCGAGAAAGAAAAATTTCAAGCTAAAAGGAAACCATTAGGTGCATTTTATAGAGAATCTGATTTCGAATAAGAAAAAGTCAACCGCAACCGCGTAACTCGTACCCGTGAGAAAAAAATCGCAAAAATCTGTTTCGAATGCCATGATTTTTCGGAGTCATTTTTCCAAGGGAGGGTACTGTGGATTTTCGAGAAAAAAAAATTTCAAGCTAAAAGGAAACCATTAGGTGCATTTTATAGAGAATCTGATTTCGAATAAGAAAAAGTCAACCGCAACCGCGTAACTCGTACCCGTGAGAAAAAAATCGCAAAAATCTGTTTCGAATGCCATGATTTTTCGGAGTCATTTTTCCAAGGGAGGGTACTGTGGATTTTCGAGAAAAAAAAATTTCAAGCTAAAAGGAAACCATTAGGTGCATTTTATAGAGAATCTGATTTCGAATAAGAAAAAGTCAACCGCAACCGTGTAACTCGTACCCGTGAGAAAAAAATCGCAAAAATCTGTTTCGAATGCCATGATTTTTCGGAGTCATTTTTCCAAGGGAGGGCACTGTGGATTTTCGAGAAAAAAAAATTTCAAGCTAAAAGGAAACCATTAGGTGCATTTGATAGAGAATCTGATTTCGAATAAGGAAAAGTCAACCGCAACCGCGTAACTCGTACCCGTGAGAAAAAAATCGCAAAAATCTGTTTCGAATGCCATGATTTTTCGGAGTCATTTTTCCAAGGGAGGGAGGGTACTGTGGATTTTCGAGAAAAAAAAATTTCAAGCTAAAAGGAAACCATTAGGTGCATTTTATAGAGAATCTGATTTCGAATAAGAAAAAGTCAACCGCAACCGCGTAACTCGTACCCGTGAGAAAAAAATCGCAAAAATCTGTTTCGAATGCCATGATTTTTCGGAGTCATTTTTCCAAGGGAGGGTACTGTGGATTTTCGAGAAAAAAAAATTTCAAGCTAAAAGGAAACCATTAGGTGCATTTTATAGAGAATCTGATTTCGAATAAGAAAAAGTCAACCGCAACCGCGTAACTCGTACCCGTGAGAAAAAAATCGCAAAAATCTGTTTCGAATGCCATGATTTTTCGGAGTCATTTTTCCAAGGGAGGGTACTGTGGATTTTCGAGAAAAAAAAATTTCAAGCTAAAAGGAAACCATTAGGTGCATTTGATAGAGAATCTGATTTCGAATAAGGAAAAGTCAACCGCAACCGCGTAACTCGTACCCGTGAGAAAAAAATCGCAAAAATCTGTTTCGAATGCCATGATTTTTCGGAGTCATTTTTCCAAGGGAGGGTACTGTGGATTTTCGAGAAAAAAAAATTTCAAGCTAAAAGGAAACCATTAGGTGCATTTTATAGAGAATCAGATTTCGAATAAGAAAAAGTCAACCGCAACCGCGTAACTCGTACCCGTGAGAAAAAAATCGCAAAAATCTGTTTCGAATGCCATGATTTTTCGGAGTCATTTTTCCAAGGGAGGGCACTGTGGATTTTCGAGAAAAAAAAATTTCAAGCTAAAAGGAAACCATTAGGTGCATTTGATAGAGAATCTGATTTCGAATAAGAAAAAGTCAACCGCAACCGCGTAACTCGTACCCGTGAGAAAAAAATCGCAAAAATCTGTTTCGAATGCCATGATTTTTCGGAGTCATTTTTCCAAGGGAGGGCACTGTGGATTTTCGAGAAAGAAAAATTTCAAGCTAAAAGGAAACCATTAGGTGCATTTGATAGAGAATCTGATTTCGAATAAGAAAAAGTCAACCGCAACCGCGTAACTAGTACCCGTGAGAAAAAAATCGCAAAAATCTGTTTCGAATGCCATGATTTTTCGGAGTCATTTTTCCAAGGGAGGGTACTGTGGATTTTCGAGAAGAAAAAATTTCAAGCTAAAAGGAAACCATTACGTGCATTTTATAGAGAATCTGATTTCGAATAAGAAAAAGTCAACCGCAACCGCGTAACTCGTACCCGTGAGAAAAAAATCGCAAAAATCTGTTTCGAATGCCATGATTTTTCGGAGTCATTTTTCCAAGGGAGGGTACTGTGGATTTTCGAGAAAAAAAAATTTCAAGCTAAAAGGAAACCATTAGGTGCATTTGATAGAGAATCTGATTTCGAATAAGGAAAAGTCAACCGCAACCGCGTAACTCGTACCCGTGAGAAAAAAATCGCAAAAATCTGTTTCGAATGCCATGATTTTTCGGAGTCATTTTTCCAAGGGAGGGTACTGTGGATTTTCGAGAAA
Source organism: Pholcus phalangioides (assembly GCF_987345545.1). Taxonomy (NCBI): domain Eukaryota; kingdom Metazoa; phylum Arthropoda; class Arachnida; order Araneae; family Pholcidae; genus Pholcus; species Pholcus phalangioides. The sequence goes on along the minus strand of NW_028301597.1, from coordinate 9,563,891 downwards.
AAAAAATTTCAAGCTAAAAGGAAACCATTAGGTGCATTTTATAGAGAATCAGATTTCGAATAAGAAAAAGTCAACCGCAACCGCGTAACTCGTACCCGTGAGAAAAAAATCGCAAAAATCTGTTTCGAATGCCATGATTTTTCGGAGTCATTTTTCCAAGGGAGGGTACTGTGGATTTTCGAGAAAAAAAAATTTCAAGCTAAAAGGAAACCATTAGGTGCATTTTATAGAGAATCTGATTTCGAATAAGAAAAAGTCAACCGCAACCGTGTAACTCGTACCCGTGAGAAAAAAATCGCAAAAATCTGTTTCGAATGCCATGATTTTTCGGAGTCATTTTTCCAAGGGAGGGCACTGTGGATTTTCGAGAAAAAAAAATTTCAAGCTAAAAGGAAACCATTAGGTGCATTTGATAGAGAATCTGATTTCGAATAAGGAAAAGTCAACCGCAACCGCGTAACTCGTACCCGTGAGAAAAAAATCGCAAAAATCTGTTTCGAATGCCATGATTTTTCGGAGTCATTTTTCCAAGGGAGGGAGGGTACTGTGGATTTTCGAGAAAAAAAAATTTCAAGCTAAAAGGAAACCATTAGGTGCATTTTATAGAGAATCTGATTTCGAATAAGAAAAAGTCAACCGCAACCGCGTAACTCGTACCCGTGAGAAAAAAATCGCAAAAATCTGTTTCGAATGCCATGATTTTTCGGAGTCATTTTTCCAAGGGAGGGTACTGTGGATTTTCGAGAAAAAAAAATTTCAAGCTAAAAGGAAACCATTAGGTGCATTTTATAGAGAATCTGATTTCGAATAAGAAAAAGTCAACCGCAACCGCGTAACTCGTACCCGTGAGAAAAAAATCGCAAAAATCTGTTTCGAATGCCATGATTTTTCGGAGTCATTTTTCCAAGGGAGGGTACTGTGGATTTTCGAGAAAAAAAAATTTCAAGCTAAAAGGAAACCATTAGGTGCATTTGATAGAGAATCTGATTTCGAATAAGGAAAAGTCAACCGCAACCGCGTAACTCGTACCCGTGAGAAAAAAATCGCAAAAATCTGTTTCGAATGCCATGATTTTTCGGAGTCATTTTTCCAAGGGAGGGTACTGTGGATTTTCGAGAAAAAAAAATTTCAAGCTAAAAGGAAACCATTAGGTGCATTTTATAGAGAATCAGATTTCGAATAAGAAAAAGTCAACCGCAACCGCGTAACTCGTACCCGTGAGAAAAAAATCGCAAAAATCTGTTTCGAATGCCATGATTTTTCGGAGTCATTTTTCCAAGGGAGGGCACTGTGGATTTTCGAGAAAAAAAAATTTCAAGCTAAAAGGAAACCATTAGGTGCATTTGATAGAGAATCTGATTTCGAATAAGAAAAAGTCAACCGCAACCGCGTAACTCGTACCCGTGAGAAAAAAATCGCAAAAATCTGTTTCGAATGCCATGATTTTTCGGAGTCATTTTTCCAAGGGAGGGCACTGTGGATTTTCGAGAAAGAAAAATTTCAAGCTAAAAGGAAACCATTAGGTGCATTTGATAGAGAATCTGATTTCGAATAAGAAAAAGTCAACCGCAACCGCGTAACTCGTACCCGTGAGAAAAAAATCGCAAAAATCTGTTTCGAATGCCATGATTTTTCGGAGTCATTTTTCCAAGGGAGGGTACTGTGGATTTTCGAGAAGAAAAAATTTCAAGCTAAAAGGAAACCATTACGTGCATTTTATAGAGAATCTGATTTCGAATAAGAAAAAGTCAACCGCAACCGCGTAACTCGTACCCGTGAGAAAAAAATCGCAAAAATCTGTTTCGAATGCCATGATTTTTCGGAGTCATTTTTCCAAGGGAGGGTACTGTGGATTTTCGAGAAAAAAAAATTTCAAGCTAAAAGGAAACCATTAGGTGCATTTGATAGAGAATCTGATTTCGAATAAGGAAAAGTCAACCGCAACCGCGTAACTCGTACCCGTGAGAAAAAAATCGCAAAAATCTGTTTCGAATGCCATGATTTTTCGGAGTCATTTTTCCAAGGGAGGGTACTGTGGATTTTCGAGAAAAAAAAATTTCAAGCTAAAAGGAAACCATTAGGTGCATTTTATAGAGAATCAGATTTCGAATAAGAAAAAGTCAACCGCAACCGCGTAACTCGTACCCGTGAGAAAAAAATCGCAAAAATCTGTTTCGAATGCCATGATTTTTCGGAGTCATTTTTCCAAGGGAGGGTACTGTGGATTTTCGAGAAAAAAAAATTTCAAGCTAAAAGGAAACCATTAGGTGCATTTTATAGAGAATCTGATTTCGAATAAGAAAAAGTCAACCGCAACCGCGTAACTCGTACCCGTGAGAAAAAAATCGGAAAAATCTGTTTCGAATGCCATGATTTTTCGGAGTCATTTTTCCAAGGCAGGGTACTGTGGATTTTCGAGAAAAAAAAATTTCGAGCTAAAAGGAAACCATTAGGTGCATTTTATTGAGAATCTGATTTCGAATAAGAAAAAGTCAACCGCAACCGCGTAACTCGTACCCGTGAGAAAAAAATCGCAAAAATCTGTTTCGAATGCCATGATTTTTCGGAGTCATTTTTCCAAGGGAGGGCACTGTGGATTTTCGAGAAAAAAAAATTTCAAGCTAAAAGGAAACCATTAGGTGCATTTTATAGAGAATCTGATTTCGAATAAGAAAAAGTCAACCGCAACCGCGTAACTCGTACCCGTGAGAAAAAAATCGCAAAAATCTGTTTCGAATGCCATGATTTTTCGGAGTCATTTTTCCAAGGGAGGGTACTGTGGATTTTCGAGAAAAAAAAATTTCAAGCTAAAAGGAAACCATTAGGTGCATTTTATAGAGAATCTGATTTCGAATAAGAAAAAGTCAACCGCAACCGCGTAACTCGTACCCGTGAGAAAAAAATCGCAAAAATCTGTTTCGAATGCCATGATTTTTCGGAGTCATTTTTCCAAGGGAGGGCACTGTGGATTTTCGAGAAAAAAAAAATTTCAAGCTAAAAGGAAACCATTAGGTGCATTTGATAGAGAATCTGATTTCGAATAAGAAAAAGTCAACCGCAACCGCGTAACTCGTACCCGTGAGAAAAAAATCGCAAAAATCTGTTTCGAATGCCATGATTTTTCGGAGTCATTTTTCCAAGGGAGGGTACTGTGGATTTTCGAGAAAAAAAAATTTCAAGCTAAAAGGAAACCATTAGGTGCATTTTATAGAGAATCTGATTTCGAATAAGAAAAAGTCAACCGCAACCGCGTAACTCGTACCCGTGAGAAAAAAAATCGCAAAAATCTGTTTCGAATGCCATGATTTTTCGGAGTCATTTTTTAAAGGGAGGGTACTGTGGATTTTCGAGAAAAAAAAATTTCAAGCTAAAAGGAAACCATTAGGTGCATTTTATAGAGAATCTGATTTCGAATAAGAAAAAGTCAACCGCAACCGCGTAACTCGTACCCGTGAGAAAAAAATCGGAAAAATCTGTTTCGAATGCCATGATTTTTCGGAGTCATTTTTCCAAGGCAGGGTACTGTGGATTTTCGAGAAAAAAAAATTTCGAGCTAAAAGGAAACCATTAGGTGCATTTTATTGAGAATCTGATTTCGAATAAGAAAAAGTCAACCGCAACCGCGTAACTCGTACCCGTGAGAAAAAAATCGCAAAAATCTGTTTCGAATGCCATGATTTTTCGGAGTCATTTTTCCAAGGGAGGGTACTGTGGATTTTCGAGAAAAAAAAATTTCAAGCTAAAAGGAAACCATTAGGTGCATTTTATAGAGAATCTGATTTCGAATAAGAAAAAGTCAACCGCAACCGCGTAACTCGTACCCGTGAGAAAAAAATCGCAAAAATCTGTTTCGAATGCCATGATTTTTCGGAGTCATTTTTCCAAGGGAGGGTACTGTGGATTTTCGAGAAAAAAAAATTTCAAGCTAAAAGGAAACCATTAGGTGCATTTTATAGAGAATCTGATTTCGAATAAGAAAAAGTCAACCGCAACCGCGTAACTCGTACCCGTGAGAAAAAAATCGCAAAAATCTGTTTCGAATGCCATGATTTTTCGGAGTCATTTTTCCAAGGGAGGGCACTGTGGATTTTCGAGAAAGAAAAATTTCAAGCTAAAAGGAAACCATTAGGTGCATTTGATAGAGAATCTGATTTCGAATAAGAAAAAGTCAACCGCAACCGCGTAACTCGTACCCGTGAGAAAAAAATCGCAAAAATCTGTTTCGAATGCCATGATTTTTCGGAGTCATTTTTCCAAGGGAGGGTACTGTGGATTTTCGAGAAAAAAAAATTTCAAGCTAAAAGGAAACCATTAGGTGCATTTTATAGAGAATCTGATTTCGAATAAGAAAAAGTCAACCGCAACCGCGTAACTCGTACCCGTGAGAAAAAAATCGCAAAAATCTGTTTCGAATGCCATGATTTTTCGGAGTCATTTTTCCAAGGGAGGGTACTGTGGATTTTCGAGAAAAAAAAATTTCAAGCTAAAAGGAAACCATTAGGTGCATTTGATAGAGAATCTGATTTCGAATAAGGAAAAGTCAACCGCAACCGCGTAACTCGTACCCGTGAGAAAAAAATCGCAAAAATCTGTTTCGAATGCCATGATTTTTCGGAGTCATTTTTCCAAGGGAGGGTACTGTGGATTTTCGAGAAAAAAAAATTTCAAGCTAAAAGGAAACCATTAGGTGCATTTTATAGAGAATCAGATTTCGAATAAGAAAAAGTCAACCGCAACCGCGTAACTCGTACCCGTGAGAAAAAAATCGCAAAAATCTGTTTCGAATGCCATGATTTTTCGGAGTCATTTTTCCAAGGGAGGGTACTGTGGATTTTCGAGAAGAAAAAATTTCAAGCTAAAAGGAAACCATTACGTGCATTTTATAGAGAATCTGATTTCGAATAAGAAAAAGTCAACCGCAACCGCGTAACTCGTACCCGTGAGAAAAAAATCGCAAAAATCTGTTTCGAATGCCATGATTTTTCGGAGTCATTTTTCCAAGGGAGGGTACTGTGGATTTTCGAGAAAAAAAAATTTCAAGCTAAAAGGAAACCATTAGGTGCATTTGATAGAGAATCTGATTTCGAATAAGGAAAAGTCAACCGCAACCGCGTAACTCGTACCCGTGAGAAAAAAATCGCAAAAATCTGTTTCGAATGCCATGATTTTTCGGAGTCATTTTTCCAAGGGAGGGTACTGTGGATTTTCGAGAAAAAAAAATTTCAAGCTAAAAGGAAACCATTAGGTGCATTTTATAGAGAATCAGATTTCGAATAAGAAAAAGTCAACCGCAACCGCGTAACTCGTACCCGTGAGAAAAAAATCGCAAAAATCTGTTTCGAATGCCATGATTTTTCGGAGTCATTTTTCCAAGGGAGGGTACTGTGGATTTTCGAGAAAAAAAAATTTCAAGCTAAAAGGAAACCATTAGGTGCATTTTATAGAGAATCTGATTTCGAATAAGAAAAAGTCAACCGCAACCGCGTAACTCGTACCCGTGAGAAAAAAATCGCAAAAATCTGTTTCGAATGCCATGATTTTTCGGAGTCATTTTTCCAAGGGAGGGCACTGTGGATTTTCGAGAAAGAAAAATTTCAAGCTAAAAGGAAACCATTAGGTGCATTTTATAGAGAATCTGATTTCGAATAAGAAAAAGTCAACCGCAACCGCGTAACTCGTACCCGTGAGAAAAAAATCGCAAAAATCTGTTTCGAATGCCATGATTTTTCGGAGTCATTTTTCCAAGGGAGGGTACTGTGGATTTTCGAGAAAAAAAAATTTCAAGCTAAAAGGAAACCATTAGGTGCATTTTATAGAGAATCTGATTTCGAATAAGAAAAAGTCAACCGCAACCGCGTAACTCGTACCCGTGAGAAAAAAATCGCAAAAATCTGTTTCGAATGCCATGATTTTTCGGAGTCATTTTTCCAAGGGAGGGTACTGTGGATTTTCGAGAAAAAAAAATTTCAAGCTAAAAGGAAACCATTAGGTGCATTTTATAGAGAATCTGATTTCGAATAAGAAAAAGTCAACCGCAACCGTGTAACTCGTACCCGTGAGAAAAAAATCGCAAAAATCTGTTTCGAATGCCATGATTTTTCGGAGTCATTTTTCCAAGGGAGGGCACTGTGGATTTTCGAGAAAAAAAAATTTCAAGCTAAAAGGAAACCATTAGGTGCATTTTATAGAGAATCAGATTTCGAATAAGAAAAAGTCAACCGCAACCGCGTAACTCGTACCCGTGAGAAAAAAATCGCAAAAATCTGTTTCGAATGCCATGATTTTTCGGAGTCATTTTTCCAAGGGAGGGTACTGTGGATTTTCGAGAAAAAAAAATTTCAAGCTAAAAGGAAACCATTAGGTGCATTTTATAGAGAATCTGATTTCGAATAAGAAAAAGTCAACCGCAACCGCGTAACTCGTACCCGTGAGAAAAAAATCGCAAAAATCTGTTTCGAATGCCATGATTTTTCGGAGTCATTTTTCCAAGGGAGGGTACTGTGGATTTTCGAGAAAAAAAAATTTCAAGCTAAAAGGAAACCATTAGGTGCATTTTATAGAGAATCTGATTTCGAATAAGAAAAAGTCAACCGCAACCGCGTAACTCGTACCCGTGAGAAAAAAATCGCAAAAATCTGTTTCGAATGCCATGATTTTTCGGAGTCATTTTTCCAAGGGAGGGCACTGTGGATTTTCGAGAAAGAAAAATTTCAAGCTAAAAGGAAACCATTAGGTGCATTTGATAGAGAATCTGATTTCGAATAAGAAAAAGTCAACCGCAACCGCGTAACTCGTACCCGTGAGAAAAAAATCGCAAAAATCTGTTTCGAATGCCATGATTTTTCGGAGTCATTTTTCCAAGGGAGGGTACTGTGGATTTTCGAGAAAAAAAAATTTCAAGCTAAAAGGAAACCATTAGGTGCATTTTATAGAGAATCTGATTTCGAATAAGAAAAAGTCAACCGCAACCGCGTAACTCGTACCCGTGAGAAAAAAATCGCAAAAATCTGTTTCGAATGCCATGATTTTTCGGAGTCATTTTTCCAAGGGAGGGTACTGTGGATTTTCGAGAAAAAAAAATTTCAAGCTAAAAGGAAACCATTAGGTGCATTTTATAGAGAATCTGATTTCGAATAAGAAAAAGTCAACCGCAACCGCGTAACTCGTACCCGTGAGAAAAAAATCGCAAAAATCTGTTTCGAATGCCATGATTTTTCGGAGTCATTTTTCCAAGGGAGGGTACTGTGGATTTTCGAGAAAAAAAAATTTCAAGCTAAAAGGAAACCATTAGGTGCATTTTATAGAGAATCTGATTTCGAATAAGAAAAAGTCAACCGCAACCGTGTAACTCGTACCCGTGAGAAAAAAATCGCAAAAATCTGTTTCGAATGCCATGATTTTTCGGAGTCATTTTTCCAAGGGAGGGCACTGTGGATTTTCGAGAAAAAAAAATTTCAAGCTAAAAGGAAACCATTAGGTGCATTTGATAGAGAATCTGATTTCGAATAAGGAAAAGTCAACCGCAACCGCGTAACTCGTACCCGTGAGAAAAAAATCGCAAAAATCTGTTTCGAATGCCATGATTTTTCGGAGTCATTTTTCCAAGGGAGGGAGGGTACTGTGGATTTTCGAGAAAAAAAAATTTCAAGCTAAAAGGAAACCATTAGGTGCATTTTATAGAGAATCTGATTTCGAATAAGAAAAAGTCAACCGCAACCGCGTAACTCGTACCCGTGAGAAAAAAATCGCAAAAATCTGTTTCGAATGCCATGATTTTTCGGAGTCATTTTTCCAAGGGAGGGTACTGTGGATTTTCGAGAAAAAAAAATTTCAAGCTAAAAGGAAACCATTAGGTGCATTTTATAGAGAATCAGATTTCGAATAAGAAAAAGTCAACCGCAACCGCGTAACTCGTACCCGTGAGAAAAAAATCGCAAAAATCTGTTTCGAATGCCATGATTTTTCGGAGTCATTTTTCCAAGGGAGGGCACTGTGGATTTTCGAGAAAAAAAAAATTTCAAGCTAAAAGGAAACCATTAGGTGCATTTGATAGAGAATCTGATTTCGAATAAGAAAAAGTCAACCGCAACCGCGTAACTCGTACCCGTGAGAAAAAAATCGCAAAAATCTGTTTCGAATGCCATGATTTTTCGGAGTCATTTTTCCAAGGGAGGGCACTGTGGATTTTCGAGAAAAAAAAATTTCAAGCTAAAAGGAAACCATTAGGTGCATTTTATAGAGAATCAGATTTCGAATAAGAAAAAGTCAACCGCAACCGCGTAACTCGTACCCGTGAGAAAAAAATCGCAAAAATCTGTTTCGAATGCCATGATTTTTCGGAGTCATTTTTCCAAGGGAGGGTACTGTGGATTTTCGAGAAAAAAAAATTTCAAGCTAAAAGGAAACCATTAGGTGCATTTTATAGAGAATCTGATTTCAAATAAGAAAAAGTCAACCGCAACCGCGTAACTCGTACCCGTGAGAAAAAAATCGCAAAAATCTGTTTCGAATGCCATGATTTTTCGGAGTCATTTTTCCAAGGGAGGGTACTGTGGATTTTCGAGAAAAAAAAATTTCAAGCTAAAAGGAAACCATTAGGTGCATTTTATAGAGAATCTGATTTCGAATAAGAAAAAGTCAACCGCAACCGCGTAACTCGTACCCGTGAGAAAAAAATCGCAAAAATCTGTTTCGAATGCCATGATTTTTCGGAGTCATTTTTCCAAGGGAGGGTACTGTGGATTTTCGAGAAAAAAAAATTTCAAGCTAAAAGGAAACCATTAGGTGCATTTTATAGAGAATCTGATTTCGAATAAGAAAAAGTCAACCGCAACCGCGTAACTCGTACCCGTGAGAAAAAAATCGCAAAAATCTGTTTCGAATGCCATGATTTTTCGGAGTCATTTTTCCAAGGGAGGGCACTGTGGATTTTCGAGAAAGAAAAATTTCAAGCTAAAAGGAAACCATTAGGTGCATTTGATAGAGAATCTGATTTCGAATAAGAAAAAGTCAACCGCAACCGCGTAACTCGTACCCGTGAGAAAAAAATCGCAAAAATCTGTTTCGAATGCCATGATTTTTCGGAGTCATTTTTCCAAGGGAGGGTACTGTGGATTTTCGAGAAAAAAAAATTTCAAGCTAAAAGGAAACCATTAGGTGCATTTTATAGAGAATCTGATTTCGAATAAGAAAAAGTCAACCGCAACCGCGTAACTCGTACCCGTGAGAAAAAAATCGCAAAAATCTGTTTCGAATGCCATGATTTTTCGGAGTCATTTTTCCAAGGGAGGGTACTGTGGATTTTCGAGAAAAAAAAATTTCAAGCTAAAAGGAAACCATTAGGTGCATTTTATAGAGAATCTGATTTCGAATAAGAAAAAGTCAACCGCAACCGCGTAACTCGTACCCGTGAGAAAAAAATCGCAAAAATCTGTTTCGAATGCCATGATTTTTCGGAGTCATTTTTCCAAGGGAGGGCACTGTGGATTTTCGAGAAAGAAAAATTTCAAGCTAAAAGGAAACCATTAGGTGCATTTGATAGAGAATCTGATTTCGAATAAGAAAAAGTCAACCGCAACCGCGTAACTCGTACCCGTGAGAAAAAAATCGCAAAAATCTGTTTCGAATGCCATGATTTTTCGGAGTCATTTTTCCAAGGGAGGGTACTGTGGATTTTCGAGAAAAAAAATTTTCAAGCTAAAAGGAAACCATTAGGTGCATTTTATAGAGAATCTGATTTCGAATAAGAAAAAGTCAACCGCAACCGCGTAACTCGTACCCGTGAGAAAAAAATCGCAAAAATCTGTTTCGAATGCCATGATTTTTCGGAGTCATTTTTCCAAGGGAGGGTACTGTGGATTTTCGAGAAAAAAAAATTTCAAGCTAAAAGGAAACCATTAGGTGCATTTTATAGAGAATCTGATTTCGAATAAGAAAAAGTCAACCGCAACCGCGTAACTCGTACCCGTGAGAAAAAAATCGCAAAAATCTGTTTCGAATGCCATGATTTTTCGGAGTCATTTTTCCAAGGGAGGGTACTGTGGATTTTCGAGAAAAAAAAATTTCAAGCTAAAAGGAAACCATTAGGTGCATTTTATAGAGAATCTGATTTCGAATAAGAAAAAGTCAACCGCAACCGCGTAACTCGTACCCGTGAGAAAAAAATCGCAAAAATCTGTTTCGAATGCCATGATTTTTCGGAGTCATTTTTCCAAGGGAGGGCACTGTGGATTTTCGAGAAAGAAAAATTTCAAGCTAAAAGGAAACCATTAGGTGCATTTGATAGAGAATCTGATTTCGAATAAGAAAAAGTCAACCGCAACCGCGTAACTCGTACCCGTGAGAAAAAAATCGCAAAAATCTGTTTCGAATGCCATGATTTTTCGGAGTCATTTTTCCAAGGGAGGGTACTGTGGATTTTCGAGAAAAAAAAATTTCAAGCTAAAAGGAAACCATTAGGTGCATTTTATAGAGAATCTGATTTCGAATAAGAAAAAGTCAACCGCAACCGCGTAACTCGTACCCGTGAGAAAAAAATCGCAAAAATCTGTTTCGAATGCCATGATTTTTCGGAGTCATTTTTCCAAGGGAGGGTACTGTGGATTTTCGAGAAAAAAAAATTTCAAGCTAAAAGGAAACCATTAGGTGCATTTTATAGAGAATCTGATTTCGAATAAGAAAAAGTCAACCGCAACCGCGTAACTCGTACCCGTGAGAAAAAAATCGCAAAAATCTGTTTCGAATGCCATGATTTTTCGGAGTCATTTTTCCAAGGGAGGGTACTGTGGATTTTCGAGAAAAAAAAATTTCAAGCTAAAAGGAAACCATTAGGTGCATTTTATAGAGAATCTGATTTCGAATAAGAAAAAGTCAACCGCAACCGCGTAACTCGTACCCGTGAGAAAAAAATCGGAAAAATCTGTTTCGAATGCCATGATTTTTCGGAGTCATTTTTCCAAGGCAGGGTACTGTGGATTTTCGAGAAAAAAAAATTTCGAGCTAAAAGGAAACCATTAGGTGCATTTTATTGAGAATCTGATTTCGAATAAGAAAAAGTCAACCGCAACCGCGTAACTCGTACCCGTGAGAAAAAAATCGCAAAAATCTGTTTCGAATGCCATGATTTTTCGGAGTCATTTTTCCAAGGGAGGGCACTGTGGATTTTCGAGAAAAAAAAATTTCAAGCTAAAAGGAAACCATTAGGTGCATTTTATAGAGAATCTGATTTCGAATAAGAAAAAGTCAACCGCAACCGCGTAACTCGTACCCGTGAGAAAAAAATCGCAAAAATCTGTTTCGAATGCCATGATTTTTCGGAGTCATTTTTCCAAGGGAGGGTACTGTGGATTTTCGAGAAAAAAAAATTTCAAGCTAAAAGGAAACCATTAGGTGCATTTTATAGAGAATCTGATTTCGAATAAGAAAAAGTCAACCGCAACCGCGTAACTCGTACCCGTGAGAAAAAAATCGCAAAAATCTGTTTCGAATGCCATGATTTTTCGGAGTCATTTTTCCAAGGGAGGGTACTGTGGATTTTCGAGAAAAAAAAATTTCAAGCTAAAAGGAAACCATTAGGTGCATTTTATAGAGAATCTGATTTCGAATAAGAAAAAGTCAACCGCAACCGCGTAACTCGTACCCGTGAGAAAAAAATCGCAAAAATCTGTTTCGAATGCCATGATTTTTCGGAGTCATTTTTCCAAGGGAGGGCACTGTGGATTTTCGAGAAAGAAAAATTTCAAGCTAAAAGGAAACCATTAGGTGCATTTGATAGAGAATCTGATTTCGAATAAGAAAAAGTCAACCGCAACCGCGTAACTCGTACCCGTGAGAAAAAAATCGCAAAAATCTGTTTCGAATGCCATGATTTTTCGGAGTCATTTTTCCAAGGGAGGGTACTGTGGATTTTCGAGAAAAAAAAATTTCAAGCTAAAAGGAAACCATTAGGTGCATTTTATAGAGAATCAGATTTCGAATAAGAAAAAGTCAACCGCAACCGCGTAACTCGTACCCGTGAGAAAAAAATCGCAAAAATCTGTTTCGAATGCCATGATTTTTCGGAGTCATTTTTCCAAGGGAGGGCACTGTGGATTTTCGAGAAAAAAAAAATTTCAAGCTAAAAGGAAACCATTAGGTGCATTTGATAGAGAATCTGATTTCGAATAAGAAAAAGTCAACCGCAACCGCGTAACTCGTACCCGTGAGAAAAAAATCGCAAAAATCTGTTTCGAATGCCATGATTTTTCGGAGTCATTTTTCCAAGGGAGGGCACTGTGGATTTTCGAGAAAAAAAAATTTCAAGCTAAAAGGAAACCATTAGGTGCATTTTATAGAGAATCAGATTTCGAATAAGAAAAAGTCAACCGCAACCGCGTAACTCGTACCCGTGAGAAAAAAATCGCAAAAATCTGTTTCGAATGCCATGATTTTTCGGAGTCATTTTTCCAAGGGAGGGTACTGTGGATTTTCGAGAAAAAAAAATTTCAAGCTAAAAGGAAACCATTAGGTGCATTTTATAGAGAATCGGATTTCAAATAAGAAAAAGTCAACCGCAACCGCGTAACTCGTACCCGTGAGAAAAAAATCGCAAAAATCTGTTTCGAATGCCATGATTTTTCGGAGTCATTTTTCCAAGGGAGGGTACTGTGGATTTTCGAGAAAAAAAAATTTCAAGCTAAAAGGAAACCATTAGGTGCATTTTATAGAGAATCTGATTTCGAATAAGAAAAAGTCAACCGCAACCGCGTAACTCGTACCCGTGAGAAAAAAATCGCAAAAATCTGTTTCGAATGCCATGATTTTTCGGAGTCATTTTTCCAAGGGAGGGTACTGTGGATTTTCGAGAAAAAAAAATTTCAAGCTAAAAGGAAACCATTAGGTGCATTTTATAGAGAATCTGATTTCGAATAAGAAAAAGTCAACCGCAACCGCGTAACTCGTACCCGTGAGAAAAAAATCGCAAAAATCTGTTTCGAATGCCATGATTTTTCGGAGTCATTTTTCCAAGGGAGGGCACTGTGGATTTTCGAGAAAGAAAAATTTCAAGCTAAAAGGAAACCATTAGGTGCATTTGATAGAGAATCTGATTTCGAATAAGAAAAAGTCAACCGCAACCGCGTAACTCGTACCCGTGAGAAAAAAATCGCAAAAATCTGTTTCGAATGCCATGATTTTTCGGAGTCATTTTTCCAAGGGAGGGTACTGTGGATTTTCGAGAAAAAAAAATTTCAAGCTAAAAGGAAACCATTAGGTGCATTTTATAGAGAATCTGATTTCGAATAAGAAAAAGTCAACCGCAACCACGTAACTCGTACCCGTGAGAAAAAAATCGCAAAAATCTGTTTCGAATGCCATGATTTTTCGGAGTCATTTTTCCAAGGGAGGGTACTGTGGATTTTCGAGAAAAAAAAATTTCAAGCTAAAAGGAAACCATTAGGTGCATTTTATAGAGAATCTGATTTCGAATAAGAAAAAGTCAACCGCAACCGCGTAACTCGTACCCGTGAGAAAAAAATCGCAAAAATCTGTTTCGAATGCCATGATTTTTCGGAGTCATTTTTCCAAGGGAGGGTACTGTGGATTTTCGAGAAAAAAAAATTTCAAGCTAAAAGGAAACCATTAGGTGCATTTTATAGAGAATCTGATTTCGAATAAGAAAAAGTCAACCGCAACCGCGTAACTCGTACCCGTGAGAAAAAAATCGGAAAAATCTGTTTCGAATGCCATGATTTTTCGGAGTCATTTTTCCAAGGCAGGGTACTGTGGATTTTCGAGAAAAAAAAATTTCGAGCTAAAAGGAAACCATTAGGTGCATTTTATTGAGAATCTGATTTCGAATAAGAAAAAGTCAACCGCAACCGCGTAACTCGTACCCGTGAGAAAAAAATCGCAAAAATCTGTTTCGAATGCCATGATTTTTCGGAGTCATTTTTCCAAGGGAGGGCACTGTGGATTTTCGAGAAAAAAAAATTTCAAGCTAAAAGGAAACCATTAGGTGCATTTTATAGAGAATCTGATTTCGAATAAGAAAAAGTCAACCGCAACCGCGTAACTCGTACCCGTGAGAAAAAAATCGCAAAAATCTGTTTCGAATGCCATGATTTTTCGGAGTCATTTTTCCAAGGGAGGGTACTGTGGATTTTCGAGAAAAAAAAATTTCAAGCTAAAAGGAAACCATTAGGTGCATTTTATAGAGAATCTGATTTCGAATAAGAAAAAGTCAACCGCAACCGCGTAACTCGTACCCGTGAGAAAAAAATCGCAAAAATCTGTTTCGAATGCCATGATTTTTCGGAGTCATTTTTCCAAGGGAGGGTACTGTGGATTTTCGAGAAAAAAAAATTTCAAGCTAAAAGGAAACCATTAGGTGCATTTTATAGAGAATCTGATTTCGAATAAGAAAAAGTCAACCGCAACCGCGTAACTCGTACCCGTGAGAAAAAAATCGCAAAAATCTGTTTCGAATGCCATGATTTTTCGGAGTCATTTTTCCAAGGGAGGGCACTGTGGATTTTCGAGAAAGAAAAATTTCAAGCTAAAAGGAAACCATTAGGTGCATTTGATAGAGAATCTGATTTCGAATAAGAAAAAGTCAACCGCAACCGCGTAACTCGTACCCGTGAGAAAAAAATCGCAAAAATCTGTTTCGAATGCCATGATTTTTCGGAGTCATTTTTCCAAGGGAGGGTACTGTGGATTTTCGAGAAAAAAAAATTTCAAGCTAAAAGGAAACCATTAGGTGCATTTTATAGAGAATCAGATTTCGAATAAGAAAAAGTCAACCGCAACCGCGTAACTCGTACCCGTGAGAAAAAAATCGCAAAAATCTGTTTCGAATGCCATGATTTTTCGGAGTCATTTTTCCAAGGGAGGGCACTGTGGATTTTCGAGAAAAAAAAAATTTCAAGCTAAAAGGAAACCATTAGGTGCATTTGATAGAGAATCTGATTTCGAATAAGAAAAAGTCAACCGCAACCGCGTAACTCGTACCCGTGAGAAAAAAATCGCAAAAATCTGTTTCGAATGCCATGATTTTTCGGAGTCATTTTTCCAAGGGAGGGCACTGTGGATTTTCGAGAAAAAAAAATTTCAAGCTAAAAGGAAACCATTAGGTGCATTTTATAGAGAATCAGATTTCGAATAAGAAAAAGTCAACCGCAACCGCGTAACTCGTACCCGTGAGAAAAAAATCGCAAAAATCTGTTTCGAATGCCATGATTTTTCGGAGTCATTTTTCCAAGGGAGGGTACTGTGGATTTTCGAGAAAAAAAAATTTCAAGCTAAAAGGAAACCATTAGGTGCATTTTATAGAGAATCGGATTTCAAATAAGAAAAAGTCAACCGCAACCGCGTAACTCGTACCCGTGAGAAAAAAATCGCAAAAATCTGTTTCGAATGCCATGATTTTTCGGAGTCATTTTTCCAAGGGAGGGTACTGTGGATTTTCGAGAAAAAAAAATTTCAAGCTAAAAGGAAACCATTAGGTGCATTTTATAGAGAATCTGATTTCGAATAAGAAAAAGTCAACCGCAACCGCGTAACTCGTACCCGTGAGAAAAAAATCGCAAAAATCTGTTTCGAATGCCATGATTTTTCGGAGTCATTTTTCCAAGGGAGGGTACTGTGGATTTTCGAGAAAAAAAAATTTCAAGCTAAAAGGAAACCATTAGGTGCATTTTATAGAGAATCTGATTTCGAATAAGAAAAAGTCAACCGCAACCGCGTAACTCGTACCCGTGAGAAAAAAATCGCAAAAATCTGTTTCGAATGCCATGATTTTTCGGAGTCATTTTTCCAAGGGAGGGCACTGTGGATTTTCGAGAAAGAAAAATTTCAAGCTAAAAGGAAACCATTAGGTGCATTTGATAGAGAATCTGATTTCGAATAAGAAAAAGTCAACCGCAACCGCGTAACTCGTACCCGTGAGAAAAAAATCGCAAAAATCTGTTTCGAATGCCATGATTTTTCGGAGTCATTTTTCCAAGGGAGGGTACTGTGGATTTTCGAGAAAAAAAAATTTCAAGCTAAAAGGAAACCATTAGGTGCATTTTATAGAGAATCTGATTTCGAATAAGAAAAAGTCAACCGCAACCGCGTAACTCGTACCCGTGAGAAAAAAATCGCAAAAATCTGTTTCGAATGCCATGATTTTTCGGAGTCATTTTTCCAAGGGAGGGTACTGTGGATTTTCGAGAAAAAAAAATTTCAAGCTAAAAGGAAACCATTAGGTGCATTTTATAGAGAATCTGATTTCGAATAAGAAAAAGTCAACCGCAACCGCGTAACTCGTACCCGTGAGAAAAAAATCGGAAAAATCTGTTTCGAATGCCATGATTTTTCGGAGTCATTTTTCCAAGGCAGGGTACTGTGGATTTTCGAGAAAAAAAAATTTCAAGCTAAAAGGAAACCATTAGGTGCATTTTATAGAGAATCTGATTTCGAATAAGAAAAAGTCAACCGCAACCGCGTAACTCGTACCCGTGAGAAAAAAATCGCAAAAATCTGTTTCGAATGCCATGATTTTTCGGAGTCATTTTTCCAAGGGAGGGTACTGTGGATTTTCGAGAAAAAAAAATTTCAAGCTAAAAGGAAACCATTAGGTGCATTTTATAGAGAATCTGATTTCGAATAAGAAAAAGTCAACCGCAACCGCGTAACTCGTACCCGTGAGAAAAAAATCGCAAAAATCTGTTTCGAATGCCATGATTTTTCGGAGTCATTTTTCCAAGGGAGGGCACTGTGGATTTTCGAGAAAGAAAAATTTCAAGCTAAAAGGAAACCATTAGGTGCATTTGATAGAGAATCTGATTTCGAATAAGAAAAAGTCAACCGCAACCGCGTAACTCGTACACGTGAGAAAAAAATCGCAAAAATCTGTTTCGAATGCCATGATTTTTCGGAGTCATTTTTCCAAGGGAGGGTACTGTGGATTTTCGAGAAAAAAAAATTTCAAGCAAAAAGGAAACCATTAGGTGCATTTTATAGAGAATCTGATTTAGAATAAGAAAAAGTCAACCGCAACCGCGTAACTCGTACCCGTGAGAAAAAAATCGCAAAAATCTGTTTCGAATGCCATGATTTTTCGGAGTCATTTTTCCAAGGGAGGGTACTGTGGATTTTCGAGAAAAAAAAATTTCAAGCTAAAAGGAAACCATTAGGTGCATTTTATAGAGAATCAGATTTCGAATAAGAAAAAGTCAACCGCAACCGCGTAACTCGTACCCGTGAGAAAAAAATCGCAAAAATCTGTTTCGAATGCCATGATTTTTCGGAGTCATTTTTCCAAGGGAGGGCACTGTGGATTTTCGAGAAAAAAAAAATTTCAAGCTAAAAGGAAACCATTAGGTGCATTTGATAGAGAATCTGATTTCGAATAAGAAAAAGTCAACCGCAACCGCGTAACTCGTACCCGTGAGAAAAAAATCGCAAAAATCTGTTTCGAATGCCATGATTTTTCGGAGTCATTTTTCCAAGGGAGGGCACTGTGGATTTTCGAGAAAAAAAAATTTCAAGCTAAAAGGAAACCATTAGGTGCATTTTATAGAGAATCAGATTTCGAATAAGAAAAAGTCAACCGCAACCGCGTAACTCGTACCCGTGAGAAAAAAATCGCAAAAATCTGTTTCGAATGCCATGATTTTTCGGAGTCATTTTTCCAAGGGAGGGTACTGTGGATTTTCGAGAAAAAAAATTTCAAGCTAAAAGGAAACCATTAGGTGCATTTTATAGAGAATCTGATTTCAAATAAGAAAAAGTCAACCGCAACCGCGTAACTCGTACCCGTGAGAAAAAAATCGCAAAAATCTGTTTCGAATGCCATGATTTTTCGGAGTCATTTTTCCAAGGGAGGGTACTGTGGATTTTCGAGAAAAAAAAATTTCAAGCTAAAAGGAAACCATTAGGTGCATTTTATAGAGAATCTGATTTCGAATAAGAAAAAGTCAACCGCAACCGCGTAACTCGTACCCGTGAGAAAAAAATCGCAAAAATCTGTTTCGAATGCCATGATTTTTCGGAGTCATTTTTCCAAGGGAGGGTACTGTGGATTTTCGAGAAAAAAAAATTTCAAGCTAAAAGGAAACCATTAGGTGCATTTTATAGAGAATCTGATTTCGAATAAGAAAAAGTCAACCGCAACCGCGTAACTCGTACCCGTGAGAAAAAAATCGCAAAAATCTGTTTCGAATGCCATGATTTTTCGGAGTCATTTTTCCAAGGGAGGGCACTGTGGATTTTCGAGAAAGAAAAATTTCAAGCTAAAAGGAAACCATTAGGTGCATTTGATAGAGAATCTGATTTCGAATAAGAAAAAGTCAACCGCAACCGCGTAACTCGTACCCGTGAGAAAAAAATCGCAAAAATCTGTTTCGAATGCCATGATTTTTCGGAGTCATTTTTCCAAGGGAGGGTACTGTGGATTTTCGAGAAAAAAAAATTTCAAGCTAAAAGGAAACCATTAGGTGCATTTTATAGAGAATCTGATTTCGAATAAGAAAAAGTCAACCGCAACCGCGTAACTCGTACCCGTGAGAAAAAAATCGCAAAAATCTGTTTCGAATGCCATGATTTTTCGGAGTCATTTTTCCAAGGGAGGGTACTGTGGATTTTCGAGAAAAAAAAATTTCAAGCTAAAAGGAAACCATTAGGTGCATTTTATAGAGAATCTGATTTCGAATAAGAAAAAGTCAACCGCAACCGCGTAACTCGTACCCGTGAGAAAAAAATCGCAAAAATCTGTTTCGAATGCCATGATTTTTCGGAGTCATTTTTCCAAGGGAGGGCACTGTGGATTTTCGAGAAAAAAAAATTTCAAGCAAAAAGGAAACCATTAGGTGCATTTGATAGAGAATCTGATTTCGAATAAGGAAAAGTCAACCGCAACCGCGTAACTCGTACCCGTGAGAAAAAAATCGCAAAAATCTGTTTCGAATGCCATGATTTTTCGGAGTCATTTTTCCAAGGGAGGGCACTGTGGATTTTCGAGAAAAAAAAATTTCAAGCTAAAAGGAAACCATTAGGTGCATTTTATAGAGAATCTGATTTCGAATAAGAAAAAGTCAACCGCAACCGCGTAACTCGTACCCGTGAGAAAAAAATCGCAAAAATCTGTTTCGAATGCCATGATTTTTCGGAGTCATTTTTCCAAGGGAGGGTACTGTGGATTTTCGAGAAAAAAAAATTTCAAGCTAAAAGGAAACCATTAGGTGCATTTTATAGAGAATCAGATTTCGAATAAGAAAAAGTCAACCGCAACCGCGTAACTTGTACCCGTGAGAAAAAAATCGCAAAAATCTGTTTCGAATGCCATGATTTTTCGGAGACATTTTTCCAAGGGAGGGCACTGTGGATTTTCGAGAAACAAAAAATTTCAAGCTAAAAGGAAACCATTAGGTGCATTTGATAGAGAATCTGATTTCGAATAAGAAAAAGTCAACCGCAACCGCGTAACTCGTACCCGTGAGAAAAAAATCGCAAAAATCTGTTTCGAATGCCATGATTTTTCGGAGTCATTTTTCCAAGGGAGGGTACTGTGGATTTTCGAGAAAAAAAAATTTCAAGCTAAAAGGAAACCATTAGGTGCATTTTATAGAGAATCAGATTTCGAATAAGAAAAAGTCAACCGCAACCGCGTAAGTCGTACCCGTGAGAAAAAAATCGCAAAAATCTGTTTCGAATGCCATGATTTTTCGGAGTCATTTTTCCAAGGGAGGGTACTGTGGATTTTCGAGAAAAAAAAATTTCAAGCTAAAAGGAAACCATTAGGTGCATTTGATAGAGAATCTGATTTCGAATAAGGAAAAGTCAACCGCAACCGCGTAACTCGTACCCGTGAGAAAAAAATCGCAAAAATCTGTTTCGAATGCCATGATTTTTCGGAGTCATTTTTCCAAGGGAGGGTACTGTGGATTTTCGAGAAAAAAAATTTCAAGCTAAAAGGAAACCATTAGGTGCATTTTATAGAGAATCTGATTTCGAATAAGAAAAAGTCAACCGCAACCGCGTAACTCGTACCCGTGAGAAAAAAATCGCAAAAATCTGTTTCGAATGCCATGATTTTTCGGAGTCATTTTTCCAAGGGAGGGTACCGTGGATTTTCGAGAAAAAAAAATTTCAAGCTAAAAGGAAACCATTAGGTGCATTTTATAGAGAATCAGATTTCGAATAAGAAAAAGTCAACCGCAACCGCGTAAGTCGTACCCGTGAGAAAAAAATCGCATAAATCTGTTTCGAATGCCATGATTTTTCGGAGTCATTTTTCCAAGGGAGGGTACTGTGGATTTTCGAGAAAAAAAAATTTCAAGCTAAAAGGAAACCATTAGGTGCATTTTATAGAGAATCTAATTTCGAATAAGAAAAAGTCAACCGCAACCGCGTAACTCGTACCCGTGAGAAAAAAATCGCAAAAATCTGTTTCGAATGCCATGATTTTTCGGAGTCATTTTTCCAAGGCAGGGTACTGCGGATTTTCGAGAAAAAAAAATTTCGAGCTAAAAGGAAACCATTAGGTGCATTTTATTGAGAATCTGATTTCGAATAAGAAAAAGTCAACCGCAACCGCGTAACTCGTACCCGTGAGAAAAAAATCGCAAAAATCTGTTTCGAATGCCATGATTTTTCGGAGTCATTTTTCCAAGGGAGGGTACTGTGGATTTTCGAGAAAAAAAAATTTCAAGCTAAAAGGAAACCATTAGGTGCATTTTATAGAGAATCAGATTTCGAATAAGAAAAAGTCAACCGCAACCGCGTAACTTGTACCCGTGAGAAAAAAATCGCAAAAATCTGTTTCGAATGCCATGATTTTTCGGAGACATTTTTCCAAGGGAGGGCACTGTGGATTTTCGAGAAACAAAAAATTTCAAGCTAAAAGGAAACCATTAGGTGCATTTGATAGAGAATCTGATTTCGAATAAGAAAAAGTCAACCGCAACCGCGTAACTCGTACCCGTGAGAAAAAAATCGCAAAAATCTGTTTCGAATGCCATGATTTTTCGGAGTCATTTTTCCAAGGGAGGGCACTGTGGATTTTCGAGAAAAAAAAATTTCAAGCTAAAAGGAAACCATTAGGTGCATTTGATAGAGAATCTGATTTCGAATAAGGAAAAGTCAACCGCAACCGCGTAACTCGTACCCGTGAGAAAAAAATCGCAAAAATCTGTTTCGAATGCCATGATTTTTCGGAGTCATTTTTCCAAGGGAGGGTACTGTGGATTTTCGAGAAAAAAAAATTTCAAGCTAAAAGGAAACCATTAGGTGCATTTTATAGAGAATCAGATTTCGAATAAGAAAAAGTCAACCGCAACCGCGTAAGTCGTACCCGTGAGAAAAAAATCGCAAAAATCTGTTTCGAATGCCATGATTTTTCGGAGTCATTTTTCCAAGGGAGGGTACTGTGGATTTTCGAGAAAAAAAAATTTCAAGCTAAAAGGAAACCATTAGGTGCATTTGATAGAGAATCTGATTTCGAATAAGGAAAAGTCAACCGCAACCGCGTAACTCGTACCCGTGAGAAAAAAATCGCAAAAATCTGTTTCGAATGCCATGATTTTTCGGAGTCATTTTTCCAAGGGAGGGTACTGTGGATTTTCGAGAAAAAAAATTTCAAGCTAAAAGGAAACCATTAGGTGCATTTTATAGAGAATCTGATTTCGAATAAGAAAAAGTCAACCGCAACCGCGTAACTCGTACCCGTGAGAAAAAAATCGCAAAAATCTGTTTCGAATGCCATGATTTTTCGGAGTCATTTTTCCAAGGGAGGGTACCGTGGATTTTCGAGAAAAAAAAATTTCAAGCTAAAAGGAAACCATTAGGTGCATTTTATAGAGAATCAGATTTCGAATAAGAAAAAGTCAACCGCAACCGCGTAAGTCGTACCCGTGAGAAAAAAATCGCAAAAATCTGTTTCGAATGCCATGATTTTTCGGAGTCATTTTTCCAAGGGAGGGTACTGTGGATTTTCGAGAAAAAAAAATTTCAAGCTAAAAGGAAACCATTAGGTGCATTTTATAGAGAATCTAATTTCGAATAAGAAAAAGTCAACCGCAACCGCGTAACTCGTACCCGTGAGAAAAAAATCGCAAAAATCTGTTTCGAATGCCATGATTTTTCGGAGTCATTTTTCCAAGGCAGGGTACTGCGGATTTTCGAGAAAAAAAAATTTCGAGCTAAAAGGAAACCATTAGGTGCATTTTATTGAGAATCTGATTTCGAATAAGAAAAAGTCAACCGCAACCGCGTAACTCGTACCCGTGAGAAAAAAATCGCAAAAATCTGTTTCGAATGCCATGATTTTTCGGAGTCATTTTTCCAAGGGAGGGTACTGTGGATTTTCGAGAAAAAAAAATTTCAAGCTAAAAGGAAACCATTAGGTGCATTTTATAGAGAATCTGATTTCGAATAAGAAAAAGTCAACCGCAACCGCGTAACTCGTACCCGTGAGAAAAAAATCGCAAAAATCTGTTTCGAATGCCATGATTTTTCGGAGTCATTTTTCCAAGGGAGGGCACTGTGGATTTTCGAGAAAGAAAAATTTCAAGCTAAAAGGAAACCATTAGGTGCATTTGATAGAGAATCTGATTTCGAATAAGAAAAAGTCAACCGCAACCGCGTAACTCGTACCCGTGAGAAAAAAATCGCAAAAATCTGTTTCGAATGCCATGATTTTTCGGAGTCATTTTTCCAAGGGAGGGTACTGTGGATTTTCGAGAAAAAAAAATTTCAAGCTAAAAGGAAACCATTAGGTGCATTTTATAGAGAATCTGATTTCGAATAAGAAAAAGTCAACCGCAACCGCGTAACTCGTACCCGTGAGAAAAAAATCGCAAAAATCTGTTTCGAATGCCATGATTTTTCGGAGTCATTTTTCCAAGGGAGGGTACTGTGGATTTTCGAGAAAAAAAAATTTCAAGCTAAAAGGAAACCATTAGGTGCATTTTATAGAGAATCTGATTTCGAATAAGAAAAAGTCAACCGCAACCGCGTAACTCGTACCCGTGAGAAAAAAATCGCAAAAATCTGTTTCGAATGCCATGATTTTTCGGAGTCATTTTTCCAAGGGAGGGCACTGTGGATTTTCGAGAAAAAAAAATTTCAAGCTAAAAGGAAACCATTAGGTGCATTTGATAGAGAATCTGATTTCGAATAAGGAAAAGTCAACCGCAACCGCGTAACTCGTACCCGTGAGAAAAAAATCGCAAAAATCTGTTTCGAATGCCATGATTTTTCGGAGTCATTTTTCCAAGGGAGGGTACTGTGGATTTTCGAGAAAAAAAAATTTCAAGCTAAAAGGAAACCATTAGGTGCATTTTATAGAGAATCAGATTTCGAATAAGAAAAAGTCAACCGCAACCGCGTAACTCGTACCCGTGAGAAAAAAATCGCAAAAATCTGTTTCGAATGCCATGATTTTTCGGAGTCATTTTTCCAAGGGAGGGTACTGTGGATTTTCGAGAAAAAAAAATTTCAAGCTAAAAGGAAACCATTAGGTGCATTTTATAGATAATCAGATTTCGAATAAGAAAAAGTCAACCGCAACCGCGTAACTCGTACCCGTGAGAAAAAAATCGCAAAAATCTGTTTCGAATGCCATGATTTTTCGGAGTCATTTTTCCAAGGGAGGGTACTGTGGATTTTCGAGAAAAAAAAATTTCAAGCTAAAAGGAAACCATTAGGTGCATTTTATAGAGAATCTGATTTCGAATAAGAAAAAGTCAACCGCAACCGCGTAACTCGTACCCGTGAGAAAAAAATCGGAAAAATCTGTTTCGAATGCCATGATTTTTCGGAGTCATTTTTCCAAGGCAGGGTACTGTGGATTTTCGAGAAAAAAAAATTTCGAGCTAAAAGGAAACCATTAGGTGCATTTTATAGAGAATCTGATTTCAAATAAGAAAAAGTCAACCGCAACCGCGTAACTCGTACCCGTGAGAAAAAAATCGCAAAAATCTGTTTCGAATGCCATGATTTTTCGGAGTCATTTTTCCAAGGGAGGGTACTGTGGATTTTCGAGAAAAAAAAATTTCAAGCTAAAAGGAAACCATTAGGTGCATTTTATAGAGAATCTGATTTCGAATAAGAAAAAGTCAACCGCAACCGCGTAACTCGTACCCGTGAGAAAAAAATCGCAAAAATCTGTTTCGAATGCCATGATTTTTCGGAGTCATTTTTCCAAGGGAGGGTACTGTGGATTTTCGAGAAAAAAAAATTTCAAGCTAAAAGGAAACCATTAGGTGCATTTTATAGAGAATCTGATTTCGAATAAGAAAAAGTCAACCGCAACCGCGTAACTCGTACCCGTGAGAAAAAAATCGCAAAAATCTGTTTCGAATGCCATGATTTTTCGGAGTCATTTTTCCAAGGGAGGGCACTGTGGATTTTCGAGAAAGAAAAATTTCAAGCTAAAAGGAAACCATTAGGTGCATTTGATAGAGAATCTGATTTCGAATAAGAAAAAGTCAACCGCAACCGCGTAACTCGTACCCGTGAGAAAAAAATCGCAAAAATCTGTTTCGAATGCCATGATTTTTCGGAGTCATTTTTCCAAGGGAGGGTACTGTGGATTTTCGAGAAAAAAAAATTTCAAGCTAAAAGGAAACCATTAGGTGCATTTTATAGAGAATCTGATTTCGAATAAGAAAAAGTCAACCGCAACCGCGTAACTCGTACCCGTGAGAAAAAAATCGCAAAAATCTGTTTCGAATGCCATGATTTTTCGGAGTCATTTTTCCAAGGGAGGGTACTGTGGATTTTCGAGAAAAAAAAATTTCAAGCTAAAAGGAAACCATTAGGTGCATTTTATAGAGAATCTGATTTCGAATAAGAAAAAGTCAACCGCAACCGCGTAACTCGTACCCGTGAGAAAAAAATCGCAAAAATCTGTTTCGAATGCCATGATTTTTCGGAGTCATTTTTCCAAGGGAGGGCACTGTGGATTTTCGAGAAAAAAAAATTTCAAGCAAAAAGGAAACCATTAGGTGCATTTGATAGAGAATCTGATTTCGAATAAGGAAAAGTCAACCGCAACCGCGTAACTCGTACCCGTGAGAAAAAAATCGCAAAAATCTGTTTCGAATGCCATGATTTTTCGGAGTCATTTTTCCAAGGGAGGGCACTGTGGATTTTCGAGAAAAAAAAATTTCAAGCTAAAAGGAAACCATTAGGTGCATTTTATAGAGAATCTGATTTCGAATAAGAAAAAGTCAACCGCAACCGCGTAACTCGTACCCGTGAGAAAAAAATCGCAAAAATCTGTTTCGAATGCCATGATTTTTCGGAGTCATTTTTCCAAGGGAGGGTACTGTGGATTTTCGAGAAAAAAAAATTTCAAGCTAAAAGGAAACCATTAGGTGCATTTTATAGAGAATCAGATTTCGAATAAGAAAAAGTCAACCGCAACCGCGTAACTTGTACCCGTGAGAAAAAAATCGCAAAAATCTGTTTCGAATGCCATGATTTTTCGGAGACATTTTTCCAAGGGAGGGCACTGTGGATTTTCGAGAAACAAAAAATTTCAAGCTAAAAGGAAACCATTAGGTGCATTTGATAGAGAATCTGATTTCGAATAAGAAAAAGTCAACCGCAACCGCGTAACTCGTACCCGTGAGAAAAAAATCGCAAAAATCTGTTTCGAATGCCATGATTTTTCGGAGTCATTTTTCCAAGGGAGGGCACTGTGGATTTTCGAGAAAAAAAAATTTCAAGCTAAAAGGAAACCATTAGGTGCATTTGATAGAGAATCTGATTTCGAATAAGGAAAAGTCAACCGCAACCGCGTAACTCGTACCCGTGAGAAAAAAATCGCAAAAATCTGTTTCGAATGCCATGATTTTTCGGAGTCATTTTTCCAAGGGAGGGTACTGTGGATTTTCGAGAAAAAAAAATTTCAAGCTAAAAGGAAACCATTAGGTGCATTTTATAGAGAATCAGATTTCGAATAAGAAAAAGTCAACCGCAACCGCGTAAGTCGTACCCGTGAGAAAAAAATCGCAAAAATCTGTTTCGAATGCCATGATTTTTCGGAGTCATTTTTCCAAGGGAGGGTACTGTGGATTTTCGAGAAAAAAAAATTTCAAGCTAAAAGGAAACCATTAGGTGCATTTGATAGAGAATCTGATTTCGAATAAGGAAAAGTCAACCGCAACCGCGTAACTCGTACCCGTGAGAAAAAAATCGCAAAAATCTGTTTCGAATGCCATGATTTTTCGGAGTCATTTTTCCAAGGGAGGGTACTGTGGATTTTCGAGAAAAAAAATTTCAAGCTAAAAGGAAACCATTAGGTGCATTTTATAGAGAATCTGATTTCGAATAAGAAAAAGTCAACCGCAACCGCGTAACTCGTACCCGTGAGAAAAAAATCGCAAAAATCTGTTTCGAATGCCATGATTTTTCGGAGTCATTTTTCCAAGGGAGGGTACCGTGGATTTTCGAGAAAAAAAAATTTCAAGCTAAAAGGAAACCATTAGGTGCATTTTATAGAGAATCAGATTTCGAATAAGAAAAAGTCAACCGCAACCGCGTAAGTCGTACCCGTGAGAAAAAAATCGCAAAAATCTGTTTCGAATGCCATGATTTTTCGGAGTCATTTTTCCAAGGGAGGGTACTGTGGATTTTCGAGAAAAAAAAATTTCAAGCTAAAAGGAAACCATTAGGTGCATTTTATAGAGAATCTAATTTCGAATAAGAAAAAGTCAACCGCAACCGCGTAACTCGTACCCGTGAGAAAAAAATCGCAAAAATCTGTTTCGAATGCCATGATTTTTCGGAGTCATTTTTCCAAGGCAGGGTACTGCGGATTTTCGAGAAAAAAAAATTTCGAGCTAAAAGGAAACCATTAGGTGCATTTTATTGAGAATCTGATTTCGAATAAGAAAAAGTCAACCGCAACCGCGTAACTCGTACCCGTGAGAAAAAAATCGCAAAAATCTGTTTCGAATGCCATGATTTTTCGGAGTCATTTTTCCAAGGGAGGGCACTGTGGATTTTCGAGAAACAAAAAATTTCAAGCTAAAAGGAAACCATTAGGTGCATTTGATAGAGAATCTGATTTCGAATAAGAAAAAGTCAACCGCAACCGCGTAACTCGTACCCGTGAGAAAAAAATCGCAAAAATCTGTTTCGAATGCCATGATTTTTCGGAGTCATTTTTCCAAGGGAGGGCACTGTGGATTTTCGAGAAAAAAAAATTTCAAGCTAAAAGGAAACCATTAGGTGCATTTGATAGAGAATCTGATTTCGAATAAGGAAAAGTCAACCGCAACCGCGTAACTCGTACCCGTGAGAAAAAAATCGCAAAAATCTGTTTCGAATGCCATGATTTTTCGGAGTCATTTTTCCAAGGGAGGGTACTGTGGATTTTCGAGAAAAAAAAATTTCAAGCTAAAAGGAAACCATTAGGTGCATTTTATAGAGAATCAGATTTCGAATAAGAAAAAGTCAACCGCAACCGCGTAAGTCGTACCCGTGAGAAAAAAATCGCAAAAATCTGTTTCGAATGCCATGATTTTTCGGAGTCATTTTTCCAAGGGAGGGTACTGTGGATTTTCGAGAAAAAAAAATTTCAAGCTAAAAGGAAACCATTAGGTGCATTTGATAGAGAATCTGATTTCGAATAAGGAAAAGTCAACCGCAACCGCGTAACTCGTACCCGTGAGAAAAAAATCGCAAAAATCTGTTTCGAATGCCATGATTTTTCGGAGTCATTTTTCCAAGGGAGGGTACTGTGGATTTTCGAGAAAAAAAATTTCAAGCTAAAAGGAAACCATTAGGTGCATTTTATAGAGAATCTGATTTCGAATAAGAAAAAGTCAACCGCAACCGCGTAACTCGTACCCGTGAGAAAAAAATCGCAAAAATCTGTTTCGAATGCCATGATTTTTCGGAGTCATTTTTCCAAGGGAGGGTACCGTGGATTTTCGAGAAAAAAAAATTTCAAGCTAAAAGGAAACCATTAGGTGCATTTTATAGAGAATCAGATTTCGAATAAGAAAAAGTCAACCGCAACCGCGTAAGTCGTACCCGTGAGAAAAAAATCGCAAAAATCTGTTTCGAATGCCATGATTTTTCGGAGTCATTTTTCCAAGGGAGGGTACTGTGGATTTTCGAGAAAAAAAAATTTCAAGCTAAAAGGAAACCATTAGGTGCATTTTATAGAGAATCTAATTTCGAATAAGAAAAAGTCAACCGCAACCGCGTAACTCGTACCCGTGAGAAAAAAATCGCAAAAATCTGTTTCGAATGCCATGATTTTTCGGAGTCATTTTTCCAAGGCAGGGTACTGCGGATTTTCGAGAAAAAAAAATTTCGAGCTAAAAGGAAACCATTAGGTGCATTTTATTGAGAATCTGATTTCGAATAAGAAAAAGTCAACCGCAACCGCGTAACTCGTACCCGTGAGAAAAAAATCGCAAAAATCTGTTTCGAATGCCATGATTTTTCGGAGTCATTTTTCCAAGGGAGGGTACTGTGGATTTTCGAGAAAAAAAAATTTCAAGCTAAAAGGAAACCATTAGGTGCATTTTATAGAGAATCTGATTTCGAATAAGAAAAAGTCAACCGCAACCGCGTAACTCGTACCCGTGAGAAAAAAATCGCAAAAATCTGTTTCGAATGCCATGATTTTTCGGAGTCATTTTTCCAAGGGAGGGCACTGTGGATTTTCGAGAAAGAAAAATTTCAAGCTAAAAGGAAACCATTAGGTGCATTTGATAGAGAATCTGATTTCGAATAAGAAAAAGTCAACCGCAACCGCGTAACTCGTACCCGTGAGAAAAAAATCGCAAAAATCTGTTTCGAATGCCATGATTTTTCGGAGTCATTTTTCCAAGGGAGGGTACTGTGGATTTTCGAGAAAAAAAAATTTCAAGCTAAAAGGAAACCATTAGGTGCATTTTATAGAGAATCTGATTTCGAATAAGAAAAAGTCAACCGCAACCGCGTAACTCGTACCCGTGAGAAAAAAATCGCAAAAATCTGTTTCGAATGCCATGATTTTTCGGAGTCATTTTTCCAAGGGAGGGTACTGTGGATTTTCGAGAAAAAAAAATTTCAAGCTAAAAGGAAACCATTAGGTGCATTTTATAGAGAATCTGATTTCGAATAAGAAAAAGTCAACCGCAACCGCGTAACTCGTACCCGTGAGAAAAAAATCGCAAAAATCTGTTTCGAATGCCATGATTTTTCGGAGTCATTTTTCCAAGGGAGGGCACTGTGGATTTTCGAGAAAAAAAAATTTCAAGCTAAAAGGAAACCATTAGGTGCATTTGATAGAGAATCTGATTTCGAATAAGGAAAAGTCAACCGCAACCGCGTAACTCGTACCCGTGAGAAAAAAATCGCAAAAATCTGTTTCGAATGCCATGATTTTTCGGAGTCATTTTTCCAAGGGAGGGTACTGTGGATTTTCGAGAAAAAAAAATTTCAAGCTAAAAGGAAACCATTAGGTGCATTTTATAGAGAATCAGATTTCGAATAAGAAAAAGTCAACCGCAACCGCGTAACTCGTACCCGTGAGAAAAAAATCGCAAAAATCTGTTTCGAATGCCATGATTTTTCGGAGTCATTTTTCCAAGGGAGGGTACTGTGGATTTTCGAGAAAAAAAATTTCAAGCTAAAAGGAAACCATTAGGTGCATTTTATAGATAATCAGATTTCGAATAAGAAAAAGTCAACCGCAACCGCGTAACTCGTACCCGTGAGAAAAAAATCGCAAAAATCTGTTTCGAATGCCATGATTTTTCGGAGTCATTTTTCCAAGGGAGGGTACTGTGGATTTTCGAGAAAAAAAAATTTCAAGCTAAAAGGAAACCATTAGGTGCATTTTATAGAGAATCTGATTTCGAATAAGAAAAAGTCAACCGCAACCGCGTAACTCGTACCCGTGAGAAAAAAATCGGAAAAATCTGTTTCGAATGCCATGATTTTTCGGAGTCATTTTTCCAAGGCAGGGTACTGTGGATTTTCGAGAAAAAAAAATTTCGAGCTAAAAGGAAACCATTAGGTGCATTTTATTGAGAATCTGATTTCGAATAAGAAAAAGTCAACCGCAACCGCGTAACTCGTACCCGTGAGAAAAAAATCGCAAAAATCTGTTTCGAATGCCATGATTTTTCGGAGTCATTTTTCCAAGGGAGGGCACTGTGGATTTTCGAGAAAAAAAAATTTCAAGCTAAAAGGAAACCATTAGGTGCATTTTATAGAGAATCTGATTTCGAATAAGAAAAAGTCAACCGCAACCGCGTAACTCGTACCCGTGAGAAAAAAATCGCAAAAATCTGTTTCGAATGCCATGATTTTTCGGAGTCATTTTTCCAAGGGAGGGTACTGTGGATTTTCGAGAAAAAAAAATTTCAAGCTAAAAGGAAACCATTAGGTGCATTTTATAGAGAATCTGATTTCGAATAAGAAAAAGTCAACCGCAACCGCGTAACTCGTACCCGTGAGAAAAAAATCGCAAAAATCTGTTTCGAATGCCATGATTTTTCGGAGTCATTTTTCCAAGGGAGGGTACTGTGGATTTTCGAGAAAAAAAAATTTCAAGCTAAAAGGAAACCATTAGGTGCATTTTATAGAGAATCTGATTTCGAATAAGAAAAAGTCAACCGCAACCGCGTAACTCGTACCCGTGAGAAAAAAATCGCAAAAATCTGTTTCGAATGCCATGATTTTTCGGAGTCATTTTTCCAAGGGAGGGTACTGTGGATTTTCGAGAAAAAAAAATTTCAAGCTAAAAGGAAACCATTAGGTGCATTTTATAGAGAATCTGATTTCGAATAAGAAAAAGTCAACCGCAACCGCGTAACTCGTACCCGTGAGAAAAAAAATCGCAAAAATCTGTTTCGAATGCCATGATTTTTCGGAGTCATTTTTCCAAGGGAGGGCACTGTGGATTTTCGAGAAAGAAAAATTTCAAGCTAAAAGGAAACCATTAGGTGCATTTGATAGAGAATCTGATTTCGAATAAGAAAAAGTCAACCGCAACCGCGTAACTCGTACCCGTGAGAAAAAAATCGCAAAAATCTGTTTCGAATGCCATGATTTTTCGGAGTCATTTTTCCAAGGGAGGGCACTGTGGATTTTCGAGAAAAAAAAATTTCAAGCTAAAAGGAAACCATTAGGTGCATTTTATAGAGAATCTGATTTCGAATAAGAAAAAGTCAACCGCAACCGCGTAACTCGTACCCGTGAGAAAAAAATCGCAAAAATCTGTTTCGAATGCCATGATTTTTCGGAGTCATTTTTCCAAGGGAGGGTACTGTGGATTTTCGAGAAAAAAAAATTTCAAGCTAAAAGGAAACCATTAGGTGCATTTTATAGAGAATCTGATTTCGAATAAGAAAAAGTCAACCGCAACCGCGTAACTCGTACCCGTGAGAAAAAAATCGCAAAAATCTGTTTCGAATGCCATGATTTTTCGGAGTCATTTTTCCAAGGGAGGGTACTGTGGATTTTCGAGAAAAAAAAATTTCAAGCTAAAAGGAAACCATTAGGTGCATTTGATAGAGAATCTGATTTCGAATAAGAAAAAGTCAACCGCAACCGCGTAACTCGTACCCGTGAGAAAAAAATCGCAAAAATCTGTTTCGAATGCCATGATTTTTCGGAGTCATTTTTCCAAGGGAGGGTACTGTGGATTTTCGAGAAAAAAAAATTTCAAGCTAAAAGGAAACCATTAGGTGCATTTTATAGAGAATCTGATTTCGAATAAGAAAAAGTCAACCGCAACCGCGTAACTCGTACCCGTGAGAAAAAAATCGCAAAAATCTGTTTCGAATGCCATGATTTTTCGGAGTCATTTTTCCAAGGGAGGGTACTGTGGATTTTCGAGAAAAAAAAATTTCAAGCTAAAAGGAAACCATTAGGTGCATTTTATAGAGAATCTGATTTCGAATAAGAAAAAGTCAACCGCAACCGCGTAACTCGTACCCGTGAGAAAAAAATCGCAAAAATCTGTTTCGAATGCCATGATTTTTCGGAGTCATTTTTCCAAGGGAGGGCACTGTGGATTTTCGAGAAAAAAAAATTTCAAGCTAAAAGGAAACCATTAGGTGCATTTGATAGAGAATCTGATTTCGAATAAGGAAAAGTCAACCGCAACCGCGTAACTCGTACCCGTGAGAAAAAAATCGCAAAAATCTGTTTCGAATGCCATGATTTTTCGGAGTCATTTTTCCAAGGGAGGGTACTGTGGATTTTCGAGAAAAAAAAATTTCAAGCTAAAAGGAAACAATTAGGTGCATTTTATAGAGAATCAGATTTCGAATAAGAAAAAGTCAACCGCAACCGCGTAACTCGTACCCGTGAGAAAAAAATCGCAAAAATCTGTTTCGAATGCCATGATTTTTCGGAGTCATTTTTCCAAGGGAGGGTACTGTGGATTTTCGAGAAAAAAAAATTTCAAGCTAAAAGGAAACCATTAGGTGCATTTTATAGATAATCAGATTTCGAATAAGAAAAAGTCAACCGCAACCGCGTAACTCGTACCCGTGAGAAAAAAATCGCAAAAATCTGTTTCGAATGCCATGATTTTTCGGAGTCATTTTTCCAAGGGAGGGTACTGTGGATTTTCGAGAAAAAAAAATTTCAAGCTAAAAGGAAACCATTAGGTGCATTTTATAGAGAATCTGATTTCGAATAAGAAAAAGTCAACCGCAACCGCGTAACTCGTACCCGTGAGAAAAAAATCGGAAAAATCTGTTTCGAATGCCATGATTTTTCGGAGTCATTTTTCCAAGGCAGGGTACTGTGGATTTTCGAGAAAAAAAAATTTCGAGCTAAAAGGAAACCATTAGGTGCATTTTATTGAGAATCTGATTTCGAATAAGAAAAAGTCAACCGCAACCGCGTAACTCGTACCCGTGAGAAAAAAATCGCAAAAATCTGTTTCGAATGCCATGATTTTTCGGAGTCATTTTTCCAAGGGAGGGCACTGTGGATTTTCGAGAAAAAAAAATTTCAAGCTAAAAGGAAACCATTAGGTGCATTTTATAGAGAATCTGATTTCGAATAAGAAAAAGTCAACCGCAACCGCGTAACTCGTACCCGTGAGAAAAAAATCGCAAAAATCTGTTTCGAATGCCATGATTTTTCGGAGTCATTTTTCCAAGGGAGGGTACTGTGGATTTTCGAGAAAAAAAAATTTCAAGCTAAAAGGAAACCATTAGGTGCATTTTATAGAGAATCTGATTTCGAATAAGAAAAAGTCAACCGCAACCGCGTAACTCGTACCCGTGAGAAAAAAATCGCAAAAATCTGTTTCGAATGCCATGATTTTTCGGAGTCATTTTTCCAAGGGAGGGTACTGTGGATTTTCGAGAAAAAAAAATTTCAAGCTAAAAGGAAACCATTAGGTGCATTTTATAGATAATCAGATTTCGAATAAGAAAAAGTCAACCGCAACCGCGTAACTCGTACCCGTGAGAAAAAAATCGCAAAAATCTGTTTCGAATGCCATGATTTTTCGGAGTCATTTTTCCAAGGGAGGGCACTGTGGATTTTCGAGAAAAAAAAATTTCAAGCTAAAAGGAAACCATTAGGTGCATTTGATAGAGAATCTGATTTCGAATAAGAAAAAGTCAACCGCAACCGCGTAACTCGTACCCGTGAGAAAAAAATCGCAAAAATCTGTTTCGAATGCCATGATTTTTCGGAGTCATTTTTCCAAGGGAGGGCACTGTGGATTTTCGAGAAAAAAAAATTTCAAGCTAAAAGGAAACCATTAGGTGCATTTTATAGAGAATCTGATTTCGAATAAGAAAAAGTCAACCGCAACCGCGTAACTCGTACCCGTGAGAAAAAAATCGCAAAAATCTGTTTCGAATGCCATGATTTTTCGGAGTCATTTTTCCAAGGGAGGGTACTGTGGATTTTCGAGAAAAAAAAATTTCAAGCTAAAAGGAAACCATTAGGTGCATTTTATAGATAATCAGATTTCGAATAAGAAAAAGTCAACCGCAACCGCGTAACTCGTACCCGTGAGAAAAAAATCGCAAAAATCTGTTTCGAATGCCATGATTTTTCGGAGTCATTTTTCCAAGGGAGGGTACTGTGGATTTTCGAGAAAAAAAAATTTCAAGCTAAAAGGAAACCATTAGGTGCATTTTATAGAGAATCTGATTTCGAATAAGAAAAAGTCAACCGCAACCGCGTAACTCGTACCCGTGAGAAAAAAATCGGAAAAATCTGTTTCGAATGCCATGATTTTTCGGAGTCATTTTTCCAAGGCAGGGTACTGTGGATTTTCGAGAAAAAAAAATTTCGAGCTAAAAGGAAACCATTAGGTGCATTTTATTGAGAATCTGATTTCGAATAAGAAAAAGTCAACCGCAACCGCGTAACTCGTACCCGTGAGAAAAAAATCGCAAAAATCTGTTTCGAATGCGATGATTTTTCGGAGTCATTTTTCCAAGGGAGGGCACTGTGGATTTTCGAGAAAAAAAAATTTCAAGCTAAAAGGAAACCATTAGGTGCATTTTATAGAGAATCTGATTTCGAATAAGAAAAAGTCAACCGCAACCGCGTAACTCGTACCCGTGAGAAAAAAATCGCAAAAATCTGTTTCGAATGCCATGATTTTTCGGAGTCATTTTTCCAAGGGAGGGTACTGTGGATTTTCGAGAAAAAAAAATTTCAAGCTAAAAGGAAACCATTAGGTGCATTTTATAGAGAATCTGATTTCGAATAAGAAAAAGTCAACCGCAACCGCGTAACTCGTACCCGTGAGAAAAAAATCGCAAAAATCTGTTTCGAATGCCATGATTTTTCGGAGTCATTTTTCCAAGGGAGGGTACTGTGGATTTTCGAGAAAAAAAAATTTCAAGCTAAAAGGAAACCATTAGGTGCATTTTATAGAGAATCTGATTTCGAATAAGAAAAAGTCAACCGCAACCGCGTAACTCGTACCCGTGAGAAAAAAATCGCAAAAATCTGTTTCGAATGCCATGATTTTTCGGAGTCATTTTTCCAAGGGAGGGCACTGTGGATTTTCGAGAAAGAAAAATTTCAAGCTAAAAGGAAACCATTAGGTGCATTTGATAGAGAATCTGATTTCGAATAAGAAAAAGTCAACCGCAACCGCGTAACTCGTACCCGTGAGAAAAAAATCGCAAAAATCTGTTTCGAATGCCATGATTTTTCGGAGTCATTTTTCCAAGGGAGGGCACTGTGGATTTTCGAGAAAAAAAAATTTCAAGCTAAAAGGAAACCATTAGGTGCATTTTATAGAGAATCTGATTTCGAATAAGAAAAAGTCAACCGCAACCGCGTAACTCGTACCCGTGAGAAAAAAATCGCAAAAATCTGTTTCGAATGCCATGATTTTTCGGAGTCATTTTTCCAAGGGAGGGTACTGTGGATTTTCGAGAAAAAAAAATTTCAAGCTAAAAGGAAACCATTAGGTGCATTTTATAGAGAATCTGATTTCGAATAAGAAAAAGTCAACCGCAACCGCGTAACTCGTACCCGTGAGAAAAAAATCGCAAAAATCTGTTTCGAATGCCATGATTTTTCGGAGTCATTTTTCCAAGGGAGGGTACTGTGGATTTTCGAGAAAAAAAAATTTCAAGCTAAAAGGAAACCATTAGGTGCATTTGATAGAGAATCTGATTTCGAATAAGAAAAAGTCAACCGCAACCGCGTAACTCGTACCCGTGAGAAAAAAATCGCAAAAATCTGTTTCGAATGCCATGATTTTTCGGAGTCATTTTTCCAAGGGAGGGTACTGTGGATTTTCGAGAAAAAAAAATTTCAAGCTAAAAGGAAACCATTAGGTGCATTTTATAGAGAATCTGATTTCGAATAAGAAAAAGTCAACCGCAACCGCGTAACTCGTACCCGTGAGAAAAAAATCGCAAAAATCTGTTTCGAATGCCATGATTTTTCGGAGTCATTTTTCCAAGGGAGGGTACTGTGGATTTTCGAGAAAAAAAAATTTCAAGCTAAAAGGAAACCATTAGGTGCATTTTATAGAGAATCTGATTTCGAATAAGAAAAAGTCAACCGCAACCGCGTAACTCGTACCCGTGAGAAAAAAATCGCAAAAATCTGTTTCGAATGCCATGATTTTTCGGAGTCATTTTTCCAAGGGAGGGCACTGTGGATTTTCGAGAAAAAAAAATTTCAAGCTAAAAGGAAACCATTAGGTGCATTTGATAGAGAATCTGATTTCGAATAAGGAAAAGTCAACCGCAACCGCGTAACTCGTACCCGTGAGAAAAAAATCGCAAAAATCTGTTTCGAATGCCATGATTTTTCGGAGTCATTTTTCCAAGGGAGGGTACTGTGGATTTTCGAGAAAAAAAAATTTCAAGCTAAAAGGAAACCATTAGGTGCATTTTATAGAGAATCAGATTTCGAATAAGAAAAAGTCAACCGCAACCGCGTAACTCGTACCCGTGAGAAAAAAATCGCAAAAATCTGTTTCGAATGCCATGATTTTTCGGAGTCATTTTTCCAAGGGAGGGTACTGTGGATTTTCGAGAAAAAAAAATTTCAAGCTAAAAGGAAACCATTAGGTGCATTTTATAGATAATCAGATTTCGAATAAGAAAAAGTCAACCGCAACCGCGTAACTCGTACCCGTGAGAAAAAAATCGCAAAAATCTGTTTCGAATGCCATGATTTTTCGGAGTCATTTTTCCAAGGGAGGGTACTGTGGATTTTCGAGAAAAAAAAATTTCAAGCTAAAAGGAAACCATTAGGTGCATTTTATTGAGAATCTGATTTCGAATAAGAAAAAGTCAACCGCAACCGCGTAACTCGTACCCGTGAGAAAAAAATCGCAAAAATCTGTTTCGAATGCCATGATTTTTCGGAGTCATTTTTCCAAGGGAGGGCACTGTGGATTTTCGAGAAAAAAAAATTTCAAGCTAAAAGGAAACCATTAGGTGCATTTTATAGAGAATCTGATTTCGAATAAGAAAAAGTCAACCGCAACCGCGTAACTCGTACCCGTGAGAAAAAAATCGCAAAAATCTGTTTCGAATGCCATGATTTTTCGGAGTCATTTTTCCAAGGGAGGGTACTGTGGATTTTCGAGAAAAAAAAATTTCAAGCTAAAAGGAAACCATTAGGTGCATTTTATAGAGAATCTGATTTCGAATAAGAAAAAGTCAACCGCAACCGCGTAACTCGTACCCGTGAGAAAAAAATCGCAAAAATCTGTTTCGAATGCCATGATTTTTCGGAGTCATTTTTCCAAGGGAGGGTACTGTGGATTTTCGAGAAAAAAAAATTTCAAGCTAAAAGGAAACCATTAGGTGCATTTTATAGAGAATCTGATTT
This sequence comes from Pholcus phalangioides, assembly GCF_987345545.1. Classification (NCBI taxonomy): domain Eukaryota; kingdom Metazoa; phylum Arthropoda; class Arachnida; order Araneae; family Pholcidae; genus Pholcus; species Pholcus phalangioides. The sequence goes on along the minus strand of NW_028301597.1, from coordinate 9,526,622 downwards.
CGAATAAGAAAAAGTCAACCGCAACCGCGTAACTCGTACCCGTGAGAAAAAAATCGCAAAAATCTGTTTCGAATGCCATGATTTTTCGGAGTCATTTTTCCAAGGGAGGGCACTGTGGATTTTCGAGAAAGAAAAATTTCAAGCTAAAAGGAAACCATTAGGTGCATTTGATAGAGAATCTGATTTCGAATAAGAAAAAGTCAACCGCAACCGCGTAACTCGTACCCGTGAGAAAAAAATCGCAAAAATCTGTTTCGAATGCCATGATTTTTCGGAGTCATTTTTCCAAGGGAGGGCACTGTGGATTTTCGAGAAAGAAAAATTTCAAGCTAAAAGGAAACCATTAGGTGCATTTGATAGAGAATCTGATTTCGAATAAGAAAAAGTCAACCGCAACCGCGTAACTCGTACCCGTGAGAAAAAAATCGCAAAAATCTGTTTCGAATGCCATGATTTTTCGGAGTCATTTTTCCAAGGGAGGGCACTGTGGATTTTCGAGAAAAAAAAATTTCAAGCTAAAAGGAAACCATTAGGTGCATTTTATAGAGAATCTGATTTCGAATAAGAAAAAGTCAACCGCAACCGCGTAACTCGTACCCGTGAGAAAAAAATCGCAAAAATCTGTTTCGAATGCCATGATTTTTCGGAGTCATTTTTCCAAGGGAGGGTACTGTGGATTTTCGAGAAAAAAAAATTTCAAGCTAAAAGGAAACCATTAGGTGCATTTTATAGAGAATCTGATTTCGAATAAGAAAAAGTCAACCGCAACCGCGTAACTCGTACCCGTGAGAAAAAAATCGCAAAAATCTGTTTCGAATGCCATGATTTTTCGGAGTCATTTTTCCAAGGGAGGGTACTGTGGATTTTCGAGAAAAAAAAATTTCAAGCTAAAAGGAAACCATTAGGTGCATTTTATAGAGAATCTGATTTCGAATAAGAAAAAGTCAACCGCAACCGCGTAACTCGTACCCGTGAGAAAAAAATCGCAAAAATCTGTTTCGAATGCCATGATTTTTCGGAGTCATTTTTCCAAGGGAGGGCACTGTGGATTTTCGAGAAAGAAAAATTTCAAGCTAAAAGGAAACCATTAGGTGCATTTGATAGAGAATCTGATTTCGAATAAGAAAAAGTCAACCGCAACCGCGTAACTCGTACCCGTGAGAAAAAAATCGCAAAAATCTGTTTCGAATGCCATGATTTTTCGGAGTCATTTTTCCAAGGGAGGGTACTGTGGATTTTCGAGAAAAAAAAATTTCAAGCTAAAAGGAAACCATTAGGTGCATTTTATAGAGAATCTGATTTCGAATAAGAAAAAGTCAACCGCAACCGCGTAACTCGTACCCGTGAGAAAAAAATCGCAAAAATCTGTTTCGAATGCCATGATTTTTCGGAGTCATTTTTCCAAGGGAGGGCACTGTGGATTTTCGAGAAAAAAAAAATTTCAAGCTAAAAGGAAACCATTAGGTGCATTTGATAGAGAATCTGATTTCGAATAAGAAAAAGTCAACCGCAACCGCGTAACTCGTACCCGTGAGAAAAAAATCGCAAAAATCTGTTTCGAATGCCATGATTTTTCGGAGTCATTTTTCCAAGGGAGGGCACTGTGGATTTTCGAGAAAAAAAAATTTCAAGCTAAAAGGAAACCATTAGGTGCATTTTATAGAGAATCAGATTTCGAATAAGAAAAAGTCAACCGCAACCGCGTAACTCGTACCCGTGAGAAAAAAATCGCAAAAATCTGTTTCGAATGCCATGATTTTTCGGAGTCATTTTTCCAAGGGAGGGTACTGTGGATTTCCGAGAAAAAAAAATTTCAAGCTAAAAGGAAACCATTAGGTGCATTTTATAGAGAATCTGATTTCAAATAAGAAAAAGTCAACCGCAACCGCGTAACTCGTACCCGTGAGAAAAAAATCGCAAAAATCTGTTTCGAATGCCATGATTTTTCGGAGTCATTTTTCCAAGGGAGGGTACTGTGGATTTTCGAGAAAAAAAAATTTCAAGCTAAAAGGAAACCATTAGGTGCATTTTATAGAGAATCTGATTTCGAATAAGAAAAAGTCAACCGCAACCGCGTAACTCGTACCCGTGAGAAAAAAATCGCAAAAATCTGTTTCGAATGCCATGATTTTTCGGAGTCATTTTTCCAAGGGAGGGCACTGTGGATTTTCGAGAAAGAAAAATTTCAAGCTAAAAGGAAACCATTAGGTGCATTTGATAGAGAATCTGATTTCGAATAAGAAAAAGTCAACCGCAACCGCGTAACTCGTACCCGTGAGAAAAAAATCGCAAAAATCTGTTTCGAATGCCATGATTTTTCGGAGTCATTTTTCCAAGGGAGGGTACTGTGGATTTTCGAGAAAAAAAAATTTCAAGCTAAAAGGAAACCATTAGGTGCATTTTATAGAGAATCTGATTTCGAATAAGAAAAAGTCAACCGCAACCGCGTAACTCGTACCCGTGAGAAAAAAATCGCAAAAATCTGTTTCGAATGCCATGATTTTTCGGAGTCATTTTTCCAAGGGAGGGTACTGTGGATTTTCGAGAAAAAAAAATTTCAAGCTAAAAGGAAACCATTAGGTGCATTTTATAGAGAATCTGATTTCGAATAAGAAAAAGTCAACCGCAACCGCGTAACTCGTACCCGTGAGAAAAAAATCGCAAAAATCTGTTTCGAATGCCATGATTTTTCGGAGTCATTTTTCCAAGGGAGGGCACTGTGGATTTTCGAGAAAAAAAAATTTCAAGCTAAAAGGAAACCATTAGGTGCATTTGATAGAGAATCTGATTTCGAATAAGGAAAAGTCAACCGCAACCGCGTAACTCGTACCCGTGAGAAAAAAATCGCAAAAATCTGTTTCGAATGCCATGATTTTTCGGAGTCATTTTTCCAAGGGAGGGTACTGTGGATTTTCGAGAAAAAAAAATTTCAAGCTAAAAGGAAACCATTAGGTGCATTTTATAGAGAATCTGATTTCGAATAAGAAAAAGTCAACCGCAACCGCGTAACTCGTACCCGTGAGAAAAAAATCGCAAAAATCTGTTTCGAATGCCATGATTTTTCGGAGTCATTTTTCCAAGGGAGGGTACTGTGGATTTTCGAGAAAAAAAAATTTCAAGCTAAAAGGAAACCATTAGGTGCATTTTATAGAGAATCAGATTTCGAATAAGAAAAAGTCAACCGCAACCGCGTAACTCGTACCCGTGAGAAAAAAATCGCAAAAATCTGTTTCGAATGCCATGATTTTTCGGAGTCATTTTTCCAAGGGAGGGCACTGTGGATTTTCGAGAAAAAAAAAATTTCAAGCTAAAAGGAAACCATTAGGTGCATTTGATAGAGAATCTGATTTCGAATAAGAAAAAGTCAACCGCAACCGCGTAACTCGTACCCGTGAGAAAAAAATCGCAAAAATCTGTTTCGAATGCCATGATTTTTCGGAGTCATTTTTCCAAGGGAGGGCACTGTGGATTTTCGAGAAAAAAAAATTTCAAGCTAAAAGGAAACCATTAGGTGCATTTTATAGAGAATCAGATTTCGAATAAGAAAAAGTCAACCGCAACCGCGTAACTCGTACCCGTGAGAAAAAAATCGCAAAAATCTGTTTCGAATGCCATGATTTTTCGGAGTCATTTTTCCAAGGGAGGGTACTGTGGATTTTCGAGAAAAAAAAATTTCAAGCTAAAAGGAAACCATTAGGTGCATTTTATAGAGAATCTGATTTCGAATAAGAAAAAGTCAACCGCAACCGCGTAACTCGTACCCGTGAGAAAAAAATCGCAAAAATCTGTTTCGAATGCCATGATTTTTCGGAGTCATTTTTCCAAGGGAGGGTACTGTGGATTTTCGAGAAAAAAAAATTTCAAGCTAAAAGGAAACCATTAGGTGCATTTTATAGAGAATCTGATTTCGAATAAGAAAAAGTCAACCGCAACCGCGTAACTCGTACCCGTGAGAAAAAAATCGCAAAAATCTGTTTCGAATGCCATGATTTTTCGGAGTCATTTTTCCAAGGGAGGGTACTGTGGATTTTCGAGAAAAAAAAATTTCAAGCTAAAAGGAAACCATTAGGTGCATTTTATAGAGAATCTGATTTCGAATAAGAAAAAGTCAACCGCAACCGCGTAACTCGTACCCGTGAGAAAAAAATCGCAAAAATCTGTTTCGAATGCCATGATTTTTCGGAGTCATTTTTCCAAGGGAGGGTACTGTGGATTTTCGAGAAAAAAAAATTTCAAGCTAAAAGGAAACCATTAGGTGCATTTTATAGAGAATCTGATTTCGAATAAGAAAAAGTCAACCGCAACCGCGTAACTCGTACCCGTGAGAAAAAAATCGCAAAAATCTGTTTCGAATGCCATGATTTTTCGGAGTCATTTTTCCAAGGGAGGGTACTGTGGATTTTCGAGAAAAAAAAATTTCAAGCTAAAAGGAAACCATTAGGTGCATTTTATAGAGAATCTGATTTCGAATAAGAAAAAGTCAACCGCAACCGCGTAACTCGTACCCGTGAGAAAAAAATCGCAAAAATCTGTTTCGAATGCCATGATTTTTCGGAGTCATTTTTCCAAGGGAGGGTACTGTGGATTTTCGAGAAAAAAAAATTTCAAGCTAAAAGGAAACCATTAGGTGCATTTTATAGAGAATCTGATTTCGAATAAGAAAAAGTCAACCGCAACCGCGTAACTCGTACCCGTGAGAAAAAAATCGCAAAAATCTGTTTCGAATGCCATGATTTTTCGGAGTCATTTTTCCAAGGGAGGGTACTGTGGATTTTCGAGAAAAAAAAATTTCAAGCTAAAAGGAAACCATTAGGTGCATTTTATAGAGAATCACATTTCGAATAAGAAAAAGTCAACCGCAACCGCGTAACTCGTACCCGTGAAAAAAAAATCGCAAAAATCTGTTTCGAATGCCATGATTTTTCGGAGTCATTTTTCCAAGGCAGGGTACTGTGGATTTTCGAGAAAAAAAAATTTCGAGCTAAAAGGAAACCATTAGGTGCATTTTATTGAGAATCTGATTTCGAATAAGAAAAAGTCAACCGCAACCGCGTAACTCGTACCCGTGAGAAAAAAATCGCAAAAATCTGTTTCGAATGCCATGATTTTTCGGAGTCATTTTTCCAAGGCAGGGTACTGTGGATTTTCGAGAAAAAAAAATTTCGAGCTAAAAGGAAACCATTAGGTGCATTTTATTGAGAATCTGATTTCGAATAAGAAAAAGTCAACCGCAACCGCGTAACTCGTACCCGTGAGAAAAAAATCGCAAAAATCTGTTTCGAATGCCATGATTTTTCGGAGTCATTTTTCCAAGGGAGGGCACTGTGGATTTTCGAGAAAAAAAAATTTCAAGCTAAAAGGAAACCATTAGGTGCATTTTATAGAGAATCAGATTTCGAATAAGAAAAAGTCAACCGCAACCGCGTAACTCGTACCCGTGAGAAAAAAATCGCAAAAATCTGTTTCGAATGCCATGATTTTTCGGAGTCATTTTTCCAAGGGAGGGTACTGTGGATTTTCGAGAAAAAAAAATTTCAAGCTAAAAGGAAACCATTAGGTGCATTTTATAGAGAATCTGATTTCGAATAAGAAAAAGTCAACCGCAACCGCGTAACTCGTACCCGTGAGAAAAAAATCGCAAAAATCTGTTTCGAATGCCATGATTTTTCGGAGTCATTTTTCCAAGGGAGGGTACTGTGGATTTTCGAGAAAAAAAAATTTCAAGCTAAAAGGAAACCATTAGGTGCATTTTATAGAGAATCTGATTTCGAATAAGAAAAAGTCAACCGCAACCGCGTAACTCGTACCCGTGAGAAAAAAATCGCAAAAATCTGTTTCGAATGCCATGATTTTTCGGAGTCATTTTTCCAAGGGAGGGTACTGTGGATTTTCGAGAAAAAAAAATTTCAAGCTAAAAGGAAACCATTAGGTGCATTTTATAGAGAATCAGATTTCGAATAAGAAAAAGTCAACCGCAACCGCGTAAGTCGTACCCGTGAGAAAAAAATCGCAAAAATCTGTTTCGAATGCCATGATTTTTCGGAGTCATTTTTCCAAGGGAGGGTACTGTGGATTTTCGAGAAAAAAAAATTTCAAGCTAAAAGGAAACCATTAGGTGCATTTGATAGAGAATCTGATTTCGAATAAGGAAAAGTCAACCGCAACCGCGTAACTCGTACCCGTGAGAAAAAAATCGCAAAAATCTGTTTCGAATGCCATGATTTTTCGGAGTCATTTTTCCAAGGGAGGGTACTGTGGATTTTCGAGAAAAAAAATTTCAAGCTAAAAGGAAACCATTAGGTGCATTTTATAGAGAATCTGATTTCGAATAAGAAAAAGTCAACCGCAACCGCGTAACTCGTACCCGTGAGAAAAAAATCGCAAAAATCTGTTTCGAATGCCATGATTTTTCGGAGTCATTTTTCCAAGGGAGGGTACCGTGGATTTTCGAGAAAAAAAAATTTCAAGCTAAAAGGAAACCATTAGGTGCATTTTATAGAGAATCAGATTTCGAATAAGAAAAAGTCAACCGCAACCGCGTAAGTCGTACCCGTGAGAAAAAAATCGCAAAAATCTGTTTCGAATGCCATGATTTTTCGGAGTCATTTTTCCAAGGGAGGGTACTGTGGATTTTCGAGAAAAAAAAATTTCAAGCTAAAAGGAAACCATTAGGTGCATTTTATAGAGAATCTAATTTCGAATAAGAAAAAGTCAACCGCAACCGCGTAACTCGTACCCGTGAGAAAAAAATCGCAAAAATCTGTTTCGAATGCCATGATTTTTCGGAGTCATTTTTCCAAGGCAGGGTACTGCGGATTTTCGAGAAAAAAAAATTTCGAGCTAAAAGGAAACCATTAGGTGCATTTTATTGAGAATCTGATTTCGAATAAGAAAAAGTCAACCGCAACCGCGTAACTCGTACCCGTGAGAAAAAAATCGCAAAAATCTGTTTCGAATGCCATGATTTTTCGGAGTCATTTTTCCAAGGGAGGGTACTGTGGATTTTCGAGAAAAAAAAATTTCAAGCTAAAAGGAAACCATTAGGTGCATTTTATAGAGAATCTAATTTCGAATAAGAAAAAGTCAACCGCAACCGCGTAACTCGTACCCGTGAGAAAAAAATCGCAAAAATCTGTTTCGAATGCCATGATTTTTCGGAGTCATTTTTCCAAGGCAGGGTACTGCGGATTTTCGAGAAAAAAAAATTTCGAGCTAAAAGGAAACCATTAGGTGCATTTTATTGAGAATCTGATTTCGAATAAGAAAAAGTCAACCGCAACCGCGTAACTCGTACCCGTGAGAAAAAAATCGCAAAAATCTGTTTCGAATGCCATGATTTTTCGGAGTCATTTTTCCAAGGGAGGGTACTGTGGATTTTCGAGAAAAAAAAATTTCAAGCTAAAAGGAAACCATTAGGTGCATTTTATAGAGAATCTAATTTCGAATAAGAAAAAGTCAACCGCAACCGCGTAACTCGTACCCGTGAGAAAAAAATCGCAAAAATCTGTTTCGAATGCCATGATTTTTCGGAGTCATTTTTCCAAGGCAGGGTACTGCGGATTTTCGAGAAAAAAAAATTTCGAGCTAAAAGGAAACCATTAGGTGCATTTTATTGAGAATCTGATTTCGAATAAGAAAAAGTCAACCGCAACCGCGTAACTCGTACCCGTGAGAAAAAAATCGCAAAAATCTGTTTCGAATGCCATGATTTTTCGGAGTCATTTTTCCAAGGGAGGGTACTGTGGATTTTCGAGAAAAAAAAATTTCAAGCTAAAAGGAAACCATTAGGTGCATTTTATAGAGAATCTGATTTCGAATAAGAAAAAGTCAACCGCAACCGCGTAACTCGTACCCGTGAGAAAAAAATCGCAAAAATCTGTTTCGAATGCCATGATTTTTCGGAGTCATTTTTCCAAGGGAGGGTACTGTGGATTTTCGAGAAAAAAAAATTTCAAGCTAAAAGGAAACCATTAGGTGCATTTTATAGAGAATCTGATTTCGAATAAGAAAAAGTCAACCGCAACCGCGTAACTCGTACCCGTGAGAAAAAAATCGCAAAAATCTGTTTCGAATGCCATGATTTTTCGGAGTCATTTTTCCAAGGGAGGGAACTGTGGATTTTCGAGAAAAAAAAATTTCAAGCTGAAAGGAAACCATTATGTGCATTTTATAGAGAATCTGATTTCGAATAAGAAAAAGTCAACCGCAACCGCGTAACTCGTACCCGTGAGAAAAAAATCGCAAAAATCTGTTTCGAATGCCATGATTTTTCGGAGTCATTTTTCCAAGGGAGGGTACTGTGGATTTTCGAGAAAAAAAAATTTCAAGCTAAAAGGAAACCATTAGGTGCATTTTATAGAGAATCAGATTTCGAATAAGAAAAAGTCAACCGCAACCGCGTAAGTCGTACCCGTGAGAAAAAAATCGCAAAAATCTGTTTCGAATGCCATGATTTTTCGGAGTCATTTTTCCAAGGGAGGGTACTGTGGATTTTCGAGAAAAAAAAATTTCAAGCTAAAAGGAAACCATTAGGTGCATTTGATAGAGAATCTGATTTCGAATAAGGAAAAGTCAACCGCAACCGCGTAACTCGTACCCGTGAGAAAAAAATCGCAAAAATCTGTTTCGAATGCCATGATTTTTCGGAGTCATTTTTCCAAGGGAGGGTACTGTGGATTTTCGAGAAAAAAAATTTCAAGCTAAAAGGAAACCATTAGGTGCATTTTATAGAGAATCTGATTTCGAATAAGAAAAAGTCAACCGCAACCGCGTAACTCGTACCCGTGAGAAAAAAATCGCAAAAATCTGTTTCGAATGCCATGATTTTTCGGAGTCATTTTTCCAAGGGAGGGTACCGTGGATTTTCGAGAAAAAAAAATTTCAAGCTAAAAGGAAACCATTAGGTGCATTTTATAGAGAATCAGATTTCGAATAAGAAAAAGTCAACCGCAACCGCGTAAGTCGTACCCGTGAGAAAAAAATCGCAAAAATCTGTTTCGAATGCCATGATTTTTCGGAGTCATTTTTCCAAGGGAGGGTACTGTGGATTTTCGAGAAAAAAAAATTTCAAGCTAAAAGGAAACCATTAGGTGCATTTTATAGAGAATCTAATTTCGAATAAGAAAAAGTCAACCGCAACCGCGTAACTCGTACCCGTGAGAAAAAAATCGCAAAAATCTGTTTCGAATGCCATGATTTTTCGGAGTCATTTTTCCAAGGCAGGGTACTGCGGATTTTCGAGAAAAAAAAATTTCGAGCTAAAAGGAAACCATTAGGTGCATTTTATTGAGAATCTGATTTCGAATAAGAAAAAGTCAACCGCAACCGCGTAACTCGTACCCGTGAGAAAAAAATCGCAAAAATCTGTTTCGAATGCCATGATTTTTCGGAGTCATTTTTCCAAGGGAGGGTACTGTGGATTTTCGAGAAAAAAAAATTTCAAGCTAAAAGGAAACCATTAGGTGCATTTTATAGAGAATCTAATTTCGAATAAGAAAAAGTCAACCGCAACCGCGTAACTCGTACCCGTGAGAAAAAAATCGCAAAAATCTGTTTCGAATGCCATGATTTTTCGGAGTCATTTTTCCAAGGCAGGGTACTGCGGATTTTCGAGAAAAAAAAATTTCGAGCTAAAAGGAAACCATTAGGTGCATTTTATTGAGAATCTGATTTCGAATAAGAAAAAGTCAACCGCAACCGCGTAACTCGTACCCGTGAGAAAAAAATCGCAAAAATCTGTTTCGAATGCCATGATTTTTCGGAGTCATTTTTCCAAGGGAGGGTACTGTGGATTTTCGAGAAAAAAAAATTTCAAGCTAAAAGGAAACCATTAGGTGCATTTTATAGAGAATCTAATTTCGAATAAGAAAAAGTCAACCGCAACCGCGTAACTCGTACCCGTGAGAAAAAAATCGCAAAAATATATTTCGAATGCCATGATTTTTCGGAGTCATTTTTCCAAGGCAGGGTACTGCGGATTTTCGAGAAAAAAAAATTTCGAGCTAAAAGGAAACCATTAGGTGCATTTTATTGAGAATCTGATTTCGAATAAGAAAAAGTCAACCGCAACCGCGTAACTCGTACCCGTGAGAAAAAAATCGCAAAAATCTGTTTCGAATGCCATGATTTTTCGGAGTCATTTTTCCAAGGGAGGGTACTGTGGATTTTCGAGAAAAAAAAATTTCAAGCTAAAAGGAAACCATTAGGTGCATTTTATAGAGAATCTGATTTCGAATAAGAAAAAGTCAACCGCAACCGCGTAACTCGTACCCGTGAGAAAAAAATCGCAAAAATCTGTTTCGAATGCCATGATTTTTCGGAGTCATTTTTCCAAGGGAGGGTACTGTGGATTTTCGAGAAAAAAAAATTTCAAGCTAAAAGGAAACCATTAGGTGCATTTTATAGAGAATCTAATTTCGAATAAGAAAAAGTCAACCGCAACCGCGTAACTCGTACCCGTGAGAAAAAAATCGCAAAAATCTGTTTCGAATGCCATGATTTTTCGGAGTCATTTTTCCAAGGCAGGGTACTGCGGATTTTCGAGAAAAAAAAATTTCGAGCTAAAAGGAAACCATTAGGTGCATTTTATTGAGAATCTGATTTCGAATAAGAAAAAGTCAACCGCAACCGCGTAACTCGTACCCGTGAGAAAAAAATCGCAAAAATCTGTTTCGAATGCCATGATTTTTCGGAGTCATTTTTCCAAGGGAGGGTACTGTGGATTTTCGAGAAAAAAAAATTTCAAGCTAAAAGGAAACCATTAGGTGCATTTTATAGAGAATCTGATTTCGAATAAGAAAAAGTCAACCGCAACCGCGTAACTCGTACCCGTGAGAAAAAAATCGCAAAAATCTGTTTCGAATGCCATGATTTTTCGGAGTCATTTTTCCAAGGGAGGGTACTGTGGATTTTCGAGAAAAAAAAATTTCAAGCTAAAAGGAAACCATTAGGTGCATTTTATAGAGAATCTGATTTCGAATAAGAAAAAGTCAACGCAACCGCGTAACTCGTACCCGTGAGAAAAAAATCGCAAAAATCTGTTTCGAATGCCATGATTTTTCGGAGTCATTTTTCCAAGGGAGGGCACTGTGGATTTTCGAGAAAAAAAAAATTTCAAGCTAAAAGGAAACCATTAGGTGCATTTGATAGAGAATCTGATTTCGAATAAGAAAAAGTCAACCGCAACCGCGTAACTCGTACCCGTGAGAAAAAAATCGCAAAAATCTGTTTCGAATGCCATGATTTTTCGGAGTCATTTTTCCAAGGGAGGGCACTGTGGATTTTCGAGAAAAAAAAATTTCAAGCTAAAAGGAAACCATTAGGTGCATTTTATAGAGAATCAGATTTCGAATAAGAAAAAGTCAACCGCAACCGCGTAACTCGTACCCGTGAGAAAAAAATCGCAAAAATCTGTTTCGAATGCCATGATTTTTCGGAGTCATTTTTCCAAGGGAGGGTACTGTGGATTTTCGAGAAAAAAAAATTTCAAGCTAAAAGGAAACCATTAGGTGCATTTTATAGAGAATCTGATTTCGAATAAGAAAAAGTCAACCGCAACCGCGTAACTCGTACCCGTGAGAAAAAAATCGCAAAAATCTGTTTCGAATGCCATGATTTTTCGGAGTCATTTTTCCAAGGGAGGGTACTGTGGATTTTCGAGAAAAAAAAATTTCAAGCTAAAAGGAAACCATTAGGTGCATTTTATAGAGAATCTGATTTCGAATAAGAAAAAGTCAACCGCAACCGCGTAACTCGTACCCGTGAGAAAAAAATCGCAAAAATCTGTTTCGAATGCCATGATTTTTCGGAGTCATTTTTCCAAGGGAGGGAACTGTGGATTTTCGAGAAAAAAAAATTTCAAGCTGAAAGGAAACCATTATGTGCATTTTATAGAGAATCTGATTTCGAATAAGAAAAAGTCAACCGCAACCGCGTAACTCGTACCCGTGAGAAAAAAATCGCAAAAATCTGTTTCGAATGCCATGATTTTTCGGAGTCATTTTTCCAAGGGAGGGTACTGTGGATTTTCGAGAAAAAAAAATTTCAAGCTAAAAGGAAACCATTAGGTGCATTTTATAGAGAATCAGATTTCGAATAAGAAAAAGTCAACCGCAACCGCGTAAGTCGTACCCGTGAGAAAAAAATCGCAAAAATCTGTTTCGAATGCCATGATTTTTCGGAGTCATTTTTCCAAGGGAGGGTACTGTGGATTTTCGAGAAAAAAAAATTTCAAGCTAAAAGGAAACCATTAGGTGCATTTGATAGAGAATCTGATTTCGAATAAGGAAAAGTCAACCGCAACCGCGTAACTCGTACCCGTGAGAAAAAAATCGCAAAAATCTGTTTCGAATGCCATGATTTTTCGGAGTCATTTTTCCAAGGGAGGGTACTGTGGATTTTCGAGAAAAAAAATTTCAAGCTAAAAGGAAACCATTAGGTGCATTTTATAGAGAATCTGATTTCGAATAAGAAAAAGTCAACCGCAACCGCGTAACTCGTACCCGTGAGAAAAAAATCGCAAAAATCTGTTTCGAATGCCATGATTTTTCGGAGTCATTTTTCCAAGGGAGGGTACCGTGGATTTTCGAGAAAAAAAAATTTCAAGCTAAAAGGAAACCATTAGGTGCATTTTATAGAGAATCAGATTTCGAATAAGAAAAAGTCAACCGCAACCGCGTAACTCGTACCCGTGAGAAAAAAATCGCAAAAATCTGTTTCGAATGCCATGATTTTTCGGAGTCATTTTTCCAAGGGAGGGTACTGTGGATTTTCGAGAAAAAAAAATTTCAAGCTAAAAGGAAACCATTAGGTGCATTTTATAGAGAATCTGATTTCGAATAAGAAAAAGTCAACCGCAACCGCGTAACTCGTACCCGTGAGAAAAAAATCGCAAAAATCTGTTTCGAATGCCATGATTTTTCGGAGTCATTTTTCCAAGGGAGGGTACTGTGGATTTTCGAGAAAAAAAAATTTCAAGCTAAAAGGAAACCATTAGGTGCATTTTATAGAGAATCTGATTTCGAATAAGAAAAAGTCAACGCAACCGCGTAACTCGTACCCGTGAGAAAAAAATCGCAAAAATCTGTTTCGAATGCCATGATTTTTCGGAGTCATTTTTCCAAGGGAGGGCACTGTGGATTTTCGAGAAAAAAAAAATTTCAAGCTAAAAGGAAACCATTAGGTGCATTTGATAGAGAATCTGATTTCGAATAAGAAAAAGTCAACCGCAACCGCGTAACTCGTACCCGTGAGAAAAAAATCGCAAAAATCTGTTTCGAATGCCATGATTTTTCGGAGTCATTTTTCCAAGGGAGGGCACTGTGGATTTTCGAGAAAAAAAAATTTCAAGCTAAAAGGAAACCATTAGGTGCATTTTATAGAGAATCAGATTTCGAATAAGAAAAAGTCAACCGCAACCGCGTAACTCGTACCCGTGAGAAAAAAATCGCAAAAATCTGTTTCGAATGCCATGATTTTTCGGAGTCATTTTTCCAAGGGAGGGTACTGTGGATTTTCGAGAAAAAAAAATTTCAAGCTAAAAGGAAACCATTAGGTGCATTTTATAGAGAATCTGATTTCGAATAAGAAAAAGTCAACCGCAACCGCGTAACTCGTACCCGTGAGAAAAAAATCGCAAAAATCTGTTTCGAATGCCATGATTTTTCGGAGTCATTTTTCCAAGGGAGGGTACTGTGGATTTTCGAGAAAAAAAAATTTCAAGCTAAAAGGAAACCATTAGGTGCATTTTATAGAGAATCTGATTTCGAATAAGAAAAAGTCAACCGCAACCGCGTAACTCGTACCCGTGAGAAAAAAATCGCAAAAATCTGTTTCGAATGCCATGATTTTTCGGAGTCATTTTTCCAAGGGAGGGTACTGTGGATTTTCGAGAAAAAAAAATTTCAAGCTAAAAGGAAACCATTAGGTGCATTTTATAGAGAATCTGATTTCGAATAAGAAAAAGTCAACCGCAACCGCGTAACTCGTACCCGTGAGAAAAAAATCGCAAAAATCTGTTTCGAATGCCATGATTTTTCGGAGTCATTTTTCCAAGGGAGGGCACTGTGGATTTTCGAGAAAAAAAAATTTCAAGCTAAAAGGAAACCATTAGGTGCATTTGATAGAGAATCTGATTTCGAATAAGGAAAAGTCAACCGCAACCGCGTAACTCGTACCCGTGAGAAAAAAATCGCAAAAATCTGTTTCGAATGCCATGATTTTTCGGAGTCATTTTTCCAAGGGAGGGTACTGTGGATTTTCGAGAAAAAAAAATTTCAAGCTAAAAGGAAACCATTAGGTGCATTTTATAGAGAATCTGATTTCGAATAAGAAAAAGTCAACCGCAACCGCGTAACTCGTACCCGTGAGAAAAAAATCGCAAAAATCTGTTTCGAATGCCATGATTTTTCGGAGTCATTTTTCCAAGGGAGGGTACTGTGGATTTTCGAGAAAAAAAAATTTCAAGCTAAAAGGAAACCATTAGGTGCATTTTATAGAGAATCAGATTTCGAATAAGAAAAAGTCAACCGCAACCGCGTAACTCGTACCCGTGAGAAAAAAATCGCAAAAATCTGTTTCGAATGCCATGATTTTTCGGAGTCATTTTTCCAAGGGAGGGCACTGTGGATTTTCGAGAAAAAAAAAATTTCAAGCTAAAAGGAAACCATTAGGTGCATTTGATAGAGAATCTGATTTCGAATAAGAAAAAGTCAACCGCAACCGCGTAACTCGTACCCGTGAGAAAAAAATCGCAAAAATCTGTTTCGAATGCCATGATTTTTCGGAGTCATTTTTCCAAGGGAGGGCACTGTGGATTTTCGAGAAAAAAAAATTTCAAGCTAAAAGGAAACCATTAGGTGCATTTTATAGAGAATCAGATTTCGAATAAGAAAAAGTCAACCGCAACCGCGTAACTCGTACCCGTGAGAAAAAAATCGCAAAAATCTGTTTCGAATGCCATGATTTTTCGGAGTCATTTTTCCAAGGGAGGGTACTGTGGATTTTCGAGAAAAAAAAATTTCAAGCTAAAAGGAAACCATTAGGTGCATTTTATAGAGAATCTGATTTCGAATAAGAAAAAGTCAACCGCAACCGCGTAACTCGTACCCGTGAGAAAAAAATCGCAAAAATCTGTTTCGAATGCCATGATTTTTCGGAGTCATTTTTCCAAGGGAGGGTACTGTGGATTTTCGAGAAAAAAAAATTTCAAGCTAAAAGGAAACCATTAGGTGCATTTTATAGAGAATCTGATTTCGAATAAGAAAAAGTCAACCGCAACCGCGTAACTCGTACCCGTGAGAAAAAAATCGCAAAAATCTGTTTCGAATGCCATGATTTTTCGGAGTCATTTTTCCAAGGGAGGGTACTGTGGATTTTCGAGAAAAAAAAATTTCAAGCTAAAAGGAAACCATTAGGTGCATTTTATAGAGAATCAGATTTCGAATAAGAAAAAGTCAACCGCAACCGCGTAACTCGTACCCGTGAAAAAAAAATCGCAAAAATCTGTTTCGAATGCCATGATTTTTCGGAGTCATTTTTCCAAGGCAGGGTACTGTGGATTTTCGAGAAAAAAAAATTTCGAGCTAAAAGGAAACCATTAGGTGCATTTTATTGAGAATCTGATTTCGAATAAGAAAAAGTCAACCGCAACCGCGTAACTCGTACCCGTGAGAAAAAAATCGCAAAAATCTGTTTCGAATGCCATGATTTTTCGGAGTCATTTTTCCAAGGGAGGGCACTGTGGATTTTCGAGAAAAAAAAATTTCAAGCTAAAAGGAAACCATTAGGTGCATTTTATAGAGAATCAGATTTCGAATAAGAAAAAGTCAACCGCAACCGCGTAACTCGTACCCGTGAGAAAAAAATCGCAAAAATCTGTTTCGAATGCCATGATTTTTCGGAGTCATTTTTCCAAGGGAGGGTACTGTGGATTTTCGAGAAAAAAAAATTTCAAGCTAAAAGGAAACCATTAGGTGCATTTTATAGAGAATCTGATTTCGAATAAGAAAAAGTCAACCGCAACCGCGTAACTCGTACCCGTGAGAAAAAAATCGCAAAAATCTGTTTCGAATGCCATGATTTTTCGGAGTCATTTTTCCAAGGGAGGGTACTGTGGATTTTCGAGAAAAAAAAATTTCAAGCTAAAAGGAAACCATTAGGTGCATTTTATAGAGAATCTGATTTCGAATAAGAAAAAGTCAACCGCAACCGCGTAACTCGTACCCGTGAGAAAAAAATCGCAAAAATCTGTTTCGAATGCCATGATTTTTCGGAGTCATTTTTCCAAGGGAGGGTACTGTGGATTTTCGAGAAAAAAAAATTTCAAGCTAAAAGGAAACCATTAGGTGCATTTTATAGAGAATCTGATTTCGAATAAGAAAAAGTCAACCGCAACCGCGTAACTCGTACCCGTGAGAAAAAAATCGCAAAAATCTGTTTCGAATGCCATGATTTTTCGGAGTAATTTTTCCAAGCGAGGGTACTGTGGATTTTCGAGAAAAAAAAATTTCAAGCTAAAAGGAAACCATTAGGTGCATTTTATAGAGAATCAGATTTCGAATAAGAAAAAGTCAACCGCAACCGCGTAACTCGTACCCGTGAAAAAAAAATCGCAAAAATCTGTTTCGAATGCCATGATTTTTCGGAGTCATTTTTCCAAGGCAGGGTACTGTGGATTTTCGAGAAAAAAAAATTTCGAGCTAAAAGGAAACCATTAGGTGCATTTTATTGAGAATCTGATTTCGAATAAGAAAAAGTCAACCGCAACCGCGTAACTCGTACCCGTGAGAAAAAAATCGCAAAAATCTGTTTCGAATGCCATGATTTTTCGGAGTCATTTTTCCAAGGCAGGGTACTGTGGATTTTCGAGAAAAAAAAATTTCGAGCTAAAAGGAAACCATTAGGTGCATTTTATTGAGAATCTGATTTCGAATAAGGAAAAGTCAACCGCAACCGCGTAACTCGTACCCGTGAGAAAAAAATCGCAAAAATCTGTTTCGAATGCCATGATTTTTCGGAGTCATTTTTCCAAGGGAGGGTACTGTGGATTTTCGAGAAAAAAAAATTTCAAGCTAAAAGGAAACCATTAGGTGCATTTTATAGAGAATCTGATTTCGAATAAGAAAAAGTCAACCGCAACCGCGTAACTCGTACCCGTGAGAAAAAAATCGCAAAAATCTGTTTCGAATGCCATGATTTTTCGGAGTCATTTTTCCAAGGGAGGGCACTGTGGATTTTCGAGAAAAAAAAATTTCAAGCTAAAAGGAAACCATTAGGTGCATTTTATAGAGAATCTGATTTCGAATAAGAAAAAGTCAACCGCAACCGCGTAACTCGTACCCGTGAGAAAAAAATCGCAAAAATCTGTTTCGAATGCCATGATTTTTCGGAGTCATTTTTCCAAGGGAGGGTACTGTGGATTTTCGAGAAAAAAAAATTTCAAGCTAAAAGGAAACCATTAGGTGCATTTTATAGAGAATCTGATTTCGAATAAGAAAAAGTCAACCGCAACCGCGTAACTCGTACCCGTGAGAAAAAAATCGCAAAAATCTGTTTCGAATGCCATGATTTTTCGGAGTCATTTTTCCAAGGGAGGGTACTGTGGATTTTCGAGAAAAAAAAATTTCAAGCTAAAAGGAAACCATTAGGTGCATTTTATAGAGAATCTGATTTCGAATAAGAAAAAGTCAACCGCAACCGCGTAACTCGTACCCGTGAGAAAAAAATCGCAAAAATCTGTTTCGAATGCCATGATTTTTCGGAGTCATTTTTCCAAGGGAGGGTACTGTGGATTTTCGAGAAAAAAAAAATTTCAAGCTAAAAGGAAACCATTAGGTGCATTTTATAGAGAATCTGATTTCGAATAAGAAAAAGTCAACCGCAACCGCGTAACTCGTACCCGTGAAAAAAAAATCGCAAAAATCTGTTTCGAATGCCATGATTTTTCGGAGTCATTTTTCCAAGGCAGGGTACTGTGGATTTTCGAGAAAAAAAAATTTCAAGCTAAAAGGAAACCATTAGGTGCATTTTATAGAGAATCAGATTTCGAATAAGAAAAAGTCAACCGCAACCGCGTAACTCGTACCCGTGAGAAAAAAATCGCAAAAATCTGTTTCGAATGCCATGATTTTTCGGAGTCATTTTTCCAAGGGAGGGCACTGTGGATTTTCGAGAAAAAAAAATTTCAAGCTAAAAGGAAACCATTAGGTGCATTTTATAGAGAATCAGATTTCGAATAAGAAAAAGTCAACCGCAACCGCGTAACTCGTACCCGTGAGAAAAAAATCGCAAAAATCTGTTTCGAATGCCATGATTTTTCGGAGTCATTTTTCCAAGGGAGGGTACTGTGGATTTTCGAGAAAAAAAAATTTCAAGCTAAAAGGAAACCATTAGGTGCATTTTATAGAGAATCTGATTTCGAATAAGAAAAAGTCAACCGCAACCGCGTAACTCGTACCCGTGAGAAAAAAATCGCAAAAATCTGTTTCGAATGCCATGATTTTTCGGAGTCATTTTTCCAAGGGAGGGTACTGTGGATTTTCGAGAAAAAAAAATTTCAAGCTAAAAGGAAACCATTAGGTGCATTTTATAGAGAATCTGATTTCGAATAAGAAAAAGTCAACCGCAACCGCGTAACTCGTACCCGTGAGAAAAAAATCGCAAAAATCTGTTTCGAATGCCATGATTTTTCGGAGTAATTTTTCCAAGGGAGGGTACTGTGGATTTTCGAGAAAAAAAAATTTCAAGCTAAAAGGAAACCATTAGGTGCATTTTATAGAGAATCAGATTTCGAATAAGAAAAAGTCAACCGCAACCGCGTAACTCGTACCCGTGAAAAAAAAATCGCAAAAATCTGTTTCGAATGCCATGATTTTTCGGAGTCATTTTTCCAAGGCAGGGTACTGTGGATTTTCGAGAAAAAAAAATTTCGAGCTAAAAGGAAACCATTAGGTGCATTTTATTGAGAATCTGATTTCGAATAAGAAAAAGTCAACCGCAACCGCGTAACTCGTACCCGTGAGAAAAAAATCGCAAAAATCTGTTTCGAATGCCATGATTTTTCGGAGTCATTTTTCCAAGGCTGGGTACTGTGGATTTTCGAGAAAAAAAAATTTCGAGCTAAAAGGAAACCATTAGGTGCATTTTATTGAGAATCTGATTTCGAATAAGAAAAAGTCAACCGCAACCGCGTAACTCGTACCCGTGAGAAAAAAATCGCAAAAATCTGTTTCGAATGCCATGATTTTTCGGAGTCATTTTTCCAAGGGAGGGTACTGTGGATTTTCGAGAAAAAAAAATTTCAAGCTAAAAGGAAACCATTAGGTGCATTTTATAGAGAATCAGATTTCGAATAAGAAAAAGTCAACCGCAACCGCGTAACTCGTACCCGTGAAAAAAAAATCGCAAAAATCTGTTTCGAATGCCATGATTTTTCGGAGTCATTTTTCCAAGGCAGGGTACTGTGGATTTTCGAGAAAAAAAAATTTCGAGCTAAAAGGAAACCATTAGGTGCATTTTATTGAGAATCTGATTTCGAATAAGAAAAAGTCAACCGCAACCGCGTAACTCGTACCCGTGAGAAAAAAATCGCAAAAATCTGTTTCGAATGCCATGATTTTTCGGAGTCATTTTTCCAAGGCAGGGTACTGTGGATTTTCGAGAAAAAAAAATTTCGAGCTAAAAGGAAACCATTAGGTGCATTTTATAGAGAATCAGATTTCGAATAAGAAAAAGTCAACCGCAACCGCGTAACTCGTACCCGTGAGAAAAAAATCGCAAAAATCTGTTTCGAATGCCATGATTTTTCGGAGTCATTTTTCCAAGGGAGGGTACTGTGGATTTTCGAGAAAAAAAAATTTCAAGCTAAAAGGAAACCATTAGGTGCATTTTATAGAGAATCTGATTTCGAATAAGAAAAAGTCAACCGCAACCGCGTAACTCGTACCCGTGAGAAAAAAATCGCAAAAATCTGTTTCGAATGCCATGATTTTTCGGAGTCATTTTTCCAAGGGAGGGTACTGTGGATTTTCGAGAAAAAAAAATTTCAAGCTAAAAGGAAACCATTAGGTGCATTTTATAGAGAATCTGATTTCGAATAAGAAAAAGTCAACCGCAACCGCGTAACTCGTACCCGTGAGAAAAAAATCGCAAAAATCTGTTTCGAATGCCATGATTTTTCGGAGTCATTTTTCCAAGGGAGGGTACTGTGGATTTTCGAGAAAAAAAAATTTCAAGCTAAAAGGAAACCATTAGGTGCATTTTATAGAGAATCTGATTTCGAATAAGAAAAAGTCAACCGCAACCGCGTAACTCGTACCCGTGAGAAAAAAATCGCAAAAATCTGTTTCGAATGCCATGATTTTTCGGAGTAATTTTTCCAAGGGAGGGTACTGTGGATTTTCGAGAAAAAAAAATTTCAAGCTAAAAGGAAACCATTAGGTGCATTTTATAGAGAATCAGATTTCGAATAAGAAAAAGTCAACCGCAACCGCGTAACTCGTACCCGTGAAAAAAAAATCGCAAAAATCTGTTTCGAATGCCATGATTTTTCGGAGTCATTTTTCCAAGGCAGGGTACTGTGGATTTTCGAGAAAAAAAAATTTCGAGCTAAAAGGAAACCATTAGGTGCATTTTATTGAGAATCTGATTTCGAATAAGAAAAAGTCAACCGCAACCGCGTAACTCGTACCCGTGAGAAAAAAATCGCAAAAATCTGTTTCGAATGCCATGATTTTTCGGAGTCATTTTTCCAAGGCTGGGTACTGTGGATTTTCGAGAAAAAAAAATTTCGAGCTAAAAGGAAACCATTAGGTGCATTTTATTGAGAATCTGATTTCGAATAAGAAAAAGTCAACCGCAACCGCGTAACTCGTACCCGTGAGAAAAAAATCGCAAAAATCTGTTTCGAATGCCATGATTTTTCGGAGTCATTTTTCCAAGGGAGGGTACTGTGGATTTTCGAGAAAAAAAAATTTCAAGCTAAAAGGAAACCATTAGGTGCATTTTATAGAGAATCAGATTTCGAATAAGAAAAAGTCAACCGCAACCGCGTAACTCGTACCCGTGAAAAAAAAATCGCAAAAATCTGTTTCGAATGCCATGATTTTTCGGAGTCATTTTTCCAAGGCAGGGTACTGTGGATTTTCGAGAAAAAAAAATTTCGAGCTAAAAGGAAACCATTAGGTGCATTTTATTGAGAATCTGATTTCGAATAAGAAAAAGTCAACCGCAACCGCGTAACTCGTACCCGTGAGAAAAAAATCGCAAAAATCTGTTTCGAATGCCATGATTTTTCGGAGTCATTTTTCCAAGGCAGGGTACTGTGGATTTTCGAGAAAAAAAAATTTCGAGCTAAAAGGAAACCATTAGGTGCATTTTATAGAGAATCAGATTTCGAATAAGAAAAAGTCAACCGCAACCGCGTAACTCGTACCCGTGAGAAAAAAATCGCAAAAATCTGTTTCGAATGCCATGATTTTTCGGAGTCATTTTTCCAAGGGAGGGTACTGTGGATTTTCGAGAAAAAAAAATTTCAAGCTAAAAGGAAACCATTAGGTGCATTTTATAGAGAATCTGCTTTCGAATAAGAAAAAGTCAACCGCAACCGCGTAACTCGTACCCGTGAGAAAAAAATCGCAAAAATCTGTTTCGAATGCCATGATTTTTCGGAGTCATTTTTCCAAGGGAGGGTACTGTGGATTTTCGAGAAAAAAAAATTTCAAGCTAAAAGGAAACCATTAGGTGCATTTTATAGAGAATCTGATTTCGAATAAGAAAAAGTCAACCGCAACCGCGTAACTCGTACCCGTGAGAAAAAAATCGCAAAAATCTGTTTCGAATGCCATGATTTTTCGGAGTCATTTTTCCAAGGGAGGGTACTGTGGATTTTCGAGAAAAAAAAATTTCAAGCTAAAAGGAAACCATTAGGTGCATTTTATAGAGAATCAGATTTCGAATAAGAAAAAGTCAACCGCAACCGCGTAACTCGTACCCGTGAAAAAAAAATCGCAAAAATCTGTTTCGAATGCCATGATTTTTCGGAGTCATTTTTCCAAGGCAGGGTACTGTGGATTTTCGAGAAAAAAAAATTTCGAGCTAAAAGGAAACCATTAGGTGCATTTTATTGAGAATCTGATTTCGAATAAGAAAAAGTCAACCGCAACCGCGTAACTCGTACCCGTGAGAAAAAAATCGCAAAAATCTGTTTCGAATGCCATGATTTTTCGGAGTCATTTTTCCAAGGCAGGGTACTGTGGATTTTCGAGAAAAAAAAATTTCGAGCTAAAAGGAAACCATTAGGTGCATTTTATAGAGAATCAGATTTCGAATAAGAAAAAGTCAACCGCAACCGCGTAACTCGTACCCGTGAGAAAAAAATCGCAAAAATTTGTTTCGAATGCCATGATTTTTCGGAGTCATTTTTCCAAGGGAGGGTACTGTGGATTTTCGAGAAAAAAAAATTTCAAGCTAAAAGGAAACCATTAGGTGCATTTTATAGAGAATCTGATTTCGAATAAGAAAAAGTCAACCGCAACCGCGTAACTCGTACCCGTGAGAAAAAAATCGCAAAAATCTGTTTCGAATGCCATGATTTTTCGGAGTCATTTTTCCAAGGGAGGGTACTGTGGATTTTCGAGAAAAAAAAATTTCAAGCTAAAAGGAAACCATTAGGTGCATTTTATAGAGAATCTGATTTCGAATAAGAAAAAGTCAACCGCAACCGCGTAACTCGTACCCGTGAGAAAAAAATCGCAAAAATCTGTTTCGAATGCCATGATTTTTCGGAGTCATTTTTCCAAGGGAGGGTACTGTGGATTTTCGAGAAAAAAAAATTTCAAGCTAAAAGGAAACCATTAGGTGCATTTTATAGAGAATCTGATTTCGAATAAGAAAAAGTCAACCGCAACCGCGTAACTCGTACCCGTGAGAAAAAAATCGCAAAAATCTGTTTCGAATGCCATGATTTTTCGGAGTCATTTTTCCAAGGGAGGGTACTGTGGATTTTCGAGAAAAAAAAATTTCAAGCTAAAAGGAAACCATTAGGTGCATTTTATAGAGAATCAGATTTCGAATAAGAAAAAGTCAACCGCAACCGCGTAACTCGTACCCGTGAAAAAAAAATCGCAAAAATCTGTTTCGAATGCCATGATTTTTCGGAGTCATTTTTCCAAGGCAGGGTACTGTGGATTTTCGAGAAAAAAAAATTTCGAGCTAAAAGGAAACCATTAGGTGCATTTTATTGAGAATCTGATTTCGAATAAGAAAAAGTCAACCGCAACCGCGTAACTCGTACCCGTGAGAAAAAAATCGCAAAAATCTGTTTCGAATGCCATGATTTTTCGGAGTCATTTTTCCAAGGCAGGGTACTGTGGATTTTCGAGAAAAAAAAATTTCGAGCTAAAAGGAAACCATTAGGTGCATTTTATTGAGAATCTGATTTCGAATAAGAAAAAGTCAACCGCAACCGCGTAACTCGTACCCGTGAGAAAAAAATCGCAAAAATCTGTTTCGAATGCCATGATTTTTCGGAGTCATTTTTCCAAGGGAGGGTACTGTGGATTTTCGAGAAAAAAAAATTTCAAGCTAAAAGGAAACCATTAGGTGCATTTTATAGAGAATCTGATTTCGAATAAGAAAAAGTCAACCGCAACCGCGTAACTCGTACCCGTGAGAAAAAAATCGCAAAAATCTGTTTCGAATGCCATGATTTTTCGGAGTCATTTTTCCAAGGGAGGGTACTGTGGATTTTCGAGAAAAAAAAATTTCAAGCTAAAAGGAAACCATTAGGTGCATTTTATAGAGAATCAGATTTCGAATAAGAAAAAGTCAACCGCAACCGCGTAACTCGTACCCGTGAGAAAAAAATCGCAAAAATCTGTTTCGAATGCCATGATTTTTCGGAGTCATTTTTCCAAGGGAGGGTACTGTGGATTTTCGAGAAAAAAAAATTTCAAGCTAAAAGGAAACCATTAGGTGCATTTTATAGAGAATCTGATTTCGAATAAGAAAAAGTCAACCGCAACCGCGTAACTCGTACCCGTGAGAAAAAAATCGCAAAAATCTGTTTCGAATGCCATGATTTTTCGGAGTCATTTTTCCAAGGGAGTGTACTGTGGATTTTCGAGAAAAAAAAATTTCAAGCTAAAAGGAAACCATTAGGTGCATTTTATAGAGAATCTGATTTCGAATAAGAAAAAGTCAACCGCAACCGCGTAACTCGTACCCGTGAGAAAAATATCGCAAAAATCTGTTTCGAATGCCATGATTTTTCGGAGTCATTTTTCCAAGGGAGGGCACTGTGGATTTTCGAGAAAGAAAAATTTCAAGCTAAAAGGAAACCATTAGGTGCATTTGATAGAGAATCTGATTTCGAATAAGAAAAAGTCAACCGCAACCGCGTAACTCGTACCCGTGAGAAAAAAATCGCAAAAATCTGTTTCAAATGCCATGATTTTTCGGAGTCATTTTTCCAAGGCAGGGTACTGTGGATTTTCGAGAAAAAAAAATTTCAAGCTAAAAGGAAACCATTAGGTGCATTTTATAGAGAATCTGATTTCGAATAAGAAAATGTCAACCGCAACCGCGTAACTCGTACCCGTGAGAAAAAAATCGCAAAAATCTGTTTCGAATGCCATGATTTTTCGGAGTCATTTTTCCAAGGGAGGGCACTGTGGATTTTCGAGAAAAAAAAATTTCAAGCTAAAAGGAAACCATTAGGTGCATTTGATAGAGAATCTGATTTCGAATAAGGAAAAGTCAACCGCAACCGCGTAACTCGTACCCGTGAGAAAAAAATCGCAAAAATCTGTTTCGAATGCCATGATTTTTCGGAGTCATTTTTCCAAGGGAGGGCACTGTGGATTTTCGAGAAAGAAAAATTTCAAGCTAAAAGGAAACCATTAGGTGCATTTTATAGAGAATCAGATTTCGAATAACAAAAAGTCAACCGCAACCGCGTAACTCGTACCCGTGAGAAAAAAATCGCAAAAATCTGTTTCGAATGCCATGATTTTTCGGAGTCATTTTTCCAAGGGAGGGTACTGTGGATTTTCGAGAAACAAAAATTTCAAGCTAAAAGGAAACCATTAGGTGCATTTTATAGAGAATCTGATTTCGAATAAGAAAAAGTCAACCGCAACCGCGTAACTCGTACCCGTGAGAAAAAAATCGCAAAAATCTGTTTCGAATGCCATGATTTTTCGGAGTCATTTTTCCAAGGGAGGGCACTGTGGATTTTCGAGAAAGAAAAATTTCAAGCTAAAAGGAAACCATTAGGTGCATTTTATAGAGAATCAGATTTCGAATAAGAAAAAGTCAACCGCAACCGCGTAACTCGTACCCGTGAGAAAAAAATCGCAAAAATCTGTTTCGAATGCCATGATTTTTCGGAGTCATTTTTCCAAGGGAGTGTACTGTGGATTTTCGAGAAAAAAAAATTTCAAGCTAAAAGGAAACCATTAGGTGCATTTTATAGAGAATCTGATTTCGAATAAGAAAAAGTCAACCGCAACCGCGTAACTCGTACCCGTGAGAAAAATATCGCAAAAATCTGTTTCGAATGCCATGATTTTTCGGAGTCATTTTTCCAAGGGAGGGCACTGTGGATTTTCGAGAAAGAAAAATTTCAAGCTAAAAGGAAACCGTTAGGTGCATTTTATAGAGAATCAGATTTCGAATAAGAAAAAGTCAACCGCAACCGCGTAACTCGTACCCGTGAGAAAAAAATCGCAAAAATCTGTTTCGAATGCCATGATTTTTCGGAGTCATTTTTCCAAGGGAGTGTACTGTGGATTTTCGAGAAAAAAAAATTTCAAGCTAAAAGGAAACCATTAGGTGCATTTTATAGAGAATCTGATTTCGAATAAGAAAAAGTCAACCGCAACCGCGTAACTCGTACCCGTGAGAAAAATATCGCAAAAATCTGTTTCGAATGCCATGATTTTTCGGAGTCATTTTTCCAAGGGAGGGCACTGTGGATTTTCGAGAAAGAAAAATTTCAAGCTAAAAGGAAACCATTAGGTGCATTTGATAGAGAATCTGATTTCGAATAAGAAAAAGTCAACCGCAACCGCGTAACTCGTACCCGTGAGAAAAAAATCGCAAAAATCTGTTTCAAATGCCATGATTTTTCGGAGTCATTTTTCCAAGGCAGGGTACTGTGGATTTTCGAGAAAAAAAAATTTCAAGCTAAAAGGAAACCATTAGGTGCATTTTATAGAGAATCTGATTTCGAATAAGAAAATGTCAACCGCAACCGCGTAACTCGTACCCGTGAGAAAAAAATCGCAAAAATCTGTTTCGAATGCCATGATTTTTCGGAGTCATTTTTCCAAGGGAGGGCACTGTGGATTTTCGAGAAAAAAAAATTTCAAGCTAAAAGGAAACCATTAGGTGCATTTGATAGAGAATCTGATTTCGAATAAGGAAAAGTCAACCGCAACCGCGTAACTCGTACCCGTGAGAAAAAAATCGCAAAAATCTGTTTCGAATGCCATGATTTTTCGGAGTCATTTTTCCAAGGGAGGGAACTGTGGATTTTCGAGAAAAAAAAAATTTCAAGCTAAAAGGAAACCATTAGGTGCATTTTATAGAGAATCTGATTTCGAATAAGAAAAAGTCAACCGCAACCGCGTAACTCGTACCCGTGAGAAAAAAAATCGCAAAAATCTGTTTCGAATGCCATGATTTTTCGGAGTCATTTTTCCAAGGGAGGGCACTGTGGATTTTCGAGAAAGAAAAATTTCAAGCTAAAAGGAAACCATTAGGTGCATTTGATAGAGAATCTGATTTCGAATAAGAAAAAGTCAACCGCAACCGCGTAACTCGTACCCGTGAGAAAAAAATCGCAAAAATCTGTTTCGAATGCCATGATTTTTCGGAGTCATTTTTCCAAGGGAGGGTACTGTGGATTTTCGAGAAAAAAAATTTCAAGCTAAAAGGAAACCATTAGGTGCATTTTATAGAGAATCTGATTTCGAATAAGAAAAAGTCAACCGCAACCGCGTAACTCGTACCCGTGAGAAAAAAATCGCAAAAATCTGTTTCGAATGCCATGATTTTTCGGAGTCATTTTTCCAAGGGAGGGTACTGTGGATTTTCGAGAAAAAAAAATTTCAAGCTAAAAGGAAACCATTAGGTGCATTTTATAGAGAATCTGATTTCGAATAAGAAAAAGTCAACCGCAACCGCGTAACTCGTACCCGTGAGAAAAAAATCGCAAAAAATCTGTTTCGAATGCCATGATTTTTCGGAGTCATTTTTCCAAGGGAGGGTACTGTGGATTTTCGAGAAAAAAAAATTTCAAGCTAAAAGGAAACCATTAGGTGCATTTTATAGAGAATCAGATTTCGAATAAGAAAAAGTCAACCGCAACCGCGTAACTCGTACCCGTGAGAAAAAAATCGCAAAAATCTGTTTCGAATGCCATGATTTTTCGGAGTCATTTTTCCAAGGGAGGGTACTGTGGATTTTCGAGAAAAAAAAAATTTCAAGCTAAAAGGAAACCATTAGGTGCATTTTATAGAGAATCTGATTTCGAATAAGAAAAAGTCAACCGCAACCGCGTAACTCGTACCCGTGAGAAAAAAAATCGCAAAAATCTGTTTCGAATGCCATGATTTTTCGGAGTCATTTTTCCAAGGGAGGGTACTGTGGATTTTCGAGAAAAAAAAATTTCAAGCTAAAAGGAAACCATTAGGTGCATTTTATAGAGAATCTGATTTCGAATAAGAAAAAGTCAACCGCAACCGCGTAACTCGTACCCGTGAGAAAAAAATCGCAAAAAATCTGTTTCGAATGCCATGATTTTTCGGAGTCATTTTTCCAAGGGAGGGTACTGTGGATTTTCGAGAAAAAAAAATTTCAAGCTAAAAGGAAACCATTAGGTGCATTTTATAGAGAATCAGATTTCGAATAAGAAAAAGTCAACCGCAACCGCGTAACTCGTACCCGTGAGAAAAAAATCGCAAAAATTTGTTTCGAATGCCATGATTTTTCGGAGCCATTTTTCCAAGGGAGGGTACTGTGGATTTTCGAGAAAAAAAAATTTCAAGCTAAAAGGAAACCATTAGGTGCATTTTATAGAGAATCTGATTTCGAATAAGAAAAAGTCAACCGCAACCGCGTAACTCGTACCCGTGAGAAAAAAATCGCAAAAATCTGTTTCGAATGCCATGATTTTTCGGAGTCATTTTTCCAAGGGAGGGTACTGTGGATTTTCGAGAAAGAAAAATTTCAAGCTAAAAGGAAACCATTAGGTGCATTTGATAGAGAATCTGATTTCGAATAAGAAAAAGTCAACCGCAACCGCGTAACTCGTACCCGTGAGAAAAAAATCGCAAAAATCTGTTTCGAATGCCATGATTTTTCGGAGTCATTTTTCCAAGGGAGGGTACTGTGGATTTTCGAGAAAAAAAATTTCAAGCTAAAAGGAAACCATTAGGTGCATTTTATAGAGAATCTGATTTCGAATAAGAAAAAGTCAACCGCAACCGCGTAACTCGTACCCGTGAGAAAAAAATCGCAAAAATCTGTTTCGAATGCCATGATTTTTCGGAGTCATTTTTCCAAGGGAGGGTACTGTGGATTTTCGAGAAAAAAAAATTTCAAGCTAAAAGGAAACCATTAGGTGCATTTTATAGAGAATCTGATTTCGAATAAGAAAAAGTCAACCGCAACCGCGTAACTCGTACCCGTGAGAAAAAAATCGCAAAAATCTGTTTCGAATGCCATGATTTTTCGGAGTCATTTTTCCAAGGGAGGGTACTGTGGATTTTCGAGAAAAAAAATTTCAAGCTAAAAGGAAACCATTAGGTGCATTTTATAGAGAATCTGATTTCGAATAAGAAAAAGTCAACCGCAACCGCGTAACTCGTACCCGTGAGAAAAAAATCGCAAAAATCTGTTTCGAATGCCATGATTTTTCGGAGTCATTTTTCCAAGGGTACTGTGGATTTTCGAGAAAAAAAAAATTTCAAGCTAAAAGGAAACCATTAGGTGCATTTTATAGAGAATCTGATTTCGAATAAGAAAAAGTCAACCGCAACCGCGTAACTCGTACCCGTGAGAAAAAAAATCGCAAAAATCTGTTTCGAATGCCATGATTTTTCGGAGTCATTTTTCCAAGGGAGGGTACTGTGGATTTTCGAGAAAAAAAAATTTCAAGCTAAAAGGAAACCATTAGGTGCATTTTATAGAGAATCTGATTTCGAATAAGAAAAAGTCAACCGCAACCGCGTAACTCGTACCCGTGAGAAAAAAATCGCAAAAATCTGTTTCGAATGCCATAATTTTTCGGAGTCATTTTTCCAAGGGAGGGCACTGTGGATTTTCGAGAAAGAAAAATTTCAAGCTAAAAGGAAACCATTAGGTGCATTTTATAGAGAATCAGATTTCGAATAACAAAAAGTCAACCGCAACCGCGTAACTCGTACCCGTGAGAAAAAAATCGCAAAAATCTGTTTCGAATGCCATGATTTTTCGGAGTCATTTTTCCAAGGGAGGGTACTGTGGATTTTCGAGAAACAAAAATTTCAAGCTAAAAGGAAACCATTAGGTGCATTTTATAGAGAATCTGATTTCGAATAAGAAAAAGTCAACCGCAACCGCGTAACTCGTACCCGTGAGAAAAAAATCGCAAAAATCTGTTTCGAATGCCATGATTTTTCGGAGTCATTTTTCCAAGGGAGGGCACTGTGGATTTTCGAGAAAGAAAAATTTCAAGCTAAAAGGAAACCATTAGGTGCATTTTATAGAGAATCAGATTTCGAATAAGAAAAAGTCAACCGCAACCGCGTAACTCGTACCCGTGAGAAAAAAATCGCAAAAATCTGTTTCGAATGCCATGATTTTTCGGAGTCATTTTTCCAAGGGAGTGTACTGTGGATTTTCGAGAAAAAAAAATTTCAAGCTAAAAGGAAACCATTAGGTGCATTTTATAGAGAATCTGATTTCGAAAAAGAAAAAGTCAACCGCAACCGCGTAACTCGTACCCGTGAGAAAAATATCGCAAAAATCTGTTTCGAATGCCATGATTTTTCGGAGTCATTTTTCCAAGGGAGGGCACTGTGGATTTTCGAGAAAGAAAAATTTCAAGCTAAAAGGAAACCGTTAGGTGCATTTTATAGAGAATCAGATTTCGAATAAGAAAAAGTCAACCGCAACCGCGTAACTCGTACCCGTGAGAAAAAAATCGCAAAAATCTGTTTCGAATGCCATGATTTTTCGGAGTCATTTTTCCAAGGGAGTGTACTGTGGATTTTCGAGAAAAAAAAATTTCAAGCTAAAAGGAAACCATTAGGTGCATTTTATAGAGAATCTGATTTCGAATAAGAAAAAGTCAACCGCAACCGCGTAACTCGTACCCGTGAGAAAAATATCGCAAAAATCTGTTTCGAATGCCATGATTTTTCGGAGTCATTTTTCCAAGGGAGGGCACTGTGGATTTTCGAGAAAGAAAAATTTCAAGCTAAAAGGAAACCATTAGGTGCATTTGATAGAGAATCTGATTTCGAATAAGAAAAAGTCAACCGCAACCGCGTAACTCGTACCCGTGAGAAAAAAATCGCAAAAATCTGTTTCAAATGCCATGATTTTTCGGAGTCATTTTTCCAAGGCAGGGTACTGTGGATTTTCGAGAAAAAAAAATTTCAAGCTAAAAGGAAACCATTAGGTGCATTTTATAGAGAATCTGATTTCGAATAAGAAAATGTCAACCGCAACCGCGTAACTCGTACCCGTGAGAAAAAAATCGCAAAAATCTGTTTCGAATGCCATGATTTTTCGGAGTCATTTTTCCAAGGGAGGGCACTGTGGATTTTCGAGAAAAAAAAATTTCAAGCTAAAAGGAAACCATTAGGTGCATTTGATAGAGAATCTGATTTCGAATAAGGAAAAGTCAACCGCAACCGCGTAACTCGTACCCGTGAGAAAAAAATCGCAAAAATCTGTTTCGAATGCCATGATTTTTCGGAGTCATTTTTCCAAGGGAGGGCACTGTGGATTTTCGAGAAAGAAAAATTTCAAGCTAAAAGGAAACCATTAGGTGCATTTTATAGAGAATCAGATTTCGAATAACAAAAAGTCAACCGCAACCGCGTAACTCGTACCCGTGAGAAAAAAATCGCAAAAATCTGTTTCGAATGCAATGATTTTTCGGAGTCATTTTTCCAAGGGAGGGTACTGTGGATTTTCGAGAAACAAAAATTTCAAGCTAAAAGGAAACCATTAGGTGCATTTTATAGAGAATCTGATTTCGAATAAGAAAAAGTCAACCGCAACCGCGTAACTCGTACCCGTGAGAAAAAAATCGCAAAAATCTGTTTCGAATGCCATGATTTTTCGGAGTCATTTTTCCAAGGGAGGGTACTGTGGATTTTCGAGAAAAAAAAAATTTCAAGCTAAAAGGAAACCATTAGGTGCATTTTATAGAGAATCTGATTTCGAATAAGAAAAAGTCAACCGCAACCGCGTAACTCGTACCCGTGAGAAAAAAAATCGCAAAAATCTGTTTCGAATGCCATGATTTTTCGGAGTCATTTTTCCAAGGGAGGGCACTGTGGATTTTCGAGAAAGAAAAATTTCAAGCTAAAAGGAAACCATTAGGTGCATTTGATAGAGAATCTGATTTCGAATAAGAAAAAGTCAACCGCAACCGCGTAACTCGTACCCGTGAGAAAAAAATCGCAAAAATCTGTTTCGAATGCCATGATTTTTCGGAGTCATTTTTCCAAGGGAGGGTACTGTGGATTTTCGAGAAAAAAAATTTCAAGCTAAAAGGAAACCATTAGGTGCATTTTATAGAGAATCTGATTTCGAATAAGAAAAAGTCAACCGCAACCGCGTAACTCGTACCCGTGAGAAAAAAATCGCAAAAATCTGTTTCGAATGCCATGATTTTTCGGAGTCATTTTTCCAAGGGAGGGTACTGTGGATTTTCGAGAAAAAAAAATTTCAAGCTAAAAGGAAACCATTAGGTGCATTTTATAGAGAATCTGATTTCGAATAAGAAAAAGTCAACCGCAACCGCGTAACTCGTACCCGTGAGAAAAAAATCGCAAAAATCTGTTTCGAATGCCATGATTTTTCGGAGTCATTTTTCCAAGGGAGGGTACTGTGGATTTTCGAGAAAAAAAATTTCAAGCTAAAAGGAAACCATTAGGTGCATTTTATAGAGAATCTGATTTCGAATAAGAAAAAGTCAACCGCAACCGCGTAACTCGTACCCGTGAGAAAAAAATCGCAAAAATCTGTTTCGAATGCCATGATTTTTCGGAGTCATTTTTCCAAGGGAGGGTACTGTGGATTTTCGAGAAAAAAAAAATTTCAAGCTAAAAGGAAACCATTAGGTGCATTTTATAGAGAATCTGATTTCGAATAAGAAAAAGTCAACCGCAACCGCGTAACTCGTACCCGTGAGAAAAAAAATCGCAAAAATCTGTTTCGAATGCCATGATTTTTCGGAGTCATTTTTCCGAGGGAGGGTACTGTGGATTTTCGAGAAAAAAAAATTTCAAGCTAAAAGGAAACCATTAGGTGCATTTTATAGAGAATCTGATTTCGAATAAGAAAAAGTCAACCGCAACCGCGTAACTCGTACCCGTGAGAAAAAAATCGCAAAAAATCTGTTTCGAATGCCATGATTTTTCGGAGTCATTTTTCCAAGGGAGGGTACTGTGGATTTTCGAGAAAAAAAAATTTCAAGCTAAAAGGAAACCATTAGGTGCATTTTATAGAGAATCAGATTTCGAATAAGAAAAAGTCAACCGCAACCGCGTAACTCGTACCCGTGAGAAAAAAATCGCAAAAATTTGTTTCGAATGCCATGATTTTTCGGAGCCATTTTTCCAAGGGAGGGTACTGTGGATTTTCGAGAAAAAAAAATTTCAAGCTAAAAGGAAACCATTAGGTGCATTTTATAGAGAATCTGATTTCGAATAAGAAAAAGTCAACCGCAACCGCGTAACTCGTACCCGTGAGAAAAAAATCGCAAAAATCTGTTTCGAATGCCATGATTTTTCGGAGTCATTTTTCCAAGGGAGGGTACTGTGGATTTTCGAGAAAGAAAAATTTCAAGCTAAAAGGAAACCATTAGGTGCATTTGATAGAGAATCTGATTTCGAATAAGAAAAAGTCAACCGCAACCGCGTAACTCGTACCCGTGAGAAAAAAATCGCAAAAATCTGTTTCGAATGCCATGATTTTTCGGAGTCATTTTTCCAAGGGAGGGTACTGTGGATTTTCGAGAAAAAAAATTTCAAGCTAAAAGGAAACCATTAGGTGCATTTTATAGAGAATCTGATTTCGAATAAGAAAAAGTCAACCGCAACCGCGTAACTCGTACCCGTGAGAAAAAAATCGCAAAAATCTGTTTCGAATGCCATGATTTTTCGGAGTCATTTTTCCAAGGGAGGGTACTGTGGATTTTCGAGAAAAAAAAATTTCAAGCTAAAAGGAAACCATTAGGTGCATTTTATAGAGAATCTGATTTCGAATAAGAAAAAGTCAACCGCAACCGCGTAACTCGTACCCGTGAGAAAAAAATCGCAAAAATCTGTTTCGAATGCCATGATTTTTCGGAGTCATTTTTCCAAGGGAGGGTACTGTGGATTTTCGAGAAAAAAAATTTCAAGCTAAAAGGAAACCATTAGGTGCATTTTATAGAGAATCTGATTTCGAATAAGAAAAAGTCAACCGCAACCGCGTAACTCGTACCCGTGAGAAAAAAATCGCAAAAATCTGTTTCGAATGCCATGATTTTTCGGAGTCATTTTTCCAAGGGAGGGTACTGTGGATTTTCGAGAAAAAAAAAATTTCAAGCTAAAAGGAAACCATTAGGTGCATTTTATAGAGAATCTGATTTCGAATAAGAAAAAGTCAACCGCAACCGCGTAACTCGTACCCGTGAGAAAAAAAATCGCAAAAATCTGTTTCGAATGCCATGATTTTTCGGAGTCATTTTTCCAAGGGAGGGTACTGTGGATTTTCGAGAAAAAAAAATTTCAAGCTAAAAGGAAACCATTAGGTGCATTTTATAGAGAATCTGATTTCGAATAAGAAAAAGTCAACCGCAACCGCGTAACTCGTACCCGTGAGAAAAAAATCGCAAAAAATCTGTTTCGAATGCCATGATTTTTCGGAGTCATTTTTCCAAGGGAGGGTACTGTGGATTTTCGAGAAAAAAAAATTTCAAGCTAAAAGGAAACCATTAGGTGCATTTTATAGAGAATCAGATTTCGAATAAGAAAAAGTCAACCGCAACCGCGTAACTCGTACCCGTGAGAAAAAAATCGCAAAAATTTGTTTCGAATGCCATGATTTTTCGGAGCCATTTTTCCAAGGGAGGGTACTGTGGATTTTCGAGAAAAAAAAATTTCAAGCTAAAAGGAAACCATTAGGTGCATTTTATAGAGAATCTGATTTCGAATAAGAAAAAGTCAACCGCAACCGCGTAACTCGTACCCGTGAGAAAAAAATCGCAAAAATCTGTTTCGAATGCCATGATTTTTCGGAGTCATTTTTCCAAGGGAGGGTACTGTGGATTTTCGAGAAAGAAAAATTTCAAGCTAAAAGGAAACCATTAGGTGCATTTGATAGAGAATCTGATTTCGAATAAGAAAAAGTCAACCGCAACCGCGTAACTCGTACCCGTGAGAAAAAAATCGCAAAAATGTGTTTCGAATGCCATGATTTTTCGGAGTCATTTTTCCAAGGGAGGGTACTGTGGATTTTCGAGAAAAAAAAATTTCAAGCTAAAAGGAAACCATTAGGTGCATTTTATAGAGAATCTGATTTCGAATAAGAAAAAGTCAACCGCAACCGCGTAACTCGTACCCGTGAGAAAAAAATCGCAAAAAATCTGTTTCGAATGCCATGATTTTTCGGAGTCATTTTTCCAAGGGAGGGCACTGTGGATTTTCGAGAAAGAAAAATTTCAAGCTAAAAGGAAACCATTAGGTGCATTTGATAGAGAATCTGATTTCGAATAAGAAAAAGTCAACCGCAACCGCGTAACTCGTACCCGTGAGAAAAAAATCGCAAAAATCTGTTTCGAATGCCATGATTTTTCGGAGTCATTTTTCCAAGGGAGGGTACTGTGGATTTTCGAGAAAAAAAATTTCAAGCTAAAAGGAAACCATTAGGTGCATTTTATAGAGAATCTGATTTCGAATAAGAAAAAGTCAACCGCAACCGCGTAACTCGTACCCGTGAGAAAAAAATCGCAAAAATCTGTTTCGAATGCCATGATTTTTCGGAGTCATTTTTCCAAGGGAGGGTACTGTGGATTTTCGAGAAAAAAAAAATTTCAAGCTAAAAGGAAACCATTAGGTGCATTTTATAGAGAATCTGATTTCGAATAAGAAAAAGTCAACCGCAACCGCGTAACTCGTACCCGTGAGAAAAAAATCGCAAAAATCTGTTTCGAATGCCATGATTTTTCGGAGTCATTTTTCCAAGGGAGGGCACTGTGGATTTTCGAGAAAAAAAAATTTCAAGCTAAAAGGAAACCATTAGGTGCATTTTATAGAGAATCTGATTTCGAATAAGAAAAAGTCAACCGCAACCGCGTAACTCGTACCCGTGAGAAAAAAATCGCAAAAATCTGTTTCGAATGCCATGATTTTTCGGAGTCATTTTTCCAAGGGAGGGCACTGTGGATTTTCGAGAAAAAAAAATTTCAAGCTAAAAGGAAACCATTAGGTGCATTTTATAGAGAATCAGATTTCGAAAAAGAAAAAGTCAACCGCAACCGCGTAACTCGTACCCGTGAGAAAAATATCGCAAAAATCTGTTTCGAATGCCATGATTTTTCGGAGTCATTTTTCCAAGGGAGGGCACTGTGGATTTTCGAGAAAGAAAAATTTCAAGCTAAAAGGAAACCATTAGGTGCATTTGATAGAGAATCTGATTTCGAATAAGAAAAAGTCAACCGCAACCGCGTAACTCGTACCCGTGAGAAAAAAATCGCAAAAAATCTGTTTCAAATGCCATGATTTTTCGGAGTCATTTTTCCAAGGCAGGGTACTGTGGATTTTCGAGAAAAAAAAATTTCAAGCTAAAAGGAAACCATTAGGTGCATTTTATAGAGAATCTGATTTCGAATAAGAAAATGTCAACCGCAACCGCGTAACTCGTACCCGTGAGAAAAAAATCGCAAAAATCTGTTTCGAATGCCATGATTTTTCGGAGTCATTTTTCCAAGGGAGGGCACTGTGGATTTTCGAGAAAAAAAAATTTCAAGCTAAAAGGAAACCATTAGGTGCATTTGATAGAGAATCTGATTTCGAATAAGGAAAAGTCAACCGCAACCGCGTAACTCGTACCCGTGAGAAAAAACTCGCAAAAATCTGTTTCGAATGCCATGATTTTTCGGAGTCATTTTTCCAAGGGAGGGTACTGTGGATTTTCGAGAAAAAAAATTTCAAGCTAAAAGGAAACCATTAGGTGCATTTTATAGAGAATCTGATTTCGAATAAGAAAAAGTCAACCGCAACCGCGTAACTCGTACCCGTGAGAAAAAAATCGCAAAAATCTGTTTCGAATGCCATGATTTTTCGGAGTCATTTTTCCAAGGGAGGGTACTGTGGATTTTCGAGAAAAAAAAATTTCAAGCTAAAAGGAAACCATTAGGTGCATTTGATAGAGAATCTGATTTCGAATAAGAAAAAGTCAACCGCAACCGCGTAACTCGTACCCGTGAGAAAAAAATCGCAAAAATCTGTTTCGAATGCCATGATTTTTCGGAGTCATTTTTCCAAGGGAGGGTACTGTGGATTTTCGAGAAAAAAAATTTCAAGCTAAAAGGAAACCATTAGGTGCATTTTATAGAGAATCTGATTTCGAATAAGAAAAAGTCAACCGCAACCGCGTAACTCGTACCCGTGAGAAAAAAATCGCAAAAATCTGTTTCGAATGCCATGATTTTTCGGAGTCATTTTTCCAAGGGAGGGCACTGTGGATTTTCGAGAAAAAAAAATTTCAAGCTAAAAGGAAACCATTAGGTGCATTTTATAGAGAATCTGATTTCGAATAAGAAAAAGTCAACCGCAACCGCGTAACTCGTACCCGTGAGAAAAAAATCGCAAAAATCTGTTTCGAATGCCATGATTTTTCGGAGTCATTTTTCCAAGGGAGGGCACTGTGGATTTTCGAGAAAAAAAAATTTCAAGCTAAAAGGAAACCATTAGGTGCATTTTATAGAGAATCAGATTTCGAAAAAGAAAAAGTCAACCGCAACCGCGTAACTCGTACCCGTGAGAAAAATATCGCAAAAATCTGTTTCGAATGCCATGATTTTTCGGAGTCATTTTTCCAAGGGAGGGCACTGTGGATTTTCGAGAAAGAAAAATTTCAAGCTAAAAGGAAACCATTAGGTGCATTTGATAGAGAATCTGATTTCGAATAAGAAAAAGTCAACCGCAACCGCGTAACTCGTACCCGTGAGAAAAAAATCGCAAAAATCTGTTTCAAATGCCATGATTTTTCGGAGTCATTTTTCCAAGGCAGGGTACTGTGGATTTTCGAGAAAAAAAAATTTCAAGCTAAAAGGAAACCATTAGGTGCATTTTATAGAGAATCTGATTTCGAATAAGAAAATGTCAACCGCAACCGCGTAACTCGTACCCGTGAGAAAAAAATCGCAAAAATCTGTTTCGAATGCCATGATTTTTCGGAGTCATTTTTCCAAGGGAGGGCACTGTGGATTTTCGAGAAAAAAAAATTTCAAGCTAAAAGGAAACCATTAGGTGCATTTGATAGAGAATCTGATTTCGAATAAGAAAAAGTCAACCGCAACCGCGTAACTCGTACCCGTGAGAAAAAAATCGCAAAAATCTGTTTCGAATGCCATGATTTTTCGGAGTCATTTTTCCAAGGGAGGGTACTGTGGATTTTCGAGAAAAAAAAATTTCAAGCTAAAAGGAAACCATTAGGTGCATTTGATAGAGAATCTGATTTCGAATAAGAAAAAGTCAACCGCAACCGCGTAACTCGTACCCGTGAGAAAAAAATCGCAAAAATCTGTTTCGAATGCCATGATTTTTCGGAGTCATTTTTCCAAGGGAGGGTACTGTGGATTTTCGAGAAAAAAAATTTCAAGCTAAAAGGAAACCATTAGGTGCATTTTATAGAGAATCTGATTTCGAATAAGAAAAAGTCAACCGCAACCGCGTAACTCGTACCCGTGAGAAAAAAATCGCAAAAATCTGTTTCGAATGCCATGATTTTTCGGAGTCATTTTTCCAAGGGAGGGCACTGTGGATTTTCGAGAAAAAAAAATTTCAAGCTAAAAGGAAACCATTAGGTGCATTTTATAGAGAATCAGATTTCGAAAAAGAAAAAGTCAACCGCAACCGCGTAACTCGTACCCGTGAGAAAAATATCGCAAAAATCTGTTTCGAATGCCATGATTTTTCGGAGTCATTTTTCCAAGGGAGGGCACTGTGGATTTTCGAGAAAGAAAAATTTCAAGCTAAAAGGAAACCATTAGGTGCATTTGATAGAGAATCTGATTTCGAATAAGAAAAAGTCAACCGCAACCGCGTAACTCGTACCCGTGAGAAAAAAATCGCAAAAATCTGTTTCAAATGCCATGATTTTTCGGAGTCATTTTTCCAAGGCAGGGTACTGTGGATTTTCGAGAAAAAAAAATTTCAAGCTAAAAGGAAACCATTAGGTGCATTTTATAGAGAATCTGATTTCGAATAAGAAAATGTCAACCGCAACCGCGTAACTCGTACCCGTGAGAAAAAAATCGCAAAAATCTGTTTCGAATGCCATGATTTTTCGGAGTCATTTTTCCAAGGGAGGGCACTGTGGATTTTCGAGAAAAAAAAATTTCAAGCTAAAAGGAAACCATTAGGTGCATTTGATAGAGAATCTGATTTCGAATAAGGAAAAGTCAACCGCAACCGCGTAACTCGTACCCGTGAGAAAAAACTCGCAAAAATCTGTTTCGAATGCCATGATTTTTCGGAGTCATTTTTCCAAGGGAGGGTACTGTGGATTTTCGAGAAAAAAAATTTCAAGCTAAAAGGAAACCATTAGGTGCATTTTATAGAGAATCTGATTTCGAATAAGAAAAAGTCAACCGCAACCGCGTAACTCGTACCCGTGAGAAAAAAATCGCAAAAATCTGTTTCGAATGCCATGATTTTTCGGAGTCATTTTTCCAAGGGAGGGTACTGTGGATTTTCGAGAAAAAAAAATTTCAAGCTAAAAGGAAACCATTAGGTGCATTTGATAGAGAATCTGATTTCGAATAAGAAAAAGTCAACCGCAACCGCGTAACTCGTACCCGTGAGAAAAAAATCGCAAAAATCTGTTTCGAATGCCATGATTTTTCGGAGTCATTTTTCCAAGGGAGGGTACTGTGGATTTTCGAGAAAAAAAATTTCAAGCTAAAAGGAAACCATTAGGTGCATTTTATAGAGAATCTGATTTCGAATAAGAAAAAGTCAACCGCAACCGCGTAACTCGTACCCGTGAGAAAAAAATCGCAAAAATCTGTTTCGAATGCCATGATTTTTCGGAGTCATTTTTCCAAGGGAGGGTACTGTGGATTTTCGAGAAAAAAAAAATTTCAAGCTAAAAGGAAACCATTAGGTGCATTTTATAGAGAATCTGATTTCGAATAAGAAAAAGTCAACCGCAACCGCGTAACTCGTACCCGTGAGAAAAAAATCGCAAAAATCTGTTTCGAATGCCATGATTTTTCGGAGTCATTTTTCCAAGGGAGGGCACTGTGGATTTTCGAGAAAGAAAAATTTCAAGCTAAAAGGAAACCATTAGGTGCATTTTATAGAGAATCTGATTTCGAATAAGAAAAAGTCAACCGCAACCGCGTAACTCGTACCCGTGAGAAAAAAAATCGCAAAAATCTGTTTCGAATGCCATGATTTTTCGGAGTCATTTTTCCAAGGGAGGGTACTGTGGATTTTCGAGAAAAAAAAATTTCAAGCTAAAAGGAAACCATTAGGTGCATTTTATAGAGAATCTGATTTCGAATAAGAAAAAGTCAACCGCAACCGCGTAACTCGTACCCGTGAGAAAAAAATCGCAAAAAATCTGTTTCGAATGCCATGATTTTTCGGAGTCATTTTTCCAAGGGAGGGTACTGTGGATTTTCGAGAAAAAAAAATTTCAAGCTAAAAGGAAACCATTAGGTGCATTTTATAGAGAATCAGATTTCGAATAAGAAAAAGTCAACCGCAACCGCGTAACTCGTACCCGTGAGAAAAAAATCGCAAAAATTTGTTTCGAATGCCATGATTTTTCGGAGCCATTTTTCCAAGGGAGGGTACTGTGGATTTTCGAGAAAAAAAAATTTCAAGCTAAAAGGAAACCATTAGGTGCATTTGATAGAGAATCTGATTTCGAATAAGGAAAAGTCAACCGCAACCGCGTAACTCGTACCCGTGAGAAAAAAATCGCAAAAAATCTGTTTCGAATGCCATGATTTTTCGGAGTCATTTTTCCAAGGGAGGGTACCGTGGATTTTCGAGAAAAAAAAATTTCAAGCTAAAAGGAAACCATTAGGTGCATTTTATAGAGAATCAGATTTCGAATAAGAAAAAGTCAACCGCAACCGCGTAAGTCGTACCCGTGAGAAAAAAATCGCAAAAATCTGTTTCGAATGCCATGATTTTTCGGAGTCATTTTTCCAAGGCAGGGTACTGTGGATTTTCGAGAAAAAAAAATTTCAAGCTAAAAGGAAACCATTAGGTGCATTTTATAGAGAATCTGATTTCGAATAAGAAAAAGTCAACCGCAACCGCGTAACTCGTACCCGTGAGAAAAAAATCGCAAAAATCTGTTTCGAATGCCATGATTTTTCGGAGTCATTTTCCCAAGGGAGGGCACTGTGGATTTTCGAGAAAGAAAAATTTCAAGCTAAAAGGAAACCATTAGGTGCA
The DNA here is from genome assembly GCF_987345545.1 of Pholcus phalangioides. Taxonomy (NCBI): domain Eukaryota; kingdom Metazoa; phylum Arthropoda; class Arachnida; order Araneae; family Pholcidae; genus Pholcus; species Pholcus phalangioides. The sequence continues at coordinate 9,485,715 of NW_028301597.1, read as the reverse complement.
TTTGATAGAGAATCTGATTTCGAATAAGAAAAAGTCAACCGCAACCGCGTAACTCGTACCCGTGAGAAAAAAATCGCAAAAATGTGTTTCGAATGCCATGATTTTTCGGAGTCATTTTTCCAAGGGAGGGTACTGTGGATTTTCGAGAAAAAAAAATTTCAAGCTAAAAGGAAACCATTAGGTGCATTTTATAGAGAATCTGATTTCGAATAAGAAAAAGTCAACCGCAACCGCGTAACTCGTACCCGTGAGAAAAAAATCGCAAAAAATCTGTTTCGAATGCCATGATTTTTCGGAGTCATTTTTCCAAGGGAGGGTACTGTGGATTTTCGAGAAAGAAAAATTTCAAGCTAAAAGGAAACCATTAGGTGCATTTGATAGAGAATCTGATTTCGAATAAGAAAAAGTCAACCGCAACCGCGTAACTCGTACCCGTGAGAAAAAAATCGCAAAAATGTGTTTCGAATGCCATGATTTTTCGGAGTCATTTTTCCAAGGGAGGGTACTGTGGATTTTCGAGAAAAAAAAATTTCAAGCTAAAAGGAAACCATTAGGTGCATTTTATAGAGAATCTGATTTCGAATAAGAAAAAGTCAACCGCAACCGCGTAACTCGTACCCGTGAGAAAAAAATCGCAAAAAATCTGTTTCGAATGCCATGATTTTTCGGAGTCATTTTTCCAAGGGAGGGCACTGTGGATTTTCGAGAAAGAAAAATTTCAAGCTAAAAGGAAACCATTAGGTGCATTTGATAGAGAATCTGATTTCGAATAAGAAAAAGTCAACCGCAACCGCGTAACTCGTACCCGTGAGAAAAAAATCGCAAAAATCTGTTTCGAATGCCATGATTTTTCGGAGTCATTTTTCCAAGGGAGGGTACTGTGGATTTTCGAGAAAAAAAAATTTCAAGCTAAAAGGAAACCATTAGGTGCATTTTATAGAGAATCTGATTTCGAATAAGAAAAAGTCAACCGCAACCGCGTAACTCGTACCCGTGAGAAAAAAATCGCAAAAATCTGTTTCGAATGCCATGATTTTTCGGAGTCATTTTTCCAAGGGAGGGTACTGTGGATTTTCGAGAAAAAAAATTTCAAGCTAAAAGGAAACCATTAGGTGCATTTTATAGAGAATCTGATTTCGAATAAGAAAAAGTCAACCGCAACCGCGTAACTCGTACCCGTGAGAAAAAAATCGCAAAAATCTGTTTCGAATGCCATGATTTTTCGGAGTCATTTTTCCAAGGGAGGGTACTGTGGATTTTCGAGAAAAAAAAATTTCAAGCTAAAAGGAAACCATTAGGTGCATTTTATAGAGAATCTGATTTCGAATAAGAAAAAGTCAACCGCAACCGCGTAACTCGTACCCGTGAGAAAAAAATCGCAAAAAATCTGTTTCGAATGCCATGATTTTTCGGAGTCATTTTTCCAAGGGAGGGTACTGTGGATTTTCGAGAAAAAAAATTTCAAGCTAAAAGGAAACCATTAGGTGCATTTTATAGAGAATCTGATTTCGAATAAGAAAAAGTCAACCGCAACGGCGTAACTCGTACCCGTGAGAAAAAAATCGCAAAAATCTGTTTCGAATGCCATGATTTTTCGGAGTCATTTTTCCAAGGGAGGGTACTGTGGATTTTCGAGAAAAAAAAATTTCAAGCTAAAAGGAAACCATTAGGTGCATTTTATAGAGAATCTGATTTCGAATAAGAAAAAGTCAACCGCAACCGCGTAACTCGTACCCGTGAGAAAAAAATCGCAAAAATCTGTTTCGAATGCCATGATTTTTCGGAGTCATTTTTCCAAGGGAGGGTACTGTGGATTTTCGAGAAAAAAAATTTCAAGCTAAAAGGAAACCATTAGGTGCATTTTATAGAGAATCTGATTTCGAATAAGAAAAAGTCAACCGCAACCGCGTAACTCGTACCCGTGAGAAAAAAATCGCAAAAATCTGTTTCGAATGCCATGATTTTTCGGAGTCATTTTTCCAAGGGAGGGTACTGTGGATTTTCGAGAAAAAAAAAATTTCAAGCTAAAAGGAAACCATTAGGTGCATTTTATAGAGAATCTGATTTCGAATAAGAAAAAGTCAACCGCAACCGCGTAACTCGTACCCGTGAGAAAAAAAATCGCAAAAATCTGTTTCGAATGCCATGATTTTTCGGAGTCATTTTTCCAAGGGAGGGTACTGTGGATTTTCGAGAAAAAAAAATTTCAAGCTAAAAGGAAACCATTAGGTGCATTTTATAGAGAATCTGATTTCGAATAAGAAAAAGTCAACCGCAACCGCGTAACTCGTACCCGTGAGAAAAAAATCGCAAAAAATCTGTTTCGAATGCCATGATTTTTCGGAGTCATTTTTCCAAGGGAGGGTACTGTGGATTTTCGAGAAAAAAAAATTTCAAGCTAAAAGGAAACCATTAGGTGCATTTTATAGAGAATCTGATTTCGAATAAGAAAAAGTCAACCGCAACCGCGTAACTCGTACCCGTGAGAAAAAAATCGCAAAAATCTGTTTCGAATGCCATGATTTTTCGGAGTCATTTTTCCAAGGGAGGGTACTGTGGATTTTCGAGAAAGAAAAATTTCAAGCTAAAAGGAAACCATTAGGTGCATTTGATAGAGAATCTGATTTCGAATAAGAAAAAGTCAACCGCAACCGCGTAACTCGTACCCGTGAGAAAAAAATCGCAAAAATGTGTTTCGAATGCCATGATTTTTCGGAGTCATTTTTCCAAGGGAGGGTACTGTGGATTTTCGAGAAAAAAAAATTTCAAGCTAAAAGGAAACCATTAGGTGCATTTTATAGAGAATCTGATTTCGAATAAGAAAAAGTCAACCGCAACCGCGTAACTCGTACCCGTGAGAAAAAAATCGCAAAAAATCTGTTTCGAATGCCATGATTTTTCGGAGTCATTTTTCCAAGGGAGGGCACTGTGGATTTTCGAGAAAGAAAAATTTCAAGCTAAAAGGAAACCATTAGGTGCATTTGATAGAGAATCTGATTTCGAATAAGAAAAAGTCAACCGCAACCGCGTAACTCGTACCCGTGAGAAAAAAATCGCAAAAATCTGTTTCGAATGCCATGATTTTTCGGAGTCATTTTTCCAAGGGAGGGTACTGTGGATTTTCGAGAAAAAAAATTTCAAGCTAAAAGGAAACCATTAGGTGCATTTTATAGAGAATCAGATTTCGAATAAGAAAAAGTCAACCGCAACCGCGTAACTCGTACCCGTGAGAAAAAAATCGCAAAAATCTGTTTCGAATGCCATGATTTTTCGGAGTCATTTTTCCAAGGGAGGGTACTGTGGATTTTCGAGAAAAAAAAAATTTCAAGCTAAAAGGAAACCATTAGGTGCATTTTATAGAGAATCTGATTTCGAATAAGAAAAAGTCAACCGCAACCGCGTAACTCGTACCCGTGAGAAAAAAATCGCAAAAATCTGTTTCGAATGCCATGATTTTTCGGAGTCATTTTTCCAAGGGAGGGCACTGTGGATTTTCGAGAAAAAAAAATTTCAAGCTAAAAGGAAACCATTAGGTGCATTTGATAGAGAATCTGATTTCGAATAAGGAAAAGTCAACCGCAACCGCGTAACTCGTACCCGTGAGAAAAAAATCGCAAAAAATCTGTTTCGAATGCCATGATTTTTCGGAGTCATTTTTCCAAGGGAGGGTACCGTGGATTTTCGAGAAAAAAAAATTTCAAGCTAAAAGGAAACCATTAGGTGCATTTTATAGAGAATCAGATTTCGAATAAGAAAAAGTCAACCGCAACCGCGTAAGTCGTACCCGTGAGAAAAAAATCGCAAAAATCTGTTTCGAATGCCATGATTTTTCGGAGTCATTTTTCCAAGGCAGGGTACTGTGGATTTTCGAGAAAAAAAAATTTCAAGCTAAAAGGAAACCATTAGGTGCATTTTATAGAGAATCTGATTTCGAATAAGAAAAAGTCAACCGCAACCGCGTAACTCGTACCCGTGAGAAAAAAATCGCAAAAATCTGTTTCGAATGCCATGATTTTTCGGAGTCATTTTCCCAAGGGAGGGCACTGTGGATTTTCGAGAAAGAAAAATTTCAAGCTAAAAGGAAACCATTAGGTGCATTTGATAGAGAATCTGATTTCGAATAAGAAAAAGTCAACCGCAACCGCGTAACTCGTACCCGTGAGAAAAAAATCGCAAAAATGTGTTTCGAATGCCATGATTTTTCGGAGTCATTTTTCCAAGGGAGGGTACTGTGGATTTTCGAGAAAAAAAAATTTCAAGCTAAAAGGAAACCATTAGGTGCATTTTATAGAGAATCTGATTTCGAATAAGAAAAAGTCAACCGCAACCGCGTAACTCGTACCCGTGAGAAAAAAATCGCAAAAAATCTGTTTCGAATGCCATGATTTTTCGGAGTCATTTTTCCAAGGGAGGGCACTGTGGATTTTCGAGAAAGAAAAATTTCAAGCTAAAAGGAAACCATTAGGTGCATTTTATAGAGAATCTGATTTCGAATAAGAAAAAGTCAACCGCAACCGCGTAACTCGTACCCGTGAGAAAAAAATCGCAAAAATCTGTTTCGAATGCCATGATTTTTCGGAGTCATTTTTCCAAGGGAGGGCACTGTGGATTTTCGAGAAAAAAAAATTTCAAGCTAAAAGGAAACCATTAGGTGCATTTGATAGAGAATCTGATTTCGAATAAGGAAAAGTCAACCGCAACCGCGTAACTCGTACCCGTGAGAAAAAAATCGCAAAAATCTCTTTCGAATGCCATGATTTTTCGGAGTCATTTTTCCAAGGGAGGGTACCGTGGATTTTCGAGAAAAAAAAATTTCAAGCTAAAAGGAAACCATTAGGTGCATTTTATAGAGAATCAGATTTCGAATAAGAAAAAGTCAACCGCAACCGCGTAAGTCGTACCCGTGAGAAAAAAATCGCAAAAATCTGTTTCGAATGCCATGATTTTTCGGAGTCATTTTTCCAAGGGAGGGTACTGTGGATTTTCGAGAAAAAAAAATTTCAAGCTAAAAGGAAACCATTAGGTGCATTTGATAGAGAATCTAATTTCGAATAAGAAAAAGTCAACCGCAACCGCGTAACTCGTACCCGTGAGAAAAAAATCGCAAAAATCTGTTTCGAATGCCATGATTTTTCGGAGTCATTTTTCCAAGGGAGGGCACTGTGGATTTTCGAGAAAAAAAAATTTCAAGCTAAAAGGAAACCATTAGGTGCATTTGATAGAGAATCTGATTTCGAATAAGAAAAAGTCAACCGCAACCGCGTAACTCGTACCCGTGAGAAAAAAATCGCAAAAATCTGTTTCGAATGCCATGATTTTTCGGAGTCATTTTTCCAAGGGAGGGTACTGTGGATTTTCGAGAAAAAAAAATTTCAAGCTAAAAGGAAACCATTAGGTGCATTTTATAGAGAATCTGATTTCGAATAAGAAAAAGTCAACCGCAACCGCGTAACTCGTACCCGTGAGAAAAAAATCGCAAAAATCTGTTTCGAATGCCATGATTTTTCGGAGTCATTTTTCCAAGGCAGGGTACTGTGGATTTTCGAGAAAAAAAAATTTCGAGCTAAAAGGAAACCATTAGGTGCATTTTATTGAGAATCTGATTTCGAATAAGAAAAAGTCAACCGCAACCGCGTAACTCGTACCCGTGAGAAAAAAATCGCAAAAATCTGTTTCGAATGCCATGATTTTTCGGAGTCATTTTTCCAAGGGAGGGTACTATGGATTTTCGAGAAAAAAAAATTTCAAGCTAAAAGGAAACCATTAGGTGCATTTTATAGAGAATCAGATTTCGAATAAGAAAAAGTCAACCGCAACCGCGTAACTCGTACCCGTGAGAAAAAAATCGCAAAAATCTGTTTCGAATGCCATGATTTTTCGGAGTCATTTTTCCAAGGGAGGGTACTGTGGATTTTCGAGAAAAAAAAATTTCAAGCTAAAAGGAAACCATTAGGTGCATTTTATAGAGAATCTGATTTCGAATAAGAAAAAGTCAACCGCAACCGCGTAACTCGTACCCGTGAGAAAAAAATCGCAAAAATCTGTTTCGAATGCCATGATTTTTCGGAGTCATTTTTCCAAGGGAGGGTACTGTGGATTTTCGAGAAAAAAAAATTTCAAGCTAAAAGGAAAGCATTAGGTGCATTTTATAGAGAATCAGATTTCGAATAAGAAAAAGTCAACCGCAACCGCGTAACTCGTACCCGTGAGAAAAAAATCGCAAAAATCTGTTTCGAATGCCATGATTTTTCGGAGTCATTTTTCCAAGGGAGGGTACTGTGGATTTTCGAGAAAAAAAAATTTCAAGCTAAAAGGAAACCATTAGGTGCATTTTATAGAGAATCTGATTTCGAATAAGAAAAAGTCAACCGCAACCGCGTAACTCGTACCCGTGAGAAAAAAATCGCAAAAATCTGTTTCGAATGCCATGATTTTTCGGAGTCATTTTTCCAAGGCAGGGTACTGTGGATTTTCGAGAAAAAAAAATTTCGAGCTAAAAGGAAACCATTAGGTGCATTTTATTGAGAATCTGATTTCGAATAAGAAAAAGTCAACCGCAACCGCGTAACTCGTACCCGTGAGAAAAAAATCGCAAAAATCTGTTTCGAATGCCATGATTTTTCGGAGTCATTTTTCCAAGGGAGGGTACTGTGGATTTTCGAGAAAAAAAAATTTCAAGCTAAAAGGAAACCATTAGGTGCATTTTATAGAGAATCTGATTTCGAATAAGAAAAAGTCAACCGCAACCGCGTAACTCGTACCCGTGAGAAAAAAATCGCAAAAATCTGTTTCGAATGCCATGATTTTTCGGAGTCATTTTTCCAAGGGAGGGTACTGTGGATTTTCGAGAAAAAAAAATTTCAAGCTAAAAGGAAACCATTAGGTGCATTTGATAGAGAATCTGATTTCGAATAAGAAAAAGTCAACCGCAACCGCGTAACTCGTACCCGTGAGAAAAAAATCGCAAAAATCTCTTTCGAATGCCATGATTTTTCGGAGTCATTTTTCCAAGGGAGGGTACCGTGGATTTTCGAGAAAAAAAAATTTCAAGCTAAAAGGAAACCATTAGGTGCATTTTATAGAGAATCAGATTTCGAATAAGAAAAAGTCAACCGCAACCGCGTAAGTCGTACCCGTGAGAAAAAAATCGCAAAAATCTGTTTCGAATGCCATGATTTTTCGGAGTCATTTTTCCAAGGGAGGGTACTGTGGATTTTCGAGAAAAAAAAATTTCAAGCTAAAAGGAAACCATTAGGTGCATTTGATAGAGAATCTAATTTCGAATAAGAAAAAGTCAACCGCAACCGCGTAACTCGTACCCGTGAGAAAAAAATCGCAAAAATCTGTTTCGAATGCCATGATTTTTCGGAGTCATTTTTCCAAGGGAGGGCACTGTGGATTTTCGAGAAAAAAAAATTTCAAGCTAAAAGGAAACCATTAGGTGCATTTGATAGAGAATCTGATTTCGAATAAGAAAAAGTCAACCGCAACCGCGTAACTCGTACCCGTGAGAAAAAAATCGCAAAAATCTGTTTCGAATGCCATGATTTTTCGGAGTCATTTTTCCAAGGGAGGGTACTGTGGATTTTCGAGAAAAAAAAATTTCAAGCTAAAAGGAAACCATTAGGTGCATTTTATAGAGAATCTGATTTCGAATAAGAAAAAGTCAACCGCAACCGCGTAACTCGTACCCGTGAGAAAAAAATCGCAAAAATCTGTTTCGAATGCCATGATTTTTCGGAGTCATTTTTCCAAGGCAGGGTACTGTGGATTTTCGAGAAAAAAAAATTTCGAGCTAAAAGGAAACCATTAGGTGCATTTTATTGAGAATCTGATTTCGAATAAGAAAAAGTCAACCGCAACCGCGTAACTCGTACCCGTGAGAAAAAAATCGCAAAAATCTGTTTCGAATGCCATGATTTTTCGGAGTCATTTTTCCAAGGGAGGGTACTATGGATTTTCGAGAAAAAAAAATTTCAAGCTAAAAGGAAACCATTAGGTGCATTTTATAGAGAATCAGATTTCGAATAAGAAAAAGTCAACCGCAACCGCGTAACTCGTACCCGTGAGAAAAAAATCGCAAAAATCTGTTTCGAATGCCATGATTTTTCGGAGTCATTTTTCCAAGGGAGGGTACTGTGGATTTTCGAGAAAAAAAAATTTCAAGCTAAAAGGAAACCATTAGGTGCATTTTATAGAGAATCTGATTTCGAATAAGAAAAAGTCAACCGCAACCGCGTAACTCGTACCCGTGAGAAAAAAATCGCAAAAATCTGTTTCGAATGCCATGATTTTTCGGAGTCATTTTTCCAAGGGAGGGTACTGTGGATTTTCGAGAAAAAAAAATTTCAAGCTAAAAGGAAAGCATTAGGTGCATTTTATAGAGAATCAGATTTCGAATAAGAAAAAGTCAACCGCAACCGCGTAACTCGTACCCGTGAGAAAAAAATCGCAAAAATCTGTTTCGAATGCCATGATTTTTCGGAGTCATTTTTCCAAGGGAGGGTACTGTGGATTTTCGAGAAAAAAAAATTTCAAGCTAAAAGGAAACCATTAGGTGCATTTTATAGAGAATCTGATTTCGAATAAGAAAAAGTCAACCGCAACCGCGTAACTCGTACCCGTGAGAAAAAAATCGCAAAAATCTGTTTCGAATGCCATGATTTTTCGGAGTCATTTTTCCAAGGCAGGGTACTGTGGATTTTCGAGAAAAAAAAATTTCGAGCTAAAAGGAAACCATTAGGTGCATTTTATTGAGAATCTGATTTCGAATAAGAAAAAGTCAACCGCAACCGCGTAACTCGTACCCGTGAGAAAAAAATCGCAAAAATCTGTTTCGAATGCCATGATTTTTCGGAGTCATTTTTCCAAGGGAGGGTACTGTGGATTTTCGAGAAAAAAAAATTTCAAGCTAAAAGGAAACCATTAGGTGCATTTTATAGAGAATCTGATTTCGAATAAGAAAAAGTCAACCGCAACCGCGTAACTCGTACCCGTGAGAAAAAAATCGCAAAAATCTGTTTCGAATGCCATGATTTTTCGGAGTCATTTTTCCAAGGGAGGGTACTGTGGATTTTCGAGAAAAAAAAATTTCAAGCTAAAAGGAAACCATTAGGTGCATTTTATAGAGAATCAGATTTCGAATAAGAAAAAGTCAACCGCAACCGCGTAACTCGTACCCGTGAGAAAAAAATCGCAAAAATCTGTTTCGAATGCCATGATCTTTCGGAGTCATTTTTCCAAGGGAGGGTACTGTGGATTTTCGAGAAAAAAAAATTTCAAGCTAAAAGGAAACCATTAGGTGCATTTTATAGAGAATCTGATTTCGAATAAGAAAAAGTCAACCGCAACCGCGTAACTCGTACCCGTGAGAAAAAAATCGCAAAAATCTGTTTCGAATGCCATGATTTTTCGGAGTCATTTTTCCAAGGGAGGGCACTGTGGATTTTCGAGAAAGAAAAATTTCAAGCTAAAAGGAAACCGTTAGGTGCATTTTATAGAGAATCAGATTTCGAATAAGAAAAAGTCAACCGCAACCGCGTAACTCGTACCCGTGAGAAAAAAATCGCAAAAATCTGTTTCGAATGCCATGATTTTTCGGAGTCATTTTTCCAAGGGAGTGTACTGTGGATTTTCGAGAAAAAAAAATTTCAAGCTAAAAGGAAACCATTAGGTGCATTTTATAGAGAATCTGATTTCGAATAAGAAAAAGTCAACCGCAACCGCGTAACTCGTACCCGTGAGAAAAATATCGCAAAAATCTGTTTCGAATGCCATGATTTTTCGGAGTCATTTTTCCAAGGGAGGGCACTGTGGATTTTCGAGAAAGAAAAATTTCAAGCTAAAAGGAAACCATTAGGTGCATTTGATAGAGAATCTGATTTCGAATAAGAAAAAGTCAACCGCAACCGCGTAACTCGTACCCGTGAGAAAAAAATCGCAAAAATCTGTTTCAAATGCCATGATTTTTCGGAGTCATTTTTCCAAGGCAGGGTACTGTGGATTTTCGAGAAAAAAAAATTTCAAGCTAAAAGGAAACCATTAGGTGCATTTTATAGAGAATCTGATTTCGAATAAGAAAATGTCAACCGCAACCGCGTAACTCGTACCCGTGAGAAAAAAATCGCAAAAATCTGTTTCGAATGCCATGATTTTTCGGAGTCATTTTTCCAAGGGAGGGCACTGTGGATTTTCGAGACAAAAAAAAATTTCAAGCTAAAAGGAAACCATTAGGTGCATTTGATAGAGAATCTGATTTCGAATAACGAAAAGTCAACCGCAACCGCGTAACTCGTACCCGTGAGAAAAAAATCGCAAAAATCTGTTTCGAATGCCATGATTTTTCGGAGTCATTTTTCCAAGGGAGGGCACTGTGGATTTTCGAGAAAGAAAAATTTCAAGCTAAAAGGAAACCATTAGGTGCATTTTATAGAGAATCAGATTTCGAATAACAAAAAGTCAACCGCAACCGCGTAACTCGTACCCGTGAGAAAAAAATCGCAAAAATCTGTTTCGAATGCCATGATTTTTCGGAGTCATTTTTCCAAGGGAGGGTACTGTGGATTTTCGAGAAACAAAAATTTCAAGCTAAAAGGAAACCATTAGGTGCATTTTATAGAGAATCTGATTTCGAATAAGAAAAAGTCAACCGCAACCGCGTAACTCGTACCCGTGAGAAAAAAATCGCAAAAATCTGTTTCGAATGCCATGATTTTTCGGAGTCATTTTTCCAAGGCAGGGTACTGTGGATTTTCGAGAAAAAAAAATTTCGAGCTAAAAGGAAACCATTAGGTGCATTTTATTGAGAATCTGATTTCGAATAAGAAAAAGTCAACCGCAACCGCGTAACTCGTACCCGTGAGAAAAAAATCGCAAAAATCTGTTTCGAATGCCATGATTTTTCGGAGTCATTTTTCCAAGGGAGGGTACTGTGGATTTTCGAGAAAAAAAAATTTCAAGCTAAAAGGAAACCATTAGGTGCATTTTATAGAGAATCAGATTTCGAATAAGAAAAAGTCAACCGCAACCGCGTAACTCGTACCCGTGAGAAAAAAATCGCAAAAATCTGTTTCGAATGCCATGATTTTTCGGAGTCATTTTTCCAAGGGAGGGTACTGTGGATTTTCGAGAAAAAAAAATTTCAAGCTAAAAGGAAACCATTAGGTGCATTTTATAGAGAATCTGATTTCGAATAAGAAAAAGTCAACCGCAACCGCGTAACTCGTACCCGTGAGAAAAAAATCGCAAAAATCTGTTTCGAATGCCATGATTTTTCGGAGTCATTTTTCCAAGGGAGGGTACTGTGGATTTTCGAGAAAAAAAAATTTCAAGCTAAAAGGAAAGCATTAGGTGCATTTTATAGAGAATCAGATTTCGAATAAGAAAAAGTCAACCGCAACCGCGTAACTCGTACCCGTGAGAAAAAAATCGCAAAAATCTGTTTCGAATGCCATGATTTTTCGGAGTCATTTTTCCAAGGGAGGGTACTGTGGATTTTCGTGAAAAAAAAATTTCAAGCTAAAAGGAAACCATTAGGTGCATTTTATAGAGAATCTGATTTCGAATAAGAAAAAGTCAACCGCAACCGCGTAACTCGTACCCGTGAGAAAAAAATCGCAAAAATCTGTTTCGAATGCCATGATTTTTCGGAGTCATTTTTCCAAGGCAGGGTACTGTGGATTTTCGAGAAAAAAAAATTTCGAGCTAAAAGGAAACCATTAGGTGCATTTTATTGAGAATCTGATTTCGAATAAGAAAAAGTCAACCGCAACCGCGTAACTCGTACCCGTGAGAAAAAAATCGCAAAAATCTGTTTCGAATGCCATGATTTTTCGGAGTCATTTTTCCAAGGGAGGGTACTGTGGATTTTCGAGAAAAAAAAATTTCAAGCTAAAAGGAAACCATTAGGTGCATTTTATAGAGAATCTGATTTCGAATAAGAAAAAGTCAACCGCAACCGCGTAACTCGTACCCGTGAGAAAAAAATCGCAAAAATCTGTTTCGAATGCCATGATTTTTCGGAGTCGTTTTTCCAAGGGAGGGTACTGTGGATTTTCGAGAAAAAAAAATTTCAAGCTAAAAGGAAACCATTAGGTGCATTTTATAGAGAATCAGATTTCGAATAAGAAAAAGTCAACCGCAACCGCGTAACTCGTACCCGTGAGAAAAAAATCGCAAAAATCTGTTTCGAATGCCATGATTTTTCGGAGTCATTTTTCCAAGGGAGGGTACTGTGGATTTTCGAGAAAAAAAAATTTCAAGCTAAAAGGAAACCATTAGGTGCATTTTATAGAGAATCTGATTTCGAATAAGAAAAAGTCAACCGCAACCGCGTAACTCGTACCCGTGAGAAAAAAATCGCAAAAATCTGTTTCGAATGCCATGATTTTTCGGAGTCATTTTTCCAAGGGAGGGCACTGTGGATTTTCGAGAAAGAAAAATTTCAAGCTAAAAGGAAACCGTTAGGTGCATTTTATAGAGAATCAGATTTCGAATAAGAAAAAGTCAACCGCAACCGCGTAACTCGTACCCGTGAGAAAAAAATCGCAAAAATCTGTTTCGAATGCCATGATTTTTCGGAGTCATTTTTCCAAGGGAGTGTACTGTGGATTTTCGAGAAAAAAAAATTTCAAGCTAAAAGGAAACCATTAGGTGCATTTTATAGAGAATCTGATTTCGAATAAGAAAAAGTCAACCGCAACCGCGTAACTCGTACCCGTGAGAAAAATATCGCAAAAATCTGTTTCGAATGCCATGATTTTTCGGAGTCATTTTTCCAAGGCAGGGTACTGTGGATTTTCGAGAAAAAAAAATTTCAAGCTAAAAGGAAACCATTAGGTGCATTTTATAGAGAATCTGATTTCGAATAAGAAAATGTCAACCGCAACCGCGTAACTCGTACCCGTGAGAAAAAAATCGCAAAAATCTGTTTCGAATGCCATGATTTTTCGGAGTCATTTTTCCAAGGGAGGGCACTGTGGATTTTCGAGAAAAAAAAATTTCAAGCTAAAAGGAAACCATTAGGTGCATTTGATAGAGAATCTGATTTCGAATAAGGAAAAGTCAACCGCAACCGCGTAACTCGTACCCGTGAGAAAAAAATCGCAAAAATCTGTTTCGAATGCCATGATTTTTCGGAGTCATTTTTCCAAGGGAGGGTACTGTGGATTTTCGAGAAAAAAAAATTTCAAGCTAAAAGGAAACCATTAGGTGCATTTTATAGAGAATCTGATTTCGAATAAGAAAAAGTCAACCGCAACCTCGTAACTCGTACCCGTGAGAAAAAAATCGCAAAAATCTGTTTCGAATGCCATGATTTTTCGGAGTCATTTTTCCAAGGGAGGGTACTGTGGATTTTCGAGAAAAAAAAATTTCAAGCTAAAAGGAAAGCATTAGGTGCATTTTATAGAGAATCAGATTTCGAATAAGAAAAAGTCAACCGCAACCGCGTAACTCGTACCCGTGAGAAAAAAATCGCAAAAATCTGTTTCGAATGCCATGATTTTTCGGAGTCATTTTTCCAAGGGAGGGTACTGTGGATTTTCGAGAAAAAAAAATTTCAAGCTAAAAGGAAACCATTAGGTGCATTTTATAGAGAATCTGATTTCGAATAAGAAAAAGTCAACCGCAACCGCGTAACTCGTACCCGTGAGAAAAATATCGCAAAAATCTGTTTCGAATGCCATGATTTTTCGGAGTCATTTTTCCAAGGGAGGGCACTGTGGATTTTCGAGAAAAAAAAATTTCAAGCTAAAAGGAAACCATTAGGTGCATTTGATAGAGAATCTGATTTCGAATAAGGAAAAGTCAACCGCAACCGCGTAACTCGTACCCGTGAGAAAAAAATCGCAAAAATCTGTTTCGAATGCCATGATTTTTCGGAGTCATTTTTCCAAGGGAGGGTACTGTGGATTTTCGAGAAAAAAAAATTTCAAGCTAAAAGGAAACCATTAGGTGCATTTTATAGAGAATCTGATTTCGAATAAGAAAAAGTCAACCGCAACCGCGTAACTCGTACCCGTGAGAAAAAAATCGCAAAAATCTGTTTCGAATGCCATGATTTTTCGGAGTCATTTTTCCAAGGGAGGGTACTGTGGATTTTCGAGAAAAAAAAATTTCAAGCTAAAAGGAAAGCATTAGGTGCATTTTATAGAGAATCAGATTTCGAATAAGAAAAAGTCAACCGCAACCGCGTAACTCGTACCCGTGAGAAAAAAATCGCAAAAATCTGTTTCGAATGCCATGATTTTTCGGAGTCATTTTTCCAAGGGAGGGTACTGTGGATTTTCGAGAAAAAAAAATTTCAAGCTAAAAGGAAACCATTAGGTGCATTTTATAGAGAATCTGATTTCGAATAAGAAAAAGTCAACCGCAACCGCGTAACTCGTACCCGTGAGAAAAAAATCGCAAAAATCTGTTTCGAATGCCATGATTTTTCGGAGTCATTTTTCCAAGGCAGGGTACTGTGGATTTTCGAGAAAAAAAAATTTCGAGCTAAAAGGAAACCATTAGGTGCATTTTATTGAGAATCTGATTTCGAATAAGAAAAAGTCAACCGCAACCGCGTAACTCGTACCCGTGAGAAAAAAATCGCAAAAATCTGTTTCGAATGCCATGATTTTTCGGAGTCATTTTTCCAAGGGAGGGTACTGTGGATTTTCGAGAAAAAAAAATTTCAAGCTAAAAGGAAACCATTAGGTGCATTTTATAGAGAATCTGATTTCGAATAAGAAAAAGTCAACCGCAACCGCGTAACTCGTACCCGTGAGAAAAAAATCGCAAAAATCTGTTTCGAATGCCATGATTTTTCGGAGTCATTTTTCCAAGGGAGGGTACTGTGGATTTTCGAGAAAAAAAAATTTCAAGCTAAAAGGAAACCATTAGGTGCATTTTATAGAGAATCAGATTTCGAATAAGAAAAAGTCAACCGCAACCGCGTAACTCGTACCCGTGAGAAAAAAATCGCAAAAATCTGTTTCGAATGCCATGATTTTTCGGAGTCATTTTTCCAAGGGAGGGTACTGTGGATTTTCGAGAAAAAAAAATTTCAAGCTAAAAGGAAACCATTAGGTGCATTTTATAGAGAATCAGATTTCGAATAAGAAAAAGTCAACCGCAACCGCGTAACTCGTACCCGTGAGAAAAAAATCGCAAAAATCTGTTTCGAATGCCATGATTTTTCGGAGTCATTTTTCCAAGGGAGTGTACTGTGGATTTTCGAGAAACAAAAATTTCAAGCTAAAAGGAAACCATTAGGTGCATTTTATAGAGAATCTGATTTCGAATAAGAAAAAGTCAACCGCAACCGCGTAACTCGTACCCGTGAGAAAAAAATCGCAAAAATCTGTTTCGAATGCCATGATTTTTCGGAGTCATTTTTCCAAGGCAGGGTACTGTGGATTTTCGAGAAAAAAAAATTTCGAGCTAAAAGGAAACCATTAGGTGCATTTTATTGAGAATCTGATTTCGAATAAGAAAAAGTCAACCGCAACCGCGTAACTCGTACCCGTGAGAAAAAAATCGCAAAAATCTGTTTCGAATGCCATGATTTTTCGGAGTCATTTTTCCAAGGGAGGGTACTGTGGATTTTCGAGAAAAAAAAATTTCAAGCTAAAAGGAAAGCATTAGGTGCATTTTATAGAGAATCAGATTTCGAATAAGAAAAAGTCAACCGCAACCGCGTAACTCGTACCCGTGAGAAAAAAATCGCAAAAATCTGTTTCGAATGCCATGATTTTTCGGAGTCATTTTTCCAAGGGAGGGTACTGTGGATTTTCGAGAAAAAAAAATTTCAAGCTAAAAGGAAACCATTAGGTGCATTTTATAGAGAATCTGATTTCGAATAAGAAAAAGTCAACCGCAACCGCGTAACTCGTACCCGTGAGAAAAAAATCGCAAAAATCTGTTTCGAATGCCATGATTTTTCGGAGTCATTTTTCCAAGGCAGGGTACTGTGGATTTTCGAGAAAAAAAAATTTCGAGCTAAAAGGAAACCATTAGGTGCATTTTATTGAGAATCTGATTTCGAATAAGAAAAAGTCAACCGCAACCGCGTAACTCGTACCCGTGAGAAAAAAATCGCAAAAATCTGTTTCGAATGCCATGATTTTTCCGAGTCATTTTTCCAAGGGAGGGTACTGTGGATTTTCGAGAAAAAAAAATTTCAAGCTAAAAGGAAACCATTAGGTGCATTTGATAGAGAATCTGATTTCGAATAAGGAAAAGTCAACCGCAACCGCGTAACTCGTACCCGTGAGAAAAAAATCGCAAAAATCTGTTTCGAATGCCATGATTTTTCGGAGTCATTTTTCCAAGGGAGGGTACTGTGGATTTTCGAGAAAAAAAAATTTCAAGCTAAAAGGAAACCATTAGGTGCATTTTATAGAGAATCTGATTTCGAATAAGAAAAAGTCAACCGCAACCGCGTAACTCGTACCCGTGAGAAAAAAATCGCAAAAATCTGTTTCGAATGCCATGATTTTTCGGAGTCATTTTTCCAAGGGAGGGTACTGTGGATTTTCGAGAAAAAAAAATTTCAAGCTAAAAGGAAAGCATTAGGTGCATTTTATAGAGAATCAGATTTCGAATAAGAAAAAGTCAACCGCAACCGCGTAACTCGTACCCGTGAGAAAAAAATCGCAAAAATCTGTTTCGAATGCCATGATTTTTCGGAGTCATTTTTCCAAGGGAGGGTACTGTGGATTTTCGAGAAAAAAAAATTTCAAGCTAAAAGGAAACCATTAGGTGCATTTTATAGAGAATCTGATTTCGAATAAGAAAAAGTCAACCGCAACCGCGTAACTCGTACCCGTGAGAAAAAAATCGCAAAAATCTGTTTCGAATGCCATGATTTTTCGGAGTCATTTTTCCAAGGCAGGGTACTGTGGATTTTCGAGAAAAAAAAATTTCGAGCTAAAAGGAAACCATTAGGTGCATTTTATTGAGAATCTGATTTCGAATAAGAAAAAGTCAACCGCAACCGCGTAACTCGTACCCGTGAGAAAAAAATCGCAAAAATCTGTTTCGAATGCCATGATTTTTCGGAGTCATTTTTCCAAGGGAGGGTACTGTGGATTTTCGAGAAAAAAAAATTTCAAGCTAAAAGGAAACCATTAGGTGCATTTTATAGAGAATCTGATTTCGAATAAGAAAAAGTCAACCGCAACCGCGTAACTCGTACCCGTGAGAAAAAAATCGCAAAAATCTGTTTCGAATGCCATGATTTTTCGGAGTCATTTTTCCAAGGGAGTGTACTGTGGATTTTCGAGAAAAAAAAATTTCAAGCTAAAAGGAAAGCATTAGGTGCATTTTATAGAGAATCAGATTTCGAATAAGAAAAAGTCAACCGCAACCGCGTAACTCGTACCCGTGAGAAAAAAATCGCAAAAATCTGTTTCGAATGCCATGATTTTTCGGAGTCATTTTTCCAAGGGAGGGTACTGTGGATTTTCGAGAAAAAAAAATTTCAAGCTAAAAGGAAACCATTAGGTGCATTTTATAGAGAATCTGATTTCGAATAAGAAAAAGTCAACCGCAACCGCGTAACTCGTACCCGTGAGAAAAAAATCGCAAAAATCTGTTTCGAATGCCATGATTTTTCGGAGTCATTTTTCCAAGGCAGGGTACTGTGGATTTTCGAGAAAAAAAAATTTCGAGCTAAAAGGAAACCATTAGGTGCATTTTATTGAGAATCTGATTTCGAATAAGAAAAAGTCAACCGCAACCGCGTAACTCGTACCCGTGAGAAAAAAATCGCAAAAATCTGTTTCGAATGCCATGATTTTTCGGAGTCATTTTTCCAAGGGAGGGTACTGTGGATTTTCGAGAAAAAAAAATTTCAAGCTAAAAGGAAACCATTAGGTGCATTTTATAGAGAATCTGATTTCGAATAAGAAAAAGTCAACCGCAACCGCGTAACTCGTACCCGTGAGAAAAAAATCGCAAAAATCTGTTTCGAATGCCATGATTTTTCGGAGTCATTTTTCCAAGGGAGGGTACTGTGGATTTTCGAGAAAAAAAAATTTCAAGCTAAAACGAAACCATTAGGTGCATTTTATAGAGAATCAGATTTCGAATAAGAAAAAGTCAACCGCAACCGCGTAACTCGTACCCGTGAGAAAAAAATCGCAAAAATCTGTTTCGAATGCCATGATTTTTCGGAGTCATTTTTCCAAGGGAGGGTACTGTGGATTTTCGAGAAAAAAAAATTTCAAGCTAAAAGGAAACCATTAGGTGCATTTTATAGAGAATCAGATTTCGAATAAGAAAAAGTCAACCGCAACCGCGTAACTCGTACCCGTGAGAAAAAAATCGCAAAAATCTGTTTCGAATGCCATGATTTTTCGGAGTCATTTTTCCAAGGGAGTGTACTGTGGATTTTCGAGAAACAAAAATTTCAAGCTAAAAGGAAACCATTAGGTGCATTTTATAGAGAATCTGATTTCGAATAAGAAAAAGTCAACCGCAACCGCGTAACTCGTACCCGTGAGAAAAAAATCGCAAAAATCTGTTTCGAATGCCATGATTTTTCGGAGTCATTTTTCCAAGGCAGGGTACTGTGGATTTTCGAGAAAAAAAAATTTCGAGCTAAAAGGAAACCATTAGGTGCATTTTATTGAGAATCTGATTTCGAATAAGAAAAAGTCAACCGCAACCGCGTAACTCGTACCCGTGAGAAAAAAATCGCAAAAATCTGTTTCGAATGCCATGATTTTTCGGAGTCATTTTTCCAAGGGAGGGTACTGTGGATTTTCGAGAAAAAAAAATTTCAAGCTAAAAGGAAAGCATTAGGTGCATTTTATAGAGAATCAGATTTCGAATAAGAAAAAGTCAACCGCAACCGCGTAACTCGTACCCGTGAGAAAAAAATCGCAAAAATCTGTTTCGAATGCCATGATTTTTCGGAGTCATTTTTCCAAGGGAGGGTACTGTGGATTTTCGAGAAAAAAAAATTTCAAGCTAAAAGGAAACCATTAGGTGCATTTTATAGAGAATCTGATTTCGAATAAGAAAAAGTCAACCGCAACCGCGTAACTCGTACCCGTGAGAAAAAAATCGCAAAAATCTGTTTCGAATGCCATGATTTTTCGGAGTCATTTTTCCAAGGCAGGGTACTGTGGATTTTCGAGAAAAAAAAATTTCGAGCTAAAAGGAAACCATTAGGTGCATTTTATTGAGAATCTGATTTCGAATAAGAAAAAGTCAACCGCAACCGCGTAACTCGTACCCGTGAGAAAAAAATCGCAAAAATCTGTTTCGAATGCCATGATTTTTCGGAGTCATTTTTCCAAGGGAGGGTACTGTGGATTTTCGAGAAAAAAAAATTTCAAGCTAAAAGGAAACCATTAGGTGCATTTGATAGAGAATCTGATTTCGAATAAGGAAAAGTCAACCGCAACCGCGTAACTCGTACCCGTGAGAAAAAAATCGCAAAAATCTGTTTCGAATGCCATGATTTTTCGGAGTCATTTTTCCAAGGGAGGGTACTGTGGATTTTCGAGAAAAAAAAATTTCAAGCTAAAAGGAAACCATTAGGTGCATTTTATAGAGAATCTGATTTCGAATAAGAAAAAGTCAACCGCAACCGCGTAACTCGTACCCGTGAGAAAAAAATCGCAAAAATCTGTTTCGAATGCCATGATTTTTCGGAGTCATTTTTCCAAGGGAGGGTACTGTGGATTTTCGAGAAAAAAAAATTTCAAGCTAAAAGGAAAGCATTAGGTGCATTTTATAGAGAATCAGATTTCGAATAAGAAAAAGTCAACCGCAACCGCGTAACTCGTACCCGTGAGAAAAAAATCGCAAAAATCTGTTTCGAATGCCATGATTTTTCGGAGTCATTTTTCCAAGGGAGGGTACTGTGGATTTTCGAGAAAAAAAAATTTCAAGCTAAAAGGAAACCATTAGGTGCATTTTATAGAGAATCTGATTTCGAATAAGAAAAAGTCAACCGCAACCGCGTAACTCGTACCCGTGAGAAAAAAATCGCAAAAATCTGTTTCGAATGCCATGATTTTTCGGAGTCATTTTTCCAAGGCAGGGTACTGTGGATTTTCGAGAAAAAAAAATTTCGAGCTAAAAGGAAACCATTAGGTGCATTTTATTGAGAATCTGATTTCGAATAAGAAAAAGTCAACCGCAACCGCGTAACTCGTACCCGTGAGAAAAAAATCGCAAAAATCTGTTTCGAATGCCATGATTTTTCGGAGTCATTTTTCCAAGGGAGGGTACTGTGGATTTTCGAGAAAAAAAAATTTCAAGCTAAAAGGAAACCATTAGGTGCATTTTATAGAGAATCTGATTTCGAATAAGAAAAAGTCAACCGCAACCGCGTAACTCGTACCCGTGAGAAAAAAATCGCAAAAATCTGTTTCGAATGCCATGATTTTTCGGAGTCATTTTTCCAAGGGAGGGTACTGTGGATTTTCGAGAAAAAAAAATTTCAAGCTAAAAGGAAACCATTAGGTGCATTTTATAGAGAATCAGATTTCGAATAAGAAAAAGTCAACCGCAACCGCGTAACTCGTACCCGTGAGAAAAAAATCGCAAAAATCTGTTTCGAATGCCATGATTTTTCGGAGTCATTTTTCCAAGGGAGGGTACTGTGGATTTTCGAGAAAAAAAAATTTCAAGCTAAAAGGAAACCATTAGGTGCATTTTATAGAGAATCAGATTTCGAATAAGAAAAAGTCAACCGCAACCGCGTAACTCGTACCCGTGAGAAAAAAATCGCAAAAATCTGTTTCGAATGCCATGATTTTTCGGAGTCATTTTTCCAAGGGAGTGTACTGTGGATTTTCGAGAAACAAAAATTTCAAGCTAAAAGGAAACCATTAGGTGCATTTTATAGAGAATCTGATTTCGAATAAGAAAAAGTCAACCGCAACCGCGTAACTCGTACCCGTGAGAAAAAAATCGCAAAAATCTGTTTCGAATGCCATGATTTTTCGGAGTCATTTTTCCAAGGCAGGGTACTGTGGATTTTCGAGAAAAAAAAATTTCGAGCTAAAAGGAAACCATTAGGTGCATTTTATTGAGAATCTGATTTCGAATAAGAAAAAGTCAACCGCAACCGCGTAACTCGTACCCGTGAGAAAAAAATCGCAAAAATCTGTTTCGAATGCCATGATTTTTCGGAGTCATTTTTCCAAGGGAGGGTACTGTGGATTTTCGAGAAAAAAAAATTTCAAGCTAAAAGGAAACCATTAGGTGCATTTTATAGAGAATCAGATTTCGAATAAGAAAAAGTCAACCGCAACCGCGTAACTCGTACCCGTGAGAAAAAAATCGCAAAAATCTGTTTCGAATGCCATGATTTTTCGGAGTCATTTTTCCAAGGGAGGGTACTGTGGATTTTCGAGAAAAAAAAATTTCAAGCTAAAAGGAAACCATTAGGTGCATTTTATAGAGAATCTGATTTCGAATAAGAAAAAGTCAACCGCAACCGCGTAACTCGTACCCGTGAGAAAAAAATCGCAAAAATCTGTTTCGAATGCCATGATTTTTCGGAGTCATTTTTCCAAGGGAGGGTACTGTGGATTTTCGAGAAAAAAAAATTTCAAGCTAAAAGGAAAGCATTAGGTGCATTTTATAGAGAATCAGATTTCGAATAAGAAAAAGTCAACCGCAACCGCGTAACTCGTACCCGTGAGAAAAAAATCGCAAAAATCTGTTTCGAATGCCATGATTTTTCGGAGTCATTTTTCCAAGGGAGGGTACTGTGGATTTTCGAGAAAAAAAAATTTCAAGCTAAAAGGAAACCATTAGGTGCATTTTATAGAGAATCTGATTTCGAATAAGAAAAAGTCAACCGCAACCGCGTAACTCGTACCCGTGAGAAAAAAATCGCAAAAATCTGTTTCGAATGCCATGATTTTTCGGAGTCATTTTTCCAAGGCAGGGTACTGTGGATTTTCGAGAAAAAAAAATTTCGAGCTAAAAGGAAACCATTAGGTGCATTTTATTGAGAATCTGATTTCGAATAAGAAAAAGTCAACCGCAACCGCGTAACTCGTACCCGTGAGAAAAAAATCGCAAAAATCTGTTTCGAATGCCATGATTTTTCGGAGTCATTTTTCCAAGGGAGGGTACTGTGGATTTTCGAGAAAAAAAAATTTCAAGCTAAAAGGAAACCATTAGGTGCATTTTATAGAGAATCTGATTTCGAATAAGAAAAAGTCAACCGCAACCGCGTAACTCGTACCCGTGAGAAAAAAATCGCAAAAATCTGTTTCGAATGCCATGATTTTTCGGAGTCATTTTTCCAAGGGAGGGTACTGTGGATTTTCGAGAAAAAAAAATTTCAAGCTAAAAGGAAACCATTAGGTGCATTTTATAGAGAATCAGATTTCGAATAAGAAAAAGTCAACCGCAACCGCGTAACTCGTACCCGTGAGAAAAAAATCGCAAAAATCTGTTTCGAATGCCATGATTTTTCGGAGTCATTTTTCCAAGGGAGGGTACTGTGGATTTTCGAGAAAAAAAAATTTCAAGCTAAAAGGAAACCATTAGGTGCATTTTATAGAGAATCTGATTTCGAATAAGAAAAAGTCAACCGCAACCGCGTAACTCGTACCCGTGAGAAAAAAATCGCAAAAATCTGTTTCGAATGCCATGATTTTTCGGAGTCATTTTTCCAAGGGAGGGCACTGTGGATTTTCGAGAAAGAAAAATTTCAAGCTAAAAGGAAACCGTTAGGTGCATTTTATAGAGAATCAGATTTCGAATAAGAAAAAGTCAACCGCAACCGCGTAACTCGTACCCGTGAGAAAAAAATCGCAGAATCTGTTTCGAATGCCATGATTTTTCGGAGTCATTTTTCCAAGGGAGTGTACTGTGGATTTTCGAGAAAAAAAAATTTCAAGCTAAAAGGAAACCATTAGGTGCATTTTATAGAGAATCTGATTTCGAATAAGAAAAAGTCAACCGCAACCGCGTAACTCGTACCCGTGAGAAAAATATCGCAAAAATCTGTTTCGAATGCCATGATTTTTCGGAGTCATTTTTCCAAGGGAGGGCACTGTGGATTTTCGAGAAAGAAAAATTTCAAGCTAAAAGGAAACCATTAGGTGCATTTGATAGAGAATCTGATTTCGAATAAGAAAAAGTCAACCGCAACCGCGTAACTCGTACCCGTGAGAAAAAAATCGCAAAAATCTGTTTCAAATGCCATGATTTTTCGGAGTCATTTTTCCAAGGGAGGGCACTGTGGATTTTCGAGAAAAAAAAATTTCAAGCTAAAAGGAAACCATTAGGTGCATTTGATAGAGAATCTGATTTCGAATAAGGAAAAGTCAACCGCAACCGCGTAACTCGTACCCGTGAGAAAAAAATCGCAAAAATCTGTTTCGAATGCCATGATTTTTCGGAGTCATTTTTCCAAGGGAGGGCACTGTGGATTTTCGAGAAAGAAAAATTTCAAGCTAAAAGGAAACCATTAGGTGCATTTTATAGAGAATCAGATTTCGAATAACAAAAAGTCAACCGCAACCGCGTAACTCGTACCCGTGAGAAAAAAATCGCAAAAATCTGTTTCGAATGCCATGAATTTTCGGAGTCATTTTTCCAAGGGAGGGTACTGTGGATTTTCGAGAAACAAAAATTTCAAGCTAAAAGGAAACCATTAGGTGCATTTTATAGAGAATCTGATTTCGAATAAGAAAAAGTCAACCGCAACCGCGTAACTCGTACCCGTGAGAAAAAAATCGCAAAAATCTGTTTCGAATGCCATGATTTTTCGGAGTCATTTTTCCAAGGGAGGGTACTGTGGATTTTCGAGAAAAAAAAATTTCAAGCTAAAAGGAAACCATTAGGTGCATTTTATAGAGAATCTGATTTCGAATAAGAAAATGTCAACCGCAACCGCGTAACTCGTACCCGTGAGAAAAAAATCGCAAAAATCTGTTTCGAATGCCATGATTTTTCGGAGTCATTTTTCCAAGGGAGGGCACTGTGGATTTTCGAGAAAAAAAAATTTCAAGCTAAAAGGAAACCATTAGGTGCATTTGATAGAGAATCTGATTTCGAATAAGGAAAAGTCAACCGCAACCGCGTAACTCGTACCCGTGAGAAAAAAATCGCAAAAATCTGTTTCGAATGCCATGATTTTTCGGAGTCATTTTTCCAAGGGAGGGCACTGTGGATTTTCGAGAAAGAAAAATTTCAAGCTAAAAGGAAACCATTAGGTGCATTTTATAGAGAATCAGATTTCGAATAACAAAAAGTCAACCGCAACCGCGTAACTCGTACCCGTGAGAAAAAAATCGCAAAAATCTGTTTCGAATGCCATGAATTTTCGGAGTCATTTTTCCAAGGGAGGGTACTGTGGATTTTCGAGAAACAAAAATTTCAAGCTAAAAGGAAACCATTAGGTGCATTTTATAGAGAATCTGATTTCGAATAAGAAAAAGTCAACCGCAACCGCGTAACTCGTACCCGTGAGAAAAAAATCGCAAAAATCTGTTTCGAATGCCATGATTTTTCGGAGTCATTTTTCCAAGGGAGGGTACTGTGGATTTTCGAGAAAAAAAAATTTCAAGCTAAAAGGAAACCATTAGGTGCATTTTATAGAGAATCTGATTTCGAATAAGAAAATGTCAACCGCAACCGCGTAACTCGTACCCGTGAGAAAAAAATCGCAAAAATCTGTTTCGAATGCCATGATTTTTCGGAGTCATTTTTCCAAGGGAGGGCACTGTGGATTTTCGAGAAAGAAAAATTTCAAGCTAAAAGGAAACCATTAGGTGCATTTTATAGAGAATCAGATTTCGAATAAGAAAAAGTCAACCGCAACCGCGTAACTCGTACCCGTGAGAAAAAAATCGCAAAAAATCTGTTTCGAATGCCATGATTTTTCGGAGTCATTTTTCCAAGGGAGGGTACTGTGGATTTTCGAGAAAAAAAAATTTCAAGCTAAAAGGAAACCATTAGGTGCATTTTATAGAGAATCTGATTTCGAATAAGAAAAAGTCAACCGCAACCGCGTAACTCGTACCCGTGAGAAAAAAATCGCAAAAATCTGTTTCGAATGCCATGATTTTTCGGAGTCATTTTTCCAAGGGAGGGTACTGTGGATTTTCGAGAAAAAAAAATTTCAAGCTAAAAGGAAACCATTAGGTGCATTTTATAGAGAATCAGATTTCGAATAAGAAAAAGTCAACCGCAACCGCGTAACTCGTACCCGTGAGAAAAAAATCGCAAAAATCTGTTTCGAATGCCATGATTTTTCGGAGTCATTTTTCCAAGGGAGGGTACTGTGGATTTTCGAGAAAAAAAAATTTCAAGCTAAAAGGAAACCATTAGGTGCATTTTATAGAGAATCTGATTTCGAATAAGAAAAAGTCAACCGCAACCGCGTAACTCGTACCCGTGAGAAAAAAATCGCAAAAATCTGTTTCGAATGCCATGATTTTTCGGAGTCATTTTTCCAAGGGAGGGCACTGTGGATTTTCGAGAAAGAAAAATTTCAAGCTAAAAGGAAACCGTTAGGTGCATTTTATAGAGAATCAGATTTCGAATAAGAAAAAGTCAACCGCAACCGCGTAACTCGTACCCGTGAGAAAAAAATCGCAAAAATCTGTTTCGAATGCCATGATTTTTCGGAGTCATTTTTCCAAGGGAGTGTACTGTGGATTTTCGAGAAAAAAAAATTTCAAGCTAAAAGGAAACCATTAGGTGCATTTTATAGAGAATCTGATTTCGAATAAGAAAAAGTCAACCGCAACCGCGTAACTCGTACCCGTGAGAAAAATATCGCAAAAATCTGTTTCGAATGCCATGATTTTTCGGAGTCATTTTTCCAAGGGAGGGCACTGTGGATTTTCGAGAAAGAAAAATTTCAAGCTAAAAGGAAACCATTAGGTGCATTTGATAGAGAATCTGATTTCGAATAAGAAAAAGTCAACCGCAACCGCGTAACTCGTACCCGTGAGAAAAAAATCGCAAAAATCTGTTTCAAATGCCATGATTTTTCGGAGTCATTTTTCCAAGGCAGGGTACTGTGGATTTTCGAGAAAAAAAAATTTCAAGCTAAAAGGAAACCATTAGGTGCATTTTATAGAGAATCTGATTTCGAATAAGAAAATGTCAACCGCAACCGCGTAACTCGTACCCGTGAGAAAAAAATCGCAAAAATCTGTTTCGAATGCCATGATTTTTCGGAGTCATTTTTCCAAGGGAGGGCACTGTGGATTTTCGAGAAAAAAAAATTTCAAGCTAAAAGGAAACCATTAGGTGCATTTGATAGAGAATCTGATTTCGAATAAGGAAAAGTCAACCGCAACCGCGTAACTCGTACCCGTGAGAAAAAAATCGCAAAAATCTGTTTCGAATGCCATGATTTTTCGGAGTCATTTTTCCAAGGGAGGGCACTGTGGATTTTCGAGAAAGAAAAATTTCAAGCTAAAAGGAAACCATTAGGTGCATTTTATAGAGAATCAGATTTCGAATAACAAAAAGTCAACCGCAACCGCGTAACTCGTACCCGTGAGAAAAAAATCGCAAAAATCTGTTTCGAATGCCATGAATTTTCGGAGTCATTTTTCCAAGGGAGGGTACTGTGGATTTTCGAGAAACAAAAATTTCAAGCTAAAAGGAAACCATTAGGTGCATTTTATAGAGAATCTGATTTCGAATAAGAAAAAGTCAACCGCAACCGCGTAACTCGTACCCGTGAGAAAAAAATCGCAAAAATCTGTTTCGAATGCCATGATTTTTCGGAGTCATTTTTCCAAGGGAGGGTACTGTGGATTTTCGAGAAAAAAAAATTTCAAGCTAAAAGGAAACCATTAGGTGCATTTTATAGAGAATCTGATTTCGAATAAGAAAATGTCAACCGCAACCGCGTAACTCGTACCCGTGAGAAAAAAATCGCAAAAATCTGTTTCGAATGCCATGATTTTTCGGAGTCATTTTTCCAAGGGAGGGCACTGTGGATTTTCGAGAAAAAAAAATTTCAAGCTAAAAGGAAACCATTAGGTGCATTTGATAGAGAATCTGATTTCGAATAAGGAAAAGTCAACCGCAACCGCGTAACTCGTACCCGTGAGAAAAAAATCGCAAAAATCTGTTTCGAATGCCATGATTTTTCGGAGTCATTTTTCCAAGGGAGGGCACTGTGGATTTTCGAGAAAGAAAAATTTCAAGCTAAAAGGAAACCATTAGGTGCATTTTATAGAGAATCAGATTTCGAATAACAAAAAGTCAACCGCAACCGCGTAACTCGTACCCGTGAGAAAAAAATCGCAAAAATCTGTTTCGAATGCCATGATTTTTCGGAGTCATTTTTCCAAGGGAGGGTACTGTGGATTTTCGAGAAACAAAAATTTCAAGCTAAAAGGAAACCATTAGGTGCATTTTATAGAGAATCTGATTTCGAATAAGAAAAAGTCAACCGCAACCGCGTAACTCGTACCCGTGAGAAAAAAATCGCAAAAATCTTTTTCGAATGCCATGATTTTTCGGAGTCATTTTTCCAAGGGAGGGCACTGTGGATTTTCGAGAAAGAAAAATTTCAAGCTAAAAGGAAACCATTAGGTGCATTTTATAGAGAATCAGATTTCGAATAAGAAAAAGTCAACCGCAACCGCGTAACTCGTACCCGTGAGAAAAAAATCGCAAAAATCTGTTTCGAATGCCATGATTTTTCGGAGTCATTTTTCCAAGGGAGTGTACTGTGGATTTTCGAGAAAAAAAAATTTCAAGCTAAAAGGAAACCATTAGGTGCATTTTATAGAGAATCTGATTTCGAATAAGAAAAAGTCAACCGCAACCGCGTAACTCGTACCCGTGAGAAAAATATCGCAAAAATCTGTTTCGAATGCCATGATTTTTCGGAGTCATTTTTCCAAGGGAGGGCACTGTGGATTTTCGAGAAAGAAAAATTTCAAGCTAAAAGGAAACCATTAGGTGCATTTGATAGAGAATCTGATTTCGAATAAGAAAAAGTCAACCGCAACCGCGTAACTCGTACCCGTGAGAAAAAAATCGCAAAAATCTGTTTCAAATGCCATGATTTTTCGGAGTCATTTTTCCAAGGCAGGGTACTGTGGATTTTCGAGAAAAAAAAATTTCAAGCTAAAAGGAAACCATTAGGTGCATTTTATAGAGAATCTGATTTCGAATAAGAAAATGTCAACCGCAACCGCGTAACTCGTACCCGTGAGAAAAAAATCGCAAAAATCTGTTTCGAATGCCATGATTTTTCGGAGTCATTTTTCCAAGGGAGGGCACTGTGGATTTTCGAGAAAAAAAAATTTCAAGCTAAAAGGAAACCATTAGGTGCATTTGATAGAGAATCTGATTTCGAATAAGGAAAAGTCAACCGCAACCGCGTAACTCGTACCCGTGAGAAAAAAATCGCAAAAATCTGTTTCGAATGCCATGATTTTTCGGAGTCATTTTTCCAAGGGAGGGTACTGTGGATTTTCGAGAAAAAAAAATTTCAAGCTAAAAGGAAACCATTAGGTGCATTTTATAGAGAATCTGATTTCGAATAAGAAAAAGTCAACCGCAACCGCGTAACTCGTACCCGTGAAAAAAAAATCGCAAAAATCTGTTTCGAATGCCATGATTTTTCGGAGTCATTTTTCCAAGGCAGGGTACTGTGGATTTTCGAGAAAAAAAAATTTCGAGCTAAAAGGAAACCATTAGGTGCATTTTATTGAGAATCTGATTTCGAATAAGAAAAAGTCAACCGCAACCGCGTAACTCGTACCCGTGAGAAAAAAATCGCAAAAATCTGTTTCGAATGCCATGATTTTTCGGAGTCATTTTTCCAAGGGAGGGTACTGTGGATTTTCGAGAAAAAAAAATTTCAAGCTAAAAGGAAACCATTAGGTGCATTTTATAGAGAATCTGATTTCGAATAAGAAAAAGTCAACCGCAACCGCGTAACTCGTACCCGTGAGAAAAAAATCGCAAAAATCTGTTTCGAATGCCATGATTTTTCGGAGTCATTTTTCCAAGGGAGGGTACTGTGGATTTTCGAGAAAAAAAAATTTCAAGCTAAAAGGAAACCATTAGGTGCATTTTATAGAGAATCAGATTTCGAATAAGAAAAAGTCAACCGCAACCGCGTAACTCGTACCCGTGAGAAAAAAATCGCAAAAATTTGTTTCGAATGCCATGATTTTTCGGAGTCATTTTTCCAAGGGAGGGTACTGTGGATTTTCGAGAAAAAAAAATTTCAAGCTAAAAGGAAACCATTAGGTGCATTTTATAGAGAATCTGATTTCGAATAAGAAAAAGTCAACCGCAACCGCGTAACTCGTACCCGTGAGAAAAAAATCGCAAAAATCTGTTTCGAATGCCATGATTTTTCGGAGTCATTTTTCCAAGGGAGGGCACTGTGGATTTTCGAGAAAGAAAAATTTCAAGCTAAAAGGAAACCATTAGGTGCATTTTATAGAGAATCTGATTTCGAATAAGAAAAAGTCAACCGCAACCGCGTAACTCGTACCCGTGAGAAAAAAAATCGCAAAAATCTGTTTCGAATGCCATGATTTTTCGGAGTCATTTTTCCAAGGGAGGGCACTGTGGATTTTCGAGAAAAAAAAATTTCAAGCTAAAAGGAAACCATTAGGTGCATTTGATAGAGAATCTGATTTCGAATAAGGAAAAGTCAACCGCAACCGCGTAACTCGTACCCGTGAGAAAAAAATCGCAAAAATCTGTTTCGAATGCCATGATTTTTCGGAGTCATTTTTCCAAGGGAGGGTACTGTGGATTTTCGAGAAAAAAAAATTTCAAGCTAAAAGGAAACCATTAGGTGCATTTTATAGAGAATCTGATTTCGAATAAGAAAAAGTCAACCGCAACCGCGTAACTCGTACCCGTGAAAAAAAAATCGCAAAAATCTGTTTCGAATGCCATGATTTTTCGGAGTCATTTTTCCAAGGCAGGGTACTGTGGATTTTCGAGAAAAAAAAATTTCGAGCTAAAAGGAAACCATTAGGTGCATTTTATTGAGAATCTGATTTCGAATAAGAAAAAGTCAACCGCAACCGCGTAACTCGTACCCGTGAGAAAAAAATCGCAAAAATCTGTTTCGAATGCCATGATTTTTCGGAGTCATTTTTCCAAGGGAGGGTACTGTGGATTTTCGAGAAAAAAAAATTTCAAGCTAAAAGGAAACCATTAGGTGCATTTTATAGAGAATCTGATTTCGAATAAGAAAAAGTCAACCGCAACCGCGTAACTCGTACCCGTGAGAAAAAAATCGCAAAAATCTGTTTCGAATGCCATGATTTTTCGGAGTCATTTTTCCAAGGGAGGGTACTGTGGATTTTCGAGAAAAAAAAATTTCAAGCTAAAAGGAAACCATTAGGTGCATTTTATAGAGAATCAGATTTCGAATAAGAAAAAGTCAACCGCAACCGCGTAACTCGTACCCGTGAGAAAAAAATCGCAAAAATTTGTTTCGAATGCCATGATTTTTCGGAGTCATTTTTCCAAGGGAGGGTACTGTGGATTTTCGAGAAAAAAAAATTTCAAGCTAAAAGGAAACCATTAGGTGCATTTTATAGAGAATCTGATTTCGAATAAGAAAAAGTCAACCGCAACCGCGTAACTCGTACCCGTGAGAAAAAAATCGCAAAAATCTGTTTCGAATGCCATGATTTTTCGGAGTCATTTTTCCAAGGGAGGGCACTGTGGATTTTCGAGAAAGAAAAATTTCAAGCTAAAAGGAAACCATTAGGTGCATTTTATAGAGAATCTGATTTCGAATAAGAAAAAGTCAACCGCAACCGCGTAACTCGTACCCGTGAGAAAAAAAATCGCAAAAATCTGTTTCGAATGCCATGATTTTTCGGAGTCATTTTTCCAAGGGAGGGTACTGTGGATTTTCGAGAAAAAAAAATTTCAAGCTAAAAGGAAACCATTAGGTGCATTTTATAGAGAATCTGATTTCGAATAAGAAAAAGTCAACCGCAACCGCGTAACTCGTACCCGTGAGAAAAAAATCGCAAAAAATCTGTTTCGAATGCCATGATTTTTCGGAGTCATTTTTCCAAGGGAGGGTACTGTGGATTTTCGAGAAAAAAAAATTTCAAGCTAAAAGGAAACCATTAGGTGCATTTTATAGAGAATCAGATTTCGAATAAGAAAAAGTCAACCGCAACCGCGTAACTCGTACCCGTGAGAAAAAAATCGCAAAAATTTGTTTCGAATGCCATGATTTTTCGGAGCCATTTTTCCAAGGGAGGGTACTGTGGATTTTCGAGAAAAAAAAATTTCAAGCTAAAAGGAAACCATTAGGTGCATTTTATAGAGAATCTGATTTCGAATAAGAAAAAGTCAACCGCAACCGCGTAACTCGTACCCGTGAGAAAAAAATCGCAAAAATCTGTTTCGAATGCCATGATTTTTCGGAGTCATTTTTCCAAGGGAGGGCACTGTGGATTTTCGAGAAAGAAAAATTTCAAGCTAAAAGGAAACCATTAGGTGCATTTTATAGAGAATCAGATTTCAAATAAGAAAAAGTCAACCGCAACCGCGTAACTCGTACCCGTGAGAAAAAAATCGCAAAAATCTGTTTCGAATGCCATGATTTTTCGGAGTCATTTTTCCAAGGGAGGGTACTGTGGATTTTCGAGAAAAAAAAATTTCAAGCTAAAAGGAAACCATTAGGTGCATTTTATAGAGAATCTGATTTCGAATAAGAAAAAGTCAACCGCAACCGCGTAACTCGTACCCGTGAGAAAAAAATCGCAAAAATCTGTTTCGAATGCCATGATTTTTCGGAGTCATTTTTCCAAGGGAGGGTACTGTGGATTTTCGAGAAAGAAAAATTTCAAGCTAAAAGGAAACCATTAGGTGCATTTGATAGAGAATCTGATTTCGAATAAGAAAAAGTCAACCGCAACCGCGTAACTCGTACCCGTGAGAAAAAAATCGCAAAAATGTGTTTCGAATGCCATGATTTTTCGGAGTCATTTTTCCAAGGGAGGGTACTGTGGATTTTCGAGAAAAAAAAATTTCAAGCTAAAAGGAAACCATTAGGTGCATTTTATAGAGAATCTGATTTCGAATAAGAAAAAGTCAACCGCAACCGCGTAACTCGTACCCGTGAGAAAAAAATCGCAAAAAATCTGTTTCGAATGCCATGATTTTTCGGAGTCATTTTTCCAAGGGAGGGCACTGTGGATTTTCGAGAAAGAAAAATTTCAAGCTAAAAGGAAACCATTAGGTGCATTTGATAGAGAATCTGATTTCGAATAAGAAAAAGTCAACCGCAACCGCGTAACTCGTACCCATGAGAAAAAAATCGCAAAAATCTGTTTCGAATGCCATGATTTTTCGGAGTCATTTTTCCAAGGGAGGGTACTGTGGATTTTCGAGAAAAAAAATTTCAAGCTAAAAGGAAACCATTAGGTGCATTTTATAGAGAATCTGATTTCGAATAAGAAAAAGTCAACCGCAACCGCGTAACTCGTACCCGTGAGAAAAAAATCGCAAAAATCTGTTTCGAATGCCATGATTTTTCGGAGTCATTTTTCCAAGGGAGGGTACTGTGGATTTTCGAGAAAAAAAAAATTTCAAGCTAAAAGGAAACCATTAGGTGCATTTTATAGAGAATCTGATTTCGAATAAGAAAAAGTCAACCGCAACCGCGTAACTCGTACCCGTGAGAAAAAAATCGCAAAAATCTGTTTCGAATGCCATGATTTTTCGGAGTCATTTTTCCAAGGGAGGGCACTGTGGATTTTCGAGAAAAAAAAATTTCAAGCTAAAAGGAAACCATTAGGTGCATTTGATAGAGAATCTGATTTCGAATAAGGAAAAGTCAACCGCAACCGCGTAACTCGTACCCGTGAGAAAAAAATCGCAAAAAATCTGTTTCGAATGCCATGATTTTTCGGAGTCATTTTTCCAAGGGAGGGTACCGTGGATTTTCGAGAAAAAAAAATTTCAAGCTAAAAGGAAACCATTAGGTGCATTTTATAGAGAATCAGATTTCGAATAAGAAAAAGTCAACCGCAACCGCGTAAGTCGTACCCGTGAGAAAAAAATCGCAAAAATCTGTTTCGAATGCCATGATTTTTCGGAGTCATTTTTCCAAGGCAGGGTACTGTGGATTTTCGAGAAAAAAAAATTTCAAGCTAAAAGGAAACCATTAGGTGCATTTTATAGAGAATCTGATTTCGAATAAGAAAAAGTCAACCGCAACCGCGTAACTCGTACCCGTGAGAAAAAAATCGCAAAAATCTGTTTCGAATGCCATGATTTTTCGGAGTCATTTTCCAAAGGGAGGGCACTGTGGATTTTCGAGAAAGAAAAATTTCAAGCTAAAAGGAAACCATTAGGTGCATTTGATAGAGAATCTGATTTCGAATAAGAAAAAGTCAACCGCAACCGCGTAACTCGTACCCGTGAGAAAAAAATCGCAAAAATGTGTTTCGAATGCCATGATTTTTCGGAGTCATTTTTCCAAGGGAGGGTACTGTGGATTTTCGAGAAAAAAAAATTTCAAGCTAAAAGGAAACCATTAGGTGCATTTTATAGAGAATCTGATTTCGAATAAGAAAAAGTCAACCGCAACCGCGTAACTCGTACCCGTGAGAAAAAAATCGCAAAAAATCTGTTTCGAATGCCATGATTTTTCGGAGTCATTTTTCCAAGGGAGGGCACTGTGGATTTTCGAGAAAGAAAAATTTCAAGCTAAAAGGAAACCATTAGGTGCATTTTATAGAGAATCTGATTTCGAATAAGGAAAAGTCAACCGCAACCGCGTAACTCGTACCCGTGAGAAAAAAATCGCAAAAATCTCTTTCGAATGCCATGATTTTTCGGAGTCATTTTTCCAAGGGAGGGTACCGTGGATTTTCGAGAAAAAAAAATTTCAAGCTAAAAGGAAACCATTAGGTGCATTTTATAGAGAATCAGATTTCGAATAAGAAAAAGTCAACCGCAACCGCGTAAGTCGTACCCGTGAGAAAAAAATCGCAAAAATCTGTTTCGAATGCCATGATTTTTCGGAGTCATTTTTCCAAGGGAGGGTACTGTGGATTTTCGAGAAAAAAAAATTTCAAGCTAAAAGGAAACCATTAGGTGCATTTGATAGAGAATCTAATTTCGAATAAGAAAAAGTCAACCGCAACCGCGTAACTCGTACCCGTGAGAAAAAAATCGCAAAAATCTGTTTCGAATGCCATGATTTTTCGGAGTCATTTTTCCAAGGGAGGGCACTGTGGATTTTCGAGAAAAAAAAATTTCAAGCTAAAAGGAAACCATTAGGTGCATTTGATAGAGAATCTGATTTCGAATAAGAAAAAGTCAACCGCAACCGTTTAACTCGTACCCGTGAGAAAAAAATCGCAAAAATCTGTTTCGAATGCCATGATTTTTCGGAGTCATTTTTCCAAGGGAGGGTACTGTGGATTTTCGAGAAAAAAAAATTTCAAGCTAAAAGGAAACCATTAGGTGCATTTTATAGAGAATCTGATTTCGAATAAGAAAAAGTCAACCGCAACCGCGTAACTCGTACCCGTGAGAAAAAAATCGCAAAAATCTGTTTCGAATGCCATGATTTTTCGGAGTCATTTTTCCAAGGCAGGGTACTGTGGATTTTCGAGAAAAAAAAATTTCGAGCTAAAAGGAAACCATTAGGTGCATTTTATTGAGAATCTGATTTCGAATAAGAAAAAGTCAACCGCAACCGCGTAACTCGTACCCGTGAGAAAAAAATCGCAAAAATCTGTTTCGAATGCCATGATTTTTCGGAGTCATTTTTCCAAGGGAGGGTACTGTGGATTTTCGAGAAAAAAAAATTTCAAGCTAAAAGGAAACCATTAGGTGCATTTTATAGAGAATCTGATTTCGAATAAGAAAAAGTCAACCGCAACCGCGTAACTCGTACCCGTGAGAAAAAAATCGCAAAAAATCTGTTTCGAATGCCATGATTTTTCGGAGTCATTTTTCCAAGGGAGGGCACTGTGGATTTTCGAGAAAGAAAAATTTCAAGCTAAAAGGAAACCATTAGGTGCATTTGATAGAGAATCTGATTTCGAATAAGAAAAAGTCAACCGCAACCGCGTAACTCGTACCCGTGAGAAAAAAATCGCAAAAATGTGTTTCGAATGCCATGATTTTTCGGAGTCATTTTTCCAAGGGAGGGTACTGTGGATTTTCGAGAAAAAAAAATTTCAAGCTAAAAGGAAACCATTAGGTGCATTTTATAGAGAATCTGATTTCGAATAAGAAAAAGTCAACCGCAACCGCGTAACTCGTACCCGTGAGAAAAAAATCGCAAAAAATCTGTTTCGAATGCCATGATTTTTCGGAGTCATTTTTCCAAGGGAGGGCACTGTGGATTTTCGAGAAAGAAAAATTTCAAGCTAAAAGGAAACCATTAGGTGCATTTTATAGAGAATCTGATTTCGAATAAGGAAAAGTCAACCGCAACCGCGTAACTCGTACCCGTGAGAAAAAAATCGCAAAAATCTCTTTCGAATGCCATGATTTTTCGGAGTCATTTTTCCAAGGGAGGGTACCGTGGATTTTCGAGAAAAAAAAATTTCAAGCTAAAAGGAAACCATTAGGTGCATTTTATAGAGAATCAGATTTCGAATAAGAAAAAGTCAACCGCAACCGCGTAAGTCGTACCCGTGAGAAAAAAATCGCAAAAATCTGTTTCGAATGCCATGATTTTTCGGAGTCATTTTTCCAAGGGAGGGTACTGTGGATTTTCGAGAAAAAAAAATTTCAAGCTAAAAGGAAACCATTAGGTGCATTTGATAGAGAATCTAATTTCGAATAAGAAAAAGTCAACCGCAACCGCGTAACTCGTACCCGTGAGAAAAAAATCGCAAAAATCTGTTTCGAATGCCATGATTTTTCGGAGTCATTTTTCCAAGGGAGGGCACTGTGGATTTTCGAGAAAAAAAAATTTCAAGCTAAAAGGAAACCATTAGGTGCATTTGATAGAGAATCTGATTTCGAATAAGAAAAAGTCAACCGCAACCGTTTAACTCGTACCCGTGAGAAAAAAATCGCAAAAATCTGTTTCGAATGCCATGATTTTTCGGAGTCATTTTTCCAAGGGAGGGTACTGTGGATTTTCGAGAAAAAAAAATTTCAAGCTAAAAGGAAACCATTAGGTGCATTTTATAGAGAATCTGATTTCGAATAAGAAAAAGTCAACCGCAACCGCGTAACTCGTACCCGTGAGAAAAAAATCGCAAAAATCTGTTTCGAATGCCATGATTTTTCGGAGTCATTTTTCCAAGGCAGGGTACTGTGGATTTTCGAGAAAAAAAAATTTCGAGCTAAAAGGAAACCATTAGGTGCATTTTATTGAGAATCTGATTTCGAATAAGAAAAAGTCAACCGCAACCGCGTAACTCGTACCCGTGAGAAAAAAATCGCAAAAATCTGTTTCGAATGCCATGATTTTTCGGAGTCATTTTTCCAAGGGAGGGTACTGTGGATTTTCGAGAAAAAAAAATTTCAAGCTAAAAGGAAACCATTAGGTGCATTTTATAGAGAATCTGATTTCGAATAAGAAAAAGTCAACCGCAACCGCGTAACTCGTACCCGTGAGAAAAAAATCGCAAAAAATCTGTTTCGAATGCCATGATTTTTCGGAGTCATTTTTCCAAGGGAGGGCACTGTGGATTTTCGAGAAAGAAAAATTTCAAGCTAAAAGGAAACCATTAGGTGCATTTTATAGAGAATCTGATTTCGAATAAGGAAAAGTCAACCGCAACCGCGTAACTCGTACCCGTGAGAAAAAAATCGCAAAAATCTCTTTCGAATGCCATGATTTTTCGGAGTCATTTTTCCAAGGGAGGGTACTGTGGATTTTCGAGAAAAAAAAATTTCAAGCTAAAAGGAAACCATTAGGTGCATTTTATAGAGAATCTGATTTCGAATAAGAAAAAGTCAACCGCAACCGCGTAACTCGTACCCGTGAGAAAAAAATCGCAAAAAATCTGTTTCGAATGCCATGATTTTTCGGAGTCATTTTTCCAAGGGAGGGCACTGTGGATTTTCGAGAAAGAAAAATTTCAAGCTAAAAGGAAACCATTAGGTGCATTTTATAGAGAATCTGATTTCGAATAAGGAAAAGTCAACCGCAACCGCGTAACTCGTACCCGTGAGAAAAAAATCGCAAAAATCTCTTTCGAATGCCATGATTTTTCGGAGTCATTTTTCCAAGGGAGGGTACCGTGGATTTTCGAGAAAAAAAAATTTCAAGCTAAAAGGAAACCATTAGGTGCATTTTATAGAGAATCAGATTTCGAATAAGAAAAAGTCAACCGCAACCGCGTAAGTCGTACCCGTGAGAAAAAAATCGCAAAAATCTGTTTCGAATGCCATGATTTTTCGGAGTCATTTTTCCAAGGGAGGGTACTGTGGATTTTCGAGAAAAAAAAATTTCAAGCTAAAAGGAAACCATTAGGTGCATTTGATAGAGAATCTAATTTCGAATAAGAAAAAGTCAACCGCAACCGCGTAACTCGTACCCGTGAGAAAAAAATCGCAAAAATCTGTTTCGAATGCCATGATTTTTCGGAGTCATTTTTCCAAGGGAGGGCACTGTGGATTTTCGAGAAAAAAAAATTTCAAGCTAAAAGGAAACCATTAGGTGCATTTGATAGAGAATCTGATTTCGAATAAGAAAAAGTCAACCGCAACCGTTTAACTCGTACCCGTGAGAAAAAAATCGCAAAAATCTGTTTCGAATGCCATGATTTTTCGGAGTCATTTTTCCAAGGGAGGGTACTGTGGATTTTCGAGAAAAAAAAATTTCAAGCTAAAAGGAAACCATTAGGTGCATTTTATAGAGAATCTGATTTCGAATAAGAAAAAGTCAACCGCAACCGCGTAACTCGTACCCGTGAGAAAAAAATCGCAAAAATCTGTTTCGAATGCCATGATTTTTCGGAGTCATTTTTCCAAGGCAGGGTACTGTGGATTTTCGAGAAAAAAAAATTTCGAGCTAAAAGGAAACCATTAGGTGCATTTTATTGAGAATCTGATTTCGAATAAGAAAAAGTCAACCGCAACCGCGTAACTCGTACCCGTGAGAAAAAAATCGCAAAAATCTGTTTCGAATGCCATGATTTTTCGGAGTCATTTTTCCAAGGGAGGGTACTGTGGATTTTCGAGAAAAAAAAATTTCAAGCTAAAAGGAAACCATTAGGTGCATTTTATAGAGAATCAGATTTCGAATAAGAAAAAGTCAACCGCAACCGCGTAACTCGTACCCGTGAGAAAAAAATCGCAAAAATCTGTTTCGAATGCCATGATTTTTCGGAGTCATTTTTCCAAGGGAGGGCACTGTGGATTTTCGAGAAAGAAAAATTTCAAGCTAAAAGGAAACCATTAGGTGCATTTGATAGAGAATCTGATTTCGAATAAGAAAAAGTCAACCGCAACCGCGTAACTCGTACCCGTGAGAAAAAAATCGCAAAAATGTGTTTCGAATGCCATGATTTTTCGGAGTCATTTTTCCAAGGGAGGGTACTGTGGATTTTCGAGAAAAAAAAATTTCAAGCTAAAAGGAAACCATTAGGTGCATTTTATAGAGAATCTGATTTCGAATAAGAAAAAGTCAACCGCAACCGCGTAACTCGTACCCGTGAGAAAAAAATCGCAAAAATCTGTTTCGAATGCCATGATTTTTCGGAGTCATTTTTCCAAGGGAGGGCACTGTGGATTTTCGAGAAAGAAAAATTTCAAGCTAAAAGGAAACCATTAGGTGCATTTTATAGAGAATCAGATTTCGAATAACAAAAAGTCAACCGCAACCGCGTAACTCGTACCCGTGAGAAAAAAATCGCAAAAATCTGTTTCGAATGCCATGATTTTTCGGAGTCATTTTTCCAAGGGAGGGTACTGTGGATTTTCGAGAAACAAAAATTTCAAGCTAAAAGGAAACCATTAGGTGCATTTTATAGAGAATCTGATTTCGAATAAGAAAAAGTCAACCGCAACCGCGTAACTCGTACCCGTGAGAAAAAAATCGCAAAAATCTGTTTCGAATGCCATGATTTTTCGGAGTCATTTTTCCAAGGGAGGGCACTGTGGATTTTCGAGAAAGAAAAATTTCAAGCTAAAAGGAAACCATTAGGTGCATTTTATAGAGAATCAGATTTCGAATAAGAAAAAGTCAACCGCAACCGCGTAACTCGTACCCGTGAGAAAAAAATCGCAAAAATCTGTTTCGAATGCCATGATTTTTCGGAGTCATTTTTCCAAGGGAGGGTACTGTGGATTTTCGAGAAAAAAAAATTTCAAGCTAAAAGGAAACCATTAGGTGCATTTTATAGAGAATCTGATTTCGAATAAGAAAAAGTCAACCGCAACCGCGTAACTCGTACCCGTGAGAAAAAAATCGCAAAAATCTGTTTCGAATGCCATGATTTTTCGGAGTCATTTTTCCAAGGGAGGGCACTGTGGATTTTCGAGAAAGAAAAATTTCAAGCTAAAAGGAAACCATTAGGTGCATTTGATAGAGAATCTGATTTCGAATAAGAAAAAGTCAACCGCAACCGCGTAACTCGTACCCGTGAGAAAAAAATCGCAAAAATCTGTTTCGAATGCCATGATTTTTCGGAGTCATTTTTCCAAGGGAGGGTACTGTGGATTTTCGAGAAAAAAAAATTTCAAGCTAAAAGGAAACCATTAGGTGCATTTTATAGAGAATCTGATTTCGAATAAGAAAAAGTCAACCGCAACCGCGTAACTCGTACCCGTGAGAAAAAAATCGCAAAAATCTGTTTCGAATGCCATGATTTTTCGGAGTCATTTTTCCAAGGGAGGGCACTGTGGATTTTCGAGAAAAAAAAATTTCAAGCTAAAAGGAAACCATTAGGTTCATTTGATAGAGAATCTGATTTCGAATAAGGAAAAGTCAACCGCAACCGCGTAACTCGTACCCGTGAGAAAAAAATCGCAAAAATCTGTTTCGAATGCCATGATTTTTCGGAGTCATTTTTCCAAGGGAGGGTACTGTGGATTTTCGAGAAAAAAAAATTTCAAGCTAAAAGGAAACCATTAGGTGCATTTTATAGAGAATCTGATTTCGAATAAGAAAAAGTCAACCGCAACCGCGTAACTCGTACCCGTGAGAAAAAAATCGCAAAAATCTGTTTCGAATGCCATGATTTTTCGGAGTCATTTTTCCAAGGGAGGGTACTGTGGATTTTCGAGAAAAAAAAATTTCAAGCTAAAAGGAAACCATTAGGTGCATTTTATAGAGAATCTGATTTCGAATAAGAAAAAGTCAACCGCAACCGCGTAACTCGTACCCGTGAGAAAAAAATCGCAAAAATCTGTTTCGAATGCCATGATTTTTCGGAGTCATTTTTCCAAGGGAGGGCACTG
This sequence comes from Pholcus phalangioides, assembly GCF_987345545.1. Taxonomy (NCBI): domain Eukaryota; kingdom Metazoa; phylum Arthropoda; class Arachnida; order Araneae; family Pholcidae; genus Pholcus; species Pholcus phalangioides. The sequence goes on along the minus strand of NW_028301597.1, from coordinate 9,445,386 downwards.
TGGAATTTCGAGAAAAAAAAATTTCAAGCTAAAAGGAAACCATTAGGTGCATTTGATAGAGAATCTGATTTCGAATAAGAAAAAGTCAACCGCAACCGCGTAACTCGTACCCGTGAGAAAAAAATCGCAAAAATCTGTTTCGAATGCCATGATTTTTCGGAGTCATTTTTCCAAGGGAGGGTACTGTGGATTTTCGAGAAAAAAAAATTTCAAGCTAAAAGGAAACCATTAGGTGCATTTGATAGAGAATCTAATTTCGAATAAGAAAAAGTCAACCGCAACCGCGTAACTCGTACCCGTGAGAAAAAAATCGCAAAAATCTGTTTCGAATGCCATGATTTTTCGGAGTCATTTTTCCAAGGGAGGGCACTGTGGATTTTCGAGAAAAAAAAATTTCAAGCTAAAAGGAAACCATTAGGTGCATTTGATAGAGAATCTGATTTCGAATAAGAAAAAGTCAACCGCAACCGCGTAACTCGTACCCGTGAGAAAAAAATCGCAAAAATCTGTTTCGAATGCCATGATTTTTCGGAGTCATTTTTCCAAGGGAGGGTACTGTGGATTTTCGAGAAAAAAAAATTTCAAGCTAAAAGGAAACCATTAGGTGCATTTTATAGAGAATCTGATTTCGAATAAGAAAAAGTCAACCGCAACCGCGTAACTCGTACCCGTGAGAAAAAAATCGCAAAAATCTGTTTCGAATGCCATGATTTTTCGGAGTCATTTTTCCAAGGCAGGGTACTGTGGATTTTCGAGAAAAAAAAATTTCGAGCTAAAAGGAAACCATTAGGTGCATTTTATTGAGAATCTGATTTCGAATAAGAAAAAGTCAACCGCAACCGCGTAACTCGTACCCGTGAGAAAAAAATCGCAAAAATCTGTTTCGAATGCCATGATTTTTCGGAGTCATTTTTCCAAGGGAGGGTACTGTGGATTTTCGAGAAAAAAAAATTTCAAGCTAAAAGGAAACCATTAGGTGCATTTTATAGAGAATCAGATTTCGAATAAGAAAAAGTCAACCGCAACCGCGTAACTCGTACCCGTGAGAAAAAAATCGCAAAAATCTGTTTCGAATGCCATGATTTTTCGGAGTCATTTTTCCAAGGGAGGGCACTGTGGATTTTCGAGAAAGAAAAATTTCAAGCTAAAAGGAAACCATTAGGTGCATTTGATAGAGAATCTGATTTCGAATAAGAAAAAGTCAACCGCAACCGCGTAACTCGTACCCGTGAGAAAAAAATCGCAAAAATGTGTTTCGAATGCCATGATTTTTCGGAGTCATTTTTCCAAGGGAGGGTACTGTGGATTTTCGAGAAAAAAAAATTTCAAGCTAAAAGGAAACCATTAGGTGCATTTTATAGAGAATCTGATTTCGAATAAGAAAAAGTCAACCGCAACCGCGTAACTCGTACCCGTGAGAAAAAAATCGCAAAAATCTGTTTCGAATGCCATGATTTTTCGGAGTCATTTTTCCAAGGGAGGGCACTGTGGATTTTCGAGAAAGAAAAATTTCAAGCTAAAAGGAAACCATTAGGTGCATTTTATAGAGAATCAGATTTCGAATAACAAAAAGTCAACCGCAACCGCGTAACTCGTACCCGTGAGAAAAAAATCGCAAAAATCTGTTTCGAATGCCATGATTTTTCGGAGTCATTTTTCCAAGGGAGGGTACTGTGGATTTTCGAGAAACAAAAATTTCAAGCTAAAAGGAAACCATTAGGTGCATTTTATAGAGAATCTGATTTCGAATAAGAAAAAGTCAACCGCAACCGCGTAACTCGTACCCGTGAGAAAAAAATCGCAAAAATCTGTTTCGAATGCCATGATTTTTCGGAGTCATTTTTCCAAGGGAGGGCACTGTGGATTTTCGAGAAAGAAAAATTTCAAGCTAAAAGGAAACCATTAGGTGCATTTTATAGAGAATCAGATTTCGAATAAGAAAAAGTCAACCGCAACCGCGTAACTCGTACCCGTGAGAAAAAAATCGCAAAAATCTGTTTCGAATGCCATGATTTTTCGGAGTCATTTTTCCAAGGGAGGGTACTGTGGATTTTCGAGAAAAAAAAATTTCAAGCTAAAAGGAAACCATTAGGTGCATTTTATAGAGAATCTGATTTCGAATAAGAAAAAGTCAACCGCAACCGCGTAACTCGTACCCGTGAGAAAAAAATCGCAAAAATCTGTTTCGAATGCCATGATTTTTCGGAGTCATTTTTCCAAGGGAGGGCACTGTGGATTTTCGAGAAAGAAAAATTTCAAGCTAAAAGGAAACTATTAGGTGCATTTGATAGAGAATCTGATTTCGAATAAGAAAAAGTCAACCGCAACCGCGTAACTCGTACCCGTGAGAAAAAAATCGCAAAAATCTGTTTCGAATGCCATGATTTTTCGGAGTCATTTTTCCAAGGGAGGGTACTGTGGATTTTCGAGAAAAAAAAATTTCAAGCTAAAAGGAAACCATTAGGTGCATTTTATAGAGAATCTGATTTCGAATAAGAAAAAGTCAACCGCAACCGCGTAACTCGTACCCGTGAGAAAAAAATCGCAAAAAATCTGTTTCGAATGCCATGATTTTTCGGAGTCATTTTTCCAAGGGAGGGTACTGTGGATTTTCGAGAAAAAAAAATTTCGAGCTAAAAGGAAACCATTAGGTGCATTTTATAGAGAATCTGATTTCGAATAAGAAAAAGTCAACCGCAACCGCGTAACTCGTACCCGTGAGAAAAAAATCGCAAAAAATCTGTTTCGAATGCCATGATTTTTCGGAGTCATTTTTCCAAGGGAGGGCACTGTGGATTTTCGAGAAAAAAAAATTTCAAGCTAAAAGGAAACCATTAGGTGCATTTGATAGAGAATCTGATTTCGAATAAGAAAAAGTCAACCGCAACCGCGTAACTCGTACCCGTGAGAAAAAAATCGCAAAAATCTGTTTCGAATGCCATGATTTTTCGGAGTCATTTTTCCAAGGGAGGGTACTGTGGATTTTCGAGAAAAAAAAATTTCAAGCTAAAAGGAAACCATTAGGTGCATTTTATAGAGAATCTGATTTCGAATAAGAAAAAGTCAACCGCAACCGCGTAACTCGTACCCGTGAGAAAAAAATCGCAAAAATCTGTTTCGAATGCCATGATTTTTCGGAGTCATTTTTCCAAGGGAGGGTACTGTGGATTTTCGAGAAAAAAAAATTTCAAGCTAAAAGGAAACCATTAGGTGCATTTTATAGAGAATCTGATTTCGAATAAGAAAAAGTCAACCGCAACCGCGTAACTCGTACCCGTGAGAAAAAAATCGCAAAAATCTGTTTCGAATGCCATGATTTTTCGGAGTCATTTTTCCAAGGGAGGGCACTGTGGAATTTCGAGAAAAAAAAATTTCAAGCTAAAAGGAAACCATTAGGTGCATTTGATAGAGAATCTGATTTCGAATAAGAAAAAGTCAACCGCAACCGCGTAACTCGTACCCGTGAGAAAAAAATCGCAAAAATCTGTTTCGAATGCCATGATTTTTCGGAGTCATTTTTCCAAGGGAGGGTACTGTGGATTTTCGAGAAAAAAAAATTTCAAGCTAAACGGAAACCATTAGGTGCATTTTATAGAGAATCTGATTTCGAATAAGAAAAAGTCAACCGCAACCGCGTAACTCGTACCCGTGAGAAAAAAATCGCAAAAATCTGTTTCGAATGCCATGATTTTTCGGAGTCATTTTTCCAAGGGACGGTACTGTAGATTTTCGAGAAAAAAAAATTTCGAGCTAAAAGGAAACCATTAGGTGCATTTTATAGAGAATCTGATTTCGAATAAGAAAAAGTCAACCGCAACCGCGTAACTCGTACCCGTGAGAAAAAAATCGCAAAAAATCTGTTTCGAATGCCATGATTTTTCGGAGTCATTTTTCCAAGGGACGGTACTGTAGATTTTCGAGAAAAAAAATTTCGAGCTAAAAGGAAACCATTAGGTGCATTTTATAGAGAATCTGATTTCGAATAAGAAAAAGTCAACCGCAACCGCGTAACTCGTACCCGTGAGAAAAAAATCGCAAAAATCTGTTTCGAATGCCATGATTTTTCGGAGTCATTTTTCCAAGGGAGGGTACTGTGGATTTTCGAGAAAAAAAAATTTCAAGCTAAAAGGAAACCATTAGGTGCATTTTATAGAGAATCTGATTTCGAATAAGAAAAAGTCAACCGCAACCGCGTAACTCGTACCCGTGAGAACAAAATCGCAAAAATCTGTTTCGAATGCCATGATTTTTCGGAGTCATTTTTCCAAGGGAGGGTACTGTGGATTTTCGAGAAAAAAAAATTTCAAGCTAAAAGGAAACCATTAGGTGCATTTTATAGAGAATCTGATTTCGAATAAGAAAAAGTCAACCGCAACCGCGTAACTCGTACCCGTGAGAAAAAAATCGCAAAAATCTGTTTCGAATGCCATGATTTTTCGGAGTCATTTTTCCAAGGGAGGGCACTGTGGATTTTCGAGAAAAAAAAATTTCAAGCTAAAAGGAAACCATTAGGTGCATTTGATAGAGAATCTGATTTCGAATAAGAAAAAGTCAACCGCAACCGCGTAACTCGTACCCGTGAGAAAAAAATCGCAAAAATCTGTTTCGAATGCCATGATTTTTCGGAGTCATTTTTCCAAGGGACGGTACTGTAGATTTTCGAGAAAAAAAAATTTCGAGCTAAAAGGAAACCATTAGGTGCATTTTATAGAGAATCTGATTTCGAATAAGAAAAAGTCAACCGCAACCGCGTAACTCGTGCCCGTGAGAAAAAAATCGCAAAAATCTGTTTCGAATGCCATGATTTTTCGGAGTCATTTTTCCAAGGGACGGTACAGTAGATTTTCGAGAAAAAAAAATTTCGAGCTAAAAGGAAACCATTAGGTGCATTTGATAGAGAATCTGATTTCGAATAAGAAAAAGTCAACCGCAACCGCGTAACTCGTACCCGTGAGAAAAAAAATCGCAAAAAATCTGTTTCGAATGCCATGATTTTTCGGAGTCATTTTTCCAAGGGAGGGTACTGTGGATTTTCGAGAAAAAAAAATTTCAAGCTAAAAGGAAACCATTAGGTGCATTTTATAGAGAATCTGATTTCGAATAAGAAAAAGTCAACCGCAACCGCGTAACTCGTACCCGTGAGAAAAAAATCGCAAAAATCTGTTTCGAATGCCATGATTTTTCGGAGTCATTTTTCCAAGGGAGGGTACTGTGGATTTTCGAGAAAAAAAAATTTCAAGCTAAAAGGAAACCATTAGGTGCATTTTATAGAGAATCTGATTTCGAATAAGAAAAAGTCAACCGCAACCGCGTAACTCGTACCCGTGAGAAAAAAATCGCAAAAATCTGTTTCGAATGCCATGATTTTTCGGAGTCATTTTTCCAAGGGACGGTACTGTAGATTTTCGAGAAAAAAAAATTTCGAGCTAAAAGGAAACCATTAGGTGCATTTTATAGAGAATCTGAATTCGAATAAGAAAAAGTCAACCGCAACCGCGTAACTCGTACCCGTGAGAAAAAAATCGCAAAAATCTGTTTCGAATGCCATGATTTTTCGGAGTCATTTTTCCAAGGGACGGTACTGTAGATTTTCGAGAAAAAAAATTTCGAGCTAAAAGGAAACCATTAGGTGCATTTTATAGAGAATCTGATTTCGAATAAGAAAAAGTCAACCGCAACCGCGTAACTCGTACCCGTGAGAAAAAAATCGCAAAAATCTGTTTCGAATGCCATGATTTTTCGGAGTCATTTTTCCAAGGGAGGGTACTGTGGATTTTCGAGAAAAAAAAATTTCAAGCTAAAAGGAAACCATTAGGTGCATTTTATAGAGAATCTGATTTCGAATAAGAAAAAGTCAACCGCAACCGCGTAACTCGTACCCGTGAGAAAAAAATCGCAAAAATCTGTTTCGAATGCCATGATTTTTCGGAGTCATTTTTCCAAGGGAGGGTACTGTGGATTTTCGAGAAAAAAAAATTTCAAGCTAAAAGGAAACCATTAGGTGCATTTTATAGAGAATCAGATTTCGAATAAGAAAAAGTCAACCGCAACCGCGTAACTCGTACCCGTGAGAAAAAAATCGCAAAAATCTGTTTCGAATGCCATGATTTTTCGGAGTCATTTTTCCAAGGGAGGGTACTGTGGATTTTCGAGAAAAAAAAATTTCAAGCTAAAAGGAAACCATTAGGTGCATTTTATAGAGAATCTGATTTCGAATAAGAAAAAGTCAACCGCAACCGCGTAACTCGTACCCGTGAGAAAAAAATCGCAAAAATCTGTTTCGAATGCCATGATTTTTCGGAGTCATTTTTCCAAGGGAGGGCACTGTGGATTTTCGAGAAAAAAAAATTTCAAGCTAAAAGGAAACCATTAGGTGCATTTGATAGAGAATCTGATTTCGAATAAGAAAAAGTCAACCGCAACCGCGTAACTCGTACCCGTGAGAAAAAAATCGCAAAAATCTGTTTCGAATGCCATGATTTTTCGGAGTCATTTTTCCAAGGGAGGGTACTGTGGATTTTCGAGAAAAAAAAATTTCAAGCTAAAAGGAAACCATTAGGTGCATTTTATAGAGAATCTGATTTCGAATAAGAAAAAGTCAACCGCAACCGCGTAACTCGTACCCGTGAGAAAAAAATCGCAAAAATCTGTTTCGAATGCCATGATTTTTCGGAGTCATTTTTCCAAGGGACGGTACTGTAGATTTTCGAGAAAAAAAATTTCGAGCTAAAAGGAAACCATTAGGTGCATTTTATAGAGAATCTGATTTCGAATAAGAAAAAGTCAACCGCAACCGCGTAACTCGTACCCGTGAGAAAAAAATCGCAAAAAATCTGTTTCGAATGCCATGATTTTTCGGAGTCATTTTTCCAAGGGAGGGTACTGTGGATTTTCGAGAAAAAAAAATTTCAAGCTAAAAGGAAACCATTAGGTGCATTTTATAGAGAATCTGATTTCGAATAAGAAAAAGTCAACCGCAACCGCGTAACTCGTACCCGTGAGAACAAAATCGCAAAAATCTGTTTCGAATGCCATGATTTTTCGGAGTCATTTTTCCAAGGGAGGGTACTGTGGATTTTCGAGAAAAAAAAATTTCAAGCTAAAAGGAAACCATTAGGTGCATTTTATAGAGAATCTGATTTCGAATAAGAAAAAGTCAACCGCAACCGCGTAACTCGTACCCGTGAGAAAAAAATCGCAAAAATCTGTTTCGAATGCCATGATTTTTCGGAGTCATTTTTCCAAGGGAGGGCACTGTGGATTTTCGAGAAAAAAAAATTTCAAGCTAAAAGGAAACCATTAGGTGCATTTGATAGAGAATCTGATTTCGAATAAGAAAAAGTCAACCGCAACCGCGTAACTCGTACCCGTGAGAAAAAAATCGCAAAAATCTGTTTCGAATGCCATGATTTTTCGGAGTCATTTTTCCAAGGGAGGGCACTGTGGAATTTCGAGAAAAAAAAATTTCAAGCTAAAAGGAAACCATTAGGTGCATTTGATAGAGAATCTGATTTCGAATAAGAAAAAGTCAACCGCAACCGCGTAACTCGTACCCGTGAGAAAAAAATCGCAAAAATCTGTTTCGAATGCCATGATTTTTCGGAGTCATTTTTCCAAGGGAGGGTACTGTGGATTTTCGAGAAAAAAAAATTTCAAGCTAAAAGGAAACCATTAGGTGCATTTTATAGAGAATCTGATTTCGAATAAGAAAAAGTCAACCGCAACCGCGTAACTCGTACCCGTGAGAAAAAAATCGCAAAAATCTGTTTCGAATGCCATGATTTTTCGGAGTCATTTTTCCAAGGGACGGTACTGTAGATTTTCGAGAAAAAAAAATTTCGAGCTAAAAGGAAACCATTAGGTGCATTTTATAGAGAATCTGATTTCGAATAAGAAAAAGTCAACCGCAACCGCGTAACTCGTACCCGTGAGAAAAAAATCGCAAAAAATCTGTTTCGAATGCCATGATTTTTCGGAGTCATTTTTCCAAGGGACGGTACTGTAGATTTTCGAGAAAAAAAATTTCGAGCTAAAAGGAAACCATTAGGTGCATTTTATAGAGAATCTGATTTCGAATAAGAAAAAGTCAACCGCAACCGCGTAACTCGTACCCGTGAGAAAAAAATCGCAAAAATCTGTTTCGAATGCCATGATTTTTCGGAGTCATTTTTCCAAGGGAGGGTACTGTGGATTTTCGAGAAAAAAAAATTTCAAGCTAAAAGGAAACCATTAGGTGCATTTTATAGAGAATCTGATTTCGAATAAGAAAAAGTCAACCGCAACCGCGTAACTCGTACCCGTGAGAACAAAATCGCAAAAATCTGTTTCGAATGCCATGATTTTTCGGAGTCATTTTTCCAAGGGAGGGTACTGTGGATTTTCGAGAAAAAAAAATTTCAAGCTAAAAGGAAACCATTAGGTGCATTTTATAGAGAATCTGATTTCGAATAAGAAAAAGTCAACCGCAACCGCGTAACTCGTACCCGTGAGAAAAAAATCGCAAAAATCTGTTTCGAATGCCATGATTTTTCGGAGTCATTTTTCCAAGGGAGGGTACTGTGGATTTTCGAGAAAAAAAAATTTCAAGCTAAAAGGAAACCATTAGGTGCATTTTATAGAGAATCTGATTTCGAATAAGAAAAAGTCAACCGCAACCGCGTAACTCGTACCCGTGAGAAAAAAATCGCAAAAAATCTGTTTCGAATGCCATGATTTTTCGGAGTCATTTTTCCAAGGGAGGGTACTGTGGATTTTCGAGAAAAAAAAATTTCGAGCTAAAAGGAAACCATTAGGTGCATTTTATAGAGAATCTGATTTCGAATAAGAAAAAGTCAACCGCAACCGCGTAACTCGTACCCGTGAGAAAAAAATCGCAAAAAATCTGTTTCGAATGCCATGATTTTTCGGAGTCATTTTTCCAAGGGAGGGCACTGTGGATTTTCGAGAAAAAAAAATTTCAAGCTAAAAGGAAACCATTAGGTGCATTTGATAGAGAATCTGATTTCGAATAAGAAAAAGTCAACCGCAACCGCGTAACTCGTACCCGTGAGAAAAAAATCGCAAAAATCTGTTTCGAATGCCATGATTTTTCGGAGTCATTTTTCCAAGGGAGGGTACTGTGGATTTTCGAGAAAAAAAAATTTCAAGCTAAAAGGAAACCATTAGGTGCATTTTATAGAGAATCTGATTTCGAATAAGAAAAAGTCAACCGCAACCGCGTAACTCGTACCCGTGAGAAAAAAATCGCAAAAATCTGTTTCGAATGCCATGATTTTTCGGAGTCATTTTTCCAAGGGAGGGTACTGTGGATTTTCGAGAAAAAAAAATTTCAAGCTAAAAGGAAACCATTAGGTGCATTTTATAGAGAATCTGATTTCGAATAAGAAAAAGTCAACCGCAACCGCGTAACTCGTACCCGTGAGAAAAAAATCGCAAAAATCTGTTTCGAATGCCATGATTTTTCGGAGTCATTTTTCCAAGGGAGGGCACTGTGGAATTTCGAGAAAAAAAAATTTCAAGCTAAAAGGAAACCATTAGGTGCATTTGATAGAGAATCTGATTTCGAATAAGAAAAAGTCAACCGCAACCGCGTAACTCGTACCCGTGAGAAAAAAATCGCAAAAATCTGTTTCGAATGCCATGATTTTTCGGAGTCATTTTTCCAAGGGAGGGTACTGTGGATTTTCGAGAAAAAAAAATTTCAAGCTAAACGGAAACCATTAGGTGCATTTTATAGAGAATCTGATTTCGAATAAGAAAAAGTCAACCGCAACCGCGTAACTCGTACCCGTGAGAAAAAAATCGCAAAAATCTGTTTCGAATGCCATGATTTTTCGGAGTCATTTTTCCAAGGGACGGTACTGTAGATTTTCGAGAAAAAAAAATTTCGAGCTAAAAGGAAACCATTAGGTGCATTTTATAGAGAATCTGATTTCGAATAAGAAAAAGTCAACCGCAACCGCGTAACTCGTACCCGTGAGAAAAAAATCGCAAAAAATCTGTTTCGAATGCCATGATTTTTCGGAGTCATTTTTCCAAGGGACGGTACTGTAGATTTTCGAGAAAAAAAATTTCGAGCTAAAAGGAAACCATTAGGTGCATTTTATAGAGAATCTGATTTCGAATAAGAAAAAGTCAACCGCAACCGCGTAACTCGTACCCGTGAGAAAAAAATCGCAAAAATCTGTTTCGAATGCCATGATTTTTCGGAGTCATTTTTCCAAGGGAGGGTACTGTGGATTTTCGAGAAAAAAAAATTTCAAGCTAAAAGGAAACCATTAGGTGCATTTTATAGAGAATCTGATTTCGAATAAGAAAAAGTCAACCGCAACCGCGTAACTCGTACCCGTGAGAACAAAATCGCAAAAATCTGTTTCGAATGCCATGATTTTTCGGAGTCATTTTTCCAAGGGAGGGTACTGTGGATTTTCGAGAAAAAAAAATTTCAAGCTAAAAGGAAACCATTAGGTGCATTTTATAGAGAATCTGATTTCGAATAAGAAAAAGTCAACCGCAACCGCGTAACTCGTACCCGTGAGAAAAAAATCGCAAAAATCTGTTTCGAATGCCATGATTTTTCGGAGTCATTTTTCCAAGGGAGGGCACTGTGGATTTTCGAGAAAAAAAAATTTCAAGCTAAAAGGAAACCATTAGGTGCATTTGATAGAGAATCTGATTTCGAATAAGAAAAAGTCAACCGCAACCGCGTAACTCGTACCCGTGAGAAAAAAATCGCAAAAATCTGTTTCGAATGCCATGATTTTTCGGAGTCATTTTTCCAAGGGACGGTACTGTAGATTTTCGAGAAAAAAAAATTTCGAGCTAAAAGGAAACCATTAGGTGCATTTTATAGAGAATCTGATTTCGAATAAGAAAAAGTCAACCGCAACCGCGTAACTCGTGCCCGTGCGAAAAAAATCGCAAAAATCTGTTTCGAATGCCATGATTTTTCGGAGTCATTTTTCCAAGGGACGGTACAGTAGATTTTCGAGAAAAAAAAATTTCGAGCTAAAAGGAAACCATTAGGTGCATTTGATAGAGAATCTGATTTCGAATAAGAAAAAGTCAACCGCAACCGCGTAACTCGTACCCGTGAGAAAAAAAATCGCAAAAAATCTGTTTCGAATGCCATGATTTTTCGGAGTCATTTTTCCAAGGGAGGGTACTGTGGATTTTCGAGAAAAAAAAATTTCAAGCTAAAAGGAAACCATTAGGTGCATTTTATAGAGAATCTGATTTCGAATAAGAAAAAGTCAACCGCAACCGCGTAACTCGTACCCGTGAGAAAAAAATCGCAAAAATCTGTTTCGAATGCCATGATTTTTCGGAGTCATTTTTCCAAGGGAGGGTACTGTGGATTTTCGAGAAAAAAAAATTTCAAGCTAAAAGGAAACCATTAGGTGCATTTTATAGAGAATCTGATTTCGAATAAGAAAAAGTCAACCGCAACCGCGTAACTCGTACCCGTGAGAAAAAAATCGCAAAAATCTGTTTCGAATGCCATGATTTTTCGGAGTCATTTTTCCAAGGGACGGTACTGTAGATTTTCGAGAAAAAAAAATTTCGAGCTAAAAGGAAACCATTAGGTGCATTTTATAGAGAATCTGAATTCGAATAAGAAAAAGTCAACCGCAACCGCGTAACTCGTACCCGTGAGAAAAAAATCGCAAAAATCTGTTTCGAATGCCATGATTTTTCGGAGTCATTTTTCCAAGGGACGGTACTGTAGATTTTCGAGAAAAAAAATTTCGAGCTAAAAGGAAACCATTAGGTGCATTTTATAGAGAATCTGATTTCGAATAAGAAAAAGTCAACCGCAACCGCGTAACTCGTACCCGTGAGAAAAAAATCGCAAAAATCTGTTTCGAATGCCATGATTTTTCGGAGTCATTTTTCCAAGGGAGGGTACTGTGGATTTTCGAGAAAAAAAAATTTCAAGCTAAAAGGAAACCATTAGGTGCATTTTATAGAGAATCTGATTTCGAATAAGAAAAAGTCAACCGCAACCGCGTAACTCGTACCCGTGAGAAAAAAATCGCAAAAATCTGTTTCGAATGCCATGATTTTTCGGAGTCATTTTTCCAAGGGAGGGTACTGTAGATTTTCGAGAAAAAAAATTTCGAGCTAAAAGGAAACCATTAGGTGCATTTTATAGAGAATCTGATTTCGAATAAGAAAAAGTCAACCGCAACCGCGTAACTCGTACCCGTGAGAAAAAAATCGCAAAAATCTGTTTCGAATGCCATGATTTTTCGGAGTCATTTTTCCAAGGGAGGGTACTGTGGATTTTCGAGAAAAAAAAATTTCAAGCTAAAAGGAAACCATTAGGTGCATTTTATAGAGAATCTGATTTCGAATAAGAAAAAGTCAACCGCAACCGCGTAACTCGTACCCGTGAGAAAAAAATCGCAAAAATCTGTTTCGAATGCCATGATTTTTCGGAGTCATTTTTCCAAGGGAGGGCACTGTGGATTTTCGAGAAAAAAAAATTTCAAGCTAAAAGGAAACCATTAGGTGCATTTGATAGAGAATCTGATTTCGAATAAGAAAAAGTCAACCGCAACCGCGTAACTCGTACCCGTGAGAAAAAAATCGCAAAAATCTGTTTCGAATGCCATGATTTTTCGGAGTCATTTTTCCAAGGGAGGGTACTGTGGATTTTCGAGAAAAAAAAATTTCAAGCTAAAAGGAAACCATTAGGTGCATTTTATAGAGAATCTGATTTCGAATAAGAAAAAGTCAACCGCAACCGCGTAACTCGTACCCGTGAGAAAAAAATCGCAAAAATCTGTTTCGAATGCCATGATTTTTCGGAGTCATTTTTCCAAGGGACGGTACTGTAGATTTTCGAGAAAAAAAATTTCGAGCTAAAAGGAAACCATTAGGTGCATTTTATAGAGAATCTGATTTCGAATAAGAAAAAGTCAACCGCAACCGCGTAACTCGTACCCGTGAGAAAAAAATCGCAAAAAATCTGTTTCGAATGCCATGATTTTTCGGAGTCATTTTTCCAAGGGAGGGTACTGTGGATTTTCGAGAAAAAAAAATTTCAAGCTAAAAGGAAACCATTAGGTGCATTTTATAGAGAATCTGATTTCGAATAAGAAAAAGTCAACCGCAACCGCGTAACTCGTACCCGTGAGAACAAAATCGCAAAAATCTGTTTCGAATGCCATGATTTTTCGGAGTCATTTTTCCAAGGGAGGGTACTGTGGATTTTCGAGAAAAAAAAATTTCAAGCTAAAAGGAAACCATTAGGTGCATTTTATAGAGAATCTGATTTCGAATAAGAAAAAGTCAACCGCAACCGCGTAACTCGTACCCGTGAGAAAAAAATCGCAAAAATCTGTTTCGAATGCCATGATTTTTCGGAGTCATTTTTCCAAGGGAGGGCACTGTGGATTTTCGAGAAAAAAAAATTTCAAGCTAAAAGGAAACCATTAGGTGCATTTGATAGAGAATCTGATTTCGAATAAGAAAAAGTCAACCGCAACCGCGTAACTCGTACCCGTGAGAAAAAAATCGCAAAAATCTGTTTCGAATGCCATGATTTTTCGGAGTCATTTTTCCAAGGGAGGGCACTGTGGAATTTCGAGAAAAAAAAATTTCAAGCTAAAAGGAAACCATTAGGTGCATTTGATAGAGAATCTGATTTCGAATAAGAAAAAGTCAACCGCAACCGCGTAACTCGTACCCGTGAGAAAAAAATCGCAAAAATCTGTTTCGAATGCCATGATTTTTCGGAGTCATTTTTCCAAGGGAGGGTACTGTGGATTTTCGAGAAAAAAAAATTTCAAGCTAAAAGGAAACCATTAGGTGCATTTTATAGAGAATCTGATTTCGAATAAGAAAAAGTCAACCGCAACCGCGTAACTCGTACCCGTGAGAAAAAAATCGCAAAAATCTGTTTCGAATGCCATGATTTTTCGGAGTCATTTTTCCAAGGGACGGTACTGTAGATTTTCGAGAAAAAAAAATTTCGAGCTAAAAGGAAACCATTAGGTGCATTTTATAGAGAATCTGATTTCGAATAAGAAAAAGTCAACCGCAACCGCGTAACTCGTACCCGTGAGAAAAAAATCGCAAAAAATCTGTTTCGAATGCCATGATTTTTCGGAGTCATTTTTCCAAGGGACGGTACTGTAGATTTTCGAGAAAAAAAATTTCGAGCTAAAAGGAAACCATTAGGTGCATTTTATAGAGAATCTGATTTCGAATAAGAAAAAGTCAACCGCAACCGCGTAACTCGTACCCGTGAGAAAAAAATCGCAAAAATCTGTTTCGAATGCCATGATTTTTCGGAGTCATTTTTCCAAGGGAGGGTACTGTGGATTTTCGAGAAAAAAAAATTTCAAGCTAAAAGGAAACCATTAGGTGCATTTTATAGAGAATCTGATTTCGAATAAGAAAAAGTCAACCGCAACCGCGTAACTCGTACCCGTGAGAAAAAAATCGCAAAAATCTGTTTCGAATGCCATGATTTTTCGGAGTCATTTTTCCAAGGGAGGGTACTGTGGATTTTCGAGAAAAAAAAATTTCAAGCTAAAAGGAAACCATTAGGTGCATTTTATAGAGAATCTGATTTCGAATAAGAAAAAGTCAACCGCAACCGCGTAACTCGTACCCGTGAGAAAAAAATCGCAAAAATCTGTTTCGAATGCCATGATTTTTCGGAGTCATTTTTCCAAGGGACGGTACTGTAGATTTTCGAGAAAAAAAATTTCGAGCTAAAAGGAAACCATTAGGTGCATTTTATAGAGAATCTGATTTCGAATAAGAAAAAGTCAACCGCAACCGCGTAACTCGTACCCGTGAGAAAAAAATCGCAAAAAATCTGTTTCGAATGCCATGATTTTTCGGAGTCATTTTTCCAAGGGAGGGTACTGTGGATTTTCGAGAAAAAAAAATTTCAAGCTAAAAGGAAACCATTAGGTGCATTTTATAGAGAATCTGATTTCGAATAAGAAAAAGTCAACCGCAACCGCGTAACTCGTACCCGTGAGAACAAAATCGCAAAAATCTGTTTCGAATGCCATGATTTTTCGGAGTCATTTTTCCAAGGGAGGGTACTGTGGATTTTCGAGAAAAAAAAATTTCAAGCTAAAAGGAAACCATTAGGTGCATTTTATAGAGAATCTGATTTCGAATAAGAAAAAGTCAACCGCAACCGCGTAACTCGTACCCGTGAGAAAAAAATCGCAAAAATCTGTTTCGAATGCCATGATTTTTCGGAGTCATTTTTCCAAGGGAGGGCACTGTGGATTTTCGAGAAAAAAAAATTTCAAGCTAAAAGGAAACCATTAGGTGCATTTGATAGAGAATCTGATTTCGAATAAGAAAAAGTCAACCGCAACCGCGTAACTCGTACCCGTGAGAAAAAAATCGCAAAAATCTGTTTCGAATGCCATGATTTTTCGGAGTCATTTTTCCAAGGGAGGGCACTGTGGAATTTCGAGAAAAAAAAATTTCAAGCTAAAAGGAAACCATTAGGTGCATTTGATAGAGAATCTGATTTCGAATAAGAAAAAGTCAACCGCAACCGCGTAACTCGTACCCGTGAGAAAAAAATCGCAAAAATCTGTTTCGAATGCCATGATTTTTCGGAGTCATTTTTCCAAGGGAGGGTACTGTGGATTTTCGAGAAAAAAAAATTTCAAGCTAAAAGGAAACCATTAGGTGCATTTTATAGAGAATCTGATTTCGAATAAGAAAAAGTCAACCGCAACCGCGTAACTCGTACCCGTGAGAAAAAAATCGCAAAAATCTGTTTCGAATGCCATGATTTTTCGGAGTCATTTTTCCAAGGGACGGTACTGTAGATTTTCGAGAAAAAAAAATTTCGAGCTAAAAGGAAACCATTAGGTGCATTTTATAGAGAATCTGATTTCGAATAAGAAAAAGTCAACCGCAACCGCGTAACTCGTACCCGTGAGAAAAAAATCGCAAAAAATCTGTTTCGAATGCCATGATTTTTCGGAGTCATTTTTCCAAGGGACGGTACTGTAGATTTTCGAGAAAAAAAATTTCGAGCTAAAAGGAAACCATTAGGTGCATTTTATAGAGAATCTGATTTCGAATAAGAAAAAGTCAACCGCAACCGCGTAACTCGTACCCGTGAGAAAAAAATCGCAAAAATCTGTTTCGAATGCCATGATTTTTCGGAGTCATTTTTCCAAGGGAGGGTACTGTGGATTTTCGAGAAAAAAAAATTTCAAGCTAAAAGGAAACCATTAGGTGCATTTTATAGAGAATCTGATTTCGAATAAGAAAAAGTCAACCGCAACCGCGTAACTCGTACCCGTGAGAACAAAATCGCAAAAATCTGTTTCGAATGCCATGATTTTTCGGAGTCATTTTTCCAAGGGAGGGTACTGTGGATTTTCGAGAAAAAAAAATTTCAAGCTAAAAGGAAACCATTAGGTGCATTTTATAGAGAATCTGATTTCGAATAAGAAAAAGTCAACCGCAACCGCGTAACTCGTACCCGTGAGAAAAAAATCGCAAAAATCTGTTTCGAATGCCATGATTTTTCGGAGTCATTTTTCCAAGGGAGGGCACTGTGGATTTTCGAGAAAAAAAAATTTCAAGCTAAAAGGAAACCATTAGGTGCATTTGATAGAGAATCTGATTTCGAATAAGAAAAAGTCAACCGCAACCGCGTAACTCGTACCCGTGAGAAAAAAATCGCAAAAATCTGTTTCGAATGCCATGATTTTTCGGAGTCATTTTTCCAAGGGACGGTACTGTAGATTTTCGAGAAAAAAAAATTTCGAGCTAAAAGGAAACCATTAGGTGCATTTTATAGAGAATCTGATTTCGAATAAGAAAAAGTCAACCGCAACCGCGTAACTCGTGCCCGTGAGAAAAAAATCGCAAAAATCTGTTTCGAATGCCATGATTTTTCGGAGTCATTTTTCCAAGGGACGGTACAGTAGATTTTCGAGAAAAAAAAATTTCGAGCTAAAAGGAAACCATTAGGTGCATTTGATAGAGAATCTGATTTCGAATAAGAAAAAGTCAACCGCAACCGCGTAACTCGTACCCGTGAGAAAAAAAATCGCAAAAATCTGTTTCGAATGCCATGATTTTTCAGAGTCATTTTTCCAAGGGAGGGTACTGTGGATTTTCGAGAAAAAAAAATTTCAAGCTAAAAGGAAACCATTAGGTGCATTTTATAGAGAATCTGATTTCGAATAAGAAAAAGTCAACCGCAACCGCGTAACTCGTACCCGTGAGAAAAAAATCGCAAAAATCTGTTTCGAATGCCATGATTTTTCGGAGTCATTTTTCCAAGGGAGGGTACTGTGGATTTTCGAGAAAAAAAAATTTCAAGCTAAAAGGAAACCATTAGGTGCATTTTATAGAGAATCTGATTTCGAATAAGAAAAAGTCAACCGCAACCGCGTAACTCGTACCCGTGAGAAAAAAATCGCAAAAATCTGTTTCGAATGCCATGATTTTTCGGAGTCATTTTTCCAAGGGACGGTACTGTAGATTTTCGAGAAAAAAAAATTTCGAGCTAAAAGGAAACCATTAGGTGCATTTTATAGAGAATCTGAATTCGAATAAGAAAAAGTCAACCGCAACCGCGTAACTCGTACCCGTGAGAAAAAAATCGCAAAAATCTGTTTCGAATGCCATGATTTTTCGGAGTCATTTTTCCAAGGGACGGTACTGTAGATTTTCGAGAAAAAAAATTTCGAGCTAAAAGGAAACCATTAGGTGCATTTTATAGAGAATCTGATTTCGAATAAGAAAAAGTCAACCGCAACCGCGTAACTCGTACCCGTGAGAAAAAAATCGCAAAAATCTGTTTCGAATGCCATGATTTTTCGGAGTCATTTTTCCAAGGGAGGGTACTGTGGATTTTCGAGAAAAAAAAATTTCAAGCTAAAAGGAAACCATTAGGTGCATTTTATAGAGAATCTGATTTCGAATAAGAAAAAGTCAACCGCAACCGCGTAACTCGTACCCGTGAGAAAAAAATCGCAAAAATCTGTTTCGAATGCCATGATTTTTCGGAGTCATTTTTCCAAGGGAGGGTACTGTGGATTTTCGAGAAAAAAAAATTTCAAGCTAAAAGGAAACCATTAGGTGCATTTTATAGAGAATCAGATTTCGAATAAGAAAAAGTCAACCGCAACCGCGTAACTCGTACCCGTGAGAAAAAAATCGCAAAAATCTGTTTCGAATGCCATGATTTTTCGGAGTCATTTTTCCAAGGGAGGGTACTGTGGATTTTCGAGAAAAAAAAATTTCAAGCTAAAAGGAAACCATTAGGTGCATTTTATAGAGAATCTGATTTCGAATAAGAAAAAGTCAACCGCAACCGCGTAACTCGTACCCGTGAGAAAAAAATCGCAAAAATCTGTTTCGAATGCCATGATTTTTCGGAGTCATTTTTCCAAGGGAGGGCACTGTGGATTTTCGAGAAAAAAAAATTTCAAGCTAAAAGGAAACCATTAGGTGCATTTGATAGAGAATCTGATTTCGAATAAGAAAAAGTCAACCGCAACCGCGTAACTCGTACCCGTGAGAAAAAAATCGCAAAAATCTGTTTCGAATGCCATGATTTTTCGGAGTCATTTTTCCAAGGGAGGGTACTGTGGATTTTCGAGAAAAAAAAATTTCAAGCTAAAAGGAAACCATTAGGTGCATTTTATAGAGAATCTGATTTCGAATAAGAAAAAGTCAACCGCAACCGCGTAACTCGTACCCGTGAGAAAAAAATCGCAAAAATCTGTTTCGAATGCCATGATTTTTCGGAGTCATTTTTCCAAGGGACGGTACTGTAGATTTTCGAGAAAAAAAATTTCGAGCTAAAAGGAAACCATTAGGTGCATTTTATAGAGAATCTGATTTCGAATAAGAAAAAGTCAACCGCAACCGCGTAACTCGTACCCGTGAGAAAAAAATCGCAAAAAATCTGTTTCGAATGCCATGATTTTTCGGAGTCATTTTTCCAAGGGAGGGTACTGTGGATTTTCGAGAAAAAAAAATTTCAAGCTAAAAGGAAACCATTAGGTGCATTTTATAGAGAATCTGATTTCGAATAAGAAAAAGTCAACCGCAACCGCGTAACTCGTACCCGTGAGAACAAAATCGCAAAAATCTGTTTCGAATGCCATGATTTTTCGGAGTCATTTTTCCAAGGGAGGGTACTGTGGATTTTCGAGAAAAAAAAATTTCAAGCTAAAAGGAAACCATTAGGTGCATTTTATAGAGAATCTGATTTCGAATAAGAAAAAGTCAACCGCAACCGCGTAACTCGTACCCGTGAGAAAAAAATCGCAAAAATCTGTTTCGAATGCCATGATTTTTCGGAGTCATTTTTCCAAGGGAGGGCACTGTGGATTTTCGAGAAAAAAAAATTTCAAGCTAAAAGGAAACCATTAGGTGCATTTGATAGAGAATCTGATTTCGAATAAGAAAAAGTCAACCGCAACCGCGTAACTCGTACCCGTGAGAAAAAAATCGCAAAAATCTGTTTCGAATGCCATGATTTTTCGGAGTCATTTTTCCAAGGGACGGTACTGTAGATTTTCGAGAAAAAAAAATTTCGAGCTAAAAGGAAACCATTAGGTGCATTTTATAGAGAATCTGATTTCGAATAAGAAAAAGTCAACCGCAACCGCGTAACTCGTGCCCGTGAGAAAAAAATCGCAAAAATCTGTTTCGAATGCCATGATTTTTCGGAGTCATTTTTCCAAGGGAGGGTACTGTGGATTTTCGAGAAAAAAAAATTTCAAGCTAAAAGGAAACCATTAGGTGCATTTTATAGAGAATCTGATTTCGAATAAGAAAAAGTCAACCGCAACCGCGTAACTCGTACCCGTGAGAAAAAAATCGCAAAAATCTGTTTCGAATGCCATGATTTTTCGGAGTCATTTTTCCAAGGGAGGGTACTGTGGATTTTCGAGAAAAAAAAATTTCAAGCTAAAAGGAAACCATTAGGTGCATTTGATAGAGAATCTGATTTCGAATAAGAAAAAGTCAACCGCAACCGCGTAACTCGTACCCGTGAGAAAAAAATCGCAAAAATCTGTTTCGAATGCCATGATTTTTCGGAGTCATTTTTCCAAGGGAGGGTACTGTGGATTTTCGAGAAAAAAAAATTTCAAGCTAAAAGGAAACCATTAGGTGCATTTTATAGAGAATCTGATTTCGAATAAGAAAAAGTCAACCGCAACCGCGTAACTCGTACCCGTGAGAAAAAAATCGCAAAAATCTGTTTCGAATGCCATGATTTTTCGGAGTCATTTTTCCAAGGGACGGTACTGTAGATTTTCGAGAAAAAAAATTTCGAGCTAAAAGGAAACCATTAGGTGCATTTTATAGAGAATCTGATTTCGAATAAGAAAAAGTCAACCGCAACCGCGTAACTCGTACCCGTGAGAAAAAAATCGCAAAAATCTGTTTCGAATGCCATGATTTTTCGGAGTCATTTTTCCAAGGGAGGGTACTGTGGATTTTCGAGAAAAAAAAATTTCAAGCTAAAAGGAAACCATTAGGTGCATTTTATAGAGAATCAGATTTCGAATAAGAAAAAGTCAACCGCAACCGCGTAACTCGTACCCGTGAGAAAAAAATCGCAAAAATCTGTTTCGAATGCCATGATTTTTCGGAGTCATTTTTCCAAGGGAGGGTACTGTGGATTTTCGAGAAAAAAAAATTTCAAGCTAAAAGGAAACCATTAGGTGCATTTTATAGAGAATCTGATTTCGAATAAGAAAAAGTCAACCGCAACCGCGTAACTCGTACCCGTGAGAAAAAAATCGCAAAAATCTGTTTCGAATGCCATGATTTTTCGGAGTCATTTTTCCAAGGGACGGTACTGTAGATTTTCGAGAAAAAAAATTTCGAGCTAAAAGGAAACCATTAGGTGCATTTTATAGAGAATCTGATTTCGAATAAGAAAAAGTCAACCGCAACCGCGTAACTCGTACCCGTGAGAAAAAAATCGCAAAAATCTGTTTCGAATGCCATGATTTTTCGGAGTCATTTTTCCAAGGGAGGGTACTGTGGATTTTCGAGAAAAAAAAATTTCAAGCTAAAAGGAAACCATTAGGTGCATTTTATAGAGAATCAGATTTCGAATAAGAAAAAGTCAACCGCAACCGCGTAACTCGTACCCGTGAGAAAAAAATCGCAAAAATCTGTTTCGAATGCCATGATTTTTCGGAGTCATTTTTCCAAGGGAGGGTACTGTGGATTTTCGAGAAAAAAAAATTTCAAGCTAAAAGGAAACCATTAGGTGCATTTTATAGAGAATCTGATTTCGAATAAGAAAAAGTCAACCGCAACCGCGTAACTCGTACCCGTGAGAAAAAAATCGCAAAAATCTGTTTCGAATGCCATGATTTTTCGGAGTCATTTTTCCAAGGGAGGGCACTGTGGATTTTCGAGAAAAAAAAATTTCAAGCTAAAAGGAAACCATTAGGTGCATTTGATAGAGAATCTGATTTCGAATAAGAAAAAGTCAACCGCAACCGCGTAACTCGTACCCGTGAGAAAAAAATCGCAAAAATCTGTTTCGAATGCCATGATTTTTCGGAGTCATTTTTCCAAGGGAGGGTACTGTGGATTTTCGAGAAAAAAAAATTTCAAGCTAAAAGGAAACCATTAGGTGCATTTTATAGAGAATCTGATTTCGAATAAGAAAAAGTCAACCGCAACCGCGTAACTCGTACCCGTGAGAAAAAAATCGCAAAAATCTGTTTCGAATGCCATGATTTTTCGGAGTCATTTTTCCAAGGGACGGTACTGTAGATTTTCGAGAAAAAAAATTTCGAGCTAAAAGGAAACCATTAGGTGCATTTTATAGAGAATCTGATTTCGAATAAGAAAAAGTCAACCGCAACCGCGTAACTCGTACCCGTGAGAAAAAAATCGCAAAAATCTGTTTCGAATGCCATGATTTTTCGGAGTCATTTTTCCAAGGGAGGGTACTGTGGATTTTCGAGAAAAAAAAATTTCCAGCTAAAAGGAAACCATTAGGTGCATTTTATAGAGAATCTGATTTCGAATAAGAAAAAGTCAACCGCAACCGCGTAACTCGTACCCGTGAGAACAAAATCGCAAAAATCTGTTTCGAATGCCATGATTTTTCGCAGTCATTTTTCCAAGGGAGGGTACTGTGGATTTTCGAGAAAAAAAAATTTCAAGCTAAAAGGAAACCATTAGGTGCATTTTATAGAGAATCTGATTTCGAATAAGAAAAAGTCAACCGCAACCGCGTAACTCGTACCCGTGAGAAAAAAATCGCAAAAATCTGTTTCGAATGCCATGATTTTTCGGAGTCATTTTTCCAAGGGAGGGTACTGTGGATTTTCGAGAAAAAAAAATTTCAAGCTAAAAGGAAACCATTAGGTGCATTTGATAGAGAATCTGATTTCGAATAAGAAAAAGTCAACCGCAACCGCGTAACTCGTACCCGTGAGAAAAAAATCGCAAAAATCTGTTTCGAATGCCATGATTTTTCGGAGTCATTTTTCCAAGGGACGGTACTGTAGATTTTCGAGAAAAAAAATTTCGAGCTAAAAGGAAACCATTAGGTGCATTTTATAGAGAATCTGATTTCGAATAAGAAAAAGTCAACCGCAGCCGCGTAACTCGTACCCGTGAGAAAAAAATCGCAAAAATCTGTTTCGAATGCCATGATTTTTCGGAGTCATTTTTCCAAGGGAGGGTACTGTGGATTTTCGAGAAAAAAAAATTTCCAGCTAAAAGGAAACCATTAGGTGCATTTTATAGAGAATCTGATTTCGAATAAGAAAAAGTCAACCGCAACCGCGTAACTCGTACCCGTGAGAACAAAATCGCAAAAATCTGTTTCGAATGCCATGATTTTTCGCAGTCATTTTTCCAAGGGAGGGTACTGTGGATTTTCGAGAAAAAAAAATTTCAAGCTAAAAGGAAACCATTAGGTGCATTTTATAGAGAATCTGATTTCGAATAAGAAAAAGTCAACCGCAACCGCGTAACTCGTACCCGTGAGAAAAAAATCGCAAAAATCTGTTTCGAATGCCATGATTTTTCGGAGTCATTTTTCCAAGGGACGGTACTGTAGATTTTCGAGAAAAAAAATTTCGAGCTAAAAGGAAACCATTAGGTGCATTTTATAGAGAATCTGATTTCGAATAAGAAAAAGTCAACCGCAACCGCGTAACTCGTACCCGTGAGAAAAAAATCGCAAAAATCTGTTTCGAATGCCATGATTTTTCGGAGTCATTTTTCCAAGGGAGGGTACTGTGGATTTTCGAGAAAAAAAAATTTCAAGCTAAAAGGAAACCATTAGGTGCATTTTATAGAGAATCAGATTTCGAATAAGAAAAAGTCAACCGCAACCGCGTAACTCGTACCCGTGAGAAAAAAATCGCAAAAATCTGTTTCGAATGCCATGATTTTTCGGAGTCATTTTTCCAAGGGAGGGTACTGTGGATTTTCGAGAAAAAAAAATTTCAAGCTAAAAGGAAACCATTAGGTGCATTTTATAGAGAATCTGATTTCGAATAAGAAAAAGTCAACCGCAACCGCGTAACTCGTACCCGTGAGAAAAAAATCGCAAAAATCTGTTTCGAATGCCATGATTTTTCGGAGTCATTTTTCCAAGGGAGGGCACTGTGGATTTTCGAGAAAAAAAAATTTCAAGCTAAAAGGAAACCATTAGGTGCATTTGATAGAGAATCTGCTTTCGAATAAGAAAAAGTCAACCGCAACCGCGTAACTCGTACCCGTGAGAAAAAAATCGCAAAAATCTGTTTTGAATGCCATGATTTTTCGGAGTCATTTTTCCAAGGGAGGGTACTGTGGATTTTCGAGAAAAAAAAATTTCAAGCTAAAAGGAAACCATTAGGTGCATTTTATAGAGAATCTGATTTCGAATAAGAAAAAGTCAACCGCAACCGCGTAACTCGTACCCGTGAGAAAAAAATCGCAAAAATCTGTTTCGAATGCCATGATTTTTCGGAGTCATTTTTCCAAGGGACGGTACTGTAGATTTTCGAGAAAAAAAATTTCGAGCTAAAAGGAAACCATTAGGTGCATTTTATAGAGAATCTGATTTCGAATAAGAAAAAGTCAACCGCAACCGCGTAACTCGTACCCGTGAGAAAAAAATCGCAAAAATCTGTTTCGAATGCCATGATTTTTCGGAGTCATTTTTCCAAGGGAGGGTACTGTGGATTTTCGAGAAAAAAAAATTTCCAGCTAAAAGGAAACCATTAGGTGCATTTTATAGAGAATCTGATTTCGAATAAGAAAAATTCAACCGCAACCGCGTAACTCGTACCCGTGAGAACAAAATCGCAAAAATCTGTTTCGAATGCCATGATTTTTCGCAGTCATTTTTCCAAGGGAGGGTACTGTGGATTTTCGAGAAAAAAAAATTTCAAGCTAAAAGGAAACCATTAGGTGCATTTTATAGAGAATCTGATTTCGAATAAGAAAAAGTCAACCGCAACCGCGTAACTCGTACCCGTGAGAAAAAAATCGCAAAAATCTGTTTCGAATGCCATGATTTTTCGGAGTCATTTTTCCAAGGGAGGGTACTGTGGATTTTCGAGAAAAAAAAATTTCAAGCTAAAAGGAAACCATTAGGTGCATTTTATAGAGAATCTGATTTCGAATAAGAAAAAGTCAACCGCAACCGCGTAACTCGTACCCGTGAGAAAAAAATCGCAAAAATCTGTTTCGAATGCCATGATTTTTCGGAGTCATTTTTCCAAGGGAGGGTACTGTGGATTTTCGAGAAAAAAAAATTTCAAGCTAAAAGGAAACCATTAGGTGCATTTTATAGAGAATCAGATTTCGAATAAGAAAAAGTCAACCGCAACCGCGTAACTCGTACCCGTGAGAAAAAAATCGCAAAAATCTGTTTCGAATGCCATGATTTTTCGGAGTCATTTTTCCAAGGGACGGTACTGTAGATTTTCGAGAAAAAAAATTTCGAGCTAAAAGGAAACCATTAGGTGCATTTTATAGAGAATCTGATTTCGAATAAGAAAAAGTCAACCGCAACCGCGTAACTCGTACCCGTGAGAAAAAAATCGCAAAAATCTGTTTCGAATGCCATGATTTTTCGGAGTCATTTTTCCAAGGGAGGGTACTGTGGATTTTCGAGAAAAAAAAATTTCAAGCTAAAAGGAAACCATTAGGTGCATTTTATAGAGAATCTGATTTCGAATAAGAAAAAGTCAACCGCAACCGCGTAACTCGTACCCGTGAGAACAAAATCGCAAAAATCTGTTTCGAATGCCATGATTTTTCGGAGTCATTTTTCCAAGGGAGGGTACTGTGGATTTTCGAGAAAAAAAAATTTCAAGCTAAAAGGAAACCATTAGGTGCATTTTATAGAGAATCTGATTTCGAATAAGAAAAAGTCAACCGCAACCGCGTAACTCGTACCCGTGAGAAAAAAATCGCAAAAATCTGTTTCGAATGCCATGATTTTTCGGAGTCATTTTTCCAAGGGAGGGTACTGTGGATTTTCGAGAAAAAAAAATTTCAAGCTAAAAGGAAACCATTAGGTGCATTTTATAGAGAATCTGATTTCGAATAAGAAAAAGTCAACCGCAACCGCGTAACTCGTACCCGTGAGAAAAAAATCGCAAAAATCTGTTTCGAATGCCATGATTTTTCGGAGTCATTTTTCCAAGGGAGGGTACTGTGGATTTTCGAGAAAAAAAATTTCAAGCTAAAAGGAAACCATTAGGTGCATTTTATAGAGAATCTGATTTCGAATAAGAAAAAGTCAACCGCAACCGCGTAACTCGTACCCGTGAGAAAAAAATCGCAAAAATCTGTTTCGAATGCCATGATTTTTCGGAGTCATTTTTCCAAGGGAGGGCACTGTGGATTTTCGAGAAAAAAAAATTTCAAGCTAAAAGGAAACCATTAGGTGCATTTGATAGAGAATCTGATTTCGAATAAGAAAAAGTCAACCGCAACCGCGTAACTCGTACCCGTGAGAAAAAAATCGCAAAAATCTGTTTCGAATGCCATGATTTTTCGGAGTCATTTTTCCAAGGGAGGGTACTGTGGATTTTCGAGAAAAAAAAATTTCAAGCTAAAAGGAAACCATTAGGTGCATTTTATAGAGAATCTGATTTCGAATAAGAAAAAGTCAACCGCAACCGCGTAACTCGTACCCGTGAGAAAAAAATCGCAAAAATCTGTTTCGAATGCCATGATTTTTCGGAGTCATTTTTCCAAGGGACGGTACTGTAGATTTTCGAGAAAAAAAAATTTCGAGCTAAAAGGAAACCATTAGGTGCATTTTATAGAGAATCTGATTTCGAATAAGAAAAAGTCAACCGCAACCGCGTAACTCGTACCCGTGAGAAAAAAATCGCAAAAATCTGTTTCGAATGCCATGATTTTTCGGAGTCATTTTTCCAAGGGACGGTACTGTAGATTTTCGAGAAAAAAAATTTCGAGCTAAAAGGAAACCATTAGGTGCATTTTATAGAGAATCTGATTTCGAATAAGAAAAAGTCAACCGCAACCGCGTAACTCCTACCCGTGAGAAAAAAATCGCAAAAATCTGTTTCGAATGCCATGATTTTTCGGAGTCATTTTTCCAAGGGAGGGTACTGTGGATTTTCGAGAAAAAAAAATTTCAAGCTAAAAGGAAACCATTAGGTGCATTTTATAGAGAATCTGATTTCGAATAAGAAAAAGTCAACCGCAACCGCGTAACTCGTACCCGTGAGAAAAAAATCGCAAAAAATCTGTTTCGAATGCCATGATTTTTCGGAGTCATTTTTTCAAGGGAGGGTACTGTGGATTTTCGAGAAAAAAAAATTTCAAGCTAAAAGGAAACCATTAGGTGCATTTTATAGAGAATCTGATTTCGAATAAGAAAAAGTCAACCGCAACCGCGTAACTCGTACCCGTGAGAAAAAAATCGCAAAAAATCTGTTTCGAATGCCATGATTTTTCGGAGTCATTTTTCCAAGGGAGGGTACTGTGGATTTTCGAGAAAAAAAAATTTCAAGCTAAAAGGAAACCATTAGGTGCATTTTATAGAGAATCTGATTTCGAATAAGAAAAAGTCAACCGCAACCGCGTAACTCGTACCCGTGAGAAAAAAATCGCAAAAATCTGTTTCGAATGCCATGATTTTTCGGAGTCATTTTTCCAAGGGAGGGTACTGTGGATTTTCGAGAAAAAAAAATTTCAAGCTAAAAGGAAACCATTAGGTGCATTTTATAGAGAATCTGATTTCGAATAAGAAAAAGTCAACCGCAACCGCGTAACTCGTACCCGTGAGAAAAAAATCGCAAAAATCTGTTTCGAATGCCATGATTTTTCGGAGTCATTTTTCCAAGGGACGGTACTGTAGATTTTCGAGAAAAAAAAATTTCGAGCTAAAAGGAAACCATTAGGTGCATTTTATAGAGAATCTGATTTCGAATAAGAAAAAGTCAACCGCAACCGCGTAACTCGTACCCGTGAGAAAAAAATCGCAAAAATCTGTTTCGAATGCCATGATTTTTCGGAGTCATTTTTCCAAGGGACGGTACTGTAGATTTTCGAGAAAAAAAATTTCGAGCTAAAAGGAAACCATTAGGTGCATTTATAGAGAATCTGATTTCGAATAAGAAAAAGTCAACCGCAACCGCGTAACTCGTACCCGTGAGAAAAAAATCGCAAAAATCTGTTTCGAATGCCATGATTTTTCGGAGTCATTTTTCCAAGGGAGGGTACTGTGGATTTTCGAGAAAAAAAAATTTCAAGCTAAAAGGAAACCATTAGGTGCATTTTATAGAGAATCAGATTTCGAATAAGAAAAAGTCAACCGCAACCGCGTAACTCGTACCCGTGAGAAAAAAATCGCAAAAATCTGTTTCGAATGCCATGATTTTTCGGAGTCATTTTTCCAAGGGAGGGTACTGTGGATTTTCGAGAAAAAAAAATTTCAAGCTAAAAGGAAACCATTAGGTGCATTTTATAGAGAATCTGATTTCGAATAAGAAAAAGTCAACCGCAACCGCGTAACTCGTACCCGTGAGAAAAAAATCGCAAAAATCTGTTTCGAATGCCATGATTTTTCGGAGTCATTTTTCCAAGGGAGGGCACTGTGGATTTTCGAGAAAAAAAAATTTCAAGCTAAAAGGAAACCATTAGGTGCATTTTATAGAGAATCAGATTTCGAATAAGAAAAAGTCAACCGCAACCGCGTAACTCGTACCCGTGAGAAAAAAATCGCAAAAATCTGTTTCGAATGCCATGATTTTTCGGAGTCATTTTTCCAAGGGAGGGTACTGTGGATTTTCGAGAAAAAAAAATTTCAAGCTAAAAGGAAACCATTAGGTGCATTTTATAGAGAATCTGATTTCGAATAAGAAAAAGTCAACCGCAACCGCGTAACTCGTACCCGTGAGAAAAAAATCGCAAAAATCTGTTTCGAATGCCATGATTTTTCGGAGTCATTTTTCCAAGGGAGGGTACTGTGGATTTTCGAGAAAAAAAAATTTCAAGCTAAAAGGAAACCATTAGGTGCATTTTATAGAGAATCTGATTTCGAATAAGAAAAAGTCAACCGCAACCGCGTAACTCGTACCCGTGAGAAAAAAATCGCAAAAATCTGTTTCGAATGCCATGATTTTTCGGAGTCATTTTTCCAAGGGACGGTACTGTAGATTTTCGAGAAAAAAAAATTTCGAGCTAAAAGGAAACCATTAGGTGCATTTTATAGAGAATCTGATTTCGAATAAGAAAAAGTCAACCGCAACCGCGTAACTCGTACCCGTGAGAAAAAAATCGCAAAAATCTGTTTCGAATGCCATGATTTTTCGGAGTCATTTTTCCAAGGGACGGTACTGTAGATTTTCGAGAAAAAAAATTTCGAGCTAAAAGGAAACCATTAGGTGCATTTATAGAGAATCTGATTTCGAATAAGAAAAAGTCAACCGCAACCGCGTAACTCGTACCCGTGAGAAAAAAATCGCAAAAATCTGTTTCGAATGCCATGATTTTTCGGAGTCATTTTTCCAAGGGAGGGTACTGTGGATTTTCGAGAAAAAAAAATTTCAAGCTAAAAGGAAACCATTAGGTGCATTTTATAGAGAATCAGATTTCGAATAAGAAAAAGTCAACCGCAACCGCGTAACTCGTACCCGTGAGAAAAAAATCGCAAAAATCTGTTTCGAATGCCATGATTTTTCGGAGTCATTTTTCCAAGGGAGGGTACTGTGGATTTTCGAGAAAAAAAAATTTCAAGCTAAAAGGAAACCATTAGGTGCATTTTATAGAGAATCTGATTTCGAATAAGAAAAAGTCAACCGCAACCGCGTAACTCGTACCCGTGAGAAAAAAATCGCAAAAATCTGTTTCGAATGCCATGATTTTTCGGAGTCATTTTTCCAAGGGAGGGTACTGTGGATTTTCGAGAAAAAAAAATTTCAAGCTAAAAGGAAACCATTAGGTGCATTTTATAGAGAATCTGATTTCGAATAAGAAAAAGTCAACCGCAACCGCGTAACTCGTACCCGTGAGAAAAAAATCGCAAAAATCTGTTTCGAATGCCATGATTTTTCGGAGTCATTTTTCCAAGGGACGGTACTGTAGATTTTCGAGAAAAAAAATTTCGAGCTAAAAGGAAACCATTAGGTGCATTTTATAGAGAATCTGATTTCGAATAAGAAAAAGTCAACCGCAACCGCGTAACTCGTACCCGTGAGAAAAAAATCGCAAAAATCTGTTTCGAATGCCATGATTTTTCGGAGTCATTTTTCCAAGGGAGGGTACTGTGGATTTTCGAGAGAAAAAAATTTCAAGCTAAAAGGAAACCATTAGGTGCATTTTATAGAGAATCTGATTTCGAATAAGAAAAAGTCAACCGCAACCGCGTAACTCGTACCCGTGAGAACAAAATCGCAAAAATCTGTTTCGAATGCCATGATTTTTCGGAGTCATTTTTCCAAGGGAGGGCACTGTGGATTTTCGAGAAAAAAAAATTTCAAGCTAAAAGGAAACCATTAGGTGCATTTTATAGAGAATCTGATTTCGAATAAGAAAAAGTCAACCGCAACCGCGTAACTCGTACCCGTGAGAAAAAAATCGCAAAAAATCTGTTTCGAATGCCATGATTTTTCGGAGTCATTTTTCCAAGGGAGGGTACTGTGGATTTTCGAGAAAAAAAAATTTCAAGCTAAAAGGAAACCATTAGGTGCATTTTATAGAGAATCTGATTTCGAATAAGAAAAAGTCAACCGCAACCGCGTAACTCGTACCCGTGAGAAAAAAATCGCAAAAATCTGTTTCGAATGCCATGATTTTTCGGAGTCATTTTTCCAAGGGAGGGTACTGTGGATTTTCGAGAAAAAAAATTTCAAGCTAAAAGGAAACCATTAGGTGCATTTTATAGAGAATCTGATTTCGAATAAGAAAAAGTCAACCGCAACCGCGTAACTCGTACCCGTGAGAAAAAAATCGCAAAAATCTGTTTCGAATGCCATGATTTTTCGGAGTCATTTTTCCAAGGGACGGTACTGTAGATCTTCGAGAAAAAAAATTTCGAGCTAAAAGGAAACCATTAGGTGCATTTTATAGAGAATCTGATTTCGAATAAGAAAAAGTCAACCGCAACCGCGTAACTCGTACCCGTGAGAAAAAAATCGCAAAAATCTGTTTCGAATGCCATGATTTTTCGGAGTCATTTTTCCAAGGGAGGGTACTGTGGATTTTCGAGAAAAAAAAATTTCAAGCTAAAAGGAAACCATTAGGTGCATTTTATAGAGAATCTGATTTCGAATAAGAAAAAGTCAACCGCAACCGCGTAACTCGTACCCGTGAGAACAAAATCGCAAAAATCTGTTTCGAATGCCATGATTTTTCGGAGTCATTTTTCCAAGGGAGGGTACTGTGGATTTTCGAGAAAAAAAAATTTCAAGCTAAAAGGAAACCATTAGGTGCATTTTATAGAGAATCTGATTTCGAATAAGAAAAAGTCAACCGCAACCGCGTAACTCGTACCCGTGAGAAAAAAATCGCAAAAATCTGTTTCGAATGCCATGATTTTTCGGAGTCATTTTTCCAAGGGCACTGTGGATTTTCGAGAAAAAAAAATTTCAAGCTAAAAGGAAACCATTAGGTGCATTTGATAGAGAATCTGATTTCGAATAAGAAAAAGTCAACCGCAACCGCGTAACTCGTACCCGTGAGAAAAAAATCGCAAAAATCTGTTTCGAATGCCATGATTTTTCGGAGTCATTTTTCCAAGGGACGGTACTGTAGATTTTCGAGAAAAAAAAATTTCGAGCTAAAAGGAAACCATTAGGTGCATTTTATAGAGAATCTGATTTCGAATAAGAAAAAGTCAACCGCAACCGCGTAACTCGTGCCCGTGAGAAAAAAATCGCAAAAATCTGTTTCGAATGCCATGATTTTTCGGAGTCATTTTTCCAAGGGACGGTACAGTAGATTTTCGAGAAAAAAAAATTTCGAGCTAAAAGGAAACCATTAGGTGCATTTGATAGAGAATCTGATTTCGAATAAGAAAAAGTCAACCGCAACCGCGTAACTCGTACCCGTGAGAAAAAAATCGCAAAAATCTGTTTCGAATGCCATGATTTTTCGGAGTCATTTTTCCAAGGGAGGGTACTGTGGATTTTCGAGAAAAAAAAATTTCAAGCTAAAAGGAAACCATTAGGTGCATTTTATAGAGAATCTGATTTCGAATAAGAAAAAGTCAACCGCAACCGCGTAACTCGTACCCGTGAGAAAAAAATCGCAAAAATCTGTTTCGAATGCCATGATTTTTCGGAGTCATTTTTCCAAGGGAGGGTACTGTGGATTTTCGAGAAAAAAAAAATTCAAGCTAAAAGGAAACCATTAGGTGCATTTTATAGAGAATCAGATTTCGAATAAGAAAAAGTCAACCGCAACCGCGTAACTCGTACCCGTGAGAAAAAAATCGCAAAAATCTGTTTCGAATGCCATGATTTTTCGGAGTCATTTTTCCAAGGGAGGGTACTGTGGATTTTCGAGAAAAAAAAATTTCAAGCTAAAAGGAAACCATTAGGTGCATTTTATAGAGAATCTGATTTCGAATAAGAAAAAGTCAACCGCAACCGCGTAACTCGTACCCGTGAGAAAAAAATCGCAAAAATCTGTTTCGAATGCCATGATTTTTCGGAGTCATTTTTCCAAGGGAGGGCACTGTGGATTTTCGAGAAAAAAAAATTTCAAGCTAAAAGGAAACCATTAGGTGCATTTGATAGAGAATCTGATTTCGAATAAGAAAAAGTCAACCGCAACCGCGTAACTCGTACCCGTGAGAAAAAAATCGCAAAAATCTGTTTCGAATGCCATGATTTTTCGGAGTCATTTTTCCAAGGGAGGGTACTGTGGATTTTCGAGAAAAAAAAATTTCAAGCTAAAAGGAAACCATTAGGTGCATTTTATAGAGAATCTGATTTCGAATAAGAAAAAGTCAACCGCAACCGCGTAACTCGTACCCGTGAGAAAAAAATCGCAAAAATCTGTTTCGAATGCCATGATTTTTCGGAGTCATTTTTCCAAGGGACGGTACTGTAGATTTTCGAGAAAAAAAAATTTCGAGCTAAAAGGAAACCATTAGGTGCATTTTATAGAGAATCTGATTTCGAATAAGAAAAAGTCAACCGCAACCGCGTAACTCGTACCCGTGAGAAAAAAATCGCAAAAATCTGTTTCGAATGCCATGATTTTTCGGAGTCATTTTTCCAAGGGACGGTACTGTAGATTTTCGAGAAAAAAAATTTCGAGCTAAAAGGAAACCATTAGGTGCATTTTATAGAGAATCTGATTTCGAATAAGAAAAAGTCAACCGCAACCGCGTAACTCGTACCCGTGAGAAAAAAATCGCAAAAATCTGTTTCGAATGCCATGATTTTTCGGAGTCATTTTTCCAAGGGAGGGTACTGTGGATTTTCGAGAAAAAAAAATTTCAAGCTAAAAGGAAACCATTAGGTGCATTTTATAGAGAATCTGATTTCGAATAAGAAAAAGTCAACCGCAACCGCGTAACTCGTACCCGTGAGAAAAAAATCGCAAAAAATCTGTTTCGAATGCCATGATTTTTCGGAGTCATTTTTCCAAGGGAGGGTACTGTGGATTTTCGAGAAAAAAAAATTTCAAGCTAAAAGGAAACCATTAGGTGCATTTTATAGAGAATCAGATTTCGAATAAGAAAAAGTCAACCGCAACCGCGTAACTCGTACCCGTGAGAAAAAAATCGCAAAAATCTGTTTCGAATGCCATGATTTTTCGGAGTCATTTTTCCAAGGGAGGGTACTGTGGATTTTCGAGAAAAAAAAATTTCAAGCTAAAAGGAAACCATTAGGTGCATTTTATAGAGAATCTGATTTCGAATAAGAAAAAGTCAACCGCAACCGCGTAACTCGTACCCGTGAGAAAAAAATCGCAAAAATCTGTTTCGAATGCCATGATTTTTCGGAGTCATTTTTCCAAGGGAGGGCACTGTGGATTTTCGAGAAAAAAAAATTTCAAGCTAAAAGGAAACCATTAGGTGCATTTGATAGAGAATCTGATTTCGAATAAGAAAAAGTCAACCGCAACCGCGTAACTCGTACCCGTGAGAAAAAAATCGCAAAAATCTGTTTCGAATGCCATGATTTTTCGGAGTCATTTTTCCAAGGGAGGGTACTGTGGATTTTCGAGAAAAAAAAATTTCAAGCTAAAAGGAAACCATTAGGTGCATTTTATAGAGAATCTGATTTCGAATAAGAAAAAGTCAACCGCAACCGCGTAACTCGTACCCGTGAGAAAAAAATCGCAAAAAATCTGTTTCGAATGCCATGATTTTTCGGAGTCATTTTTCCAAGGGACGGTACTGTAGATTTTCGAGAAAAAAAAATTTCGAGCTAAAAGGAAACCATTAGGTGCATTTTATAGAGAATCTGATTTCGAATAAGAAAAAGTCAACCGCAACCGCGTAACTCGTACCCGTGAGAAAAAAATCGCAAAAATCTGTTTCGAATGCCATGATTTTTCGGAGTCATTTTTCCAAGGGACGGTACTGTAGATTTTCGAGAAAAAAAATTTCGAGCTAAAAGGAAACCATTAGGTGCATTTTATAGAGAATCTGATTTCGAATAAGAAAAAGTCAACCGCAACCGCGTAACTCGTACCCGTGAGAAAAAAATCGCAAAAATCTGTTTCGAATGCCATGATTTTTCGGAGTCATTTTTCCAAGGGAGGGTACTGTGGATTTTCGAGAAAAAAAAATTTCAAGCTAAAAGGAAACCATTAGGTGCATTTTATAGAGAATCTGATTTCGAATAAGAAAAAGTCAACCGCAACCGCGTAACTCGTACCCGTGAGAAAAAAATCGCAAAAATCTGTTTCGAATGCCATGATTTTTCGGAGTCATTTTTCCAAGGGAGGGTACTGTGGATTTTCGAGAAAAAAAAATTTCAAGCTAAAAGGAAACCATTAGGTGCATTTTATAGAGAATCTGATTTCGAATAAGAAAAAGTCAACCGCAACCGCGTAACTCGTACCCGTGAGAAAAAAATCGCAAAAATCTGTTTCGAATGCCATGATTTTTCGGAGTCATTTTTCCAAGGGAGGGCACTGTGGATTTTCGAGAAAAAAAAATTTCAAGCTAAAAGGAAACCATTAGGTGCATTTGATAGAGAATCTGATTTCGAATAAGAAAAAGTCAACCGCAACCGCGTAACTCGTACCCGTGAGAAAAAAATCGCAAAAATCTGTTTCGAATGCCATGATTTTTCGGAGTCATTTTTCCAAGGGACGGTACTGTAGATTTTCGAGAAAAAAAAATTTCAAGCTAAAAGGAAACCATTAGGTGCATTTTATAGAGAATCAGATTTCGAATAAGAAAAAGTCAACCGCAACCGCGTAACTCGTACCCGTGAGAAAAAAATCGCAAAAATCTGTTTCGAATGCCATGATTTTTCGGAGTCATTTTTCCAAGGGAGGGTACTGTGGATTTTCGAGAAAAAAAAATTTCAAGCTAAAAGGAAACCATTAGGTGCATTTGATAGAGAATCTGATTTCGAATAAGAAAAAGTCAACCGCAACCGCGTAACTCGTACCCGTGAGAAAAAAATCGCAAAAATCTGTTTCGAATGCCATGATTTTTCGGAGTCATTTTTCCAAGGGAGGGCACTGTGGATTTTCGAGAAAAAAAAATTTCAAGCTAAAAGGAAACCATTAGGTGCATTTGATAGAGAATCTGATTTCGAATAAGAAAAAGTCAACCGCAACCGCGTAACTCGTACCCGTGAGAAAAAAATCGCAAAAATCTGTTTCGAATGCCATGATTTTTCGGAGTCATTTTTCCAAGGGAGGGTACTGTGGATTTTCGAGAAAAAAAAATTTCAAGCTAAAAGGAAACCATTAGGTGCATTTTATAGAGAATCTGATTTCGAATAAGAAAAAGTCAACCGCAACCGCGTAACTCGTACCCGTGAGAAAAAAATCGCAAAAATCTGTTTCGAATGCCATGATTTTTCGGAGTCATTTTTCCAAGGGACGGTACTGTAGATTTTCGAGAAAAAAAAATTTCGAGCTAAAAGGAAACCATTAGGTGCATTTTATAGAGAATCTGATTTCGAATAAGAAAAAGTCAACCGCAACCGCGTAACTCGTACCCGTGAGAAAAAAATCGCAAAAATCTGTTTCGAATGCCATGATTTTTCGGAGTCATTTTTCCAAGGGACGGTACTGTAGATTTTCGAGAAAAAAAATTTCGAGCTAAAAGGAAACCATTAGGTGCATTTTATAGAGAATCTGATTTCGAATAAGAAAAAGTCAACCGCAACCGCGTAACTCGTACCCGTGAGAAAAAAATCGCAAAAATCTGTTTCGAATGCCATGATTTTTCGGAGTCATTTTTCCAAGGGAGGGCACTGTGGATTTTCGAGAAAAAAAAATTTCAAGCTAAAAGGAAACCATTAGGTGCATTTGATAGAGAATCTGATTTCGAATAAGAAAAAGTCAACCGCAACCGCGTAACTCGTACCCGTGAGAAAAAAATCGCAAAAATCTGTTTCGAATGCCATGATTTTTCGGAGTCATTTTTCCAAGGGACGGTACTGTAGATTTTCGAGAAAAAAAAATTTCAAGCTAAAAGGAAACCATTAGGTGCATTTTATAGAGAATCAGATTTCGAATAAGAAAAAGTCAACCGCAACCGCGTAACTCGTACCCGTGAGAAAAAAATCGCAAAAATCTGTTTCGAATGCCATGATTTTTCGGAGTCATTTTTCCAAGGGAGGGTACTGTGGATTTTCGAGAAAAAAAAATTTCAAGCTAAAAGGAAACCATTAGGTGCATTTTATAGAGAATCTGATTTCGAATAAGAAAAAGTCAACCGCAACCGCGTAACTCGTACCCGTGAGAAAAAAATCGCAAAAATCTGTTTCGAATGCCATGATTTTTCGGAGTCATTTTTCCAAGGGAGGGCACTGTGGATTTTCGAGAAAAAAAAATTTCAAGCTAAAAGGAAACCATTAGGTGCATTTGATAGAGAATCTGATTTCGAATAAGAAAAAGTCAACCGCAACCGCGTAACTCGTACCCGTGAGAAAAAAATCGCAAAAATCTGTTTCGAATGCCATGATTTTTCGGAGTCATTTTTCCAAGGGAGGGTACTGTGGATTTTCGAGAAAAAAAAATTTCAAGCTAAAAGGAAACCATTAGGTGCATTTTATAGAGAATCTGATTTCGAATAAGAAAAAGTCAACCGCAACCGCGTAACTCGTACCCGTGAGAAAAAAATCGCAAAAAATCTGTTTCGAATGCCATGATTTTTCGGAGTCATTTTTCCAAGGGACGGTACTGTAGATTTTCGAGAAAAAAAAATTTCGAGCTAAAAGGAAACCATTAGGTGCATTTTATAGAGAATCTGATTTCGAATAAGAAAAAGTCAACCGCAACCGCGTAACTCGTACCCGTGAGAAAAAAATCGCAAAAATCTGTTTCGAATGCCATGATTTTTCGGAGTCATTTTTCCAAGGGACGGTACTGTAGATTTTCGAGAAAAAAAATTTCGAGCTAAAAGGAAACCATTAGGTGCATTTTATAGAGAATCTGATTTCGAATAAGAAAAAGTCAACCGCAACCGCGTAACTCGTACCCGTGAGAAAAAAATCGCAAAAATCTGTTTCGAATGCCATGATTTTTCGGAGTCATTTTTCCAAGGGAGGGTACTGTGGATTTTCGAGAAAAAAAAATTTCAAGCTAAAAGGAAACCATTAGGTGCATTTTATAGAGAATCTGATTTCGAATAAGAAAAAGTCAACCGCAACCGCGTAACTCGTACCCGTGAGAAAAAAATCGCAAAAATCTGTTTCGAATGCCATGATTTTTCGGAGTCATTTTTCCAAGGGAGGGTACTGTGGATTTTCGAGAAAAAAAAATTTCAAGCTAAAAGGAAACCGTTAGGTGCATTTTATAGAGAATCTGATTTCGAATAAGAAAAAGTCAACCGCAACCGCGTAACTCGTACCCGTGAGAAAAAAATCGCAAAAATCTGTTTCGAATGCCATGATTTTTCGGAGTCATTTTTCCAAGGGAGGGCACTGTGGATTTTCGAGAAAAAAAAATTTCAAGCTAAAAGGAAACCATTAGGTGCATTTGATAGAGAATCTGATTTCGAATAAGAAAAAGTCAACCGCAACCGCGTAACTCGTACCCGTGAGAAAAAAATCACAAAAATCTGTTTCGAATGCCATGATTTTTCGGAGTCATTTTTCCAAGGGACGGTACTGTAGATTTTCGAGAAAAAAAAATTTCAAGCTAAAAGGAAACCATTAGGTGCATTTTATAGAGAATCAGATTTCGAATAAGAAAAAGTCAACCGCAACCGCGTAACTCGTACCCGTGAGAAAAAAATCGCAAAAATCTGTTTCGAATGCCATGATTTTTCGGAGTCATTTTTCCAAGGGAGGGTACTGTGGATTTTCGAGAAAAAAAAATTTCAAGCTAAAAGGAAACCATTAGGTGCATTTTATAGAGAATCTGATTTCGAATAAGAAAAAGTCAACCGCAACCGCGTAACTCGTACCCGTGAGAAAAAAATCGCAAAAATCTGTTTCGAATGATATGATTTTTCGGAGTCATTTTTCCAAGGGAGGGTACTGTGGATTTTCGAGAAAAAAAAATTTCAAGCTAAAAGGAAACCATTAGGTGCATTTTATAGAGAATCTGATTTCGAATAAGAAAAAGTCAACCGCAACCGCGTAACTCGTACCCGTGAGAAAAAAATCGCAAAAATCTGTTTCGAATGCCATGATTTTTCGGAGTCATTTTTCCAAGGGAGGGCACTGTGGATTTTCGAGAAAAAAAAATTTCAAGCTAAAAGGAAACCATTAGGTGCATTTGATAGAGAATCTGATTTCGAATAAGAAAAAGTCAACCGCAACCGCGTAACTCGTACCCGTGAGAAAAAAATCGCAAAAATCTGTTTCGAATGCCATGATTTTTCGGAGTCATTTTTCCAAGGGACGGTACTGTAGATTTTCGAGAAAAAAAAATTTCAAGCTAAAAGGAAACCATTAGGTGCATTTTATAGAGAATCAGATTTCGAATAAGAAAAAGTCAACCGCAACCGCGTAACTCGTACCCGTGAGAAAAAAATCGCAAAAATCTGTTTCGAATGCCATGATTTTTCGGAGTCATTTTTCCAAGGGAGGGTACTGTGGATTTTCGAGAAAAAAAAATTTCAAGCTAAAAGGAAACCATTAGGTGCATTTTATAGAGAATCTGATTTCGAATAAGAAAAAGTCAACCGCAACCGCGTAACTCGTACCCGTGAGAAAAAAATCGCAAAAATCTGTTTCGAATGCCATGATTTTTCGGAGTCATTTTTCCAAGGGAGGGCACTGTGGATTTTCGAGAAAAAAAAATTTCAAGCTAAAAGGAAACCATTAGGTGCATTTGATAGAGAATCTGATTTCGAATAAGAAAAAGTCAACCGCAACCGCGTAACTCGTACCCGTGAGAAAAAAATCGCAAAAATCTGTTTCGAATGCCATGATTTTTCGGAGTCATTTTTCCAAGGGAGGGTACTGTGGATTTTCGAGAAAAAAAAATTTCAAGCTAAAAGGAAACCATTAGGTGCATTTTATAGAGAATCTGATTTCGAATAAGAAAAAGTCAACCGCAACCGCGTAACTCGTACCCGTGAGAAAAAAATCGCAAAAATCTGTTTCGAATGCCATGATTTTTCGGAGTCATTTTTCCAAGGGACGGTACTGTAGATTTTCGAGAAAAAAAAATTTCGAGCTAAAAGGAAACCATTAGGTGCATTTTATAGAGAATCTGATTTCGAATAAGAAAAAGTCAACCGCAACCGCGTAACTCGTACCCGTGAGAAAAAAATCGCAAAAATCTGTTTCGAATGCCATGATTTTTCGGAGTCATTTTTCCAAGGGACGGTACTGTAGATTTTCGAGAAAAAAAATTTCGAGCTAAAAGGAAACCATTAGGTGCATTTTATAGAGAATCAGATTTCGAATAAGAAAAAGTCAACCGCAACCGCGTAACTCGTACCCGTGAGAAAAAAATCGCAAAAATCTGTTTCGAATGCCATGATTTTTCGGAGTCATTTTTCCAAGGGAGGGCACTGTGGATTTTCGAGAAAAAAAAATTTCAAGCTAAAAGGAAACCATTAGGTGCATTTGATAGAGAATCTGATTTCGAATAAGAAAAAGTCAACCGCAACCGCGTAACTCGTACCCGTGAGAAAAAAATCGCAAAAATCTGTTTCGAATGCCATGATTTTTCGGAGTCATTTTTCCAAGGGACGGTACTGTAGATTTTCGAGAAAAAAAAATTTCAAGCTAAAAGGAAACCATTAGGTGCATTTTATAGAGAATCAGATTTCGAATAAGAAAAAGTCAACCGCAACCGCGTAACTCGTACCCGTGAGAAAAAAATCGCAAAAATCTGTTTCGAATGCCATGATTTTTCGGAGTCATTTTTCCAAGGGAGGGTACTGTGGATTTTCGAGAAAAAAAAATTTCAAGCTAAAAGGAAACCATTAGGTGCATTTTATAGAGAATCTGATTTCGAATAAGAAAAAGTCAACCGCAACCGCGTAACTCGTACCCGTGAGAAAAAAATCGCAAAAATCTGTTTCGAATGATATGATTTTTCGGAGTCATTTTTCCAAGGGAGGGTACTGTGGATTTTCGAGAAAAAAAAATTTCAAGCTAAAAGGAAACCATTAGGTGCATTTTATAGAGAATCTGATTTCGAATAAGAAAAAGTCAACCGCAACCGCGTAACTCGTACCCGTGAGAAAAAAATCGCAAAAATCTGTTTCGAATGCCATGATTTTTCGGAGTCATTTTTCCAAGGGAGGGCACTGTGGATTTTCGAGAAAAAAAAATTTCAAGCTAAAAGGAAACCATTAGGTGCATTTGATAGAGAATCTGATTTCGAATAAGAAAAAGTCAACCGCAACCGCGTAACTCGTACCCGTGAGAAAAAAATCGCAAAAATCTGTTTCGAATGCCATGATTTTTCGGAGTCATTTTTCCAAGGGACGGTACTGTAGATTTTCGAGAAAAAAAAATTTCAAGCTAAAAGGAAACCATTAGGTGCATTTTATAGAGAATCAGATTTCGAATAAGAAAAAGTCAACCGCAACCGCGTAACTCGTACCCGTGAGAAAAAAATCGCAAAAATCTGTTTCGAATGCCATGATTTTTCGGAGTCATTTTTCCAAGGGAGGGTACTGTGGATTTTCGAGAAAAAAAAATTTCAAGCTAAAAGGAAACCATTAGGTGCATTTTATAGAGAATCTGATTTCGAATAAGAAAAAGTCAACCGCAACCGCGTAACTCGTACCCGTGAGAAAAAAATCGCAAAAATCTGTTTCGAATGCCATGATTTTTCGGAGTCATTTTTCCAAGGGAGGGCACTGTGGATTTTCGAGAAAAAAAAATTTCAAGCTAAAAGGAAACCATTAGGTGCATTTGATAGAGAATCTGATTTCGAATAAGAAAAAGTCAACCGCAACCGCGTAACTCGTACCCGTGAGAAAAAAATCGCAAAAATCTGTTTCGAATGCCATGATTTTTCGGAGTCATTTTTCCAAGGGAGGGTACTGTGGATTTTCGAGAAAAAAAAATTTCAAGCTAAAAGGAAACCATTAGGTGCATTTTATAGAGAATCTGATTTCGAATAAGAAAAAGTCAACCGCAACCGCGTAACTCGTACCCGTGAGAAAAAAATCGCAAAAATCTGTTTCGAATGCCATGATTTTTCGGAGTCATTTTTCCAAGGGACGGTACTGTAGATTTTCGAGAAAAAAAAATTTCGAGCTAAAAGGAAACCATTAGGTGCATTTTATAGAGAATCTGATTTCGAATAAGAAAAAGTCAACCGCAACCGCGTAACTCGTACCCGTGAGAAAAAAATCGCAAAAATCTGTTTCGAATGCCATGATTTTTCGGAGTCATTTTTCCAAGGGACGGTACTGTAGATTTTCGAGAAAAAAAATTTCGAGCTAAAAGGAAACCATTAGGTGCATTTTATAGAGAATCTGATTTCGAATAAGAAAAAGTCAACCGCAACCGCGTAACTCGTACCCGTGAGAAAAAAATCGCAAAAATCTGTTTCGAATGCCATGATTTTTCGGAGTCATTTTTCCAAGGGAGGGCACTGTGGATTTTCGAGAAAAAAAAATTTCAAGCTAAAAGGAAACCATTAGGTGCATTTGATAGAGAATCTGATTTCGAATAAGAAAAAGTCAACCGCAACCGCGTAACTCGTACCCGTGAGAAAAAAATCGCAAAAATCTGTTTCGAATGCCATGATTTTTCGGAGTCATTTTTCCAAGGGACGGTACTGTAGATTTTCGAGAAAAAAAAATTTCAAGCTAAAAGGAAACCATTAGGTGCATTTTATAGAGAATCAGATTTCGAATAAGAAAAAGTCAACCGCAACCGCGTAACTCGTACCCGTGAGAAAAAAATCGCAAAAATCTGTTTCGAATGCCATGATTTTTCGGAGTCATTTTTCCAAGGGAGGGTACTGTGGATTTTCGAGAAAAAAAAATTTCAAGCTAAAAGGAAACCATTAGGTGCATTTTATAGAGAATCTGATTTCGAATAAGAAAAAGTCAACCGCAACCGCGTAACTCGTACCCGTGAGAAAAAAATCGCAAAAATCTGTTTCGAATGCCATGATTTTTCGGAGTCATTTTTCCAAGGGAGGGCACTGTGGATTTTCGAGAAAAAAAAATTTCAAGCTAAAAGGAAACCATTAGGTGCATTTGATAGAGAATCTGATTTCGAATAAGAAAAAGTCAACCGCAACCGCGTAACTCGTACCCGTGAGAAAAAAATCGCAAAAATCTGTTTCGAATGCCATGATTTTTCGGAGTCATTTTTCCAAGGGAGGGTACTGTGGATTTTCGAGAAAAAAAAATTTCAAGCTAAAAGGAAACCATTAGGTGCATTTTATAGAGAATCTGATTTCGAATAAGAAAAAGTCAACCGCAACCGCGTAACTCGTACCCGTGAGAAAAAAATCGCAAAAATCTGTTTCGAATGCCATGATTTTTCGGAGTCATTTTTCCAAGGGACGGTACTGTAGATTTTCGAGAAAAAAAAATTTCGAGCTAAAAGGAAACCATTAGGTGCATTTTATAGAGAATCTGATTTCGAATAAGAAAAAGTCAACCGCAACCGCGTAACTCGTACCCGTGAGAAAAAAATCGCAAAAATCTGTTTCGAATGCCATGATTTTTCGGAGTCATTTTTCCAAGGGACGGTACTGTAGATTTTCGAGAAAAAAAATTTCGAGCTAAAAGGAAACCATTAGGTGCATTTTATAGAGAATCTGATTTCGAATAAGAAAAAGTCAACCGCAACCGCGTAACTCGTACCCGTGAGAAAAAAATCGCAAAAATCTGTTTCGAATGCCATGATTTTTCGGAGTCATTTTTCCAAGGGAGGGCACTGTGGATTTTCGAGAAAAAAAAATTTCAAGCTAAAAGGAAACCATTAGGTGCATTTGATAGAGAATCTGATTTCGAATAAGAAAAAGTCAACCGCAACCGCGTAACTCGTACCCGTGAGAAAAAAATCGCAAAAATCTGTTTCGAATGCCATGATTTTTCGGAGTCATTTTTCCAAGGGAGGGTACTGTGGATTTTCGAGAAAAAAAAATTTCAAGCTAAAAGGAAACCATTAGGTGCATTTTATAGAGAATCTGATTTCGAATAAGAAAAAGTCAACCGCAACCGCGTAACTCGTACCCGTGAGAAAAAAATCGCAAAAATCTGTTTCGAATGCCATGATTTTTCGGAGTCATTTTTCCAAGGGAGGGTACTGTGGATTTTCGAGAAAAAAAAATTTCAAGCTAAAAGGAAACCGTTAGGTGCATTTTATAGAGAATCTGATTTCGAATAAGAAAAAGTCAACCGCAACCGCGTAACTCGTACCCGTGAGAAAAAAATCGCAAAAATCTGTTTCGAATGCCATGATTTTTCGGAGTCATTTTTCCAAGGGAGGGCACTGTGGATTTTCGAGAAAAAAAAATTTCAAGCTAAAAGGAAACCATTAGGTGCATTTGATAGAGAATCTGATTTCGAATAAGAAAAAGTCAACCGCAACCGCGTAACTCGTACCCGTGAGAAAAAAATCGCAAAAATCTGTTTCGAATGCCATGATTTTTCGGAGTCATTTTTCCAAGGGACGGTACTGTAGATTTTCGAGAAAAAAAAATTTCAAGCTAAAAGGAAACCATTAGGTGCATTTTATAGAGAATCAGATTTCGAATAAGAAAAAGTCAACCGCAACCGCGTAACTCGTACCCGTGAGAAAAAAATCGCAAAAATCTGTTTCGAAT
The DNA here is from genome assembly GCF_987345545.1 of Pholcus phalangioides. Lineage (NCBI taxonomy): Eukaryota > Metazoa > Arthropoda > Arachnida > Araneae > Pholcidae > Pholcus > Pholcus phalangioides. The sequence goes on along the minus strand of NW_028301597.1, from coordinate 9,401,547 downwards.
GCCATGATTTTTCGGAGTCATTTTTCCAAGGGAGGGTACTGTGGATTTTCGAGAAAAAAAAATTTCAAGCTAAAAGGAAACCATTAGGTGCATTTTATAGAGAATCTGATTTCGAATAAGAAAAAGTCAACCGCAACCGCGTAACTCGTACCCGTGAGAAAAAAATCGCAAAAATCTGTTTCGAATGCCATGATTTTTCGGAGTCATTTTTCCAAGGGAGGGCACTGTGGATTTTCGAGAAAAAAAAATTTCAAGCTAAAAGGAAACCATTAGGTGCATTTGATAGAGAATCTGATTTCGAATAAGAAAAAGTCAACCGCAACCGCGTAACTCGTACCCGTGAGAAAAAAATCGCAAAAATCTGTTTCGAATGCCATGATTTTTCGGAGTCATTTTTCCAAGGGAGGGTACTGTGGATTTTCGAGAAAAAAAAATTTCAAGCTAAAAGGAAACCATTAGGTGCATTTTATAGAGAATCTGATTTCGAATAAGAAAAAGTCAACCGCAACCGCGTAACTCGTACCCGTGAGAAAAAAATCGCAAAAATCTGTTTCGAATGCCATGATTTTTCGGAGTCATTTTTCCAAGGGACGGTACTGTAGATTTTCGAGAAAAAAAAATTTCGAGCTAAAAGGAAACCATTAGGTGCATTTTATAGAGAATCTGATTTCGAATAAGAAAAAGTCAACCGCAACCGCGTAACTCGTACCCGTGAGAAAAAAATCGCAAAAATCTGTTTCGAATGCCATGATTTTCCGGAGTCATTTTTCCAAGGGACGGTACTGTAGATTTTCGAGAAAAAAAATTTCGAGCTAAAAGGAAACCATTAGGTGCATTTTATAGAGAATCTGATTTCGAATAAGAAAAAGTCAACCGCAACCGCGTAACTCGTACCCGTGAGAAAAAAATCGCAAAAATCTGTTTCGAATGCCATGATTTTTCGGAGTCATTTTTCCAAGGGAGGGTACTGTGGATTTTCGAGAAAAAAAAATTTCAAGCTAAAAGGAAACCATTAGGTGCATTTTATAGAGAATCTGATTTCGAATAAGAAAAAGTCAACCGCAACCGCGTAACTCGTACCCGTGAGAAAAAAATCGCAAAAATCTGTTTCGAATGCCATGATTTTTCGGAGTCATTTTTCCAAGGGAGGGTACTGTGGATTTTCGAGAAAAAAAAATTTCAAGCTAAAAGGAAACCATTAGGTGCATTTTATAGAGAATCTGATTTCGAATAAGAAAAAGTCAACCGCAACCGCGTAACTCGTACCCGTGAGAAAAAAATCGCAAAAATCTGTTTCGAATGCCATGATTTTTCGGAGTCATTTTTCCAAGGGAGGGCACTGTGGATTTTCGAGAAAAAAAAATTTCAAGCTAAAAGGAAACCATTAGGTGCATTTGATAGAGAATCTGATTTCGAATAAGAAAAAGTCAACCGCAACCGCGTAACTCGTACCCGTGAGAAAAAAATCGCAAAAATCTGTTTCGAATGCCATGATTTTTCGGAGTCATTTTTCCAAGGGACGGTACTGTAGATTTTCGAGAAAAAAAAATTTCGAGCTAAAAGGAAACCATTAGGTGCATTTTATAGAGAATCTGATTTCGAATAAGAAAAAGTCAACCGCAACCGCGTAACTCGTACCCGTGAGAAAAAAATCGCAAAAATCTGTTTCGAATGCCATGATTTTTCGGAGTCATTTTTCCAAGGGACGGTACAGTAGATTTTCGAGAAAAAAAAATTTCGAGCTAAAAGGAAACCATTAGGTGCATTTTATAGAGAATCTGATTTCGAATAAGAAAAAGTCAACCGCAACCGCGTAACTCGTACCCGTGAGAAAAAAATCGCAAAAATCTGTTTCGAATGCCATGATTTTTCGGAGTCATTTTTCCAAGGGAGGGTACTGTGGATTTTCGAGAAAAAAAAATTTCAAGCTAAAAGGAAACCATTAGGTGCATTTTATAGAGAATCTGATTTCGAATAAGAAAAAGTCAACCGCAACCGCGTAACTCGTACCCGTGAGAAAAAAATCGCAAAAATCTGTTTCGAATGCCATGATTTTTCGGAGTCATTTTTCCAAGGGAGGGTACTGTGGATTTTCGAGAAAAAAAAATTTCAAGCTAAAAGGAAACCATTAGGTGCATTTGATAGAGAATCTGATTTCGAATAAGAAAAAGTCAACCGCAACCGCGTAACTCGTACCCGTGAGAAAAAAATCGCAAAAATCTGTTTCGAATGCCATGATTTTTCGGAGTCATTTTTCCAAGGGAGGGTACTGTGGATTTTCGAGAAAAAAAAATTTCAAGCTAAAAGGAAACCATTAGGTGCATTTTATAGAGAATCTGATTTCGAATAAGAAAAAGTCAACCGCAACCGCGTAACTCGTACCCGTGAGAAAAAAATCGCAAAAATCTGTTTCGAATGCCATGATTTTTCGGAGTCATTTTTCCAAGGGACGGTACTGTAGATTTTCGAGAAAAAAAAATTTCGAGCTAAAAGGAAACCATTAGGTGCATTTTATAGAGAATCTGATTTCGAATAAGAAAAAGTCAACCGCAACCGCGTAACTCGTACCCGTGAGAAAAAAATCGCAAAAAATCTGTTTCGAATGCCATGATTTTTCGGAGTCATTTTTCCAAGGGACGGTACTGTAGATTTTCGAGAAAAAAAATTTCGAGCTAAAAGGAAACCATTAGGTGCATTTTATAGAGAATCTGATTTCGAATAAGAAAAAGTCAACCGCAACCGCGTAACTCGTACCCGTGAGAAAAAAATCGCAAAAATCTGTTTCGAATGCCATGATTTTTCGGAGTCATTTTTCCAAGGGACGGTACAGTAGATTTTCGAGAAAAAAAAATTTCGAGCTAAAAGGAAACCATTAGGTGCATTTTATAGAGAATCTGATTTCGAATAAGAAAAAGTCAACCGCAACCGCGTAACTCGTACCCGTGAGAAAAAAATCGCAAAAATCTGTTTCGAATGCCATGATTTTTCGGAGTCATTTTTCCAAGGGAGGGTACTGTGGATTTTCGAGAAAAAAAAATTTCAAGCTAAAAGGAAACCATTAGGTGCATTTTATAGAGAATCTGATTTCGAATAAGAAAAAGTCAACCGCAACCGCGTAACTCGTACCCGTGAGAAAAAAATCGCAAAAATCTGTTTCGAATGCCATGATTTTTCGGAGTCATTTTTCCAAGGGAGGGTACTGTGGATTTTCGAGAAAAAAAAATTTCAAGCTAAAAGGAAACCATTAGGTGCATTTTATAGAGAATCTGATTTCGAATAAGAAAAAGTCAACCGCAACCGCGTAACTCGTACCCGTGAGAAAAAAATCGCAAAAATCTGTTTCGAATGCCATGATTTTTCGGAGTCATTTTTCCAAGGGAGGGCACTGTGGATTTTCGAGAAAAAAAAATTTCAAGCTAAAAGGAAACCATTAGGTGCATTTGATAGAGAATCTGATTTCGAATAAGAAAAAGTCAACCGCAACCACGTAACTCGTACCCGTGAGAAAAAAATCGCAAAAATCTGTTTCGAATGCCATGATTTTTCGGAGTCATTTTTCCAAGGGAGGGTACTGTGGATTTTCGAGAAAAAAAATTTCAAGCTAAAAGGAAACCATTAGGTGCATTTTATAGAGAATCTGATTTCGAATAAGAAAAAGTCAACCGCAACCGCGTAACTCGTACCCGTGAGAAAAAAATCGCAAAAATCTGTTTCGAATGCCATGATTTTTCGGAGTCATTTTTCCAAGGGACGGTACTGTAGATTTTCGAGAAAAAAAAATTTCGAGCTAAAAGGAAACCATTAGGTGCATTTTATAGAGAATCTGATTTCGAATAAGAAAAAGTCAACCGCAACCGCGTAACTCGTACCCGTGAGAAAAAAATCGCAAAAATCTGTTTCGAATGCCATGATTTTTCGGAGTCATTTTTCCAAGGGAGGGCACTGTGGATTTTCGAGAAAAAAAAATTTCAAGCTAAAAGGAAACCATTAGGTGCATTTGATAGAGAATCTGATTTCGAATAAGAAAAAGTCAACCGCAACCGCGTAACTCGTACCCGTGAGAAAAAAATCGCAAAAATCTGTTTCGAATGCCATGATTTTTCGGAGTCATTTTTCCAAGGGAGGGTACTGTGGATTTTCGAGAAAAAAAAATTTCAAGCTAAAAGGAAACCATTAGGTGCATTTTATAGAGAATCTGATTTCGAATAAGAAAAAGTCAACCGCAACCGCGTAACTCGTACCCGTGAGAAAAAAATCGCAAAAATCTGTTTCGAATGCCATGATTTTTCGGAGTCATTTTTCCAAGGGACGGTACTGTAGATTTTCGAGAAAAAAAAATTTCGAGCTAAAAGGAAACCATTAGGTGCATTTTATAGAGAATCTGATTTCGAATAAGAAAAAGTCAACCGCAACCGCGTAACTCGTACCCGTGAGAAAAAAATCGCAAAAATCTGTTTCGAATGCCATGATTTTTCGGAGTCATTTTTCCAAGGGACGGTACTGTAGATTTTCGAGAAAAAAAATTTCGAGCTAAAAGGAAACCATTAGGTGCATTTTATAGAGAATCTGATTTCGAATAAGAAAAAGTCAACCGCAACCGCGTAACTCGTACCCGTGAGAAAAAAATCGCAAAAATCTGTTTCGAATGCCATGATTTTTCGGAGTCATTTTTCCAAGGGAGGGCACTGTGGATTTTCGAGAAAAAAAAATTTCAAGCTAAAAGGAAACCATTAGGTGCATTTGATAGAGAATCTGATTTCGAATAAGAAAAAGTCAACCGCAACCGCGTAACTCGTACCCGTGAGAAAAAAATCGCAAAAATCTGTTTCGAATGCCATGATTTTTCGGAGTCATTTTTCCAAGGGACGGTACTGTAGATTTTCGAGAAAAAAAAATTTCAAGCTAAAAGGAAACCATTAGGTGCATTTTATAGAGAATCAGATTTCGAATAAGAAAAAGTCAACCGCAACCGCGTAACTCGTACCCGTGAGAAAAAAATCGCAAAAATCTGTTTCGAATGCCATGATTTTTCGGAGTCATTTTTCCAAGGGAGGGTACTGTGGATTTTCGAGAAAAAAAAATTTCAAGCTAAAAGGAAACCATTAGGTGCATTTTATAGAGAATCTGATTTCGAATAAGAAAAAGTCAACCGCAACCGCGTAACTCGTACCCGTGAGAAAAAAATCGCAAAAATCTGTTTCGAATGCCATGATTTTTCGGAGTCATTTTTCCAAGGGAGGGCACTGTGGATTTTCGAGAAAAAAAAATTTCAAGCTAAAAGGAAACCATTAGGTGCATTTGATAGAGAATCTGATTTCGAATAAGAAAAAGTCAACCGCAACCGCGTAACTCGTACCCGTGAGAAAAAAATCGCAAAAATCTGTTTCGAATGCCATGATTTTTCGGAGTCATTTTTCCAAGGGAGGGTACTGTGGATTTTCGAGAAAAAAAAATTTCAAGCTAAAAGGAAACCATTAGGTGCATTTTATAGAGAATCTGATTTCGAATAAGAAAAAGTCAACCGCAACCGCGTAACTCGTACCCGTGAGAAAAAAATCGCAAAAATCTGTTTCGAATGCCATGATTTTTCGGAGTCATTTTTCCAAGGGACGGTACTGTAGATTTTCGAGAAAAAAAAATTTCGAGCTAAAAGGAAACCATTAGGTGCATTTTATAGAGAATCTGATTTCGAATAAGAAAAAGTCAACCGCAACCGCGTAACTCGTACCCGTGAGAAAAAAATCGCAAAAATCTGTTTCGAATGCCATGATTTTTCGGAGTCATTTTTCCAAGGGACGGTACTGTAGATTTTCGAGAAAAAAAATTTCGAGCTAAAAGGAAACCATTAGGTGCATTTTATAGAGAATCTGATTTCGAATAAGAAAAAGTCAACCGCAACCGCGTAACTCGTACCCGTGAGAAAAAAATCGCAAAAATCTGTTTCGAATGCCATGATTTTTCGGAGTCATTTTTCCAAGGGAGGGCACTGTGGATTTTCGAGAAAAAAAAATTTCAAGCTAAAAGGAAACCATTAGGTGCATTTGATAGAGAATCTGATTTCGAATAAGAAAAAGTCAACCGCAACCGCGTAACTCGTACCCGTGAGAAAAAAATCGCAAAAATCTGTTTCGAATGCCATGATTTTTCGGAGTCATTTTTCCAAGGGAGGGTACTGTGGATTTTCGAGAAAAAAAAATTTCAAGCTAAAAGGAAACCATTAGGTGCATTTTATAGAGAATCTGATTTCGAATAAGAAAAAGTCAACCGCAACCGCGTAACTCGTACCCGTGAGAAAAAAATCGCAAAAAATCTGTTTCGAATGCCATGATTTTTCGGAGTCATTTTTCCAAGGGACGGTACTGTAGATTTTCGAGAAAAAAAAATTTCGAGCTAAAAGGAAACCATTAGGTGCATTTTATAGAGAATCTGATTTCGAATAAGAAAAAGTCAACCGCAACCGCGTAACTCGTACCCGTGAGAAAAAAATCGCAAAAATCTGTTTCGAATGCCATGATTTTTCGGAGTCATTTTTCCAAGGGACGGTACTGTAGATTTTCGAGAAAAAAAATTTCGAGCTAAAAGGAAACCATTAGGTGCATTTTATAGAGAATCTGATTTCGAATAAGAAAAAGTCAACCGCAACCGCGTAACTCGTACCCGTGAGAAAAAAATCGCAAAAATCTGTTTCGAATGCCATGATTTTTCGGAGTCATTTTTCCAAGGGACGGTACAGTAGATTTTCGAGAAAAAAAAATTTCGAGCTAAAAGGAAACCATTAGGTGCATTTTATAGAGAATCTGATTTCGAATAAGAAAAAGTCAACCGCAACCGCGTAACTCGTACCCGTGAGAAAAAAATCGCAAAAATCTGTTTCGAATGCCATGATTTTTCGGAGTCATTTTTCCAAGGGAGGGTACTGTGGATTTTCGAGAAAAAAAAATTTCAAGCTAAAAGGAAACCATTAGGTGCATTTTATAGAGAATCTGATTTCGAATAAGAAAAAGTCAACCGCAACCGCGTAACTCGTACCCGTGAGAAAAAAATCGCAAAAATCTGTTTCGAATGCCATGATTTTTCGGAGTCATTTTTCCAAGGGAGGGCACTGTGGATTTTCGAGAAAAAAAAATTTCAAGCTAAAAGGAAACCATTAGGTGCATTTGATAGAGAATCTGATTTCGAATAAGAAAAAGTCAACCGCAACCGCGTAACTCGTACCCGTGAGAAAAAAATCGCAAAAATCTGTTTCGAATGCCATGATTTTTCGGAGTCATTTTTCCAAGGGAGGGTACTGTGGATTTTCGAGAAAAAAAAATTTCAAGCTAAAAGGAAACCATTAGGTGCATTTTATAGAGAATCTGATTTCGAATAAGAAAAAGTCAACCGCAACCGCGTAACTCGTACCCGTGAGAAAAAAATCGCAAAAATCTGTTTCGAATGCCATGATTTTTCGGAGTCATTTTTCCAAGGGACGGTACTGTAGATTTTCGAGAAAAAAAAATTTCGAGCTAAAAGGAAACCATTAGGTGCATTTTATAGAGAATCTGATTTCGAATAAGAAAAAGTCAACCGCAACCGCGTAACTCGTACCCGTGAGAAAAAAATCGCAAAAATCTGTTTCGAATGCCATGATTTTTCGGAGTCATTTTTCCAAGGGACGGTACTGTAGATTTTCGAGAAAAAAAATTTCGAGCTAAAAGGAAACCATTAGGTGCATTTTATAGAGAATCTGATTTCGAATAAGAAAAAGTCAACCGCAACCGCGTAACTCGTACCCGTGAGAAAAAAATCGCAAAAATCTGTTTCGAATGCCATGATTTTTCGGAGTCATTTTTCCAAGGGAGGGCACTGTGGATTTTCGAGAAAAAAAAATTTCAAGCTAAAAGGAAACCATTAGGTGCATTTGATAGAGAATCTGATTTCGAATAAGAAAAAGTCAACCGCAACCGCGTAACTCGTACCCGTGAGAAAAAAATCGCAAAAATCTGTTTCGAATGCCATGATTTTTCGGAGTCATTTTTCCAAGGGAGGGTACTGTGGATTTTCGAGAAAAAAAAATTTCAAGCTAAAAGGAAACCATTAGGTGCATTTTATAGAGAATCTGATTTCGAATAAGAAAAAGTCAACCGCAACCGCGTAACTCGTACCCGTGAGAAAAAAATCGCAAAAAATCTGTTTCGAATGCCATGATTTTTCGGAGTCATTTTTCCAAGGGACGGTACTGTAGATTTTCGAGAAAAAAAAATTTCGAGCTAAAAGGAAACCATTAGGTGCATTTTATAGAGAATCTGATTTCGAATAAGAAAAAGTCAACCGCAACCGCGTAACTCGTACCCGTGAGAAAAAAATCGCAAAAATCTGTTTCGAATGCCATGATTTTTCGGAGTCATTTTTCCAAGGGACGGTACTGTAGATTTTCGAGAAAAAAAATTTCGAGCTAAAAGGAAACCATTAGGTGCATTTTATAGAGAATCTGATTTCGAATAAGAAAAAGTCAACCGCAACCGCGTAACTCGTACCCGTGAGAAAAAAATCGCAAAAATCTGTTTCGAATGCCATGATTTTTCGGAGTCATTTTTCCAAGGGACGGTACAGTAGATTTTCGAGAAAAAAAAATTTCGAGCTAAAAGGAAACCATTAGGTGCATTTTATAGAGAATCTGATTTCGAATAAGAAAAAGTCAACCGCAACCGCGTAACTCGTACCCGTGAGAAAAAAATCGCAAAAATCTGTTTCGAATGCCATGATTTTTCGGAGTCATTTTTCCAAGGGACGGTACTGTAGATTTTCGAGAAAAAAAAATTTCGAGCTAAAAGGAAACCATTAGGTGCATTTTATAGAGAATCTGATTTCGAATAAGAAAAAGTCAACCGCAACCGCGTAACTCGTACCCGTGAGAAAAAAATCGCAAAAATCTGTTTCGAATGCCATGATTTTTCGGAGTCATTTTTCCAAGGGACGGTACTGTAGATTTTCGAGAAAAAAAATTTCGAGCTAAAAGGAAACCATTAGGTGCATTTTATAGAGAATCTGATTTCGAATAAGAAAAAGTCAACCGCAACCGCGTAACTCGTACCCGTGAGAAAAAAATCGCAAAAATCTGTTTCGAATGCCATGATTTTTCGGAGTCATTTTTCCAAGGGACGGTACAGTAGATTTTCGAGAAAAAAAAATTTCGAGCTAAAAGGAAACCATTAGGTGCATTTTATAGAGAATCTGATTTCGAATAAGAAAAAGTCAACCGCAACCGCGTAACTCGTACCCGTGAGAAAAAAATCGCAAAAATCTGTTTCGAATGCCATGATTTTTCGGAGTCATTTTTCCAAGGGAGGGTACTGTGGATTTTCGAGAAAAAAAAATTTCAAGCTAAAAGGAAACCATTAGGTGCATTTTATAGAGAATCTGATTTCGAATAAGAAAAAGTCAACCGCAACCGCGTAACTCGTACCCGTGAGAAAAAAATCGCAAAAATCTGTTTCGAATGCCATGATTTTTCGGAGTCATTTTTCCAAGGGAGGGTACTGTGGATTTTCGAGAAAAAAAAATTTCAAGCTAAAAGGAAACCATTAGGTGCATTTTATAGAGAATCTGATTTCGAATAAGAAAAAGTCAACCGCAACCGCGTAACTCGTACCCGTGAGAAAAAAATCGCAAAAATCTGTTTCGAATGCCATGATTTTTCGGAGTCATTTTTCCAAGGGAGGGCACTGTGGATTTTCGAGAAAAAAAAATTTCAAGCTAAAAGGAAACCATTAGGTGCATTTGATAGAGAATCTGATTTCGAATAAGAAAAAGTCAACCGCAACCACGTAACTCGTACCCGTGAGAAAAAAATCGCAAAAATCTGTTTCGAATGCCATGATTTTTCGGAGTCATTTTTCCAAGGGAGGGTACTGTGGATTTTCGAGAAAAAAAATTTCAAGCTAAAAGGAAACCATTAGGTGCATTTTATAGAGAATCTGATTTCGAATAAGAAAAAGTCAACCGCAACCGCGTAACTCGTACCCGTGAGAAAAAAATCGCAAAAATCTGTTTCGAATGCCATGATTTTTCGGAGTCATTTTTCCAAGGGACGGTACTGTAGATTTTCGAGAAAAAAAAATTTCGAGCTAAAAGGAAACCATTAGGTGCATTTTATAGAGAATCTGATTTCGAATAAGAAAAAGTCAACCGCAACCGCGTAACTCGTACCCGTGAGAAAAAAATCGCAAAAATCTGTTTCGAATGCCATGATTTTTCGGAGTCATTTTTCCAAGGGAGGGCACTGTGGATTTTCGAGAAAAAAAAATTTCGAGCTAAAAGGAAACCATTAGGTGCATTTTATAGAGAATCTGATTTCGAATAAGAAAAAGTCAACCGCAACCGCGTAACTCGTACCCGTGAGAAAAAAATCGCAAAAATCTGTTTCGAATGCCATGATTTTTCGGAGTCATTTTTCCAAGGGAGGGTACTGTGGATTTTCGAGAAAAAAAAATTTCAAGCTAAAAGGAAACCATTAGGTGCATTTTATAGAGAATCTGATTTCGAATAAGAAAAAGTCAACCGCAACCGCGTAACTCGTACCCGTGAGAAAAAAATCGCAAAAATCTGTTTCGAATGCCATGATTTTTCGGAGTCATTTTTCCAAGGGAGGGTACTGTGGATTTTCGAGAAAAAAAAATTTCAAGCTAAAAGGAAACCATTAGGTGCATTTTATAGAGAATCTGATTTCGAATAAGAAAAAGTCAACCGCAACCGCGTAACTCGTACCCGTGAGAAAAAAATCGCAAAAATCTGTTTCGAATGCCATGATTTTTCGGAGTCATTTTTCCAAGGGAGGGCACTGTGGATTTTCGAGAAAAAAAAATTTCAAGCTAAAAGGAAACCATTAGGTGCATTTGATAGAGAATCTGATTTCGAATAAGAAAAAGTCAACCGCAACCACGTAACTCGTACCCGTGAGAAAAAAATCGCAAAAATCTGTTTCGAATGCCATGATTTTTCGGAGTCATTTTTCCAAGGGAGGGTACTGTGGATTTTCGAGAAAAAAAATTTCAAGCTAAAAGGAAACCATTAGGTGCATTTTATAGAGAATCTGATTTCGAATAAGAAAAAGTCAACCGCAACCGCGTAACTCGTACCCGTGAGAAAAAAATCGCAAAAATCTGTTTCGAATGCCATGATTTTTCGGAGTCATTTTTCCAAGGGACGGTACTGTAGATTTTCGAGAAAAAAAAATTTCGAGCTAAAAGGAAACCATTAGGTGCATTTTATAGAGAATCTGATTTCGAATAAGAAAAAGTCAACCGCAACCGCGTAACTCGTACCCGTGAGAAAAAAATCGCAAAAATCTGTTTCGAATGCCATGATTTTTCGGAGTCATTTTTCCAAGGGAGGGCACTGTGGATTTTCGAGAAAAAAAAATTTCAAGCTAAAAGGAAACCATTAGGTGCATTTGATAGAGAATCTGATTTCGAATAAGAAAAAGTCAACCGCAACCGCGTAACTCGTACCCGTGAGAAAAAAATCGCAAAAATCTGTTTCGAATGCCATGATTTTTCGGAGTCATTTTTCCAAGGGAGGGTACTGTGGATTTTCGAGAAAAAAAAATTTCAAGCTAAAAGGAAACCATTAGGTGCATTTTATAGAGAATCTGATTTCGAATAAGAAAAAGTCAACCGCAACCGCGTAACTCGTACCCGTGAGAAAAAAATCGCAAAAATCTGTTTCGAATGCCATGATTTTTCGGAGTCATTTTTCCAAGGGACGGTACTGTAGATTTTCGAGAAAAAAAAATTTCGAGCTAAAAGGAAACCATTAGGTGCATTTTATAGAGAATCTGATTTCGAATAAGAAAAAGTCAACCGCAACCGCGTAACTCGTACCCGTGAGAAAAAAATCGCAAAAATCTGTTTCGAATGCCATGATTTTTCGGAGTCATTTTTCCAAGGGACGGTACTGTAGATTTTCGAGAAAAAAAATTTCGAGCTAAAAGGAAACCATTAGGTGCATTTTATAGAGAATCTGATTTCGAATAAGAAAAAGTCAACCGCAACCGCGTAACTCGTACCCGTGAGAAAAAAATCGCAAAAATCTGTTTCGAATGCCATGATTTTTCGGAGTCATTTTTCCAAGGGAGGGCACTGTGGATTTTCGAGAAAAAAAAATTTCAAGCTAAAAGGAAACCATTAGGTGCATTTGATAGAGAATCTGATTTCGAATAAGAAAAAGTCAACCGCAACCGCGTAACTCGTACCCGTGAGAAAAAAATCGCAAAAATCTGTTTCGAATGCCATGATTTTTCGGAGTCATTTTTCCAAGGGAGGGTACTGTGGATTTTCGAGAAAAAAAAATTTCAAGCTAAAAGGAAACCATTAGGTGCATTTTATAGAGAATCTGATTTCGAATAAGAAAAAGTCAACCGCAACCGCGTAACTCGTACCCGTGAGAAAAAAATCGCAAAAATCTGTTTCGAATGCCATGATTTTTCGGAGTCATTTTTCCAAGGGACGGTACTGTAGATTTTCGAGAAAAAAAAATTTCGAGCTAAAAGGAAACCATTAGGTGCATTTTATAGAGAATCTGATTTCGAATAAGAAAAAGTCAACCGCAACCGCGTAACTCGTACCCGTGAGAAAAAAATCGCAAAAATCTGTTTCGAATGCCATGATTTTTCGGAGTCATTTTTCCAAGGGACGGTACTGTAGATTTTCGAGAAAAAAAATTTCGAGCTAAAAGGAAACCATTAGGTGCATTTTATAGAGAATCTGATTTCGAATAAGAAAAAGTCAACCGCAACCGCGTAACTCGTACCCGTGAGAAAAAAATCGCAAAAATCTGTTTCGAATGCCATGATTTTTCGGAGTCATTTTTCCAAGGGAGGGCACTGTGGATTTTCGAGAAAAAAAAATTTCAAGCTAAAAGGAAACCATTAGGTGCATTTGATAGAGAATCTGATTTCGAATAAGAAAAAGTCAACCGCAACCGCGTAACTCGTACCCGTGAGAAAAAAATCGCAAAAATCTGTTTCGAATGCCATGATTTTTCGGAGTCATTTTTCCAAGGGACGGTACTGTAGATTTTCGAGAAAAAAAAATTTCAAGCTAAAAGGAAACCATTAGGTGCATTTTATAGAGAATCAGATTTCGAATAAGAAAAAGTCAACCGCAACCGCGTAACTCGTACCCGTGAGAAAAAAATCGCAAAAATCTGTTTCGAATGCCATGATTTTTCGGAGTCATTTTTCCAAGGGACGGTACTGTAGATTTTCGAGAAAAAAAAATTTCGAGCTAAAAGGAAACCATTAGGTGCATTTTATAGAGAATCTGATTTCGAATAAGAAAAAGTCAACCGCAACCGCGTAACTCGTACCCGTGAGAAAAAAATCGCAAAAATCTGTTTCGAATGCCATGATTTTTCGGAGTCATTTTTCCAAGGGACGGTACTGTAGATTTTCGAGAAAAAAAATTTCGAGCTAAAAGGAAACCATTAGGTGCATTTTATAGAGAATCTGATTTCGAATAAGAAAAAGTCAACCGCAACCGCGTAACTCGTACCCGTGAGAAAAAAATCGCAAAAATCTGTTTCGAATGCCATGATTTTTCGGAGTCATTTTTCCAAGGGAGGGCACTGTGGATTTTCGAGAAAAAAAAATTTCAAGCTAAAAGGAAACCATTAGGTGCATTTGATAGAGAATCTGATTTCGAATAAGAAAAAGTCAACCGCAACCGCGTAACTCGTACCCGTGAGAAAAAAATCGCAAAAATCTGTTTCGAATGCCATGATTTTTCGGAGTCATTTTTCCAAGGGAGGGTACTGTGGATTTTCGAGAAAAAAAAATTTCAAGCTAAAAGGAAACCATTAGGTGCATTTTATAGAGAATCTGATTTCGAATAAGAAAAAGTCAACCGCAACCGCGTAACTCGTACCCGTGAGAAAAAAATCGCAAAAAATCTGTTTCGAATGCCATGATTTTTCGGAGTCATTTTTCCAAGGGACGGTACTGTAGATTTTCGAGAAAAAAAAATTTCGAGCTAAAAGGAAACCATTAGGTGCATTTTATAGAGAATCTGATTTCGAATAAGAAAAAGTCAACCGCAACCGCGTAACTCGTACCCGTGAGAAAAAAATCGCAAAAATCTGTTTCGAATGCCATGATTTTTCGGAGTCATTTTTCCAAGGGACGGTACTGTAGATTTTCGAGAAAAAAAATTTCGAGCTAAAAGGAAACCATTAGGTGCATTTTATAGAGAATCTGATTTCGAATAAGAAAAAGTCAACCGCAACCGCGTAACTCGTACCCGTGAGAAAAAAATCGCAAAAATCTGTTTCGAATGCCATGATTTTTCGGAGTCATTTTTCCAAGGGAGGGTACTGTGGATTTTCGAGAAAAAAAAATTTCAAGCTAAAAGGAAACCATTAGGTGCATTTTATAGAGAATCTGATTTCGAATAAGAAAAAGTCAACCGCAACCGCGTAACTCGTACCCGTGAGAAAAAAATCGCAAAAATCTGTTTCGAATGCCATGATTTTTCGGAGTCATTTTTCCAAGGGAGGGTACTGTGGATTTTCGAGAAAAAAAAATTTCAAGCTAAAAGGAAACCATTAGGTGCATTTTATAGAGAATCTGATTTCGAATAAGAAAAAGTCAACCGCAACCGCGTAACTCGTACCCGTGAGAAAAAAATCGCAAAAATCTGTTTCGAATGCCATGATTTTTCGGAGTCATTTTTCCAAGGGAGGGCACTGTGGATTTTCGAGAAAAAAAAATTTCAAGCTAAAAGGAAACCATTAGGTGCATTTGATAGAGAATCTGATTTCGAATAAGAAAAAGTCAACCGCAACCGCGTAACTCGTACCCGTGAGAAAAAAATCGCAAAAATCTGTTTCGAATGCCATGATTTTTCGGAGTCATTTTTCCAAGGGAGGGTACTGTGGATTTTCGAGAAAAAAAAATTTCAAGCTAAAAGGAAACCATTAGGTGCATTTTATAGAGAATCTGATTTCGAATAAGAAAAAGTCAACCGCAACCGCGTAACTCGTACCCGTGAGAAAAAAATCGCAAAAATCTGTTTCGAATGCCATGATTTTTCGGAGTCATTTTTCCAAGGGACGGTACTGTAGATTTTCGAGAAAAAAAAATTTCGAGCTAAAAGGAAACCATTAGGTGCATTTTATAGAGAATCTGATTTCGAATAAGAAAAAGTCAACCGCAACCGCGTAACTCGTACCCGTGAGAAAAAAATCGCAAAAATCTGTTTCGAATGCCATGATTTTTCGGAGTCATTTTTCCAAGGGACGGTACTGTAGATTTTCGAGAAAAAAAATTTCGAGCTAAAAGGAAACCATTAGGTGCATTTTATAGAGAATCTGATTTCGAATAAGAAAAAGTCAACCGCAACCGCGTAACTCGTACCCGTGAGAAAAAAATCGCAAAAATCTGTTTCGAATGCCATGATTTTTCGGAGTCATTTTTCCAAGGGAGGGTACTGTGGATTTTGGAGAAAAAAAAAATTCAAGCTAAAAGGAAACCATTAGGTGCATTTTATAGAGAATCTGATTTCGAATAAGAAAAAGTCAACCGCAACCGCGTAACTCGTACCCGTGAGAAAAAAATCGCAAAAATCTGTTTCGAATGCCATGATTTTTCGGAGTCATTTTTCCAAGGGAGGGTACTGTGGATTTTCGAGAAAAAAAAATTTCAAGCTAAAAGGAAACCATTAGGTGCATTTTATAGAGAATCTGATTTCGAATAAGAAAAAGTCAACCGCAACCGCGTAACTCGTACCCGTGAGAAAAAAATCGCAAAAATCTGTTTCGAATGCCATGATTTTTCGGAGTCATTTTTCCAAGGGAGGGCACTGTGGATTTTCGAGAAAAAAAAATTTCAAGCTAAAAGGAAACCATTAGGTGCATTTGATAGAGAATCTGATTTCGAATAAGAAAAAGTCAACCGCAACCGCGTAACTCGTACCCGTGAGAAAAAAATCGCAAAAATCTGTTTCGAATGCCATGATTTTTCGGAGTGATTTTTCCAAGGGAGGGTACTGTGGATTTTCGAGAAAAAAAAATTTCAAGCTAAAAGGAAACCATTAGGTGCATTTTATAGAGAATCTGATTTCGAATAAGAAAAAGTCAACCGCAACCGCGTAACTCGTACCCGTGAGAAAAAAATCGCAAAAATCTGTTTCGAATGCCATGATTTTTCGGAGTCATTTTTCCAAGGGACGGTACAGTAGATTTTCGAGAAAAAAAAATTTCGAGCTAAAAGGAAACCATTAGGTGCATTTTATAGAGAATCTGATTTCGAATAAGAAAAAGTCAACCGCAACCGCGTAACTCGTACCCGTGAGAAAAAAATCGCAAAAATCTGTTTCGAATGCCATGATTTTTCGGAGTCATTTTTCCAAGGGAGGGCACTGTGGATTTTCGAGAAAAAAAAATTTCAAGCTAAAAGGAAACCATTAGGTGCATTTGATAGAGAATCTGATTTCGAATAAGAAAAAGTCAACCGCAACCACGTAACTCGTACCCGTGAGAAAAAAATCGCAAAAATCTGTTTCGAATGCCATGATTTTTCGGAGTCATTTTTCCAAGGGAGGGTACTGTGGATTTTCGAGAAAAAAAATTTCAAGCTAAAAGGAAACCATTAGGTGCATTTTATAGAGAATCTGATTTCGAATAAGAAAAAGTCAACCGCAACCGCGTAACTCGTACCCGTGAGAAAAAAATCGCAAAAATCTGTTTCGAATGCCATGATTTTTCGGAGTCATTTTTCCAAGGGACGGTACTGTAGATTTTCGAGAAAAAAAAATTTCGAGCTAAAAGGAAACCATTAGGTGCATTTTATAGAGAATCTGATTTCGAATAAGAAAAAGTCAACCGCAACCGCGTAACTCGTACCCGTGAGAAAAAAATCGCAAAAATCTGTTTCGAATGCCATGATTTTTCGGAGTCATTTTTCCAAGGGAGGGTACTGTGGATTTTCGAGAAAAAAAAATTTCAAGCTAAAAGGAAACCATTAGGTGCATTTTATAGAGAATCTGATTTCGAATAAGAAAAAGTCAACCGCAACCGCGTAACTCGTACCCGTGAGAAAAAAATCGCAAAAATCTGTTTCGAATGCCATGATTTTTCGGAGTCATTTTTCCAAGGGAGGGTACTGTGGATTTTCGAGAAAAAAAAATTTCAAGCTAAAAGGAAACCATTAGGTGCATTTTATAGAGAATCTGATTTCGAATAAGAAAAAGTCAACCGCAACCGCGTAACTCGTACCCGTGAGAGAAAAATCGCAAAAATCTGTTTCGAATGCCATGATTTTTCGGAGTCATTTTTCCAAGGGAGGGCACTGTGGATTTTCGAGAAAAAAAAATTTCAAGCTAAAAGGAAACCATTAGGTGCATTTGATAGAGAATCTGATTTCGAATAAGAAAAAGTCAACCGCAACCGCGTAACTCGTACCCGTGAGAAAAAAATCGCAAAAATCTGTTTCGAATGCCATGATTTTTCGGAGTCATTTTTCCAAGGGACGGTACTGTAGATTTTCGAGAAAAAAAAATTTCGAGCTAAAAGGAAACCATTAGGTGCATTTTATAGAGAATCTGATTTCGAATAAGAAAAACTCAACCGCAACCGCGTAACTCGTACCCGTGAGAAAAAAATCGCAAAAATCTGTTTCGAATGCCATGATTTTTCGGAGTCATTTTTCCAAGGGAGGGTACTGTGGATTTTCGAGAAAAAAAAATTTCAAGCTAAAAGGAAACCATTAGGTGCATTTTATAGAGAATCTGATTTCGAATAAGAAAAAGTCAACCGCAACCGCGTAACTCGTACCCGTGAGAAAAAAATCGCAAAAATCTGTTTCGAATGCCATGATTTTTCGGAGTCATTTTTCCAAGGGAGGGCACTGTGGATTTTCGAGAAAAAAAAATTTCAAGCTAAAAGGAAACCATTAGGTGCATTTGATAGAGAATCTGATTTCGAATAAGAAAAAGTCAACCGCAACCGCGTAACTCGTACCCGTGAGAAAAAAATCGCAAAAATCTGTTTCGAATGCCATGATTTTTCGGAGTCATTTTTCCAAGGGAGGGTACTGTGGATTTTCGACAAAAAAAATTTCAAGCTAAAAGGAAACCATTAGGTGCATTTTATAGAGAATCTGATTTCGAATAAGAAAAAGTCAACCGCAACCGCGTAACTCGTACCCGTGAGAAAAAAATCGCAAAAATCTGTTTCGAATGCCATGATTTTTCGGAGTCATTTTTCCAAGGGAGGGTACTGTGGATTTTCGAGAAAAAAAAATTTCAAGCTAAAAGGAAACCATTAGGTGCATTTTATAGAGAATCTGATTTCGAATAAGAAAAAGTCAACCGCAACCGCGTAACTCGTACCCGTGAGAAAAAAATCGCAAAAATCTGTTTCGAATGCCATGATTTTTCGGAGTCATTTTTCCAAGGGAGGGTACTGTGGATTTTCGAGAAAAAAAAATTTCAAGCTAAAAGGAAACCATTAGGTGCATTTTATAGAGAATCTGATTTCGAATAAGAAAAAGTCAACCGCAACCGCGTAACTCGTACCCGTGAGAAAAAAATCGCAAAAATCTGTTTCGAATGCCATGATTTTTCGGAGTCATTTTTCCAAGGGACGGTACTGTAGATTTTCGAGAAAAAAAAATTTCGAGCTAAAAGGAAACCATTAGGTGCATTTTATAGAGAATCTGATTTCGAATAAGAAAAAGTCAACCGCAACCGCGTAACTCGTACCCGTGAGAAAAAAATCGCAAAAATCTGTTTCGAATGCCATGATTTTTCGGAGTCATTTTTCCAAGGGAGGGTACTGTGGATTTTCGAGAAAAAAAAATTTCAAGCTAAAAGGAAACCATTAGGTGCATTTTATAGAGAATCTGATTTCGAATAAGAAAAAGTCAACCGCAACCGCGTAACTCGTACCCGTGAGAAAAAAATCGCAAAAATCTGTTTCGAATGCCATGATTTTTCGGAGTCATTTTTCCAAGGGAGGGTACTGTGGATTTTCGAGAAAAAAAAATTTCAAGCTAAAAGGAAACCATTAGGTGCATTTTATAGAGAATCTGATTTCGAATAAGAAAAAGTCAACCGCAACCGCGTAACTCGTACCCGTGAGAGAAAAATCGCAAAAATCTGTTTCGAATGCCATGATTTTTCGGAGTCATTTTTCCAAGGGAGGGCACTGTGGATTTTCGAGAAAAAAAAATTTCAAGCTAAAAGGAAACCATTAGGTGCATTTGATAGAGAATCTGATTTCGAATAAGAAAAAGTCAACCGCAACCGCGTAACTCGTACCCGTGAGAAAAAAATCGCAAAAATCTGTTTCGAATGCCATGATTTTTCGGAGTCATTTTTCCAAGGGAGGGTACTGTGGATTTTCGACAAAAAAAATTTCAAGCTAAAAGGAAACCATTAGGTGCATTTTATAGAGAATCTGATTTCGAATAAGAAAAAGTCAACCGCAACCGCGTAACTCGTACCCGTGAGAAAAAAATCGCAAAAATCTGTTTCGAATGCCATGATTTTTCGGAGTCATTTTTCCAAGGGAGGGTACTGTGGATTTTCGAGAAAAAAAAATTTCAAGCTAAAAGGAAACCATTAGGTGCATTTTATAGAGAATCTGATTTCGAATAAGAAAAAGTCAACCGCAACCGCGTAACTCGTACCCGTGAGAAAAAAATCGCAAAAATCTGTTTCGAATGCCATGATTTTTCGGAGTCATTTTTCCAAGGGAGGGTACTGTGGATTTTCGAGAAAAAAAAATTTCAAGCTAAAAGGAAACCATTAGGTGCATTTTATAGAGAATCTGATTTCGAATAAGAAAAAGTCAACCGCAACCGCGTAACTCGTACCCGTGAGAAAAAAATCGCAAAAATCTGTTTCGAATGCCATGATTTTTCGGAGTCATTTTTCCAAGGGAGGGCACTGTGGATTTTCGAGAAAAAAAAATTTCAAGCTAAAAGGAAACCATTAGGTGCATTTGATAGAGAATCTGATTTCGAATAAGAAAAAGTCAACCGCAACCACGTAACTCGTACCCGTGAGAAAAAAATCGCAAAAATCTGTTTCGAATGCCATGATTTTTCGGAGTCATTTTTCCAAGGGAGGGTACTGTGGATTTTCGAGAAAAAAAATTTCAAGCTAAAAGGAAACCATTAGGTGCATTTTATAGAGAATCTGATTTCGAATAAGAAAAAGTCAACCGCAACCGCGTAACTCGTACCCGTGAGAAAAAAATCGCAAAAATCTGTTTCGAATGCCATGATTTTTCGGAGTCATTTTTCCAAGGGACGGTACTGTAGATTTTCGAGAAAAAAAAATTTCGAGCTAAAAGGAAACCATTAGGTGCATTTTATAGAGAATCTGATTTCGAATAAGAAAAAGTCAACCGCAACCGCGTAACTCGTACCCGTGAGAAAAAAATCGCAAAAATCTGTTTCGAATGCCATGATTTTTCGGAGTCATTTTTCCAAGGGAGGGTACTGTGGATTTTCGAGAAAAAAAAATTTCAAGCTAAAAGGAAACCATTAGGTGCATTTTATAGAGAATCTGATTTCGAATAAGAAAAAGTCAACCGCAACCGCGTAACTCGTACCCGTGAGAAAAAAATCGCAAAAATCTGTTTCGAATGCCATGATTTTTCGGAGTCATTTTTCCAAGGGAGGGTACTGTGGATTTTCGAGAAAAAAAAATTTCAAGCTAAAAGGAAACCATTAGGTGCATTTTATAGAGAATCTGATTTCGAATAAGAAAAAGTCAACCGCAACCGCGTAACTCGTACCCGTGAGAAAAAAATCGCAAAAATCTGTTTCGAATGCCATGATTTTTCGGAGTCATTTTTCCAAGGGAGGGCACTGTGGATTTTCGAGAAAAAAAAATTTCAAGCTAAAAGGAAACCATTAGGTGCATTTGATAGAGAATCTGATTTCGAATAAGAAAAAGTCAACCGCAACCGCGTAACTCGTACCCGTGAGAAAAAAATCGCAAAAATCTGTTTCGAATGCCATGATTTTTCGGAGTCATTTTTCCAAGGGAGGGTACTGTGGATTTTCGAGAAAAAAAAATTTCGAGCTAAAAGGAAACCATTAGGTGCATTTTATAGAGAATCTGATTTCGAATAAGAAAAAGTCAACCGCAACCGCGTAACTCGTACCCGTGAGAAAAAAATCGCAAAAATCTGTTTCGAATGCCATGATTTTTCGGAGTCATTTTTCCAAGGGACGGTACTGTAGATTTTCGAGAAAAAAAAATTTCGAGCTAAAAGGAAACCATTAGGTGCATTTTATAGAGAATCTGATTTCGAATAAGAAAAAGTCAACCGCAACCGCGTAACTCGTACCCGTGAGAAAAAAATCGCAAAAATCTGTTTCGAATGCCATGATTTTTCGGAGTCATTTTTCCAAGGGACGGTACTGTAGATTTTCGAGAAAAAAAATTTCGAGCTAAAAGGAAACCATTAGGTGCATTTTATAGAGAATCTGATTTCGAATAAGAAAAAGTCAACCGCAACCGCGTAACTCGTACCCGTGAGAAAAAAATCGCAAAAATCTGTTTCGAATGCCATGATTTTTCGGAGTCATTTTTCCAAGGGAGGGTACTGTGGATTTTCGAGAAAAAAAAATTTCAAGCTAAAAGGAAACCATTAGGTGCATTTTATAGAGAATCTGATTTCGAATAAGAAAAAGTCAACCGCAACCGCGTAACTCGTACCCGTGAGAAAAAAATCGCAAAAATCTGTTTCGAATGCCATGATTTTTCGGAGTCATTTTTCCAAGGGAGGGCACTGTGGATTTTCGAGAAAAAAAAATTTCAAGCTAAAAGGAAACCATTAGGTGCATTTGATAGAGAATCTGATTTCGAATAAGAAAAAGTCAACCGCAACCGCGTAACTCGTACCCGTGAGAAAAAAATCGCAAAAATCTGTTTCGAATGCCATGATTTTTCGGAGTCATTTTTCCAAGGGACGGTACTGTAGATTTTCGAGAAAAAAAATTTCGAGCTAAAAGGAAACCATTAGGTGCATTTTATAGAGAATCTGATTTCGAATAAGAAAAAGTCAACCACAACCGCGTAACTCGTACCCGTGAGAAAAAAATCGCAAAAATCTGTTTCGAATGCCATGATTTTTCGGAGTCATTTTTCCAAGGGACGGTACTGTAGATTTTCGAGAAAAAAAAATTTCGAGCTAAAAGGAAACCATTAGGTGCATTTTATAGAGAATCTGATTTCGAATAAGAAAAAGTCAACCGCAACCGCGTAACTCGTACCCGTGAGAAAAAAATCGCAAAAATCTGTTTCGAATGCCATGATTTTTCGGAGTCATTTTTCCAAGGGACGGTACTGTAGATTTTCGAGAAAAAAAAATTTCGAGCTAAAAGGAAACCATTAGGTGCATTTTATAGAGAATCTGATTTCGAATAAGAAAAAGTCAACCGCAACCGCGTAACTCATACCCGTGAGAAAAAAATCGCAAAAATCTGTTTCGAATGCCATGATTTTTCGGAGTCATTTTTCCAAGGGACGGTACAGTAGATTTTCGAGAAAAAAAAATTTCGAGCTAAAAGGAAACCATTAGGTGCATTTTATAGAGAATCTGATTTCGAATAAGAAAAAGTCAACCGCAACCGCGTAACTCGTACCCGTGAGAAAAAAATCGCAAAAATCTGTTTCGAATGCCATGATTTTTCGGAGTCATTTTTCCAAGGGAGGGTACTGTGGATTTTCGAGAAAAAAAAATTTCAAGCTAAAAGGAAACCATTAGGTGCATTTTATAGAGAATCTGATTTCGAATAAGAAAAAGTCAACCGCAACCGCGTAACTCGTACCCGTGAGAGAAAAATCGCAAAAATCTGTTTCGAATGCCATGATTTTTCGGAGTCATTTTTCCAAGGGAGGGCACTGTGGATTTTCGAGAAAAAAAAATTTCAAGCTAAAAGGAAACCATTAGGTGCATTTGATAGAGAATCTGATTTCGAATAAGAAAAAGTCAACCGCAACCGCGTAACTCGTACCCGTGAGAAAAAAATCGCAAAAAATCTGTTTCGAATGCCATGATTTTTCGGAGTCATTTTTCCAAGGGACGGTACTGTAGATTTTCGAGAAAAAAAAATTTCGAGCTAAAAGGAAACCATTAGGTGCATTTTATAGAGAATCTGATTTCGAATAAGAAAAAGTCAACCGCAACCGCGTAACTCGTACCCGTGAGAAAAAAATCGCAAAAATCTGTTTCGAATGCCATGATTTTTCGGAGTCATTTTTCCAAGGGAGGGTACTGTGGATTTTCGAGAAAAAAAAATTTCAAGCTAAAAGGAAACCATTAGGTGCATTTTATAGAGAATCTGATTTCGAATAAGAAAAAGTCAACCGCAACCGCGTAACTCGTACCCGTGAGAAAAAAATCGCAAAAATCTGTTTCGAATGCCATGATTTTTCGGAGTCATTTTTCCAAGGGAGGGTACTGTGGATTTTCGAGAAAAAAAAATTTCAAGCTAAAAGGAAACCATTAGGTGCATTTTATAGAGAATCTGATTTCGAATAAGAAAAAGTCAACCGCAACCGCGTAACTCGTACCCGTGAGAGAAAAATCGCAAAAATCTGTTTCGAATGCCATGATTTTTCGGAGTCATTTTTCCAAGGGAGGGCACTGTGGATTTTCGAGAAAAAAAAATTTCAAGCTAAAAGGAAACCATTAGGTGCATTTGATAGAGAATCTGATTTCGAATAAGAAAAAGTCAACCGCAACCGCGTAACTCGTACCCGTGAGAAAAAAATCGCAAAAATCTGTTTCGAATGCCATGATTTTTCGGAGTCATTTTTCCAAGGGAGGGTACTGTGGATTTTCGAGAAAAAAAATTTCAAGCTAAAAGGAAACCATTAGGTGCATTTTATAGAGAATCTGATTTCGAATAAGAAAAAGTCAACCGCAACCGCGTAACTCGTACCCGTGAGAAAAAAATCGCAAAAATCTGTTTCGAATGCCATGATTTTTCGGAGTCATTTTTCCAAGGGAGGGTACTGTGGATTTTCGAGAAAAAAAAATTTCAAGCTAAAAGGAAACCATTAGGTGCATTTTATAGAGAATCAGATTTCGAATAAGAAAAAGTCAACCGCAACCGCGTAACTCGTACCCGTGAGAAAAAAATCGCAAAAATCTGTTTCGAATGCCATGATTTTTCGGAGTCATTTTTCCAAGGGAGGGTACTGTGGATTTTCGAGAAAAAAAAATTTCAAGCTAAAAGGAAACCATTAGGTGCATTTTATAGAGAATCTGATTTCGAATAAGAAAAAGTCAACCGCAACCGCGTAACTCGTACCCGTGAGAAAAAAATCGCAAAAATCTGTTTCGAATGCCATGATTTTTCGGAGTCATTTTTCCAAGGGAGGGTACTGTGGATTTTCGAGAAAAAAAAATTTCGAGCTAAAAGGAAACCATTAGGTGCATTTTATTGAGAATCTGATTTCGAATAAGAAAAAGTCAACCGCAACCGCGTAACTCGTACCCGTGAGAAAAAAATCGCAAAAATCTGTTTCGAATGCCATGATTTTTCGGAGTCATTTTTCCAAGGGAGGGTACTGTGGATTTTCGAGAAAAAAAAATTTCAAGCTAAAAGGAAACCATTAGGTGCATTTTATAGAGAATCTGATTTCGAATAAGAAAAAGTCAACCGCAACCGCGTAACTCGTACCCGTGAGAGAAAAATCGCAAAAATCTGTTTCGAATGCCATGATTTTTCGGAGTCATTTTTCCAAGGGAGGGCACTGTGGATTTTCGAGAAAAAAAAATTTCAAGCTAAAAGGAAACCATTAGGTGCATTTGATAGAGAATCTGATTTCGAATAAGAAAAAGTCAACCGCAACCGCGTAACTCGTACCCGTGAGAAAAAAATCGCAAAAAATCTGTTTCGAATGCCATGATTTTTCGGAGTCATTTTTCCAAGGGACGGTACTGTAGATTTTCGAGAAAAAAAAATTTCGAGCTAAAAGGAAACCATTAGGTGCATTTTATAGAGAATCTGATTTCGAATAAGAAAAAGTCAACCGCAACCGCGTAACTCGTACCCGTGAGAAAAAAATCGCAAAAATCTGTTTCGAATGCCATGATTTTTCGGAGTCATTTTTCCAAGGGAGGGTACTGTGGATTTTCGAGAAAAAAAAATTTCAAGCTAAAAGGAAACCATTAGGTGCATTTTATAGAGAATCTGATTTCGAATAAGAAAAAGTCAACCGCAACCGCGTAACTCGTACCCGTGAGAAAAAAATCGCAAAAATCTGTTTCGAATGCCATGATTTTTCGGAGTCATTTTTCCAAGGGAGGGTACTGTGGATTTTCGAGAAAAAAAAATTTCAAGCTAAAAGGAAACCATTAGGTGCATTTTATAGAGAATCTGATTTCGAATAAGAAAAAGTCAACCGCAACCGCGTAACTCGTACCCGTGAGAGAAAAATCGCAAAAATCTGTTTCGAATGCCATGATTTTTCGGAGTCATTTTTCCAAGGGAGGGCACTGTGGATTTTCGAGAAAAAAAAATTTCAAGCTAAAAGGAAACCATTAGGTGCATTTGATAGAGAATCTGATTTCGAATAAGAAAAAGTCAACCGCAACCGCGTAACTCGTACCCGTGAGAAAAAAATCGCAAAAATCTGTTTCGAATGCCATGATTTTTCGGAGTCATTTTTCCAAGGGAGGGTACTGTGGATTTTCGAGAAAAAAAATTTCAAGCTAAAAGGAAACCATTAGGTGCATTTTATAGAGAATCTGATTTCGAATAAGAAAAAGTCAACCGCAACCGCGTAACTCGTACCCGTGAGAAAAAAATCGCAAAAATCTGTTTCGAATGCCATGATTTTTCGGAGTCATTTTTCCAAGGGAGGGTACTGTGGATTTTCGAGAAAAAAAATTTCGAGCTAAAAGGAAACCATTAGGTGCATTTTATAGAGAATCTGATTTCGAATAAGAAAAAGTCAACCGCAACCGCGTAACTCGTACCCGTGAGAAAAAAATCGCAAAAATCTGTTTCGAATGCCATGATTTTTCGGAGTCATTTTTCCAAGGGACGGTACTGTAGATTTTCGAGAAAAAAAAATTTCGAGCTAAAAGGAAACCATTAGGTGCATTTTATAGAGAATCTGATTTCGAATAAGAAAAAGTCAACCGCAACCGCGTAACTCGTACCCGTGAGAAAAAAATCGCAAAAATCTGTTTCGAATGCCATGATTTTTCGGAGTCATTTTTCCAAGGGACGGTACTGTAGATTTTCGAGAAAAAAAAATTTCGAGCTAAAAGGAAACCATTAGGTGCATTTTATAGAGAATCTGATTTCGAATAAGAAAAAGTCAACCGCAACCGCGTAACTCGTACCCGTGAGAAAAAAATCGCAAAAATCTGTTTCGAATGCCATGATTTTTCGGAGTCATTTTTCCAAGGGACGGTACAGTAGATTTTCGAGAAAAAAAAATTTCGAGCTAAAAGGAAACCATTAGGTGCATTTTATAGAGAATCTGATTTCGAATAAGAAAAAGTCAACCGCAACCGCGTAACTCGTACCCGTGAGAAAAAAATCGCAAAAATCTGTTTCGAATGCCATGATTTTTCGGAGTCATTTTTCCAAGGGAGGGTACTGTGGATTTTCGAGAAAAAAAAATTTCAAGCTAAAAGGAAACCATTAGGTGCATTTTATAGAGAATCTGATTTCGAATAAGAAAAAGTCAACCGCAACCGCGTAACTCGTACCCGTGAGAAAAAAATCGCAAAAATCTGTTTCGAATGCCATGATTTTTCGGAGTCATTTTTCCAAGGGAGGGTACTGTGGATTTTCGAGAAAAAAAAATTTCAAGCTAAAAGGAAACCATTAGGTGCATTTTATAGAGAATCTGATTTCGAATAAGAAAAAGTCAACCGCAACCGCGTAACTCGTACCCGTGAGAGAAAAATCGCAAAAATCTGTTTCGAATGCCATGATTTTTCGGAGTCATTTTTCCAAGGGAGGGCACTGTGGATTTTCGAGAAAAAAAAATTTCAAGCTAAAAGGAAACCATTAGGTGCATTTGATAGAGAATCTGATTTCGAATAAGAAAAAGTCAACCGCAACCGCGTAACTCGTACCCGTGAGAAAAAAATCGCAAAAAATCTGTTTCGAATGCCATGATTTTTCGGAGTCATTTTTCCAAGGGACGGTACTGTAGATTTTCGAGAAAAAAAAAATTTCGAGCTAAAAGGAAACCATTAGGTGCATTTTATAGAGAATCTGATTTCGAATAAGAAAAAGTCAACCGCAACCGCGTAACTCGTACCCGTGAGAAAAAAATCGCAAAAATCTGTTTCGAATGCCATGATTTTTCGGAGTCATTTTTCCAAGGGAGGGTACTGTGGATTTTCGAGAAAAAAAAATTTCAAGCTAAAAGGAAACCATTAGGTGCATTTTATAGAGAATCTGATTTCGAATAAGAAAAAGTCAACCGCAACCGCGTAACTCGTACCCGTGAGAAAAAAATCGCAAAAATCTGTTTCGAATGCCATGATTTTTCGGAGTCATTTTTCCAAGGGAGGGTACTGTGGATTTTCGAGAAAAAAAAATTTCAAGCTAAAAGGAAACCATTAGGTGCATTTTATAGAGAATCTGATTTCGAATAAGAAAAAGTCAACCGCAACCGCGTAACTCGTACCCGTGAGAGAAAAATCGCAAAAATCTGTTTCGAATGCCATGATTTTTCGGAGTCATTTTTCCAAGGGAGGGCACTGTGGATTTTCGAGAAAAAAAAATTTCAAGCTAAAAGGAAACCATTAGGTGCATTTGATAGAGAATCTGATTTCGAATAAGAAAAAGTCAACCGCAACCGCGTAACTCGTACCCGTGAGAAAAAAATCGCAAAAATCTGTTTCGAATGCCATGATTTTTCGGAGTCATTTTTCCAAGGGAGGGTACTGTGGATTTTCGAGAAAAAAAATTTCAAGCTAAAAGGAAACCATTAGGTGCATTTTATAGAGAATCTGATTTCGAATAAGAAAAAGTCAACCGCAACCGCGTAACTCGTACCCGTGAGAAAAAAATCGCAAAAATCTGTTTCGAATGCCATGATTTTTCGGAGTCATTTTTCCAAGGGAGGGTACTGTGGATTTTCGAGAAAAAAAAATTTCAAGCTAAAAGGAAACCATTAGGTGCATTTTATAGAGAATCAGATTTCGAATAAGAAAAAGTCAACCGCAACCGCGTAACTCGTACCCGTGAGAAAAAAATCGCAAAAATCTGTTTCGAATGCCATGATTTTTCGGAGTCATTTTTCCAAGGGAGGGTACTGTGGATTTTCGAGAAAAAAAAATTTCAAGCTAAAAGGAAACCATTAGGTGCATTTTATAGAGAATCTGATTTCGAATAAGAAAAAGTCAACCGCAACCGCGTAACTCGTACCCGTGAGAAAAAAATCGCAAAAATCTGTTTCGAATGCCATGATTTTTCGGAGTCATTTTTCCAAGGGAGGGTACTGTGGATTTTCGAGAAAAAAAAATTTCGAGCTAAAAGGAAACCATTAGGTGCATTTTATTGAGAATCTGATTTCGAATAAGAAAAAGTCAACCGCAACCGCGTAACTCGTACCCGTGAGAAAAAAATCGCAAAAATCTGTTTCGAATGCCATGATTTTTCGGAGTCATTTTTCCAAGGGAGGGTACTGTGGATTTTCGAGAAAAAAAAATTTCAAGCTAAAAGGAAACCATTAGGTGCATTTTATAGAGAATCTGATTTCGAATAAGAAAAAGTCAACCGCAACCGCGTAACTCGTACCCGTGAGAGAAAAATCGCAAAAATCTGTTTCGAATGCCATGATTTTTCGGAGTCATTTTTCCAAGGGAGGGCACTGTGGATTTTCGAGAAAAAAAAATTTCAAGCTAAAAGGAAACCATTAGGTGCATTTGATAGAGAATCTGATTTCGAATAAGAAAAAGTCAACCGCAACCGCGTAACTCGTACCCGTGAGAAAAAAATCGCAAAAAATCTGTTTCGAATGCCATGATTTTTCGGAGTCATTTTTCCAAGGGACGGTACTGTAGATTTTCGAGAAAAAAAAATTTCGAGCTAAAAGGAAACCATTAGGTGCATTTTATAGAGAATCTGATTTCGAATAAGAAAAAGTCAACCGCAACCGCGTAACTCGTACCCGTGAGAAAAAAATCGCAAAAATCTGTTTCGAATGCCATGATTTTTCGGAGTCATTTTTCCAAGGGAGGGTACTGTGGATTTTCGAGAAAAAAAAATTTCAAGCTAAAAGGAAACCATTAGGTGCATTTTATAGAGAATCTGATTTCGAATAAGAAAAAGTCAACCGCAACCGCGTAACTCGTACCCGTGAGAAAAAAATCGCAAAAATCTGTTTCGAATGCCATGATTTTTCGGAGTCATTTTTCCAAGGGAGGGTACTGTGGATTTTCGAGAAAAAAAAATTTCAAGCTAAAAGGAAACCATTAGGTGCATTTTATAGAGAATCTGATTTCGAATAAGAAAAAGTCAACCGCAACCGCGTAACTCGTACCCGTGAGAGAAAAATCGCAAAAATCTGTTTCGAATGCCATGATTTTTCGGAGTCATTTTTCCAAGGGAGGGCACTGTGGATTTTCGAGAAAAAAAAATTTCAAGCTAAAAGGAAACCATTAGGTGCATTTGATAGAGAATCTGATTTCGAATAAGAAAAAGTCAACCGCAACCGCGTAACTCGTACCCGTGAGAAAAAAATCGCAAAAATCTGTTTCGAATGCCATGATTTTTCGGAGTCATTTTTCCAAGGGAGGGTACTGTGGATTTTCGAGAAAAAAAATTTCAAGCTA
The DNA here is from genome assembly GCF_987345545.1 of Pholcus phalangioides. Classification (NCBI taxonomy): domain Eukaryota; kingdom Metazoa; phylum Arthropoda; class Arachnida; order Araneae; family Pholcidae; genus Pholcus; species Pholcus phalangioides. The sequence goes on along the minus strand of NW_028301597.1, from coordinate 9,371,733 downwards.
AAAGGAAACCATTAGGTGCATTTTATAGAGAATCTGATTTCGAATAAGAAAAAGTCAACCGCAACCGCGTAACTCGTACCCGTGAGAAAAAAATCGCAAAAATCTGTTTCGAATGCCATGATTTTTCGGAGTCATTTTTCCAAGGGAGGGTACTGTGGATTTTCGAGAAAAAAAAATTTCAAGCTAAAAGGAAACCATTAGGTGCATTTTATAGAGAATCAGATTTCGAATAAGAAAAAGTCAACCGCAACCGCGTAACTCGTACCCGTGAGAAAAAAATCGCAAAAATCTGTTTCGAATGCCATGATTTTTCGGAGTCATTTTTCCAAGGGAGGGTACTGTGGATTTTCGAGAAAAAAAAATTTCAAGCTAAAAGGAAACCATTAGGTGCATTTTATAGAGAATCTGATTTCGAATAAGAAAAAGTCAACCGCAACCGCGTAACTCGTACCCGTGAGAAAAAAATCGCAAAAATCTGTTTCGAATGCCATGATTTTTCGGAGTCATTTTTCCAAGGGAGGGTACTGTGGATTTTCGAGAAAAAAAAATTTCGAGCTAAAAGGAAACCATTAGGTGCATTTTATTGAGAATCTGATTTCGAATAAGAAAAAGTCAACCGCAACCGCGTAACTCGTACCCGTGAGAAAAAAATCGCAAAAATCTGTTTCGAATGCCATGATTTTTCGGAGTCATTTTTCCAAGGGAGGGTACTGTGGATTTTCGAGAAAAAAAATTTCAAGCTAAAAGGAAACCATTAGGTGCATTTGATAGAGAATCTGATTTCGAATAAGAAAAAGTCAACCGCAACCGCGTAACTCGTACCCGTGAGAAAAAAATCGCAAAAATCTGTTTCGAATGCCATGATTTTTCGGAGTCATTTTTCCAAGGGAGGGTACTGTGGATTTTCGAGAAAAAAAAATTTCAAGCTAAAAGGAAACCATTAGGTGCATTTTATAGAGAATCTGATTTCGAATAAGAAAAAGTCAACCGCAACCGCGTAACTCGTACCCGTGAGAAAAAAATCGCAAAAATCTGTTTCGAATGCCATGATTTTTCGGAGTCATTTTTCCAAGGGACGGTACTGTAGATTTTCGAGAAAAAAAAATTTCGAGCTAAAAGGAAACCATTAGGTGCATTTTATTGAGAATCTGATTTCGAATAAGAAAAAGTCAACCGCAACCGCGTAACTCGTACCCGTGAGAAAAAAATCGCAAAAATCTGTTTCGAATGCCATGATTTTTCGGAGTCATTTTTCCAAGGGAGGGTACTGTGGATTTTCGAGAAAAAAAAATTTCAAGCTAAAAGGAAACCATTAGGTGCATTTGATAGAGAATCTGATTTCGAATAAGAAAAAGTCAACCGCAACCGCGTAACTCGTACCCGTGAGAAAAAAATCGCAAAAATCTGTTTCGAATGCCATGATTTTTCGGAGTCATTTTTCCAAGGGACGGTACTGTAGATTTTCGAGAAAAAAAATTTCGAGCTAAAAGGAAACCATTAGGTGCATTTTATAGAGAATCTGATTTCGAATAAGAAAAAGTCAACCGCAACCGCGTAACTCGTACCCGTGAGAAAAAAATCGCAAAAATCTGTTTCGAATGCCATGATTTTTCGGAGTCATTTTTCCAAGGGACGGTACTGTAGATTTTCGAGAAAAAAAAATTTCGAGCTAAAAGGAAACCATTAGGTGCATTTTATAGAGAATCTGATTTCGAATAAGAAAAAGTCAACCGCAACCGCGTAACTCGTACCCGTGAGAAAAAAATCGCAAAAATCTGTTTCGAATGCCATGATTTTTCGGAGTCATTTTTCCAAGGGACGGTACTGTAGATTTTCGAGAAAAAAAAATTTCGAGCTAAAAGGAAACCATTAGGTGCATTTTATAGAGAATCTGATTTCGAATAAGAAAAAGTCAACCGCAACCGCGTAACTCGTACCCGTGAGAAAAAAATCGCAAAAATCTGTTTCGAATGCCATGATTTTTCGGAGTCATTTTTCCAAGGGACGGTACAGTAGATTTTCGAGAAAAAAAAATTTCGAGCTAAAAGGAAACCATTAGGTGCATTTTATAGAGAATCTGATTTCGAATAAGAAAAAGTCAACCGCAACCGCGTAACTCGTACCCGTGAGAAAAAAATCGCAAAAATCTGTTTCGAATGCCATGATTTTTCGGAGTCATTTTTCCAAGGGAGGGTACTGTGGATTTTCGAGAAAAAAAAATTTCAAGCTAAAAGGAAACCATTAGGTGCATTTTATAGAGAATCTGATTTCGAATAAGAAAAAGTCAACCGCAACCGCGTAACTCGTACCCGTGAGAAAAAAATCGCAAAAATCTGTTTCGAATGCCATGATTTTTCGGAGTCATTTTTCCAAGGGAGGGTACTGTGGATTTTCGAGAAAAAAAAATTTCAAGCTAAAAGGAAACCATTAGGTGCATTTTATAGAGAATCTGATTTCGAATAAGAAAAAGTCAACCGCAACCGCGTAACTCGTACCCGTGAGAGAAAAATCGCAAAAATCTGTTTCGAATGCCATGATTTTTCGGAGTCATTTTTCCAAGGGAGGGCACTGTGGATTTTCGAGAAAAAAAAATTTCAAGCTAAAAGGAAACCATTAGGTGCATTTGATAGAGAATCTGATTTCGAATAAGAAAAAGTCAACCGCAACCGCGTAACTCGTACCCGTGAGAAAAAAATCGCAAAAATCTGTTTCGAATGCCATGATTTTTCGGAGTCATTTTTCCAAGGGACGGTACTGTAGATTTTCGAGAAAAAAAAATTTCGAGCTAAAAGGAAACCATTAGGTGCATTTTATAGAGAATCTGATTTCGAATAAGAAAAAGTCAACCGCAACCGCGTAACTCGTACCCGTGAGAAAAAAATCGCAAAAATCTGTTTCGAATGCCATGATTTTTCGGAGTCATTTTTCCAAGGGAGGGTACTGTGGATTTTCGAGAAAAAAAAATTTCAAGCTAAAAGGAAACCATTAGGTGCATTTTATAGAGAATCTGATTTCGAATAAGAAAAAGTCAACCGCAACCGCGTAACTCGTACCCGTGAGAAAAAAATCGCAAAAATCTGTTTCGAATGCCATGATTTTTCGGAGTCATTTTTCCAAGGGAGGGTACTGTGGATTTTCGAGAAAAAAAAATTTCAAGCTAAAAGGAAACCATTAGGTGCATTTTATAGAGAATCTGATTTCGAATAAGAAAAAGTCAACCGCAACCGCGTAACTCGTACCCGTGAGAGAAAAATCGCAAAAATCTGTTTCGAATGCCATGATTTTTCGGAGTCATTTTTCCAAGGGAGGGCACTGTGGATTTTCGAGAAAAAAAAATTTCAAGCTAAAAGGAAACCATTAGGTGCATTTGATAGAGAATCTGATTTCGAATAAGAAAAAGTCAACCGCAACCGCGTAACTCGTACCCGTGAGAAAAAAATCGCAAAAATCTGTTTCGAATGCCATGATTTTTCGGAGTCATTTTTCCAAGGGAGGGTACTGTGGATTTTCGAGAAAAAAAATTTCAAGCTAAAAGGAAACCATTAGGTGCATTTTATAGAGAATCTGATTTCGAATAAGAAAAAGTCAACCGCAACCGCGTAACTCGTACCCGTGAGAAAAAAATCGCAAAAATCTGTTTCGAATGCCATGATTTTTCGGAGTCATTTTTCCAAGGGAGGGTACTGTGGATTTTCGAGAAAAAAAAATTTCAAGCTAAAAGGAAACCATTAGGTGCATTTTATAGAGAATCAGATTTCGAATAAGAAAAAGTCAACCGCAACCGCGTAACTCGTACCCGTGAGAAAAAAATCGCAAAAATCTGTTTCGAATGCCATGATTTTTCGGAGTCATTTTTCCAAGGGAGGGTACTGTGGATTTTCGAGAAAAAAAAATTTCAAGCTAAAAGGAAACCATTAGGTGCATTTTATAGAGAATCAGATTTCGAATAAGAAAAAGTCAACCGCAACCGCGTAACTCGTACCCGTGAGAAAAAAATCGCAAAAATCTGTTTCGAATGCCATGATTTTTCGGAGTCATTTTTCCAAGGGAGGGTACTGTGGATTTTCGAGAAAAAAAAATTTCAAGCTAAAAGGAAACCATTAGGTGCATTTTATAGAGAATCTGATTTCGAATAAGAAAAAGTCAACCGCAACCGCGTAACTCGTACCCGTGAGAAAAAAATCGCAAAAATCTGTTTCGAATGCCATGATTTTTCGGAGTCATTTTTCCAAGGGAGGGTACTGTGGATTTTCGAGAAAAAAAAATTTCAAGCTAAAAGGAAACCATTAGGTGCATTTTATAGAGAATCTGATTTCGAATAAGAAAAAGTCAACCGCAACCGCGTAACTCGTACCCGTGAGAAAAAAATCGCAAAAATCTGTTTCGAATGCCATGATTTTTCGGAGTCATTTTTCCAAGGGAGGGTACTGTGGATTTTCGAGAAAAAAAAATTTCAAGCTAAAAGGAAACCATTAGGTGCATTTTATAGAGAATCAGATTTCGAATAAGAAAAAGTCAACCGCAACCGCGTAACTCGTACCCGTGAGAAAAAAATCGCAAAAATCTGTTTCGAATGCCATGATTTTTCGGAGTCATTTTTCCAAGGGAGGGTACTGTGGATTTTCGAGAAAAAAAAATTTCAAGCTAAAAGGAAACCATTAGGTGCATTTTATAGAGAATCTGATTTCGAATAAGAAAAAGTCAACCGCAACCGCGTAACTCGTACCCGTGAGAAAAAAATCGCAAAAAAATCTGTTTCGAATGCCATGATTTTTCGGAGTCATTTTTCCAAGGGAGGGTACTGTGGATTTTCGAGAAAAAAAAATTTCGAGCTAAAAGGAAACCATTAGCTGCATTTTATAGAGAATCTGATTTCGAATAAGAAAAAGTCAACCGCAACCGCGTAACTCGTACCCGTGAGAAAAAAATCGCAAAAATCTGTTTCGAATGCCATGATTTTTCGGAGTCATTTTTCCAAGGCAGGGCACTGTGGATTTTCGAGAAAAAAAAATTTCGAGCTAAAAGGAAACCATTAGGTGCATTTTATTGAGAATCTGATTTCGAATAAGAAAAAGTCAACCGCAACCGCGTAACTCGTACCCGTGAGAAAAAAATCGCAAAAATCTGTTTCGAATGCCATGATTTTTCGGAGTCATTTTTCCAAGGGAGGGTACTGTGGATTTTCGAGAAAAAAAAATTTCAAGCTAAAAGGAAACCATTAGGTGCATTTTATAGAGAATCTGATTTCGAATAAGAAAAAGTCAACCGCAACCGCGTAACTCGTACCCGTGAGAAAAAAATCGCAAAAATCTGTTTCGAATGCCATGATTTTTCGGAGTCATTTTTCCAAGGCAGGGCACTGTGGATTTTCGAGAAAAAAAAATTTCGAGCTAAAAGGAAACCATTAGGTGCATTTTATTGAGAATCTGATTTCGAATAAGAAAAAGTCAACCGCAACCGCGTAACTCGTACCCGTGAGAAAAAAATCGCAAAAATCTGTTTCGAATGCCATGATTTTTCGGAGTCATTTTTCCAAGGGAGGGTACTGTGGATTTTCGAGAAAAAAAAATTTCAAGCTAAAAGGAAACCATTAGGTGCATTTTATAGAGAATCTGATTTCGAATAAGAAAAAGTCAACCGCAACCGCGTAACTCGTACCCGTGAGAAAAAAATCGCAAAAAATCTGTTTCGAATGCCATGATTTTTCGGAGTCATTTTTCCAAGGGAGGGTACTGTGGATTTTCGAGAAAAAAAAATTTCGAGCTAAAAGGAAACCATTAGCTGCATTTTATAGAGAATCTGATTTCGAATAAGAAAAAGTCAACCGCAACCGCGTAACTCGTACCCGTGAGAAAAAAATCGCAAAAATCTGTTTCGAATGCCATGATTTTTCGGAGTCATTTTTCCAAGGCAGGGCACTGTGGATTTTCGAGAAAAAAAAATTTCGAGCTAAAAGGAAACCATTAGGTGCATTTTATTGAGAATCTGATTTCGAATAAGAAAAAGTCAACCGCAACCGCGTAACTCGTACCCGTGAGAAAAAAATCGCAAAAATCTGTTTCGAATGCCATGATTTTTCGGAGTCATTTTTCCAAGGGAGGGTACTGTGGATTTTCGAGAAAAAAAAATTTCAAGCTAAAAGGAAACCATTAGGTGCATTTTATAGAGAATCTGATTTCGAATAAGAAAAAGTCAACCGCAACCGCGTAACTCGTACCCGTGAGAAAAAAATCGCAAAAATCTGTTTCGAATGCCATGATTTTTCGGAGTCATTTTTCCAAGGCAGGGCACTGTGGATTTTCGAGAAAAAAAAATTTCGAGCTAAAAGGAAACCATTAGGTGCATTTTATTGAGAATCTGATTTCGAATAAGAAAAAGTCAACCGCAACCGCGTAACTCGTACCCGTGAGAAAAAAATCGCAAAAATCTGTTTCGAATGCCATGATTTTTCGGAGTCATTTTTCCAAGGGAGGGTACTGTGGATTTTCGAGAAAAAAAAATTTCAAGCTAAAAGGAAACCATTAGGTGCATTTTATAGAGAATCTGATTTCGAATAAGAAAAAGTCAACCGCAACCGCGTAACTCGTACCCGTGAGAAAAAAATCGCAAAAATCTGTTTCGAATGCCATGATTTTTCGGAGTCATTTTTCCAAGGGAGGGTACTGTGGATTTTCGAGAAAAAAAAATTTCAAGCTAAAAGGAAACCATTAGGTGCATTTTATAGAGAATCTGATTTCGAATAAGAAAAAGTCAACCGCAACCGCGTAACTCGTACCCGTGAGAGAAAAATCGCAAAAATCTGTTTCGAATGCCATGATTTTTCGGAGTCATTTTTCCAAGGGAGGGCACTGTGGATTTTCGAGAAAAAAAAATTTCAAGCTAAAAGGAAACCATTAGGTGCATTTGATAGAGAATCTGATTTCGAATAAGAAAAAGTCAACCGCAACCGCGTAACTCGTACCCGTGAGAAAAAAATCGCAAAAATCTGTTTCGAATGCCATGATTTTTCGGAGTCATTTTTCCAAGGGACGGTACTGTAGATTTTCGAGAAAAAAAAATTTCGAGCTAAAAGGAAACCATTAGGTGCATTTTATAGAGAATCTGATTTCGAATAAGAAAAAGTCAAAAGCAACCGCGTAACTCGTACCCGTGAGAAAAAAATCGCAAAAATCTGTTTCGAATGCCATGATTTTTCGGAGTCATTTTTCCAAGGGAGGGTACTGTGGATTTTCGAGAAAAAAAAATTTCAAGCTAAAAGGAAACCATTAGGTGCATTTTATAGAGAATCTGATTTCGAATAAGAAAAAGTCAACCGCAACCGCGTAACTCGTACCCGTGAGAAAAAAATCGCAAAAATCTGTTTCGAATGCCATGATTTTTCGGAGTCATTTTTCCAAGGGAGGGTACTGTGGATTTTCGAGAAAAAAAAATTTCAAGCTAAAAGGAAACCATTAGGTGCATTTTATAGAGAATCTGATTTCGAATAAGAAAAAGTCAACCGCAACCGCGTAACTCGTACCCGTGAGAGAAAAATCGCAAAAATCTGTTTCGAATGCCATGATTTTTCGGAGTCATTTTTCCAAGGGAGGGCACTGTGGATTTTCGAGAAAAAAAAATTTCAAGCTAAAAGGAAACCATTAGGTGCATTTGATAGAGAATCTGATTTCGAATAAGAAAAAGTCAACCGCAACCGCGTAACTCGTACCCGTGAGAAAAAAATCGCAAAAATCTGTTTCGAATGCCATGATTTTTCGGAGTCATTTTTCCAAGGGAGGGTACTGTGGATTTTCGAGAAAAAAAATTTCAAGCTAAAAGGAAACCATTAGGTGCATTTTATAGAGAATCTGATTTCGAATAAGAAAAAGTCAACCGCAACCGCGTAACTCGTACCCGTGAGAAAAAAATCGCAAAAATCTGTTTCGAATGCCATGATTTTTCGGAGTCATTTTTCCAAGGGAGGGTACTGTGGATTTTCGAGAAAAAAAAATTTCAAGCTAAAAGGAAACCATTAGGTGCATTTTATAGAGAATCAGATTTCGAATAAGAAAAAGTCAACCGCAACCGCGTAACTCGTACCCGTGAGAAAAAAATCGCAAAAATCTGTTTCGAATGCCATGATTTTTCGGAGTCATTTTTCCAAGGGAGGGTACTGTGGATTTTCGAGAAAAAAAAATTTCAAGCTAAAAGGAAACCATTAGGTGCATTTTATAGAGAATCAGATTTCGAATAAGAAAAAGTCAACCGCAACCGCGTAACTCGTACCCGTGAGAAAAAAATCGCAAAAATCTGTTTCGAATGCCATGATTTTTCGGAGTCATTTTTCCAAGGGAGGGTACTGTGGATTTTCGAGAAAAAAAAATTTCAAGCTAAAAGGAAACCATTAGGTGCATTTTATAGAGAATCTGATTTCGAATAAGAAAAAGTCAACCGCAACCGCGTAACTCGTACCCGTGAGAAAAAAATCGCAAAAATCTGTTTCGAATGCCATGATTTTTCGGAGTCATTTTTCCAAGGGAGGGTACTGTGGATTTTCGAGAAAAAAAAATTTCAAGCTAAAAGGAAACCATTAGGTGCATTTTATAGAGAATCTGATTTCGAATAAGAAAAAGTCAACCGCAACCGCGTAACTCGTACCCGTGAGAAAAAAATCGCAAAAATCTGTTTCGAATGCCATGATTTTTCGGAGTCATTTTTCCAAGGGAGGGTACTGTGGATTTTCGAGAAAAAAAAATTTCAAGCTAAAAGGAAACCATTAGGTGCATTTTATAGAGAATCAGATTTCGAATAAGAAAAAGTCAACCGCAACCGCGTAACTCGTACCCGTGAGAAAAAAATCGCAAAAATCTGTTTCGAATGCCATGATTTTTCGGAGTCATTTTTCCAAGGGAGGGTACTGTGGATTTTCGAGAAAAAAAAATTTCAAGCTAAAAGGAAACCATTAGGTGCATTTTATAGAGAATCTGATTTCGAATAAGAAAAAGTCAACCGCAACCGCGTAACTCGTACCCGTGAGAAAAAAATCGCAAAAAATCTGTTTCGAATGCCATGATTTTTCGGAGTCATTTTTCCAAGGGAGGGTACTGTGGATTTTCGAGAAAAAAAAATTTCGAGCTAAAAGGAAACCATTAGCTGCATTTTATAGAGAATCTGATTTCGAATAAGAAAAAGTCAACCGCAACCGCGTAACTCGTACCCGTGAGAAAAAAATCGCAAAAATCTGTTTCGAATGCCATGATTTTTCGGAGTCATTTTTCCAAGGCAGGGCACTGTGGATTTTCGAGAAAAAAAAATTTCGAGCTAAAAGGAAACCATTAGGTGCATTTTATTGAGAATCTGATTTCGAATAAGAAAAAGTCAACCGCAACCGCGTAACTCGTACCCGTGAGAAAAAAATCGCAAAAATCTGTTTCGAATGCCATGATTTTTCGGAGTCATTTTTCCAAGGGAGGGTACTGTGGATTTTCGAGAAAAAAAAATTTCAAGCTAAAAGGAAACCATTAGGTGCATTTTATAGAGAATCTGATTTCGAATAAGAAAAAGTCAACCGCAACCGCGTAACTCGTACCCGTGAGAAAAAAATCGCAAAAATCTGTTTCGAATGCCATGATTTTTCGGAGTCATTTTTCCAAGGGAGGGTACTGTGGATTTTCGAGAAAAAAAAATTTCAAGCTAAAAGGAAACCATTAGGTGCATTTTATAGAGAATCTGATTTCGAATAAGAAAAAGTCAACCGCAACCGCGTAACTCGTACCCGTGAGAGAAAAATCGCAAAAATCTGTTTCGAATGCCATGATTTTTCGGAGTCATTTTTCCAAGGGAGGGCACTGTGGATTTTCGAGAAAAAAAAATTTCAAGCTAAAAGGAAACCATTAGGTGCATTTGATAGAGAATCTGATTTCGAATAAGAAAAAGTCAACCGCAACCGCGTAACTCGTACCCGTGAGAAAAAAATCGCAAAAATCTGTTTCGAATGCCATGATTTTTCGGAGTCATTTTTCCAAGGGACGGTACTGTAGATTTTCGAGAAAAAAAAATTTCGAGCTAAAAGGAAACCATTAGGTGCATTTTATAGAGAATCTGATTTCGAATAAGAAAAAGTCAACCGCAACCGCGTAACTCGTACCCGTGAGAAAAAAATCGCAAAAATCTGTTTCGAATGCCATGATTTTTCGGAGTCATTTTTCCAAGGGAGGGTACTGTGGATTTTCGAGAAAAAAAAATTTCAAGCTAAAAGGAAACCATTAGGTGCATTTTATAGAGAATCTGATTTCGAATAAGAAAAAGTCAACCGCAACCGCGTAACTCGTACCCGTGAGAAAAAAATCGCAAAAATCTGTTTCGAATGCCATGATTTTTCGGAGTCATTTTTCCAAGGGAGGGTACTGTGGATTTTCGAGAAAAAAAAATTTCAAGCTAAAAGGAAACCATTAGGTGCATTTTATAGAGAATCTGATTTCGAATAAGAAAAAGTCAACCGCAACCGCGTAACTCGTACCCGTGAGAGAAAAATCGCAAAAATCTGTTTCGAATGCCATGATTTTTCGGAGTCATTTTTCCAAGGGAGGGCACTGTGGATTTTCGAGAAAAAAAAATTTCAAGCTAAAAGGAAACCATTAGGTGCATTTGATAGAGAATCTGATTTCGAATAAGAAAAAGTCAACCGCAACCGCGTAACTCGTACCCGTGAGAAAAAAATCGCAAAAATCTGTTTCGAATGCCATGATTTTTCGGAGTCATTTTTCCAAGGGAGGGTACTGTGGATTTTCGAGAAAAAAAAATTTCAAGCTAAAAGGAAACCATTAGGTGCATTTGATAGAGAATCTGATTTCGAATAAGAAAAAGTCAACCGCAACCGCGTAACTCGTACCCGTGAGAAAAAAATCGCAAAAATCTGTTTCGAATGCCATGATTTTTCGGAGTCATTTTTCCAAGGGAGGGTACTGTGGATTTTCGAGAAAAAAAAATTTCAAGCTAAAAGGAAACCATTAGGTGCATTTTATAGAGAATCTGATTTCGAATAAGAAAAAGTCAACCGCAACCGCGTAACTCGTACCCGTGAGAAAAAAATCGCAAAAATCTGTTTCGAATGCCATGATTTTTCGGAGTCATTTTTCCAAGGGAGGGTACTGTGGATTTTCGAGAAAAAAAAATTTCAAGCTAAAAGGAAACCATTAGGTGCATTTTATAGAGAATCAGATTTCGAATAAGAAAAAGTCAACCGCAACCGCGTAACTCGTACCCGTGAGAAAAAAATCGCAAAAATCTGTTTCGAATGCCATGATTTTTCGGAGTCATTTTTCCAAGGGAGGGTACTGTGGATTTTCGAGAAAAAAAAATTTCAAGCTAAAAGGAAACCATTAGGTGCATTTTATAGAGAATCTGATTTCGAATAAGAAAAAGTCAACCGCAACCGCGTAACTCGTACCCGTGAGAAAAAAATCGCAAAAATCTGTTTCGAATGCCATGATTTTTCGGAGTCATTTTTCCAAGGCAGGGCACTGTGGATTTTCGAGAAAAAAAAATTTCGAGCTAAAAGGAAACCATTAGGTGCATTTTATTGAGAATCTGATTTCGAATAAGAAAAAGTCAACCGCAACCGCGTAACTCGTACCCGTGAGAAATAAATCGCAAAAATCTGTTTCGAATGCCATGATTTTTCGGAGTCATTTTTCCAAGGGAGGGTACTGTGGATTTTCGAGAAAAAAAAATTTCAAGCTAAAAGGAAACCATTAGGTGCATTTTATAGAGAATCAGATTTCGAATAAGAAAAAGTCAACCGCAACCGCGTAACTCGTACCCGTGAGAAAAAAATCGCAAAAATCTGTTTCGAATGCCATGATTTTTCGGAGTCATTTTTCCAAGGGAGGGTACTGTGGATTTTCGAGAAAAAAAAATTTCAAGCTAAAAGGAAACCATTAGGTGCATTTTATAGAGAATCTGATTTCGAATAAGAAAAAGTCAACCGCAACCGCGTAACTCGTACCCGTGAGAAAAAAATCGCAAAAATCTGTTTCGAATGCCATGATTTTTCGGAGTCATTTTTCCAAGGGAGGGTACTGTGGATTTTCGAGAAAAAAAAATTTCAAGCTAAAAGGAAACCATTAGGTGCATTTTATAGAGAATCTGATTTCGAATAAGAAAAAGTCAACCGCAACCGCGTAACTCGTACCCGTGAGAGAAAAATCGCAAAAATCTGTTTCGAATGCCATGATTTTTCGGAGTCATTTTTCCAAGGGAGGGCACTGTGGATTTTCGAGAAAAAAAAATTTCAAGCTAAAAGGAAACCATTAGGTGCATTTGATAGAGAATCTGATTTCGAATAAGAAAAAGTCAACCGCAACCGCGTAACTCGTACCCGTGAGAAAAAAATCGCAAAAATCTGTTTCGAATGCCATGATTTTTCGGAGTCATTTTTCCAAGGGACGGTACTGTAGATTTTCGAGAAAAAAAAATTTCGAGCTAAAAGGAAACCATTAGGTGCATTTTATAGAGAATCTGATTTCGAATAAGAAAAAGTCAACCGCAACCGCGTAACTCGTACCCGTGAGAAAAAAATCGCAAAAATCTGTTTCGAATGCCATGATTTTTCGGAGTCATTTTTCCAAGGGAGGGTACTGTGGATTTTCGAGAAAAAAAAATTTCAAGCTAAAAGGAAACCATTAGGTGCATTTTATAGAGAATCTGATTTCGAATAAGAAAAAGTCAACCGCAACCGCGTAACTCGTACCCGTGAGAAAAAAATCGCAAAAATCTGTTTCGAATGCCATGATTTTTCGGAGTCATTTTTCCAAGGGAGGGTACTGTGGATTTTCGAGAAAAAAAAATTTCAAGCTAAAAGGAAACCATTAGGTGCATTTTATAGAGAATCTGATTTCGAATAAGAAAAAGTCAACCGCAACCGCGTAACTCGTACCCGTGAGAGAAAAATCGCAAAAATCTGTTTCGAATGCCATGATTTTTCGGAGTCATTTTTCCAAGGGAGGGTACTGTGGATTTTCGAGAAAAAAAAATTTCAAGCTAAAAGGAAACCATTAGGTGCATTTGATAGAGAATCTGATTTCGAATAAGAAAAAGTCAACCGCAACCGCGTAACTCGTACCCGTGAGAAAAAAATCGCAAAAATCTGTTTCGAATGCCATGATTTTTCGGAGTCATTTTTCCAAGGGAGGGTACTGTGGATTTTCGAGAAAAAAAAATTTCAAGCTAAAAGGAAACCATTAGGTGCATTTTATAGAGAATCTGATTTCGAATAAGAAAAAGTCAACCGCAACCGCGTAACTCGTACCCGTGAGAAAAAAATCGCAAAAATCTGTTTCGAATGCCATGATTTTTCGGAGTCATTTTTCCAAGGGAGGGTACTGTGGATTTTCGAGAAAAAAAAATTTCAAGCTAAAAGGAAACCATTAGGTGCATTTTATAGAGAATCAGATTTCGAATAAGAAAAAGTCAACCGCAACCGCGTAACTCGTACCCGTGAGAAAAAAATCGCAAAAATCTGTTTCGAATGCCATGATTTTTCGGAGTCATTTTTCCAAGGGAGGGTACTGTGGATTTTCGAGAAAAAAAAATTTCAAGCTAAAAGGAAACCATTAGGTGCATTTTATAGAGAATCTGATTTCGAATAAGAAAAAGTCAACCGCAACCGCGTAACTCGTACCCGTGAGAAAAAAATCGCAAAAATCTGTTTCGAATGCCATGATTTTTCGGAGTCATTTTTCCAAGGCAGGGCACTGTGGATTTTCGAGAAAAAAAAATTTCGAGCTAAAAGGAAACCATTAGGTGCATTTTATTGAGAATCTGATTTCGAATAAGAAAAAGTCAACCGCAACCGCGTAACTCGTACCCGTGAGAAATAAATCGCAAAAATCTGTTTCGAATGCCATGATTTTTCGGAGTCATTTTTCCAAGGGAGGGTACTGTGGATTTTCGAGAAAAAAAAATTTCAAGCTAAAAGGAAACCATTAGGTGCATTTTATAGAGAATCAGATTTCGAATAAGAAAAAGTCAACCGCAACCGCGTAACTCGTACCCGTGAGAAAAAAATCGCAAAAAATCTGTTTCGAATGCCATGATTTTTCGGAGTCATTTTTCCAAGGGAGGGTACTGTGGATTTTCGAGAAAAAAAAATTTCAAGCTAAAAGGAAACCATTAGGTGCATTTTATAGAGAATCTGATTTCGAATAAGAAAAAGTCAACCGCAACCGCGTAACTCGTACCCGTGAGAAAAAAATCGCAAAAATCTGTTTCGAATGCCATGATTTTTCGGAGTCATTTTTCCAAGGCAGGGCACTGTGGATTTTCGAGAAAAAAAAATTTCGAGCTAAAAGGAAACCATTAGGTGCATTTTATTGAGAATCTGATTTCGAATAAGAAAAAGTCAACCGCAACCGCGTAACTCGTACCCGTGAGAAAAAAATCGCAAAAATCTGTTTCGAATGCCATGATTTTTCGGAGTCATTTTTCCAAGGGAGGGTACTGTGGATTTTCGAGAAAAAAAAATTTCAAGCTAAAAGGAAACCATTAGGTGCATTTTATAGAGAATCTGATTTCGAATAAGAAAAAGTCAACCGCAACCGCGTAACTCGTACCCGTGAGAAAAAAATCGCAAAAATCTGTTTCGAATGCCATGATTTTTCGGAGTCATTTTTCCAAGGGAGGGTACTGTGGATTTTCGAGAAAAAAAAATTTCAAGCTAAAAGGAAACCATTAGGTGCATTTTATAGAGAATCTGATTTCGAATAAGAAAAAGTCAACCGCAACCGCGTAACTCGTACCCGTGAGAGAAAAATCGCAAAAATCTGTTTCGAATGCCATGATTTTTCGGAGTCATTTTTCCAAGGGAGGGCACTGTGGATTTTCGAGAAAAAAAAATTTCAAGCTAAAAGGAAACCATTAGGTGCATTTGATAGAGAATCTGATTTCGAATAAGAAAAAGTCAACCGCAACCGCGTAACTCGTACCCGTGAGAAAAAAATCGCAAAAATCTGTTTCGAATGCCATGATTTTTCGGAGTCATTTTTCCAAGGGACGGTACTGTAGATTTTCGAGAAAAAAAAATTTCGAGCTAAAAGGAAACCATTAGGTGCATTTTATAGAGAATCTGATTTCGAATAAGAAAAAGTCAACCGCAACCGCGTAACTCGTACCCGTGAGAAAAAAATCGCAAAAATCTGTTTCGAATGCCATGATTTTTCGGAGTCATTTTTCCAAGGGAGGGTACTGTGGATTTTCGAGAAAAAAAAATTTCAAGCTAAAAGGAAACCATTAGGTGCATTTTATAGAGAATCTGATTTCGAATAAGAAAAAGTCAACCGCAACCGCGTAACTCGTACCCGTGAGAGAAAAATCGCAAAAATCTGTTTCGAATGCCATGATTTTTCGGAGTCATTTTTCCAAGGGACGGTACTGTAGATTTTCGAGAAAAAAAAATTTCGAGCTAAAAGGAAACCATTAGGTGCATTTTATAGAGAATCTGATTTCGAATAAGAAAAAGTCAACCGCAACCGCGTAACTCGTACCCGTGAGAAAAAAATCGCAAAAATCTGTTTCGAATGCCATGATTTTTCGGAGTCATTTTTCCAAGGGAGGGTACTGTGGATTTTCGAGAAAAAAAAATTTCAAGCTAAAAGGAAACCATTAGGTGCATTTTATAGAGAATCTGATTTCGAATAAGAAAAAGTCAACCGCAACCGCGTAACTCGTACCCGTGAGAGAAAAATCGCAAAAATCTGTTTCGAATGCCATGATTTTTCGGAGTCATTTTTCCAAGGGAGGGCACTGTGGATTTTCGAGAAAAAAAAATTTCAAGCTAAAAGGAAACCATTAGGTGCATTTGATAGAGAATCTGATTTCGAATAAGAAAAAGTCAACCGCAACCGCGTAACTCGTACCCGTGAGAAAAAAATCGCAAAAATCTGTTTCGAATGCCATGATTTTTCGGAGTCATTTTTCCAAGGGAGGGTACTGTGGATTTTCGAGAAAAAAAATTTCAAGCTAAAAGGAAACCATTAGGTGCATTTTATAGAGAATCTGATTTCGAATAAGAAAAAGTCAACCGCAACCGCGTAACTCGTACCCGTGAGAAAAAAATCGCAAAAATCTGTTTCGAATGCCATGATTTTTCGGAGTCATTTTTCCAAGGGAGGGTACTGTGGATTTTCGAGAAAAAAAAATTTCAAGCTAAAAGGAAACCATTAGGTGCATTTTATAGAGAATCAGATTTCGAATAAGAAAAAGTCAACCGCAACCGCGTAACTCGTACCCGTGAGAAAAAAATCGCAAAAATCTGTTTCGAATGCCATGATTTTTCGGAGTCATTTTTCCAAGGGAGGGTACTGTGGATTTTCGAGAAAAAAAAATTTCAAGCTAAAAGGAAACCATTAGGTGCATTTTATAGAGAATCAGATTTCGAATAAGAAAAAGTCAACCGCAACCGCGTAACTCGTACCCGTGAGAAAAAAATCGCAAAAATCTGTTTCGAATGCCATGATTTTTCGGAGTCATTTTTCCAAGGGAGGGTACTGTGGATTTTCGAGAAAAAAAAATTTCAAGCTAAAAGGAAACCATTAGGTGCATTTGATAGAGAATCTGATTTCGAATAAGAAAAAGTCAACCGCAACCGCGTAACTCGTACCCGTGAGAAAAAAATCGCAAAAATCTGTTTCGAATGCCATGATTTTTCGGAGTCATTTTTCCAAGGGAGGGTACTGTGGATTTTCGAGAAAAAAAAATTTCAAGCTAAAAGGAAACCATTAGGTGCATTTTATAGAGAATCTGATTTCGAATAAGAAAAAGTCAACCGCAACCGCGTAACTCGTACCCGTGAGAAAAAAATCGCAAAAATCTGTTTCGAATGCCATGATTTTTCGGAGTCATTTTTCCAAGGGAGGGTACTGTGGATTTTCGAGAAAAAAAAATTTCAAGCTAAAAGGAAACCATTAGGTGCATTTTATAGAGAATCAGATTTCGAATAAGAAAAAGTCAACCGCAACCGCGTAACTCGTACCCGTGAGAAAAAAATCGCAAAAATCTGTTTCGAATGCCATGATTTTTCGGAGTCATTTTTCCAAGGGAGGGTACTGTGGATTTTCGAGAAAAAAAAATTTCAAGCTAAAAGGAAACCATTAGGTGCATTTTATAGAGAATCTGATTTCGAATAAGAAAAAGTCAACCGCAACCGCGTAACTCGTACCCGTGAGAAAAAAATCGCAAAAATCTGTTTCGAATGCCATGATTTTTCGGAGTCATTTTTCCAAGGCAGGGCACTGTGGATTTTCGAGAAAAAAAAATTTCGAGCTAAAAGGAAACCATTAGGTGCATTTTATTGAGAATCTGATTTCGAATAAGAAAAAGTCAACCGCAACCGCGTAACTCGTACCCGTGAGAAATAAATCGCAAAAATCTGTTTCGAATGCCATGATTTTTCGGAGTCATTTTTCCAAGGGAGGGTACTGTGGATTTTCGAGAAAAAAAAATTTCAAGCTAAAAGGAAACCATTAGGTGCATTTTATAGAGAATCAGCTTTCGAATAAGAAAAAGTCAACCGCAACCGCGTAACTCGTACCCGTGAGAAAAAAATCGCAAAAAATCTGTTTCGAATGCCATGATTTTTCGGAGTCATTTTTCCAAGGCAGGGCACTGTGGATTTTCGAGAAAAAAAAATTTCAAGCTAAAAGGAAACCATTAGGTGCATTTTATAGAGAATCTGATTTCGAATAAGAAAAAGTCAACCGCAACCGCGTAACTCGTACCCGTGAGAGAAAAATCGCAAAAATCTGTTTCGAATGCCATGATTTTTCGGAGTCATTTTTCCAAGGGAGGGCACTGTGGATTTTCGAGAAAAAAAAATTTCAAGCTAAAAGGAAACCATTAGGTGCATTTGATAGAGAATCTGATTTCGAATAAGAAAAAGTCAACCGCAACCGCGTAACTCGTACCCGTGAGAAAAAAATCGCAAAAATCTGTTTCGAATGCCATGATTTTTCGGAGTCATTTTTCCAAGGGACGGTACTGTAGATTTTCGAGAAAAAAAAATTTCGAGCTAAAAGGAAACCATTAGGTGCATTTTATAGAGAATCTGATTTCGAATAAGAAAAAGTCAACCGCAACCGCGTAACTCGTACCCGTGAGAAAAAAATCGCAAAAATCTGTTTCGAATGCCATGATTTTTCGGAGTCATTTTTCCAAGGGAGGGTACTGTGGATTTTCGAGAAAAAAAAATTTCAAGCTAAAAGGAAACCATTAGGTGCATTTTATAGAGAATCTGATTTCGAATAAGAAAAAGTCAACCGCAACCGCGTAACTCGTACCCGTGAGAAAAAAATCGCAAAAATCTGTTTCGAATGCCATGATTTTTCGGAGTCATTTTTCCAAGGGAGGGTACTGTGGATTTTCGAGAAAAAAAAATTTCAAGCTAAAAGGAAACCATTAGGTGCATTTGATAGAGAATCTGATTTCGAATAAGAAAAAGTCAACCGCAACCGCGTAACTCGTACCCGTGAGAAAAAAATCGCAAAAATCTGTTTCGAATGCCATGATTTTTCGGAGTCATTTTTCCAAGGGACGGTACTGTAGATTTTCGAGAAAAAAAAATTTCGAGCTAAAAGGAAACCATTAGGTGCATTTTATAGAGAATCAGATTTCGAATAAGAAAAAGTCAACCGCAACCGCGTAACTCGTACCCGTGAGAAAAAAATCGCAAAAATCTGTTTCGAATGCCATGATTTTTCGGAGTCATTTTTCCAAGGGAGGGTACTGTGGATTTTCGAGAAAAAAAAATTTCAAGCTAAAAGGAAACCATTAGGTGCATTTTATAGAGAATCTGATTTCGAATAAGAAAAAGTCAACCGCAACCGCGTAACTCGTACCCGTGAGAAAAAAATCGCAAAAATCTGTTTCGAATGCCATGATTTTTCGGAGTCATTTTTCCAAGGGAGGGTACTGTGGATTTTCGAGAAAAAAAAATTTCAAGCTAAAAGGAAACCATTAGGTGCATTTTATAGAGAATCTGATTTCGAATAAGAAAAAGTCAACCGCAACCGCGTAACTCGTACCCGTGAGAAAAAAATCGCAAAAATCTGTTTCGAATGCCATGATTTTTCGGAGTCATTTTTCCAAGGGACGGTACTGTAGATTTTCGAGAAAAAAAAATTTCGAGCTAAAAGGAAACCATTAGGTGCATTTTATAGAGAATCAGATTTCGAATAAGAAAAAGTCAACCGCAACCGCGTAACTCGTACCCGTGAGAAAAAAATCGCAAAAATCTGTTTCGAATGCCATGATTTTTCGGAGTCATTTTTCCAAGGGAGGGTACTGTGGATTTTCGAGAAAAAAAAATTTCAAGCTAAAAGGAAACCATTAGGTGCATTTTATAGAGAATCTGATTTCGAATAAGAAAAAGTCAACCGCAACCGCGTAACTCGTACCCGTGAGAAAAAAATCGCAAAAATCTGTTTCGAATGCCATGATTTTTCGGAGTCATTTTTCCAAGGGAGGGTACTGTGGATTTTCGAGAAAAAAAAATTTCAAGCTAAAAGGAAACCATTAGGTGCATTTTATAGAGAATCTGATTTCGAATAAGAAAAAGTCAACCGCAACCGCGTAACTCGTACCCGTGAGAAAAAAATCGCAAAAATCTGTTTCGAATGCCATGATTTTTCGGAGTCATTTTTCCAAGGGAGGGTACTGTGGATTTTCGAGAAAAAAAAATTTCTAGCTAAAAGGAAACCATTAGGTGCATTTTATAGAGAATCTGATTTCGAATAAGAAAAAGTCAACCGCAACCGCGTAACTCGTACCCGTGAGAAAAAAATCGCAAAAATCTGTTTCGAATGCCATGATTTTTCGGAGTCATTTTTCCAAGGCAGGGCACTGTCGATTTTCGAGAAAAAAAAATTTCGAGCTAAAAGGAAACCATTAGGTGCATTTTATTGAGAATCTGATTTCGAATAAGAAAAAGTCAACCGCAACCGCGTAACTCGTACCCGTGAGAAATAAATCGCAAAAATCTGTTTCGAATGCCATGATTTTTCGGAGTCATTTTTCCAAGGGAGGGTACTGTGGATTTTCGAGAAAAAAAAATTTCAAGCTAAAAGGAAACCATTAGGTGCATTTTATAGAGAATCAGATTTCGAATAAGAAAAAGTCAACCGCAACCGCGTAACTCGTACCCGTGAGAAAAAAATCGCAAAAAATCTGTTTCGAATGCCATGATTTTTCGGAGTCATTTTTCCAAGGGAGGGTACTGTGGATTTTCGAGAAAAAAAAATTTCAAGCTAAAAGGAAACCATTAGGTGCATTTTATAGAGAATCAGATTTCGAATAAGAAAAAGTCAACCGCAACCGCGTAACTCGTACCCGTGAGAAAAAAATCGCAAAAATCTGTTTCGAATGCCATGATTTTTCGGAGTCATTTTTCCAAGGGAGGGTACTGTGGATTTTCGAGAAAAAAAAATTTCAAGCTAAAAGGAAACCATTAGGTGCATTTTATAGAGAATCAGATTTCGAATAAGAAAAAGTCAACCGCAACCGCGTAACTCGTACCCGTGAGAAAAAAATCGCAAAAATCTGTTTCGAATGCCATGATTTTTCGGAGTCATTTTTCCAAGGGAGGGTACTGTGGATTTTCGAGAAAAAAAAATTTCAAGCTAAAAGGAAACCATTAGGTGCATTTGATAGAGAATCTGATTTCGAATAAGAAAAAGTCAACCGCAACCGCGTAACTCGTACCCGTGAGAAAAAAATCGCAAAAATCTGTTTCGAATGCCATGATTTTTCGGAGTCATTTTTCCAAGGGAGGGTACTGTGGATTTTCGAGAAAAAAAAATTTCAAGCTAAAAGGAAACCATTAGGTGCATTTTATAGAGAATCTGATTTCGAATAAGAAAAAGTCAACCGCAACCGCGTAACTCGTACCCGTGAGAAAAAAATCGCAAAAATCTGTTTCGAATGCCATGATTTTTCGGAGTCATTTTTCCAAGGGAGGGTACTGTGGATTTTCGAGAAAAAAAAATTTCAAGCTAAAAGGAAACCATTAGGTGCATTTTATAGAGAATCAGATTTCGAATAAGAAAAAGTCAACCGCAACCGCGTAACTCGTACCCGTGAGAAAAAAATCGCAAAAATCTGTTTCGAATGCCATGATTTTTCGGAGTCATTTTTCCAAGGCAGGGCACTGTGGATTTTCGAGAAAAAAAAATTTCGAGCTAAAAGGAAACCATTAGGTGCATTTTATTGAGAATCTGATTTCGAATAAGAAAAAGTCAACCGCAACCGCGTAACTCGTACCCGTGAGAAATAAATCGCAAAAATCTGTTTCGAATGCCATGATTTTTCGGAGTCATTTTTCCAAGGGAGGGTACTGTGGATTTTCGAGAAAAAAAAATTTCAAGCTAAAAGGAAACCATTAGGTGCATTTTATAGAGAATCTGATTTCGAATAAGAAAAAGTCAACCGCAACCGCGTAACTCGTACCCGTGAGAAAAAAATCGCAAAAATCTGTTTCGAATGCCATGATTTTTCGGAGTCATTTTTCCAAGGGAGGGTACTGTGGATTTTCGAGAAAAAAAAATTTCAAGCTAAAAGGAAACCATTAGGTGCATTTTATAGAGAATCAGATTTCGAATAAGAAAAAGTCAACCGCAACCGCGTAACTCGTACCCGTGAGAAAAAAATCGCAAAAATCTGTTTCGAATGCCATGATTTTTCGGAGTCATTTTTCCAAGGGAGGGTACTGTGGATTTTCGAGAAAAAAAAATTTCAAGCTAAAAGGAAACCATTAGGTGCATTTTATAGAGAATCAGATTTCGAATAAGAAAAAGTCAACCGCAACCGCGTAACTCGTACCCGTGAGAAAAAAATCGCAAAAATCTGTTTCGAATGCCATGATTTTTCGGAGTCATTTTTCCAAGGGAGGGTACTGTGGATTTTCGAGAAAAAAAAATTTCAAGCTAAAAGGAAACCATTAGGTGCATTTTATAGAGAATCAGATTTCGAATAAGAAAAAGTCAACCGCAACCGCGTAACTCGTACCCGTGAGAAAAAAATCGCAAAAATCTGTTTCGAATGCCATGATTTTTCGGAGTCATTTTTCCAAGGGAGGGTACTGTGGATTTTCGAGAAAAAAAAATTTCAAGCTAAAAGGAAACCATTAGGTGCATTTGATAGAGAATCTGATTTCGAATAAGAAAAAGTCAACCGCAACCGCGTAACTCGTACCCGTGAGAAAAAAATCGCAAAAATCTGTTTCGAATGCCATGATTTTTCGGAGTCATTTTTCCAAGGGAGGGTACTGTGGATTTTCGAGAAAAAAAAATTTCAAGCTAAAAGGAAACCATTAGGTGCATTTTATAGAGAATCTGATTTCGAATAAGAAAAAGTCAACCGCAACCGCGTAACTCGTACCCGTGAGAAAAAAATCGCAAAAATCTGTTTCGAATGCCATGATTTTTCGGAGTCATTTTTCCAAGGGAGGGTACTGTGGATTTTCGAGAAAAAAAAATTTCAAGCTAAAAGGAAACCATTAGGTGCATTTTATAGAGAATCAGATTTCGAATAAGAAAAAGTCAACCGCAACCGCGTAACTCGTACCCGTGAGAAAAAAATCGCAAAAATCTGTTTCGAATGCCATGATTTTTCGGAGTCATTTTTCCAAGGGAGGGTACTGTGGATTTTCGAGAAAAAAAAATTTCAAGCTAAAAGGAAACCATTAGGTGCATTTTATAGAGAATCTGATTTCGAATAAGAAAAAGTCAACCGCAACCGCGTAACTCGTACCCGTGAGAAAAAAATCGCAAAAATCTGTTTCGAATGCCATGATTTTTCGGAGTCATTTTTCCAAGGCAGGGCACTGTGGATTTTCGAGAAAAAAAAATTTCGAGCTAAAAGGAAACCATTAGGTGCATTTTATTGAGAATCTGATTTCGAATAAGAAAAAGTCAACCGCAACCGCGTAACTCGTACCCGTGAGAAATAAATCGCAAAAATCTGTTTCGAATGCCATGATTTTTCGGAGTCATTTTTCCAAGGGAGGGTACTGTGGATTTTCGAGAAAAAAAAATTTCAAGCTAAAAGGAAACCATTAGGTGCATTTTATAGAGAATCAGATTTCGAATAAGAAAAAGTCAACCGCAACCGCGTAACTCGTACCCGTGAGAAAAAAATCGCAAAAAATCTGTTTCGAATGCCATGATTTTTCGGAGTCATTTTTCCAAGGGAGGGTACTGTGGATTTTCGAGAAAAAAAAATTTCAAGCTAAAAGGAAACCATTAGGTGCATTTTATAGAGAATCTGATTTCGAATAAGAAAAAGTCAACCGCAACCGCGTAACTCGTACCCGTGAGAAAAAAATCGCAAAAATCTGTTTCGAATGCCATGATTTTTCGGAGTCATTTTTCCAAGGCAGGGCACTGTGGATTTTCGAGAAAAAAAAATTTCGAGCTAAAAGGAAACCATTAGGTGCATTTTATTGAGAATCTGATTTCGAATAAGAAAAAGTCAACCGCAACCGCGTAACTCGTACCCGTGAGAAAAAAATCGCAAAAATCTGTTTCGAATGCCATGATTTTTCGGAGTCATTTTTCCAAGGGAGGGTACTGTGGATTTTCGAGAAAAAAAAATTTCAAGCTAAAAGGAAACCATTAGGTGCATTTTATAGAGAATCAGATTTCGAATAAGAAAAAGTCAACCGCAACCGCGTAACTCGTACCCGTGAGAAAAAAATCGCAAAAATCTGTTTCGAATGCCATGATTTTTCGGAGTCATTTTTCCAAGGGAGGGTACTGTGGATTTTCGAGAAAAAAAAATTTCAAGCTAAAAGGAAACCATTAGGTGCATTTTATAGAGAATCAGATTTCGAATAAGAAAAAGTCAACCGCAACCGCGTAACTCGTACCCGTGAGAAAAAAATCGCAAAAATCTGTTTCGAATGCCATGATTTTTCGGAGTCATTTTTCCAAGGGAGGGTACTGTGGATTTTCGAGAAAAAAAAATTTCAAGCTAAAAGGAAACCATTAGGTGCATTTGATAGAGAATCTGATTTCGAATAAGAAAAAGTCAACCGCAACCGCGTAACTCGTACCCGTGAGAAAAAAATCGCAAAAATCTGTTTCGAATGCCATGATTTTTCGGAGTCATTTTTCCAAGGGAGGGTACTGTGGATTTTCGAGAAAAAAAAATTTCAAGCTAAAAGGAAACCATTAGGTGCATTTTATAGAGAATCTGATTTCGAATAAGAAAAAGTCAACCGCAACCGCGTAACTCGTACCCGTGAGAAAAAAATCGCAAAAATCTGTTTCGAATGCCATGATTTTTCGGAGTCATTTTTCCAAGGCAGGGCACTGTGGATTTTCGAGAAAAAAAAATTTCGAGCTAAAAGGAAACCATTAGGTGCATTTTATTGAGAATCTGATTTCGAATAAGAAAAAGTCAACCGCAACCGCGTAACTCGTACCCGTGAGAAAAAAATCGCAAAAATCTGTTTCGAATGCCATGATTTTTCGGAGTCATTTTTCCAAGGGAGGGTACTGTGGATTTTCGAGAAAAAAAAATTTCAAGCTAAAAGGAAACCATTAGGTGCATTTTATAGAGAATCTGATTTCGAATAAGAAAAAGTCAACCGCAACCGCGTAACTCGTACCCGTGAGAAAAAAATCGCAAAAATCTGTTTCGAATGCCATGATTTTTCGGAGTCATTTTTCCAAGGGAGGGTACTGTGGATTTTCGAGAAAAAAAAATTTCAAGCTAAAAGGAAACCATTAGGTGCATTTTATAGAGAATCTGATTTCCAATAAGAAAAAGTCAACCGCAACCGCGTAACTCGTACCCGTGAGAAAAAAATAGCAAAAATCTGTTTCGAATGCCATGATTTTTCAAAGTCGTTTTTCCAAGGCAGGGCACTGTGGATTTTCGAGAAAAAAAAATTTCGAGCTAAAAGGAAACCATTAGGTGCATTTTATTGAGAATCTGATTTCGAATAAGAAAAAGTCAACCGCATCCGCGTAACTCGTACCCGTGAGAAAAAAATCGCAAAAATCTGTTTCGAATGCCATGATTTTTCGGAGTCATTTTTCCAAGGGAGGGTACTGTGGATTTTCGAGAAAAAAAAATTTCAAGCTAAAAGGAAACCATTAGGTTCATTTTATAGAGAATCTGATTTCGAATAAGAAAAAGTCAACCGCAACCGCGTAACTCGTACCCGTGAGAAAAAAATCGCAAAAATCTGTTTCGAATGCCATGATTTTTCGGAGTCATTTTTCCAAGGGAGGGTACTGTGGATTTTCGAGAAAAAAAAATTTCAAGCTAAAAGGAAACCATTAGGTGCATTTTATAGAGAATCTGATTTCGAATAAGAAAAAGTCAACCGCAACCGCGTAACTCGTACCCGTGAGAGAAAAATCGCAAAAATCTGTTTCGAATGCCATGATTTTTCGGAGTCATTTTTCCAAGGGAGGGCACTGTGGATTTTCGAGAAAAAAAAATTTCAAGCTAAAAGGAAACCATTAGGTGCATTTGATAGAGAATCTGATTTCGAATAAGAAAAAGTCAACCGCAACCGCGTAACTCGTACCCGTGAGAAAAAAATCGCAAAAATCTGTTTCGAATGCCATGATTTTTCGGAGTCATTTTTCCAAGGGAGGGTACTGTGGATTTTCGAGAAAAAAAATTTCAAGCTAAAAGGAAACCATTAGGTGCATTTTATAGAGAATCTGATTTCGAATAAGAAAAAGTCAACCGCAACCGCGTAACTCGTACCCGTGAGAAAAAAATCGCAAAAATCTGTTTCGAATGCCATGATTTTTCGGAGTCATTTTTCCAAGGGAGGGTACTGTGGATTTTCGAGAAAAAAAAATTTCAAGCTAAAAGGAAACCATTAGGTGCATTTTATAGAGAATCAGATTTCGAATAAGAAAAAGTCAACCGCAACCGCGTAACTCGTACCCGTGAGAAAAAAATCGCAAAAATCTGTTTCGAATGCCATGATTTTTCGGAGTCATTTTTCCAAGGGAGGGTACTGTGGATTTTCGAGAAAAAAAAATTTCAAGCTAAAAGGAAACCATTAGGTGCATTTTATTGAGAATCTGATTTCGAATAAGAAAAAGTCAACCGCAACCGCGTAACTCGTACCCGTGAGAAAAAAATCGCAAAAATCTGTTTCGAATGCCATGATTTTTCGGAGTCATTTTTCCAAGGGAGGGTACTGTGGATTTTCGAGAAAAAAAAATTTCAAGCTAAAAGGAAACCATTAGGTGCATTTGATAGAGAATCTGATTTCGAATAAGAAAAAGTCAACCGCAACCGCGTAACTCGTACCCGTGAGAAAAAAATCGCAAAAATCTGTTTCGAATGCCATGATTTTTCGGAGTCATTTTTCCAAGGGAGGGTACTGTGGATTTTCGAGAAAAAAAAATTTCAAGCTAAAAGGAAACCATTAGGTGCATTTTATAGAGAATCTGATTTCGAATAAGAAAAAGTCAACCGCAACCGCGTAACTCGTACCCGTGAGAAAAAAATCGCAAAAATCTGTTTCGAATGCCATGATTTTTCGGAGTCATTTTTCCAAGGGAGGGTACTGTGGATTTTCGAGAAAAAAAAATTTCAAGCTAAAAGGAAACCATTAGGTGCATTTTATTGAGAATCTGATTTCGAATAAGAAAAAGTCAACCGCAACCGCGTAACTCGTACCCGTGAGAAAAAAATCGCAAAAATCTGTTTCGAATGCCATGATTTTTCGGAGTCATTTTTCCAAGGGAGGGTACTGTGGATTTTCGAGAAAAAAAATTTTCAAGCTAAAAGGAAACCATTAGGTGCATTTTATAGAGAATCAGATTTCGAATAAGAAAAAGTCAACCGCAACCGCGTAACTCGTACCCGTGAGAAAAAAATCGCAAAAATCTGTTTCGAATGCCATGATTTTTCGGAGTCATTTTTCCAAGGGAGGGTACTGTGGATTTTCGAGAAAAAAAAATTTCAAGCTAAAAGGAAACCATTAGGTGCATTTTATAGAGAATCAGATTTCGAATAAGAAAAAGTCAACCGCAACCGCGTAACTCGTACCCGTGAGAAAAAAATCGCAAAAATCTGTTTCGAATGCCATGATTTTTCGGAGTCATTTTTCCAAGGGAGGGTACTGTGGATTTTCGAGAAAAAAAAATTTCAAGCTAAAAGGAAACCATTAGGTGCATTTGATAGAGAATCTGATTTCGAATAAGAAAAAGTCAACCGCAACCGCGTAACTCGTACCCGTGAGAAAAAAATCGCAAAAATCTGTTTCGAATGCCATGATTTTTCGGAGTCATTTTTCCAAGGGAGGGTACTGTGGATTTTCGAGAAAAAAAAATTTCAAGCTAAAAGGAAACCATTAGGTGCATTTTATAGAGAATCTGATTTCGAATAAGAAAAAGTCAACCGCAACCGCGTAACTCGTACCCGTGAGAAAAAAATCGCAAAAATCTGTTTCGAATGCCATGATTTTTCGGAGTCATTTTTCCAAGGGAGGGTACTGTGGATTTTCGAGAAAAAAAAATTTCAAGCTAAAAGGAAACCATTAGGTGCATTTTATAGAGAATCAGATTTCGAATAAGAAAAAGTCAACCGCAACCGCGTAACTCGTACCCGTGAGAAAAAAATCGCAAAAATCTGTTTCGAATGCCATGATTTTTCGGAGTCATTTTTCCAAGGCAGGGCACTGTGGATTTTCGAGAAAAAAAAATTTCGAGCTAAAAGGAAACCATTAGGTGCATTTTATTGAGAATCTGATTTCGAATAAGAAAAAGTCAACCGCAACCGCGTAACTCGTACCCGTGAGAAATAAATCGCAAAAATCTGTTTCGAATGCCATGATTTTTCGGAGTCATTTTTCCAAGGGAGGGTACTGTGGATTTTCGAGAAAAAAAAATTTCAAGCTAAAAGGAAACCATTAGGTGCATTTTATAGAGAATCAGATTTCGAATAAGAAAAAGTCAACCGCAACCGCGTAACTCGTACCCGTGAGAAAAAAATCGCAAAAAATCTGTTTCGAATGCCATGATTTTTCGGAGTCATTTTTCCAAGGGAGGGTACTGTGGATTTTCGAGAAAAAAAAATTTCAAGCTAAAAGGAAACCATTAGGTGCATTTTATTGAGAATCTGATTTCGAATAAGAAAAAGTCAACCGCAACCGCGTAACTCGTACCCGTGAGAAAAAAATCGCAAAAATCTGTTTCGAATGCCATGATTTTTCGGAGTCATTTTTCCAAGGGAGGGTACTGTGGATTTTCGAGAAAAAAAATTTTCAAGCTAAAAGGAAACCATTAGGTGCATTTTATAGAGAATCAGATTTCGAATAAGAAAAAGTCAACCGCAACCGCGTAACTCGTACCCGTGAGAAAAAAATCGCAAAAATCTGTTTCGAATGCCATGATTTTTCGGAGTCATTTTTCCAAGGGAGGGTACTGTGGATTTTCGAGAAAAAAAAATTTCAAGCTAAAAGGAAACCATTAGGTGCATTTTATAGAGAATCAGATTTCGAATAAGAAAAAGTCAACCGCAACCGCGTAACTCGTACCCGTGAGAAAAAAATCGCAAAAATCTGTTTCGAATGCCATGATTTTTCGGAGTCATTTTTCCAAGGGAGGGTACTGTGGATTTTCGAGAAAAAAAAATTTCAAGCTAAAAGGAAACCATTAGGTGCATTTGATAGAGAATCTGATTTCGAATAAGAAAAAGTCAACCGCAACCGCGTAACTCGTACCCGTGAGAAAAAAATCGCAAAAATCTGTTTCGAATGCCATGATTTTTCGGAGTCATTTTTCCAAGGGAGGGTACTGTGGATTTTCGAGAAAAAAAAATTTCAAGCTAAAAGGAAACCATTAGGTGCATTTTATAGAGAATCTGATTTCGAATAAGAAAAAGTCAACCGCAACCGCGTAACTCGTACCCGTGAGAAAAAAATCGCAAAAATCTGTTTCGAATGCCATGATTTTTCGGAGTCATTTTTCCAAGGGAGGGTACTGTGGATTTTCGAGAAAAAAAAATTTCAAGCTAAAAGGAAACCATTAGGTGCATTTTATAGAGAATCAGATTTCGAATAAGAAAAAGTCAACCGCAACCGCGTAACTCGTACCCGTGAGAAAAAAATCGCAAAAATCTGTTTCGAATGCCATGATTTTTCGGAGTCATTTTTCCAAGGCAGGGCACTGTGGATTTTCGAGAAAAAAAAATTTCGAGCTAAAAGGAAACCATTAGGTGCATTTTATTGAGAATCTGATTTCGAATAAGAAAAAGTCAACCGCAACCGCGTAACTCGTACCCGTGAGAAATAAATCGCAAAAATCTGTTTCGAATGCCATGATTTTTCGGAGTCATTTTTCCAAGGGAGGGTACTGTGGATTTTCGAGAAAAAAAAATTTCAAGCTAAAAGGAAACCATTAGGTGCATTTTATAGAGAATCAGATTTCGAATAAGAAAAAGTCAACCGCAACCGCGTAACTCGTACCCGTGAGAAAAAAATCGCAAAAAATCTGTTTCGAATGCCATGATTTTTCGGAGTCATTTTTCCAAGGGAGGGTACTGTGGATTTTCGAGAAAAAAAAATTTCAAGCTAAAAGGAAACCATTAGGTGCATTTTATAGAGAATCTGGTTTCGAATAAGAAAAAGTCAACCGCAACCGCGTAACTCGTACCCGTGAGAAAAAAATCGCAAAAATCTGTTTCGAATGCCATGATTTTTCGGAGTCATTTTTCCAAGGCAGGGCACTGTGGATTTTCGAGAAAAAAAAATTTCGAGCTAAAAGGAAACCATTAGGTGCATTTTATTGAGAATCTGATTTCGAATAAGAAAAAGTCAACCGCAACCGCGTAACTCGTACCCGTGAGAAAAAAATCGCAAAAATCTGTTTCGAATGCCATGATTTTTCGGAGTCATTTTTCCAAGGGAGGGTACTGTGGATTTTCGAGAAAAAAAAATTTCAAGCTAAAAGGAAACCATTAGGTGCATTTTATAGAGAATCTGATTTCGAATAAGAAAAAGTCAACCGCAACCGCGTAACTCGTACCCGTGAGAAAAAAATCGCAAAAATCTGTTTCGAATGCCATGATTTTTCGGAGTCATTTTTCCAAGGGAGGGTACTGTGGATTTTCGAGAAAAAAAAATTTCAAGCTAAAAGGAAACCATTAGGTGCATTTTATAGAGAATCTGATTTCCAATAAGAAAAAGTCAACCGCAACCGCGTAACTCGTACCCGTGAGAAAAAAATCGCAAAAATCTGTTTCGAATGCCATGATTTTTCGGAGTCATTTTTCCAAGGCAGGGCACTGTGGATTTTCGAGAAAAAAAAATTTCGAGCTAAAAGGAAACCATTAGGTGCATTTTATTGAGAATCTGATTTCGAATAAGAAAAAGTCAACCGCATCCGCGTAACTCGTACCCGTGAGAAAAAAATCGCAAAAATCTGTTTCGAATGCCATGATTTTTCGGAGTCATTTTTCCAAGGGAGGGTACTGTGGATTTTCGAGAAAAAAAAATTTCAAGCTAAAAGGAAACCATTAGGTGCATTTTATAGAGAATCTGATTTCGAATAAGAAAAAGTCAACCGCAACCGCGTAACTCGTACCCGTGAGAAAAAAATCGCAAAAATCTGTTTCGAATGCCATGATTTTTCGGAGTCATTTTTCCAAGGGAGGGTACTGTGGATTTTCGAGAAAAAAAAATTTCAAGCTAAAAGGAAACCATTAGGTGCATTTTATAGAGAATCTGATTTCGAATAAGAAAAAGTCAACCGCAACCGCGTAACTCGTACCCGTGAGAGAAAAATCGCAAAAATCTGTTTCGAATGCCATGATTTTTCGGAGTCATTTTTCCAAGGGAGGGCACTGTGGATTTTCGAGAAAAAAAAATTTCAAGCTAAAAGGAAACCATTAGGTGCATTTGATAGAGAATCTGATTTCGAATAAGAAAAAGTCAACCGCAACCGCGTAACTCGTACCCGTGAGAAAAAAATCGCAAAAATCTGTTTCGAATGCCATGATTTTTCGGAGTCATTTTTCCAAGGGAGGGTACTGTGGATTTTCGAGAAAAAAAAATTTCAAGCTAAAAGGAAACCATTAGGTGCATTTGATAGAGAATCTGATTTCGAATAAGAAAAAGTCAACCGCAACCGCGTAACTCGTACCCGTGAGAAAAAAATCGCAAAAATCTGTTTCGAATGCCATGATTTTTCGGAGTCATTTTTCCAAGGGAGGGTACTGTGGATTTTCGAGAAAAAAAAATTTCAAGCTAAAAGGAAACCATTAGGTGCATTTTATAGAGAATCTGATTTCGAATAAGAAAAAGTCAACCGCAACCGCGTAACTCGTACCCGTGAGAAAAAAATCGCAAAAATCTGTTTCGAATGCCATGATTTTTCGGAGTCATTTTTCCAAGGGAGGGTACTGTGGATTTTCGAGAAAAAAAAATTTCAAGCTAAAAGGAAACCATTAGGTGCATTTTATAGAGAATCAGATTTCGAATAAGAAAAAGTCAACCGCAACCGCGTAACTCGTACCCGTGAGAAAAAAATCGCAAAAATCTGTTTCGAATGCCATGATTTTTCGGAGTCATTTTTCCAAGGGAGGGTACTGTGGATTTTCGAGAAAAAAAAATTTCAAGCTAAAAGGAAACCATTAGGTGCATTTGATAGAGAATCTGATTTCGAATAAGAAAAAGTCAACCGCAACCGCGTAACTCGTACCCGTGAGAAAAAAATCGCAAAAATCTGTTTCGAATGCCATGATTTTTCGGAGTCATTTTTCCAAGGGAGGGTACTGTGGATTTTCGAGAAAAAAAAATTTCAAGCTAAAAGGAAACCATTAGGTGCATTTTATAGAGAATCTGATTTCGAATAAGAAAAAGTCAACCGCAACCGCGTAACTCGTACCCGTGAGAAAAAAATCGCAAAAATCTGTTTCGAATGCCATGATTTTTCGGAGTCATTTTTCCAAGGGAGGGTACTGTGGATTTTCGAGAAAAAAAAATTTCAAGCTAAAAGGAAACCATTAGGTGCATTTTATTGAGAATCTGATTTCGAATAAGAAAAAGTCAACCGCAACCGCGTAACTCGTACCCGTGAGAAATAAATCGCAAAAATCTGTTTCGAATGCCATGATTTTTCGGAGTCATTTTTCCAAGGGAGGGTACTGTGGATTTTCGAGAAAAAAAAATTTCAAGCTAAAAGGAAACCATTAGGTGCATTTTATAGAGAATCAGATTTCGAATAAGAAAAAGTCAACCGCAACCGCGTAACTCGTACCCGTGAGAAAAAAATCGCAAAAAATCTGTTTCGAATGCCATGATTTTTCGGAGTCATTTTTCCAAGGGAGGGTACTGTGGATTTTCGAGAAAAAAAAATTTCAAGCTAAAAGGAAACCATTAGGTGCATTTTATAGAGAATCTGATTTCGAATAAGAAAAAGTCAACCGCAACCGCGTAACTCGTACCCGTGAGAAAAAAATCGCAAAAATCTGTTTCGAATGCCATGATTTTTCGGAGTCATTTTTCCAAGGCAGGGCACTGTGGATTTTCGAGAAAAAAAAATTTCGAGCTAAAAGGAAACCATTAGGTGCATTTTATTGAGAATCTGATTTCGAATAAGAAAAAGTCAACCGCAACCGCGTAACTCGTACCCGTGAGAAAAAAATCGCAAAAAATCTGTTTCGAATGCCATGATTTTTCGGAGTCATTTTTCCAAGGGAGGGTACTGTGGATTTTCGAGAAAAAAAAATTTCAAGCTAAAAGGAAACCATTAGGTGCATTTTATAGAGAATCTGATTTCGAATAAGAAAAAGTCAACCGCAACCGCGTAACTCGTACCCGTGAGAAAAAAATCGCAAAAATCTGTTTCGAATGCCATGATTTTTCGGAGTCATTTTTCCAAGGCAGGGCACTGTGGATTTTCGAGAAAAAAAAATTTCGAGCTAAAAGGAAACCATTAGGTGCATTTTATTGAGAATCTGATTTCGAATAAGAAAAAGTCAACCGCATCCGCGTAACTCGTACCCGTGAGAAATAAATCGCAAAAATCTGTTTCGAATGCCATGATTTTTCGGAGTCATTTTTCCAAGGCAGGGCACTGTGGATTTTCGAGAAAAAAAAATTTCGAGCTAAAAGGAAACCATTAGGTGCATTTTATTGAGAATCTGATTTCGAATAAGAAAAAGTCAACCGCAACCGCGTAACTCGTACCCGTGAGAAAAAAATCGCAAAAAATCTGTTTCGAATGCCATGATTTTTCGGAGTCATTTTTCCAAGGGAGGGTACTGTGGATTTTCGAGAAAAAAAAATTTCAAGCTAAAAGGAAACCATTAGGTGCATTTTATAGAGAATCTGATTTCGAATAAGAAAAAGTCAACCGCAACCGCGTAACTCGTACCCGTGAGAAAAAAATCGCAAAAATCTGTTTCGAATGCCATGATTTTTCGGAGTCATTTTTCCAAGGCAGGGCACTGTGGATTTTCGAGAAAAAAAAATTTCGAGCTAAAAGGAAACCATTAGGTGCATTTTATTGAGAATCTGATTTCGAATAAGAAAAAGTCAACCGCATCCGCGTAACTCGTACCCGTGAGAAATAAATCGCAAAAATCTGTTTCGAATGCCATGATTTTTCGGAGTCATTTTTCCAAGGGAGGGTACTGTGGATTTTCGAGAAAAAAAAATTTCAAGCTAAAACATACACAACTAAAAAATTCAAGCACCTAAAGGAAACCATTAGGTGCATTTTATAGAGAATCAGATTTCGAATAAGAAAAAGTCAACCGCAACCGCGTAACTCGTACCCGTGAGAAAAAAATCGCAAAAAATCTGTTTCGAATGCCATGATTTTTCGGAGTCATTTTTCCAAGGGAGGGTACTGTGGATTTTCGAGAAAAAAAAATTTCAAGCTAAAAGGAAACCATTAGGTGCATTTTATAGAGAATCTGATTTCGAATAAGAAAAAGTCAACCGCAACCGCGTAACTCGTACCCGTGAGAAAAAAATCGCAAAAATCTGTTTCGAATGCCATGATTTTTCGGAGTCATTTTTCCAAGGGACGGTACTGTAGATTTTCGAGAAAAAAAAATTTCGAGCTAAAAGGAAACCATTAGGTGCATTTTATAGAGAATCTGATTTCGAATAAGAAAAAGTCAACCGCAACCGCGTAACTCGTACCCGTGAGAAAAAAATCGCAAAAATCTGTTTCGAATGCCAT
The DNA here is from genome assembly GCF_987345545.1 of Pholcus phalangioides. Taxonomy (NCBI): domain Eukaryota; kingdom Metazoa; phylum Arthropoda; class Arachnida; order Araneae; family Pholcidae; genus Pholcus; species Pholcus phalangioides. The sequence goes on along the minus strand of NW_028301597.1, from coordinate 9,337,537 downwards.
GATTTTTCGGAGTCATTTTTCCAAGGGACGGTACAGTAGATTTTCGAGAAAAAAAAATTTCGAGCTAAAAGGAAACCATTAGGTGCATTTTATAGAGAATCTGATTTCGAATAAGAAAAAGTCAACCGCAACCGCGTAACTCGTACCCGTGAGCAAAAAATCGCAAAAATCTGTTTCGAATGCCATGATTTTTCGGAGTCATTTTTCCAAGGGAGGGTACTGTGGATTTTCGAGAAAAAAAAATTTCAAGCTAAAAGGAAACCATTAGGTGCATTTCATAGAGAATCTGATTTCGAATAAGAAAAAGTCAACCGCAACCGCGTAACTCGTACCCGTGAGCGAAAAATCGCAAAAATCTGTTTCGAATGCCATGATTTTTCGGAGTCATTTTTCCAAGGGAGGGCACTGTGGATTTTCGAGAAAAAAAAATTTCAAGCTAAAAGGAAACCATTAGGTGCATTTGATAGAGAATCTGATTTCGAATAAGAAAAAGTCAACCGCAACCGCGTAACTCGTACCCGTGAGAAAAAAATCGCAAAAATCTGTTTCGAATGCCATGATTTTTCGGAGTCATTTTTCCAAGGGAGGGTACTGTGGATTTTCGAGAAAAAAAATTTCAAGCTAAAAGGAAACCATTAGGTGCATTTTATAGAGAATCTGATTTCGAATAAGAAAAAGTCAACCGCAACCGCGTAACTCGTACCCGTGAGAAAAAAATCGCAAAAATCTGTTTCGAATGCCATGATTTTTCGGAGTCATTTTTCCAAGGGAGGGTACTGTGGATTTTCGAGAAAAAAAAATTTCAAGCTAAAAGGAAACCATTAGGTGCATTTTATAGAGAATCAGATTTCGAATAAGAAAAAGTCAACCGCAACCGCGTAACTCGTACCCGTGAGAAAAAAATCGCAAAAATCTGTTTCGAATGCCATGATTTTTCGGAGTCATTTTTCCAAGGGAGGGTACTGTGGATTTTCGAGAAAAAAAAATTTCAAGCTAAAAGGAAACCATTAGGTGCATTTTATAGAGAATCAGATTTCGAATAAGAAAAAGTCAACCGCAACCGCGTAACTCGTACCCGTGAGAAAAAAATCGCAAAAATCTGTTTCGAATGCCATGATTTTTCGGAGTCATTTTTCCAAGGGAGGGTACTGTGGATTTTCGAGAAAAAAAAATTTCAAGCTAAAAGGAAACCATTAGGTGCATTTGATAGAGAATCTGATTTCGAATAAGAAAAAGTCAACCGCAACCGCGTAACTCGTACCCGTGAGAAAAAAATCGCAAAAATCTGTTTCGAATGCCATGATTTTTCGGAGTCATTTTTCCAAGGGAGGGTACTGTGGATTTTCGAGAAAAAAAAATTTCAAGCTAAAAGGAAACCATTAGGTGCATTTTATAGAGAATCTGATTTCGAATAAGAAAAAGTCAACCGCAACCGCGTAACTCGTACCCGTGAGAAAAAAATCGCAAAAATCTGTTTCGAATGCCATGATTTTTCGGAGTCATTTTTCCAAGGGAGGGTACTGTGGATTTTCGAGAAAAAAAAATTTCAAGCTAAAAGGAAACCATTAGGTGCATTTTATAGAGAATCAGATTTCGAATAAGAAAAAGTCAACCGCAACCGCGTAACTCGTACCCGTGAGAAAAAAATCGCAAAAATCTGTTTCGAATGCCATGATTTTTCGGAGTCATTTTTCCAAGGGAGGGTACTGTGGATTTTCGAGAAAAAAAAATTTCAAGCTAAAAGGAAACCATTAGGTGCATTTTATAGAGAATCTGATTTCGAATAAGAAAAAGTCAACCGCAACCGCGTAACTCGTACCCGTGAGAAAAAAATCGCAAAAATCTGTTTCGAATGCCATGATTTTTCGGAGTCATTTTTCCAAGGGAGGGTACTGTGGATTTTCGAGAAAAAAAAATTTCAAGCTAAAAGGAAACCATTAGGTGCATTTTATAGAGAATCAGATTTCGAATAAGAAAAAGTCAACCGCAACCGCGTAACTCGTACCCGTGAGAAAAAAATCGCAAAAATCTGTTTCGAATGCCATGATTTTTCGGAGTCATTTTTCCAAGGGAGGGTACTGTGGATTTTCGAGAAAAAAAAATTTCAAGCTAAAAGGAAACCATTAGGTGCATTTTATAGAGAATCTGATTTCGAATAAGAAAAAGTCAACCGCAACCGCGTAACTCGTACCCGTGAGAAAAAAATCGCAAAAATCTGTTTCGAATGCCATGATTTTTCGGAGTCATTTTTCCAAGGCAGGGCACTGTGGATTTTCGAGAAAAAAAAATTTCGAGCTAAAAGGAAACCATTAGGTGCATTTTATTGAGAATCTGATTTCGAATAAGAAAAAGTCAACCGCAACCGCGTAACTCGTACCCGTGAGAAATAAATCGCAAAAATCTGTTTCGAAAGCCATGATTTTTCGGAGTCATTTTTCCAAGGGAGGGTACTGTGGATTTTCGAGAAAAAAAAATTTCAAGCTAAAAGGAAACCATTAGGTGCATTTTATAGAGAATCAGATTTCGAATAAGAAAAAGTCAACCGCAACCGCGTAACTCGTACCCGTGAGAAAAAAATCGCAAAAAATCTGTTTCGAATGCCATGATTTTTCGGAGTCATTTTTCCAAGGGAGGGTACTGTGGATTTTCGAGAAAAAAAAATTTCAAGCTAAAAGGAAACCATTAGGTGCATTTTATAGAGAATCTGATTTCGAATAAGAAAAAGTCAACCGCAACCGCGTAACTCGTACCCGTGAGAAAAAAATCGCAAAAATCTGTTTCGAATGCCATGATTTTTCGGAGTCATTTTTCCAAGGCAGGGCACTGTGGATTTTCGAGAAAAAAAAATTTCGAGCTAAAAGGAAACCATTAGGTGCATTTTATTGAGAATCTGATTTCGAATAAGAAAAAGTCAACCGCAACCGCGTAACTCGTACCCGTGAGAAAAAAATCGCAAAAATCTGTTTCGAATGCCATGATTTTTCGGAGTCATTTTTCCAAGGGAGGGTACTGTGGATTTTCGAGAAAAAAAAATTTCAAGCTAAAAGGAAACCATTAGGTGCATTTTATAGAGAATCTGATTTCGAATAAGAAAAAGTCAACCGCAACCGCGTAACTCGTACCCGTGAGAAAAAAATCGCAAAAATCTGTTTCGAATGCCATGATTTTTCGGAGTCATTTTTCCAAGGGAGGGTACTGTGGATTTTCGAGAAAAAAAAATTTCAAGCTAAAAGGAAACCATTAGGTGCATTTTATAGAGAATCTGATTTCGAATAAGAAAAAGTCAACCGCAACCGCGTAACTCGTACCCGTGAGAAAAAAATCGCAAAAAATCTGTTTCGAATGCCATGATTTTTCGGAGTCATTTTTCCAAGGCAAGGCACTGTGGATTTTCGAGAAAAAAAAATTTCGAGCTAAAAGGAAACCATTAGGTGCATTTTATTGAGAATCTGATTTCGAATAAGAAAAAGTCAACCGCAACCGCGTAACTCGTACCCGTGAGAAATAAATCGCAAAAATCTGTTTCGAATGCCATGATTTTTCGGAGTCATTTTTCCAAGGGAGGGTATTGTGGATTTTCGAGAAAAAAAAATTTCGAGCTAAAAGGAAACCATTAGGTGCATTTTATAGAGAATCTGATTTCGAATAAGAAAAAGTCAACCGCAACCGCGTAACTCGTACCCGTGAGAAAAAAATCGCAAAAATCTGTTTCGAACGCCATGATTTTTCGGAGTCATTTTTCCAAGGCAGGGCACTGTGGATTTTCGAGAAAAAAAAATTTCGAGCTAAAAGGAAACCATTAGGTGCATTTTATTGAGAATCTGATTTCGAATAAGAAAAAGTCAACCGCAACCGCGTAACTCGTACCCGTGAGAAAAAAATCGCAAAAATCTGTTTCGAATGCCATGATTTTTCGGAGTCATTTTTCCAAGGGAGGGTACTGTGGATTTTCGAGAAAAAAAAATTTCAAGCTAAAAGGAAACCATTAGGTGCATTTTATAGAGAATCAGATTTCGAATAAGAAAAAGTCAACCGCAACCGCGTAACTCGTACCCGTGAGAAAAAAATCGCAAAAATCTGTTTCGAATGCCATGATTTTTCGGAGTCATTTTTCCAAGGGAGGGCACTGTGGATTTTCGAGAAAAAAAAATTTCAAGCTAAAAGGAAACCATTAGGTGCATTTGATAGAGAATCTGATTTCGAATAAGAAAAAGTCCACCGCAACCGCGTAACTCGTACCCGTGAGAAAAAAATCGCAAAAATCTGTTTCGAATGCCATGATTTTTCGGAGTCATTTTTCCAAGGGAGGGTACTGTGGATTTTCGAGAAAAAAAAATTTCGAGCTAAAAGGAAACCATTAGGTGCATTTTATTGAGAATCTGATTTCGAATAAGAAAAAGTCAACCGCAACTGCGTAACTCGTACCCGTGAGAAAAAAATCGCAAAAATCTGTTTCGAATGCCATGATTTTCCGGAGTCATTTTTCCAAGGGAGGGTACTGTGGATTTTCGAGAAAAAAAAATTTCAAGCTAAAAGGAAACCATTAGGTGCATTTTATAGAGAATCTGATTTCGAATAAGAAAAAGTCAACCGCAACCGCGTAACTCGTACCCGTGAGAAAAAAATCGCAAAAATCTGTTTCGAATGCCATGATTTTTCGGAGTCATTTTTCCAAGGGAGGGTACTGTGGATTTTCGAGAAAAAAAAATTTCAAGCTAAAAGGAAACCATTAGGTGCATTTTATAGAGAATCAGATTTCGAATAAGAAAAAGTCAACCGCAACCGCGTAACTCGTACCCGTGAGAAAAAAATCGCAAAAATCTGTTTCGAATGCCATGATTTTTCGGAGTCATTTTTCCAAGGGAGGGTACTGTGGATTTTCGAGAAAAAAAAATTTCCAGCTAAAAGGAAACCATTAGGTGCATTTGATAGAGAATCTGATTTCGAATAAGAAAAAGTCAACCGCAACCGCGTAACTCGTACCCGTGAGAAAAAAATCGCAAAAATCTGTTTCGAATGCCATGATTTTTCGGAGTCATTTTTCCAAGGGAGGGTACTGTGGATTTTCGAGAAAAAAAAATTTCAAGCTAAAAGGAAACCATTAGGTGCATTTTATAGAGAATCTGATTTCGAATAAGAAAAAGTCAACCGCAACCGCGTAACTCGTACCCGTGAGAAAAAAATCGCAAAAATCTGTTTCGAATGCCATGATTTTTCGGAGTCATTTTTCCAAGGGAGGGTACTGTGGATTTTCGAGAAAAAAAAATTTCAAGCTAAAAGGAAACCATTAGGTGCATTTTATAGAGAATCAGATTTCGAATAAGAAAAAGTCAACCGCAACCGCGTAACTCGTACCCGTGAGAAAAAAATCGCAAAAATCTGTTTCGAATGCCATGATTTTTCGGAGTCATTTTTCCAAGGGAGGGTACTGTGGATTTTCGAGAAAAAAAAATTTCAAGCTAAAAGGAAACCATTAGGTGCATTTTATAGAGAATCTGATTTCGAATAAGAAAAAGTCAACCGCAACCGCGTAACTCGTACCCGTGAGAAAAAAATCGCAAAAATCTGTTTCGAATGCCATGATTTTTCGGAGTCATTTTTCCAAGGGAGGGTACTGTGGATTTTCGAGAAAAAAAAATTTCAAGCTAAAAGGAAACCATTAGGTGCATTTTATAGAGAATCAGATTTCGAATAAGAAAAAGTCAACCGCAACCGCGTAACTCGTACCCGTGAGAAAAAAATCGCAAAAATCTGTTTCGAATGCCATGATTTTTCGGAGTCATTTTTCCAAGGGAGGGTACTGTGGATTTTCGAGAAAAAAAAATTTCAAGCTAAAAGGAAACCATTAGGTGCATTTTATAGAGAATCTGATTTCGAATAAGAAAAAGTCAACCGCAACCGCGTAACTCGTACCCGTGAGAAAAAAATCGCAAAAATCTGTTTCGAATGCCATGATTTTTCGGAGTCATTTTTCCAAGGCAGGGCACTGTGGATTTTCGAGAAAAAAAAATTTCGAGCTAAAAGGAAACCATTAGGTGCATTTTATTGAGAATCTGATTTCGAATAAGAAAAAGTCAACCGCAACCGCGTAACTCGTACCCGTGAGAAATAAATCGCAAAAATCTGTTTCGAATGCCATGATTTTTCGGAGTCATTTTTCCAAGGGAGGGTACTGTGGATTTTCGAGAAAAAAAAATTTCAAGCTAAAAGGAAACCATTAGGTGCATTTTATAGAGAATCAGATTTCGAATAAGAAAAAGTCAACCGCAACCGCGTAACTCGTACCCGTGAGAAAAAAATCGCAAAAAATCTGTTTCGAATGCCATGATTTTTCGGAGTCATTTTTCCAAGGGAGGGTACTGTGGATTTTCGAGAAAAAAAAATTTCAAGCTAAAAGGAAACCATTAGGTGCATTTTATAGAGAATCTGATTTCGAATAAGAAAAAGTCAACCGCAACCGCGTAACTCGTACCCGTGAGAAAAAAATCGCAAAAATCTGTTTCGAATGCCATGATTTTTCGGAGTCATTTTTCCAAGGCAGGGCACTGTGGATTTTCGAGAAAAAAAAATTTCGAGCTAAAAGGAAACCATTAGGTGCATTTTATTGAGAATCTGATTTCGAATAAGAAAAAGTCAACCGCAACCGCGTAACTCGTACCCGTGAGAAAAAAATCGCAAAAATCTGTTTCGAATGCCATGATTTTTCGGAGTCATTTTTCCAAGGGAGGGTACTGTGGATTTTCGAGAAAAAAAAATTTCAAGCTAAAAGGAAACCATTAGGTGCATTTTATAGAGAATCTGATTTCGAATAAGAAAAAGTCAACCGCAACCGCGTAACTCGTACCCGTGAGAAAAAAATCGCAAAAATCTGTTTCGAATGCCATGATTTTTCGGAGTCATTTTTCCAAGGGAGGGTACTGTGGATTTTCGAGAAAAAAAAATTTCAAGCTAAAAGGAAACCATTAGGTGCATTTTATAGAGAATCTGATTTCGAATAAGAAAAAGTCAACCGCAACCGCGTAACTCGTACCCGTGAGAAAAAAATCGCAAAAATCTGTTTCGAATGCCATGATTTTTCGGAGTCATTTTTCCAAGGGAGGGTACTGTGGATTTTCGAGAAAAAAAATTTCAAGCTAAAAGGAAACCATTAGGTGCATTTTATAGAGAATCTGATTTCGAATAAGAAAAAGTCAACCGCAACCGCGTAACTCGTACCCGTGAGAAATAAATCGCAAAAATCTGTTTCGAATGCCATGATTTTTCGGAGTCATTTTTCCAAGGGAGGGTACTGTGGATTTTCGAGAAAAAAAAATTTCAAGCTAAAAGGAAACCATTAGGTGCATTTTATAGAGAATCAGATTTCGAATAAGAAAAAGTCAACCGCAACCGCGTAACTCGTACCCGTGAGAAAAAAATCGCAAAAAATCTGTTTCGAATGCCATGATTTTTCGGAGTCATTTTTCCAAGGGAGGGTACTGTGGATTTTCGAGAAAAAAAAATTTCAAGCTAAAAGGAAACCATTAGGTGCATTTTATAGAGAATCTGATTTCGAATAAGAAAAAGTCAACCGCAACCGCGTAACTCGTACCCGTGAGAAAAAAATCGCAAAAATCTGTTTCGAATGCCATGATTTTTCGGAGTCATTTTTCCAAGGGAGGGTATTGTGGATTTTCGAGAAAAAAAAATTTCGAGCTAAAAGGAAACCATTAGGTGCATTTTATAGAGAATCTGATTTCGAATAAGAAAAAGTCAACCGCAACCGCGTAACTCGTACCCGTGAGAAAAAAATCGCAAAAATCTGTTTCGAACGCCATGATTTTTCGGAGTCATTTTTCCAAGGCAGGGCACTGTGGATTTTCGAGAAAAAAAAATTTCGAGCTAAAAGGAAACCATTAGGTGCATTTTATTGAGAATCTGATTTCGAATAAGAAAAAGTCAACCGCAACCGCGTAACTCGTACCCGTGAGAAAAAAATCGCAAAAATCTGTTTCGAATGCCATGATTTTTCGGAGTCATTTTTCCAAGGGAGGGTACTGTGGATTTTCGAGAAAAAAAAATTTCAAGCTAAAAGGAAACCATTAGGTGCATTTTATAGAGAATCAGATTTCGAATAAGAAAAAGTCAACCGCAACCGCGTAACTCGTACCCGTGAGAAAAAAATCGCAAAAATCTGTTTCGAATGCCATGATTTTTCGGAGTCATTTTTCCAAGGGAGGGCACTGTGGATTTTCGAGAAAAAAAAATTTCAAGCTAAAAGGAAACCATTAGGTGCATTTGATAGAGAATCTGATTTCGAATAAGAAAAAGTCCACCGCAACCGCGTAACTCGTACCCGTGAGAAAAAAATCGCAAAAATCTGTTTCGAATGCCATGATTTTTCGGAGTCATTTTTCCAAGGGAGGGTACTGTGGATTTTCGAGAAAAAAAAATTTCGAGCTAAAAGGAAACCATTAGGTGCATTTTATTGAGAATCTGATTTCGAATAAGAAAAAGTCAACCGCAACTGCGTAACTCGTACCCGTGAGAAAAAAATCGCAAAAATCTGTTTCGAATGCCATGATTTTCCGGAGTCATTTTTCCAAGGGAGGGTACTGTGGATTTTCGAGAAAAAAAAATTTCAAGCTAAAAGGAAACCATTAGGTGCATTTTATAGAGAATCTGATTTCGAATAAGAAAAAGTCAACCGCAACCGCGTAACTCGTACCCGTGAGAAAAAAATCGCAAAAATCTGTTTCGAATGCCATGATTTTTCGGAGTCATTTTTCCAAGGGAGGGTACTGTGGATTTTCGAGAAAAAAAATTTCAAGCTAAAAGGAAACCATTAGGTGCATTTTATAGAGAATCTGATTTCGAATAAGAAAAAGTCAACCGCAACCGCGTAACTCGTACCCGTGAGAAAAAAAATCGCAAAAATCTGTTTCGAATGCCATGATTTTTCGGAGTCATTTTTCCAAGGGAGGGTACTGTGGATTTTCGAGAAAAAAAAATTTCAAGCTAAAAGGAAACCATTAGGTGCATTTTATAGAGAATCTGATTTCGAATAAGGAAAAGTCAACCGCAACCGCGTAACTCGTACCCGTGAGAAAAAAATCGCAAAAATCTGTTTCGAATGCCATGATTTTTCGGAGTCATTTTTCCAAGGGAGGGTACTGTGGATTTTCGAGAAAAAAAATTTCAAGCTAAAAGGAAACCATTAGGTGCATTTTATAGAGAATCTGATTTCGAATAAGAAAAAGTCAACCGCAACCGCGTAACTCGTACCCGTGAGAAAAAAATCGCAAAAATCTGTTTCGAATGCCATGATTTTTCGGAGTCATTTTTCCAAGGGAGGGTACTGTGGATTTTCGAGAAAAAAAAATTTCAAGCTAAAAGGAAACCATTAGGTGCATTTTATAGAGAATCAGATTTCGAATAAGAAAAAGTCAACCGCAACCGCGTAACTCGTACCAGTGAGAAAAAAATCGCAAAAATCTGTTTCGAATGCCATGATTTTTCGGAGTCATTTTTCCAAGGGAGGGTACTGTGGATTTTCGAGAAAAAAAAATTTCAAGCTAAAAGGAAACCATTAGGTGCATTTTATAGAGAATCTGATTTCGAATAAGAAAAAGTCAACCGCAACCGCGTAACTCGTACCCGTGAGAAAAAAAATCGCAAAAATCTGTTTCGAATGCCATGATTTTTCGGAGTCATTTTTCCAAGGCAGGGTACTGTGGATTTTCGAGAAAAAAAAATTTCAAGCTAAAAGGAAACCATTAGGTGCATTTTATAGAGAATCAGATTTCGAATAAGAAAAAGTCAACCGCAACCGCGTAATTCGTACCCGTGAGAAAAAAATCGCAAAAATCTGTTTCGAATGCCATGATTTTTCGGAGTCATTTTTCCAAGGGAGGGTACTGTGGATTTTCGAGAAAAAAAAATTTCAAGCTAAAAGGAAACCATTAGGTGCATTTTATAGAGAATCAGATTTCGAATAAGAAAAAGTCAACCGCAACCGCGTAACTCGTACCCGTGAGAAAAAAATCGCAAAAATCTGTTTCGAATGCCATGATTTTTCGGAGTCATTTTTCCAAGGGAGGGTACTGTGGATTTTCGAGAAAAAAAAATTTCAAGCTAAAAGGAAACCATTAGGTGCATTTTATAGAGAATCAGATTTCGAATAAGAAAAAGTCAACCGCAACCGCGTAACTCGTACCCGTGAGAAAAAAATCGCAAAAATCTGTTTCGAATGCCATGATTTTTCGGAGTCATTTTTCCAAGGGAGGGCACTGTGGATTTTCGAGAAAAAAAAATTTCAAGCTAAAAGGAAACCATTAGGTGCATTTGATAGAGAATCTGATTTCGAATAAGAAAAAGTCCACCGCAACCGCGTAACTCGTACCCGTGAGAAAAAAATCGCAAAAATCTGTTTCGAATGCCATGATTTTTCGGAGTCATTTTTCCAAGGGAGGGTACTGTGGATTTTCGAGAAAAAAAAATTTCGAGCTAAAAGGAAACCATTAGGTGCATTTTATTGAGAATCTGATTTCGAATAAGAAAAAGTCAACCGCAACTGCGTAACTCGTACCCGTGAGAAAAAAATCGCAAAAATCTGTTTCGAATGCCATGATTTTCCGGAGTCATTTTTCCAAGGGAGGGTACTGTGGATTTTCGAGAAAAAAAAAATTTCAAGCTAAAAGGAAACCATTAGGTGCATTTTATAGAGAATCTGATTTCGAATAAGAAAAAGTCAACCGCAACCGCGTAACTCGTACCCGTGAGAAAAAAATCGCAAAAATCTGTTTCGAATGCCATGATTTTTCGGAGTCATTTTTCCAAGGGAGGGTACTGTGGATTTTCGAGAAAAAAAAAATTTCAAGCTAAAAGGAAACCATTAGGTGCATTTTATAGAGAATCTGATTTCGAATAAGAAAAAGTCAACCGCAACCGCGTAACTCGTACCCGTGAGAAAAAAATCGCAAAAATCTGTTTCGAATGCCATGATTTTTCGGAGTCATTTTTCCAAGGGAGGGTACTGTGGATTTTCGAGAAAAAAAATTTCAAGCTAAAAGGAAACCATTAGGTGCATTTTATAGAGAATCTGATTTCGAATAAGAAAAAGTCAACCGCAACCGCGTAACTCGTACCCGTGAGAAAAAAAATCGCAAAAATCTGTTTCGAATGCCATGATTTTTCGGAGTCATTTTTCCAAGGGAGGGTACTGTGGATTTTCGAGAAAAAAAAATTTCAAGCTAAAAGGAAACCATTAGGTGCATTTTATAGAGAATCTGATTTCGAATAAGGAAAAGTCAACCGCAACCGCGTAACTCGTACCCGTGAGAAAAAAATCGCAAAAATCTGTTTCGAATGCCATGATTTTTCGGAGTCATTTTTCCAAGGGAGGGTACTGTGGATTTTCGAGAAAAAAAATTTCAAGCTAAAAGGAAACCATTAGGTGCATTTTATAGAGAATCTGATTTCGAATAAGAAAAAGTCAACCGCAACCGCGTAACTCGTACCCGTGAGAAAAAAATCGCAAAAATCTGTTTCGAATGCCATGATTTTTCGGAGTCATTTTTCCAAGGGAGGGTACTGTGGATTTTCGAGAAAAAAAAATTTCAAGCTAAAAGGAAACCATTAGGTGCATTTTATAGAGAATCAGATTTCGAATAAGAAAAAGTCAACCGCAACCGCGTAACTCGTACCAGTGAGAAAAAAATCGCAAAAATCTGTTTCGAATGCCATGATTTTTCGGAGTCATTTTTCCAAGGGAGGGTACTGTGGATTTTCGAGAAAAAAAAATTTCAAGCTAAAAGGAAACCATTAGGTGCATTTTATAGAGAATCTGATTTCGAATAAGAAAAAGTCAACCGCAACCGCGTAACTCGTACCCGTGAGAAAAAAAATCGCAAAAATCTGTTTCGAATGCCATGATTTTTCGGAGTCATTTTTCCAAGGCAGGGTACTGTGGATTTTCGAGAAAAAAAAATTTCAAGCTAAAAGGAAACCATTAGGTGCATTTTATAGAGAATCAGATTTCGAATAAGAAAAAGTCAACCGCAACCGCGTAATTCGTACCCGTGAGAAAAAAATCGCAAAAATCTGTTTCGAATGCCATGATTTTTCGGAGTCATTTTTCCAAGGGAGGGTACTGTGGATTTTCGAGAAAAAAAAATTTCAAGCTAAAAGGAAACCATTAGGTGCATTTTATAGAGAATCAGATTTCGAATAAGAAAAAGTCAACAGCAACCGCGTAACTCGTACCCGTGAGAAAAAAATCGCAAAAATCTGTTTCGAATGCCATGATTTTTCGGAGTCATTTTTCCAAGGGAGGGTACTGTGGATTTTCGAGAAAAAAAAATTTCAAGCTAAAAGGAAACCATTAGGTGCATTTTATAGAGAATCTGATTTCGAATAAGAAAAAGTCAACCGCAACCGCGTAACTCGTACCCGTGAGAAAAAAATCGCAAAAATCTGTTTCGAATGCCATGATTTTTCGGAGTCATTTTTCCAAGGGAGGGTACTGTGGATTTTCGAGAAAAAAAATTTCAAGCTAAAAGGAAACCATTAGGTGCATTTTATAGAGAATCTGATTTCGAATAAGGAAAAGTCAACCGCAACCGCGTAACTCGTACCCGTGAGAAAAAAATCGCAAAAATCTGTTTCGAATGCCATGATTTTTCGGAGTCATTTTTCCAAGGGAGGGTACTGTGGATTTTCGAGAAAAAAAAATTTCAAGCTAAAAGGAAACCATTAGGTGAATTTTATAGAGAATCAGATTTCGAATAAGAAAAAGTCAACCGCAACCGCGTAACTCGTACCCGTGAGAAAAAAATCGCAAAAATCTGTTTCGAATGCCATGATTTTTCGGAGTCATTTTTCCAAGGGAGGGTACTGTGGATTTTCGAGAAAAAAAAATTTCAAGCTAAAAGGAAACCATTAGGTGCATTTTATAGAGAATCTGATTTCGAATAAGAAAAAGTCAACCGCAACCGCGTAACTCGTACCCGTGAGAAAAAAATCGCAAAAATCTGTTTCGAATGCCATGATTTTTCGGAGTCATTTTTCCAAGGGAGGGTACTGTGGATTTTCGAGAAAAAAAAATTTCAAGCTAAAAGGAAACCATTAGGTGCATTTTATAGAGAATCAGATTTCGAATAAGAAAAAGTCAACCGCAACCGCGTAACTCGTACCCGTGAGAAAAAAATCGCAAAAATCTGTTTCGAATGCCATGATTTTTCGGAGTCATTTTTCCAAGGGCGGGTACTGTGGATTTTCGAGAAAAAAAAATTTCAAGCTAAAAGGAAACTATTAGGTGCATTTTATAGAAAATCTGATTTCGAATAAGAAAAAGTCAACCGCAACCGCGTAACTCGTACCCGTGAGAAAAAAATCGCAAAAATCTGTTTCGAATGCCATGATTTTTCGGAGTCATTTTTCCAAGGGAGGGTACTGTGGATTTTCGAGAAAAAAAAATTTCAAGCTAAAAGGAAACCATTAGGTGCATTTTATAGAGAATCTGATTTCGAATAAGAAAAAGTCAACCGCAACCGCGTAACTCGTACCCGTGAGAAAAAAATCGCAAAAATCTGTTTCGAATGCCATGATTTTTCGGAGTCATTTTTCCAAGGGAGGGTACTGTGGATTTTCGAGAAAAAAAATTTCAAGGTAAAATGAAACCATTAGGTGCATTTTATAGAGAATCTGATTTCGAATAAGAAAAAGTCAACCGCAACCGCGTCACTCGTACCCGTGAGAAAAAAATCGCAAAAATCTGTTTCGAATGCCATGATTTTTCGGAGTCATTTTTCCAAGGGAGGGTACTGTGGATTTTCGAGAAAAAAAAATTTCAAGCTAAAAGGAAACCATTAGGTGCATTTTATAGAGAATCAGATTTCGAATAAGAAAAAGTCAACCGCAACCGCGTAACTCGTACCCGTGAGAAAAAAATCGCAAAAATCTGTTTCGAATGCCATGATTTTTCGGAGTCATTTTTCCAAGGGAGGGTACTGTGGATTTTCGAGAAAAAAAAATTTCAAGCTAAAAGGAAACCATTAGGTGCATTTTATAGAGAATCTGATTTCGAATAAGAAAAAGTCAACCGCAACCGCGTAACTCGTACCCGTGAGAAAAAAAATCGCAAAAATCTGTTTCGAATGCCATGATTTTTCGGAGTCATTTTTCCAAGGCAGGGTACTGTGGATTTTCGAGAAAAAAAAATTTCAAGCTAAAAGGAAACCATTAGGTGCATTTTATAGAGAATCAGATTTCGAATAAGAAAAAGTCAACAGCAACCGCGTAACTCGTACCCGTGAGAAAAAAATCGCAAAAATCTGTTTCGAATGCCATGATTTTTCGGAGTCATTTTTCCAAGGGAGGGTACTGTGGATTTTCGAAAAAAAAAAATTTCAAGCTAAAAGGAAACCATTAGGTGCATTTTATAGAGAATCTGATTTCGAATAAGAAAAAGTCAACCGCAACCGCGTAACTCGTACCCGTGAGAAAAAAATCGCAAAAATCTGTTTCGAATGCCATGATTTTTCGGAGTCATTTTTCCAAGGGAGGGTACTGTGGATTTTCGAGAAAAAAAATTTCAAGCTAAAAGGAAACCATTAGGTGCATTTTATAGAGAATCTGATTTCGAATAAGGAAAAGTCAACCGCAACCGCGTAACTCGTACCCGTGAGAAAAAAATCGCAAAAATCTGTTTCGAATGCCATGATTTTTCGGAGTCATTTTTCCAAGGGAGGGTACTGTGGATTTTCGAGAAAAAAAATTTCAAGCTAAAAGGAAACCATTAGGTGCATTTTATAGAGAATCTGATTTCGAATAAGAAAAAGTCAACCGCAACCGCGTAACTCGTACCCGTGAGAAAAAAAATCGCAAAAATCTGTTTCGAATGCCATGATTTTTCGGAGTCATTTTTCCAAGGGAGGGTACTGTGGATTTTCGAGAAAAAAAAATTTCAAGCTAAAAGGAAACCATTAGGAGCATTTTATAGAGAATCAGATTTCGAATAAGAAAAAGTCAACCGCAACCGCGTAACTCGTACCCGTGAGAAAAAAATCGCAAAAAATCTGTTTCGAATGCCATGATTTTTCGGAGTCATTTTTCCAAGGGAGGGTACTGTGGATTTTCGAGAAAAAAAACTTTCAAGCTAAAAGGAAACCATTAGGTGCATTTTATAGAGAATCTGATTTCGAATAAGAAAAAGTCAACCGCAACCGCGTAACTCGTACCCGTGAGAAAAAAATCGCAAAAATCTGTTTCGAATGCCATGATTTTTCGGAGTCATTTTTCCAAGGGAGGGTACTGTGGATTTTCGAGAAAAAAAATTTCAAGGTAAAATGAAACCATTAGGTGCATTTTATAGAGAATCTGATTTCGAATAAGAAAAAGTCAACCGCAACCGCGTCACTCGTACCCGTGAGAAAAAAATCGCAAAAATCTGTTTCGAATGCCATGATTTTTCGGAGTCATTTTTGCAAGGGAGGGTACTGTGGATTTTCGAGAAAAAAAAATTTCAAGCTAAAAGGAAACCATTAGGTGCATTTTATAGAGAATCAGATTTCGAATAAGAAAAAGTCAACAGCAACCGCGTAACTCGTACCCGTGAGAAAAAAATCGCAAAAATCTGTTTCGAATGCCATGATTTTTCGGAGTCATTTTTCCAAGGGAGGGTACTGTGGATTTTCGAAAAAAAAAAATTTCAAGCTAAAAGGAAACCATTAGGTGCATTTTATAGAGAATCTGATTTCGAATAAGAAAAAGTCAACCGCAACCGCGTAACTCGTACCCGTGAGAAAAAAATCGCAAAAATCTGTTTCGAATGCCATGATTTTTCGGAGTCATTTTTCCAAGGGAGGGTACTGTGGATTTTCGAGAAAAAAAATTTCAAGCTAAAAGGAAACCATTAGGTGCATTTTATAGAGAATCTGATTTCGAATAAGGAAAAGTCAACCGCAACCGCGTAACTCGTACCCGTGAGAAAAAAATCGCAAAAATCTGTTTCGAATGCCATGATTTTTCGGAGTCATTTTTCCAAGGGAGGGTACTGTGGATTTTCGAGAAAAAAAATTTCAAGCTAAAAGGAAACCATTAGGTGCATTTTATAGAGAATCTGATTTCGAATAAGAAAAAGTCAACCGCAACCGCGTAACTCGTACCCGTGAGAAAAAAAATCGCAAAAATCTGTTTCGAATGCCATGATTTTTCGGAGTCATTTTTCCAAGGGAGGGTACTGTGGATTTTCGAGAAAAAAAAATTTCAAGCTAAAAGGAAACCATTAGGTGCATTTTATAGAGAATCTGATTTCGAATAAGAAAAAGTCAACCGCAACCGCGTCACTCGTACCCGTGAGAAAAAAATCGCAAAAATCTGTTTCGAATGCCATGATTTTTCGGAGTCATTTTTCCAAGGGAGGGTACTGTGGATTTTCGAGAAAAAAAAATTTCAAGCTAAAAGGAAACCATTAGGTGCATTTTATAGAGAATCAGATTTCGAATAAGAAAAAGTCAACCGCAACCGCGTAACTCGTACCCGTGAGAAAAAAATCGCAAAAATCTGTTTCGAATGCCATGATTTTTCGGAGTCATTTTTCCAAGGGAGGGTACTGTGGATTTTCGAGAAAAAAAAATTTCAAGCTAAAAGGAAACCATTAGGTGCATTTTATAGAGAATCTGATTTCGAATAAGAAAAAGTCAACCGCAACCGCGTAACTCGTACCCGTGAGAAAAAAAATCGCAAAAATCTGTTTCGAATGCCATGATTTTTCGGAGTCATTTTTCCAAGGCAGGGTACTGTGGATTTTCGAGAAAAAAAAATTTCAAGCTAAAAGGAAACCATTAGGTGCATTTTATAGAGAATCAGATTTCGAATAAGAAAAAGTCAACCGCAACCGCGTAATTCGTACCCGTGAGAAAAAAATCGCAAAAATCTGTTTCGAATGCCATGATTTTTCGGAGTCATTTTTCCAAGGGAGGGTACTGTGGATTTTCGAGAAAAAAAAATTTCAAGCTAAAAGGAAACCATTAGGTGCATTTTATAGAGAATCAGATTTCGAATAAGAAAAAGTCAACAGCAACCGCGTAACTCGTACCCGTGAGAAAAAAATCGCAAAAATCTGTTTCGAATGCCATGATTTTTCGGAGTCATTTTTCCAAGGGAGGGTACTGTGGATTTTCGAAAAAAAAAAATTTCAAGCTAAAAGGAAACCATTAGGTGCATTTTATAGAGAATCTGATTTCGAATAAGAAAAAGTCAACCGCAACCGCGTAACTCGTACCCGTGAGAAAAAAATCGCAAAAATCTGTTTCGAATGCCATGATTTTTCGGAGTCATTTTTCCAAGGGAGGGTACTGTGGATTTTCGAGAAAAAAAATTTCAAGCTAAAAGGAAACCATTAGGTGCATTTTATAGAGAATCTGATTTCGAATAAGGAAAAGTCAACCGCAACCGCGTAACTCGTACCCGTGAGAAAAAAATCGCAAAAATCTGTTTCGAATGCCATGATTTTTCGGAGTCATTTTTCCAAGGGAGGGTACTGTGGATTTTCGAGAAAAAAAATTTCAAGCTAAAAGGAAACCATTAGGTGCATTTTATAGAGAATCTGATTTCGAATAAGAAAAAGTCAACCGCAACCGCGTAACTCGTACCCGTGAGAAAAAAAATCGCAAAAATCTGTTTCGAATGCCATGATTTTTCGGAGTCATTTTTCCAAGGGAGGGTACTGTGGATTTTCGAGAAAAAAAAATTTCAAGCTAAAAGGAAACCATTAGGTGCATTTTATAGAGAATCAGATTTCGAATAAGAAAAAGTCAACCGCAACCGCGTAACTCGTACCCGTGAGAAAAAAATCGCAAAAAATCTGTTTCGAATGCCATGATTTTTCGGAGTCATTTTTCCAAGGGAGGGTACTGTGGATTTTCGAGAAAAAAAAATTTCAAGCTAAAAGGAAACCATTAGGTGCATTTTATAGAGAATCAGATTTCGAATAAGAAAAAGTCAACAGCAACCGCGTAACTCGTACCCGTGAGAAAAAAATCGCAAAAATCTGTTTCGAATGCCATGATTTTTCGGAGTCATTTTTCCAAGGGAGGGTACTGTGGATTTTCGAGAAAAAAAACTTTCAAGCTAAAAGGAAACCATTAGGTGCATTTTATAGAGAATCTGATTTCGAATAAGAAAAAGTCAACCGCAACCGCGTAACTCGTACCCGTGAGAAAAAAATCGCAAAAATCTGTTTCGAATGCCATGATTTTTCGGAGTCATTTTTCCAAGGGAGGGTACTGTGGATTTTCGAGAAAAAAAATTTCAAGGTAAAATGAAACCATTAGGTGCATTTTATAGAGAATCTGATTTCGAATAAGAAAAAGTCAACCGCAACCGCGTCACTCGTACCCGTGAGAAAAAAATCGCAAAAATCTGTTTCGAATGCCATGATTTTTCGGAGTCATTTTTCCAAGGGAGGGTACTGTGGATTTTCGAGAAAAAAAAATTTCAAGCTAAAAGGAAACCATTAGGTGCATTTTATAGAGAATCAGATTTCGAATAAGAAAAAGTCAACCGCAACCGCGTAACTCGTACCCGTGAGAAAAAAATCGCAAAAATCTGTTTCGAATGCCATGATTTTTCGGAGTCATTTTTCCAAGGGAGGGTACTGTGGATTTTCGAGAAAAAAAAATTTCAAGCTAAAAGGAAACCATTAGGTGCATTTTATAGAGAATCTGATTTCGAATAAGAAAAAGTCAACCGCAACCGCGTAACTCGTACCCGTGAGAAAAAAAATCGCAAAAATCTGTTTCGAATGCCATGATTTTTCGGTGTCCTTTTTCCAAGGCAGGGTACTGTGGATTTTCGAGAAAAAAAAATTTCAAGCTAAAAGGAAACCATTAGGTGCATTTTATAGAGAATCAGATTTCGAATAAGAAAAAGTCAACCGCAACCGCGTAATTCGTACCCGTGAGAAAAAAATCGCAAAAATCTGTTTCGAATGCCATGATTTTTCGGAGTCATTTTTCCAAGGGAGGGTACTGTGGATTTTCGAGAAAAAAAAATTTCAAGCTAAAAGGAAACCATTAGGTGCATTTTATAGAGAATCAGATTTCGAATAAGAAAAAGTCAACAGCAACCGCGTAACTCGTACCCGTGAGAAAAAAATCGCAAAAATCTGTTTCGAATGCCATGATTTTTCGGAGTCATTTTTCCAAGGGAGGGTACTGTGGATTTTCGAGAAAAAAAAATTTCAAGCTAAAAGGAAACCATTAGGTGCATTTTATAGAGAATCTGATTTCGAATAAGAAAAAGTCAACCGCAACCGCGTAACTCGTACCCGTGAGAAAAAAATCGCAAAAATCTGTTTCGAATGCCATGATTTTTCGGAGTCATTTTTCCAAGGGAGGGTACTGTGGATTTTCGAGAAAAAAAATTTCAAGCTAAAAGGAAACCATTAGGGGCATTTTATAGAGAATCTGATTTCGAATAAGGAAAAGTCAACCGCAACCGCATAACTCGTACCCGTGAGAAAAAAATCGCAAAAATCTGTTTCGAATGCCATGATTTTTCGGAGTCATTTTTCCAAGGGAGGGTACTGTGGATTTTCGAGAAAAAAAATTTCAAGCTAAAAGGAAACCATTAGGTGCATTTTATAGAGAATCTGATTTCGAATAAGAAAAAGTCAACCGCAACCGCGTAACTCGTACCCGTGAGAAAAAAAATCGCAAAAATCTGTTTCGAATGCCATGATTTTTCGGAGTCATTTTTCCAAGGGAGGGTACTGTGGATTTTCGAGAAAAAAAAATTTCAAGCTAAAAGGAAACCATTAGGTGCATTTTATAGAGAATCAGATTTCGAATAAGAAAAAGTCAACCGCAACCGCGTAACTCGTACCCGTGAGAAAAAAATCGCAAAAAATCTGTTTCGAATGCCATGATTTTTCGGAGTCATTTTTCCAAGGGAGGGTACTGTGGATTTTCGAGAAAAAAAAATTTCAAGCTAAAAGGAAACCAATAGGTGCATTTTATAGAGAATCTGATTTCGAATAAGAAAAAGTCAACCGCAACCGCGTAACTCGTACCCGTGAGAAAAAAATCGCAAAAATCTGTTTCGAATGCCATGATTTTTCGGAGTCATTTTTCCAAGGGAGGGTACTGTGGATTTTCGAGAAAAAAAAATTTCAAGCTAAAAGGAAACCATTAGGTGCATTTTATAGAAAATCTGATTTCGAATAAGAAAAAGTCAACCGCAACCGCGTAACTCGTACCCGTGAGAAAAAAATCGCAAAAATCTGTTTCGAATGCCATGATTTTTCGGAGTCATTTTTCCAAGGGAGGGTACTGTGGATTTTCGAGAAAAAAAAATTTCAAGCTAAAAGGAAACCATTAGGTGCATTTTATAGAGAATCTGATTTCGAATAAGAAAAAGTCAACCGCAACCGCGTAACTCGTACCCGTGAGAAAAAAATCGCAAAAATCTGTTTCGAATGCCATGATTTTTCGGAGTCATTTTTCCAAGGGAGGGTACTGTGGATTTTCGAGAAAAAAAAATTTCAAGCTAAAAGGAAACCATTAGGTGCATTTTATAGAGAATCAGATTTCGAATAAGAAAAAGTCAACCGCAACCGCGTAACTCGTACCCGTGAGAAAAAAAATCGCAAAAATCTGTTTCGAATGCCATGATTTTTCGGAGTCATTTTTCCAAGGGCGGGTACTGTGGATTTTCGAGAAAAAAAAATTTCAAGCTAAAAGGAAACCATTAGGTGCATTTTATAGAAAATCTGATTTCGAATAAGAAAAAGTCAACCGCAACCGCGTAACTCGTACCCGTGAGAAAAAAATCGCAAAAATCTGTTTCGAATGCCATGATTTTTCGGAGTCATTTTTCCAAGGGAGGGTACTGTGGATTTTCGAGAAAAAAAAATTTCAAGCTAAAAGGAAACCATTAGGTGCATTTTATAGAGAATCTGATTTCGAATAAGAAAAAGTCAACCGCAACCGCGTAACTCGTACCCGTGAGAAAAAAATCGCAAAAATCTGTTTCGAATGCCATGATTTTTCGGAGTCATTTTTCCAAGGGAGGGTACTGTGGATTTTCGAGAAAAAAAAATTTCAAGCTAAAAGGAAACCATTAGGTGCATTTTATAGAGAATCAGATTTCGAATAAGAAAAAGTCAACCGCAACCGCGTCACTCGTACCTGTGAGAAAAAAATCGCAAAAATCTGTTTCGAATGCCATGATTTTTCGGAGTCATTTTTCCAAGGGAGGTACTGTGGATTTTCGAGAAAAAAAAATTTCAAGCTAAAAGGAAACCATTAGGTGCATTTTATAGAGAATCTGATTTCGAATAAGAAAAAGTCAACCGCAACCGCGTAACTCGTACCCGTGAGAAAAAAATCGCAAAAATCTGTTTCGAATGCCATGATTTTTCGGAGTCATTTTTCCAAGGGAGGGCACTGTGGATTTTCGAGAAAAAAAAATTTCAAGCTAAAAGGAAACCATTAGGTGCATTTGATAGAGAATCTGATTTCGAATAAGAAAAAGTCAACCGCAACCGCGTAACTCGTACCCGTGAGAAAACAATCGCAAAAATCTGTTTCGAATGCCATGATTTTTCGGAGTCATTTTTCCAAGGCAGGGTACTGTGGATTTTCGAGAAAAAAAAATTTCAAGCTAAAAGGAAACCATTAGGTGCATTTTATAGAGAATCAGATTTCGAATAAGAAAAAGTCAACCGCAACCGCGTAACTCGTACCCGTGAGAAAAAAATCGCAAAAAATCTGTTTCGAATGCCATGATTTTTCGGAGTCATTTTTCCAAGGGAGGGTACTGTGGATTTTCGAGAAAAAAAAATTTCAAGCTAAAAGGAAACCATTAGGTGCATTTTATAGAGAATCTGATTTCGAATAAGAAAAAGTCAACCGCAACCGCGTAACTCGTACCCGTGAGAAAAAAATCGCAAAAATCTGTTTCGAATGCCATGATTTTTCGGAGTCATTTTTCCAAGGGAGGGTACTGTGGATTTTCGAGAAAAAAAAATTTCAAGCTAAAAGGAAACCATTAGGTGCATTTTATAGAGAATCAGATTTCGAATAAGAAAAAGTCAACAGCAACCGCGTAACTCGTACCCGTGAGAAAAAAATCGCAAAAATCTGTTTCGAATGCCATGATTTTTCGGAGTCATTTTTCCAAGGGAGGGTACTGTGGATTTTCGAGAAAAAAAAATTTCAAGCTAAAAGGAAACCATTAGGTGCATTTTATAGAGAATCTGATTTCGAATAAGAAAAAGTCAACCGCAACCGTGTAACTCGTACCCGTGAGAAAAAAATCGCAAAAATCTGTTTCGAATGCCATGATTTTTCGGAGTCATTTTTCCAAGGGAGGGTACTGTGGATTTTCGAGAAAAAAAAATTTCAAGCTAAAAGGAAACCATTAGGTGCATTTTATAGAGAATCAGATTTCGAATAAGAAAAAGTCAACAGCAACCGCGTAACTCGTACCCGTGAGAAAAAAATCGCAAAAAATCTGTTTCGAATGCCATGATTTTTCGGAGTCATTTTTCCAAGGGAGGGTACTGTGGATTTTCGAGAAAAAAAAATTTCAAGCTAAAAGGAAACCATTAGGTGCATTTTATAGAGAATCTGATTTCGAATAAGAAAAAGTCAACCGCAACCGCGTAACTCGTACCCGTGAGAAAAAAATCGCAAAAATCTGTTTCGAATGCCATGATTTTTCGGAGTCATTTTTCCAAGGGAGGGTACTGTGGATTTTCGAGAAAAAAAAATTTCAAGCTAAAAGGAAACCATTAGGTGCATTTGATAGAGAATCTGATTTCGAATAAGAAAAAGTCAACAGCAACCGCGTAACTCGTACCCGTGAGAAAAAAATCGCAAAAATCTGTTTCGAATGCCATGATTTTTCGGAGTCATTTTTCCAAGGGAGGGTACTGTGGATTTTCGAGAAAAAAAATTTCAAGCTAAAAGGAAACCATTAGGTGCATTTTATAGAGAATCTGATTTCGAATAAGAAAAAGTCAACCGCAACCGCGTAACTCGTACCCGTGAGAAAAAAAATCGCAAAAATCTGTTTCGAATGCCATGATTTTTCGGAGTCATTTTTCCAAGGGAGGGTACTGTGGATTTTCGAGAAAAAAAAATTTCAAGCTAAAAGGAAACCATTAGGTGCATTTTATAGAGAATCAGATTTCGAATAAGAAAAAGTCAACCGCAACCGCGTAACTCGTACCCGTGAGAAAAAAATCGCAAAAAATCTGTTTCGAATGCCATGATTTTTCGGAGTCATTTTTCCAAGGGAGGGTACTGTGGATTTTCGAGAAAAAAAAATTTCAAGCTAAAAGGAAACCAATAGGTGCATTTTATAGAGAATCTGATTTCGAATAAGAAAAAGTCAACCGCAACCGCGTAACTCGTACCCGTGAGAAAAAAATCGCAAAAATCTGTTTCGAATGCCATGATTTTTCGGAGTCATTTTTCCAAGGGAGGGTACTGTGGATTTTCGAGAAAAAAAAATTTCAAGCTAAAAGGAAACCATTAGGTGCATTTTATAGAGAATCTGATTTCGAATAAGAAAAAGTCAACCGCAACCGCGTAACTCGTACCCGTGAGAAAAAAATCGCAAAAATCTGTTTCGAATGCCATGATTTTTCGGAGTCATTTTTCCAAGGGAAGGTACTGTGGATTTTCGAGAAAAAAAAATTTCAAGCTAAAAGGAAACCATTAGGTGCATTTTATAGAGAATCAGATTTCGAATAAGAAAAAGTCAACCGCAACCGCGTAACTCGTACCCGTGAGAAAAAAATCGC
Organism: Pholcus phalangioides; assembly: GCF_987345545.1. NCBI lineage: Eukaryota > Metazoa > Arthropoda > Arachnida > Araneae > Pholcidae > Pholcus > Pholcus phalangioides. The sequence continues at coordinate 9,313,746 of NW_028301597.1, read as the reverse complement.
AAAAATCTGTTTCGAATGCCATGATTTTTCGGAGTCATTTTTCCAAGGGCGGGTACTGTGGATTTTCGAGAAAAAAAAATTTCAAGCTAAAAGGAAACCATTAGGTGCATTTTATAGAAAATCTGATTTCGAATAAGAAAAAGTCAACCGCAACCGCGTAACTCGTACCCGTGAGAAAAAAATCGCAAAAATCTGTTTCGAATGCCATGATTTTTCGGAGTCATTTTTCCAAGGGAGGGTACTGTGGATTTTCGAGAAAAAAAAATTTCAAGCTAAAAGGAAACCATTAGGTGCATTTTATAGAGAATCTGATTTCGAATAAGAAAAAGTCAACCGCAACCGCGTAACTCGTACCCGTGAGAAAAAAATCGCAAAAATCTGTTTCGAATGCCATGATTTTTCGGAGTCATTTTTCCAAGGGAGGGTACTGTGGATTTTCGAGAAAAAAAAATTTCAAACTAAAAGGAAACCATTAGGTGCATTTTATAGAGAATCAGATTTCGAATAAGAAAAAGTCAACCGCAACCGCGTCACTCGTACCTGTGAGAAAAAAATCGCAAAAATCTGTTTCGAATGCCATGATTTTTCGGAGTCATTTTTCCAAGGGAGGTACTGTGGATTTTCGAGAAAAAAAAATTTCAAGCTAAAAGGAAACCATTAGGTGCATTTTATAGAGAATCTGATTTCGAATAAGAAAAAGTCAACCGCAACCGCGTAACTCGTACCCGTGAGAAAAAAATCGCAAAAATCTGTTTCGAATGCCATGATTTTTCGGAGTCATTTTTCCAAGGGAGGGTACTGTGGATTTTCGAGAAAAAAAAATTTCAAGCTAAAAGGAAACCATTAGGTGCATTTTATAGAGAATCTGATTTCGAATAAGAAAAAGTCAACCGCAACCGCGTAACTCGTACCCGTGAGAAAAAAATCGCAAAAATCTGTTTCGAATGCCATGATTTTTCGGAGTCATTTTTCCAAGGGAGGGTACTGTGGATTTTCGAGAAAAAAAAATTTCAAGCTAAAAGGAAACCATTAGGTGCATTTTATAGAGAATCAGATTTCGAATAAGAAAAAGTCAACAGCAACCGCGTAACTCGTACCCGTGAGAAAAAAATCGCAAAAATCTGTTTCGAATGCCATGATTTTTCGGAGTCATTTTTCCAAGGGAGGGTACTGTGGATTTTCGAGAAAAAAAAATTTCAAGCTAAAAGGAAACCATTAGGTGCATTTTATAGAGAATCTGATTTCGAATAAGAAAAAGTCAACCGCAACCGCGTAACTCGTACCCGTGAGAAAAAAATCGCAAAAATCTGTTTCGAATGCCATGATTTTTCGGAGTCATTTTTCCAAGGGAGGGTACTGTGGATTTTCGAGAAAAAAAAATTTCAAGCTAAAAGGAAACCATTAGGTGCATTTGATAGAGAATCTGATTTCGAATAAGAAAAAGTCAACCGCAACCGCGTAACTCGTACCCGTGAGAAAAAAAATCGCAAAAATCTGTGTCGAATGCCATGATTTTTCGGAGTCATTTTTCCAAGGGAGGGTACTGTGGATTTTTGAGAAAAAAAAATTTCAAGCTAAAAGGAAACCATTAGGTGCATTTTATAGAGAATCAGATTTCGAATAAGAAAAAGTCAACCGCAACCGCGTAACTCGTACCCGTGAGAAAAAAATCGCAAAAATCTCTTTCGAATGCCATGATTTTTCGGAGTCATTTTTCCAAGGGAGGGTACTGTGGATTTTCGAGAAAAAAAAATTTCAAGCTAAAAGGAAACCATTAGGTGCATTTTATAGAGAATCAGATTTCGAATAAGAAAAAGTCAACAGCAACCGCGTAACTCGTACCCGTGAGAAAAAAATCGCAAAAATCTGTTTCGAATGCCATGATTTTTCGGAGTCATTTTTCCAAGGGAGGGTACTGTGGATTTTCGAGAAAAAAAAATTTCAAGCTAAAAGGAAACCATTAGGTGCATTTGATAGAGAATCTGATTTCGAATAAGAAAAAGTCAACCGCAACCGCGTAACTCGTACCCGTGAGAAAAAAAATCGCAAAAATCTGTTTCGAATGCCATGATTTTTCGGAGTCATTTTTCCAAGGCAGGGTACTGTGGATTTTCGAGAAAAAAAAATTTCAAGCTAAAAGGAAACCATTAGGTGCATTTTATAGAGAATCAGATTTCGAATAAGAAAAAGTCAACCGCAACCGCGTAACTCGTACCCGTGAGAAAAAAATCGCAAAAATCTCTTTCGAATGCCATGATTTTTCGGAGTCATTTTTCCAAGGGAGGGTACTGTGGATTTTCGAGAAAAAAAAATTTCAAGCTAAAAGGAAACCATTAGGTGCATTTTATAGAGAATCTGATTTCGAATAAGAAAAAGTCAACCGCAACCGCGTAACTCGTACCCGTGAGAAAAAAATCGCAAAAATCTGTTTCGAATGCCATGATTTTTCGGAGTCATTTTTCCAAGGGAGGGTACTGTGGATTTTCGAGAAAAAAAAATTTCAAGCTAAAAGGAAACCATTAGGTGCATTTTATAGAGAATCAGATTTCGAATAAGAAAAAGTCAACAGCAACCGCGTAACTCGTACCCGTGAGAAAAAAATCGCAAAAATCTGTTTCGAATGCCATGATTTTTCGGAGTCATTTTTCCAAGGGCGGGTACTGTGGATTTTCGAGAAAAAAAAATTTCAAGCTAAAAGGAAACCATTAGGTGCATTTTATAGAAAATCTGATTTCGAATAAGAAAAAGTCAACCGCAACCGCGTAACTCGTACCCGTGAGAAAAAAATCGCAAAAATCTGTTTCGAATGCCATGATTTTTCGGAGTCATTTTTCCAAGGGAGGGTACTGTGGATTTTCGAGAAAAAAAAATTTCAAGCTAAAAGGAAACCATTAGGTGCATTTTATAGAGAATCTGATTTCGAATAAGAAAAAGTCAACCGCAACCGCGTAACTCGTACCCGTGAGAAAAAAATCGCAAAAATCTGTTTCGAATGCCATGATTTTTCGGAGTCATTTTTCCAAGGGAGGGTACTGTGGATTTTCGAGAAAAAAAAATTTCAAGCTAAAAGGAAACCATTAGGTGCATTTGATAGAGAATCTGATTTCGAATAAGAAAAAGTCAACCGCAACCGCGTAACTCGTACCCGTGAGAAAAAAAATCGCAAAAATCTGTTTCGAATGCCATGATTTTTCGGAGTCATTTTTCCAAGGCAGGGTACTGTGGATTTTCGAGAAAAAAAAATTTCAAGCTAAAAGGAAACCATTAGGTGCATTTTATAGAGAATCAGATTTCGAATAAGAAAAAGTCAACCGCAACCGCGTAACTCGTACCCGTGAGAAAAAAATCGCAAAAATCTCTTTCGAATGCCATGATTTTTCGGAGTCATTTTTCCAAGGGAGGGTACTGTGGATTTTCGAGAAAAAAAAATTTCAAGCTAAAAGGAAACCATTAGGTGCATTTTATAGAGAATCTGATTTCGAATAAGAAAAAGTCAACCGCAACCGCGTAACTCGTACCCGTGAGAAAAAAATCGCAAAAATCTGTTTCGAATGCCATGATTTTTCGGAGTCATTTTTCCAAGGGAGGGTACTGTGGATTTTCGAGAAAAAAAAATTTCAAGCTAAAAGGAAACCATTAGGTGCATTTTATAGAGAATCAGATTTCGAATAAGAAAAAGTCAACAGCAACCGCGTAACTCGTACCCGTGAGAAAAAAATCGCAAAAATCTGTTTCGAATGCCATGATTTTTCGGAGTCATTTTTCCAAGGGCGGGTACTGTGGATTTTCGAGAAAAAAAAATTTCAAGCTAAAAGGAAACCATTAGGTGCATTTTATAGAAAATCTGATTTCGAATAAGAAAAAGTCAACCGCAACCGCGTAACTCGTACCCGTGAGAAAAAAATCGCAAAAATCTGTTTCGAATGCCATGATTTTTCGGAGTCATTTTTCCAAGGGAGGGTACTGTGGATTTTCGAGAAAAAAAAATTTCAAGCTAAAAGGAAACCATTAGGTGCATTTTATAGAGAATCTGATTTCGAATAAGAAAAAGTCAACCGCAACCGCGTAACTCGTACCCGTGAGAAAAAAATCGCAAAAATCTGTTTCGAATGCCATGATTTTTCGGAGTCATTTTTCCAAGGGAGGGTACTGTGGATTTTCGAGAAAAAAAAATTTCAAACTAAAAGGAAACCATTAGGTGCATTTTATAGAGAATCAGATTTCGAATAAGAAAAAGTCAACCGCAACCGCGTCACTCGTACCTGTGAGAAAAAAATCGCAAAAATCTGTTTCGAATGCCATGATTTTTCGGAGTCGTTTTTCCAAGGGAGGTACTGTGGATTTTCGAGAAAAAAAAATTTCAAGCTAAAAGGAAACCATTAGGTGCATTTTATAGAGAATCTGATTTCGAATAAGAAAAAGTCAACCGCAACCGCGTAACTCGTACCCGTGAGAAAAAAATCGCAAAAATCTGTTTCGAATGCCATGATTTTTCGGAGTCATTTTTCCAAGGGAGGGTACTGTGGATTTTCGAGAAAAAAAAATTTCAAGCTAAAAGGAAACCATTAGGTGCATTTTATAGAGAATCTGATTTCGAATAAGAAAAAGTCAACCGCAACCGCGTAACTCGTACCTGTGAGAAAAAAATCGCAAAAATCTGTTTCGAATGCCATGATTTTTCGGAGTCATTTTTCCAAGGGAGGGTACTGTGGATTTTCGAGAAAAAAAAATTTCAAGCTAAAAGGAAACCATTAGGTGCATTTTATAGAGAATCAGATTTCGAATAAGAAAAAGTCAACAGCAACCGCGTAACTCGTACCCGTGAGAAAAAAATCGCAAAAATCTGTTTCGAATGCCATGATTTTTCGGAGTCATTTTTCCAAGGGAGGGTACTGTGGATTTTCGAGAAAAAAAAATTTCAAGCTAAAAGGAAACCATTAGGTGCATTTTATAGAGAATCTGATTTCGAATAAGAAAAAGTCAACCGCAACCGCGTAACTCGTACCCGTGAGAAAAAAATCGCAAAAATCTGTTTCGAATGCCATGATTTTTCGGAGTCATTTTTCCAAGGGAGGGTACTGTGGATTTTCGAGAAAAAAAAATTTCAAGCTAAAAGGAAACCATTAGGTGCATTTGATAGAGAATCTGATTTCGAATAAGAAAAAGTCAACCGCAACCGCGTAACTCGTACCCGTGAGAAAAAAAATCGCAAAAATCTGTGTCGAATGCCATGATTTTTCGGAGTCATTTTTCCAAGGGAGGGTACTGTGGATTTTTGAGAAAAAAAAATTTCAAGCTAAAAGGAAACCATTAGGTGCATTTTATAGAGAATCAGATTTCGAATAAGAAAAAGTCAACCGCAACCGCGTAACTCGTACCCGTGAGAAAAAAATCGCAAAAATCTCTTTCGAATGCCATGATTTTTCGGAGTCATTTTTCCAAGGGAGGGTACTGTGGATTTTCGAGAAAAAAAAATTTCAAGCTAAAAGGAAACCATTAGGTGCATTTTATAGAGAATCAGATTTCGAATAAGAAAAAGTCAACAGCAACCGCGTAACTCGTACCCGTGAGAAAAAAATCGCAAAAATCTGTTTCGAATGCCATGATTTTTCGGAGTCATTTTTCCAAGGGAGGGTACTGTGGATTTTCGAGAAAAAAAAATTTCAAGCTAAAAGGAAACCATTAGGTGCATTTGATAGAGAATCTGATTTCGAATAAGAAAAAGTCAACCGCAACCGCGTAACTCGTACCCGTGAGAAAAAAAATCGCAAAAATCTGTTTCGAATGCCATGATTTTTCGGAGTCATTTTTCCAAGGCAGGGTACTGTGGATTTTCGAGAAAAAAAAATTTCAAGCTAAAAGGAAACCATTAGGTGCATTTTATAGAGAATCAGATTTCGAATAAGAAAAAGTCAACCGCAACCGCGTAACTCGTACCCGTGAGAAAAAAATCGCAAAAATCTCTTTCGAATGCCATGATTTTTCGGAGTCATTTTTCCAAGGGAGGGTACTGTGGATTTTCGAGAAAAAAAAATTTCAAGCTAAAAGGAAACCATTAGGTGCATTTTATAGAGAATCTGATTTCGAATAAGAAAAAGTCAACCGCAACCGCGTAACTCGTACCCGTGAGAAAAAAATCGCAAAAATCTGTTTCGAATGCCATGATTTTTCGGAGTCATTTTTCCAAGGGAGGGTACTGTGGATTTTCGAGAAAAAAAAATTTCAAGCTAAAAGGAAACCATTAGGTGCATTTTATAGAGAATCAGATTTCGAATAAGAAAAAGTCAACAGCAACCGCGTAACTCGTACCCGTGAGAAAAAAATCGCAAAAATCTGTTTCGAATGCCATGATTTTTCGGAGTCATTTTTCCAAGGGAGGGTACTGTGGATTTTCGAGAAAAAAAAATTTCAAGCTAAAAGGAAACCATTAGGTGCATTTTATAGAGAATCTGATTTCGAATAAGAAAAAGTCAACCGCAACCGCGTAACTCGTACCCGTGAGAAAAAAATCGCAAAAATCTGTTTCGAATGCCATGATTTTTCGGAGTCATTTTTCCAAGGGAGGGTACTGTGGATTTTCGAGAAAAAAAAATTTCAAGCTAAAAGGAAACCATTAGGTGCATTTGATAGAGAATCTGATTTCGAATAAGAAAAAGTCAACCGCAACCGCGTAACTCGTACCCGTGAGAAAAAAAATCGCAAAAATCTGTGTCGAATGCCATGATTTTTCGGAGTCATTTTTCCAAGGGAGGGTACTGTGGATTTTTGAGAAAAAAAAATTTCAAGCTAAAAGGAAACCATTAGGTGCATTTTATAGAGAATCAGATTTCGAATAAGAAAAAGTCAACCGCAACCGCGTAACTCGTACCCGTGAGAAAAAAATCGCAAAAATCTCTTTCGAATGCCATGATTTTTCGGAGTCATTTTTCCAAGGGAGGGTACTGTGGATTTTCGAGAAAAAAAAATTTCAAGCTAAAAGGAAACCATTAGGTGCATTTTATAGAGAATCAGATTTCGAATAAGAAAAAGTCAACAGCAACCGCGTAACTCGTACCCGTGAGAAAAAAATCGCAAAAATCTGTTTCGAATGCCATGATTTTTCGGAGTCATTTTTCCAAGGGAGGGTACTGTGGATTTTCGAGAAAAAAAAATTTCAAGCTAAAAGGAAACCATTAGGTGCATTTGATAGAGAATCTGATTTCGAATAAGAAAAAGTCAACCGCAACCGCGTAACTCGTACCCGTGAGAAAAAAAATCGCAAAAATCTGTTTCGAATGCCATGATTTTTCGGAGTCATTTTTCCAAGGGAGGGTACTGTGGATTTTTGAGAAAAAAAAATTTCAAGCTAAAAGGAAACCATTAGGTGCATTTTATAGAGAATCAGATTTCGAATAAGAAAAAGTCAACCGCAACCGCGTAACTCGTACCCGTGAGAAAAAAATCGCAAAAATCTCTTTCGAATGCCATGATTTTTCGGAGTCATTTTTCCAAGGGAGGGTACTGTGGATTTTCGAGAAAAAAAAATTTCAAGCTAAAAGGAAACCATTAGGTGCATTTTATAGAGAATCAGATTTCGAATAAGAAAAAGTCAACAGCAACCGCGTAACTCGTACCCGTGAGAAAAAAATCGCAAAAATCTGTTTCGAATGCCATGATTTTTCGGAGTCATTTTTCCAAGGGAGGGTACTGTGGATTTTCGAGAAAAAAAAATTTCAAGCTAAAAGGAAACCATTAGGTGCATTTTATAGAGAATCTGATTTCGAATAAGAAAAAGTCAACCGCAACCGCGTAACTCGTACCCGTGAGAAAAAAATCGCAAAAATCTGTTTCGAATGCCATGATTTTTCGGAGTCATTTTTCCAAGGGAGGGTACTGTGGATTTTCGAGAAAAAAAAATTTCAAGCTAAAAGGAAACCATTAGGTGCATTTTATAGAGAATCTGATTTCGAATAAGAAAAAGTCAACCGCAACCGCGTAACTCGTACCCGTGAGAAAAAAATCGCAAAAATCTGTTTCGAATGCCATGATTTTTCGGAGTCATTTTTCCAATTGAGGGTACTGTGGAATTTTCGAGAAAAAAAAATTTCAAGCTAAAAGGAAACCATTAGGTGCATTTTATAGAGAATCAGATTTCGAATAAGAAAAAGTCAACCGCAACCGCGTAACTCGTACCCGTGAGGAAAAAATCGCAAAAATCTGTTTCGAATGCCATGATTTTTCGGAGTAATTTTTCCAAGGGAGGGTACTGTGGATTTTCGAGAAAAAAAATTTCAAGCTAAAAGGAAACCATTAGGTGCATTTTATAGAGAATCTGATTTCGAATAAGAAAAAGTCAACCGCAACCGCGTAACTCGTACCCGTGAGAAAAAAATCGCAAAAATCTGTTTCGAATGCCATGATTTTTCGGAGTCATTTTTCCAAGGGAGGGCACTGTGGATTTTCGAGAAAAAAAAATTTCAAGCTAAAAGGAAACCATTAGGTGCGTTTGATAGAGAATCTGATTTCGAATAAGAAAAAGTCAACCGCAACCGCGTAACTCGTACCCGTGAGAAAAGAATCGCAAAAATCTGTTTCGAATGCCATGATTTTTCGGAGTCATTTTTCCAAGGGAGGGTACTGTGGATTTTCGAGAAAAAAAAATTTCAAGCTAAAAGGAAACCATTAGGTGCATTTTATAGAGAATCAGATTTCGAATAAGAAAAAGTCAACCGCAACCGCGTAACTCGTACCCGTGAGAAAAAAATCGCAAAAATCTCTTTCGAATGCCATGATCTTTCGGAGTCATTTTTCCAAGGGAGGGTACTGTGGATTTTCGAGAAAAAAAAATTTCAAGCTAAAAGGAAACCATTAGGTGCATTTTATAGAGAATCAGATTTCGAATAAGAAAAAGTCAACAGCAACCGCGTAACTCGTACCCGTGAGAAAAAAATCGCAAAAATCTGTTTCGAATGCCATGATTTTTCGGAGTCATTTTTCCAAGGGAGGGTACTGTGGATTTTCGAGAAAAAAAAATTTCAAGCTAAAAGGAAACCATTAGGTGCATTTTATAGAGAATCAGATTTCGAATAAGAAAAAGTCAACAGCAACCGCGTAACTCGTACCCGTGAGAAAAAAATCGCAAAAATCTGTTTCGAATGCCATGATTTTTCGGAGTCATTTTTCCAAGGGAGGGTACTGTGGATTTTCGAGAAAAAAAAATTTCAAGCTAAAAGGAAACCATTAGGTGCATTTTATAGAGAATCAGATTTCGAATAAGAAAAAGTCAACCGCAACCGCGTAACTCGTACCCGTGAGAAAAAAATCGCAAAAATCTCTTTCGAATGCCATGATTTTTCGGAGTCATTTTTCCAAGGGAGGGTACTGTGGATTTTCGAGAAAAAAAAATTTCAAGCTAAAAGGAAACCATTAGGTGCATTTTATTGAGAATCAGATTTCGAATAAGAAAAAGTCAACAGCAACCGCGTAACTCGTACCCGTGAGAAAAAAATCGCAAAAATCTGTTTCGAATGCCATGATTTTTCGGAGTCATTTTTCCAAGGGAGGGTACTGTGGATTTTCGAGAAAAAAAAATTTCAAGCTAAAAGGAAACCATTAGGTGCATTTTATAGAGAATCTGATTTCGAATAAGAAAAAGTCAACCGCAACCGCGTAACTCGTACCCGTGAGAAAAAAATCGCAAAAATCTGTTTCGAATGCCATGATTTTTCGGAGTCATTTTTCCAAGGGAGGGTACTGTGGATTTTCGAGAAAAAAAAATTTCAAGCTAAAAGGAAACCATTAGGTGCATTTTATAGAGAATCTGATTTCGAATAAGAAAAAGTCAACCGCAACCGCGTAACTCGTACCCGTGAGAAAAAAATCGCAAAAATCTGTTTCGAATGCCATGATTTTTCGGAGTCATTTTTCCAAGGGAGGGTACTGTGGAATTTTCGAGAAAAAAAAATTTCAAGCTAAAAGGAAACCATTAGGTGCATTTTATAGAGAATCAGATTTCGAATAAGAAAAAGTCAACCGCAACCGCGTAACTCGTACCCGTGAGGAAAAAATCGCAAAAATCTGTTTCGAATGCCATGATTTTTCGGAGTAATTTTTCCAAGGGAGGGTACTGTGGATTTTCGAGAAAAAAAATTTCAAGCTAAAAGGAAACCATTAGGTGCATTTTATAGAGAATCTGATTTCGAATAAGAAAAAGTCAACCGCAACCGCGTAACTCGTACCCGTGAGAAAAAAATCGCAAAAATCTGTTTCGAATGCCATGATTTTTCGGAGTCATTTTTCCAAGGGAGGGCACTGTGGATTTTCGAGAAAAAAAAATTTCAAGCTAAAAGGAAACCATTAGGTGCGTTTGATAGAGAATCTGATTTCGAATAAGAAAAAGTCAACCGCAACCGCGTAACTCGTACCCGTGAGAAAAGAATCGCAAAAATCTGTTTCGAATGCCATGATTTTTCGGAGTCATTTTTCCAAGGGAGGGTACTGTGGATTTTCGAGAAAAAAAAATTTCAAGCTAAAAGGAAACCATTAGGTGCATTTTATAGAGAATCAGATTTCGAATAAGAAAAAGTCAACCGCAACCGCGTAACTCGTACCCGTGAGAAAAAAATCGCAAAAATCTCTTTCGAATGCCATGATCTTTCGGAGTCATTTTTCCAAGGGAGGGTACTGTGGATTTTCGAGAAAAAAAAATTTCAAGCTAAAAGGAAACCATTAGGTGCATTTTATAGAGAATCAGATTTCGAATAAGAAAAAGTCAACAGCAACCGCGTAACTCGTACCCGTGAGAAAAAAATCGCAAAAATCTGTTTCGAATGCCATGATTTTTCGGAGTCATTTTTCCAAGGGAGGGTACTGTGGATTTTCGAGAAAAAAAAATTTCAAGCTAAAAGGAAACCATTAGGTGCATTTTATAGAGAATCAGATTTCGAATAAGAAAAAGTCAACAGCAACCGCGTAACTCGTACCCGTGAGAAAAAAATCGCAAAAATCTGTTTCGAATGCCATGATTTTTCGGAGTCATTTTTCCAAGGGAGGGTACTGTGGATTTTCGAGAAAAAAAAATTTCAAGCTAAAACGAAACCATTAGGTGCATTTTATAGAGAATCTGATTTCGAATAAGAAAAAGTCAACCGCAACCGCGTAACTCGTACCCGTGAGAAAAGAATCGCAAAAATCTGTTTCGAATGCCATGATTTTTCGGAGTCATTTTTCCAAGGGAGGGTACTGTGGATTTTCGAGAAAAAAAATTTCAAGCTAAAAGGAAACCATTAGGTGCATTTTATAGAGAATCTGATTTCGAATAAGAAAAAGTCAACCGCAACCACGTAACTCGTACCCGTGAGAAAAAAATCGCAAAAATCTGTTTCGAATGCCATGATTTTTCGGAGTCATTTTTCCAAGGGAGGGCACTGTGGATTTTCGAGAAAAAAAAATTTCAAGCTAAAAGGAAACCATTAGGTGCGTTTGATAGAGAATCTGATTTCGAATAAGAAAAAGTCAACCGCAACCGCGTAACTCGTACCCGTGAGAAAAGAATCGCAAAAATCTGTTTCGAATGCCATGATTTTTCGGAGTCATTTTTCCAAGGGAGGGTACTGTGGATTTTCGAGAAAAAAAAATTTCAAGCTAAAAGGAAACCATTAGGTGCATTTTATAGAGAATCAGATTTCGAATAAGAAAAAGTCAACCGCAACCGCGTAACTCGTACCCGTGAGAAAAAAATCGCAAAAATCTCTTTCGAATGCCATGATCTTTCGGAGTCATTTTTCCAAGGGAGGGTACTGTGGATTTTCGAGAAAAAAAAATTTCAAGCTAAAAGGAAACCATTAGGTGCATTTTATAGAGAATCAGATTTCGAATAAGAAAAAGTCAACAGCAACCGCGTAACTCGTACCCGTGAGAAAAAAATCGCAAAAATCTGTTTCGAATGCCATGATTTTTCGGAGTCATTTTTCCAAGGGAGGGTACTGTGGATTTTCGAGAAAAAAAATTTCAAGCTAAAAGGAAACCATTAGGTGCATTTTATAGAGAATCTGATTTCGAATAAGAAAAAGTCAACCGCAACCACGTAACTCGTACCCGTGAGAAAAAAATCGCAAAAATCTGTTTCGAATGCCATGATTTTTCGGAGTCATTTTTCCAAGGGAGGGCACTGTGGATTTTCGAGAAAAAAAAATTTCAAGCTAAAAGGAAACCATTAGGTGCGTTTGATAGAGAATCTGATTTCGAATAAGAAAAAGTCAACCGCAACCGCGTAACTCGTACCCGTGAGAAAAGAATCGCAAAAATCTGTTTCGAATGCCATGATTTTTCGGAGTCATTTTTCCAAGGGAGGGTACTGTGGATTTTCGAGAAAAAAAAATTTCAAGCTAAAAGGAAACCATTAGGTGCATTTTATAGAGAATCAGATTTCGAATAAGAAAAAGTCAACCGCAACCGCGTAACTCGTACCCGTGAGAAAAAAATCGCAAAAATCTCTTTCGAATGCCATGATCTTTCGGAGTCATTTTTCCAAGGGAGGGTACTGTGGATTTTCGAGAAAAAAAAATTTCAAGCTAAAAGGAAACCATTAGGTGCATTTTATAGAGAATCAGATTTCGAATAAGAAAAAGTCAACAGCAACCGCGTAACTCGTACCCGTGAGAAAAAAATCGCAAAAATCTGTTTCGAATGCCATGATTTTTCGGAGTCATTTTTCCAAGGGAGGGTACTGTGGATTTTCGAGAAAAAAAAATTTCAAGCTAAAAGGAAACCATTAGGTGCATTTTATAGAGAATCAGATTTCGAATAAGAAAAAGTCAACAGCAACCGCGTAACTCGTACCCGTGAGAAAAAAATCGCAAAAATCTGTTTCGAATGCCATGATTTTTCGGAGTCATTTTTCCAAGGGAGGGTACTGTGGATTTTCGAGAAAAAAAAATTTCAAGCTAAAACGAAACCATTAGGTGCATTTTATAGAGAATCTGATTTCGAATAAGAAAAAGTCAACCGCAACCGCGTAACTCGTACCCGTGAGAAAAAAATCGCAAAAATCTGTTTCGAATGCCATGATTTTTCGGAGTCATTTTTCCAAGGGAGGGTACTGTGGATTTTCGAGAAAAAAAAATTTCAAGCTAAAAGGAAACCAATAGGTGCATTTTATAGAGAATCTGATTTCGAATAAGAAAAAGTCAACCGCAACCGCGTAACTCGTACCCGTGAGAAAAAAATCGCAAAAATCTGTTTCGAATGCCATGATTTTTCGGAGTCATTTTTCCAAGGGAGGGTACTGTGGATTTTCGAGAAAAAAAAATTTCAAGCTAAAAGGAAACCATTAGGTGCATTTTATAGAGAATCTGATTTCGAATAAGAAAAAGTCAACCGCAACCGCGTAACTCGTACCCGTGAGAAAAAAATCGCAAAAATCTGTTTCGAATGCCATGATTTTTCGGAGTCATTTTTCCAAGGGAGGGTACTGTGGATTTTCGAGAAAAAAAAATTTCAAGCTAAAAGGAAACCATTAGGTGCATTTTATAGAGAATCAGATTTCGAATAAGAAAAAGTCAACCGCAACCGCGTAACTCGTACCCGTGAGAAAAAAATCGCAAAAATCTGTTTCGAATGCCATGATTTTTCGGAGTCATTTTTCCAAGGGCGGGTACTGTGGATTTTCGAGAAAAAAAAATTTCAAGCTAAAAGGAAACCATTAGGTGCATTTTATAGAAAATCTGATTTCGAATAAGAAAAAGTCAACCGCAACCGCGTAACTCGTACCCGTGAGAAAAAAATCGCAAAAATCTGTTTCGAATGCCATGATTTTTCGGAGTCATTTTTCCAAGGGAGGGTACTGTGGATTTTCGAGAAAAAAAAATTTCAAGCTAAAAGGAAACCATTAGGTGCATTTTATAGAGAATCTGATTTCGAATAAGAAAAAGTCAACCGCAGCCGCGTAACTCGTACCCGTGAGAAAAAAATCGCAAAAATCTGTTTCGAATGCCGTGATTTTTCGGAGTCATTTTTCCAAGGGAGGGTACTGTGGATTTTCGAGAAAAAAAAATTTCAAGCTAAAAGGAAACCATTAGGTGCATTTTATAGAGAATCAGATTTCGAATAAGAAAAAGTCAACCGCAACCGCGTCACTCGTACCTGTGAGAAAAAAATCGCAAAAATCTGTTTCGAATGCCATGATTTTTCGGAGTCATTTTTCCAAGGGAGGTACTGTGGATTTTCGAGAAAAAAAAATTTCAAGCTAAAAGGAAACCATTAGGTGCATTTTATAGAGAATCTGATTTCGAATAAGAAAAAGTCAACCGCAACCGCGTAACTCGTACCCGTGAGAAAAAAATCGCAAAAATCTGTTTCGAATGCCATGATTTTTCGGAGTCATTTTTCCAAGGGAGGGCACTGTGGATTTTCGAGAAAAAAAAATTTCAAGCTAAAAGGAAACCATTAGGTGCATTTGATAGAGAATCTGATTTCGAATAAGAAAAAGTCAACCGCAACCGCGTAACTCGTACCCGTGAGAAAACAATCGCAAAAATCTGTTTCGAATGCCATGATTTTTCGGAGTCATTTTTCCAAGGGAGGGTACTGTGGATTTTCGAGAAAAAAAAATTTCAAGCTAAAAGGAAACCATTAGGTGCATTTTATAGAGAATCTGATTTCGAATAAGAAAAAGTCAACCGCAACCGCGTACCCGTGAGAAAAAAATCGCAAAAATCTGTTTCGAATGCCATGATTTTTCGGAGTCATTTTTCCAAGGGAGGGTACTGTGGATTTTCGAGAAAAAAAAATTTCAAGCTAAAAGGAAACCATTAGGTGCATTTTATAGAGAATCAGATTTCGAATAAGAAAAAGTCAACAGCAACCGCGTAACTCGTACCCGTGAGAAAAAAATCGCAAAAATCTGTTTCGAATGCCATGATTTTTCGGAGTCATTTTTCCAAGGGAGGGTACTGTGGATTTTCGAGAAAAAAAAATTTCAAGCTAAAAGGAAACCATTAGGTGCATTTTATAGAGAATCTGATTTCGAATAAGAAAAAGTCAACCGCAACCGCGTAACTCGTACCCGTGAGAAAAAAATCGCAAAAATCTGTTTCGAATGCCATGATTTTTCGGAGTCATTTTTCCAAGGGAGGGTACTGTGGATTTTCGAGAAAAAAAAATTTCAAGCTAAAAGGAAACCATTAGGTGCATTTTATAGAGAATCAGATTTCGAATAAGAAAAAGTCAACAGCAACCGCGTAACTCGTACCCGTGAGAAAAAAATCGCAAAAAATCTGTTTCGAATGCCATGATTTTTCGGAGTCATTTTTCCAAGGGAGGGTACTGTGGATTTTCGAGAAAAAAAAATTTCAAGCTAAAAGGAAACCATTAGGTGCATTTTATAGAGAATCTGATTTCGAATAAGAAAAAGTCAACCGCAACCGCGTAACTCGTACCCGTGAGAAAAAAATCGCAAAAATCTGTTTCGAATGCCATGATTTTTCGGAGTCATTTTTCCAAGGGAGGGTACTGTGGATTTTCGAGAAAAAAAAATTTCAAGCTAAAAGGAAACCATTAGGTGCATTTGATAGAGAATCTGATTTCGAATAAGAAAAAGTCAACCGCAACCGCGTAACTCGTACCCGTGAGAAAAAAAATCGCAAAAATCTGTTTCGAATGCCATGATTTTTCGGAGTCATTTTTCCAAGGGAGGGTACTGTGGATTTTTGAGAAAAAAAAATTTCAAGCTAAAAGGAAACCATTAGGTGCATTTTATAGAGAATCAGATTTCGAATAAGAAAAAGTCAACCGCAACCGCGTAACTCGTACCCGTGAGAAAAAAATCGCAAAAATCTCTTTCGAATGCCATGATTTTTCGGAGTCATTTTTCCAAGGGAGGGTACTGTGGATTTTCGAGAAAAAAAAATTTCAAGCTAAAAGGAAACCATTAGGTGCATTTTATAGAGAATCAGATGTCGAATAAGAAAAAGTCAACAGCAACCGCGTAACTCGTACCCGTGAGAAAAAAATCGCAAAAATCTGTTTCGAATGCCATGATTTTGCGGAGTCATTTTTCCAAGGGAGGGTACTGTGGATTTTCGAGAAAAAAAAATTTCAAGCTAAAAGGAAACCATTAGGTGCATTTTATAGAGAATCTGATTTCGAATAAGAAAAAGTCAACCGCAACCGCGTAACTCGTACCCGTGAGAAAAAAATCGCAAAAATCTGTTTCGAATGCCATGATTTTTCGGAGTCATTTTTCCAAGGGAGGGTACTGTGGATTTTCGAGAAAAAAAAATTTCAAGCTAAAAGGAAACCATTAGGTGCATTTTATAGAGAATCTGATTTCGAATAAGAAAAAGTCAACCGCAACCGCGTAACTCGTACCCGTGAGAAAAAAATCGCAAAAATCTGTTTCGAATGCCATGATTTTTCGGAGTCATTTTTCCAAGGGAGGGTACTGTGGAATTTTCGAGAAAAAAAAATTTCAAGCTAAAAGGAAACCATTAGGTGCATTTTATAGAGAATCAGATTTCGAATAAGAAAAAGTCAACCGCAACCGCGTAACTCGTACCCGTGAGGAAAAAATCGCAAAAATCTGTTTCGAATGCCATGATTTTTCGGAGTAATTTTTCCAAGGGAGGGTACTGTGGATTTTCGAGAAAAAAAATTTCAAGCTAAAAGGAAACCATTAGGTGCATTTTATAGAGAATCTGATTTCGAATAAGAAAAAGTCAACCGCAACCGCGTAACTCGTACCCGTGAGAAAAAAATCGCAAAAATCTGTTTCGAATGCCATGATTTTTCGGAGTCATTTTTCCAAGGGAGGGCACTGTGGATTTTCGAGAAAAAAAAATTTCAAGCTAAAAGGAAACCATTAGGTGCGTTTGATAGAGAATCTGATTTCGAATAAGAAAAAGTCAACCGCAACCGCGTAACTCGTACCCGTGAGAAAAGAATCGCAAAAATCTGTTTCGAATGCCATGATTTTTCGGAGTCATTTTTCCAAGGGAGGGTACTGTGGATTTTCGAGAAAAAAAAATTTCAAGCTAAAAGGAAACCATTAGGTGCATTTTATAGAGAATCAGATTTCGAATAAGAAAAAGTCAACCGCAACCGCGTAACTCGTACCCGTGAGAAAAAAATCGCAAAAATCTCTTTCGAATGCCATGATCTTTCGGAGTCATTTTTCCAAGGGAGGGTACTGTGGATTTTCGAGAAAAAAAAATTTCAAGCTAAAAGGAAACCATTAGGTGCATTTTATAGAGAATCAGATTTCGAATAAGAAAAAGTCAACAGCAACCGTGTAACTCGTACCCGTGAGAAAAAAATCGCAAAAATCTGTTTCGAATGCCATGATTTTTCGGAGTCATTTTTCCAAGGGAGGGTACTGTGGATTTTCGAGAAAAAAAAATTTCAAGCTAAAAGGAAACCATTAGGTGCATTTTATAGAGAATCAGATTTCGAATAAGAAAAAGTCAACAGCAACCGCGTAACTCGTACCCGTGAGAAAAAAATCGCAAAAATCTGTTTCGAATGCCATGATTTTTCGGAGTCATTTTTCCAAGGGAGGGTACTGTGGATTTTCGAGAAAAAAAAATTTCAAGCTAAAACGAAACCATTAGGTGCATTTTATAGGGAATCTGATTTCGAATAAGAAAAAGTCAACCGCAACCGCGTAACTCGTACCCGTGAGAAAAAAATCGCAAAAATCTGTTTCGAATGCCATGATTTTTCGGAGTCATTTTTCCAAGGGAGGGTACTGTGGATTTTCGAGAAAAAAAAATTTCAAGCTAAAAGGAAACCATTAGGTGCATTTTATAGAGAATCTGATTTCGAATAAGAAAAAGTCAACCGCAACCGCGTACCCGTGAGAAAAAAATCGCAAAAATCTGTTTCGAATGCCATGATTTTTCGGAGTCATTTTTCCAAGGGAGGGTACTGTGGAATTTTCGAGAAAAGAAATTTCAAGCTAAAAGGAAACCATTAGGTGCATTTTATAGAGAATCAGATTTCGAATAAGAAAAAGTCAACCGCAACCGCGTAACTCGTACCCGTGAGAAAAAAATCGCAAAAATCTGTTTCGAATGCCATGATTTTTCGGAGTCATTTTTCCAAGGGAGGGTACTGTGGATTTTCGAGAAAAAAAATTTCAAGCTAAAAGGAAACCATTAGGTGCATTTTATAGAGAATCTGATTTCGAATAAGAAAAAGTCAACCGCAACCGCGTAACTCGTACCCGTGAGAAAAAAATCGCAAAAATCTGTTTCGAATGCCATGATTTTTCGGAGTCATTTTTCCAAGGGAGGGTACTGTGGATTTTCGAGAAAAAAAAATTTCAAGCTAAAAGGAAACCATTAGGTGCATTTTATAGAGAATCAGATTTCGAATAAGAAAAAGTCAACAGCAACCGCGTAACTCGTACCCGTGAGAAAAAAATCGCAAAAATCTGTTTCGAATGCCATGATTTTTCGGAGTCATTTTTCCAAGGGAGGGTACTGTGGATTTTCGAGAAAAAAAAATTTCAAGCTAAAAGGAAACCATTAGGTGCATTTTATAGAGAATCTGATTTCGAATAAGAAAAAGTCAACCGCAACCGCGTAACTCGTACCCGTGAGAAAAAAATCGCAAAAATCTGTTTCGAATGCCATGATTTTTCGGAGTCATTTTTCCAAGGGAGGGTACTGTGGATTTTCGAGAAAAAAAAATTTCAAGCTAAAAGGAAACCATTAGGTGCATTTTATAGAGAATCTGATTTCGAATAAGAAAAAGTCAACCGCAACCGCGTAACTCGTACCCGTGAGAAAAAAATCGCAAAAAATCTGTTTCGAATGCCATGATTTTTCGGAGTCATTTTTCCAAGGGAGGGCACTGTGGATTTTCGAGAAAAAAAAATTTCAAGCTAAAAGGAAACCATTAGGTGCATTTGATAGAGAATCTGATTTCGAATAAGAAAAAGTCAACCGCAACCGCGTAACTCGTACCCGTGAGAAAAAAAATCGCAAAAAATCTGTTTCGAATGCCATGATTTTTCGGAGTCATTTTTCCAAGGGAGGGTACTGTGGATTTTCGAGAAAAAAAAATTTCAAGCTAAAAGGAAACCATTAGGTGCATTTTATAGAGAATCAGATTTCGAATAAGAAAAAGTCAACCTCAACCGCGTAACTCGTACCCGTGAGAAAAAAATCGCAAAAATCTCTTTCGAATGCCATGATTTTTCGGAGTCATTTTTCCAAGGGAGGGTACTGTGGATTTTCGAGAAAAAAAAATTTCAAGCTAAAAGGAAACCATTAGGTGCATTTTATAGAGAATCAGATTTCGAATAAGAAAAAGTCAACAGCAACCGCGTAACTCGTACCCGTGAGAAAAAAATCGCAAAAATCTGTTTCGAATGCCATGATTTTTCGGAGTCATTTTTCCAAGGGAGGGTACTGTGGATTTTCGAGAAAAAAAAATTTCAAGCTAAAAGGAAACCATTAGGTGCATTTTATAGAGAATCTGATTTCGAATAAGAAAAAGTCAACCGCAACCGCGTAACTCGTACCCGTGAGAAAAAAATCGCAAAAATCTGTTTCGAATGCCATGATTTTTCGGAGTCATTTTTCCAAGGGAGGGTACTGTGGATTTTCGAGAAAAAAAATTTCAAGCTAAAAGGAAACCATTAGGTGCATTTTATAGAGAATCTGATTTCGAATAAGAAAAAGTCAACCGCAACCGCGTAACTCGTACCCGTGAGAAAAAAATCGCAAAAATCTGTTTCGAATGCCATGATTTTTCGGAGTCATTTTTCCAAGGGAGGGCACTGTGGATTTTCGAGAAAAAAAAATTTCAAGCTAAAAGGAAACCATTAGGTGCGTTTGATAGAGAATCTGATTTCGAATAAGAAAAAGTCAACCGCAACCGCGTAACTCGTACCCGTGAGAAAAGAATCGCAAAAATCTGTTTCGAATGCCATGATTTTTCGGAGTCATTTTTCCAAGGGAGGGTACTGTGGATTTTCGAGAAAAAAAAATTTCAAGCTAAAAGGAAACCATTAGGTGCATTTTATAGAGAATCAGATTTCGAATAAGAAAAAGTCAACCGCAACCGCGTAACTCGTACCCGTGAGAAAAAAATCGCAAAAATCTCTTTCGAATGCCATGATCTTTCGGAGTCATTTTTCCAAGGGAGGGTACTGTGGATTTTCGAGAAAAAAAAATTTCAAGCTAAAAGGAAACCATTAGGTGCATTTTATAGAGAATCAGATTTCGAATAAGAAAAAGTCAACAGCAACCGTGTAACTCGTACCCGTGAGAAAAAAATCGCAAAAATCTGTTTCGAATGCCATGATTTTTCGGAGTCATTTTTCCAAGGGAGGGTACTGTGGATTTTCGAGAAAAAAAAATTTCAAGCTAAAAGGAAACCATTAGGTGCATTTTATAGAGAATCAGATTTCGAATAAGAAAAAGTCAACAGCAACCGCGTAACTCGTACCCGTGAGAAAAAAATCGCAAAAATCTGTTTCGAATGCCATGATTTTTCGGAGTCATTTTTCCAAGGGAGGGTACTGTGGATTTTCGAGAAAAAAAAATTTCAAGCTAAAACGAAACCATTAGGTGCATTTTATAGGGAATCTGATTTCGAATAAGAAAAAGTCAACCGCAACCGCGTAACTCGTACCCGTGAGAAAAAAATCGCAAAAATCTGTTTCGAATGCCATGATTTTTCGGAGTCATTTTTCCAAGGGAGGGTACTGTGGATTTTCGAGAAAAAAAAATTTCAAGCTAAAAGGAAACCATTAGGTGCATTTTATAGAGAATCTGATTTCGAATAAGAAAAAGTCAACCGCAACCGCGTACCCGTGAGAAAAAAATCGCAAAAATCTGTTTCGAATGCCATGATTTTTCGGAGTCATTTTTCCAAGGGAGGGTACTGTGGAATTTTCGAGAAAAGAAATTTCAAGCTAAAAGGAAACCATTAGGTGCATTTTATAGAGAATCAGATTTCGAATAAGAAAAAGTCAACCGCAACCGCGTAACTCGTACCCGTGAGAAAAAAATCGCAAAAATCTGTTTCGAATGCCATGATTTTTCGGAGTCATTTTTCCAAGGGAGGGTACTGTGGATTTTCGAGAAAAAAAATTTCAAGCTAAAAGGAAACCATTAGGTGCATTTTATAGAGAATCTGATTTCGAATAAGAAAAAGTCAACCGCAACCGCGTAACTCGTACCCGTGAGAAAAAAATCGCAAAAATCTGTTTCGAATGCCATGATTTTTCGGAGTCATTTTTCCAAGGGAGGGTACTGTGGATTTTCGAGAAAAAAAAATTTCAAGCTAAAAGGAAACCATTAGGTGCATTTTATAGAGAATCAGATTTCGAATAAGAAAAAGTCAACAGCAACCGCGTAACTCGTACCCGTGAGAAAAAAATCGCAAAAATCTGTTTCGAATGCCATGATTTTTCGGAGTCATTTTTCCAAGGGAGGGTACTGTGGATTTTCGAGAAAAAAAAATTTCAAGCTAAAAGGAAACCATTAGGTGCATTTTATAGAGAATCTGATTTCGAATAAGAAAAAGTCAACCGCAACCGCGTAACTCGTACCCGTGAGAAAAAAATCGCAAAAATCTGTTTCGAATGCCATGATTTTTCGGAGTCATTTTTCCAAGGGAGGGTACTGTGGATTTTCGAGAAAAAAAAATTTCAAGCTAAAAGGAAACCATTAGGTGCATTTTATAGAGAATCTGATTTCGAATAAGAAAAAGTCAACCGCAACCGCGTAACTCGTACCCGTGAGAAAAAAATCGCAAAAAATCTGTTTCGAATGCCATGATTTTTCGGAGTCATTTTTCCAAGGGAGGGCACTGTGGATTTTCGAGAAAAAAAAATTTCAAGCTAAAAGGAAACCATTAGGTGCATTTGATAGAGAATCTGATTTCGAATAAGAAAAAGTCAACCGCAACCGCGTAACTCGTACCCGTGAGAAAAAAAATCGCAAAAAATCTGTTTCGAATGCCATGATTTTTCGGAGTCATTTTTCCAAGGGAGGGTACTGTGGATTTTCGAGAAAAAAAAATTTCAAGCTAAAAGGAAACCATTAGGTGCATTTTATAGAGAATCAGATTTCGAATAAGAAAAAGTCAACCTCAACCGCGTAACTCGTACCCGTGAGAAAAAAATCGCAAAAATCTCTTTCGAATGCCATGATTTTTCGGAGTCATTTTTCCAAGGGAGGGTACTGTGGATTTTCGAGAAAAAAAAATTTCAAGCTAAAAGGAAACCATTAGGTGCATTTTATAGAGAATCAGATTTCGAATAAGAAAAAGTCAACAGCAACCGCGTAACTCGTACCCGTGAGAAAAAAATCGCAAAAATCTGTTTCGAATGCCATGATTTTTCGGAGTCATTTTTCCAAGGGAGGGTACTGTGGATTTTCGAGAAAAAAAAATTTCAAGCTAAAAGGAAACCATTAGGTGCATTTTATAGAGAATCTGATTTCGAATAAGAAAAAGTC
Organism: Pholcus phalangioides; assembly: GCF_987345545.1. NCBI lineage: Eukaryota > Metazoa > Arthropoda > Arachnida > Araneae > Pholcidae > Pholcus > Pholcus phalangioides. The sequence continues at coordinate 9,291,295 of NW_028301597.1, read as the reverse complement.
AACCGCAACCGCGTAACTCGTACCCGTGAGAAAAAAATCGCAAAAATCTGTTTCGAATGCCATGATTTTTCGGAGTCATTTTTCCAAGGGAGGGTACTGTGGATTTTCGAGAAAAAAAAATTTCAAGCTAAAAGGAAACCATTAGGTGCATTTTATAGAGAATCAGATTTCGAATAAGAAAAAGTCAACCGCAACCGCGTAACTCGTACCCGTGAGAAAAAAATCGCAAAAATCTGTTTCGAATGCCATGATTTTTCGGAGTCATTTTTCCAAGGGAGGGTACTGTGGATTTTCGAGAAAAAAAAATTTCAAGCTAAAAGGAAACCATTAGGTGCATTTTATAGAGAATCAGAATTCGAATAAGAAAAAGTCAACAGCAACCGCGTAACTCGTACCCGTGAGAAAAAAATCGCAAAAATCTGTTTCGAATGCCATGATTTTTCGGAGTCATTTTTCCAAGGGAGGGTACTGTGGATTTTCGAGAAAAAAAATTTCAAGCTAAAAGGAAACCATTAGGTGCATTTTATAGAGAATCTGATTTCGAATAAGAAAAAGTCAACCGCAACCGCGTAACTCGTACCCGTGAGAAAAAAATCGCAAAAATCTGTTTCGAATGCCATGATTTTTCGGAGTCATTTTTCCAAGGGAGGGTACTGTGGATTTTCGAGAAAAAAAAATTTCAAGCTAAAAGGAAACCATTAGGTGCATTTTATAGAGAATCTGATTTCGAATAAGAAAAAGTCAACCGCAACCGCGTAACTCGTACCCGTGAGAAAAAAATCGCAAAAAATCTGTTTCGAATGCCATGATTTTTCGGAGTCATTTTTCCAAGGGAGGGTACTGTGGATTTTCGAGAAAAAAAAATTTCAAGCTAAAAGGAAACCATTAGGTGCATTTTATAGAGAATCTGATTTCGAATAAGAAAAAGTCAACCGCAACCGCGTAACTCGTACCCGTGAGAAAAAAATCGCAAAAATCTGTTTCGAATGCCATGATTTTTCGGAGTCATTTTTCCAAGGGAGGGTACTGTGGAATTTTCGAGAAAAAAAAATTTCAAGCTAAAAGGAAACCATTAGGTGCATTTTATAGAGAATCAGATTTCGAATAAGAAAAAGTCAACCGCAACCGCGTAACTCGTACCCGTGAGGAAAGAATCGCAAAAATCTGTTTCGAATGCCATGATTTTTCGGAGTAATTTTTCCAAGGGAGGGTACTGTGGATTTTCGAGAAAAAAAATTTCAAGCTAAAAGGAAACCATTAGGTGCATTTTATAGAGAATCTGATTTCGAATAAGAAAAAGTCAACCGCAACCGCGTAACTCGTACCCGTGAGAAAAAAATCGCAAAAATCTGTTTCGAATGCCATGATTTTTCGGAGTCATTTTTCCAAGGGAGGGCACTGTGGATTTTCGAGAAAAAAAAATTTCAAGCTAAAAGGAAACCATTAGGTGCGTTTGATAGAGAATCTGATTTCGAATAAGAAAAAGTCAACCGCAACCGCGTAACTCGTACCCGTGAGAAAAGAATCGCAAAAATCTGTTTCGAATGCCATGATTTTTCGGAGTCATTTTTCCAAGGGAGGGTACTGTGGATTTTCGAGAAAAAAAAATTTCAAGCTAAAAGGAAACCATTAGGTGCATTTTATAGAGAATCAGATTTCGAATAAGAAAAAGTCAACCGCAACCGCGTAACTCGTACCCGTGAGAAAAAAATCGCAAAAATCTCTTTCGAATGCCATGATTTTTCGGAGTCATTTTTCCAAGGGAGGGTACTGTGGATTTTCGAGAAAAAAAAATTTCAAGCTAAAAGGAAACCATTAGGTGCATTTTATAGAGAATCAGATTTCGAATAAGAAAAAGTCAACAGCAACCGCGTAACTCGTACCCGTGAGAAAAAAATCGCAAAAATCTGTTTCGAATGCCATGATTTTTCGGAGTCATTTTTCCAAGGGAGGGTACTGTGGATTTTCGAGAAAAAAAAATTTCAAGCTAAAAGGAAACCATTAGGTGCATTTTATAGAGAATCAGATTTCGAATAAGAAAAAGTCAACAGCAACCGCGTAACTCGTACCCGTGAGAAAAAAATCGCAAAAATCTGTTTCGAATGCCATGATTTTTCGGAGTCATTTTTCCAAGGGAGGGTACTGTGGATTTTCGAGAAAAAAAAATTTCAAGCTAAAACGAAACCATTAGGTGCATTTTATAGAGAATCTGATTTCGAATAAGAAAAAGTCAACCGCAACCGCGTAACTCGTACCCGTGAGAAAAAAATCGCAAAAATCTGTTTCGAATGCCATGATTTTTCGGAGTCATTTTTCCAAGGGAGGGTACTGTGGATTTTCGAGAAAAAAAATTTTCAAGCTAAAAGGAAACCATTAGGTGCATTTTATAGAGAATCAGATTTCGAATAAGAAAAAGTCAACCGCAACCGCGTAACTCGTACCCGTGAGAAAAAAATCGCAAAAATCTCTTTCGAATGCCATGATTTTTCGGAGTCATTTTTCCAAGGGAGGGTACTGTGGATTTTCGAGAAAAAAAAATTTCAAGCTAAAAGGAAACCATTAGGTGCATTTTATAGAGAATCAGATTTCGAATAAGAAAAAGTCAACAGCAACCGCGTAACTCGTACCCGTGAGAAAAAAATCGCAAAAATCTGTTTCGAATGCCATGATTTTTCGGAGTCATTTTTCCAAGGGAGGGTACTGTGGATTTTCGAGAAAAAAAAATTTCAAGCTAAAAGGAAACCATTAGGTGCATTTTATAGAGAATCAGATTTCGAATAAGAAAAAGTCAACAGCAACCGCGTAACTCGTACCCGTGAGAAAAAAATCGCAAAAATCTGTTTCGAATGCCATGATTTTTCGGAGTCATTTTTCCAAGGGAGGGTACTGTGGATTTTCGAGAAAAAAAAATTTCAAGCTAAAACGAAACCATTAGGTGCATTTTATAGAGAATCTGATTTCGAATAAGAAAAAGTCAACCGCAACCGCGTAACTCGTACCCGTGAGAAAAAAATCGCAAAAATCTGTTTCGAATGCCATGATTTTTCGGAGTCATTTTTCCAAGGGAGGGTACTGTGGATTTTCGAGAAAAAAAAATTTCAAGCTAAAAGGAAACCATTAGGTGCATTTTATAGAGAATCTGATTTCGAATAAGAAAAAGTCAACCGCAACCGCGTACCCGTGAGAAAAAAATCGCAAAAATCTGTTTCGAATGCCATGATTTTTCGGAGTCATTTTTCCAAGGGAGGGTACTGTGGAATTTTCGAGAAAAAAAATTTCAAGCTAAAAGGAAACCATTAGGTGCATTTTATAGAGAATCAGATTTCGAATAAGAAAAAGTCAACCGCAACCGCGTAACTCGTACCCGTGAGAAAAAAATCGCAAAAATCTGTTTCGAATGCCATGATTTTTCGGAGTCATTTTTCCAAGGGAGGGTACTGTGGATTTTCGAGAAAAAAAAATTTCAAGCTAAAAGGAAACCATTAGGTGCATTTTATAGAGAATCTGATTTCGAATAAGAAAAAGTCAACCGCAACCGCGTAACTCGTACCCGTGAGAAAAAAATCGCAAAAAATCTGTTTCGAATGCCATGATTTTTCGGAGTCATTTTTCCAAGGGAGGGCACTGTGGATTTTCGAGAAAAAAAAATTTCAAGCTAAAAGGAAACCATTAGGTGCATTTGATAGAGAATCTGATTTCGAATAAGAAAAAGTCAACCGCAACCGCGTAACTCGTACCCGTGAGAAAAAAAATCGCAAAAAAATCTGTTTCGAATGCCATGATTTTTCGGAGTCATTTTTCCAAGGGAGGGTACTGTGGATTTTCGAGAAAAAAAAATTTCAAGCTAAAAGGAAACCATTAGGTGCATTTTATAGAGAATCAGATTTCGAATAAGAAAAAGTCAACCGCAACCGCGTAACTCGTACCCGTGAGAAAAAAATCGCAAAAATCTCTTTCGAATGCCATGATTTTTCGGAGTCATTTTTCCAAGGGAGGGTACTGTGGATTTTCGAGAAAAAAAAATTTCAAGCTAAAAGGAAACCATTAGGTGCATTTTATAGAGAATCAGATTTCGAATAAGAAAAAGTCAACAGCAACCGCGTAACTCGTACCCGTGAGAAAAAAATCGCAAAAATCTGTTTCGAATGCCATGATTTTTCGGAGTCATTTTTCCAAGGGAGGGTACTGTGGATTTTCGAGAAAAAAAAATTTCAAGCTAAAAGGAAACCATTAGGTGCATTTTATAGAGAATCTGATTTCGAATAAGAAAAAGTCAACCGCAACCGCGTAACTCGTACCCGTGAGAAAAAAATCGCAAAAATCTGTTTCGAATGCCATGATTTTTCGGAGTCATTTTTCCAAGGGAGGGTACTGTGGATTTTCGAGAAAAAAAAATTTCAAGCTAAAAGGAAACCATTAGGTGCATTTTATAGAGAATCAGATTTCGAATAAGAAAAAGTCAACCGCAACCGCGTAACTCGTACCCGTGAGAAAAAAATCGCAAAAATCTGTTTCGAATGCCATGATTTTTCGGAGTCATTTTTCCAAGGGAGGGTACTGTGGATTTTCGAGAAAAAAAAATTTCAAGCTAAAAGGAAACCATTAGGTGCATTTTATAGAGAATCAGATTTCGAATAAGAAAAAGTCAACAGCAACCGCGTAACTCGTACCCGTGAGAAAAAAATCGCAAAAATCTGTTTCGAATGCCATGATTTTTCGGAGTCATTTTTCCAAGGGAGGGTACTGTGGATTTTCGAGAAAAAAAAATTTCAAGCTAAAAGGAAACCATTAGGTGCATTTTATAGAGAATCTGATTTCGAATAAGAAAAAGTCAACCGCAACCGCGTAACTCGTACCCGTGAGAAAAAAAATCGCAAAAATCTGTTTCGAATGCCATGATTTTTCGGAGTCATTTTTCCAAGGGAGGGTACTGTGGATTTTTGAGAAAAAAAAATTTCAAGCTAAAAGGAAACCATTAGGTGCATTTTATAGAGAATCAGATTTCGAATAAGAAAAAGTCAACCGCAACCGCGTAACTCGTACCCGTGAGAAAAAAATCGCAAAAATCTGTTTCGAATGCCATGATTTTTCGGAGTCATTTTTCCAAGGGAGGGCACTGTGGATTTTCGAGAAAAAAAAATTTCAAGCTAAAAGGAAACCATTAGGTGCGTTTGATAGAGAATCTGATTTCGAATAAGAAAAAGTCAACCGCAACCGCGTAACTCGTACCCGTGAGAAAAGAATCGCAAAAATCTGTTTCGAATGCCATGATTTTTCGGAGTCATTTTTCCAAGGGAGGGTACTGTGGATTTTCGAGAAAAAAAAATTTCAAGCTAAAAGGAAACCATTAGGTGCATTTTATAGAGAATCAGATTTAATAAGAAAAAGTCAACAGCAACCGCGTAACTCGTACCCGTGAGAAAAAAATCGCAAAAATCTGTTTCGAATGCCATGATTTTTCGGAGTCATTTTTCCAAGGGAGGGTACTGTGGATTTTCGAGAAAAAAAAATTTCAAGCTAAAAGGAAACCATTAGGTGCATTTTATAGAGAATCAGATTTCGAATAAGAAAAAGTCAACAGCAACCGCGTAACTCGTACCCGTGAGAAAAAAATCGCAAAAATCTGTTTCGAATGCCATGATTTTTCGGAGTCATTTTTCCAAGGGAGGGTACTGTGGATTTTTGAGAAAAAAAAATTTCAAGCTAAAAGGAAACCATTAGGTGCATTTTATAGAGAATCAGATTTCGAATAAGAAAAAGTCAACCGCAACCGCGTAACTCGTACCCGTGAGAAAAAAATCGCAAAAATCTGTTTCGAATGCCATGATTTTTCGGAGTCATTTTTCCAAGGGAGGGCACTGTGGATTTTCGAGAAAAAAAAATTTCAAGCTAAAAGGAAACCATTAGGTGCGTTTGATAGAGAATCTGATTTCGAATAAGAAAAAGTCAACCGCAACCGCGTAACTCGTACCCGTGAGAAAAGAATCGCAAAAATCTGTTTCGAATGCCATGATTTTTCGGAGTCATTTTTCCAAGGGAGGGTACTGTGGATTTTCGAGAAAAAAAAATTTCAAGCTAAAAGGAAACCATTAGGTGCATTTTATAGAGAATCAGATTTCGAATAAGAAAAAGTCAACAGCAACCGCGTAACTCGTACCCGTGAGAAAAAAATCGCAAAAATCTGTTTCGAATGCCATGATTTTTCGGAGTCATTTTTCCAAGGGAGGGTACTGTGGATTTTCGAGAAAAAAAAATTTCAAGCTAAAAGGAAACCATTAGGTGCATTTTATAGAGAATCTGATTTCGAATAAGAAAAAGTCAACCGCAACCGCGTAACTCGTACCCGTGAGAAAAAAATCGCAAAAATCTGTTTCGAATGCCATGATTTTTCGGAGTCATTTTTCCAAGGGAGGGTACTGTGGATTTTCGAGAAAAAAAAATTTCAAGCTAAAAGGAAACCATTAGGTGCATTTTATAGAGAATCAGATTTCGAATAAGAAAAAGTCAACAGCAACCGCGTAACTCGTACCCGTGAGAAAAAAATCGCAAAAATCTGTTTCGAATGCCATGATTTTTCGGAGTCATTTTTCCAAGGGAGGGTACTGTGGATTTTCGAGAAAAAAAAATTTCAAGCTAAAAGGAAACCATTAGGTGCATTTTATAGAGAATCTGATTTCGAATAAGAAAAAGTCAACCGCAACCGCGTACCCGTGAGAAAAAAATCGCAAAAATCTGTTTCGAATGCCATGATTTTTCGGAGTCATTTTTCCAAGGGAGGGTACTGTGGAATTTTCGAGAAAAAAAATTTCAAGCTAAAAGGAAACCATTAGGTGCATTTTATAGAGAATCTGATTTCGAATAAGAAAAAGTCAACCGCAACCGCGTAACTCGTACCCGTGAGAAAAAAATCGCAAAAATCTGTTTCGAATGCCATGATTTTTCGGAGTCATTTTTCCAAGGGAGGGCACTGTGGATTTTCGAGAAAAAAAAATTTCAAGCTAAAAGGAAACCATTAGGTGCGTTTGATAGAGAATCTGATTTCGAATAAGAAAAAGTCAACCGCAACCGCGTAACTCGTACCCGTGAGAAAAAAATCGCAAAAATCTGTTTCGAATGCCATGATTTTTCGGAGTCATTTTTCCAAGGGAGGGTACTGTGGAATTTTCGAGAAAAAAAATTTCAAGCTAAAAGGAAACCATTAGGTGCATTTTATAGAGAATCAGATTTCGAATAAGAAAAAGTCAACCGCAACCGCGTAACTCGTACCCGTGAGAAAAAAATCGCAAAAATCTGTTTCGAATGCCATGATTTTTCGGAGTCATTTTTCCAAGGGAGGGTACTGTGGATTTTCGAGAAAAAAAAATTTCAAGCTAAAAGGAAACCATTAGGTGCATTTTATAGAGAATCTGATTTCGAATAAGAAAAAGTCAACCGCAACCGCGTAACTCGTACCCGTGAGAAAAAAATCGCAAAAATCTGTTTCGAATGCCATGATTTTTCGGAGTCATTTTTCCAAGGGAGGGCACTGTGGATTTTCGAGAAAAAAAAATTTCAAGCTAAAAGGAAACCATTAGGTGCGTTTGATAGAGAATCTGATTTCGAATAAGAAAAAGTCAACCGCAACCGCGTAACTCGTACCCGTGAGAAAAAAATCGCAAAAATCTGTTTCGAATGCCATGATTTTTCGGAGTCATTTTTCCAAGGGAGGGTACTGTGGAATTTTCGAGAAAAAAAATTTCAAGCTAAAAGGAAACCATTAGGTGCATTTTATAGAGAATCAGATTTCGAATAAGAAAAAGTCAACCGCAACCGCGTAACTCGTACCCGTGAGAAAAAAATCGCAAAAATCTGTTTCGAATGCCATGATTTTTCGGAGTCATTTTTCCAAGGGAGGGTACTGTGGATTTTCGAGAAAAAAAAATTTCAAGCTAAAAGGAAACCATTAGGTGCATTTTATAGAGAATCAGATTTCGAATAAGAAAATGTCAACAGCAACCGCGTAACTCGTACCCGTGAGAAAAAAATCGCAAAAATCTGTTTCGAATGCCATGATTTTTCGGAGTCATTTTTCCAAGGGAGGGTACTGTGGATTTTCGAGAAAAAAAAATTTCAAGCTAAAAGGAAACCATTAGGTGCATTTTATAGAGAATCTGATTTCGAATAAGAAAAAGTCAACCGCAACCGCGTAACTCGTACCCGTGAGAAAAAAAATCGCAAAAATCTGTTTCGAATGCCATGATTTTTCGGAGTCATTTTTCCAAGGGAGGGTACTGTGGATTTTTGAGAAAAAAAAATTTCAAGCTAAAAGGAAACCATTAGGTGCATTTTATAGAGAATCAGATTTCGAATAAGAAAAAGTCAACCGCAACCGCGTAACTCGTACCCGTGAGAAAAAAATCGCAAAAATCTGTTTCGAATGCCATGATTTTTCGGAGTCATTTTTCCAAGGGAGGGCACTGTGGATTTTCGAGAAAAAAAAATTTCAAGCTAAAAGGAAACCATTAGGTGCGTTTGATAGAGAATCTGATTTCGAATAAGAAAAAGTCAACCGCAACCGCGTAACTCGTACCCGTGAGAAAAGAATCGCAAAAATCTGTTTCGAATGCCATGATTTTTCGGAGTCATTTTTCCAAGGGAGGGTACTGTGGATTTTCGAGAAAAAAAAATTTCAAGCTAAAAGGAAACCATTAGGTGCATTTTATAGAGAATCAGATTTCGAATAAGAAAAAGTCAACAGCAACCGCGTAACTCGTACCCGTGAGAAAAAAATCGCAAAAATCTGTTTCGAATGCCATGATTTTTCGGAGTCATTTTTCCAAGGGAGGGTACTGTGGATTTTCGAGAAAAAAAAATTTCAAGCTAAAAGGAAACCATTAGGTGCATTTTATAGAGAATCTGATTTCGAATAAGAAAAAGTCAACCGCAACCGCGTAACTCGTACCCGTGAGAAAAAAATCGCAAAAATCTGTTTCGAATGCCATGATTTTTCGGAGTCATTTTTCCAAGGGAGGGTACTGTGGATTTTCGAGAAAAAAAAATTTCAAGCTAAAAGGAAACCATTAGGTGCATTTTATAGAGAATCAGATTTCGAATAAGAAAAAGTCAACAGCAACCGCGTAACTCGTACCCGTGAGAAAAAAATCGCAAAAATCTGTTTCGAATGCCATGATTTTTCGGAGTCATTTTTCCAAGGGAGGGTACTGTGGATTTTCGAGAAAAAAAAATTTCAAGCTAAAAGGAAACCATTAGGTGCATTTTATAGAGAATCTGATTTCGAATAAGAAAAAGTCAACCGCAACCGCGTACCCGTGAGAAAAAAATCGCAAAAATCTGTTTCGAATGCCATGATTTTTCGGAGTCATTTTTCCAAGGGAGGGTACTGTGGAATTTTCGAGAAAAAAAATTTCAAGCTAAAAGGAAACCATTAGGTGCATTTTATAGAGAATCAGATTTCGAATAAGAAAAAGTCAACCGCAACCGCGTAACTCGTACCCGTGAGAAAAAAATCGCAAAAATCTGTTTCGAATGCCATGATTTTTCGGAGTCATTTTTCCAAGGGAGGGTACTGTGGATTTTCGAGAAAAAAAATTTCAAGCTAAAAGGAAACCATTAGGTGCATTTTATAGAGAATCTGATTTCGAATAAGAAAAAGTCAACCGCAACCGCGTAACTCGTACCCGTGAGAAAAAAATCGCAAAAATCTGTTTCGAATGCCATGATTTTTCGGAGTCATTTTTCCAAGGGAGGGCACTGTGGATTTTCGAGAAAAAAAAATTTCAAGCTAAAAGGAAACCATTAGGTGCGTTTGATAGAGAATCTGATTTCGAATAAGAAAAAGTCAACCGCAACCGCGTAACTCGTACCCGTGAGAAAAAAATCGCAAAAATCTGTTTCGAATGCCATGATTTTTCGGAGTCATTTTTCCAAGGGAGGGTACTGTGGATTTTTGAGAAAAAAAAATTTCAAGCTAAAAGGAAACCATTAGGTGCATTTTATAGAGAATCAGATTTCGAATAAGAAAAAGTCAACCGCAACCGCGTAACTCGTACCCGTGAGAAAAAAATCGCAAAAATCTGTTTCGAATGCCATGATTTTTCGGAGTCATTTTTCCAAGGGAGGGCACTGTGGATTTTCGAGAAAAAAAAATTTCAAGCTAAAAGGAAACCATTAGGTGCGTTTGATAGAGAATCTGATTTCGAATAAGAAAAAGTCAACCGCAACCGCGTAACTCGTACCCGTGAGAAAAGAATCGCAAAAATCTGTTTCGAATGCCATGATTTTTCGGAGTCATTTTTCCAAGGGAGGGTACTGTGGATTTTCGAGAAAAAAAAATTTCAAGCTAAAAGGAAACCATTAGGTGCATTTTATAGAGAATCAGATTTCGAATAAGAAAAAGTCAACAGCAACCGCGTAACTCGTACCCGTGAGAAAAAAATCGCAAAAATCTGTTTCGAATGCCATGATTTTTCGGAGTCATTTTTCCAAGGGAGGGTACTGTGGATTTTCGAGAAAAAAAAATTTCAAGCTAAAAGGAAACCATTAGGTGCATTTTATAGAGAATCTGATTTCGAATAAGAAAAAGTCAACCGCAACCGCGTAACTCGTACCCGTGAGAAAAAAATCGCAAAAATCTGTTTCGAATGCCATGATTTTTCGGAGTCATTTTTCCAAGGGAGGGTACTGTGGATTTTCGAGAAAAAAAAATTTCAAGCTAAAAGGAAACCATTAGGTGCATTTTATAGAGAATCAGATTTCGAATAAGAAAAAGTCAACAGCAACCGCGTAACTCGTACCCGTGAGAAAAAAATCGCAAAAATCTGTTTCGAATGCCATGATTTTTCGGAGTCATTTTTCCAAGGGAGGGTACTGTGGATTTTCGAGAAAAAAAAATTTCAAGCTAAAAGGAAACCATTAGGTGCATTTTATAGAGAATCTGATTTCGAATAAGAAAAAGTCAACCGCAACCGCGTACCCGTGAGAAAAAAATCGCAAAAATCTGTTTCGAATGCCATGATTTTTCGGAGTCATTTTTCCAAGGGAGGGTACTGTGGAATTTTCGAGAAAAAAAATTTCAAGCTAAAAGGAAACCATTAGGTGCATTTTATAGAGAATCAGATTTCGAATAAGAAAAAGTCAACCGCAACCGCGTAACTCGTACCCGTGAGAAAAAAATCGCAAAAATCTGTTTCGAATGCCATGATTTTTCGGAGTCATTTTTCCAAGGGAGGGTACTGTGGATTTTCGAGAAAAAAAATTTCAAGCTAAAAGGAAACCATTAGGTGCATTTTATAGAGAATCTGATTTCGAATAAGAAAAAGTCAACCGCAACCGCGTAACTCGTACCCGTGAGAAAAAAATCGCAAAAATCTGTTTCGAATGCCATGATTTTTCGGAGTCATTTTTCCAAGGGAGGGCACTGTGGATTTTCGAGAAAAAAAAATTTCAAGCTAAAAGGAAACCATTAGGTGCGTTTGATAGAGAATCTGATTTCGAATAAGAAAAAGTCAACCGCAACCGCGTAACTCGTACCCGTGAGAAAAAAATCGCAAAAATCTGTTTCGAATGCCATGATTTTTCGGAGTCATTTTTCCAAGGGAGGGTACTGTGGAATTTTCGAGAAAAAAAATTTCAAGCTAAAAGGAAACCATTAGGTGCATTTTATAGAGAATCAGATTTCGAATAAGAAAAAGTCAACCGCAACCGCGTAACTCGTACCCGTGAGAAAAAAATCGCAAAAATCTGTTTCGAATGCCATGATTTTTCGGAGTCATTTTTCCAAGGGAGGGTACTGTGGATTTTCGAGAAAAAAAAATTTCAAGCTAAAAGGAAACCATTAGGTGCATTTTATAGAGAATCTGATTTCGAATAAGAAAAAGTCAACCGCAACCGCGTAACTCGTACCCGTGAGAAAAAAAATCGCAAAAATCTGTTTCGAATGCCATGATTTTTCGGAGTCATTTTTCCAAGGGAGGGTACTGTGGATTTTTGAGAAAAAAAAATTTCAAGCTAAAAGGAAACCATTAGGTGCATTTTATAGAGAATCAGATTTCGAATAAGAAAAAGTCAACCGCAACCGCGTAACTCGTACCCGTGAGAAAAAAATCGCAAAAATCTGTTTCGAATGCCATGATTTTTCGGAGTCATTTTTCCAAGGGAGGGCACTGTGGATTTTCGAGAAAAAAAAATTTCAAGCTAAAAGGAAACCATTAGGTGCGTTTGATAGAGAATCTGATTTCGAATAAGAAAAAGTCAACCGCAACCGCGTAACTCGTACCCGTGAGAAAAGAATCGCAAAAATCTGTTTCGAATGCCATGATTTTTCGGAGTCATTTTTCCAAGGGAGGGTACTGTGGATTTTCGAGAAAAAAAAATTTCAAGCTAAAAGGAAACCATTAGGTGCATTTTATAGAGAATCAGATTTCGAATAAGAAAAAGTCAACAGCAACCGCGTAACTCGTACCCGTGAGAAAAAAATCGCAAAAATCTGTTTCGAATGCCATGATTTTTCGGAGTCATTTTTCCAAGGGAGGGTACTGTGGATTTTCGAGAAAAAAAAATTTCAAGCTAAAAGGAAACCATTAGGTGCATTTTATAGAGAATCTGATTTCGAATAAGAAAAAGTCAACCGCAACCGCGTAACTCGTACCCGTGAGAAAAAAATCGCAAAAATCTGTTTCGAATGCCATGATTTTTCGGAGTCATTTTTCCAAGGGAGGGTACTGTGGATTTTCGAGAAAAAAAAATTTCAAGCTAAAAGGAAACCATTAGGTGCATTTTATAGAGAATCAGATTTCGAATAAGAAAAAGTCAACAGCAACCGCGTAACTCGTACCCGTGAGAAAAAAATCGCAAAAATCTGTTTCGAATGCCATGATTTTTCGGAGTCATTTTTCCAAGGGAGGGTACTGTGGATTTTCGAGAAAAAAAAATTTCAAGCTAAAAGGAAACCATTAGGTGCATTTTATAGAGAATCTGATTTCGAATAAGAAAAAGTCAACCGCAACCGCGTACCCGTGAGAAAAAAATCGCAAAAATCTGTTTCGAATGCCATGATTTTTCGGAGTCATTTTTCCAAGGGAGGGTACTGTGGAATTTTCGAGAAAAAAAATTTCAAGCTAAAAGGAAACCATTAGGTGCATTTTATAGAGAATCAGATTTCGAATAAGAAAAAGTCAACCGCAACCGCGTAACTCGTACCCGTGAGAAAAAAATCGCAAAAATCTGTTTCGAATGCCATGATTTTTCGGAGTCATTTTTCCAAGGGAGGGTACTGTGGATTTTCGAGAAAAAAAATTTCAAGCTAAAAGGAAACCATTAGGTGCATTTTATAGAGAATCTGATTTCGAATAAGAAAAAGTCAACCGCAACCGCGTAACTCGTACCCGTGAGAAAAAAATCGCAAAAATCTGTTTCGAATGCCATGATTTTTCGGAGTCATTTTTCCAAGGGAGGGCACTGTGGATTTTCGAGAAAAAAAAATTTCAAGCTAAAAGGAAACCATTAGGTGCGTTTGATAGAGAATCTGATTTCGAATAAGAAAAAGTCAACCGCAACCGCGTAACTCGTACCCGTGAGAAAAAAATCGCAAAAATCTGTTTCGAATGCCATGATTTTTCGGAGTCATTTTTCCAAGGGAGGGTACTGTGGAATTTTCGAGAAAAAAAATTTCAAGCTAAAAGGAAACCATTAGGTGCATTTTATAGAGAATCAGATTTCGAATAAGAAAAAGTCAACCGCAACCGCGTAACTCGTACCCGTGAGAAAAAAATCGCAAAAATCTGTTTCGAATGCCATGATTTTTCGGAGTCATTTTTCCAAGGGAGGGTACTGTGGATTTTCGAGAAAAAAAATTTCAAGCTAAAAGGAAACCATTAGGTGCATTTTATAGAGAATCTGATTTCGAATAAGAAAAAGTCAACCGCAACCGCGTAACTCGTACCCGTGAGAAAAAAATCGCAAAAATCTGTTTCGAATGCCATGATTTTTCGGAGTCATTTTTCCAAGGGAGGGCACTGTGGATTTTCGAGAAAAAAAAATTTCAAGCTAAAAGGAAACCATTAGGTGCGTTTGATAGAGAATCTGATTTCGAATAAGAAAAAGTCAACCGCAACCGCGTAACTCGTACCCGTGAGAAAAAAATCGCAAAAATCTGTTTCGAATGCCATGATTTTTCGGAGTCATTTTTCCAAGGGAGGGTACTGTGGATTTTCGAGAAAAAAAAATTTCAAGCTAAAAGGAAACCATTAGGTGCATTTTATAGAGAATCAGATTTCGAATAAGAAAAAGTCAACCGCAACCGCGTAACTCGTACCCGTGAGAAAAAAATCGCAAAAATCTGTTTCGAATGCCATGATTTTTCGGAGTCATTTTTCCAAGGGAGGGCACTGTGGATTTTCGAGAAAAAAAAATTTCAAGCTAAAAGGAAACCATTAGGTGCGTTTGATAGAGAATCTGATTTCGAATAAGAAAAAGTCAACCGCAACCGCGTAACTCGTACCCGTGAGAAAAGAATCGCAAAAATCTGTTTCGAATGCCATGATTTTTCGGAGTCATTTTTCCAAGGGAGGGTACTGTGGATTTTCGAGAAAAAAAAATTTCAAGCTAAAAGGAAACCATTAGGTGCATTTTATAGAGAATCAGATTTCGAATAAGAAAAAGTCAACAGCAACCGCGTAACTCGTACCCGTGAGAAAAAAATCGCAAAAATCTGTTTCGAATGCCATGATTTTTCGGAGTCATTTTTCCAAGGGAGGGTACTGTGGATTTTCGAGAAAAAAAAATTTCAAGCTAAAAGGAAACCATTAGGTGCATTTTATAGAGAATCTGATTTCGAATAAGAAAAAGTCAACCGCAACCGCGTAACTCGTACCCGTGAGAAAAAAATCGCAAAAATCTGTTTCGAATGCCATGATTTTTCGGAGTCATTTTTCCAAGGGAGGGTACTGTGGATTTTCGAGAAAAAAAAATTTCAAGCTAAAAGGAAACCATTAGGTGCATTTTATAGAGAATCAGATTTCGAATAAGAAAAAGTCAACAGCAACCGCGTAACTCGTACCCGTGAGAAAAAAATCGCAAAAATCTGTTTCGAATGCCATGATTTTTCGGAGTCATTTTTCCAAGGGAGGGTACTGTGGATTTTCGAGAAAAAAAAATTTCAAGCTAAAAGGAAACCATTAGGTGCATTTTATAGAGAATCTGATTTCGAATAAGAAAAAGTCAACCGCAACCGCGTACCCGTGAGAAAAAAATCGCAAAAATCTGTTTCGAATGCCATGATTTTTCGGAGTCATTTTTCCAAGGGAGGGTACTGTGGAATTTTCGAGAAAAAAAATTTCAAGCTAAAAGGAAACCATTAGGTGCATTTTATAGAGAATCAGATTTCGAATAAGAAAAAGTCAACCGCAACCGCGTAACTCGTACCCGTGAGAAAAAAATCGCAAAAATCTGTTTCGAATGCCATGATTTTTCGGAGTCATTTTTCCAAGGGAGGGTACTGTGGATTTTCGAGAAAAAAAATTTCAAGCTAAAAGGAAACCATTAGGTGCATTTTATAGAGAATCTGATTTCGAATAAGAAAAAGTCAACCGCAACCGCGTAACTCGTACCCGTGAGAAAAAAATCGCAAAAATCTGTTTCGAATGCCATGATTTTTCGGAGTCATTTTTCCAAGGGAGGGCACTGTGGATTTTCGAGAAAAAAAAATTTCAAGCTAAAAGGAAACCATTAGGTGCGTTTGATAGAGAATCTGATTTCGAATAAGAAAAAGTCAACCGCAACCGCGTAACTCGTACCCGTGAGAAAAAAATCGCAAAAATCTGTTTCGAATGCCATGATTTTTCGGAGTCATTTTTCCAAGGGAGGGTACTGTGGAATTTTCGAGAAAAAAAATTTCAAGCTAAAAGGAAACCATTAGGTGCATTTTATAGAGAATCAGATTTCGAATAAGAAAAAGTCAACCGCAACCGCGTAACTCGTACCCGTGAGAAAAAAATCGCAAAAATCTGTTTCGAATGCCATGATTTTTCGGAGTCATTTTTCCAAGGGAGGGTACTGTGGATTTTCGAGAAAAAAAATTTCAAGCTAAAAGGAAACCATTAGGTGCATTTTATAGAGAATCTGATTTCGAATAAGAAAAAGTCAACCGCAACCGCGTAACTCGTACCCGTGAGAAAAAAATCGCAAAAATCTGTTTCGAATGCCATGATTTTTCGGAGTCATTTTTCCAAGGGAGGGCACTGTGGATTTTCGAGAAAAAAAAATTTCAAGCTAAAAGGAAACCATTAGGTGCGTTTGATAGAGAATCTGATTTCGAATAAGAAAAAGTCAACCGCAACCGCGTAACTCGTACCCGTGAGAAAAAAATCGCAAAAATCTGTTTCGAATGCCATGATTTTTCGGAGTCATTTTTCCAAGGGAGGGTACTGTGGATTTTCGAGAAAAAAAAATTTCAAGCTAAAAGGAAACCATTAGGTGCATTTTATAGAGAATCAGATTTCGAATAAGAAAAAGTCAACCGCAACCGCGTAACTCGTACCCGTGAGAAAAAAATCGCAAAAATCTCTTTCGAATGCCATGATTTTTCGGAGTCATTTTTCCAAGGGAGGGTACTGTGGATTTTCGAGAAAAAAAAATTTCAAGCTAAAAGGAAACCATTAGGTGCATTTTATAGAGAATCAGATTTCGAATAAGAAAAAGTCAACAGCAACCGCGTAACTCGTACCCGTGAGAAAAAAATCGCAAAAATCTGTTTCGAATGCCATGATTTTTCGGAGTCATTTTTCCGAGGGAGGGTACTGTGGATTTTCGAGAAAAAAAAATTTCAAGCTAAAAGGAAACCATTAGGTGCATTTTATAGAAAATCTGATTTCGAATAAGAAAAAGTCAACCGCAACCGCGTAACTCGTACCCGTGAGAAAAAAATCGCAAAAATCTGTTTCGAATGCCATGATTTTTCGGAGTCATTTTTCCAAGGGAGGGTACTGTGGATTTTCGAGAAAAAAAAATTTCAAGCTAAAAGGAAACCATTAGGTGCATTTTATAGAGAATCAGATTTCGAATAAGAAAAAGTCAACAGCAACCGCGTAACTCGTACCCGTGAGAAAAAAATCGCAAAAATCTGTTTCGAATGCCATGATTTTTCGGAGTCATTTTTCCAAGGGAGGGTACTGTGGATTTTCGAGAAAAAAAAATTTCAAGCTAAAAGGAAACCATTAGGTGCATTTTATAGAGAATCTGATTTCGAATAAGAAAAAGTCAACCGCAACCGCGTAACTCGTACCCGTGAGAAAAAAATCGCAAAAATCTGTTTCGAATGCCATGATTTTTCGGAGTCATTTTTCCAAGGGAGGGTACTGTGGATTTTCGAGAAAAAAAAATTTCAAGCTAAAAGGAAACCATTAGGTGCATTTTATAGAGAATCAGATTTCGAATAAGAAAAAGTCAACAGCAACCGCGTAACTCGTACCCGTGAGAAAAAAATCGCAAAAATCTGTTTCGAATGCCATGATTTTTCGGAGTCATTTTTCCAAGGGAGGGTACTGTGGATTTTCGAGAAAAAAAAATTTCAAGCTAAAACGAAACCATTAGGTGCATTTTATAGAGAATCTGATTTCGAATAAGAAAAAGTCAACCGCAACCGCGTAACTCGTACCCGTGAGAAAAAAATCGCAAAAATCTGTTTCGAATGCCATGATTTTTCGGAGTCATTTTTCCAAGGGAGGGTACTGTGGATTTTCGAGAAAAAAAAATTTCAAGCTAAAAGGAAACCATTAGGTGCATTTTATAGAGAATCTGATTTCGAATAAGAAAAAGTCAACCGCAACCGCGTACCCGTGAGAAAAAAATCGCAAAAATCTGTTTCGAATGCCATGATTTTTCGGAGTCATTTTTCCAAGGGAGGGTACTGTGGAATTTTCGAGAAAAAAAATTTCAAGCTAAAAGGAAACCATTAGGTGCATTTTATAGAGAATCAGATTTCGAATAAGAAAAAGTCAACCGCAACCGCGTAACTCGTACCCGTGAGAAAAAAATCGCAAAAATCTGTTTCGAATGCCATGATTTTTCGGAGTCATTTTTCCAAGGGAGGGTACTGTGGATTTTCGGGAAAAAAAATTTCAAGCTAAAAGGAAACCATTAGGTGCATTTTATAGAGAATCTGATTTCGAATAAGAAAAAGTCAACCGCAACCGCGTAACTCGTACCCGTGAGAAAAAAATCGCAAAAATCTGTTTCGAATGCCATGATTTTTCGGAGTCATTTTTCCAAGGGAGGGCACTGTGGATTTTCGAGAAAAAAAATTTCAAGCTAAAAGGAAACCATTAGGTGCATTTTATAGAGAATCTGATTTCGAATAAGAAAAAGTCAACCGCAACCGCGTAACTCGTACCCGTGAGAAAAAAATCGCAAAAATCTGTTTCGAATGCCATGATTTTTCGGAGTCATTTTTCCAAGGGAGGGCACTGTGGATTTTCGAGAAAAAAAAATTTCAAGCTAAAAGGAAACCATTAGGTGCGTTTGATAGAGAATCTGATTTCGAATAAGAAAAAGTCAACCGCAACCGCGTAACTCGTACCCGTGAGAAAAAAATCGCAAAAATCTGTTTCGAATGCCATGATTTTTCGGAGTCATTTTTCCAAGGGAGGGTACTGTGGAATTTTCGAGAAAAAAAATTTCAAGCTAAAAGGAAACCATTAGGTGCATTTTATAGAGAATCAGATTTCGAATAAGAAAAAGTCAACCGCAACCGCGTAACTCGTACCCGTGAGAAAAAAATCGCAAAAATCTGTTTCGAATGCCATGATTTTTCGGAGTCATTTTTCCAAGGGAGGGTACTGTGGATTTTCGAGAAAAAAAATTTCAAGCTAAAAGGAAACCATTAGGTGCATTTTATAGAGAATCTGATTTCGAATAAGAAAAAGTCAACCGCAACCGCGTAACTCGTACCCGTGAGAAAAAAATCGCAAAAATCTGTTTCGAATGCCATGATTTTTCGGAGTCATTTTTCCAAGGGAGGGCACTGTGGATTTTCGAGAAAAAAAAATTTCAAGCTAAAAGGAAACCATTAGGTGCGTTTGATAGAGAATCTGATTTCGAATAAGAAAAAGTCAACCGCAACCGCGTAACTCGTACCCGTGAGAAAAAAATCGCAAAAATCTGTTTCGAATGCCATGATTTTTCGGAGTCATTTTTCCAAGGGAGGGTACTGTGGATTTTCGAGAAAAAAAAATTTCAAGCTAAAAGGAAACCATTAGGTGCATTTTATAGAGAATCAGATTTCGAATAAGAAAAAGTCAACCGCAACCGCGTAACTCGTACCCGTGAGAAAAAAATCGCAAAAATCTCTTTCGAATGCCATGATTTTTCGGAGTCATTTTTCCAAGGGAGGGTACTGTGGATTTTCGAGAAAAAAAAATTTCAAGCTAAAAGGAAACCATTAGGTGCATTTTATAGAGAATCAGATTTCGAATAAGAAAAAGTCAACAGCAACCGCGTAACTCGTACCCGTGAGAAAAAAATCGCAAAAATCTGTTTCGAATGCCATGATTTTTCGGAGTCATTTTTCCGAGGGAGGGTACTGTGGATTTTCGAGAAAAAAAAATTTCAAGCTAAAAGGAAACCATTAGGTGCATTTTATAGAAAATCTGATTTCGAATAAGAAAAAGTCAACCGCAACCGCGTAACTCGTACCCGTGAGAAAAAAATCGCAAAAATCTGTTTCGAATGCCATGATTTTTCGGAGTCATTTTTCCAAGGGAGGGTACTGTGGATTTTCGAGAAAAAAAAATTTCAAGCTAAAAGGAAACCATTAGGTGCATTTTATAGAGAATCAGATTTCGAATAAGAAAAAGTCAACAGCAACCGCGTAACTCGTACCCGTGAGAAAAAAATCGCAAAAATCTGTTTCGAATGCCATGATTTTTCGGAGTCATTTTTCCAAGGGAGGGTACTGTGGATTTTCGAGAAAAAAAAATTTCAAGCTAAAAGGAAACCATTAGGTGCATTTTATAGAGAATCTGATTTCGAATAAGAAAAAGTCAACCGCAACCGCGTAACTCGTACCCGTGAGAAAAAAATCGCAAAAATCTGTTTCGAATGCCATGATTTTTCGGAGTCATTTTTCCAAGGGAGGGTACTGTGGATTTTCGAGAAAAAAAAATTTCAAGCTAAAAGGAAACCATTAGGTGCATTTTATAGAGAATCAGATTTCGAATAAGAAAAAGTCAACAGCAACCGCGTAACTCGTACCCGTGAGAAAAAAATCGCAAAAATCTGTTTCGAATGCCATGATTTTTCGGAGTCATTTTTCCAAGGGAGGGTACTGTGGATTTTCGAGAAAAAAAAATTTCAAGCTAAAACGAAACCATTAGGTGCATTTTATAGAGAATCTGATTTCGAATAAGAAAAAGTCAACCGCAACCGCGTAACTCGTACCCGTGAGAAAAAAATCGCAAAAATCTGTTTCGAATGCCATGATTTTTCGGAGTCATTTTTCCAAGGGAGGGTACTGTGGATTTTCGAGAAAAAAAAATTTCAAGCTAAAAGGAAACCATTAGGTGCATTTTATAGAGAATCTGATTTCGAATAAGAAAAAGTCAACCGCAACCGCGTACCCGTGAGAAAAAAATCGCAAAAATCTGTTTCGAATGCCATGATTTTTCGGAGTCATTTTTCCAAGGGAGGGTACTGTGGAATTTTCGAGAAAAAAAATTTCAAGCTAAAAGGAAACCATTAGGTGCATTTTATAGAGAATCAGATTTCGAATAAGAAAAAGTCAACCGCAACCGCGTAACTCGTACCCGTGAGAAAAAAATCGCAAAAATCTGTTTCGAATGCCATGATCTTTCGGAGTCATTTTTCCAAGGGAGGGTACTGTGGATTTTCGGGAAAAAAAATTTCAAGCTAAAAGGAAACCATTAGGTGCATTTTATAGAGAATCTGATTTCGAATAAGAAAAAGTCAACCGCAACCGCGTAACTCGTACCCGTGAGAAAAAAATCGCAAAAATCTGTTTCGAATGCCATGATTTTTCGGAGTCATTTTTCCAAGGGAGGGCACTGTGGATTTTCGAGAAAAAAAAATTTCAAGCTAAAAGGAAACCATTAGGTGCGTTTGATAGAGAATCTGATTTCGAATAAGAAAAAGTCAACCGCAACCGCGTAACTCGTACCCGTGAGAAAAAAATCGCAAAAATCTGTTTCGAATGCCATGATTTTTCGGAGTCATTTTTCCAAGGGAGGGTACTGTGGATTTTCGAGAAAAAAAATTTCAAGCTAAAAGGAAACCATTAGGTGCATTTTATAGAGAATCTGATTTCGAATAAGAAAAAGTCAACCGCAACCGCGTAACTCGTACCCGTGAGAAAAAAATCGCAAAAATCTGTTTCGAATGCCATGATTTTTCGGAGTCATTTTTCCAAGCGAGGGCACTGTGGATTTTCGAGAAAAAAAAATTTCAAGCTAAAAGGAAACCATTAGGTGCGTTTGATAGAGAATCTGATTTCGAATAAGAAAAAGTCAACCGCAACCGCG
Source organism: Pholcus phalangioides (assembly GCF_987345545.1). Lineage (NCBI taxonomy): Eukaryota > Metazoa > Arthropoda > Arachnida > Araneae > Pholcidae > Pholcus > Pholcus phalangioides. The sequence goes on along the minus strand of NW_028301597.1, from coordinate 9,269,768 downwards.
TAACTCGTACCCGTGAGAAAAAAATCGCAAAAATCTGTTTCGAATGCCATGATTTTTCGGAGTCATTTTTCCAAGGGAGGGTACTGTGGATTTTCGAGAAAAAAAAATTTCAAGCTAAAAGGAAACCATTAGGTGCATTTTATAGAGAATCAGATTTCGAATAAGAAAAAGTCAACCGCAACCGCGTAACTCGTACCCGTGAGAAAAAAATCGCAAAAATCTCTTTCGAATGCCATGATTTTTCGGAGTCATTTTTCCAAGGGAGGGTACTGTGGATTTTCGAGAAAAAAAAATTTCAAGCTAAAAGGAAACCATTAGGTGCATTTTATAGAGAATCAGATTTCGAATAAGAAAAAGTCAACAGCAACCGCGTAACTCGTACCCGTGAGAAAAAAATCGCAAAAATCTGTTTCGAATGCCATGATTTTTCGGAGTCATTTTTCCGAGGGAGGGTACTGTGGATTTTCGAGAAAAAAAAATTTCAAGCTAAAAGGAAACCATTAGGTGCATTTTATAGAAAATCTGATTTCGAATAAGAAAAAGTCAACCGCAACCGCGTAACTCGTACCCGTGAGAAAAAAATCGCAAAAATCTGTTTCGAATGCCATGATTTTTCGGAGTCATTTTTCCAAGGGAGGGTACTGTGGATTTTCGAGAAAAAAAAATTTCAAGCTAAAAGGAAACCATTAGGTGCATTTTATAGAGAATCAGATTTCGAATAAGAAAAAGTCAACAGCAACCGCGTAACTCGTACCCGTGAGAAAAAAATCGCAAAAATCTGTTTCGAATGCCATGATTTTTCGGAGTCATTTTTCCAAGGGAGGGTACTGTGGATTTTCGAGAAAAAAAAATTTCAAGCTAAAAGGAAACCATTAGGTGCATTTTATAGAGAATCTGATTTCGAATAAGAAAAAGTCAACCGCAACCGCGTAACTCGTACCCGTGAGAAAAAAATCGCAAAAATCTGTTTCGAATGCCATGATTTTTCGGAGTCATTTTTCCAAGGGAGGGTACTGTGGATTTTCGAGAAAAAAAAATTTCAAGCTAAAAGGAAACCATTAGGTGCATTTTATAGAGAATCAGATTTCGAATAAGAAAAAGTCAACCGCAACCGCGTAACTCGTACCCGTGAGAAAAAAATCGCAAAAATCTCTTTCGAATGCCATGATTTTTCGGAGTCATTTTTCCAAGGGAGGGTACTGTGGATTTTCGAGAAAAAAAAATTTCAAGCTAAAAGGAAACCATTAGGTGCATTTTATAGAGAATCAGATTTCGAATAAGAAAAAGTCAACAGCAACCGCGTAACTCGTACCCGTGAGAAAAAAATCGCAAAAAATCTGTTTCGAATGCCATGATTTTTCGGAGTCATTTTTCCGAGGGAGGGTACTGTGGATTTTCGAGAAAAAAAAATTTCAAGCTAAAAGGAAACCATTAGGTGCATTTTATAGAAAATCTGATTTCGAATAAGAAAAAGTCAACCGCAACCGCGTAACTCGTACCCGTGAGAAAAAAATCGCAAAAATCTGTTTCGAATGCCATGATTTTTCGGAGTCATTTTTCCAAGGGAGGGTACTGTGGATTTTCGAGAAAAAAAAATTTCAAGCTAAAAGGAAACCATTAGGTGCATTTTATAGAGAATCAGATTTCGAATAAGAAAAAGTCAACAGCAACCGCGTAACTCGTACCCGTGAGAAAAAAATCGCAAAAATCTGTTTCGAATGCCATGATTTTTCGGAGTCATTTTTCCAAGGGAGGGTACTGTGGATTTTCGAGAAAAAAAAATTTCAAGCTAAAAGGAAACCATTAGGTGCATTTTATAGAGAATCTGATTTCGAATAAGAAAAAGTCAACCGCAACCGCGTAACTCGTACCCGTGAGAAAAAAATCGCAAAAATCTGTTTCGAATGCCATGATTTTTCGGAGTCATTTTTCCAAGGGAGGGCACTGTGGATTTTCGAGAAAAAAAAATTTCAAGCTAAAAGGAAACCATTAGGTGCGTTTGATAGAGAATCTGATTTCGAATAAGAAAAAGTCAACCGCAACCGCGTAACTCGTACCCGTGAGAAAAAAATCGCAAAAATCTGTTTCGAATGCCATGATTTTTCGGAGTCATTTTTCCAAGGGAGGGTACTGTGGAATTTTCGAGAAAAAAAATTTCAAGCTAAAAGGAAACCATTAGGTGCATTTTATAGAGAATCAGATTTCGAATAAGAAAAAGTCAACCGCAACCGCGTAACTCGTACCCGTGAGAAAAAAATCGCAAAAATCTGTTTCGAATGCCATGATTTTTCGGAGTCATTTTTCCAAGGGAGGGTACTGTGGATTTTCGAGAAAAAAAATTTCAAGCTAAAAGGAAACCATTAGGTGCATTTTATAGAGAATCTGATTTCGAATAAGAAAAAGTCAACCGCAACCGCGTAACTCGTACCCGTGAGAAAAAAATCGCAAAAATCTGTTTCGAATGCCATGATTTTTCGGAGTCATTTTTCCAAGCGAGGGCACTGTGGATTTTCGAGAAAAAAAAATTTCAAGCTAAAAGGAAACCATTAGGTGCGTTTGATAGAGAATCTGATTTCGAATAAGAAAAAGTCAACCGCAACCGCGTAACTCGTACCCGTGAGAAAAAAATCGCAAAAATCTGTTTCGAATGCCATGATTTTTCGGAGTCATTTTTCCAAGGGAGGGTACTGTGGATTTTCGAGAAAAAAAAATTTCAAGCTAAAAGGAAACCATTAGGTGCATTTTATAGAGAATCAGATTTCGAATAAGAAAAAGTCAACCGCAACCGCGTAACTCGTACCCGTGAGAAAAAAATCGCAAAAATCTCTTTCGAATGCCATGATTTTTCGGAGTCATTTTTCCAAGGGAGGGTACTGTGGATTTTCGAGAAAAAAAAATTTCAAGCTAAAAGGAAACCATTAGGTGCATTTTATAGAGAATCAGATTTCGAATAAGAAAAAGTCAACAGCAACCGCGTAACTCGTACCCGTGAGAAAAAAATCGCAAAAATCTGTTTCGAATGCCATGATTTTTCGGAGTCATTTTTCCGAGGGAGGGTACTGTGGATTTTCGAGAAAAAAAAATTTCAAGCTAAAAGGAAACCATTAGGTGCATTTTATAGAAAATCTGATTTCGAATAAGAAAAAGTCAACCGCAACCGCGTAACTCGTACCCGTGAGAAAAAAATCGCAAAAATCTGTTTCGAATGCCATGATTTTTCGGAGTCATTTTTCCAAGGGAGGGTACTGTGGATTTTCGAGAAAAAAAAATTTCAAGCTAAAAGGAAACCATTAGGTGCATTTTATAGAGAATCAGATTTCGAATAAGAAAAAGTCAACAGCAACCGCGTAACTCGTACCCGTGAGAAAAAAATCGCAAAAATCTGTTTCGAATGCCATGATTTTTCGGAGTCATTTTTCCAAGGGAGGGTACTGTGGATTTTCGAGAAAAAAAAATTTCAAGCTAAAAGGAAACCATTAGGTGCATTTTATAGAGAATCTGATTTCGAATAAGAAAAAGTCAACCGCAACCGCGTAACTCGTACCCGTGAGAAAAAAATCGCAAAAATCTGTTTCGAATGCCATGATTTTTCGGAGTCATTTTTCCAAGGGAGGGTACTGTGGATTTTCGAGAAAAAAAAATTTCAAGCTAAAAGGAAACCATTAGGTGCATTTTATAGAGAATCAGATTTCGAATAAGAAAAAGTCAACCGCAACCGCGTAACTCGTACCCGTGAGAAAAAAATCGCAAAAATCTCTTTCGAATGCCATGATTTTTCGGAGTCATTTTTCCAAGGGAGGGTACTGTGGATTTTCGAGAAAAAAAAATTTCAAGCTAAAAGGAAACCATTAGGTGCATTTTATAGAGAATCAGATTTCGAATAAGAAAAAGTCAACAGCAACCGCGTAACTCGTACCCGTGAGAAAAAAATCGCAAAAAATCTGTTTCGAATGCCATGATTTTTCGGAGTCATTTTTCCAAGGGAGGGTACTGTGGATTTTCGAGAAAAAAAAATTTCAAGCTAAAAGGAAACCATTAGGTGCATTTTATAGAGAATCAGATTTCGAATAAGAAAAAGTCAACAGCAACCGCGTAACTCGTACCCGTGAGAAAAAAATCGCAAAAATCTGTTTCGAATGCCATGATTTTTCGGAGTCATTTTTCCAAGGGAGGGTACTGTGGATTTTCGAGAAAAAAAAATTTCAAGCTAAAAGGAAACCATTAGGTGCATTTTATAGAGAATCTGATTTCGAATAAGAAAAAGTCAACCGCAACCGCGTAACTCGTACCCGTGAGAAAAAAATCGCAAAAATCTGTTTCGAATGCCATGATTTTTCGGAGTCATTTTTCCAAGGGAGGGTACTGTGGATTTTCGAGAAAAAAAAATTTCAAGCTAAAAGGAAACCATTAGGTGCATTTTATAGAGAATCAGATTTCGAATAAGAAAAAGTCAACCGCAACCGCGTAACTCGTACCCGTGAGAAAAAAATCGCAAAAATCTCTTTCGAATGCCATGATTTTTCGGAGTCATTTTTCCAAGGGAGGGTACTGTGGATTTTCGAGAAAAAAAAATTTCAAGCTAAAAGGAAACCATTAGGTGCATTTTATAGAGAATCAGATTTCGAATAAGAAAAAGTCAACAGCAACCGCGTAACTCGTACCCGTGAGAAAAAAATCGCAAAAAATCTGTTTCGAATGCCATGATTTTTCGGAGTCATTTTTCCGAGGGAGGGTACTGTGGATTTTCGAGAAAAAAAAATTTCAAGCTAAAAGGAAACCATTAGGTGCATTTTATAGAAAATCTGATTTCGAATAAGAAAAAGTCAACCGCAACCGCGTAACTCGTACCCGTGAGAAAAAAATCGCAAAAATCTGTTTCGAATGCCATGATTTTTCGGAGTCATTTTTCCAAGGGAGGGTACTGTGGATTTTCGAGAAAAAAAAATTTCAAGCTAAAAGGAAACCATTAGGTGCATTTTATAGAGAATCAGATTTCGAATAAGAAAAAGTCAACAGCAACCGCGTAACTCGTACCCGTGAGAAAAAAATCGCAAAAATCTGTTTCGAATGCCATGATTTTTCGGAGTCATTTTTCCAAGGGAGGGTACTGTGGATTTTCGAGAAAAAAAAATTTCAAGCTAAAAGGAAACCATTAGGTGCATTTTATAGAGAATCTGATTTCGAATAAGAAAAAGTCAACCGCAACCGCGTAACTCGTACCCGTGAGAAAAAAATCGCAAAAATCTGTTTCGAATGCCATGATTTTTCGGAGTCATTTTTCCAAGGGAGGGTACTGTGGATTTTCGAGAAAAAAAAATTTCAAGCTAAAAGGAAACCATTAGGTGCATTTTATAGAGAATCAGATTTCGAATAAGAAAAAGTCAACAGCAACCGCGTAACTCGTACCCGTGAGAAAAAAATCGCAAAAATCTGTTTCGAATGCCATGATTTTTCGGAGTCATTTTTCCAAGGGAGGGTACTGTGGATTTTCGAGAAAAAAAAATTTCAAGCTAAAACGAAACCATTAGGTGCATTTTATAGAGAATCTGATTTCGAATAAGAAAAAGTCAACCGCAACCGCGTAACTCGTACCCGTGAGAAAAAAATCGCAAAAATCTGTTTCGAATGCCATGATTTTTCGGAGTCATTTTTCCAAGGGAGGGTACTGTGGATTTTCGAGAAAAAAAAATTTCAAGCTAAAAGGAAACCATTAGGTGCATTTTATAGAGAATCTGATTTCGAATAAGAAAAAGTCAACCGCAACCGCGTACCCGTGAGAAAAAAATCGCAAAAATCTGTTTCGAATGCCATGATTTTTCGGAGTCATTTTTCCAAGGGAGGGTACTGTGGAATTTTCGAGAAAAAAAATTTCAAGCTAAAAGGAAACCATTAGGTGCATTTTATAGAGAATCAGATTTCGAATAAGAAAAAGTCAACCGCAACCGCGTAACTCGTACCCGTGAGAAAAAAATCTTAAAAATCTGTTTCGAATGCCATGATTTTTCGGAGTCATTTTTCCAAGGGAGGGTACTGTGGATTTTCGGGAAAAAAAATTTCAAGCTAAAAGGAAACCATTAGGTGCATTTTATAGAGAATCAGATTTCGAATAAGAAAAAGTCAACCGCAACCGCGTAACTCGTACCCGTGAGAAAAAAATCGCAAAAATCTGTTTCGAATGCCATGATTTTTCGGAGTCATTTTTCCAAGGGAGGGCACTGTGGATTTTCGAGAAAAAAAAATTTCAAGCTAAAAGGAAACCATTAGGTGCGTTTGATAGAGAATCTGATTTCGAATAAGAAAAAGTCAACCGCAACCGCGTAACTCGTACCCGTGAGAAAAAAATCGCAAAAATCTGTTTCGAATGCCATGATTTTTCGGAGTCATTTTTCCAAGGGAGGGTACTGTGGATTTTCGAGAAAAAAAAATTTCAAGCTAAAAGGAAACCATTAGGTGCATTTTATAGAGAATCAGATTTCGAATAAGAAAAAGTCAACCGCAACCGCGTAACTCGTACCCGTGAGAAAAAAATCGCAAAAATCTCTTTCGAATGCCATGATTTTTCGGAGTCATTTTTCCAAGGGAGGGTACTGTGGATTTTCGAGAAAAAAAAATTTCAAGCTAAAAGGAAACCATTAGGTGCATTTTATAGAGAATCAGATTTCGAATAAGAAAAAGTCAACAGCAACCGCGTAACTCGTACCCGTGAGAAAAAAATCGCAAAAATCTGTTTCGAATGCCATGATTTTTCGGAGTCATTTTTCCGAGGGAGGGTACTGTGGATTTTCGAGAAAAAAAAATTTCAAGCTAAAAGGAAACCATTAGGTGCATTTTATAGAGAATCTGATTTCGAATAAGAAAAAGTCAACCGCAACCGCGTAACTCGTACCCGTGAGAAAAAAATCGCAAAAATCTGTTTCGAATGCCATGATTTTTCGGAGTCATTTTTCCAAGGGAGGGTACTGTGGATTTTCGAGAAAAAAAAATTTCAAGCTAAAAGGAAACCATTAGGTGCATTTTATAGAAAATCTGATTTCGAATAAGAAAAAGTCAACCGCAACCGCGTAACTCGTACCCGTGAGAAAAAAATCGCAAAAATCTGTTTCGAATGCCATGATTTTTCGGAGTCATTTTTCCAAGGGAGGGTACTGTGGATTTTCGAGAAAAAAAAATTTCAAGCTAAAAGGAAACCATTAGGTGCATTTTATAGAGAATCAGATTTCGAATAAGAAAAAGTCAACAGCAACCGCGTAACTCGTACCCGTGAGAAAAAAATCGCAAAAATCTGTTTCGAATGCCATGATTTTTCGGAGTCATTTTTCCAAGGGAGGGTACTGTGGATTTTCGAGAAAAAAAAATTTCAAGCTAAAAGGAAACCATTAGGTGCATTTTATAGAGAATCTGATTTCGAATAAGAAAAAGTCAACCGCAACCGCGTAACTCGTACCCGTGAGAAAAAAATCGCAAAAATCTGTTTCGAATGCCATGATTTTTCGGAGTCATTTTTCCAAGGGAGGGTACTGTGGATTTTCGAGAAAAAAAAATTTCAAGCTAAAAGGAAACCATTAGGTGCATTTTATAGAGAATCAGATTTCGAATAAGAAAAAGTCAACAGCAACCGCGTAACTCGTACCCGTGAGAAAAAAATCGCAAAAATCTGTTTCGAATGCCATGATTTTTCGGAGTCATTTTTCCAAGGGAGGGTACTGTGGATTTTCGAGAAAAAAAAATTTCAAGCTAAAAGGAAACCATTAGGTGCATTTTATAGAGAATCTGATTTCGAATAAGAAAAAGTCAACCGCAACCGCGTAACTCGTACCCGTGAGAAAAAAATCGCAAAAATCTGTTTCGAATGCCATGATTTTTCGGAGTCATTTTTCCAAGGGAGGGTACTGTGGATTTTCGAGAAAAAAAAATTTCAAGCTAAAAGGAAACCATTAGGTGCATTTTATAGAGAATCAGATTTCGAATAAGAAAAAGTCAACAGCAACCGCGTAACTCGTACCCGTGAGAAAAAAATCGCAAAAATCTGTTTCGAATGCCATGATTTTTCGGAGTCATTTTTCCAAGGGAGGGTACTGTGGATTTTCGAGAAAAAAAAATTTCAAGCTAAAACGAAACCATTAGGTGCATTTTATAGAGAATCTGATTTCGAATAAGAAAAAGTCAACCGCAACCGCGTAACTCGTACCCGTGAGAAAAAAATCGCAAAAATCTGTTTCGAATGCCATGATTTTTCGGAGTCATTTTTCCAAGGGAGGGTACTGTGGATTTTCGAGAAAAAAAAATTTCAAGCTAAAAGGAAACCATTAGGTGCATTTTATAGAGAATCTGATTTCGAATAAGAAAAAGTCAACCGCAACCGCGTACCCGTGAGAAAAAAATCGCAAAAATCTGTTTCGAATGCCATGATTTTTCGGAGTCATTTTTCCAAGGGAGGGTACTGTGGAATTTTCGAGAAAAAAAATTTCAAGCTAAAAGGAAACTATTAGGTGCATTTTATAGAGAATCAGATTTCGAATAAGAAAAAGTCAACCGCAACCGCGTAACTCGTACCCGTGAGAAAAAAATCGCAAAAATCTGTTTCGAATGCCATGATTTTTCGGAGTCATTTTTCCAAGGGAGGGTACTGTGGATTTTCGAGAAAAAAAATTTCAAGCTAAAAGGAAACCATTAGGTGCATTTTATAGAGAATCTGATTTCGAATAAGAAAAAGTCAACCGCAACCGCGTAACTCGTACCCGTGAGAAAAAAATCGCAAAAATCTGTTTCGAATGCCATGATTTTTCGGAGTCATTTTTCCAAGGGAGGGCACTGTGGATTTTCGAGAAAAAAAAATTTCAAGCTAAAAGGAAACCATTAGGTGCGTTTGATAGAGAATCTGATTTCGAATAAGAAAAAGTCAACCGCAACCGCGTAACTCGTACCCGTGAGAAAAAAATCGCAAAAATCTGTTTCGAATGCCATGATTTTTCGGAGTCATTTTTCCAAGGGAGGGTACTGTGGATTTTCGAGAAAAAAAAATTTCAAGCTAAAAGGAAACCATTAGGTGCATTTTATAGAGAATCAGATTTCGAATAAGAAAAAGTCAACCGCAACCGCGTAACTCGTACCCGTGAGAAAAAAATCGCAAAAATCTCTTTCGAATGCCATGATTTTTCGGAGTCATTTTTCCAAGGGAGGGTACTGTGGATTTTCGAGAAAAAAAAATTTCAAGCTAAAAGGAAACCATTAGGTGCATTTTATAGAGAATCAGATTTCGAATAAGAAAAAGTCAACAGCAACCGCGTAACTCGTACCCGTGAGAAAAAAATCGCAAAAATCTGTTTCGAATGCCATGATTTTTCGGAGTCATTTTTCCGAGGGAGGGTACTGTGGATTTTCGAGAAAAAAAAATTTCAAGCTAAAAGGAAACCATTAGGTGCATTTTATAGAGAATCTGATTTCGAATAAGAAAAAGTCAACCGCAACCGCGTAACTCGTACCCGTGAGAAAAAAATCGCAAAAATCTGTTTCGAATGCCATGATTTTTCGGAGTCATTTTTCCAAGGGAGGGTACTGTGGATTTTCGAGAAAAAAAAATTTCAAGCTAAAAGGAAACCATTAGGTGCATTTTATAGAAAATCTGATTTCGAATAAGAAAAAGTCAACCGCAACCGCGTAACTCGTACCCGTGAGAAAAAAATCGCAAAAATCTGTTTCGAATGCCATGATTTTTCGGAGTCATTTTTCCAAGGGAGGGTACTGTGGATTTTCGAGAAAAAAAAATTTCAAGCTAAAAGGAAACCATTAGGTGCATTTTATAGAGAATCTGATTTCGAATAAGAAAAAGTCAACCGCAACCGCGTAACTCGTACCCGTGAGAAAAAAATCGCAAAAATCTGTTTCGAATGCCATGATTTTTCGGAGTCATTTTTCCAAGGGAGGGCACTGTGGATTTTCGAGAAAAAAAAATTTCAAGCTAAAAGGAAACCATTAGGTGCGTTTGATAGAGAATCTGATTTCGAATAAGAAAAAGTCAACCGCAACCGCGTAACTCGTACCCGTGAGAAAAAAATCGCAAAAATCTGTTTCGAATGCCATGATTTTTCGGAGTCATTTTTCCAAGGGAGGGTACTGTGGATTTTCGAGAAAAAAAAATTTCAAGCAAAAAGGAAACCATTAGGTGCATTTTATAGAGAATCAGATTTCGAATAAGAAAAAGTCAACCGCAACCGCGTAACTCGTACCCGTGAGAAAAAAATCGCAAAAATCTCATTCGAATGCCATGATTTTTCGGAGTCATTTTTCCAAGGGAGGGTACTGTGGATTTTCGAGAAAAAAAAATTTCAAGCTAAAAGGAAACCATTAGGTGCATTTTATAGAGAATCAGATTTCGAATAAGAAAAAGTCAACAGCAACCGCGTAACTCGTACCCGTGAGAAAAAAATCGCAAAAATCTGTTTCGAATGCCATGATTTTTCGGAGTCATTTTTCCAAGGGAGGGTACTGTGGATTTTCGAGAAAAAAAAATTTCAAGCTAAAAGGAAACCATTAGGTGCATTTTATAGAGAATCTGATTTCGAATAAGAAAAAGTCAACCGCAACCGCGTAACTCGTACCCGTGAGAAAAAAATCGCAAAAATCTGTTTCGAATGCCATGATTTTTCGGAGTCATTTTTCCAAGGGAGGGCACTGTGGATTTTCGAGAAAAAAAAATTTCAAGCTAAAAGGAAACCATTAGGTGCATTTGATAGAGAATCTGATTTCGAATAAGAAAAAGTCAACCGCAACCGCGTAACTCGTACCCGTGAGAAAAAAAATCGCAAAAATCTGTTTCGAATGCCATGATTTTTCGGAGTCATTTTTCCAAGGGAGGGTACTGTGGATTTTCGAGAAAAAAAAATTTCAAGCTAAAAGGAAACCATTAGGTGCATTTTATAGAGAATCAGATTTCGAATAAGAAAAAGTCAACCGCAACCGCGTAACTCGTACCCGTGAGAAAAAAATCGCAAAAATCTCTTTCGAATGCCATGATTTTTCGGAGTCATTTTTCCAAGGGAGGGTACTGTGGATTTTCGAGAAAAAAAAATTTCAAGCTAAAAGGAAACCATTAGGTGCATTTTATAGAAAATCTGATTTCGAATAAGAAAAAGTCAACCGCAACCGCGTAACTCGTACCCGTGAGAAAAAAATCGCAAAAATCTGTTTCGAATGCCATGATTTTTCGGAGTCATTTTTCCAAGGGAGGGTACCGTGGATTTTCGAGAAAAAAAAATTTCAAGCTAAAAGGAAACCATTAGGTGCATTTTATAGAGAATCTGATTTCGAATAAGAAAAAGTCAACCGCAACCGCGTAACTCGTACCCGTGAGAAAAAAATCGCAAAAATCTGTTTCGAATGCCATGATTTTTCGGAGTCATTTTTCCAAGGGAGGGTACTGTGGATTTTCGAGAAAAAAAAATTTCAAGCTAAAAGGAAACCATTAGGTGCATTTTATAGAGAATCTGATTTCGAATAAGAAAAAGTCAACCGCAACCGCGTAACTCGTACCCGTGAGAAAAAAATCGCAAAAATCTGTTTCGAATGCCATGATTTTTCGGAGTCATTTTTCCAAGGGAGGGCACTGTGGATTTTCGAGAAAAAAAAATTTCAAGCTAAAAGGAAACCATTAGGTGCGTTTGATAGAGAATCTGATTTCGAATAAGAAAAAGTCAACCGCAACCGCGTAACTCGTACCCGTGAGAAAAAAATCGCAAAAATCTGTTTCGAATGCCATGATTTTTCGGAGTCATTTTTCCAAGGGAGGGTACTGTGGATTTTCGAGAAAAAAAAATTTCAAGCTAAAAGGAAACCATTAGGTGCATTTTATAGAGAATCAGATTTCGAATAAGAAAAAGTCAACCGCAACCGCGTAACTCGTACCCGTGAGAAAAAAATCGCAAAAATCTCATTCGAATGCCATGATTTTTCGGAGTCATTTTTCCAAGGGAGGGTACTGTGGATTTTCGAAAAAAAAAAATTTCAAGCTAAAAGGAAACCATTAGGTGCATTTTATAGAGAATCAGATTTCGAACAAGAAAAAGTCAACAGCAACCGCGTAACTCGTACCCGTGAGAAAAAAATCGCAAAAATCTGTTTCGAATGCCATGATTTTTCGGAGTCATTTTTCCAAGGGAGGGTACTGTGGATTTTCGAGAAAAAAAAATTTCAAGCTAAAAGGAAACCATTAGGTGCATTTTATAGAGAATCTGATTTCGAATAAGAAAAAGTCAACCGCAACCGCGTAACTCGTACCCGTGAGAAAAAAATCGCAAAAATCTGTTTCGAATGCCATGATTTTTCGGAGTCATTTTTCCAAGGGAGGGCACTGTGGATTTTCGAGAAAAAAAAATTTCAAGCTAAAAGGAAACCATTAGGTGCATTTTATAGAGAATCAGATTTCGAATAAGAAAAAGTCAACAGCAACCGCGTAACTCGTACCCGTGAGAAAAAAATCGCAAAAATCTGTTTCGAATGCCATGATTTTTCGGAGTCATTTTTCCAAGGGAGGGTACTGTGGATTTTCGAGAAAAAAAAATTTCAAGCTAAAAGGAAACCATTAGGTGCATTTTATAGAGAATCAGATTTCGAACAAGAAAAAGTCAACAGCAACCGCGTAACTCGTACCCGTGAGAAAAAAATCGCAAAAATCTGTTTCGAATGCCATGATTTTTCGGAGTCATTTTCCCAAGGGAGGGTACTGTGGATTTTCGAGAAAAAAAAATTTCAAGCTAAAAGGAAACCATTAGGTGCATTTTATAGAGAATCTGATTTCGAATAAGAAAAAGTCAACCGCAACCGCGTAACTCGTACCCGTGAGAAAAAAATCGCAAAAATCTGTTTCGAATGCCATGATTTTTCGGAGTCATTTTTCCAAGGGAGGGTACTGTGGATTTTCGAGAAAAAAAAATTTCAAGCTAAAAGGAAACCATTAGGTGCATTTTATAGAGAATCAGATTTCGAACAAGAAAAAGTCAACAGCAACCGCGTAACTCGTACCCGTGAGAAAAAAATCGCAAAAATCTGTTTCGAATGCCATGATTTTTCGGAGTCATTTTTGCAAGGGAGGGTACTGTGGATTTTCGAGAAAAAAAAATTTCAAGCTAAAAGGAAACCATTAGGTGCATTTTATAGAGAATCTGATTTCGAATAAGAAAAAGTCAACCGCAACCGCGTAACTCGTACCCGTGAGAAAAAAATCGCAAAAATCTGTTTCGAATGCCATGATTTTTCGGAGTCATTTTTCCAAGGGAGGGCACTGTGGATTTTCGAGAAAAAAAAATTTCAAGCTAAAAGGAAACCATTAGGTGCATTTTATAGAGAATCAGATTTCGAATAAGAAAAAGTCAACAGCAACCGCGTAACTCGTACCCGTGAGAAAAAAATCGCAAAAATCTGTTTCGAATGCCATGATTTTTCGGAGTCATTTTTCCAAGGGAGGGTACTGTGGATTTTCGAGAAAAAAAAATTTCAAGCAAAAAGGAAACCATTAGGTGCATTTTATAGAGAATCAGATTTCGAATAAGAAAAAGTCAACCGCAACCGCGTAACTCGTACCCGTGAGAAAAAAATCGCAAAAATCTCATTCGAATGCCATGATTTTTCGGAGTCATTTTTCCAAGGGAGGGTACTGTGGATTTTCGAGAAAAAAAAATTTCAAGCTAAAAGGAAACCATTAGGTGCATTTTATAGAGAATCAGATTTCGAATAAGAAAAAGTCAACAGCAACCGCGTAACTCGTACCCGTGAGAAAAAAATCGCAAAAATCTGTTTCGAATGCCATGATTTTTCGGAGTCATTTTTCCAAGGGAGGGTACTGTGGATTTTCGAGAAAAAAAAATTTCAAGCTAAAAGGAAACCATTAGGTGCATTTTATAGAGAATCTGATTTCGAATAAGAAAAAGTCAACCGCAACCGCGTAACTCGTACCCGTGAGAAAAAAATCGCAAAAATCTGTTTCGAATGCCATGATTTTTCGGAGTCATTTTTCCAAGGGAGGGCACTGTGGATTTTCGAGAAAAAAAAATTTCAAGCTAAAAGGAAACCATTAGGTGCATTTGATAGAGAATCTGATTTCGAATAAGAAAAAGTCAACCGCAACCGCGTAACTCGTACCCGTGAGAAAAAAAATCGCAAAAATCTGTTTCGAATGCCATGATTTTTCGGAGTCATTTTTCCAAGGGAGGGTACTGTGGATTTTCGAGAAAAAAAAATTTCAAGCTAAAAGGAAACCATTAGGTGCATTTTATAGAGAATCAGATTTCGAATAAGAAAAAGTCAACCGCAACCGCGTAACTCGTACCCGTGAGAAAAAAATCGCAAAAATCTCTTTCGAATGCCATGATTTTTCGGAGTCATTTTTCCAAGGGAGGGTACTGTGGATTTTCGAGAAAAAAAAATTTCAAGCTAAAAGGAAACCATTAGGTGCATTTTATAGAAAATCTGATTTCGAATAAGAAAAAGTCAACCGCAACCGCGTAACTCGTACCCGTGAGAAAAAAATCGCAAAAATCTGTTTCGAATGCCATGATTTTTCGGAGTCATTTTTCCAAGGGAGGGTACCGTGGATTTTCGAGAAAAAAAAATTTCAAGCTAAAAGGAAACCATTAGGTGCATTTTATAGAGAATCTGATTTCGAATAAGAAAAAGTCAACCGCAACCGCGTAACTCGTACCCGTGAGAAAAAAATCGCAAAAATCTGTTTCGAATGCCATGATTTTTCGGAGTCATTTTTCCAAGGGAGGGTACTGTGGATTTTCGAGAAAAAAAAATTTCAAGCTAAAAGGAAACCATTAGGTGCATTTTATAGAGAATCTGATTTCGAATAAGAAAAAGTCAACCGCAACCGCGTAACTCGTACCCGTGAGAAAAAAATCGCAAAAATCTGTTTCGAATGCCATGATTTTTCGGAGTCATTTTTCCAAGGGAGGGCACTGTGGATTTTCGAGAAAAAAAAATTTCAAGCTAAAAGGAAACCATTAGGTGCGTTTGATAGAGAATCTGATTTCGAATAAGAAAAAGTCAACCGCAACCGCGTAACTCGTACCCGTGAGAAAAAAATCGCAAAAATCTGTTTCGAATGCCATGATTTTTCGGAGTCATTTTTCCAAGGGAGGGTACTGTGGATTTTCGAGAAAAAAAAATTTCAAGCTAAAAGGAAACCATTAGGTGCATTTTATAGAGAATCAGATTTCGAATAAGAAAAAGTCAACCGCAACCGCGTAACTCGTACCCGTGAGAAAAAAATCGCAAAAATCTCATTCGAATGCCATGATTTTTCGGAGTCATTTTTCCAAGGGAGGGTACTGTGGATTTTCGAAAAAAAAAAATTTCAAGCTAAAAGGAAACCATTAGGTGCATTTTATAGAGAATCAGATTTCGAACAAGAAAAAGTCAACAGCAACCGCGTAACTCGTACCCGTGAGAAAAAAATCGCAAAAATCTGTTTCGAATGCCATGATTTTTCGGAGTCATTTTTCCAAGGGAGGGTACTGTGGATTTTCGAGAAAAAAAAATTTCAAGCTAAAAGGAAACCATTAGGTGCATTTTATAGAGAATCTGATTTCGAATAAGAAAAAGTCAACCGCAACCGCGTAACTCGTACCCGTGAGAAAAAAATCGCAAAAATCTGTTTCGAATGCCATGATTTTTCGGAGTCATTTTTCCAAGGGAGGGCACTGTGGATTTTCGAGAAAAAAAAATTTCAAGCTAAAAGGAAACCATTAGGTGCATTTTATAGAGAATCAGATTTCGAATAAGAAAAAGTCAACAGCAACCGCGTAACTCGTACCCGTGAGAAAAAAATCGCAAAAATCTGTTTCGAATGCCATGATTTTTCGGAGTCATTTTTCCAAGGGAGGGTACTGTGGATTTTCGAGAAAAAAAAATTTCAAGCTAAAAGGAAACCATTAGGTGCATTTTATAGAGAATCAGATTTCGAACAAGAAAAAGTCAACAGCAACCGCGTAACTCGTACCCGTGAGAAAAAAATCGCAAAAATCTGTTTCGAATGCCATGATTTTTCGGAGTCATTTTCCCAAGGGAGGGTACTGTGGATTTTCGAGAAAAAAAAATTTCAAGCTAAAAGGAAACCATTAGGTGCATTTTATAGAGAATCTGATTTCGAATAAGAAAAAGTCAACCGCAACCGCGTAACTCGTACCCGTGAGAAAAAAATCGCAAAAATCTGTTTCGAATGCCATGATTTTTCGGAGTCATTTTTCCAAGGGAGGGTACTGTGGATTTTCGAGAAAAAAAAATTTCAAGCTAAAAGGAAACCATTAGGTGCATTTTATAGAGAATCAGATTTCGAACAAGAAAAAGTCAACAGCAACCGCGTAACTCGTACCCGTGAGAAAAAAATCGCAAAAATCTGTTTCGAATGCCATGATTTTTCGGAGTCATTTTTCCAAGGGAGGGTACTGTGGATTTTCGAGAAAAAAAAATTTCAAGCTAAAAGGAAACCATTAGGTGCATTTTATAGAGAATCTGATTTCGAATAAGAAAAAGTCAACCGCAACCGCGTAACTCGTACCCGTGAGAAAAAAATCGCAAAAATCTGTTTCGAATGCCATGATTTTTCGGAGTCATTTTTCCAAGGGAGGGCACTGTGGATTTTCGAGAAAAAAAAATTTCAAGCTAAAAGGAAACCATTAGGTGCATTTTATAGAGAATCAGATTTCGAATAAGAAAAAGTCAACAGCAACCGCGTAACTCGTACCCGTGAGAAAAAAATCGCAAAAATCTGTTTCGAATGCCATGATTTTTCGGAGTCATTTTTCCAAGGGAGGGTACTGTGGATTTTCGAGAAAAAAAAATTTCAAGCTAAAAGGAAACCATTAGGTGCATTTTATAGAGAATCTGATTTCGAATAAGAAAAAGTCAACCGCAACCGCGTAACTCGTACCCGTGAGAAAAAAATCGCAAAAATCTGTTTCGAATGCCATGATTTTTCGGAGTCATTTTTCCAAGGGAGGGCACTGTGGATTTTCGAGAAAAAAAAATTTCAAGCTAAAAGGAAACCATTAGGTGCATTTGATAGAGAATCTGATTTCGAATAAGAAAAAGTCAACCGCAACCGCGTAAATCGTACCCGTGAGAAAAAAAATCGCAAAAATCTGTTTCGAATGCCATGATTTTTCGGAGTCATTTTTCCAAGGGAGGGTACTGTGGATTTTCGAGAAAAAAAAATTTCAAGCTAAAAGGAAACCATTAGGTGCATTTTATAGAGAATCAGATTTCGAATAAGAAAAAGTCAACCGCAACCGCGTAACTCGTACCCGTGAGAAAAAAATCGCAAAAATCTCTTTCGAATGCCATGATTTTTCGGAGTCATTTTTCCAAGGGAGGGTACTGTGGATTTTCGAGAAAAAAAAATTTCAAGCTAAAAGGAAACCATTAGGTGCATTTTATAGAAAATCTGATTTCGAATAAGAAAAAGTCAACCGCAACCGCGTAACTCGTACCCGTGAGAAAAAAATCGCAAAAATCTGTTTCGAATGCCATGATTTTTCGGAGTCATTTTTCCAAGGGAGGGTACTGTGGATTTTCGAGAAAAAAAATTTCAAGCTAAAATGAAACCATTAGGTGCATTTTATAGAGAATCTGATTTCGAATAAGAAAAAGTCAAATGCAACCGCGTAACTCGTACCCGTGAGAAAAAAATCGCAAAAATGTGTTTCGAATGCCATGATTTTTCGGAGTCATTTTTCCAAGGGAGGGCACTGTGGATTTTCGAGAAAAAAAATTTCAAGCTAAAATGAAACCATTAGGTGCATTTTATAGAGAATCTGATTTCGAATAAGAAAAAGTCAACCGCAACCGCGTAACTCGTACCCGTGAGAAAAAAATTGCAAAAATCTGTTTCGAATGCCATGATTTTTCGGAGTCATTTTTCCAAGGGAGGGTACTGTGGATTTTCGAGAAAAAAAATTTCAAGGTAAAATGAAACCATTAGGTGCATTTTATAGAGAATCTGATTTCGAATAAGAGAAAGTCAAATGCAACCGCGTAACTCGTACCGGTGAGAAAAAAATCGCAAAAATCTGTTTCGAATGCCATGATTTTTCGGAGTCATTTTTCCAAGGGAGGGTACTGTGGATTTTCGAGAAAAAAAAATTTCGAGCTAAAAGGAAACCATTAGGTGCATTTTATAGAGAATCTGATTTCGAATAAGAAAAAGTCAACCGCAACCGCGTAACTCGTACCCGTGAGAAAAAAATCGCAAAAATCTGTTTCGAATGCCATGATTTTTCGGAGTCATTTTTCCAAGGGAGGGTACTGTGAATTTTCGAGAAAAAAAAATTTCGAGCTAAAAGGAAACCATTAGGTGCATTTTATAGAGAATCAGATTTCGAATAAGAAAAAGTCAACCGCAACCGCGTAACTCGTACCCGTGAGAAAAAAATCGCAAAAATCTGTTTCGAATGCCATGATTTTTCGGAGTCATTTTTCCAAGGGAGGGTACTGTGAATTTTCGAGAAAAAAAAATTTCGAGCTAAAAGGAAACCATTAGGTGCATTTTATAGAGAATCAGATTTCGAATAAGAAAAAGTCAACCGCAACCGCGTAACTCGTACCCGTGAGAAAAAAATCGCAAAAATCTGTTTCGAATGCCATGATTTTTCGGAGTCATTTTTCCAAGGGAGGGTACTGTGGATTTTCGAGAAAAAAAAATTTCGAGCTAAAAGGAAACCATTAGGTGCATTTTATAGAGAATCAGATTTCGAATAAGAAAAAGTCAACCGCAACCGCGTAACTCGTACCCGTGAGAAAAAAATCGCAAAAATCTGTTTCGAATGCCATGATTTTTCGGAGTCATTTTTCCAAGGGAGGGTACTGTGGATTTTCGAGAAAAAAAATTTCAAGGTAAAATGAAACCATTAGGTGCATTTTATAGAGAATCTGATTTCGAATAAGAGAAAGTCAAATGCAACCGCGTAACTCGTACCCGTGAGAAAAAAATCGCAAAAATGTGTTTCGAATGCCATGATTTTTCGGAGTCATTTTTCCAAGGGAGGGTACTGTGGATTTTCGAGAAAAAAAAATTTCGAGCTAAAAGGAAACCATTAGGTGCATTTTATAGAGAATCAGATTTCGAATAAGAAAAAGTCAACCGCAACCGCGTAACTCGTACCCGTGAGAAAAAAATCGCAAAAATCTGTTTCGAATGCCATGATTTTTCGGAGTCATTTTTCCAAGGGAGGGTACTGTGGATTTTCGAGAAAAAAAAATTTCGAGCTAAAAGGAAACCATTAGGTGCATTTTATAGAGAATCTGATTTCGAATAAGAAAAAGTCAACCGCAACCGCGTAACTCGTACCCGTGAGAAAAAAATCGCAAAAATCTGTTTCGAATGCCATGATTTTTCGGAGTCATTTTTCCAAGGGAGGGTACTGTGGATTTTCGAGAAAAAAAAATTTCGAGCTAAAAGGAAACCATTAGGTGCATTTTATAGAGAATCAGATTTCGAATAAGAAAAAGTCAACCGCAACCGCGTAACTCATACCCGTGAGAAAAAAATCGCAAAAAATCTGTTTCGAATGCCATGATTTTTCGGAGTCATTTTTCCAAGGGAGGGTACTGTGGATTTTCGAGAAAAAAAAATTTCGAGCTAAAAGGAAACCATTAGGTGCATTTTATAGAGAATCTGATTTCGAATAAGAAAAAGTCAACCGCAACCGCGTAACTCGTACCCGTGAGAAAAAAATTGCAAAAATCTGTTTCGAATGCCATGATTTTTCGGAGTCATTTTTCCAAGGGAGGGTACTGTGGATTTTCGAGAAAAAAAATTTCAACGTAAAATGAAACCATTAGGTGCATTTTATAGAGAATCTGATTTCGAATAAGAGAAAGTCAAATGCAACCGCGTAACTCGTACCCGTGAGAAAAAAATCGCAAAAATGTGTTTCGAATGCCATGATTTTTCGGAGTCATTTTTCCAAGGGAGGGTACTGTGGATTTTCGAGAAAAAAAAATTTCGAGCTAAAAGGAAACCATTAGGTGCATTTTATAGAGAATCTGATTTCGAATAAGAAAAAGTCAACCGCAACCGCGTAACTCGTACCCGTGAGAAAAAAATTGCAAAAATCTGTTTCGAATGCCATGATTTTTCGGAGTCATTTTTCCAAGGGAGGGTACTGTGGATTTTCGAGAAAAAAAATTTCAAGGTAAAATGAAACCATTAGGTGCATTTTATAGAGAATCTGATTTCGAATAAGAGAAAGTCAAATGCAACCGCGTTACTCGTACCCGTGAGAAAAAAATCGCAAAAATCTGTTTCGAATGCCATGATTTTTCGGAGTCATTTTTCCAAGGGAGGGTACTGTGGATTTTCGAGAGAAAAAAATTTCAAGCTAAAAGGAAACCATTAGGTGCATTTTATAGAGAATCTGATTTCGAATAAGAAAAAGTCAACCGCAACCGCGTAACTCGTACCGGTGAGAAAAAAATCGCAAAAATCTGTTTCGAATGCCATGATTTTTCGGAGTCATTTTTCCAAGGGAGGGTACTGTGGATTTTCGAGAAAAAAAAATTTCGAGCTAAAATGAAACCATTAGGTGCATTTTATAGAGAATCTGATTTCGAATAAGAAAAAGTCAAATGCAACCGCGTAACTCGTACCCGTGAGAAAAAAATCGCAAAAATGTGTTTCGAATGCCATGATTTTTCGGAGTCATTTTTCCAAGGGAGGGTACTGTGGATTTTCGAGAGAAAAAAATTTCAAGCTAAAAGGAAACCATTAGGTGCATTTTATAGAGAATCTGATTTCGAATAAGAAAAAGTCAACCGCAACCGCGTAACTCGTACCGGTGAGAAAAAAATCGCAAAAATCTGTTTCGAATGCCATGATTTTTCGGAGTCATTTTTCCAAGGGAGGGTACTGTGGATTTTCGAGAAAAAAAAATTTCGAGCTAAAATGAAACCATTAGGTGCATTTTATAGAGAATCTGATTTCGAATAAGAAAAAGTCAAATGCAACCGCGTAACTCGTACCCGTGAGAAAAAAATCGCAAAAATGTGTTTCGAATGCCATGATTTTTCGGAGTCATTTTTCCAAGGGAGGGTACTGTGGATTTTCGAGAAAAAAAAATTTCGAGCTAAAAGGAAACCATTAGGTGCATTTTATAGAGAATCTGATTTCGAATAAGAAAAAGTCAACCGCAACCGCGTAACTCGTACCCGTGAGAAAAAAATTGCAAAAATCTGTTTCGAATGCCATGATTTTTCGGAGTCATTTTTCCAAGGGAGGGTACTGTGGATTTTCGAGAAAAAAAATTTCAAGGTAAAATGAAACCATTAGGTGCATTTTATAGAGAATCTGATTTCGTATAAGAGAAAGTCAAATGCAACCGCGTTACTCGTACCCGTGAGAAAAAAATCGCAAAAATCTGTTTCGAATGCCATGATTTTTCGGAGTCATTTTTCCAAGGGAGGGTACTGTGGATTTTCGAGAGAAAAAAATTTCAAGCTAAAAGGAAACCATTAGGTGCATTTTATAGAGAATCTGATTTCGAATAAGAAAAAGTCAACCGCAACCGCGTAACTCGTACCGGTGAGAAAAAAATCGCAAAAATCTGTTTCGAATGCCATGATTTTTCGGAGTCATTTTTCCAAGGGAGGGTACTGTGGATTTTCGAGAAAAAAAAATTTCGAGCTAAAAGGAAACCATTAGGTGCATTTTATAGAGAATCTGATTTCGAATAAGAAAAAGTCAAATGCAACCGCGTAACTCGTACCCGTGAGAAAAAAATCGCAAAAATCTGTTTCGAATGCCATGATTTTTCGGAGTCATTTTTCCAAGGGAGGGTACTGTGGATTTTCGAGAAAAAAAATTTCAAGGTAAAATGAAACCATTAGGTGCATTTTATAGAGAATCTGATTTCGAATAAGAAAAAGTCAAATGCAACCGCGTAACTCGTACCCGTGAGAAAAAAATCGCAAAAAATCTGTTTCGAATGCCATGATTTTTCGGAGTCATTTTTCCAAGGGAGGGTACTGTGGATTTTCGAGAAAAAAAAATTTCGAGCTAAAAGGAAACCATTAGGTGCATTTTATAGAGAATCTGATTTCGAATAAGAAAAAGTCAACCGCAACCGCGTAACTCGTACCCGTGAGAAAAAAATCGCAAAAATCTGTTTCGAATGCCATGATTTTTCGGAGTCATTTTTCCAAGGGAGGGTACTGTGAATTTTCGAGAAAAAAAAATTTCGAGCTAAAAGGAAACCATTAGGTGCATTTTATAGAGAATCAGATTTCGAATAAGAAAAAGTCAACCGCAACCGCGTAACTCGTACCCGTGAGAAAAAAATCGCAAAAATCTGTTTCGAATGCCATGATTTTTCGGAGTCATTTTTCCAAGGGAGGGTACTGTGAATTTTCGAGAAAAAAAAATTTCGAGCTAAAAGGAAACCATTAGGTGCATTTTATAGAGAATCAGATTTCGAATAAGAAAAAGTCAACCGCAACCGCGTAACTCGTACCCGTGAGAAAAAAATCGCAAAAATCTGTTTCGAATGCCATGATTTTTCGGAGTCATTTTTCCAAGGGAGGGTACTGTGGATTTTCGAGAAAAAAAAATTTCGAGCTAAAAGGAAACCATTAGGTGCATTTTATAGAGAATCAGATTTCGAATAAGAAAAAGTCAACCGCAACCGCGTAACTCGTACCCGTGAGAAAAAAATCGCAAAAATCTGTTTCGAATGCCATGATTTTTCGGAGTCATTTTTCCAAGGGAGGGTACTGTGGATTTTCGAGAAAAAAAAATTTCGAGCTAAAAGGAAACCATTAGGTGCATTTTATAGAGAATCTGATTTCGAATAAGAAAAAGTCAACCGCAACCGCGTAACTCGTACCCGTGAGAAAAAAATCGCAAAAAATCTGTTTCGAATGCCATGATTTTTCGGAGTCATTTTTCCAAGGGAGGGTACTGTGGATTTTCGAGAAAAAAAAATTTCGAGCTAAAAGGAAACCATTAGGTGCATTTTATAGAGAATCAGATTTCGAATAAGAAAAAGTCAACCGCAACCGCGTAACTCGTACCCGTGAGAAAAAAATCGCAAAAAATCTGTTTCGAATGCCATGATTTTTCGGAGTCATTTTTCCAAGGGAGGGTACTGTGGATTTTCGAGAAAAAAAATTTCAAGGTAAAATGAAACCATTAGGTGCATTTTATAGAGAATCTGATTTCGAATAAGAGAAAGTCAAATGCAACCGCGTAACTCGTACCCGTGAGAAAAAAATCGCAAAAATGTGTTTCGAATGCCATGATTTTTCGGAGTCATTTTTCCAAGGGAGGGTACTGTGGATTTTCGAGAAAAAAAAATTTCGAGCTAAAAGGAAACCATTAGGTGCATTTTATAGAGAATCAGATTTCGAATAAGAAAAAGTCAACCGCAACCGCGTAACTCGTACCCGTGAGAAAAAAATCGCAAAAATCTGTTTCGAATGCCATGATTTTTCGGAGTCATTTTTCCAAGGGAGGGTACTGTGGATTTTCGAGAAAAAAAAATTTCGAGCTAAAAGGAAACCATTAGGTGCATTTTATAGAGAATCTGATTTCGAATAAGAAAAAGTCAACCGCAACCGCGTAACTCGTACCCGTGAGAAAAAAATCGCAAAAATCTGTTTCGAATGCCATGATTTTTCGGAGTCATTTTTCCAAGGGAGGGTACTGTGGATTTTCGAGAAAAAAAAATTTCGAGATAAAAGGAAACCATTAGGTGCATTTTATAGAGAATCAGATTTCGAATAAGAAAAAGTCAACCGCAACCGCGTAACTCGTACCCGTGAGAAAAAAATCGCAAAAATCTGTTTCGAATGCCATGATTTTTCGGAGTCATTTTTCCAAGGGAGGGTACTGTGGATTTTCGAGAAAAAAAAATTTCGAGCTAAAAGGAAACCATTAGGTGCATTTTATAGAGAATCTGATTTCGAATAAGAAAAAGTCAACCGCAACCGCGTAACTCGTACCCGTGAGAAAAAAATCGCAAAAATCTGTTTCGAATGCCATGATTTTTCGGAGTCATTTTTCCAAGGGAGGGTACTGTGGATTTTCGAGAAAAAAAAATTTCGAGCTAAAAGGAAACCATTAGGTGCATTTTATAGAGAATCAGATTTCGAATAAGAAAAAGTCAACCGCAACCGCGTAACTCGTACCCGTGAGAAAAAAATCGCAAAAATCTGTTTCGAATGCCATGATTTTTCGGAGTCATTTTTCCAAGGGAGGGTACTGTGGATTTTCGAGAAAAAAAAATTTCGAGCTAAAAGGAAACCATTAGGTGCATTTTATAGAGAATCTGATTTCGAATAAGAAAAAGTCAACCGCAACCGCGTAACTCGTACCCGTGAGAAAAAAATCGCAAAAATCTGTTTCGAATGCCATGATTTTTCGGAGTCATTTTTCCAAGGGAGGGTACTGTGGATTTTCGAGAAAAAAAAATTTCGAGCTAAAAGGAAACCATTAGGTGCATTTTATAGAGAATCTGATTTCGAATAAGAAAAAGTCAACCGCAACCGCGTAACTCGTACCCGTGAGAAAAAAATCGCAAAAATCTGTTTCGAATGCCATGATTTTTCGGAGTCATTTTTCCAAGGGAGGGTACTGTGAATTTTCGAGAAAAAAAAATTTCGAGCTAAAAGGAAACCATTAGGTGCATTTTATAGAGAATCAGATTTCGAATAAGAAAAAGTCAACCGCAACCGCGTAACTCGTACCCGTGAGAAAAAAATCGCAAAAATCTGTTTCGAATGCCATGATTTTTCGGAGTCATTTTTCCAAGGGAGGGTACTGTGGATTTTCGAGAAAAAAAAATTTCGAGCTAAAAGGAAACCATTAGGTGCATTTTATAGAGAATCAGATTTCGAATAAGAAAAAGTCAACCGCAACCGCGTAACTCGTACCCGTGAGAAAAAAATCGCAAAAATCTGTTTCGAATGCCATGATTTTTCGGAGTCATTTTTCCAAGGGAGGGTACTGTGGATTTTCGAGAAAAAAAAATTTCGAGCTAAAAGGAAACCATTAGGTGCATTTTATAGAGAATCTGATTTCGAATAAGAAAAAGTCAACCGCAACCGCGTAACTCGTACCCGTGAGAAAAAAATCGCAAAAAATCTGTTTCGAATGCCATGATTTTTCGGAGTCATTTTTCCAAGGGAGGGTACTGTGGATTTTCGAGAAAAAAAAATTTCGAGCTAAAAGGAAACCATTAGGTGCATTTTATAGAGAATCAGATTTCGAATAAGAAAAAGTCAACCGCAACCGCGTAACTCGTACCCGTGAGAAAAAAATCGCAAAAATCTGTTTCGAATGCCATGATTTTTCGGAGTCATTTTTCCAAGGGAGGGTACTGTGGATTTTCGAGAAAAAAAAATTTCGAGCTAAAAGGAAACCATTAGGTGCATTTTATAGAGAATCTGATTTCGAATAAGAAAAAGTCAACCGCAACCGCGTAACTCGTACCCGTGAGAAAAAAATTGCAAAAATCTGTTTCGAATGCCATGATTTTTCGGAGTCATTTTTCCAAGGGAGGGTACTGTGGATTTTCGAGAAAAAAAATTTCAAGGTAAAATGAAACCATTAGGTGCATTTTATAGAGAATCTGATTTCGAATAAGAGAAAGTCAAATGCAACCGCGTAACTCGTACCCGTGAGAAAAAAATCGCAAAAATGTGTTTCGAATGCCATGATTTTTCGGAGTCATTTTTCCAAGGGAGGGTACTGTGGATTTTCGAGAAAAAAAAATTTCGAGCTAAAAGGAAACCATTAGGTGCATTTTATAGAGAATCAGATTTCGAATAAGAAAAAGTCAACCGCAACCGCGTAACTCGTACCCGTGAGAAAAAAATCGCAAAAATCTGTTTCGAATGCCATGATTTTTCGGAGTCATTTTTCCAAGGGAGGGTACTGTGGATTTTCGAGAAAAAAAAATTTCGAGCTAAAAGGAAACCATTAGGTGCATTTTATAGAGAATCTGATTTCGAATAAGAAAAAGTCAACCGCAACCGCGTAACTCGTACCCGTGAGAAAAAAATCGCAAAAATCTGTTTCGAATGCCATGATTTTTCGGAGTCATTTTTCCAAGGGAGGGTACTGTGGATTTTCGAGAAAAAAAAATTTCGAGCTAAAAGGAAACCATTAGGTGCATTTTATAGAGAATCAGATTTCGAATAAGAAAAAGTCAAATGCAACCGCGTAACTCGTACCCGTGAGAAAAAAATCGCAAAAATGTGTTTCGAATGCCATGATTTTTCGGAGTCATTTTTCCAAGGGAGGGTACTGTGGATTTTCGAGAAAAAAAAATTTCGAGCTAAAAGAAAACCATTAGGTGCATTTTATAGAGAATCAGATTTCGAATAAGAAAAAGTCAATCGCAACCGCGTAACTCGTACCCGTGAGAAAAAAATCGCAAAAATCTGTTTCGAATGCCATGATTTTTCGGAGTCATTTTTCCAAGGGAGGGTACTGTGGATTTTCGAGAAAAAAAAATTTCGAGCTAAAAGGAAACCATTAGGTGCATTTTATAGAGAATCTGATTTCGAATAAGAAAAAGTCAACCGCAACCGCGTAACTCGTACCCGTGAGAAAAAAATTGCAAAAATCTGTTTCGAATGCCATGATTTTTCGGAGTCATTTTACCAAGGGAGGGTACTGTGGATTTTCGAGAAAAAAAATTTCAAGGTAAAATGAAACCATTAGGTGCATTTTATAGAGAATCTGATTTCGAATAAGAGAAAGTCAAATGCAACCGCGTAACTCGTACCCGTGAGAAAAAAATCGCAAAAATCTGTTTCGAATGCCATGATTTTTCGGAGTCATTTTTCCAAGGGAGGGTACTGTGGATTTTCGAGAGAAAAAAATTTCAAGCTAAAAGGAAACCATTAGGTGCATTTTATAGAGAATCTGATTTCGAATAAGAAAAAGTCAACCGCAACCGCGTAACTCGTACCGGTGAGAAAAAAATCGCAAAAATCTGTTTCGAATGCCATGATTTTTCGGAGTCATTTTTCCAAGGGAGGGTACTGTTGATTTTCGAGAAAAAAAAATTTCGAGCTAAAAGGAAACCATTAGGTGCATTTTATAGAGAATCTGATTTCGAATAAGAAAAAGTCAACCGCAACCGCGTAACTCGTACCGGTGAGAAAAAAATCGCAAAAATCTGTTTCGAATGCCATGATTTTTCGGAGTCATTTTTCCAAGGGAGGGTACTGTTGATTTTCGAGAAAAAAAAATTTCGAGCTAAAAGGAAACCATTAGGTGCATTTTATAGAGAATCTGATTTCGAATAAGAAAAAGTCAACCGCAACCGCGTAACTCGTACCGGTGAGAAAAAAATCGCAAAGATCTGTTTCGAATGCCATGATTTTTCGGAGTCATTTTTCCAAGGGAGGGTACTGTGGATTTTCGAGAAAAAAAAATTTCGAGCTAAAAGGAAACCATTAGGTGCATTTTATAGAGAATCTGATTTCGAATAAGAAAAAGTCAACCGCAACCGCGTAACTCGTACCCGTGAGAAAAAAATTGCAAAAATCTGTTTCGAATGCCATGATTTTTCGGAGTCATTTTTCCAAGGGAGGGTACTGTGGATTTTCGAGAAAAAAAATTTCAAGGTAAAATGAAACCATTAGGTGCATTTTATAGAGAATCTGATTTCGAATAAGAGAAAGTCAAATGCAACCGCGTAACTCGTACCCGTGAGAAAAAAATCGCAAAAATCTGTTTCGAATGCCATGATTTTTCGGAGTCATTTTTCCAAGGGAGGGTACTGTGGATTTTCGAGAGAAAAAAATTTCAAGCTAAAAGGAAACCATTAGGTGCATTTTATAGAGAATCTGATTTCGAATAAGAAAAAGTCAACCGCAACCGCGTAACTCGTACCGGTGAGAAAAAAATCGCAAAGATCTGTTTCGAATGCCATGATTTTTCGGAGTCATTTTTCCAAGGGAGGGTACTGTGGATTTTCGAGAAAAAAAAATTTCGAGCTAAAAGGAAACCATTAGGTGCATTTTATAGAGAATCTGATTTCGAATAAGAAAAAGTCAACCGCAACCGCGTAACTCGTACCCGTGAGAAAAAAATTGCAAAAATCTGTTTCGAATGCCATGATTTTTCGGAGTCATTTTTCCAAGGGAGGGTACTGTGGATTTTCGAGAAAAAAAATTTCAAGGTAAAATGAAACCATTAGGTGCATTTTATAGAGAATCTGATTTCGAATAAGAGAAAGTCAAATGCAACCGCGTAACTCGTACCCGTGAGAAAAAAATCGCAAAAATGTGTTTCGAATGCCATGATTTTTCGGAGTCATTTTTCCAAGGGAGGGTACTGTGGATTTTCGAGAAAAAAAAATTTCGAGCTAAAAGGAAACCATTAGGTGCATTTTATAGAGAATCTGATTTCGAATAAGAAAAAGTCAACCGCAACCGCGTAACTCGTACCCGTGAGAAAAAAATTGCAAAAATCTGTTTCGAATGCCATGATTTTTCGGAGTCATTTTACCAAGGGAGGGTACTGTGGATTTTCGAGAAAAAAAATTTCAAGCTAAAATGAAACCATTAGGTGCATTTTATAGAGAATCTGATTTCGAATAAGAAAAAGTCAAATGCAACCGCGTAACTCGTACCCGTGAGAAAAAAATCGCAAAAATGTGTTTCGAATGCCATGATTTTTCGGAGTCATTTTTCCAAGGGAGGGCACTGTGGATTTTCGAGAAAAAAAATTTCAAGCTAAAATGAAACCATTAGGTGCATTTTATAGAGAATCTGATTTCGAATAAGAAAAAGTCAACCGCAACCGCGTAACTCGTACCCGTGAGAAAAAAATTGCAAAAATCTGTTTCGAATGCCATGATTTTTCGGAGTCATTTTTCCAAGGGAGGGTACTGTGGATTTTCGAGAAAAAAAATTTCAAGGTAAAATGAAACCATTAGGTGCATTTTATAGAGAATCTGATTTCGAATAAGAGAAAGTCAAATGCAACCGCGTAACTCGTACCCGTGAGAAAAAAATCGCAAAAATCTGTTTCGAATGCCATGATTTTTCGGAGTCATTTTTCCAAGGGAGGGTACTGTGGATTTTCGAGAGAAAAAAATTTCAAGCTAAAAGGAAACCATTAGGTGCATTTTATAGAGAATCTGATTTCGAATAAGAAAAAGTCAACCGCAACCGCGTAACTCGTACCGGTGAGAAAAAAATCGCAAAAATCTGTTTCGAATGCCATGATTTTTCGGAGTCATTTTTCCAAGGGAGGGTACTGTGGATTTTCGAGAAAAAAAAATTTCGAGCTAAAAGGAAACCATTAGGTGCATTTTATAGAGAATCTGATTTCGAATAAGAAAAAGTCAACCGCAACCGCGTAACTCGTACCCGTGAGAAAAAAATTGCAAAAATCTGTTTCGAATGCCATGATTTTTCGGAGTCATTTTACCAAGGGAGGGTACTGTGGATTTTCGAGAAAAAAAATTTCAAGCTAAAATGAAACCATTAGGTGCATTTTATAGAGAATCTGATTTCGAATAAGAAAAAGTCAAATGCAACCGCGTAACTCGTACCCGTGAGAAAAAAATCGCAAAAATGTGTTTCGAATGCCATGATTTTTCGGAGTCATTTTTCCAAGGGAGGGCACTGTGGATTTTCGAGAAAAAAAATTTCAAGCTAAAATGAAACCATTAGGTGCATTTTATAGAGAATCTGATTTCGAATAAGAAAAAGTCAACCGCAACCGCGTAACTCGTACCCGTGAGAAAAAAATTGCAAAAATCTGTTTCGAATGCCATGATTTTTCGGAGTCATTTTTCCAAGGGAGGGTACTGTGGATTTTCGAGAAAAAAAATTTCAAGGTAAAATGAAACCATTAGGTGCATTTTATAGAGAATCTGATTTCGAATAAGAGAAAGTCAAATGCAACCGCGTAACTCGTACCCGTGAGAAAAAAATCGCAAAAATCTGTTTCGAATGCCATGATTTTTCGGAGTCATTTTTCCAAGGGAGGGTACTGTGGATTTTCGAGAGAAAAAATTTCAAGCTAAAAGGAAACCATTAGGTGCATTTTATAGAGAATCTGATTTCGAATAAGAAAAAGTCAACCGCAACCGCGTAACTCGTACCGGTGAGAAAAAAATCGCAAAAATCTGTTTCGAATGCCATGATTTTTCGGAGTCATTTTTCCAAGGGAGGGTACTGTTGATTTTCGAGAAAAAAAAATTTCGAGCTAAAAGGAAACCATTAGGTGCATTTTATAGAGAATCTGATTTCGAATAAGAAAAAGTCAACCGCAACCGCGTAACTCGTACCCGTGAGAAAAAAATTGCAAAAATCTGTTTCGAATGCCATGATTTTTCGGAGTCATTTTTCCAAGGGAGGGTACTGTGGATTTTCGAGAAAAAAAATTTCAAGGTAAAATGAAACCATTAGGTGCATTTTATAGAGAATCTGATTTCGAATAAGAGAAAGTCAAATGCAACCGCGTAACTCGTACCCGTGAGAAAAAAATCGCAAAAATCTGTTTCGAATGCCATGATTTTTCGGAGTCATTTTTCCAAGGGAGGGTACTGTGGATTTTCGAGAGAAAAAAATTTCAAGCTAAAAGGAAACCATTAGGTGCATTTTATAGAGAATCTGATTTCGAATAAGAAAAAGTCAACCGCAACCGCGTAACTCGTACCGGTGAGAAAAAAATCGCAAAGATCTGTTTCGAATGCCATGATTTTTCGGAGTCATTTTTCCAAGGGAGGGTACTGTGGATTTTCGAGAAAAAAAAATTTCGAGCTAAAAGGAAACCATTAGGTGCATTTTATAGAGAATCTGATTTCGAATAAGAAAAAGTCAACCGCAACCGCGTAACTCGTACCCGTGAGAAAAAAATTGCAAAAATCTGTTTCGAATGCCATGATTTTTCGGAGTCATTTTTCCAAGGGAGGGTACTGTGGATTTTCGAGAAAAAAAATTTCAAGGTAAAATGAAACCATTAGGTGCATTTTATAGAGAATCTGATTTCGAATAAGAGAAAGTCAAATGCAACCGCGTAACTCGTACCCGTGAGAAAAAAATCGCAAAAATGTGTTTCGAATGCCATGATTTTTCGGAGTCATTTTTCCAAGGGAGGGTACTGTGGATTTTCGAGAAAAAAAAATTTCGAGCTAAAAGGAAACCATTAGGTGCATTTTATAGAGAATCTGATTTCGAATAAGAAAAAGTCAACCGCAACCGCGTAACTCGTACCCGTGAGAAAAAAATTGCAAAAATCTGTTTCGAATGCCATGATTTTTCGGAGTCATTTTACCAAGGGAGGGTACTGTTGATTTTCGAGAAAAAAAAATTTCGAGCTAAAAGGAAACCATTAGGTGCATTTTATAGAGAATCTGATTTCGAATAAGAAAAAGTCAACCGCAACCGCGTAACTCGTACCCGTGAGAAAAAAATTGCAAAAATCTGTTTCGAATGCCATGATTTTTCGGAGTCATTTTTCCAAGGGAGGGTACTGTGGATTTTCGAGAAAAAAAATTTCAAGGTAAAATGAAACCATTAGGTGCATTTTATAGAGAATCTGATTTCGAATAAGAGAAAGTCAAATGCAACCGCGTAACTCGTACCCGTGAGAAAAAAATCGCAAAAATCTGTTTCGAATGCCATGATTTTTCGGAGTCATTTTTCCAAGGGAGGGTACTGTGGATTTTCGAGAGAAAAAAATTTCAAGCTAAAAGGAAACCATTAGGTGCATTTTATAGAGAATCTGATTTCGAATAAGAAAAAGTCAACCGCAACCGCGTAACTCGTACCGGTGAGAAAAAAATCGCAAAGATCTGTTTCGAATGCCATGATTTTTCGGAGTCATTTTTCCAAGGGAGGGTACTGTGGATTTTCGAGAAAAAAAAATTTCGAGCTAAAAGGAAACCATTAGGTGCATTTTATAGAGAATCTGATTTCGAATAAGAAAAAGTCAACCGCAACCGCGTAACTCGTACCCGTGAGAAAAAAATTGCAAAAATCTGTTTCGAATGCCATGATTTTTCGGAGTCATTTTTCCAAGGGAGGGTACTGTGGATTTTCGAGAAAAAAAATTTCAAGGTAAAATGAAACCATTAGGTGCATTTTATAGAGAATCTGATTTCGAATAAGAGAAAGTCAAATGCAACCGCGTAACTCGTACCCGTGAGAAAAAAATCGCAAAAATGTGTTTCGAATGCCATGATTTTTCGGAGTCATTTTTCCAAGGGAGGGTACTGTGGATTTTCGAGAAAAAAAAATTTCGAGCTAAAAGGAAACCATTAGGTGCATTTTATAGAGAATCTGATTTCGAATAAGAAAAAGTCAACCGCAACCGCGTAACTCGTACCCGTGAGAAAAAAATTGCAAAAATCTGTTTCGAATGCCATGATTTTTCGGAGTCATTTTTCCAAGGGAGGGTACTGTGGATTTTCGAGAAAAAAAATTTCAAGCTAAAATGAAACCATTAGGTGCATTTTATAGAGAATCTGATTTCGAATAAGAAAAAGTCAAATGCAACCGCGTAACTCGTACCCGTGAGAAAAAAATCGCAAAAATGTGTTTCGAATGCCATGATTTTTCGGAGTCATTTTTCCAAGGGAGGGTACTGTGGATTTTCGAGAAAAAAAATTTCAAGGTAAAATGAAACCATTAGGTGCATTTTATAGAGAATCTGATTTCGAATAAGAGAAAGTCAAATGCAACCGCGTAACTCGTACCCGTGAGAAAAAAATCGCAAAAATCTGTTTCGAATGCCATGATTTTTCGGAGTCATTTTTCCAAGGGAGGGTACTGTGGATTTTCGAGAGAAAAAAATTTCAAGCTAAAAGGAAACCATTAGGTGCATTTTATAGAGAATCTGATTTCGAATAAGAAAAAGTCAACCGCAACCGCGTAACTCGTACCGGTGAGAAAAAAATCGCAAAAATCTGTTTCGAATGCCATGATTTTTCGGAGTCATTTTTCCAAGGGAGGGTACTGTGGATTTTCGAGAGAAAAAAATTTCAAGCTAAAAGGAAACCATTAGGTGCATTTTATAGAGAATCTGATTTCGAATAAGAAAAAGTCAACCGCAACCGCGTAACTCGTACCGGTGAGAAAAAAATCGCAAAGATCTGTTTCGAATGCCATGATTTTTCGGAGTCATTTTTCCAAGGGATGGTACTGTGGATTTTCGAGAAAAAAAAATTTCGAGCTAAAAGGAAACCATTAGGTGCATTTTATAGAGAATCTGATTTCGAATAAGAAAAAGTCAACCGCAACCGCGTAACTCGTACCCGTGAGAAAAAAATTGCAAAAATCTGTTTCGAATGCCATGATTTTTCGGAGTCATTTTTCCAAGGGAGGGTACTGTGGAATTTCTAGAAAAAAAATTTCAAGGTAAAATGAAACCATTAGGTGCATTTTATAGAGAATCTGATTTCGAATAAGAGAAAGTCAAATGCAACCGCGTAACTCGTACCCGTGAGAAAAAAATCGCAAAAATCTGTTTCGAATGCCATGATTTTTCGGAGTCATTTTTCCAAGGGAGGGTACTGTGGATTTTCGAGAGAAAAAAATTTCAAGCTAAAAGGAAACCATTAGGTGCATTTTATAGAGAATCTGATTTCGAATAAGAAAAAGTCAACCGCAACCGCGTAACTCGTACCGGTGAGAAAAAAATCGCAAAAATCTGTTTCGAATGCCATGATTTTTCGGAGTCATTTTTCCAAGGGAGGGTACTGTGGATTTTCGAGAAAAAAAAATTTCGAGCTAAAATGAAACCATTAGGTGCATTTTATAGAGAATCTGATTTCGAATAAGAAAAAGTCAAATGCAACCGCGTAACTCGTACCCGTGAGAAAAAAATCGCAAAAATGTGTTTCGAATGCCATGATTTTTCGGAGTCATTTTTCCAAGGGAGGGTACTGTGAATTTTCGAGAAAAAAAAATTTCGAGCTAAAAGGAAACCATTAGGTGCATTTTATAGAGAATCAGATTTCGAATAAGAAAAAGTCAACCGCAACCGCGTAACTCGTACCCGTGAGAAAAAAATCGCAAAAATCTGTTTCGAATGCCATGATTTTTCGGAGTCATTTTTCCAAGGGAGGGCACTGTGGATTTTCGAGAAAAAAAATTTCAAGCTAAAATGAAACCATTAGGTGCATTTTATAGAGAATCTGATTTCGAATAAGAAAAAGTCAACCGCAACCGCGTAACTCGTACCCGTGAGAAAAAAATTGCAAAAATCTGTTTCGAATGCCATGATTTTTCGGAGTCATTTTTCCAAGGGAGGGTACTGTGGATTTTCGAGAAAAAAAATTTCAAGGTAAAATGAAACCATTAGGTGCATTTTATAGAGAATCTGATTTCGAATAAGAGAAAGTCAAATGCAACCGCGTAACTCGTACCGGTGAGAAAAAAATCGCAAAAATCTGTTTCGAATGCCATGATTTTTCGGAGTCATTTTTCCAAGGGAGGGTACTGTGGATTTTCGAGAAAAAAAAATTTCGAGCTAAAAGGAAACCATTAGGTGCATTTTATAGAGAATCTGATTTCGAATAAGAAAAAGTCAAATGCAACCGCGTAACTCGTACCCGTGAGAAAAAAATCGCAAAAATCTGTTTCGAATGCCATGATTTTTCGGAGTCATTTTTCCAAGGGAGGGTACTGTGGATTTTCGAGAAAAAAAATTTCAAGCTAAAATGAAACCATTAGGTGCATTTTATAGAGAATCTGATTTCGAATAAGAAAAAGTCAACCGCAACCGCGTAACTCGTACCCGTGAGAAAAAAATCGCAAAAAATCTGTTTCGAATGCCATGATTTTTCGGAGTCATTTTTCCAAGGGAGGGTACTGTGGATTTTCGAGAAAAAAAAATTTCGAGCTAAAAGGAAACCATTAGGTGCATTTTATAGAGAATCTGATTTCGAATAAGAAAAAGTCAACCGCAACCGCGTAACTCGTAATCGGGAGAAAAAAATCGCAAAAATCTGTTTCGAATGCCATGATTTTTCGGAGTCATTTTTCCAAGGGAGGGTACTGTGAATTTTCGAGAAAAAAAAATTTCGAGCTAAAAGGAAACCATTAGGTGCATTTTATAGAGAATCAGATTTCGAATAAGAAAAAGTCAACCGCAACCGCGTAACTCGTACCCGTGAGAAAAAAATCGCAAAAATCTGTTTCGAATGCCATGATTTTTCAGAGTCATTTTTCCAACGGAGGGTACTGTGAATTTTCGAGAAAAAAAAATTTCGAGCTAAAAGGAAACCATTAGGTGCATTTTATAGAGAATCAGATTTCGAATAAGAAAAAGTCAACCGCAACCGCGTAACTCGTACCCGTGAGAAAAAAATCGCAAAAATCTGTTTCGAATGCCATGATTTTTCGGAGTCATTTTTCCAAGGGAGGGTACTGTGGATTTTCGAGAAAAAAAAATTTCGAGCTAAAAGGAAACCATTAGGTGCATTTTATAGAGAATCAGATTTCGAATAAGAAAAAGTTAACCGCAACCGCGTAACTCGTACCCGTGAGAAAAAAATCGCAAAAATCTGTTTCGAATGCCATGATTTTTCGGAGTCATTTTTCCAAGGGAGGGTACTGTGGATTTTCGAGAAAAAAAAATTTCGAGCTAAAAGGAAACCATTAGGTGCATTTTATAGAGAATCTGATTTCGAATAAGAAAAAGTCAACCGCAACCGCGTAACTCGTACCCGTGAGAAAAAAATCGCAAAAATCTGTTTCGAATGCCATGATTTTTCGGAGTCATTTTTCCAAGGGAGGGTACTGTGGATTTTCGAGAGAAAAAAATTTCAAGCTAAAAGGAAACCATTAGGTGCATTTTATAGAGAATCTGATTTCGAATAAGAAAAAGTCAACCGCAACCGCGTAACTCGTACCCGTGAGAAAAAAATCGCAAAAAATCTGTTTCGAATGCCATGATTTTTCGGAGTCATTTTTCCAAGGGAGGGTACTGTGGATTTTCGAGAAAAAAAAATTTCGAGCTAAAAGGAAACCATTAGGTGCATTTTATAGAGAATCAGATTTCGAATAAGAAAAAGTCAACCGCAACCGCGTAACTCGTACCCGTGAGAAAAAAATCGCAAAAAATCTGTTTCGAATGCCATGATTTTTCGGAGTCATTTTTCCAAGGGAGGGTACTGTGGATTTTCGAGAAAAAAAATTTCAAGGTAAAATGAAACCATTAGGTGCATTTTATAGAGAATCTGATTTCGAATAAGAGAAAGTCAAATGCAACCGCGTAACTCGTACCCGTGAGAAAAAAATCGCAAAAATGTGTTTCGAATGCCATGATTTTTCGGAGTCATTTTTCCAAGGGAGGGTACTGTGGATTTTCGAGAAAAAAAAATTTCGAGCTAAAAGGAAACCATTAGGTGCATTTTATAGAGAATCAGATTTCGAATAAGAAAAAGTCAACCGCAACCGCGTAACTCGTACCCGTGAGAAAAAAATCGCAAAAATCTGTTTCGAATGCCATGATTTTTCGGAGTCATTTTTCCAAGGGAGGGTACTGTGGATTTTCGAGAAAAAAAAATTTCGAGCTAAAAGGAAACCATTAGGTGCATTTTATAGAGAATCTGATTTCGAATAAGAAAAAGTCAACCGCAACCGCGTAACTCGTACCCGTGAGAAAAAAATCGCAAAAATCTGTTTCGAATGCCATGATTTTTCGGAGTCATTTTTCCAAGGGAGGGTACTGTGGATTTTCGAGAAAAAAAAATTTCGAGATAAAAGGAAACCATTAGGTGCATTTTATAGAGAATCAGATTTCGAATAAGAAAAAGTCAACCGCAACCGCGTAACTCGTACCCGTGAGAAAAAAATCGCAAAAATCTGTTTCGAATGCCATGATTTTTCGGAGTCATTTTTCCAAGGGAGGGTACTGTGGATTTTCGAGAAAAAAAAATTTCGAGCTAAAAGGAAACCATTAGGTGCATTTTATAGAGAATCTGATTTCGAATAAGAAAAAGTCAACCGCAACCGCGTAACTCGTACCCGTGAGAAAAAAATCGCAAAAATCTGTTTCGAATGCCATGATTTTTCGGAGTCATTTTTCCAAGGGAGGGTACTGTGGATTTTCGAGAGAAAAAAATTTCGAGCTAAAAGGAAACCATTAGGTGCATTTTATAGAGAATCTGATTTCGAATAAGAAAAAGTCAACCGCAACCGCGTAACTCGTACCCGTGAGAAAAAAATCGCAAAAAATCTGTTTCGAATGCCATGATTTTTCGGAGTCATTTTTCCAAGGGAGGGTACTGTGGATTTTCGAGAAAAAAAAATTTCGAGCTAAAAGGAAACCATTAGGTGCATTTTATAGAGAATCAGATTTCGAATAAGAAAAAGTCAACCGCAACCGCGTAACTCGTACCCGTGAGAAAAAAATCGCAAAAAATCTGTTTCGAATGCCATGATTTTTCGGAGTCATTTTTCCAAGGGAGGGTACTGTGGATTTTCGAGAAAAAAAATTTCAAGGTAAAATGAAACCATTAGGTGCATTTTATAGAGAATCTGATTTCGAATAAGAGAAAGTCAAATGCAACCGCGTAACTCGTACCCGTGAGAAAAAAATCGCAAAAATGTGTTTCGAATGCCATGATTTTTCGGAGTCATTTTTCCAAGGGAGGGTACTGTGGATTTTCGAGAAAAAAAAATTTCGAGCTAAAAGGAAACCATTAGGTGCATTTTATAGAGAATCAGATTTCGAATAAGAAAAAGTCAACCGCAACCGCGTAACTCGTACCCGTGAGAAAAAAATCGCAAAAATCTGTTTCGAATGCCATGATTTTTCGGAGTCATTTTTCCAAGGGAGGGTACTGTGGATTTTCGAGAAAAAAAAATTTCGAGCTAAAAGGAAACCATTAGGTGCATTTTATAGAGAATCTGATTTCGAATAAGAAAAAGTCAACCGCAACCGCGTAACTCGTACCCGTGAGAAAAAAATCGCAAAAATCTGTTTCGAATGCCATGATTTTTCGGAGTCATTTTTCCAAGGGAGGGTACTGTGGATTTTCGAGAAAAAAAAATTTCGAGATAAAAGGAAACCATTAGGTGCATTTTATAGAGAATCAGATTTCGAATAAGAAAAAGTCAACCGCAACCGCGTAACTCGTACCCGTGAGAAAAAAATCGCAAAAATCTGTTTCGAATGCCATGATTTTTCGGAGTCATTTTTCCAAGGGAGGGTACTGTGGATTTTCGAGAAAAAAAAATTTCGAGCTAAAAGGAAACCATTAGGTGCATTTTATAGAGAATCTGATTTCGAATAAGAAAAAGTCAACCGCAACCGCGTAACTCGTACCCGTGAGAAAAAAATCGCAAAAATCTGTTTCGAATGCCATGATTTTTCGGAGTCATTTTTCCAAGGGAGGGTACTGTGGATTTTCGAGAAAAAAAAATTTCGAGCTAAAAGGAAACCATTAGGTGCATTT
This sequence comes from Pholcus phalangioides, assembly GCF_987345545.1. Lineage (NCBI taxonomy): Eukaryota > Metazoa > Arthropoda > Arachnida > Araneae > Pholcidae > Pholcus > Pholcus phalangioides. The sequence continues at coordinate 9,231,345 of NW_028301597.1, read as the reverse complement.
TATAGAGAATCAGATTTCGAATAAGAAAAAGTCAACCGCAACCGCGTAACTCGTACCCGTGAGAAAAAAATCGCAAAAATCTGTTTCGAATGCCATGATTTTTCGGAGTCATTTTTCCAAGGGAGGGTACTGTGGATTTTCGAGAAAAAAAAATTTCGAGCTAAAAGGAAACCATTAGGTGCATTTTATAGAGAATCTGATTTCGAATAAGAAAAAGTCAACCGCAACCGCGTAACTCGTACCCGTGAGAAAAAAATCGCAAAAATCTGTTTCGAATGCCATGATTTTTCGGAGTCATTTTTCCAAGGGAGGGTACTGTGGATTTTCGAGAAAAAAAAATTTCGAGCTAAAAGGAAACCATTAGGTGCATTTTATAGAGAATCTGATTTCGAATAAGAAAAAGTCAACCGCAACCGCGTAACTCGTACCCGTGAGAAAAAAATCGCAAAAATCTGTTTCGAATGCCATGATTTTTCGGAGTCATTTTTCCAAGGGAGGGTACTGTGAATTTTCGAGAAAAAAAAATTTCGAGCTAAAAGGAAACCATTAGGTGCATTTTATAGAGAATCAGATTTCGAATAAGAAAAAGTCAACCGCAACCGCGTAACTCGTACCCGTGAGAAAAAAATCGCAAAAATCTGTTTCGAATGCCATGATTTTTCGGAGTCATTTTTCCAAGGGAGGGTACTGTGGATTTTCGAGAAAAAAAAATTTCGAGCTAAAAGGAAACCATTAGGTGCATTTTATAGAGAATCAGATTTCGAATAAGAAAAAGTCAACCGCAACCGCGTAACTCGTACCCGTGAGAAAAAAATCGCAAAAATCTGTTTCGAATGCCATGATTTTTCGGAGTCATTTTTCCAAGGGAGGGTACTGTGGATTTTCGAGAAAAAAAAATTTCGAGCTAAAAGGAAACCATTAGGTGCATTTTATAGAGAATCTGATTTCGAATAAGAAAAAGTCAACCGCAACCGCGTAACTCGTACCCGTGAGAAAAAAATCGCAAAAAATCTGTTTCGAATGCCATGATTTTTCGGAGTCATTTTTCCAAGGGAGGGTACTGTGGATTTTCGAGAAAAAAAAATTTCGAGCTAAAAGGAAACCATTAGGTGCATTTTATAGAGAATCAGATTTCGAATAAGAAAAAGTCAACCGCAACCGCGTAACTCGTACCCGTGAGAAAAAAATCGCAAAAATCTGTTTCGAATGCCATGATTTTTCGGAGTCATTTTTCCAAGGGAGGGTACTGTGGATTTTCGAGAAAAAAAAATTTCGAGCTAAAAGGAAACCATTAGGTGCATTTTATAGAGAATCTGATTTCGAATAAGAAAAAGTCAACCGCAACCGCGTAACTCGTACCCGTGAGAAAAAAATTGCAAAAATCTGTTTCGAATGCCATGATTTTTCGGAGTCATTTTTCCAAGGGAGGGTACTGTGGATTTTCGAGAAAAAAAATTTCAAGGTAAAATGAAACCATTAGGTGCATTTTATAGAGAATCTGATTTCGAATAAGAGAAAGTCAAATGCAACCGCGTAACTCGTACCCGTGAGAAAAAAATCGCAAAAATGTGTTTCGAATGCCATGATTTTTCGGAGTCATTTTTCCAAGGGAGGGTACTGTGGATTTTCGAGAAAAAAAAATTTCGAGCTAAAAGGAAACCATTAGGTGCATTTTATAGAGAATCAGATTTCGAATAAGAAAAAGTCAACCGCAACCGCGTAACTCGTACCCGTGAGAAAAAAATCGCAAAAATCTGTTTCGAATGCCATGATTTTTCGGAGTCATTTTTCCAAGGGAGGGTACTGTGGATTTTCGAGAAAAAAAAATTTCGAGCTAAAAGGAAACCATTAGGTGCATTTTATAGAGAATCTGATTTCGAATAAGAAAAAGTCAACCGCAACCGCGTAACTCGTACCCGTGAGAAAAAAATCGCAAAAATCTGTTTCGAATGCCATGATTTTTCGGAGTCATTTTTCCAAGGGAGGGTACTGTGGATTTTCGAGAAAAAAAAATTTCGAGCTAAAAGGAAACCATTAGGTGCATTTTATAGAGAATCAGATTTCGAATAAGAAAAAGTCAAATGCAACCGCGTAACTCGTACCCGTGAGAAAAAAATCGCAAAAATGTGTTTCGAATGCCATGATTTTTCGGAGTCATTTTTCCAAGGGAGGGTACTGTGGATTTTCGAGAAAAAAAAATTTCGAGCTAAAAGAAAACCATTAGGTGCATTTTATAGAGAATCAGATTTCGAATAAGAAAAAGTCAATCGCAACCGCGTAACTCGTACCCGTGAGAAAAAAATCGCAAAAATCTGTTTCGAATGCCATGATTTTTCGGAGTCATTTTTCCAAGGGAGGGTACTGTGGATTTTCGAGAAAAAAAAATTTCGAGCTAAAAGGAAACCATTAGGTGCATTTTATAGAGAATCTGATTTCGAATAAGAAAAAGTCAACCGCAACCGCGTAACTCGTACCCGTGAGAAAAAAATTGCAAAAATCTGTTTCGAATGCCATGATTTTTCGGAGTCATTTTACCAAGGGAGGGTACTGTGGATTTTCGAGAAAAAAAATTTCAAGGTAAAATGAAACCATTAGGTGCATTTTATAGAGAATCTGATTTCGAATAAGAGAAAGTCAAATGCAACCGCGTAACTCGTACCCGTGAGAAAAAAATCGCAAAAATCTGTTTCGAATGCCATGATTTTTCGGAGTCATTTTTCCAAGGGAGGGTACTGTGGATTTTCGAGAGAAAAAAATTTCAAGCTAAAAGGAAACCATTAGGTGCATTTTATAGAGAATCTGATTTCGAATAAGAAAAAGTCAACCGCAACCGCGTAACTCGTACCGGTGAGAAAAAAATCGCAAAAATCTGTTTCGAATGCCATGATTTTTCGGAGTCATTTTTCCAAGGGAGGGTACTGTTGATTTTCGAGAAAAAAAAATTTCGAGCTAAAAGGAAACCATTAGGTGCATTTTATAGAGAATCTGATTTCGAATAAGAAAAAGTCAACCGCAACCGCGTAACTCGTACCGGTGAGAAAAAAATCGCAAAAATCTGTTTCGAATGCCATGATTTTTCGGAGTCATTTTTCCAAGGGAGGGTACTGTTGATTTTCGAGAAAAAAAAATTTCGAGCTAAAAGGAAACCATTAGGTGCATTTTATAGAGAATCTGATTTCGAATAAGAAAAAGTCAACCGCAACCGCGTAACTCGTACCGGTGAGAAAAAAATCGCAAAGATCTGTTTCGAATGCCATGATTTTTCGGAGTCATTTTTCCAAGGGAGGGTACTGTGGATTTTCGAGAAAAAAAAATTTCGAGCTAAAAGGAAACCATTAGGTGCATTTTATAGAGAATCTGATTTCGAATAAGAAAAAGTCAACCGCAACCGCGTAACTCGTACCCGTGAGAAAAAAATTGCAAAAATCTGTTTCGAATGCCATGATTTTTCGGAGTCATTTTTCCAAGGGAGGGTACTGTGGATTTTCGAGAAAAAAAATTTCAAGGTAAAATGAAACCATTAGGTGCATTTTATAGAGAATCTGATTTCGAATAAGAGAAAGTCAAATGCAACCGCGTAACTCGTACCCGTGAGAAAAAAATCGCAAAAATCTGTTTCGAATGCCATGATTTTTCGGAGTCATTTTTCCAAGGGAGGGTACTGTGGATTTTCGAGAGAAAAAAATTTCAAGCTAAAAGGAAACCATTAGGTGCATTTTATAGAGAATCTGATTTCGAATAAGAAAAAGTCAACCGCAACCGCGTAACTCGTACCGGTGAGAAAAAAATCGCAAAGATCTGTTTCGAATGCCATGATTTTTCGGAGTCATTTTTCCAAGGGAGGGTACTGTGGATTTTCGAGAAAAAAAAATTTCGAGCTAAAAGGAAACCATTAGGTGCATTTTATAGAGAATCTGATTTCGAATAAGAAAAAGTCAACCGCAACCGCGTAACTCGTACCCGTGAGAAAAAAATTGCAAAAATCTGTTTCGAATGCCATGATTTTTCGGAGTCATTTTTCCAAGGGAGGGTACTGTGGATTTTCGAGAAAAAAAATTTCAAGGTAAAATGAAACCATTAGGTGCATTTTATAGAGAATCTGATTTCGAATAAGAGAAAGTCAAATGCAACCGCGTAACTCGTACCCGTGAGAAAAAAATCGCAAAAATGTGTTTCGAATGCCATGATTTTTCGGAGTCATTTTTCCAAGGGAGGGTACTGTGGATTTTCGAGAAAAAAAAATTTCGAGCTAAAAGGAAACCATTAGGTGCATTTTATAGAGAATCTGATTTCGAATAAGAAAAAGTCAACCGCAACCGCGTAACTCGTACCCGTGAGAAAAAAATTGCAAAAATCTGTTTCGAATGCCATGATTTTTCGGAGTCATTTTACCAAGGGAGGGTACTGTGGATTTTCGAGAAAAAAAATTTCAAGCTAAAATGAAACCATTAGGTGCATTTTATAGAGAATCTGATTTCGAATAAGAAAAAGTCAAATGCAACCGCGTAACTCGTACCCGTGAGAAAAAAATCGCAAAAATGTGTTTCGAATGCCATGATTTTTCGGAGTCATTTTTCCAAGGGAGGGCACTGTGGATTTTCGAGAAAAAAAATTTCAAGCTAAAATGAAACCATTAGGTGCATTTTATAGAGAATCTGATTTCGAATAAGAAAAAGTCAACCGCAACCGCGTAACTCGTACCCGTGAGAAAAAAATTGCAAAAATCTGTTTCGAATGCCATGATTTTTCGGAGTCATTTTTCCAAGGGAGGGTACTGTGGATTTTCGAGAAAAAAAATTTCAAGGTAAAATGAAACCATTAGGTGCATTTTATAGAGAATCTGATTTCGAATAAGAGAAAGTCAAATGCAACCGCGTAACTCGTACCCGTGAGAAAAAAATCGCAAAAATCTGTTTCGAATGCCATGATTTTTCGGAGTCATTTTTCCAAGGGAGGGTACTGTGGATTTTCGAGAGAAAAAAATTTCAAGCTAAAAGGAAACCATTAGGTGCATTTTATAGAGAATCTGATTTCGAATAAGAAAAAGTCAACCGCAACCGCGTAACTCGTACCGGTGAGAAAAAAATCGCAAAAATCTGTTTCGAATGCCATGATTTTTCGGAGTCATTTTTCCAAGGGAGGGTACTGTGGATTTTCGAGAAAAAAAAATTTCGAGCTAAAAGGAAACCATTAGGTGCATTTTATAGAGAATCTGATTTCGAATAAGAAAAAGTCAACCGCAACCGCGTAACTCGTACCCGTGAGAAAAAAATTGCAAAAATCTGTTTCGAATGCCATGATTTTTCGGAGTCATTTTACCAAGGGAGGGTACTGTGGATTTTCGAGAAAAAAAATTTCAAGCTAAAATGAAACCATTAGGTGCATTTTATAGAGAATCTGATTTCGAATAAGAAAAAGTCAAATGCAACCGCGTAACTCGTACCCGTGAGAAAAAAATCGCAAAAATGTGTTTCGAATGCCATGATTTTTCGGAGTCATTTTTCCAAGGGAGGGCACTGTGGATTTTCGAGAAAAAAAATTTCAAGCTAAAATGAAACCATTAGGTGCATTTTATAGAGAATCTGATTTCGAATAAGAAAAAGTCAACCGCAACCGCGTAACTCGTACCCGTGAGAAAAAAATTGCAAAAATCTGTTTCGAATGCCATGATTTTTCGGAGTCATTTTTCCAAGGGAGGGTACTGTGGATTTTCGAGAAAAAAAATTTCAAGGTAAAATGAAACCATTAGGTGCATTTTATAGAGAATCTGATTTCGAATAAGAGAAAGTCAAATGCAACCGCGTAACTCGTACCCGTGAGAAAAAAATCGCAAAAATCTGTTTCGAATGCCATGATTTTTCGGAGTCATTTTTCCAAGGGAGGGTACTGTGGATTTTCGAGAGAAAAAAATTTCAAGCTAAAAGGAAACCATTAGGTGCATTTTATAGAGAATCTGATTTCGAATAAGAAAAAGTCAACCGCAACCGCGTAACTCGTACCGGTGAGAAAAAAATCGCAAAAATCTGTTTCGAATGCCATGATTTTTCGGAGTCATTTTTCCAAGGGAGGGTACTGTTGATTTTCGAGAAAAAAAAATTTCGAGCTAAAAGGAAACCATTAGGTGCATTTTATAGAGAATCTGATTTCGAATAAGAAAAAGTCAACCGCAACCGCGTAACTCGTACCCGTGAGAAAAAAATTGCAAAAATCTGTTTCGAATGCCATGATTTTTCGGAGTCATTTTTCCAAGGGAGGGTACTGTGGATTTTCGAGAAAAAAAATTTCAAGGTAAAATGAAACCATTAGGTGCATTTTATAGAGAATCTGATTTCGAATAAGAGAAAGTCAAATGCAACCGCGTAACTCGTACCCGTGAGAAAAAAATCGCAAAAATCTGTTTCGAATGCCATGATTTTTCGGAGTCATTTTTCCAAGGGAGGGTACTGTGGATTTTCGAGAGAAAAAAATTTCAAGCTAAAAGGAAACCATTAGGTGCATTTTATAGAGAATCTGATTTCGAATAAGAAAAAGTCAACCGCAACCGCGTAACTCGTACCGGTGAGAAAAAAATCGCAAAGATCTGTTTCGAATGCCATGATTTTTCGGAGTCATTTTTCCAAGGGAGGGTACTGTGGATTTTCGAGAAAAAAAAATTTCGAGCTAAAAGGAAACCATTAGGTGCATTTTATAGAGAATCTGATTTCGAATAAGAAAAAGTCAACCGCAACCGCGTAACTCGTACCCGTGAGAAAAAAATTGCAAAAATCTGTTTCGAATGCCATGATTTTTCGGAGTCATTTTTCCAAGGGAGGGTACTGTGGATTTTCGAGAAAAAAAATTTCAAGGTAAAATGAAACCATTAGGTGCATTTTATAGAGAATCTGATTTCGAATAAGAGAAAGTCAAATGCAACCGCGTAACTCGTACCCGTGAGAAAAAAATCGCAAAAATGTGTTTCGAATGCCATGATTTTTCGGAGTCATTTTTCCAAGGGAGGGTACTGTGGATTTTCGAGAAAAAAAAATTTCGAGCTAAAAGGAAACCATTAGGTGCATTTTATAGAGAATCTGATTTCGAATAAGAAAAAGTCAACCGCAACCGCGTAACTCGTACCCGTGAGAAAAAAATTGCAAAAATCTGTTTCGAATGCCATGATTTTTCGGAGTCATTTTACCAAGGGAGGGTACTGTTGATTTTCGAGAAAAAAAAATTTCGAGCTAAAAGGAAACCATTAGGTGCATTTTATAGAGAATCTGATTTCGAATAAGAAAAAGTCAACCGCAACCGCGTAACTCGTACCCGTGAGAAAAAAATTGCAAAAATCTGTTTCGAATGCCATGATTTTTCGGAGTCATTTTTCCAAGGGAGGGTACTGTGGATTTTCGAGAAAAAAAATTTCAAGGTAAAATGAAACCATTAGGTGCATTTTATAGAGAATCTGATTTCGAATAAGAGAAAGTCAAATGCAACCGCGTAACTCGTACCCGTGAGAAAAAAATCGCAAAAATCTGTTTCGAATGCCATGATTTTTCGGAGTCATTTTTCCAAGGGAGGGTACTGTGGATTTTCGAGAGAAAAAAATTTCAAGCTAAAAGGAAACCATTAGGTGCATTTTATAGAGAATCTGATTTCGAATAAGAAAAAGTCAACCGCAACCGCGTAACTCGTACCGGTGAGAAAAAAATCGCAAAGATCTGTTTCGAATGCCATGATTTTTCGGAGTCATTTTTCCAAGGGAGGGTACTGTGGATTTTCGAGAAAAAAAAATTTCGAGCTAAAAGGAAACCATTAGGTGCATTTTATAGAGAATCTGATTTCGAATAAGAAAAAGTCAACCGCAACCGCGTAACTCGTACCCGTGAGAAAAAAATTGCAAAAATCTGTTTCGAATGCCATGATTTTTCGGAGTCATTTTTCCAAGGGAGGGTACTGTGGATTTTCGAGAAAAAAAATTTCAAGGTAAAATGAAACCATTAGGTGCATTTTATAGAGAATCTGATTTCGAATAAGAGAAAGTCAAATGCAACCGCGTAACTCGTACCCGTGAGAAAAAAATCGCAAAAATGTGTTTCGAATGCCATGATTTTTCGGAGTCATTTTTCCAAGGGAGGGTACTGTGGATTTTCGAGAAAAAAAAATTTCGAGCTAAAAGGAAACCATTAGGTGCATTTTATAGAGAATCTGATTTCGAATAAGAAAAAGTCAACCGCAACCGCGTAACTCGTACCCGTGAGAAAAAAATTGCAAAAATCTGTTTCGAATGCCATGATTTTTCGGAGTCATTTTTCCAAGGGAGGGTACTGTGGATTTTCGAGAAAAAAAATTTCAAGGTAAAATGAAACCATTAGGTGCATTTTATAGAGAATCTGATTTCGAATAAGAGAAAGTCAAATGCAACCGCGTAACTCGTACCCGTGAGAAAAAAATCGCAAAAATCTGTTTCGAATGCCATGATTTTTCGGAGTCATTTTTCCAAGGGAGGGTACTGTGGATTTTCGAGAGAAAAAAATTTCAAGCTAAAAGGAAACCATTAGGTGCATTTTATAGAGAATCTGATTTCGAATAAGAAAAAGTCAACCGCAACCGCGTAACTCGTACCGGTGAGAAAAAAATCGCAAAGATCTGTTTCGAATGCCATGATTTTTCGGAGTCATTTTTCCAAGGGAGGGTACTGTGGATTTTCGAGAAAAAAAAATTTCGAGCTAAAAGGAAACCATTAGGTGCATTTTATAGAGAATCTGATTTCGAATAAGAAAAAGTCAACCGCAACCGCGTAACTCGTACCCGTGAGAAAAAAATTGCAAAAATCTGTTTCGAATGCCATGATTTTTCGGAGTCATTTTTCCAAGGGAGGGTACTGTGGATTTTCGAGAAAAAAAATTTCAAGGTAAAATGAAACCATTAGGTGCATTTTATAGAGAATCTGATTTCGAATAAGAGAAAGTCAAATGCAACCGCGTAACTCGTACCCGTGAGAAAAAAATCGCAAAAATGTGTTTCGAATGCCATGATTTTTCGGAGTCATTTTTCCAAGGGAGGGTACTGTGGATTTTCGAGAAAAAAAAATTTCGAGCTAAAAGGAAACCATTAGGTGCATTTTATAGAGAATCTGATTTCGAATAAGAAAAAGTCAACCGCAACCGCGTAACTCGTACCCGTGAGAAAAAAATTGCAAAAATCTGTTTCGAATGCCATGATTTTTCGGAGTCATTTTACCAAGGGAGGGTACTGTGGATTTTCGAGAAAAAAAATTTCAAGCTAAAATGAAACCATTAGGTGCATTTTATAGAGAATCTGATTTCGAATAAGAAAAAGTCAAATGCAACCGCGTAACTCGTACCCGTGAGAAAAAAATCGCAAAAATGTGTTTCGAATGCCATGATTTTTCGGAGTCATTTTTCCAAGGGAGGGCACTGTGGATTTTCGAGAAAAAAAATTTCAAGCTAAAATGAAACCATTAGGTGCATTTTATAGAGAATCTGATTTCGAATAAGAAAAAGTCAACCGCAACCGCGTAACTCGTACCCGTGAGAAAAAAATTGCAAAAATCTGTTTCGAATGCCATGATTTTTCGGAGTCATTTTTCCAAGGGAGGGTACTGTGGATTTTCGAGAAAAAAAATTTCAAGGTAAAATGAAACCATTAGGTGCATTTTATAGAGAATCTGATTTCGAATAAGAGAAAGTCAAATGCAACCGCGTAACTCGTACCCGTGAGAAAAAAATCGCAAAAATCTGTTTCGAATGCCATGATTTTTCGGAGTCATTTTTCCAAGGGAGGGTACTGTGGATTTTCGAGAGAAAAAAATTTCAAGCTAAAAGGAAACCATTAGGTGCATTTTATAGAGAATCTGATTTCGAATAAGAAAAAGTCAACCGCAACCGCGTAACTCGTACCGGTGAGAAAAAAATCGCAAAAATCTGTTTCGAATGCCATGATTTTTCGGAGTCATTTTTCCAAGGGAGGGTACTGTGGATTTTCGAGAAAAAAAAATTTCGAGCTAAAAGGAAACCATTAGGTGCATTTTATAGAGAATCTGATTTCGAATAAGAAAAAGTCAACCGCAACCGCGTAACTCGTACCCGTGAGAAAAAAATTGCAAAAATCTGTTTCGAATGCCATGATTTTTCGGAGTCATTTTACCAAGGGAGGGTACTGTGGATTTTCGAGAAAAAAAATTTCAAGCTAAAATGAAACCATTAGGTGCATTTTATAGAGAATCTGATTTCGAATAAGAAAAAGTCAAATGCAACCGCGTAACTCGTACCCGTGAGAAAAAAATCGCAAAAATGTGTTTCGAATGCCATGATTTTTCGGAGTCATTTTTCCAAGGGAGGGCACTGTGGATTTTCGAGAAAAAAAATTTCAAGCTAAAATGAAACCATTAGGTGCATTTTATAGAGAATCTGATTTCGAATAAGAAAAAGTCAACCGCAACCGCGTAACTCGTACCCGTGAGAAAAAAATTGCAAAAATCTGTTTCGAATGCCATGATTTTTCGGAGTCATTTTTCCAAGGGAGGGTACTGTGGATTTTCGAGAAAAAAAATTTCAAGGTAAAATGAAACCATTAGGTGCATTTTATAGAGAATCTGATTTCGAATAAGAGAAAGTCAAATGCAACCGCGTAACTCGTACCCGTGAGAAAAAAATCGCAAAAATCTGTTTCGAATGCCATGATTTTTCGGAGTCATTTTTCCAAGGGAGGGTACTGTGGATTTTCGAGAGAAAAAAATTTCAAGCTAAAAGGAAACCATTAGGTGCATTTTATAGAGAATCTGATTTCGAATAAGAAAAAGTCAACCGCAACCGCGTAACTCGTACCGGTGAGAAAAAAATCGCAAAAATCTGTTTCGAATGCCATGATTTTTCGGAGTCATTTTTCCAAGGGAGGGTACTGTTGATTTTCGAGAAAAAAAAATTTCGAGCTAAAAGGAAACCATTAGGTGCATTTTATAGAGAATCTGATTTCGAATAAGAAAAAGTCAACCGCAACCGCGTAACTCGTACCCGTGAGAAAAAAATTGCAAAAATCTGTTTCGAATGCCATGATTTTTCGGAGTCATTTTTCCAAGGGAGGGTACTGTGGATTTTCGAGAAAAAAAATTTCAAGGTAAAATGAAACCATTAGGTGCATTTTATAGAGAATCTGATTTCGAATAAGAGAAAGTCAAATGCAACCGCGTAACTCGTACCCGTGAGAAAAAAATCGCAAAAATCTGTTTCGAATGCCATGATTTTTCGGAGTCATTTTTCCAAGGGAGGGTACTGTGGATTTTCGAGAGAAAAAAATTTCAAGCTAAAAGGAAACCATTAGGTGCATTTTATAGAGAATCTGATTTCGAATAAGAAAAAGTCAACCGCAACCGCGTAACTCGTACCGGTGAGAAAAAAATCGCAAAGATCTGTTTCGAATGCCATGATTTTTCGGAGTCATTTTTCCAAGGGAGGGTACTGTGGATTTTCGAGAAAAAAAAATTTCGAGCTAAAAGGAAACCATTAGGTGCATTTTATAGAGAATCTGATTTCGAATAAGAAAAAGTCAACCGCAACCGCGTAACTCGTACCCGTGAGAAAAAAATTGCAAAAATCTGTTTCGAATGCCATGATTTTTCGGAGTCATTTTTCCAAGGGAGGGTACTGTGGATTTTCGAGAAAAAAAATTTCAAGGTAAAATGAAACCATTAGGTGCATTTTATAGAGAATCTGATTTCGAATAAGAGAAAGTCAAATGCAACCGCGTAACTCGTACCCGTGAGAAAAAAATCGCAAAAATGTGTTTCGAATGCCATGATTTTTCGGAGTCATTTTTCCAAGGGAGGGTACTGTGGATTTTCGAGAAAAAAAAATTTCGAGCTAAAAGGAAACCATTAGGTGCATTTTATAGAGAATCTGATTTCGAATAAGAAAAAGTCAACCGCAACCGCGTAACTCGTACCCGTGAGAAAAAAATTGCAAAAATCTGTTTCGAATGCCATGATTTTTCGGAGTCATTTTACCAAGGGAGGGTACTGTTGATTTTCGAGAAAAAAAAATTTCGAGCTAAAAGGAAACCATTAGGTGCATTTTATAGAGAATCTGATTTCGAATAAGAAAAAGTCAACCGCAACCGCGTAACTCGTACCCGTGAGAAAAAAATTGCAAAAATCTGTTTCGAATGCCATGATTTTTCGGAGTCATTTTTCCAAGGGAGGGTACTGTGGATTTTCGAGAAAAAAAATTTCAAGGTAAAATGAAACCATTAGGTGCATTTTATAGAGAATCTGATTTCGAATAAGAGAAAGTCAAATGCAACCGCGTAACTCGTACCCGTGAGAAAAAAATCGCAAAAATCTGTTTCGAATGCCATGATTTTTCGGAGTCATTTTTCCAAGGGAGGGTACTGTGGATTTTCGAGAGAAAAAAATTTCAAGCTAAAAGGAAACCATTAGGTGCATTTTATAGAGAATCTGATTTCGAATAAGAAAAAGTCAACCGCAACCGCGTAACTCGTACCGGTGAGAAAAAAATCGCAAAGATCTGTTTCGAATGCCATGATTTTTCGGAGTCATTTTTCCAAGGGAGGGTACTGTGGATTTTCGAGAAAAAAAAATTTCGAGCTAAAAGGAAACCATTAGGTGCATTTTATAGAGAATCTGATTTCGAATAAGAAAAAGTCAACCGCAACCGCGTAACTCGTACCCGTGAGAAAAAAATTGCAAAAATCTGTTTCGAATGCCATGATTTTTCGGAGTCATTTTTCCAAGGGAGGGTACTGTGGATTTTCGAGAAAAAAAATTTCAAGGTAAAATGAAACCATTAGGTGCATTTTATAGAGAATCTGATTTCGAATAAGAGAAAGTCAAATGCAACCGCGTAACTCGTACCCGTGAGAAAAAAATCGCAAAAATGTGTTTCGAATGCCATGATTTTTCGGAGTCATTTTTCCAAGGGAGGGTACTGTGGATTTTCGAGAAAAAAAAATTTCGAGCTAAAAGGAAACCATTAGGTGCATTTTATAGAGAATCTGATTTCGAATAAGAAAAAGTCAACCGCAACCGCGTAACTCGTACCCGTGAGAAAAAAATTGCAAAAATCTGTTTCGAATGCCATGATTTTTCGGAGTCATTTTTCCAAGGGAGGGTACTGTGGATTTTCGAGAAAAAAAATTTCAAGCTAAAATGAAACCATTAGGTGCATTTTATAGAGAATCTGATTTCGAATAAGAAAAAGTCAAATGCAACCGCGTAACTCGTACCCGTGAGAAAAAAATCGCAAAAATGTGTTTCGAATGCCATGATTTTTCGGAGTCATTTTTCCAAGGGAGGGTACTGTGGATTTTCGAGAAAAAAAATTTCAAGGTAAAATGAAACCATTAGGTGCATTTTATAGAGAATCTGATTTCGAATAAGAGAAAGTCAAATGCAACCGCGTAACTCGTACCCGTGAGAAAAAAATCGCAAAAATCTGTTTCGAATGCCATGATTTTTCGGAGTCATTTTTCCAAGGGAGGGTACTGTGGATTTTCGAGAGAAAAAAATTTCAAGCTAAAAGGAAACCATTAGGTGCATTTTATAGAGAATCTGATTTCGAATAAGAAAAAGTCAACCGCAACCGCGTAACTCGTACCGGTGAGAAAAAAATCGCAAAAATCTGTTTCGAATGCCATGATTTTTCGGAGTCATTTTTCCAAGGGAGGGTACTGTGGATTTTCGAGAAAAAAAAATTTCGAGCTAAAAGGAAACCATTAGGTGCATTTTATAGAGAATCTGATTTCGAATAAGAAAAAGTCAACCGCAACCGCGTAACTCGTACCCGTGAGAAAAAAATTGCAAAAATCTGTTTCGAATGCCATGATTTTTCGGAGTCATTTTTCCAAGGGAGGGTACTGTGGATTTTCGAGAAAAAAAATTTCAAGGTAAAATGAAACCATTAGGTGCATTTTATAGAGAATCTGATTTCGAATAAGAGAAAGTCAAATGCAACCGCGTAACTCGTACCCGTGAGAAAAAAATCGCAAAAATCTGTTTCGAATGCCATGATTTTTCGGAGTCATTTTTCCAAGGGAGGGTACTGTGGATTTTCGAGAGAAAAAAATTTCAAGCTAAAAGGAAACCATTAGGTGCATTTTATAGAGAATCTGATTTCGAATAAGAAAAAGTCAACCGCAACCGCGTAACTCGTACCGGTGAGAAAAAAATCGCAAAGATCTGTTTCGAATGCCATGATTTTTCGGAGTCATTTTTCCAAGGGATGGTACTGTGGATTTTCGAGAAAAAAAAATTTCGAGCTAAAAGGAAACCATTAGGTGCATTTTATAGAGAATCTGATTTCGAATAAGAAAAAGTCAACCGCAACCGCGTAACTCGTACCCGTGAGAAAAAAATTGCAAAAATCTGTTTCGAATGCCATGATTTTTCGGAGTCATTTTTCCAAGGGAGGGTACTGTGGAATTTCTAGAAAAAAAATTTCAAGGTAAAATGAAACCATTAGGTGCATTTTATAGAGAATCTGATTTCGAATAAGAGAAAGTCAAATGCAACCGCGTAACTCGTACCCGTGAGAAAAAAATCGCAAAAATCTGTTTCGAATGCCATGATTTTTCGGAGTCATTTTTCCAAGGGAGGGTACTGTGGATTTTCGAGAGAAAAAAATTTCAAGCTAAAAGGAAACCATTAGGTGCATTTTATAGAGAATCTGATTTCGAATAAGAAAAAGTCAACCGCAACCGCGTAACTCGTACCGGTGAGAAAAAAATCGCAAAAATCTGTTTCGAATGCCATGATTTTTCGGAGTCATTTTTCCAAGGGAGGGTACTGTGGATTTTCGAGAAAAAAAAATTTCGAGCTAAAATGAAACCATTAGGTGCATTTTATAGAGAATCTGATTTCGAATAAGAAAAAGTCAAATGCAACCGCGTAACTCGTACCCGTGAGAAAAAAATCGCAAAAATGTGTTTCGAATGCCATGATTTTTCGGAGTCATTTTTCCAAGGGAGGGTACTGTGAATTTTCGAGAAAAAAAAATTTCGAGCTAAAAGGAAACCATTAGGTGCATTTTATAGAGAATCAGATTTCGAATAAGAAAAAGTCAACCGCAACCGCGTAACTCGTACCCGTGAGAAAAAAATCGCAAAAATCTGTTTCGAATGCCATGATTTTTCGGAGTCATTTTTCCAAGGGAGGGCACTGTGGATTTTCGAGAAAAAAAATTTCAAGCTAAAATGAAACCATTAGGTGCATTTTATAGAGAATCTGATTTCGAATAAGAAAAAGTCAACCGCAACCGCGTAACTCGTACCCGTGAGAAAAAAATTGCAAAAATCTGTTTCGAATGCCATGATTTTTCGGAGTCATTTTTCCAAGGGAGGGTACTGTGGATTTTCGAGAAAAAAAATTTCAAGGTAAAATGAAACCATTAGGTGCATTTTATAGAGAATCTGATTTCGAATAAGAGAAAGTCAAATGCAACCGCGTAACTCGTACCGGTGAGAAAAAAATCGCAAAAATCTGTTTCGAATGCCATGATTTTTCGGAGTCATTTTTCCAAGGGAGGGTACTGTGGATTTTCGAGAAAAAAAAATTTCGAGCTAAAAGGAAACCATTAGGTGCATTTTATAGAGAATCTGATTTCGAATAAGAAAAAGTCAAATGCAACCGCGTAACTCGTACCCGTGAGAAAAAAATCGCAAAAATCTGTTTCGAATGCCATGATTTTTCGGAGTCATTTTTCCAAGGGAGGGTACTGTGGATTTTCGAGAAAAAAAATTTCAAGCTAAAATGAAACCATTAGGTGCATTTTATAGAGAATCTGATTTCGAATAAGAAAAAGTCAACCGCAACCGCGTAACTCGTACCCGTGAGAAAAAAATCGCAAAAAATCTGTTTCGAATGCCATGATTTTTCGGAGTCATTTTTCCAAGGGAGGGTACTGTGGATTTTCGAGAAAAAAAAATTTCGAGCTAAAAGGAAACCATTAGGTGCATTTTATAGAGAATCTGATTTCGAATAAGAAAAAGTCAACCGCAACCGCGTAACTCGTAATCGGGAGAAAAAAATCGCAAAAATCTGTTTCGAATGCCATGATTTTTCGGAGTCATTTTTCCAAGGGAGGGTACTGTGAATTTTCGAGAAAAAAAAATTTCGAGCTAAAAGGAAACCATTAGGTGCATTTTATAGAGAATCAGATTTCGAATAAGAAAAAGTCAACCGCAACCGCGTAACTCGTACCCGTGAGAAAAAAATCGCAAAAATCTGTTTCGAATGCCATGATTTTTCGGAGTCATTTTTCCAACGGAGGGTACTGTGAATTTTCGAGAAAAAAAAATTTCGAGCTAAAAGGAAACCATTAGGTGCATTTTATAGAGAATCAGATTTCGAATAAGAAAAAGTCAACCGCAACCGCGTAACTCGTACCCGTGAGAAAAAAATCGCAAAAATCTGTTTCGAATGCCATGATTTTTCGGAGTCATTTTTCCAAGGGAGGGTACTGTGGATTTTCGAGAAAAAAAAATTTCGAGCTAAAAGGAAACCATTAGGTGCATTTTATAGAGAATCAGATTTCGAATAAGAAAAAGTCAACCGCAACCGCGTAACTCGTACCCGTGAGAAAAAAATCGCAAAAATCTGTTTCGAATGCCATGATTTTTCGGAGTCATTTTTCCAAGGGAGGGTACTGTGGATTTTCGAGAAAAAAAAATTTCGAGCTAAAAGGAAACCATTAGGTGCATTTTATAGAGAATCTGATTTCGAATAAGAAAAAGTCAACCGCAACCGCGTAACTCGTACCCGTGAGAAAAAAATCGCAAAAATCTGTTTCGAATGCCATGATTTTTCGGAGTCATTTTTCCAAGGGAGGGTACTGTGGATTTTCGAGAGAAAAAAATTTCAAGCTAAAAGGAAACCATTAGGTGCATTTTATAGAGAATCTGATTTCGAATAAGAAAAAGTCAACCGCAACCGCGTAACTCGTACCGGTGAGAAAAAAATCGCAAAAATCTGTTTCGAATGCCATGATTTTTCGGAGTCATTTTTCCAAGGGAGGGTACTGTGGATATTCGAGAAAAAAAAATTTCGAGCTAAAAGGAAACCATTAGGTGCATTTTATAGAGAATCTGATTTCGAATAAGAAAAAGTCAAATGCAACCGCGTAACTCGTACCCGTGAGAAAAAAATCGCAAAAATCTGTTTCGAATGCCATGATTTTTCGGAGTCATTTTTCCAAGGGAGGGTACTGTGGATTTTCGAGAAAAAAAATTTCAAGCTAAAATGAAACCATTAGGTGCATTTTATAGAGAATCTGATTTCGAATAAGAAAAAGTCAAATGCAACCGCGTAACTCGTACCCGTGAGAAAAAAATCGCAAAAAATCTGTTTCGAATGCCATGATTTTTCGGAGTCATTTTTCCAAGGGAGGGTACTGTGGATTTTCGAGAAAAAAAAATTTCGAGCTAAAAGGAAACCATTAGGTGCATTTTATAGAGAATCTGATTTCGAATAAGAAAAAGTCAACCGCAACCGCGTAACTCGTACCCGTGAGAAAAAAATCGCAAAAATCTGTTTCGAATGCCATGATTTTTCGGAGTCATTTTTCCAAGGGAGGGTACTGTGAATTTTCGAGAAAAAAAAATTTCGAGCTAAAAGGAAACCATTAGGTGCATTTTATAGAGAATCAGATTTCGAATAAGAAAAAGTCAACCGCAACCGCGTAACTCGTACCCGTGAGAAAAAAATCGCAAAAATCTGTTTCGAATGCCATGATTTTTCGGAGTCATTTTTCCAACGGAGGGTACTGTGAATTTTCGAGAAAAAAAAATTTCGAGCTAAAAGGAAACCATTAGGTGCATTTTATAGAGAATCAGATTTCGAATAAGAAAAAGTCAACCGCAACCGCGTAACTCGTACCCGTGAGAAAAAAATCGCAAAAATCTGTTTCGAATGCCATGATTTTTCGGAGTCATTTTTCCAAGGGAGGGTACTGTGGATTTTCGAGAAAAAAAAATTTCGAGCTAAAAGGAAACCATTAGGTGCATTTTATAGAGAATCAGATTTCGAATAAGAAAAAGTCAACCGCAACCGCGTAACTCGTACCCGTGAGAAAAAAATCGCAAAAATCTGTTTCGAATGCCATGATTTTTCGGAGTCATTTTTCCAAGGGAGGGTACTGTGGATTTTCGAGAAAAAAAAATTTCGAGCTAAAAGGAAACCATTAGGTGCATTTTATAGAGAATCTGATTTCGAATAAGAAAAAGTCAACCGCAACCGCGTAACTCGTACCCGTGAGAAAAAAATCGCAAAAAATCTGTTTCGAATGCCATGATTTTTCGGAGTCATTTTTCCAAGGGAGGGTACTGTGGATTTTCGAGAGAAAAAAATTTCAAGCTAAAAGGAAACCATTAGGTGCATTTTATAGAGAATCTGATTTCGAATAAGAAAAAGTCAACCGCAACCGCGTAACTCGTACCGGTGAGAAAAAAATCGCAAAAATCTGTTTCGAATGCCATGATTTTTCGGAGTCATTTTTCCAAGGGAGGGTACTGTGGATTTTCGAGAAAAAAAAATTTCGAGCTAAAAGGAAACCATTAGGTGCATTTTATAGAGAATCTGATTTCGAATAAGAAAAAGTCAAATGCAACCGCGTAACTCGTACCCGTGAGAAAAAAATCGCAAAAATCTGTTTCGAATGCCATGATTTTTCGGAGTCATTTTTCCAAGGGAGGGTACTGTGGATTTTCGAGAAAAAAAATTTTAAGCTAAAATGAAACCATTAGGTGCATTTTATAGAGAATCTGATTTCGAATAAGAAAAAGTCAAATGCAACCGCGTAACTCGTACCCGTGAGAAAAAAATCGCAAAAAATCTGTTTCGAATGCCATGATTTTTCGGAGTCATTTTTCCAAGGGAGGGTACTGTGGATTTTCGAGAAAAAAAAATTTCGAGCTAAAAGGAAACCATTAGGTGCATTTTATAGAGAATCTGATTTCGAATAAGAAAAAGTCAACCGCAACCGCGTAACTCGTACCCGTGAGAAAAAAATCGCAAAAATCTGTTTCGAATGCCATGATTTTTCGGAGTCATTTTTCCAAGGGAGGGTACTGTGAATTTTCGAGAAAAAAAAATTTCGAGCTAAAAGGAAACCATTAGGTGCATTTTATAGAGAATCAGATTTCGAATAAGAAAAAGTCAACCGCAACCGCGTAACTCGTACCCGTGAGAAAAAAATCGCAAAAATCTGTTTCGAATGCCATGATTTTTCGGAGTCATTTTTCCAAGGGAGGGTACTGTGAATTTTCGATAAAAAAAAATTTCGAGCTAAAAGGAAACCATTAGGTGCATTTTATAGAGAATCAGATTTCGAATAAGAAAAAGTCAACCGCAACCGCGTAACTCGTACCCGTGAGAAAAAAATCGCAAAAATCTGTTTCGAATGCCATGATTTTTCGGAGTCATTTTTCCAAGGGAGGGTACTGTGGATTTTCGAGAAAAAAAAATTTCGAGCTAAAAGGAAACCATTAGGTGCATTTTATAGAGAATCAGATTTCGAATAAGAAAAAGTCAACCGCAACCGCGTAACTCGTACCCGTGAGAAAAAAAATCGCAAAAAATCTGTTTCGAATGCCATGATTTTTCGGAGTCATTTTTCCAAGGGAGGGTACTGTGGATTTTCGAGAAAAAAAAATTTCGAGCTAAAAGGAAACCATTAGGTGCATTTTATAGAGAATCTGATTTCGAATAAGAAAAAGTCAACCGCAACCGCGTAACTCGTACCCGTGAGAAAAAAATTGCAAAAATCTGTTTCGAATGCCATGATTTTTCGGAGTCATTTTTCCAAGGGAGGGTACTGTGGATTTTCGAGAAAAAAAATTTCAAGGTAAAATGAAACCATTAGGTGCATTTTATAGAGAATCTGATTTCGAATAAGAAAAAGTCAAATGCAACCGCGTAACTCGTACCCGTGAGAAAAAAATCGCAAAAAATCTGTTTCGAATGCCATGATTTTTCGGAGTCATTTTTCCAAGGGAGGGTACTGTGGATTTTCGAGAAAAAAAAATTTCGAGCTAAAAGGAAACCATTAGGTGCATTTTATAGAGAATCTGATTTCGAATAAGAAAAAGTCAACCGCAACCGCGTAACTCGTACCCGTGAGAAAAAAATCGCAAAAATCTGTTTCGAATGCCATGATTTTTCGGAGTCATTTTTCCAAGGGAGGGTACTGTGGATTTTCGAGAAAAAAAAATTTCGAGCTAAAAGGAAACCATTAGGTGCATTTTATAGAGAATCTGATTTCGAATAAGAAAAAGTCAACCGCAACCGCGTAACTCGTACCCGTGAGAAAAAAATTGCAAAAATCTGTTTCGAATGCCATGATTTTTCGGAGTCATTTTTCCAAGGGAGGGTACTGTGGATTTTCGAGAAAAAAAAATTTCGAGCTAAAAGGAAACCATTAGGTGCATTTTATAGAGAATCTGATTTCGAATAAGAAAAAGTCAACCGCAACCGCGTAACTCGTACCCGTGAGAAAAAAATTGCAAAAATCTGTTTCGAATGCCATGATTTTTCGGAGTCATTTTTCCAAGGGAGGGTACTGTGGATTTTCGAGAAAAAAAAATTTCGAGCTAAAAGGAAACCATTAGGTGCATTTTATAGAGAATCTGATTTCGAATAAGAAAAAGTCAACCGCAACCGCGTAACTCGTACCCGTGAGAAAAAAATTGCAAAAATCTGTTTCGAATGCCATGATTTTTCGGAGTCATTTTTCCAAGGGAGGGTACTGTGGATTTTCGAGAAAAAAAATTTCAAGGTAAAATGAAACCATTAGGTGCATTTTATAGAGAATCTGATTTCGAATAAGAAAAAGTCAAATGCAACCGCGTAACTCGTACCCGTGAGAAAAAAATCGCAAAAAATCTGTTTCGAATGCCATGATTTTTCGGAGTCATTTTTCCAAGGGAGGGTACTGTGGATTTTCGAGAAAAAAAAATTTCGAGCTAAAAGGAAACCATTAGGTGCATTTTATAGAGAATCTGATTTCGAATAAGAAAAAGTCAACCGCAACCGCGTAACTCGTACCCGTGAGAAAAAAATTGCAAAAATCTGTTTCGAATGCCATGATTTTTCGGAGTCATTTTTCCAAGGGAGGGTACTGTGGATTTTCGAGAAAAAAAAATTTCGAGCTAAAAGGAAACCATTAGGTGCATTTTATAGAGAATCAGATTTCGAATAAGAAAAAGTCAACCGCAACCGCGTAACTCGTACCCGTGAGAAAAAAAATCGCAAAAAATCTGTTTCGAATGCCATGATTTTTCGGAGTCATTTTTCCAAGGGAGGGTACTGTGGATTTTCGAGAAAAAAAAATTTCGAGCTAAAAGGAAACCATTAGGTGCATTTTATAGAGAATCTGATTTCGAATAAGAAAAAGTCAACCGCAACCGCGTAACTCGTACCCGTGAGAAAAAAATTGCAAAAATCTGTTTCGAATGCCATGATTTTTCGGAGTCATTTTTCCAAGGGAGGGTACTGTGGATTTTCGAGAAAAAAAATTTCAAGGTAAAATGAAACCATTAGGTGCATTTTATAGAGAATCTGATTTCGAATAAGAAAAAGTCAAATGCAACCGCGTAACTCGTACCCGTGAGAAAAAAATCGCAAAAAATCTGTTTCGAATGCCATGATTTTTCGGAGTCATTTTTCCAAGGGAGGGTACTGTGGATTTTCGAGAAAAAAAAATTTCGAGCTAAAAGGAAACCATTAGGTGCATTTTATAGAGAATCTGATTTCGAATAAGAAAAAGTCAACCGCAACCGCGTAACTCGTACCCGTGAGAAAAAAATCGCAAAAATCTGTTTCGAATGCCATGATTTTTCGGAGTCATTTTTCCAAGGGAGGGTACTGTGGATTTTCGAGAAAAAAAAATTTCGAGCTAAAAGGAAACCATTAGGTGCATTTTATAGAGAATCTGATTTCGAATAAGAAAAAGTCAACCGCAACCGCGTAACTCGTACCCGTGAGAAAAAAATTGCAAAAATCTGTTTCGAATGCCATGATTTTTCGGAGTCATTTTTCCAAGGGAGGGTACTGTGGATTTTCGAGAAAAAAAAATTTCGAGCTAAAAGGAAACCATTAGGTGCATTTTATAGAGAATCAGATTTCGAATAAGAAAAAGTCAACCGCAACCGCGTAACTCGTACCCGTGAGAAAAAATCGCAAAAATCTGTTTCGAATGCCATGATTTTTCGGAGTCATTTTTCCAAGGGAGGGTACTGTGGATTTTCGAGAGAAAAAAATTTCAAGCTAAAAGGAAACCATTAGGTGCATTTTATAGAGAATCTGATTTCGAATAAGAAAAAGTCAACCGCAACCGCGTAACTCGTACCGGTGAGAAAAAAATCGCAAAAATCTGTTTCGAATGCCATGATTTTTCGGAGTCATTTTTCCAAGGGAGGGTACTGTGGATTTTCGAGAAAAAAAATTTCAAGCTAAAATGAAACCATTAGGTGCATTTTATAGAGAATCTGATTTCGAATAAGAAAAAGTCAAATGCAACCGCGTAACTCGTACCCGTGAGAAAAAAATCGCAAAAAAATCTGTTTCGAATGCCATGATTTTTCGGAGTCATTTTTCCAAGGGAGGGTACTGTGAATTTTCGAGAAAAAAAAATTTCGAGCTAACAGGAAACCATTAGGTGCATTTTATAGAGAATCAGATTTCGAATAAGAAAAAGTCAACCGCAACCGCGTAACTCGTACCCGTGAGAAAAAAATCGCAAAAATCTGTTTCGAATGCCATGATTTTTCGGAGTCATTTTTCCAAGGGAGGGTACTGTGAATTTTCGAGAAAAAAAAATTTCAAGGTAAAATGAAACCATTAGGTGCATTTTATAGAGAATCTGATTTCGAATAAGAAAAAGTCAAATGCAACCGCGTAACTCGTACCCGTGAGAAAAAAATCGCAAAAAATCTGTTTCGAATGCCATGATTTTTCGGAGTCATTTTTCCAAGGGAGGGTACTGTGGATTTTCGAGAAAAAAAAATTTCGAGCTAAAAGGAAACCATTAGGTGCATTTTATAGAGAATCTGATTTCGAATAAGAAAAAGTCAACCGCAACCGCGTAACTCGTACCCGTGAGAAAAAAATCGCAAAAATCTGTTTCGAATGCCATGATTTTTCGGAGTCATTTTTCCAAGGGAGGGTACTGTGGATTTTCGAGAAAAAAAAATTTCGAGCTAAAAGGAAACCATTAGGTGCATTTTATAGAGAATCTGATTTCGAATAAGAAAAAGTCAACCGCAACCGCGTAACTCGTACCCGTGAGAAAAAAATTGCAAAAATCTGTTTCGAATGCCATGATTTTTCGGAGTCATTTTTCCAAGGGAGGGTACTGTGGATTTTCGAGAAAAAAAAATTTCGAGCTAAAAGGAAACCATTAGGTGCATTTTATAGAGAATCAGATTTCGAATAAGAAAAAGTCAACCGCAACCGCGTAACTCGTACCCGTGAGAAAAAAAATCGCAAAAAATCTGTTTCGAATGCCATGATTTTTCGGAGTCATTTTTCCAAGGGAGGGTACTGTGGATTTTCGAGAAAAAAAAATTTCGAGCTAAAAGGAAACCATTAGGTGCATTTTATAGAGAATCTGATTTCGAATAAGAAAAAGTCAACCGCAACCGCGTAACTCGTACCCGTGAGAAAAAAATTGCAAAAATCTGTTTCGAATGCCATGATTTTTCGGAGTCATTTTTCCAAGGGAGGGTACTGTGGATTTTCGAGAAAAAAAATTTCAAGGTAAAATGAAACCATTAGGTGCATTTTATAGAGAATCTGATTTCGAATAAGAAAAAGTCAAATGCAACCGCGTAACTCGTACCCGTGAGAAAAAAATCGCAAAAAATCTGTTTCGAATGCCATGATTTTTCGGAGTCATTTTTCCAAGGGAGGGTACTGTGGATTTTCGAGAAAAAAAAATTTCGAGCTAAAAGGAAACCATTAGGTGCATTTTATAGAGAATCTGATTTCGAATAAGAAAAAGTCAACCGCAACCGCGTAACTCGTACCCGTGAGAAAAAAATTGCAAAAATCTGTTTCGAATGCCATGATTTTTCGGAGTCATTTTTCCAAGGGAGGGTACTGTGGATTTTCGAGAAAAAAAAATTTCGAGCTAAAAGGAAACCATTAGGTGCATTTTATAGAGAATCAGATTTCGAATAAGAAAAAGTCAACCGCAACCGCGTAACTCGTACCCGTGAGAAAAAAAATCGCAAAAAATCTGTTTCGAATGCCATGATTTTTCGGAGTCATTTTTCCAAGGGAGGGTACTGTGGATTTTCGAGAAAAAAAAATTTCGAGCTAAAAGGAAACCATTAGGTGCATTTTATAGAGAATCTGATTTCGAATAAGAAAAAGTCAACCGCAACCGCGTAACTCGTACCCGTGAGAAAAAAATCGCAAAAATCTGTTTCGAATGCCATGATTTTTCGGAGTCATTTTTCCAAGGGAGGGTACTGTGGATTTTCGAGAAAAAAAAATTTCGAGCTAAAAGGAAACCATTAGGTGCATTTTATAGAGAATCTGATTTCGAATAAGAAAAAGTCAACCGCAACCGCGTAACTCGTACCCGTGAGAAAAAAATTGCAAAAATCTGTTTCGAATGCCATGATTTTTCGGAGTCATTTTTCCAAGGGAGGGTACTGTGGATTTTCGAGAAAAAAAAATTTCGAGCTAAAAGGAAACCATTAGGTGCATTTTATAGAGAATCAGATTTCGAATAAGAAAAAGTCAACCGCAACCGCGTAACTCGTACCCGTGAGAAAAAAAATCGCAAAAAATCTGTTTCGAATGCCATGATTTTTCGGAGTCATTTTTCCAAGGGAGGGTACTGTGGATTTTCGAGAAAAAAAAATTTCGAGCTAAAAGGAAACCATTAGGTGCATTTTATAGAGAATCTGATTTCGAATAAGAAAAAGTCAACCGCAACCGCGTAACTCGTACCCGTGAGAAAAAAATTGCAAAAATCTGTTTCGAATGCCATGATTTTTCGGAGTCATTTTTCCAAGGGAGGGTACTGTGGATTTTCGAGAAAAAAAATTTCAAGGTAAAATGAAACCATTAGGTGCATTTTATAGAGAATCTGATTTCGAATAAGAAAAAGTCAAATGCAACCGCGTAACTCGTACCCGTGAGAAAAAAATCGCAAAAAATCTGTTTCGAATGCCATGATTTTTCGGAGTCATTTTTCCAAGGGAGGGTACTGTGGATTTTCGAGAAAAAAAAATTTCGAGCTAAAAGGAAACCATTAGGTGCATTTTATAGAGAATCTGATTTCGAATAAGAAAAAGTCAACCGCAACCGCGTAACTCGTACCCGTGAGAAAAAAATTGCAAAAATCTGTTTCGAATGCCATGATTTTTCGGAGTCATTTTTCCAAGGGAGGGTACTGTGGATTTTCGAGAAAAAAAAATTTCGAGCTAAAAGGAAACCATTAGGTGCATTTTATAGAGAATCAGATTTCGAATAAGAAAAAGTCAACCGCAACCGCGTAACTCGTACCCGTGAGAAAAAAAATCGCAAAAAATCTGTTTCGAATGCCATGATTTTTCGGAGTCATTTTTCCAAGGGAGGGTACTGTGGATTTTCGAGAAAAAAAAATTTCGAGCTAAAAGGAAACCATTAGGTGCATTTTATAGAGAATCTGATTTCGAATAAGAAAAAGTCAACCGCAACCGCGTAACTCGTACCCGTGAGAAAAAAATTGCAAAAATCTGTTTCGAATGCCATGATTTTTCGGAGTCATTTTTCCAAGGGAGGGTACTGTGGATTTTCGAGAAAAAAAATTTCAAGGTAAAATGAAACCATTAGGTGCATTTTATAGAGAATCTGATTTCGAATAAGAAAAAGTCAAATGCAACCGCGTAACTCGTACCCGTGAGAAAAAAATCGCAAAAAATCTGTTTCGAATGCCATGATTTTTCGGAGTCATTTTTCCAAGGGAGGGTACTGTGGATTTTCGAGAAAAAAAAATTTCGAGCTAAAAGGAAACCATTAGGTGCATTTTATAGAGAATCTGATTTCGAATAAGAAAAAGTCAACCGCAACCGCGTAACTCGTACCCGTGAGAAAAAAATCGCAAAAATCTGTTTCG
Organism: Pholcus phalangioides; assembly: GCF_987345545.1. Lineage (NCBI taxonomy): Eukaryota > Metazoa > Arthropoda > Arachnida > Araneae > Pholcidae > Pholcus > Pholcus phalangioides. The sequence continues at coordinate 9,205,234 of NW_028301597.1, read as the reverse complement.
AATGCCATGATTTTTCGGAGTCATTTTTCCAAGGGAGGGTACTGTGGATTTTCGAGAAAAAAAAATTTCGAGCTAAAAGGAAACCATTAGGTGCATTTTATAGAGAATCTGATTTCGAATAAGAAAAAGTCAACCGCAACCGCGTAACTCGTACCCGTGAGAAAAAAATTGCAAAAATCTGTTTCGAATGCCATGATTTTTCGGAGTCATTTTTCCAAGGGAGGGTACTGTGGATTTTCGAGAAAAAAAAATTTCGAGCTAAAAGGAAACCATTAGGTGCATTTTATAGAGAATCAGATTTCGAATAAGAAAAAGTCAACCGCAACCGCGTAACTCGTACCCGTGAGAAAAAAATCGCAAAAATCTGTTTCGAATGCCATGATTTTTCGGAGTCATTTTTCCAAGGGAGGGTACTGTGGATTTTCGAGAAAAAAAAATTTCGAGCTAAAAGGAAACCATTAGGTGCATTTTATAGAGAATCTGATTTCGAATAAGAAAAAGTCAACCGCAACCGCGTAACTCGTACCCGTGAGAAAAAAATCGCAAAAATCTGTTTCGAATGCCATGATTTTTCGGAGTCATTTTTCCAAGGGAGGGTACTGTGGATTTTCGAGAGAAAAAAATTTCAAGCTAAAAGGAAACCATTAGGTGCATTTTATAGAGAATCTGATTTCGAATAAGAAAAAGTCAACCGCAACCGCGTAACTCGTACCCGTGAGAAAAAAATCGCAAAAATCTGTTTCGAATGCCATGATTTTTCGGAGTCATTTTTCCAAGGGAGGGTACTGTGAATTTTCGAGAAAAAAAAATTTCGAGCTAAAAGGAAACCAGTAGGTGCATTTTATAGAGAATCAGATTTCGAATAAGAAAAAGTCAACCGCAACCGCGTAACTCGTACCCGTGAGAAAAAAATCGCAAAAATCTGTTTCGAATGCCATGATTTTTCGGAGTCATTTTTCCAAGGGAGGGTACTGTGGATTTTCGAGAAAAAAAAATTTCGAGCTAAAAGGAAACCATTAGGTGCATTTTATAGAGAATCAGATTTCGAATAAGAAAAAGTCAACCGCAACCGCGTAACTCGTACCCGTGAGAAAAAAAATCGCAAAAATCTGTTTCGAATGCCATGATTTTTCGGAGTCATTTTTCCAAGGGAGGGTACTGTGGATTTTCGAGAAAAAAAAATTTCGAGCTAAAAGGAAACCATTAGGTGCATTTTATAGAGAATCTGATTTCGAATAAGAAAAAGTCAACCGCAACCGCGTAACTCGTACCCGTGAGAAAAAAATTGCAAAAATCTGTTTCGAATGCCATGATTTTTCGGAGTCATTTTTCCAAGGGAGGGTACTGTGGATTTTCGAGAAAAAAAATTTCAAGGTAAAATGAAACCATTAGGTGCATTTTATAGAGAATCTGATTTCGAATAAGAAAAAGTCAAATGCAACCGCGTAACTCGTACCCGTGAGAAAAAAATCGCAAAAAATCTGTTTCGAATGCCATGATTTTTCGGAGTCATTTTTCCAAGGGAGGGTACTGTGGATTTTCGAGAAAAAAAAATTTCGAGCAAAAAGGAAACCATTAGGTGCATTTTATAGAGAATCAGATTTCGAATAAGAAAAAGTCAACCGCAACCGCGTAACTCGTACCCGTGAGAAAAAAATCGCAAAAATCTGTTTCGAATGCCATGATTTTTCGGAGTCATTTTTCCAAGGGAGGGTACTGTGAATTTTCGAGAAAAAAAAATTTCGAGCTAAAAGGAAACCATTAGGTGCATTTTATAGAGAATCAGATTTCGAATAAGAAAAAGTCAACCGCAACCGCGTAACTCGTACCCGTGAGAAAAAAATCGCAAAAATCTGTTTCGAATGCCATGATTTTTCGGAGTCATTTTTCCAAGGGAGGGTACTGTGGATTTTCGAGAAAAAAAAATTTCGAGCTAAAAGGAAACCATTAGGTGCATTTTATAGAGAATCAGATTTCGAATAAGAAAAAGTCAACCGCAACCGCGTAACTCGTACCCGTGAGAAAAAAATCGCAAAAATCTGTTTCGAATGCCATGATTTTTCGGAGTCATTTTTCCAAGGGAGGGTACTGTGGATTTTCGAGAAAAAAAAATTTCGAGCTAAAAGGAAACCATTAGGTGCATTTTATAGAGAATCTGATTTCGAATAAGAAAAAGTCAACCGCAACCGCGTAACTCGTACCCGTGAGAAAAAAATTGCAAAAATCTGTTTCGAATGCCATGATTTTTCGGAGTCATTTTTCCAAGGGAGGGTACTGTGGATTTTCGAGAAAAAAAATTTCAAGGTAAAATGAAACCATTAGGTGCATTTTATAGAGAATCTGATTTCGAATAAGAAAAAGTCAAATGCAACCGCGTAACTCGTACCCGTGAGAAAAAAATCGCAAAAAATCTGTTTCGAATGCCATGATTTTTCGGAGTCATTTTTCCAAGGGAGGGTACTGTGGATTTTCGAGAAAAAAAAATTTCGAGCTAAAAGGAAACCATTAGGTGCATTTTATAGAGAATCAGATTTCGAATAAGAAAAAGTCAACCGCAACCGCGTAACTCGTACCCGTGAGAAAAAAATCGCAAAAATCTGTTTCGAATGCCATGATTTTTCGGAGTCATTTTTCCAAGGGAGGGTACTGTGAATTTTCGAGAAAAAAAAATTTCGAGCTAAAAGGAAACCATTAGGTGCATTTTATAGAGAATCAGATTTCGAATAAGAAAAAGTCAACCGCAACCGCGTAACTCGTACCCGTGAGAAAAAAATCGCAAAAATCTGTTTCGAATGCCATGATTTTTCGGAGTCATTTTTCCAAGGGAGGGTACTGTGGATTTTCGAGAAAAAAAAATTTCGAGCTAAAAGGAAACCATTAGGTGCATTTTATAGAGAATCAGATTTCGAATAAGAAAAAGTCAACCGCAACCGCGTAACTCGTACCCGTGAGAAAAAAATCGCAAAAATCTGTTTCGAATGCCATGATTTTTCGGAGTCATTTTTCCAAGGGAGGGTACTGTGGATTTTCGAGAAAAAAAAATTTCGAGCTAAAAGGAAACCATTAGGTGCATTTTATAGAGAATCTGATTTCGAATAAGAAAAAGTCAACCGCAACCGCGTAACTCGTACCCGTGAGAAAGAAATTGCAAAAATCTGTTTCGAATGCCATGATTTTTCGGAGTCATTTTTCCAAGGGAGGGTACTGTGGATTTTCGAGAAAAAAAATTTCAAGGTAAAATGAAACCATTAGGTGCATTTTATAGAGAATCTGATTTCGAATAAGAAAAAGTCAACCGCAACCGCGTAACTCGTACCCGTGAGAAAAAAATTGCAAAAATCTGTTTCGAATGCCATGATTTTTCGGAGTCATTTTTCCAAGGGAGGGTACTGTGGATTTTCGAGAAAAAAAAATTTCGAGCTAAAAGGAAACCATTAGGTGCATTTTATAGAGAATCAGATTTCGAATAAGAAAAAGTCAACCGCAACCGCGTAACTCGTACCCGTGAGAAAAAAAATCGCAAAAAATCTGTTTCGAATGCCATGATTTTTCGGAGTCATTTTTCCAAGGGAGGGTACTGTGGATTTTCGAGAAAAAAAAATTTCGAGCTAAAAGGAAACCATTAGGTGCATTTTATAGAGAATCTGATTTCGAATAAGAAAAAGTCAACCGCAACCGCGTAACTCGTACCCGTGAGAAAAAAATTGCAAAAATCTGTTTCGAATGCCATGATTTTTCGGAGTCATTTTTCCAAGGGAGGGTACTGTGGATTTTCGAGAAAAAAAATTTCAAGGTAAAATGAAACCATTAGGTGCATTTTATAGAGAATCTGATTTCGAATAAGAAAAAGTCAAATGCAACCGCGTAACTCGTACCCGTGAGAAAAAAATCGCAAAAAATCTGTTTCGAATGCCATGATTTTTCGGAGTCATTTTTCCAAGGGAGGGTACTGTGGATTTTCGAGAAAAAAAAATTTCGAGCTAAAAGGAAACCATTAGGTGCATTTTATAGAGAATCTGATTTCGAATAAGAAAAAGTCAACCGCAACCGCGTAACTCGTACCCGTGAGAAAAAAATTGCAAAAATCTGTTTCGAATGCCATGATTTTTCGGAGTCATTTTTCCAAGGGAGGGTACTGTGGATTTTCGAGAAAAAAAAATTTCGAGCTAAAAGGAAACCATTAGGTGCATTTTATAGAGAATCAGATTTCGAATAAGAAAAAGTCAACCGCAACCGCGTAACTCGTACCCGTGAGAAAAAAAATCGCAAAAAATCTGTTTCGAATGCCATGATTTTTCGGAGTCATTTTTCCAAGGGAGGGTACTGTGGATTTTCGAGAAAAAAAAATTTCGAGCTAAAAGGAAACCATTAGGTGCATTTTATAGAGAATCTGATTTCGAATAAGAAAAAGTCAACCGCAACCGCGTAACTCGTACCCGTGAGAAAAAAATCGCAAAAATCTGTTTCGAATGCCATGATTTTTCGGAGTCATTTTTCCAAGGGAGGGTACTGTGGATTTTCGAGAAAAAAAAATTTCGAGCTAAAAGGAAACCATTAGGTGCATTTTATAGAGAATCTGATTTCGAATAAGAAAAAGTCAACCGCAACCGCGTAACTCGTACCCGTGAGAAAAAAATTGCAAAAATCTGTTTCGAATGCCATGATTTTTCGGAGTCATTTTTCCAAGGGAGGGTACTGTGGATTTTCGAGAAAAAAAAATTTCGAGCTAAAAGGAAACCATTAGGTGCATTTTATAGAGAATCAGATTTCGAATAAGAAAAAGTCAACCGCAACCGCGTAACTCGTACCCGTGAGAAAAAAAATCGCAAAAAATCTGTTTCGAATGCCATGATTTTTCGGAGTCATTTTTCCAAGGGAGGGTACTGTGGATTTTCGAGAAAAAAAAATTTCGAGCTAAAAGGAAACCATTAGGTGCATTTTATAGAGAATCTGATTTCGAATAAGAAAAAGTCAACCGCAACCGCGTAACTCGTACCCGTGAGAAAAAAATTGCAAAAATCTGTTTCGAATGCCATGATTTTTCGGAGTCATTTTTCCAAGGGAGGGTACTGTGGATTTTCGAGAAAAAAAATTTCAAGGTAAAATGAAACCATTAGGTGCATTTTATAGAGAATCTGATTTCGAATAAGAAAAAGTCAAATGCAACCGCGTAACTCGTACCCGTGAGAAAAAAATCGCAAAAAATCTGTTTCGAATGCCATGATTTTTCGGAGTCATTTTTCCAAGGGAGGGTACTGTGGATTTTCGAGAAAAAAAAATTTCGAGCTAAAAGGAAACCATTAGGTGCATTTTATAGAGAATCTGATTTCGAATAAGAAAAAGTCAACCGCAACCGCGTAACTCGTACCCGTGAGAAAAAAATTGCAAAAATCTGTTTCGAATGCCATGATTTTTCGGAGTCATTTTTCCAAGGGAGGGTACTGTGGATTTTCGAGAAAAAAAAATTTCGAGCTAAAAGGAAACCATTAGGTGCATTTTATAGAGAATCAGATTTCGAATAAGAAAAAGTCAACCGCAACCGCGTAACTCGTACCCGTGAGAAAAAAAATCGCAAAAAATCTGTTTCGAATGCCATGATTTTTCGGAGTCATTTTTCCAAGGGAGGGTACTGTGGATTTTCGAGAAAAAAAAATTTCGAGCTAAAAGGAAACCATTAGGTGCATTTTATAGAGAATCTGATTTCGAATAAGAAAAAGTCAACCGCAACCGCGTAACTCGTACCCGTGAGAAAAAAATTGCAAAAATCTGTTTCGAATGCCATGATTTTTCGGAGTCATTTTTCCAAGGGAGGGTACTGTGGATTTTCGAGAAAAAAAATTTCAAGGTAAAATGAAACCATTAGGTGCATTTTATAGAGAATCTGATTTCGAATAAGAAAAAGTCAAATGCAACCGCGTAACTCGTACCCGTGAGAAAAAAATCGCAAAAAATCTGTTTCGAATGCCATGATTTTTCGGAGTCATTTTTCCAAGGGAGGGTACTGTGGATTTTCGAGAAAAAAAAATTTCGAGCTAAAAGGAAACCATTAGGTGCATTTTATAGAGAATCTGATTTCGAATAAGAAAAAGTCAACCGCAACCGCGTAACTCGTACCCGTGAGAAAAAAATCGCAAAAATCTGTTTCGAATGCCATGATTTTTCGGAGTCATTTTTCCAAGGGAGGGTACTGTGGATTTTCGAGAAAAAAAAATTTCGAGCTAAAAGGAAACCATTAGGTGCATTTTATAGAGAATCTGATTTCGAATAAGAAAAAGTCAACCGCAACCGCGTAACTCGTACCCGTGAGAAAAAAATTGCAAAAATCTGTTTCGAATGCCATGATTTTTCGGAGTCATTTTTCCAAGGGAGGGTACTGTGGATTTTCGAGAAAAAAAAATTTCGAGCTAAAAGGAAACCATTAGGTGCATTTTATAGAGAATCAGATTTCGAATAAGAAAAAGTCAACCGCAACCGCGTAACTCGTACCCGTGAGAAAAAAATCGCAAAAATCTGTTTCGAATGCCATGATTTTTCGGAGTCATTTTTCCAAGGGAGGGTACTGTGGATTTTCGAGAAAAAAAAATTTCGAGCTAAAAGGAAACCATTAGGTGCATTTTATAGAGAATCTGATTTCGAATAAGAAAAAGTCAACCGCAACCGCGTAACTCGTACCCGTGAGAAAAAAATCGCAAAAATCTGTTTCGAATGCCATGATTTTTCGGAGTCATTTTTCCAAGGGAGGGTACTGTGGATTTTCGAGAGAAAAAAATTTCAAGCTAAAAGGAAACCATTAGGTGCATTTTATAGAGAATCTGATTTCGAATAAGAAAAAGTCAACCGCAACCGCGTAACTCGTACCCGTGAGAAAAAAATCGCAAAAATCTGTTTCGAATGCCATGATTTTTCGGAGTCATTTTTCCAAGGGAGGGTACTGTGAATTTTCGAGAAAAAAAAATTTCGAGCTAAAAGGAAACCAGTAGGTGCATTTTATAGAGAATCAGATTTCGAATAAGAAAAAGTCAACCGCAACCGCGTAACTCGTACCCGTGAGAAAAAAATCGCAAAAATCTGTTTCGAATGCCATGATTTTTCGGAGTCATTTTTCCAAGGGAGGGTACTGTGGATTTTCGAGAAAAAAAAATTTCGAGCTAAAAGGAAACCATTAGGTGCATTTTATAGAGAATCAGATTTCGAATAAGAAAAAGTCAACCGCAACCGCGTAACTCGTACCCGTGAGAAAAAAAATCGCAAAAATCTGTTTCGAATGCCATGATTTTTCGGAGTCATTTTTCCAAGGGAGGGTACTGTGGATTTTCGAGAAAAAAAAATTTCGAGCTAAAAGGAAACCATTAGGTGCATTTTATAGAGAATCTGATTTCGAATAAGAAAAAGTCAACCGCAACCGCGTAACTCGTACCCGTGAGAAAAAAATTGCAAAAATCTGTTTCGAATGCCATGATTTTTCGGAGTCATTTTTCCAAGGGAGGGTACTGTGAATTTTCGAGAAAAAAAAATTTCGAGCTAAAAGGAAACCATTAGGTGCATTTTATAGAGAATCAGATTTCGAATAAGAAAAAGTCAACCGCAACCGCGTAACTCGTACCCGTGAGAAAAAAATCGCAAAAATCTGTTTCGAATGCCATGATTTTTCGGAGTCATTTTTCCAAGGGAGGGTACTGTGGATTTTCGAGAAAAAAAAATTTCGAGCTAAAAGGAAACCATTAGGTGCATTTTATAGAGAATCAGATTTCGAATAAGAAAAAGTCAACCGCAACCGCGTAACTCGTACCCGTGAGAAAAAAATCGCAAAAATCTGTTTCGAATGCCATGATTTTTCGGAGTCATTTTTCCAAGGGAGGGTACTGTGGATTTTCGAGAAAAAAAAATTTCGAGCTAAAAGGAAACCATTAGGTGCATTTTATAGAGAATCTGATTTCGAATAAGAAAAAGTCAACCGCAACCGCGTAACTCGTACCCGTGAGAAAAAAATTGCAAAAATCTGTTTCGAATGCCATGATTTTTCGGAGTCATTTTTCCAAGGGAGGGTACTGTGGATTTTCGAGAAAAAAAATTTCAAGGTAAAATGAAACCATTAGGTGCATTTTATAGAGAATCTGATTTCGAATAAGAAAAAGTCAAATGCAACCGCGTAACTCGTACCCGTGAGAAAAAAATCGCAAAAAATCTGTTTCGAATGCCATGATTTTTCGGAGTCATTTTTCCAAGGGAGGGTACTGTGGATTTTCGAGAAAAAAAAATTTCGAGCTAAAAGGAAACCATTAGGTGCATTTTATAGAGAATCAGATTTCGAATAAGAAAAAGTCAACCGCAACCGCGTAACTCGTACCCGTGAGAAAAAAATCGCAAAAATCTGTTTCGAATGCCATGATTTTTCGGAGTCATTTTTCCAAGGGAGGGTACTGTGAATTTTCGAGAAAAAAAAATTTCGAGCTAAAAGGAAACCATTAGGTGCATTTTATAGAGAATCAGATTTCGAATAAGAAAAAGTCAACCGCAACCGCGTAACTCGTACCCGTGAGAAAAAAATCGCAAAAATCTGTTTCGAATGCCATGATTTTTCGGAGTCATTTTTCCAAGGGAGGGTACTGTGGATTTTCGAGAAAAAAAAATTTCGAGCTAAAAGGAAACCATTAGGTGCATTTTATAGAGAATCAGATTTCGAATAAGAAAAAGTCAACCGCAACCGCGTAACTCGTACCCGTGAGAAAAAAATCGCAAAAATCTGTTTCGAATGCCATGATTTTTCGGAGTCATTTTTCCAAGGGAGGGTACTGTGGATTTTCGAGAAAAAAAAATTTCGAGCTAAAAGGAAACCATTAGGTGCATTTTATAGAGAATCTGATTTCGAATAAGAAAAAGTCAACCGCAACCGCGTAACTCGTACCCGTGAGAAAAAAATTGCAAAAATCTGTTTCGAATGCCATGATTTTTCGGAGTCATTTTTCCAAGGGAGGGTACTGTGGATTTTCGAGAAAAAAAATTTCAAGGTAAAATGAAACCATTAGGTGCATTTTATAGAGAATCTGATTTCGAATAAGAAAAAGTCAAATGCAACCGCGTAACTCGTACCCGTGAGAAAAAAATCGCAAAAAATCTGTTTCGAATGCCATGATTTTTCGGAGTCATTTTTCCAAGGGAGGGTACTGTGGATTTTCGAGAAAAAAAAATTTCGAGCTAAAAGGAAACCATTAGGTGCATTTTATAGAGAATCTGATTTCGAATAAGAAAAAGTCAACCGCAACCGCGTAACTCGTACCCGTGAGAAAAAAATCGCAAAAATCTGTTTCGAATGCCATGATTTTTCGGAGTCATTTTTCCAAGGGAGGGTACTGTGGATTTTCGAGAAAAAAAAATTTCGAGCTAAAAGGAAACCATTAGGTGCATTTTATAGAGAATCTGATTTCGAATAAGAAAAAGTCAACCGCAACCGCGTAACTCGTACCCGTGAGAAAAAAATTGCAAAAATCTGTTTCGAATGCCATGATTTTTCGGAGTCATTTTTCCAAGGGAGGGTACTGTGGATTTTCGAGAAAAAAAAATTTCGAGCTAAAAGGAAACCATTAGGTGCATTTTATAGAGAATCAGATTTCGAATAAGAAAAAGTCAACCGCAACCGCGTAACTCGTACCCGTGAGAAAAAAATCGCAAAAATCTGTTTCGAATGCCATGATTTTTCGGAGTCATTTTTCCAAGGGAGGGTACTGTGGATTTTCGAGAAAAAAAAATTTCGAGCTAAAAGGAAACCATTAGGTGCATTTTATAGAGAATCTGATTTCGAATAAGAAAAAGTCAACCGCAACCGCGTAACTCGTACCCGTGAGAAAAAAATCGCAAAAATCTGTTTCGAATGCCATGATTTTTCGGAGTCATTTTTCCAAGGGAGGGTACTGTGGATTTTCGAGAGAAAAAAATTTCAAGCTAAAAGGAAACCATTAGGTGCATTTTATAGAGAATCTGATTTCGAATAAGAAAAAGTCAAATGCAACCGCGTAACTCGTACCCGTGAGAAAAAAATCGCAAAAAATCTGTTTCGAATGCCATGATTTTTCGGAGTCATTTTTCCAAGGGAGGGTACTGTGGATTTTCGAGAAAAAAAAATTTCGAGCTAAAAGGAAACCATTAGGTGCATTTTATAGAGAATCTCATTTCGAATAAGAAAAAGACAACCGCAACCGCGTAACTCGTACCCGTGAGAAAAAAATTGCAAAAATCTGTTTCGAATGCCATGATTTTTCGGAGTCATTTTTCCAAGGGAGGGTACTGTGGATTTTCGAGAAAAAAAAATTTCGAGCTAAAAGGAAACCATTAGGTGCATTTTATAGAGAATCAGATTTCGAATAAGAAAAAGTCAACCGCAACCGCGTAACTCGTACCCGTGAGAAAAAAAATCGCAAAAAATCTGTTTCGAATGCCATGATTTTTCGGAGTCATTTTTCCAAGGGAGGGTACTGTGGATTTTCGAGAAAAAAAAATTTCGAGCTAAAAGGAAACCATTAGGTGCATTTTATAGAGAATCTGATTTCGAATAAGAAAAAGTCAACCGCAACCGCGTAACTCGTACCCGTGAGAAAAAAATTGCAAAAATCTGTTTCGAATGCCATGATTTTTCGGAGTCATTTTTCCAAGGGAGGGTACTGTGGATTTTCGAGAGAAAAAAATTTCAAGCTAAAAGGAAACCATTAGGTGCATTTTATAGAGAATCTGATTTCGAATAAGAAAAAGTCAAATGCAACCGCGTAACTCGTACCCGTGAGAAAAAAATCGCAAAAAATCTGTTTCGAATGCCATGATTTTTCGGAGTCATTTTTCCAAGGGAGGGTACTGTGGATTTTCGAGAAAAAAAAATTTCGAGCTAAAAGGAAACCATTAGGTGCATTTTATAGAGAATCTGATTTCGAATAAGAAAAAGTCAACCGCAACCGCGTAACTCGTACCCGTGAGAAAAAAATCGCAAAAATCTGTTTCGAATGCCATGATTTTTCGGAGTCATTTTTCCAAGGGAGGGTACTGTGGATTTTCGAGAAAAAAAAATTTCGAGCTAAAAGGAAACCATTAGGTGCATTTTATAGAGAATCTGATTTCGAATAAGAAAAAGTCAACCGCAACCGCGTAACTCGTACCCGTGAGAAAAAAATTGCAAAAATCTGTTTCGAATGCCATGATTTTTCGGAGTCATTTTTCCAAGGGAGGGTACTGTGGATTTTCGAGAAAAAAAAATTTCGAGCTAAAAGGAAACCATTAGGTGCATTTTATAGAGAATCAGATTTCGAATAAGAAAAAGTCAACCGCAACCGCGTAACTCGTACCCGTGAGAAAAAAATCGCAAAAATCTGTTTCGAATGCCATGATTTTTCGGAGTCATTTTTCCAAGGGAGGGTACTGTGGATTTTCGAGAAAAAAAAATTTCGAGCTAAAAGGAAACCATTAGGTGCATTTTATAGAGAATCTGATTTCGAATAAGAAAAAGTCAACCGCAACCGCGTAACTCGTACCCGTGAGAAAAAAATCGCAAAAATCTGTTTCGAATGCCATGATTTTTCGGAGTCATTTTTCCAAGGGAGGGTACTGTGGATTTTCGAGAGAAAAAAATTTCAAGCTAAAAGGAAACCATTAGGTGCATTTTATAGAGAATCTGATTTCGAATAAGAAAAAGTCAACCGCAACCGCGTAACTCGTACCGGTGAGAAAAAAATCGCAAAAATCTGTTTCGAATGCCATGATTTTTCGGAGTCATTTTTCCAAGGGAGGGTACTGTGGATTTTCGAGAAAAAAAATTTCAAGCTAAAATGAAACCATTAGGTGCATTTTATAGAGAATCTGATTTCGAATAAGAAAAAGTCAAATGCAACCGCGTAACTCGTACCCGTGAGAAAAAAATCGCAAAAAAATCTGTTTCGAATGCCATGATTTTTCGGAGTCATTTTTCCAAGGGAGGGTACTGTGAATTTTCGAGAAAAAAAAATTTCGAGCTAACAGGAAACCATTAGGTGCATTTTATAGAGAATCAGATTTCGAATAAGAAAAAGTCAACCGCAACCGCGTAACTCGTACCCGTGAGAAAAAAATCGCAAAAATCTGTTTCGAATGCCATGATTTTTCGGAGTCATTTTTCCAAGGGAGGGTACTGTGAATTTTCGAGAAAAAAAAATTTCAAGGTAAAATGAAACCATTAGGTGCATTTTATAGAGAATCTGATTTCGAATAAGAAAAAGTCAAATGCAACCGCGTAACTCGTACCCGTGAGAAAAAAATCGCAAAAAATCTGTTTCGAATGCCATGATTTTTCGGAGTCATTTTTCCAAGGGAGGGTACTGTGGATTTTCGAGAAAAAAAAATTTCGAGCTAAAAGGAAACCATTAGGTGCATTTTATAGAGAATCTGATTTCGAATAAGAAAAAGTCAACCGCAACCGCGTAACTCGTACCCGTGAGAAAAAAATCGCAAAAATATGTTTCGAATGCCATGATTTTTCGGAGTCATTTTTCCAAGGGAGGGTACTGTGGATTTTCGAGAAAAAAAAATTTCGAGCTAAAAGGAAACCATTAGGTGCATTTTATAGAGAATCTGATTTCGAATAAGAAAAAGTCAACCGCAACCGCGTAACTCGTACCCGTGAGAAAAAAATTGCAAAAATCTGTTTCGAATGCCATGATTTTTCGGAGTCATTTTTCCAAGGGAGGGTACTGTGGATTTTCGAGAAAAAAAAATTTCGAGCTAAAAGGAAACCATTAGGTGCATTTTATAGAGAATCAGATTTCGAATAAGAAAAAGTCAACCGCAACCGCGTAACTCGTACCCGTGAGAAAAAAAATCGCAAAAAATCTGTTTCGAATGCCATGATTTTTCGGAGTCATTTTTCCAAGGGAGGGTACTGTGGATTTTCGAGAAAAAAAAATTTCGAGCTAAAAGGAAACCATTAGGTGCATTTTATAGAGAATCTGATTTCGAATAAGAAAAAGTCAACCGCAACCGCGTAACTCGTACCCGTGAGAAAAAAATTGCAAAAATCTGTTTCGAATGCCATGATTTTTCGGAGTCATTTTTCCAAGGGAGGGTACTGTGGATTTTCGAGAAAAAAAATTTCAAGGTAAAATGAAACCATTAGGTGCATTTTATAGAGAATCTGATTTCGAATAAGAAAAAGTCAAATGCAACCGCGTAACTCGTACCCGTGAGAAAAAAATCGCAAAAAATCTGTTTCGAATGCCATGATTTTTCGGAGTCATTTTTCCAAGGGAGGGTACTGTGGATTTTCGAGAAAAAAAAATTTCGAGCTAAAAGGAAACCATTAGGTGCATTTTATAGAGAATCTGATTTCGAATAAGAAAAAGTCAACCGCAACCGCGTAACTCGTACCCGTGAGAAAAAAATTGCAAAAATCTGTTTCGAATGCCATGATTTTTCGGAGTCATTTTTCCAAGGGAGGGTACTGTGGATTTTCGAGAAAAAAAAATTTCGAGCTAAAAGGAAACCATTAGGTGCATTTTATAGAGAATCAGATTTCGAATAAGAAAAAGTCAACCGCAACCGCGTAACTCGTACCCGTGAGAAAAAAAATCGCAAAAAATCTGTTTCGAATGCCATGATTTTTCGGAGTCATTTTTCCAAGGGAGGGTACTGTGGATTTTCGAGAAAAAAAAATTTCGAGCTAAAAGGAAACCATTAGGTGCATTTTATAGAGAATCTGATTTCGAATAAGAAAAAGTCAACCGCAACCGCGTAACTCGTACCCGTGAGAAAAAAATTGCAAAAATCTGTTTCGAATGCCATGATTTTTCGGAGTCATTTTTCCAAGGGAGGGTACTGTGGATTTTCGAGAAAAAAAATTTCAAGGTAAAATGAAACCATTAGGTGCATTTTATAGAGAATCTGATTTCGAATAAGAAAAAGTCAAATGCAACCGCGTAACTCGTACCCGTGAGAAAAAAATCGCAAAAAATCTGTTTCGAATGCCATGATTTTTCGGAGTCATTTTTCCAAGGGAGGGTACTGTGGATTTTCGAGAAAAAAAAATTTCGAGCTAAAAGGAAACCATTAGGTGCATTTTATAGAGAATCTGATTTCGAATAAGAAAAAGTCAACCGCAACCGCGTAACTCGTACCCGTGAGAAAAAAATCGCAAAAATCTGTTTCGAATGCCATGATTTTTCGGAGTCATTTTTCCAAGGGAGGGTACTGTGGATTTTCGAGAAAAAAAAATTTCGAGCTAAAAGGAAACCATTAGGTGCATTTTATAGAGAATCTGATTTCGAATAAGAAAAAGTCAACCGCAACCGCGTAACTCGTACCCGTGAGAAAAAAATTGCAAAAATCTGTTTCGAATGCCATGATTTTTCGGAGTCATTTTTCCAAGGGAGGGTACTGTGGATTTTCGAGAAAAAAAAATTTCGAGCTAAAAGGAAACCATTAGGTGCATTTTATAGAGAATCAGATTTCGAATAAGAAAAAGTCAACCGCAACCGCGTAACTCGTACCCGTGAGAAAAAAATCGCAAAAATCTGTTTCGAATGCCATGATTTTTCGGAGTCATTTTTCCAAGGGAGGGTACTGTGGATTTTCGAGAAAAAAAAATTTCGAGCTAAAAGGAAACCATTAGGTGCATTTTATAGAGAATCTGATTTCGAATAAGAAAAAGTCAACCGCAACCGCGTAACTCGTACCCGTGAGAAAAAAATCGCAAAAATCTGTTTCGAATGCCATGATTTTTCGGAGTCATTTTTCCAAGGGAGGGTACTGTGGATTTTCGAGAGAAAAAAATTTCAAGCTAAAAGGAAACCATTAGGTGCATTTTATAGAGAATCTGATTTCGAATAAGAAAAAGTCAACCGCAACCGCGTAACTCGTACCCGTGAGAAAAAAATCGCAAAAATCTGTTTCGAATGCCATGATTTTTCGGAGTCATTTTTCCAAGGGAGGGTACTGTGAATTTTCGAGAAAAAAAAATTTCGAGCTAAAAGGAAACCAGTAGGTGCATTTTATAGAGAATCAGATTTCGAATAAGAAAAAGTCAACCGCAACCGCGTAACTCGTACCCGTGAGAAAAAAATCGCAAAAATCTGTTTCGAATGCCATGATTTTTCGGAGTCATTTTTCCAAGGGAGGGTACTGTGGATTTTCGAGAAAAAAAAATTTCGAGCTAAAAGGAAACCATTAGGTGCATTTTATAGAGAATCAGATTTCGAATAAGAAAAAGTCAACCGCAACCGCGTAACTCGTACCCGTGAGAAAAAAAATCGCAAAAATCTGTTTCGAATGCCATGATTTTTCGGAGTCATTTTTCCAAGGGAGGGTACTGTGGATTTTCGAGAAAAAAAAATTTCGAGCTAAAAGGAAACCATTAGGTGCATTTTATAGAGAATCTGATTTCGAATAAGAAAAAGTCAACCGCAACCGCGTAACTCGTACCCGTGAGAAAAAAATTGCAAAAATCTGTTTCGAATGCCATGATTTTTCGGAGTCATTTTTCCAAGGGAGGGTACTGTGGATTTTCGAGAAAAAAAATTTCAAGGTAAAATGAAACCATTAGGTGCATTTTATAGAGAATCTGATTTCGAATAAGAAAAAGTCAAATGCAACCGCGTAACTCGTACCCGTGAGAAAAAAATCGCAAAAAATCTGTTTCGAATGCCATGATTTTTCGGAGTCATTTTTCCAAGGGAGGGTACTGTGGATTTTCGAGAAAAAAAAATTTCGAGCAAAAAGGAAACCATTAGGTGCATTTTATAGAGAATCAGATTTCGAATAAGAAAAAGTCAACCGCAACCGCGTAACTCGTACCCGTGAGAAAAAAATCGCAAAAATCTGTTTCGAATGCCATGATTTTTCGGAGTCATTTTTCCAAGGGAGGGTACTGTGAATTTTCGAGAAAAAAAAATTTCGAGCTAAAAGGAAACCATTAGGTGCATTTTATAGAGAATCAGATTTCGAATAAGAAAAAGTCAACCGCAACCGCGTAACTCGTACCCGTGAGAAAAAAATCGCAAAAATCTGTTTCGAATGCCATGATTTTTCGGAGTCATTTTTCCAAGGGAGGGTACTGTGGATTTTCGAGAAAAAAAAATTTCGAGCTAAAAGGAAACCATTAGGTGCATTTTATAGAGAATCAGATTTCGAATAAGAAAAAGTCAACCGCAACCGCGTAACTCGTACCCGTGAGAAAAAAATCGCAAAAATCTGTTTCGAATGCCATGATTTTTCGGAGTCATTTTTCCAAGGGAGGGTACTGTGGATTTTCGAGAAAAAAAAATTTCGAGCTAAAAGGAAACCATTAGGTGCATTTTATAGAGAATCTGATTTCGAATAAGAAAAAGTCAACCGCAACCGCGTAACTCGTACCCGTGAGAAAAAAATTGCAAAAATCTGTTTCGAATGCCATGATTTTTCGGAGTCATTTTTCCAAGGGAGGGTACTGTGGATTTTCGAGAAAAAAAATTTCAAGGTAAAATGAAACCATTAGGTGCATTTTATAGAGAATCTGATTTCGAATAAGAAAAAGTCAAATGCAACCGCGTAACTCGTACCCGTGAGAAAAAAATCGCAAAAAATCTGTTTCGAATGCCATGATTTTTCGGAGTCATTTTTCCAAGGGAGGGTACTGTGGATTTTCGAGAAAAAAAAATTTCGAGCTAAAAGGAAACCATTAGGTGCATTTTATAGAGAATCAGATTTCGAATAAGAAAAAGTCAACCGCAACCGCGTAACTCGTACCCGTGAGAAAAAAATCGCAAAAATCTGTTTCGAATGCCATGATTTTTCGGAGTCATTTTTCCAAGGGAGGGTACTGTGAATTTTCGAGAAAAAAAAATTTCGAGCTAAAAGGAAACCATTAGGTGCATTTTATAGAGAATCAGATTTCGAATAAGAAAAAGTCAACCGCAACCGCGTAACTCGTACCCGTGAGAAAAAAATCGCAAAAATCTGTTTCGAATGCCATGATTTTTCGGAGTCATTTTTCCAAGGGAGGGTACTGTGGATTTTCGAGAAAAAAAAATTTCGAGCTAAAAGGAAACCATTAGGTGCATTTTATAGAGAATCAGATTTCGAATAAGAAAAAGTCAACCGCAACCGCGTAACTCGTACCCGTGAGAAAAAAATCGCAAAAATCTGTTTCGAATGCCATGATTTTTCGGAGTCATTTTTCCAAGGGAGGGTACTGTGGATTTTCGAGAAAAAAAAATTTCGAGCTAAAAGGAAACCATTAGGTGCATTTTATAGAGAATCTGATTTCGAATAAGAAAAAGTCAACCGCAACCGCGTAACTCGTACCCGTCAGAAAAAAATTGCAAAAATCTGTTTCGAATGCCATGATTTTTCGGAGTCATTTTTCCAAGGGAGGGTACTGTGGATTTTCGAGAAAAAAAATTTCAAGGTAAAATGAAACCATTAGGTGCATTTTATAGAGAATCTGATTTCGAATAAGAAAAAGTCAAATGCAACCGCGTAACTCGTACCCGTGAGAAAAAAATCGCAAAAAATCTGTTTCGAATGCCATGATTTTTCGGAGTCATTTTTCCAAGGGAGGGTACTGTGGATTTTCGAGAAAAAAAAATTTCGAGCTAAAAGGAAACCATTAGGTGCATTTTATAGAGAATCTGATTTCGAATAAGAAAAAGTCAACCGCAACCGCGTAACTCGTACCCGTGAGAAAAAAATCGCAAAAATCTGTTTCGAATGCCATGATTTTTCGGAGTCATTTTTCCAAGGGAGGGTACTGTGGATTTTCGAGAAAAAAAAATTTCGAGCTAAAAGGAAACCATTAGGTGCATTTTATAGAGAATCTGATTTCGAATAAGAAAAAGTCAACCGCAACCGCGTAACTCGTACCCGTGAGAAAAAAATTGCAAAAATCTGTTTCGAATGCCATGATTTTTCGGAGTCATTTTTCCAAGGGAGGGTACTGTGGATTTTCGAGAAAAAAAAATTTCGAGCTAAAAGGAAACCATTAGGTGCATTTTATAGAGAATCAGATTTCGAATAAGAAAAAGTCAACCGCAACCGCGTAACTCGTACCCGTGAGAAAAAAATCGCAAAAATCTGTTTCGAATGCCATGATTTTTCGGAGTCATTTTTCCAAGGGAGGGTACTGTGGATTTTCGAGAAAAAAAAATTTCGAGCTAAAAGGAAACCATTAGGTGCATTTTATAGAGAATCTGATTTCGAATAAGAAAAAGTCAACCGCAACCGCGTAACTCGTACCCGTGAGAAAAAAATCGCAAAAATCTGTTTCGAATGCCATGATTTTTCGGAGTCATTTTTCCAAGGGAGGGTACTGTGGATTTTCGAGAGAAAAAAATTTCAAGCTAAAAGGAAACCATTAGGTGCATTTTATAGAGAATCTGATTTCGAATAAGAAAAAGTCAACCGCAACCGCGTAACTCGTACCGGTGAGAAAAAAATCGCAAAAATCTGTTTCGAATGCCATGATTTTTCGGAGTCATTTTTCCAAGGGAGGGTACTGTGGATTTTCGAGAAAAAAAATTTCAAGCTAAAATGAAACCATTAGGTGCATTTTATAGAGAATCTGATTTCGAATAAGAAAAAGTCAAATGCAACCGCGTAACTCGTACCCGTGAGAAAAAAATCGCAAAAAAATCTGTTTCGAATGCCATGATTTTTCGGAGTCATTTTTCCAAGGGAGGGTACTGTGAATTTTCGAGAAAAAAAAATTTCGAGCTAACAGGAAACCATTAGGTGCATTTTATAGAGAATCAGATTTCGAATAAGAAAAAGTCAACCGCAACCGCGTAACTCGTACCCGTGAGAAAAAAATCGCAAAAATCTGTTTCGAATGCCATGATTTTTCGGAGTCATTTTTCCAAGGGAGGGTACTGTGAATTTTCGAGAAAAAAAAATTTCGAGCTAAAAGGAAACCAGTAGGTGCATTTTATAGAGAATCAGATTTCGAATAAGAAAAAGTCAACCGCAACCGCGTAACTCGTACCCGTGAGAAAAAAATCGCAAAAATCTGTTTCGAATGCCATGATTTTTCGGAGTCATTTTTCCAAGGGAGGGTACTGTGGATTTTCGAGAAAAAAAAATTTCGAGCTAAAAGGAAACCATTAGGTGCATTTTATAGAGAATCAGATTTCGAATAAGAAAAAGTCAACCGCAACCGCGTAACTCGTACCCGTGAGAAAAAAAATCGCAAAAATCTGTTTCGAATGCCATGATTTTTCGGAGTCATTTTTCCAAGGGAGGGTACTGTGGATTTTCGAGAAAAAAAAATTTCGAGCTAAAAGGAAACCATTAGGTGCATTTTATAGAGAATCTGATTTCGAATAAGAAAAAGTCAACCGCAACCGCGTAACTCGTACCCGTGAGAAAAAAATTGCAAAAATCTGTTTCGAATGCCATGATTTTTCGGAGTCATTTTTCCAAGGGAGGGTACTGTGGATTTTCGAGAAAAAAAATTTCAAGGTAAAATGAAACCATTAGGTGCATTTTATAGAGAATCTGATTTCGAATAAGAAAAAGTCAAATGCAACCGCGTAACTCGTACCCGTGAGAAAAAAATCGCAAAAAATCTGTTTCGAATGCCATGATTTTTCGGAGTCATTTTTCCAAGGGAGGGTACTGTGGATTTTCGAGAAAAAAAAATTTCGAGCTAAAAGGAAACCATTAGGTGCATTTTATAGAGAATCAGATTTCGAATAAGAAAAAGTCAACCGCAACCGCGTAACTCGTACCCGTGAGAAAAAAATCGCAAAAATCTGTTTCGAATGCCATGATTTTTCGGAGTCATTTTTCCAAGGGAGGGTACTGTGAATTTTCGAGAAAAAAAAATTTCGAGCTAAAAGGAAACCATTAGGTGCATTTTATAGAGAATCAGATTTCGAATAAGAAAAAGTCAACCGCAACCGCGTAACTCGTACCCGTGAGAAAAAAATCGCAAAAATCTGTTTCGAATGCCATGATTTTTCGGAGTCATTTTTCCAAGGGAGGGTACTGTGGATTTTCGAGAAAAAAAAATTTCGAGCTAAAAGGAAACCATTAGGTGCATTTTATAGAGAATCAGATTTCGAATAAGAAAAAGTCAACCGCAACCGCGTAACTCGTACCCGTGAGAAAAAAATCGCAAAAATCTGTTTCGAATGCCATGATTTTTCGGAGTCATTTTTCCAAGGGAGGGTACTGTGGATTTTCGAGAAAAAAAAATTTCGAGCTAAAAGGAAACCATTAGGTGCATTTTATAGAGAATCTGATTTCGAATAAGAAAAAGTCAACCGCAACCGCGTAACTCGTACCCGTGAGAAAAAAATTGCAAAAATCTGTTTCGAATGCCATGATTTTTCGGAGTCATTTTTCCAAGGGAGGGTACTGTGGATTTTCGAGAAAAAAAATTTCAAGGTAAAATGAAACCATTAGGTGCATTTTATAGAGAATCTGATTTCGAATAAGAGAAAGTCAAATGCAACCGCGTAACTCGTACCCGTGAGAAAAAAATCGCAAAAATCTGTTTCGAATGCCTTGATTTTTCGGAGTCATTTTTCCAAGGGAGGGTACTGTGGATTTTCGAGAGAAAAAAATTTCAAGCTAAAAGGAAACCATTAGGTGCATTTTATAGAGAATCTGATTTCGAATAAGAAAAAGTCAACCGCAACCGCGTAACTCGTACCGGTGAGAAAAAAATCGCAAAAATCTGTTTCGAATGCCATGATTTTTCGGAGTCATTTTTCCAAGGGAGGGTACTGTGGATTTTCGAGAAAAAAAAATTTCGAGCTAAAAGGAAACCATTAGGTGCATTTTATAGAGAATCAGATTTCGAATAAGAAAAAGTCAACCGCAACCGCGTAACTCGTACCCGTGAGAAAAAAATCGCAAAAAATCTGTTTCGAATGCCATGATTTTTCGGAGTCATTTTTCCAAGGGAGGGTACTGTGGATTTTCGAGAAAAAAAAATTTCGAGCTAAAAGGAAACCATTAGGTGCATTTTATAGAGAATCTGATTTCGAATAAGAAAAAGTCAACCGCAACCGCGTAACTCGTACCCGTGAGAAAAAAATTGCAAAAATCTGTTTCGAATGCCATGATTTTTCGGAGTCATTTTTCCAAGGGAGGGTACTGTGGATTTTCGAGAAAAAAAATTTCAAGGTAAAATGAAACCATTAGGTGCATTTTATAGAGAATCTGATTTCGAATAAGAGAAAGTCAAATGCAACCGCGTAACTCGTACCCGTGAGAAAAAAATCGCAAAAAT
Source organism: Pholcus phalangioides (assembly GCF_987345545.1). Classification (NCBI taxonomy): domain Eukaryota; kingdom Metazoa; phylum Arthropoda; class Arachnida; order Araneae; family Pholcidae; genus Pholcus; species Pholcus phalangioides. Next base: position 9,184,017 of record NW_028301597.1, on the reverse strand, counting down.
CTGTTTCGAATGCCATGATTTTTCGGAGTCATTTTTCCAAGGGAGGGTACTGTGGATTTTCGAGAGAAAAAAATTTCAAGCTAAAAGGAAACCATTAGGTGCATTTTATAGAGAATCTGATTTCGAATAAGAAAAAGTCAACCGCAACCGCGTAACTCGTACCGGTGAGAAAAAAATCGCAAAAAATCTGTTTCGAATGCCATGATTTTTCGGAGTCATTTTTCCAAGGGAGGGTACTGTGGATTTTCGAGAAAAAAAAATTTCGAGCTAAATGGAAACCATTAGGTGCATTTTATAGAGAATCTGATTTCGAATAAGAGAAAGTCAAATGCAACCGCGTAACTCGTACCCGTGAGAAAAAAATCGCAAAAATCTGTTTCGAATGCCATGATTTTTCGGAGTCATTTTTCCAAGGGAGGGTACTGTGGATTTTCGAGAGAAAAAAATTTCAAGCTAAAAGGAAACCATTAGGTGCATTTTATAGAGAATCTGATTTCGAATAAGAAAAAGTCAACCGCAACCGCGTAACTCGTACCGGTGAGAAAAAAATCGCAAAAATCTGTTTCGAATGCCATGATTTTTCGGAGTCATTTTTCCAAGGGAGGGTACTGTGGATTTTCGAGAAAAAAAAATTTCGAGCTAAAAGGAAACCATTAGGTGCATTTTATAGAGAATCTGATTTCGAATAAGAAAAAGTCAACCGCAACCGCGTAACTCGTACCCGTGAGAAAAAAATTGCAAAAATCTGTTTCGAATGCCATGATTTTTCGGAGTCATTTTTCCAAGGGAGGGTACTGTGGATTTTCGAGAAAAAAAATTTCAAGGTAAAATGAAACCATTAGGTGCATTTTATAGAGAATCTGATTTCGAATAAGAGAAAGTCAAATGCAACGGCGTAACTCGTACCCGTGAGAAAAAAATCGCAAAAATCTGTTTCGAATGCCATGATTTTTCGGAGTCATTTTTCCAAGGGAGGGTACTGTGGATTTTCGAGAGAAAAAAATTTCAAGCTAAATGGAAACCATTAGGTGCATTTTATAGAGAATCTGATTTCGAATAAGAAAAAGTCAACCGCAACCGCGTAACTCGTACCGGTGAGAAAAAAATCGCAAAAAATCTGTTTCGAATGCCATGATTTTTCGGAGTCATTTTTCCAAGGGAGGGTACTGTGGATTTTCGAGAAAAAAAAATTTCGAGCTAAATGGAAACCATTAGGTGCATTTTATAGAGAATCAGATTTCGAATAAGAAAAAGTCAACCGCAACCGCGTAACTCGTACCCGTGAGAAAAAAATCGCAAAAATCTGTTTCGAATGCCATGATTTTTCGGAGTCATTTTTCCAAGGGAGGGTACTGTGGATTTTCGAGAAAAAAAATTTCAGGGTAAAATGAAACCATTAGGTGCATTTTATAGAGAATCTGATTTCGAATAAGAGAAAGTCAAATGCAACCGCGTAACTCGTACCCGTGAGAAAAAAATCGCAAAAAATCTGTTTCGAATGCCATGATTTTTCGGAGTCATTTTTCCAAGGGAGGGTACTGTGGATTTTCGAGAAAAAAAAATTTCAAGCTAAAAGGAAACCACTAGGTGCATTTTATAGACAATCTGATTTAGAATAAGAAAAAGTCAACCGCAACCGCGTAACTCGTACCCGTGAGAAAAAAATCGCAAAAATCTGTTTCGAATGCCATGATTTTTCGGAGTCATTTTTCCAAGGGAGGGTACTGTGGATTTTCGAGAAAAAAATTTCAAGCTAAAATGAAACCATTAGGTGCATTTTATAGAGAATCTGATTTCGAATAAGAAAAAGTCAACCGCAACCGCGTAACTCGTACCCGTGAGAAAAAAATCGCAAAAATCTGTTTCGAATGCCATGATTTTTCGGAGTCATTTTTCCAAGGGAGGGTACTGTGGATTTTCGAGAAAAAAAAATTTCGAGCTAAAAGGAAACCATTAGGTGCATTTTATAGAGAATCTGATTTCGAATAAGAAAAAGTCAAATGCAACCGCGTAACTCGTACCCGTGAGAAAAAAATCGCAAAAATCTGTTTCGAATGCCATGATTTTTCGGAGTCATTTTTCCAAGGGAGGGTACTGTGGATTTTCGAGAAAAAAAAATTTCGAGCTAAAAGGAAACCATTAGGTGCATTTTATAGAGAATCAGATTTCGAATAAGAAAAAGTCAACCGCAACCGCGTAACTCGTACCCGTGAGAAAAAAATCGCAAAAATCTGTTTCGAATGCCATGATTTTTCGGAGTCATTTTTCCAAGGGAGGGTACTGTGGATTTTCGAGAAAAAAAAATTTCGAGCTAAAAGGAAACCATTAGGTGCATTTTATAGAGAATCAGATTTCGAATAAGAAAAAGTCAACCGCAACCGCGTAACTCGTACCCGTGAGAAAAAAATCGCAAAAATCTGTTTCGAATGCCATGATTTTTCGGAGTCATTTTTCCAAGGGAGGGTACTGTGGATTTTCGAGAAAAAAAAATTTCGAGCTAAAAGGAAACCATTAGGTGCATTTTATAGAGAATCTGATTTCGAATAAGAAAAAGTCAACCGCAACCGCGTAACTCGTACCCGTGAGAAAAAAATTGCAAAAATCTGTTTCGAATGCCATGATTTTTCGGAGTCATTTTTCCAAGGGAGGGTACTGTGGATTTTCGAGAAAAAAAATTTCGAGCTAAAAGGAAACCATTAGGTGCATTTTATAGAGAATCTGATTTCGAATAAGAAAAAGTCAACCGCAACCGCGTAACTCGTACCGGTGAGAAAAAAATCGCAAAAATCTGTTTCGAATGCCATGATTTTTCGGAGTCATTTTTCCAAGGGAGGGTACTGTGGATTTTCGAGAAAAAAAATTTCAAGCTAAAATGAAACCATTAGGTGCATTTTATAGAGAATCTGATTTCGAATAAGAAAAAGTCAAATGCAACCGCGTAACTCGTACCCGTGAGAAAAAAATCGCAAAAATCTGTTTCGAATGCCATGATTTTTCGGAGTCATTTTTCCAAGGGAGGGTACTGTGGATTTTCGAGAAAAAAAAATTTCGAGCTAAAAGGAAACCATTAGGTGCATTTTATAGAGAATCAGATTTCGAATAAGAAAAAGTCAACCGCAACCGCGTAACTCGTACCCGTGAGAAAAAAATCGCAAAAATCTGTTTCGAATGCCATGATTTTTCGGAGTCATTTTTCCAAGGGAGGGTACTGTGGATTTTCGAGAAAAAAAAATTTCGAGCTAAAAGGAAACCATTAGGTGCATTTTATAGAGAATCAGATTTCGAATAAGAAAAAGTCAACCGCAACCGCGTAACTCGTACCCGTGAGAAAAAAATCGCAAAAATCTGTTTCGAATGCCATGATTTTTCGGAGTCATTTTTCCAAGGGAGGGTACTGTGGATTTTCGAGAAAAAAAAATTTCGAGCTAAAAGGAAACCATTAGGTGCATTTTATAGAGAATCTGATTTCGAATAAGAAAAAGTCAACCGCAACCGCGTAACTCGTACCCGTGAGAAAAAAATTGCAAAAATCTGTTTCGAATGCCATGATTTTTCGGAGTCATTTTTCCAAGGGAGGGTACTGTGGATTTTCGAGAAAAAAAATTTCAAGGTAAAATGAAACCATTAGGTGCATTTTATAGAGAATCTGATTTCGAATAAGAGAAAGTCAAATGCAACCGCGTAACTCGTACCCGTGAGAAAAAAATCGCAAAAATCTGTTTCGAATGCCATGATTTTTCGGAGTCATTTTTCCAAGGGAGGGTACTGTGGATTTTCGAGAGAAAAAAATTTCAAGCTAAAAGGAAACCATTAGGTGCATTTTATAGAGAATCAGATTTCGAATAAGAAAAAGTCAACCGCAACCGCGTAACTCGTACCCGTGAGAAAAAAATCGCAAAAATCTGTTTCGAATGCCATGATTTTTCGGAGTCATTTTTCCAAGGGAGGGTACTGTGGATTTTCGAGAAAAAAAATTTCAAGCTAAAATGAAACCATTAGGTGCATTTTATAGAGAATCTGATTTCGAATAAGAAAAAGTCAAATGCAACCGCGTAACTCGTACCCGTGAGAAAAAAATCGCAAAAATGTGTTTCGAATGCCATGATTTTTCGGAGTCATTTTTCCAAGGGAGGGCACTGTGGATTTTCGAGAAAAAAAATTTCAAGCTAAAATGAAACCATTAGGTGCATTTTATAGAGAATCTGATTTCGAATAAGAAAAAGTCAACCGCAACCGCGTAACTCGTACCCGTGAGAAAAAAATTGCAAAAATCTGTTTCGAATGCCATGATTTTTCGGAGTCATTTTTCCAAGGGAGGGTACTGTGGATTTTCGAGAAAAAAAATTTCAGGGTAAAATGAAACCATTAGGTGCATTTTATAGAGAATCTGATTTCGAATAAGAGAAAGTCAAATGCAACCGCGTAACTCGTACCCGTGAGAAAAAAATCGCAAAAAATCTGTTTCGAATGCCATGATTTTTCGGAGTCATTTTTCCAAGGGAGGGTACTGTGGATTTTCGAGAAAAAAAATTTCAAGGTAAAATGAAACCATTAGGTGCATTTTATAGAGAATCTGATTTCGAATAAGAAAAAGTCAAATGCAACCGCGTAACTCGTACCCGTGAGAAAAAAATCGCAAAAAATCTGTTTCGAATGCCATGATTTTTCGGAGTCATTTTTCCAAGGGAGGGTACTGTGGATTTTCGAGAAAAAAAAATTTCGAGCTAAAAGGAAACCATTAGGTGCATTTTATAGAGAATCTGATTTCGAATAAGAAAAAGTCAACCGCAACCGCGTAACTCGTACCCGTGAGAAAAAAATCGCAAAAATCTGTTTCGAATGCCATGATTTTTCGGAGTCATTTTTCCAAGGGAGGGTACTGTGAATTTTCGAGAAAAAAAAATTTCGAGCTAAAAGGAAACCATTAGGTGCATTTTATAGAGAATCAGATTTCGAATAAGAAAAAGTCAACCGCAACCGCGTAACTCGTACCCGTGAGAAAAAAATCGCAAAAATCTGTTTCGAATGCCATGATTTTTCGGAGTCATTTTTCCAAGGGAGGGTACTGTGAATTTTCGAGAAAAAAAAAATTTCGAGCTAAAAGGAAACCATTAGGTGCATTTTATAGAGAATCAGATTTCGAATAAGAAAAAGTCAACCGCAACCGCGTAACTCGTACCCGTGAGAAAAAAATCGCAAAAATCTGTTTCGAATGCCATGATTTTTCGGAGTCATTTTTCCAAGGGAGGGTACTGTGGATTTTCGAGAAAAAAAAATTTCGAGCTAAAAGGAAACCATTAGGTGCATTTTATAGAGAATCAGATTTCGAATAAGAAAAAGTCAACCGCAACCGCGTAACTCGTACCCGTGAGAAAAAAATCGCAAAAATCTGTTTCGAATGCCATGATTTTTCGGAGTCATTTTTCCAAGGGAGGGTACTGTGGATTTTCGAGAAAAAAAAATTTCGAGCTAAAAGGAAACCATTAGGTGCATTTTATAGAGAATCTGATTTCGAATAAGAAAAAGTCAACCGCAACCGCGTAACTCGTACCCGTGAGAAAAAAATTGCAAAAGTCTGTTTCGAATGCCATGATTTTTCGGAGTCATTTTTCCAAGGGAGGGTACTGTGGATTTTCGAGAAAAAAAATTTCAAGGTAAAATGAAACCATTAGGTGCATTTTATAGAGAATCTGATTTCGAATAAGAGAAAGTCAAATGCAACCGCGTAACTCGTACCCGTGAGAAAAAAATCGCAAAAATCTGTTTCGAATGCCATGATTTTTCGGAGTCATTTTTCCAAGGGAGGGTACTGTGGATTTTCGAGAGAAAAAAATTTCAAGCTAAAAGGAAACCATTAGGTGCATTTTATAGAGAATCTGATTTCGAATAAGAAAAAGTCAACCGCAACCGCGTAACTCGTACCGGTGAGAAAAAAATCGCAAAAATCTGTTTCGAATGCCATCATTTTTCGGAGTCATTTTTCCAAGGGAGGGTACTGTGGATTTTCGAGAAAAAAAAATTTCGAGCTAAAAGGAAACCATTAGGTGCATTTTATAGAGAATCAGATTTCGAATAAGAAAAAGTCAACCGCAACCGCGTAACTCGTACCCGTGAGAAAAAAATCGCAAAAAATCTGTTTCGAATGCCATGATTTTTCGGAGTCATTTTTCCAAGGGAGGGTACTGTGGATTTTCGAGAAAAAAAAATTTCGAGCTAAAAGGAAACCATTAGGTGCATTTTATAGAGAATCTGATTTCGAATAAGAAAAAGTCAACCGCAACCGCGTAACTCGTACCCGTGAGAAAAAATTGCAAAAATCTGTTTCGAATGCCATGATTTTTCGGAGTCATTTTTCCAAGGGAGGGTACTGTGGATTTTCGAGAAAAAAAATTTCAAGGTAAAATGAAACCATTAGGTGCATTTTATAGAGAATCTGATTTCGAATAAGAGAAAGTCAAATGCAACCGCGTAACTCGTACCCGTGAGAAAAAAATCGCAAAAATCTGTTTCGAATGCCATGATTTTTCGGAGTCATTTTTCCAAGGGAGGGTACTGTGGATTTTCGAGAGAAAAAAATTTCAAGCTAAAAGGAAACCATTAGGTGCATTTTATAGAGAATCTGATTTCGAATAAGAAAAAGTCAACCGCAACCGCGTAACTCGTACCGGTGAGAAAAAAATCGCAAAAATCTGTTTCGAATGCCATGATTTTTCGGAGTCATTTTTCCAAGGGAGGGTACTGTGGATTTTCGAGAAAAAAAATTTCAAGGTAAAATGAAACCATTAGGTGCATTTTATAGAGAATCTGATTTCGAATAAGAGAAAGTCAAATGCAACGGCGTAACTCGTACCCGTGAGAAAAAAATCGCAAAAATCTGTTTCGAATGCCATGATTTTTCGGAGTCATTTTTCCAAGGGAGGGTACTGTGGATTTTCGAGAAAAAAAAATTTCGAGCTAAAAGGAAACCATTAGGTGCATTTTATAGAGAATCTGATTTCGAATAAGAAAAAGTCAACCGCAACCGCGTAACTCGTACCCGTGAGAAAAAAATTGCAAAAATCTGTTTCGAATGCCATGATTTTTCGGAGTCATTTTTCCAAGGGAGGGTACTGTGGATTTTCGAGAAAAAAAATTTCAAGGTAAAATGAAACCATTAGGTGCATTTTATAGAGAATCTGATTTCGAATAAGAGAAAGTCAAATGCAACGGCGTAACTCGTACCCGTGAGAAAAAAATCGCAAAAATCTGTTTCGAATGCCATGATTTTTCGGAGTCATTTTTCCAAGGGAGGGTACTGTGGATTTTCGAGAGAAAAAAATTTCAAGCTAAAAGGAAACCATTAGGTGCATTTTATAGAGAATCTGATTTCGAATAAGAAAAAGTCAACCGCAACCGCGTAACTCGTACCCGTGAGAAAAAAATCGCAAAAAATCTGTTTCGAATGCCATGATTTTTCGGAGTCATTTTTCCAAGGGAGGGTACTGTGGATTTTCGAGAAAAAAAAATTTCGAGCTAAAAGGAAACCATTAGGTGCATTTTATAGAGAATCTGATTTCGAATAAGAAAAAGTCAACCGCAACCGCGTAACTCGTACCCGTGAGAAAAAATTGCAAAAATCTGTTTCGAATGCCATGATTTTTCGGAGTCATTTTTCCAAGGGAGGGTACTGTGGATTTTCGAGAAAAAAAATTTCAAGGTAAAATGAAACCATTAGGTGCATTTTATAGAGAATCTGATTTCGAATAAGAGAAAGTCAAATGCAACCGCGTAACTCGTACCCGTGAGAAAAAAATCGCAAAAATCTGTTTCGAATGCCATGATTTTTCGGAGTCATTTTTCCAAGGGAGGGTACTGTGGATTTTCGAGAGAAAAAAATTTCAAGCTAAAAGGAAACCATTAGGTGCATTTTATAGAGAATCTGATTTCGAATAAGAAAAAGTCAACCGCAACCGCGTAACTCGTACCGGTGAGAAAAAAATCGCAAAAATCTGTTTCGAATGCCATGATTTTTCGGAGTCATTTTTCCAAGGGAGGGTACTGTGGATTTTCGAGAAAAAAAAATTTCGAGCTAAAAGGAAACCATTAGGTGCATTTTATAGAGAATCTGATTTCGAATAAGAAAAAGTCAACCGCAACCGCGTAACTCGTACCCGTGAGAAAAAAATTGCAAAAATCTGTTTCGAATGCCATGATTTTTCGGAGTCATTTTTCCAAGGGAGGGTACTGTGGATTTTCGAGAAAAAAAATTTCAAGGTAAAATGAAACCATTAGGTGCATTTTATAGAGAATCTGATTTCGAATAAGAGAAAGTCAAATGCAACGGCGTAACTCGTACCCGTGAGAAAAAAATCGCAAAAATCTGTTTCGAATGCCATGATTTTTCGGAGTCATTTTTCCAAGGGAGGGTACTGTGGATTTTCGAGAAAAAAAAATTTCGAGCTAAAAGGAAACCATTAGGTGCATTTTATAGAGAATCTGATTTCGAATAAGAAAAAGTCAACCGCAACCGCGTAACTCGTACCCGTGAGAAAAAAATTGCAAAAATCTGTTTCGAATGCCATGATTTTTCGGAGTCATTTTTCCAAGGGAGGGTACTGTGGATTTTCGAGAAAAAAAATTTCAAGGTAAAATGAAACCATTAGGTGCATTTTATAGAGAATCTGATTTCGAATAAGAGAAAGTCAAATGCAACGGCGTAACTCGTACCCGTGAGAAAAAAATCGCAAAAATCTGTTTCGAATGCCATGATTTTTCGGAGTCATTTTTCCAAGGGAGGGTACTGTGGATTTTCGAGAGAAAAAAATTTCAAGCTAAAAGGAAACCATTAGGTGCATTTTATAGAGAATCTGATTTCGAATAAGAAAAAGTCAACCGCAACCGCGTAACTCGTACCCGTGAGAAAAAAATCGCAAAAAATCTGTTTCGAATGCCATGATTTTTCGGAGTCATTTTTCCAAGGGAGGGTACTGTGGATTTTCGAGAAAAAAAAATTTCGAGCTAAAAGGAAACCATTAGGTGCATTTTATAGAGAATCTGATTTCGAATAAGAAAAAGTCAACCGCAACCGCGTAACTCGTACCCGTGAGAAAAAATTGCAAAAATCTGTTTCGAATGCCATGATTTTTCGGAGTCATTTTTCCAAGGGAGGGTACTGTGGATTTTCGAGAAAAAAAATTTCAAGGTAAAATGAAACCATTAGGTGCATTTTATAGAGAATCTGATTTCGAATAAGAGAAAGTCAAATGCAACCGCGTAACTCGTACCCGTGAGAAAAAAATCGCAAAAATCTGTTTCGAATGCCATGATTTTTCGGAGTCATTTTTCCAAGGGAGGGTACTGTGGATTTTCGAGAGAAAAAAATTTCAAGCTAAAAGGAAACCATTAGGTGCATTTTATAGAGAATCTGATTTCGAATAAGAAAAAGTCAACCGCAACCGCGTAACTCGTACCGGTGAGAAAAAAATCGCAAAAATCTGTTTCGAATGCCATGATTTTTCGGAGTCATTTTTCCAAGGGAGGGTACTGTGGATTTTCGAGAAAAAAAAATTTCGAGCTAAAAGGAAACCATTAGGTGCATTTTATAGAGAATCTGATTTCGAATAAGAAAAAGTCAACCGCAACCGCGTAACTCGTACCCGTGAGAAAAAAATTGCAAAAATCTGTTTCGAATGCCATGATTTTTCGGAGTCATTTTTCCAAGGGAGGGTACTGTGGATTTTCGAGAAAAAAAATTTCAAGGTAAAATGAAACCATTAGGTGCATTTTATAGAGAATCTGATTTCGAATAAGAGAAAGTCAAATGCAACGGCGTAACTCGTACCCGTGAGAAAAAAATCGCAAAAATCTGTTTCGAATGCCATGATTTTTCGGAGTCATTTTTCCAAGGGAGGGTACTGTGGATTTTCGAGAGAAAAAAATTTCAAGCTAAAAGGAAACCATTAGGTGCATTTTATAGAGAATCAGATTTCGAATAAGAAAAAGTCAACCGCAACCGCGTAACTCGTACCCGTGAGAAAAAAATTGCAAAAATCTGTTTCGAATGCCATGATTTTTCGGAGTCATTTTTCCAAGGGAGGGTACTGTGGATTTTCGAGAAAAAAAATTTCAAGGTAAAATGAAACCATTAGGTGCATTTTATAGAGAATCTGATTTCGAATAAGAGAAAGTCAAATGCAACGGCGTAACTCGTACCCGTGAGAAAAAAATCGCAAAAATCTGTTTCGAATGCCATGATTTTTCGGAGTCATTTTTCCAAGGGAGGGCACTGTGGATTTTCGAGAAAAAAAATTTCAAGCTAAAATGAAACCATTAGGTGCATTTTATAGAGAATCTGATTTCGAATAAGAAAAAGTCAACCGCAACCGCGTAACTCGTACCCGTGAGAAAAAAATTGCAAAAATCTGTTTCGAATGCCATGATTTTTCGGAGTCATTTTTCCAAGGGAGGGTACTGTGGATTTTCGAGAAAAAAAATTTCAGGGTAAAATGAAACCATTAGGTGCATTTTATAGAGAATCTGATTTCGAATAAGAGAAAGTCAAATGCAACCGCGTAACTCGTACCCGTGAGAAAAAAATCGCAAAAAATCTGTTTCGAATGCCATGATTTTTCGGAGTCATTTTTCCAAGGGAGGGTACTGTGGATTTTCGAGAAAAAAAATTTCAAGGTAAAATGAAACCATTAGGTGCATTTTATAGAGAATCTGATTTCGAATAAGAAAAAGTCAAATGCAACCGCGTAACTCGTACCCGTGAGAAAAAAATCGCAAAAAATCTGTTTCGAATGCCATGATTTTTCGGAGTCATTTTTCCAAGGGAGGGTACTGTGGATTTTCGAGAAAAAAAAATTTCGAGCTAAAAGGAAACCATTAGGTGCATTTTATAGAGAATCTGATTTCGAATAAGAAAAAGTCAACCGCAACCGCGTAACTCGTACCCGTGAGAAAAAAATCGCAAAAATCTGTTTCGAATGCCATGATTTTTCGGAGTCATTTTTCCAAGGGAGGGTACTGTGAATTTTCGAGAAAAAAAAATTTCGAGCTAAAAGGAAACCATTAGGTGCATTTTATAGAGAATCAGATTTCGAATAAGAAAAAGTCAACCGCAACCGCGTAACTCGTACCCGTGAGAAAAAAATCGCAAAAATCTGTTTCGAATGCCATGATTTTTCGGAGTCATTTTTCCAAGGGAGGGTACTGTGAATTTTCGAGAAAAAAAAAATTTCGAGCTAAAAGGAAACCATTAGGTGCATTTTATAGAGAATCAGATTTCGAATAAGAAAAAGTCAACCGCAACCGCGTAACTCGTACCCGTGAGAAAAAAATCGCAAAAATCTGTTTCGAATGCCATGATTTTTCGGAGTCATTTTTCCAAGGGAGGGTACTGTGGATTTTCGAGAAAAAAAAATTTCGAGCTAAAAGGAAACCATTAGGTGCATTTTATAGAGAATCAGATTTCGAATAAGAAAAAGTCAACCGCAACCGCGTAACTCGTACCCGTGAGAAAAAAATCGCAAAAATCTGTTTCGAATGCCATGATTTTTCGGAGTCATTTTTCCAAGGGAGGGTACTGTGGATTTTCGAGAAAAAAAAATTTCGAGCTAAAAGGAAACCATTAGGTGCATTTTATAGAGAATCTGATTTCGAATAAGAAAAAGTCAACCGCAACCGCGTAACTCGTACCCGTGAGAAAAAAATTGCAAAAGTCTGTTTCGAATGCCATGATTTTTCGGAGTCATTTTTCCAAGGGAGGGTACTGTGGATTTTCGAGAAAAAAAATTTCAAGGTAAAATGAAACCATTAGGTGCATTTTATAGAGAATCTGATTTCGAATAAGAGAAAGTCAAATGCAACCGCGTAACTCGTACCCGTGAGAAAAAAATCGCAAAAATCTGTTTCGAATGCCATGATTTTTCGGAGTCATTTTTCCAAGGGAGGGTACTGTGGATTTTCGAGAGAAAAAAATTTCAAGCTAAAAGGAAACCATTAGGTGCATTTTATAGAGAATCTGATTTCGAATAAGAAAAAGTCAACCGCAACCGCGTAACTCGTACCGGTGAGAAAAAAATCGCAAAAATCTGTTTCGAATGCCATCATTTTTCGGAGTCATTTTTCCAAGGGAGGGTACTGTGGATTTTCGAGAAAAAAAAATTTCGAGCTAAAAGGAAACCATTAGGTGCATTTTATAGAGAATCAGATTTCGAATAAGAAAAAGTCAACCGCAACCGCGTAACTCGTACCCGTGAGAAAAAAATCGCAAAAAATCTGTTTCGAATGCCATGATTTTTCGGAGTCATTTTTCCAAGGGAGGGTACTGTGGATTTTCGAGAAAAAAAAATTTCGAGCTAAAAGGAAACCATTAGGTGCATTTTATAGAGAATCTGATTTCGAATAAGAAAAAGTCAACCGCAACCGCGTAACTCGTACCCGTGAGAAAAAATTGCAAAAATCTGTTTCGAATGCCATGATTTTTCGGAGTCATTTTTCCAAGGGAGGGTACTGTGGATTTTCGAGAAAAAAAATTTCAAGGTAAAATGAAACCATTAGGTGCATTTTATAGAGAATCTGATTTCGAATAAGAGAAAGTCAAATGCAACCGCGTAACTCGTACCCGTGAGAAAAAAATCGCAAAAATCTGTTTCGAATGCCATGATTTTTCGGAGTCATTTTTCCAAGGGAGGGTACTGTGGATTTTCGAGAGAAAAAAATTTCAAGCTAAAAGGAAACCATTAGGTGCATTTTATAGAGAATCTGATTTCGAATAAGAAAAAGTCAACCGCAACCGCGTAACTCGTACCGGTGAGAAAAAAATCGCAAAAATCTGTTTCGAATGCCATGATTTTTCGGAGTCATTTTTCCAAGGGAGGGTACTGTGGATTTTCGAGAAAAAAAATTTCAAGGTAAAATGAAACCATTAGGTGCATTTTATAGAGAATCTGATTTCGAATAAGAGAAAGTCAAATGCAACGGCGTAACTCGTACCCGTGAGAAAAAAATCGCAAAAATCTGTTTCGAATGCCATGATTTTTCGGAGTCATTTTTCCAAGGGAGGGTACTGTGGATTTTCGAGAAAAAAAAATTTCGAGCTAAAAGGAAACCATTAGGTGCATTTTATAGAGAATCTGATTTCGAATAAGAAAAAGTCAACCGCAACCGCGTAACTCGTACCCGTGAGAAAAAAATTGCAAAAATCTGTTTCGAATGCCATGATTTTTCGGAGTCATTTTTCCAAGGGAGGGTACTGTGGATTTTCGAGAAAAAAAATTTCAAGGTAAAATGAAACCATTAGGTGCATTTTATAGAGAATCTGATTTCGAATAAGAGAAAGTCAAATGCAACGGCGTAACTCGTACCCGTGAGAAAAAAATCGCAAAAATCTGTTTCGAATGCCATGATTTTTCGGAGTCATTTTTCCAAGGGAGGGTACTGTGGATTTTCGAGAGAAAAAAATTTCAAGCTAAAAGGAAACCATTAGGTGCATTTTATAGAGAATCTGATTTCGAATAAGAAAAAGTCAACCGCAACCGCGTAACTCGTACCCGTGAGAAAAAAATCGCAAAAAATCTGTTTCGAATGCCATGATTTTTCGGAGTCATTTTTCCAAGGGAGGGTACTGTGGATTTTCGAGAAAAAAAAATTTCGAGCTAAAAGGAAACCATTAGGTGCATTTTATAGAGAATCTGATTTCGAATAAGAAAAAGTCAACCGCAACCGCGTAACTCGTACCCGTGAGAAAAAATTGCAAAAATCTGTTTCGAATGCCATGATTTTTCGGAGTCATTTTTCCAAGGGAGGGTACTGTGGATTTTCGAGAAAAAAAATTTCAAGGTAAAATGAAACCATTAGGTGCATTTTATAGAGAATCTGATTTCGAATAAGAGAAAGTCAAATGCAACCGCGTAACTCGTACCCGTGAGAAAAAAATCGCAAAAATCTGTTTCGAATGCCATGATTTTTCGGAGTCATTTTTCCAAGGGAGGGTACTGTGGATTTTCGAGAGAAAAAAATTTCAAGCTAAAAGGAAACCATTAGGTGCATTTTATAGAGAATCTGATTTCGAATAAGAAAAAGTCAACCGCAACCGCGTAACTCGTACCGGTGAGAAAAAAATCGCAAAAATCTGTTTCGAATGCCATGATTTTTCGGAGTCATTTTTCCAAGGGAGGGTACTGTGGATTTTCGAGAAAAAAAAATTTCGAGCTAAAAGGAAACCATTAGGTGCATTTTATAGAGAATCTGATTTCGAATAAGAAAAAGTCAACCGCAACCGCGTAACTCGTACCCGTGAGAAAAAAATTGCAAAAATCTGTTTCGAATGCCATGATTTTTCGGAGTCATTTTTCCAAGGGAGGGTACTGTGGATTTTCGAGAAAAAAAATTTCAAGGTAAAATGAAACCATTAGGTGCATTTTATAGAGAATCTGATTTCGAATAAGAGAAAGTCAAATGCAACGGCGTAACTCGTACCCGTGAGAAAAAAATCGCAAAAATCTGTTTCGAATGCCATGATTTTTCGGAGTCATTTTTCCAAGGGAGGGTACTGTGGATTTTCGAGAAAAAAAAATTTCGAGCTAAAAGGAAACCATTAGGTGCATTTTATAGAGAATCTGATTTCGAATAAGAAAAAGTCAACCGCAACCGCGTAACTCGTACCCGTGAGAAAAAAATTGCAAAAATCTGTTTCGAATGCCATGATTTTTCGGAGTCATTTTTCCAAGGGAGGGTACTGTGGATTTTCGAGAAAAAAAATTTCAAGGTAAAATGAAACCATTAGGTGCATTTTATAGAGAATCTGATTTCGAATAAGAGAAAGTCAAATGCAACGGCGTAACTCGTACCCGTGAGAAAAAAATCGCAAAAATCTGTTTCGAATGCCATGATTTTTCGGAGTCATTTTTCCAAGGGAGGGTACTGTGGATTTTCGAGAGAAAAAAATTTCAAGCTAAAAGGAAACCATTAGGTGCATTTTATAGAGAATCTGATTTCGAATAAGAAAAAGTCAACCGCAACCGCGTAACTCGTACCCGTGAGAAAAAAATCGCAAAAAATCTGTTTCGAATGCCATGATTTTTCGGAGTCATTTTTCCAAGGGAGGGTACTGTGGATTTTCGAGAAAAAAAAATTTCGAGCTAAAAGGAAACCATTAGGTGCATTTTATAGAGAATCTGATTTCGAATAAGAAAAAGTCAACCGCAACCGCGTAACTCGTACCCGTGAGAAAAAATTGCAAAAATCTGTTTCGAATGCCATGATTTTTCGGAGTCATTTTTCCAAGGGAGGGTACTGTGGATTTTCGAGAAAAAAAATTTCAAGGTAAAATGAAACCATTAGGTGCATTTTATAGAGAATCTGATTTCGAATAAGAGAAAGTCAAATGCAACCGCGTAACTCGTACCCGTGAGAAAAAAATCGCAAAAATCTGTTTCGAATGCCATGATTTTTCGGAGTCATTTTTCCAAGGGAGGGTACTGTGGATTTTCGAGAGAAAAAAATTTCAAGCTAAAAGGAAACCATTAGGTGCATTTTATAGAGAATCTGATTTCGAATAAGAAAAAGTCAACCGCAACCGCGTAACTCGTACCGGTGAGAAAAAAATCGCAAAAATCTGTTTCGAATGCCATGATTTTTCGGAGTCATTTTTCCAAGGGAGGGTACTGTGGATTTTCGAGAAAAAAAAATTTCGAGCTAAAAGGAAACCATTAGGTGCATTTTATAGAGAATCTGATTTCGAATAAGAAAAAGTCAACCGCAACCGCGTAACTCGTACCCGTGAGAAAAAAATTGCAAAAATCTGTTTCGAATGCCATGATTTTTCGGAGTCATTTTTCCAAGGGAGGGTACTGTGGATTTTCGAGAAAAAAAATTTCAAGGTAAAATGAAACCATTAGGTGCATTTTATAGAGAATCTGATTTCGAATAAGAGAAAGTCAAATGCAACGGCGTAACTCGTACCCGTGAGAAAAAAATCGCAAAAATCTGTTTCGAATGCCATGATTTTTCGGAGTCATTTTTCCAAGGGAGGGTACTGTGGATTTTCGAGAAAAAAAAATTTCGAGCTAAAAGGAAACCATTAGGTGCATTTTATAGAGAATCTGATTTCGAATAAGAAAAAGTCAACCGCAACCGCGTAACTCGTACCCGTGAGAAAAAAATTGCAAAAATCTGTTTCGAATGCCATGATTTTTCGGAGTCATTTTTCCAAGGGAGGGTACTGTGGATTTTCGAGAAAAAAAATTTCAAGGTAAAATGAAACCATTAGGTGCATTTTATAGAGAATCTGATTTCGAATAAGAGAAAGTCAAATGCAACGGCGTAACTCGTACCCGTGAGAAAAAAATCGCAAAAATCTGTTTCGAATGCCATGATTTTTCGGAGTCATTTTTCCAAGGGAGGGTACTGTGGATTTTCGAGAGAAAAAAATTTCAAGCTAAAAGGAAACCATTAGGTGCATTTTATAGAGAATCTGATTTCGAATAAGAAAAAGTCAACCGCAACCGCGTAACTCGTACCCGTGAGAAAAAAATCGCAAAAATCTGTTTCGAATGCCATGATTTTTCGGAGTCATTTTTCCAAGGGAGGGTACTGTGGATTTTCGAGAGAAAAAAATTTCAAGCTAAAAGGAAACCATTAGGTGCATTTTATAGAGAATCTGATTTCGAATAAGAAAAAGTCAACCGCAACCGCGTAACTCGTACCGGTGAGAAAAAAATTGCAAAAATCTGTTTCGAATGCCATGATTTTTCGGAGTCATTTTTCCAAGGGAGGGTACTGTGGATTTTCGAGAAAAAAAAATTTCGAGCTAAATGGAAACCATTAGGTGCATTTTATAGAGAATCTGATTTCGAATAAGAGAAAGTCAAATGCAACCGCGTAACTCGTACCCGTGAGAAAAAAATCGCAAAAATCTGTTTCGAATGCCATGATTTTTCGGAGTCATTTTTCCAAGGGAGGGTACTGTGGATTTTCGAGAAAAAAAAATTTCGAGCTAAAAGGAAACCATTAGGTGCATTTTATAGAGAATCTGATTTCGAATAAGAAAAAGTCAACCGCAACCGCGTAACTCGTACCCGTGAGAAAAAAATTGCAAAAATCTGTTTCGAATGCCATGATTTTTCGGAGTCATTTTTCCAAGGGAGGGTACTGTGGATTTTCGAGAAAAAAAATTTCAAGGTAAAATGAAACCATTAGGTGCATTTTATAGAGAATCTGATTTCGAATAAGAGAAAGTCAAATGCAACGGCGTAACTCGTACCCGTGAGAAAAAAATCGCAAAAATCTGTTTCGAATGCCATGATTTTTCGGAGTCATTTTTCCAAGGGAGGGTACTGTGGATTTTCGAGAAAAAAAAATTTCGAGCTAAAAGGAAACCATTAGGTGCATTTTATAGAGAATCTGATTTCGAATAAGAAAAAGTCAACCGCAACCGCGTAACTCGTACCCGTGAGAAAAAAATTGCAAAAATCTGTTTCGAATGCCATGATTTTTCGGAGTCATTTTTCCAAGGGAGGGTACTGTGGATTTTCGAGAAAAAAAATTTCAAGGTAAAATGAAACCATTAGGTGCATTTTATAGAGAATCTGATTTCGAATAAGAGAAAGTCAAATGCAACGGCGTAACTCGTACCCGTGAGAAAAAAATCGCAAAAATCTGTTTCGAATGCCATGATTTTTCGGAGTCATTTTTCCAAGGGAGGGTACTGTGGATTTTCGAGAGAAAAAAATTTCAAGCTAAAAGGAAACCATTAGGTGCATTTTATAGAGAATCTGATTTCGAATAAGAAAAAGTCAACCGCAACCGCGTAACTCGTACCGGTGAGAAAAAAATCGCAAAAAATCTGTTTCGAATGCCATGATTTTTCGGAGTCATTTTTCCAAGGGAGGGTACTGTGGATTTTCGAGAAAAAAAAATTTCGAGCTAAATGGAAACCATTAGGTGCATTTTATAGAGAATCTGATTTCGAATAAGAGAAAGTCAAATGCAACCGCGTAACTCGTACCCGTGAGAAAAAAATCGCAAAAATCTGTTTCGAATGCCATGATTTTTCGGAGTCATTTTTCCAAGGGAGGGTACTGTGGATTTTCGAGAGAAAAAAATTTCAAGCTAAAAGGAAACCATTAGGTGCATTTTATAGAGAATCTGATTTCGAATAAGAAAAAGTCAACCGCAACCGCGTAACTCGTACCGGTGAGAAAAAAATTGCAAAAATCTGTTTCGAATGCCATGATTTTTCGGAGTCATTTTTCCAAGGGAGGGTACTGTGGATTTTCGAGAAAAAAAAATTTCGAGCTAAATGGAAACCATTAGGTGCATTTTATAGAGAATCTGATTTCGAATAAGAGAAAGTCAAATGCAACCGCGTAACTCGTACCCGTGAGAAAAAAATCGCAAAAATCTGTTTCGAATGCCATGATTTTTCGGAGTCATTTTTCCAAGGGAGGGTACTGTGGATTTTCGAGAGAAAAAAATTTCAAGCTAAAAGGAAACCATTAGGTGCATTTTATAGAGAATCTGATTTCGAATAAGAAAAAGTCAACCGCAACCGCGTAACTCGTACCGGTGAGAAAAAAATCGCAAAAAATCTGTTTCGAATGCCATGATTTTTCGGAGTCATTTTTCCAAGGGAGGGTACTGTGGATTTTCGAGAAAAAAAAATTTCGAGCTAAATGGAAACCATTAGGTGCATTTTATAGAGAATCAGATTTCGAATAAGAAAAAGTCAACCGCAACCGCGTAACTCGTACCCGTGAGAAAAAAATCGCAAAAATCTGTTTCGAATGCCATGATTTTTCGGAGTCATTTTTCCAAGGGAGGGTACTGTGGATTTTCGAGAAAAAAAATTTCAGGGTAAAATGAAACCATTAGGTGCATTTTATAGAGAATCTGATTTCGAATAAGAGAAAGTCAAATGCAACCGCGTAACTCGTACCCGTGAGAAAAAAATCGCAAAAAATCTGTTTCGAATGCCATGATTTTTCGGAGTCATTTTTCCAAGGGAGGGTACTGTGGATTTTCGAGAAAAAAAAATTTCAAGCTAAAAGGAAACCACTAGGTGCATTTTATAGACAATCTGATTTAGAATAAGAAAAAGTCAACCGCAACCGCGTAACTCGTACCCGTGAGAAAAAAATCGCAAAAATCTGTTTCGAATGCCATGATTTTTCGGAGTCATTTTTCCAAGGGAGGGTACTGTGGATTTTCGAGAAAAAAAATTTCAAGCTAAAATGAAACCATTAGGTGCATTTTATAGAGAATCTGATTTCGAATAAGAAAAAGTCAACCGCTACCGCGTAACTCGTACCCGTGAGAAAAAAATCGCAAAAATCTGTTTCGAATGCCATGATTTTTCGGAGTCATTTTTCCAAGGGAGGGTACTGTGGATTTTCGAGAAAAAAAAATTTCGAGCTAAAAGGAAACCATTAGGTGCATTTTATAGAGAATCTGATTTCGAATAAGAAAAAGTCAAATGCAACCGCGTAACTCGTACCCGTGAGAAAAAAATCGCAAAAATCTGTTTCGAATGCCATGATTTTTCGGAGTCATTTTTCCAAGGGAGGGTACTGTGGATTTTCGAGAAAAAAAATTTCAAGCTAAAATGAAACCATTAGGTGCATTTTATAGAGAATCTGATTTCGAATAAGAAAAAGTCAAATGCAACCGCGTAACTCGTACCCGTGAGAAAAAAATCGCAAAAAATCTGTTTCGAATGCCATGATTTTTCGGAGTCATTTTTCCAAGGGAGGGTACTGTGAATTTTCGAGAAAAAAAAATTTCGAGCTAAAAGGAAACCATTAGGTGCATTTTATAGAGAATCAGATTTCGAATAAGAAAAAGTCAACCGCAACCGCGTAACTCGTACCCGTGAGAAAAAAATCGCAAAAATCTGTTTCGAATGCCATGATTTTTCGGAGTCATTTTTCCAAGGGAGGGTACTGTGGATTTTCGAGAAAAAAAAATTTCGAGCTAAAAGGAAACCATTAGGTGCATTTTATAGAGAATCTGATTTCGAATAAGAAAAAGTCAACCGCAACCGCGTAACTCGTACCCGTGAGAAAAAAATTGCAAAAATCTGTTTCGAATGCCATGATTTTTCGGAGTCATTTTTCCAAGGGAGGGTACTGTGGATTTTCGAGAAAAAAAATTTCAAGGTAAAATGAAACCATTAGGTGCATTTTATAGAGAATCTGATTTCGAATAAGAAAAAGTCAAATGCAACCGCGTAACTCGTACCCGTGAGAAAAAAATCGCAAAAATCTGTTTCGAATGCCATGATTTTTCGGAGTCATTTTTCCAAGGGAGGGTACTGTGGATTTTCGAGAAAAAAAATTTCAAGCTAAAATGAAACCATTAGGTGCATTTTATAGAGAATCTGATTTCGAATAAGAAAAAGTCAAATGCAACCGCGTAACTCGTACCCGTGAGAAAAAAATCGCAAAAAATCTGTTTCGAATGCCATGATTTTTCGGAGTCATTTTTCCAAGGGAGGGTACTGTGGATTTTCGAGAAAAAAAAATTTCGAGCTAAAAGGAAACCATTAGGTGCATTTTATAGAGAATCAGATTTCGAATAAGAAAAAGTCAACCGCAACCGCGTAACTCGTACCCGTGAGAAAAAAATCGCAAAAATCTGTTTCGAATGCCATGATTTTTCGGAGTCATTTTTCCAAGGGAGGGTACTGTGGATTTTCGAGAAAAAAAAATTTCGAGCTAAAAGGAAACCATTAGGTGCATTTTATAGAGAATCTGATTTCGAATAAGAAAAAGTCAACCGCAACCGCGTAACTCGTACCCGTGAGAAAAAAATTGCAAAAATCTGTTTCGAATGCCATGATTTTTCGGAGTCATTTTTCCAAGGGAGGGTACTGTGGATTTTCGAGAAAAAAAATTTCAAGGTAAAATGAAACCATTAGGTGCATTTTATAGAGAATCTGATTTCGAATAAGAGAAAGTCAAATGCAACCGCGTAACTCGTACCCGTGAGAAAAAAATCGCAAAAATCTGTTTCGAATGCCATGATTTTTCGGAGTCATTTTTCCAAGGGAGGGTACTGTGGATTTTCGAGAGAAAAAAATTTCAAGCTAAAAGGAAACCATTAGGTGCATTTTATAGAGAATCTGATTTCGAATAAGAAAAAGTCAACCGCAACCGCGTAACTCGTACCGGTGAGAAAAAAATCGCAAAAATCTGTTTCGAATGCCATGATTTTTCGGAGTCATTTTTCCAAGGGAGGGTACTGTGGATTTTCGAGAAAAAAAATTTCAAGCTAAAATGAAACCATTAGGTGCATTTTATAGAGAATCTGATTTCGAATAAGAAAAAGTCAAATGCAACCGCGTAACTCGTACCCGTGAGAAAAAAATCGCAAAAAATCTGTTTCGAATGCCATGATTTTTCGGAGTCATTTTTCCAAGGGAGGGTACTGTGAATTTTCGAGAAAAAAAAATTTCGAGCTAAAAGGAAACCATTAGGTGCATTTTATAGACAATCAGATTTCGAATAAGAAAAAGTCAACCGCAACCGCGTAACTCGTACCCGTGAGAAAAAAATCGCAAAAATCTGTTTCGAATGCCATGATTTTTCGGAGTCATTTTTCCAAGGGAGGGTACTGTGGATTTTCGAGAAAAAAAATTTCGAGCTAAAAGGAAACCATTAGGTGCATTTTATAGAGAATCTGATTTCGAATAAGAAAAAGTCAACCGCAACCGCGTAACTCGTACCCGTGAGAAAAAAATTGCAAAAATCTGTTTCGAATGCCATGATTTTTCGGAGTCATTTTTCCAAGGGAGGGTACTGTGGATTTTCGAGAAAAAAAATTTCAAGGTAAAATGAAACCATTAGGTGCATTTTATAGAGAATCTGATTTCGAATAAGAGAAAGTCAAATGCAACCGCGTAACTCGTACCCGTGAGAAAAAAATCGCAAAAATCTGTTTCGAATGCCATGATTTTTCGGAGTCATTTTTCCAAGGGAGGGTACTGTGGATTTTCGAGAGAAAAAAATTTCAAGCTAAAAGGAAACCATTAGGTGCATTTTATAGAGAATCTGATTTCGAATAAGAAAAAGTCAACCGCAACCGCGTAACTCGTACCGGTGAGAAAAAAATCGCAAAAATCTGTTTCGAATGCCATGATTTTTCGGAGTCATTTTTCCAAGGGAGGGTACTGTGGATTTTCGAGAAAAAAAATTTCAAGCTAAAATGAAACCATTAGGTGCATTTTATAGAGAATCTGATTTCGAATAAGAAAAAGTCAAATGCAACCGCGTAACTCGTACCCGTGAGAAAAAAATCGCAAAAAATCTGTTTCGAATGCCATGATTTTTCGGAGTCATTTTTCCAAGGGAGGGTACTGTGAATTTTCGAGAAAAAAAAATTTCGAGCTAAAAGGAAACCATTAGGTGCATTTTGTAGACAATCAGATTTCGAATAAGAAAAAGTCAACCGCAACCGCGTAACTCGTACCCGTGAGAAAAAAATCGCAAAAATCTGTTTCGAATGCCATGATTTTTCGGAGTCATTTTTCCAAGGGAGGGTACTGTGGATTTTCGAGAAAAAAAATTTCAAGGTAAAATGAAACCATTAGGTGCATTTTATAGAGAATCTGATTTCGAATAAGAAAAAGTCAAATGCAACCGCGTAACTCGTACCCGTGAGAAAAAAATCGCAAAAAATCTGTTTCGAATGCCATGATTTTTCGGAGTCATTTTTCCAAGGGAGGGTACTGTGGATTTTCGAGAAAAAAAAATTTCGAGCTAAAAGGAAACCATTAGGTGCATTTTATAGAGAATCAGATTTCGAATAAGAAAAAGTCAACCGCAACCGCGTAACTCGTACCCGTGAGAAAAAAATCGCAAAAATCTGTTTCGAATGCCATGATTTTTCGGAGTCATTTTTCCAAGGGAGGGTACTGTGGATTTTCGTGAAAAAAAATTTCAGGGTAAAATGAAACCATTAGGTGCATTTTATAGAGAATCTGATTTCGAATAAGAGAAAGTCAAATGCAACCGCGTAACTCGTACCCGTGAGAAAAAAATCGCAAAAAATCTGTTTCGAATGCCATGATTTTTCGGAGTCATTTTTCCAAGGGAGGGTACTGTGGATTTTCGAGAAAAAAAAATTTCAAGCTAAAAGGAAACCACTAGGTGCATTTTATAGACAATCTGATTTAGAATAAGAAAAAGTCAACCGCAACCGCGTAACTCGTACCCGTGAGAAAAAAATCGCAAAAATCTGTTTCGAATGCCATGATTTTTCGGAGTCATTTTTCCAAGGGAGGGTACTGTGGATTTTCGAGAAAAAAAATTTCAAGCTAAAATGAAACCATTAGGTGCATTTTATAGAGAATCTGATTTCGAATAAGAAAAAGTCAACCGCTACCGCGTAACTCGTACCCGTGAGAAAAAAATCGCAAAAATCTGTTTCGAATGCCATGATTTTTCGGAGTCATTTTTCCAAGGGAGGGTACTGTGGATTTTCGAGAAAAAAAAATTTCGAGCTAAAAGGAAACCATTAGGTGCATTTTATAGAGAATCTGATTTCGAATAAGAAAAAGTCAAATGCAACCGCGTAACTCGTACCCGTGAGAAAAAAATCGCAAAAATCTGTTTCGAATGCCATGATTTTTCGGAGTCATTTTTCCAAGGGAGGGTACTGTGGATTTTCGAGAAAAAAAATTTCAAGCTAAAATGAAACCATTAGGTGCATTTTATAGAGAATCTGATTTCGAATAAGAAAAAGTCAAATGCAACCGCGTAACTCGTACCCGTGAGAAAAAAATCGCAAAAAATCTGTTTCGAATGCCATGATTTTTCGGAGTCATTTTTCCAAGGGAGGGTACTGTGAATTTTCGAGAAAAAAAAATTTCGAGCTAAAAGGAAACCATTAGGTGCATTTTATAGAGAATCAGATTTCGAATAAGAAAAAGTCAACCGCAACCGCGTAACTCGTACCCGTGAGAAAAAAATCGCAAAAATCTGTTTCGAATGCCATGATTTTTCGGAGTCATTTTTCCAAGGGAGGGTACTGTGGATTTTCGAGAAAAAAAAATTTCGAGCTAAAAGGAAACCATTAGGTGCATTTTATAGAGAATCAGATTTCGAATAAGAAAAAGTCAACCGCAACCGCGTAACTCGTACCCGTGAGAAAAAAATCGCAAAAATCTGTTTCGAATGCCATGATTTTTCGGAGTCATTTTTCCAAGGGAGGGTACTGTGGATTTTCGAGAAAAAAAAATTTCGAGCTAAAAGGAAACCATTAGGTGCATTTTATAGAGAATCTGATTTCGAATAAGAAAAAGTCAACCGCAACCGCGTAACTCGTACCCGTGAGAAAAAAATTGCAAAAATCTGTTTCGAATGCCATGATTTTTCGGAGTCATTTTTCCAAGGGAGGGTACTGTGGATTTTCGAGAAAAAAAATTTCAAGGTAAAATGAAACCATTAGGTGCATTTTATAGAGAATCTGATTTCGAATAAGAGAAAGTCAAATGCAACCGCGTAACTCGTACCCGTGAGAAAAAAATCGCAAAAATCTGTTTCGAATGCCATGATTTTTCGGAGTCATTTTTCCAAGGGAGGGTACTGTGGATTTTCGAGAGAAAAAAATTTCAAGCTAAAAGGAAACCATTAGGTGCATTTTATAGAGAATCTGATTTCGAATAAGAAAAAGTCAACCGCAACCGCGTAACTCGTACCGGTGAGAAAAAAATCGCAAAAATCTGTTTCGAATGCCATGATTTTTCGGAGTCATTTTTCCAAGGGAGGGTACTGTGGATTTTCGAGAAAAAAAATTTCAAGCTAAAATGAAACCATTAGGTGCATTTTATAGAGAATCTGATTTCGAATAAGAAAAAGTCAAATGCAACCGCGTAACTCGTACCCGTGAGAAAAAAATCGCAAAAAATCTGTTTCGAATGCCATGATTTTTCGGAGTCATTTTTCCAAGGGAGGGTACTGTGAATTTTCGAGAAAAAAAAATTTCGAGCTAAAAGGAAACCATTAGGTGCATTTTATAGACAATCAGATTTCGAATAAGAAAAAGTCAACCGCAACCGCGTAACTCGTACCCGTGAGAAAAAAATCGCAAAAATCTGTTTCGAATGCCATGATTTTTCGGAGTCATTTTTCCAAGGGAGGGTACTGTGGATTTTCGAGAAAAAAAATTTCAAGCTAAAATGAAACCATTAGGTGCATTTTATAGAGAATCTGATTTCGAATAAGAAAAAGTCAAATGCAACCGCGTAACTCGTACCCGTGAGAAAAAAATCGCAAAAATCTGTTTCGAATGCCATGATTTTTCGGAGTCATTTTTCCAAGGGAGGGTACTGTGGATTTTCGAGAAAAAAAATTTCAAGGTAAAATGAAACCATTAGGTGCATTTTATAGAGAATCTGATTTCGAATAAGAAAAAGTCAAATGCAACCGCGTAACTCGTACCCGTGAGAAAAAAATCGCAAAAAATCTGTTTCGAATGCCATGATTTTTCGGAGTCATTTTTCCAAGGGAGGGTACTGTGGATTTTCGAGAAAAAAAAATTTCGAGCTAAAAGGAAACCATTAGGTGCATTTTATAGAGAATCTGATTTCGAATAAGAAAAAGTCAACCGCAACCGCGTAACTCGTACCCGTGAGAAAAAAATCGCAAAAATCTGTTTCGAATGCCATGATTTTTCGGAGTCATTTTTCCAAGGGAGGGTACTGTGAATTTTCGAGAAAAAAAAATTTCGAGCTAAAAGGAAACCATTAGGTGCATTTTATAGAGAATCAGATTTCGAATAAGAAAAAGTCAACCGCAACCGCGTAACTCGTACCCGAGAGAAAAAAATCGCAAAAATCTGTTTCGAATGCCATGATTTTTCGGAGTCATTTTTCCAAGGGAGGGTACTGTGAATTTTCGAGAAAAAAAAATTTCGAGCTAAAAGGAAACCATTAGGTGCATTTTATAGAGAATCTGATTTCGAATAAGAAAAAGTCAACCGCAACCGCGTAACTCGTACCGGTGAGAAAAAAATCGCAAAAATCTGTTTCGAATGCCATGATTTTTCGGAGTCATTTTTCCAAGGGAGGGTACTGTGGATTTTCGAGAAAAAAAATTTCAAGCTAAAATGAAACCATTAGGTGCATTTTATAGAGAATCTGATTTCGAATAAGAAAATGTCAAATGCAACCGCGTAACTCGTACCCGTGAGAAAAAAATCGCAAAAAATCTGTTTCGAATGCCATGATTTTTCGGAGTCATTTTTCCAAGGGAGGGTACTGTGAATTTTCGAGAAAAAAAAATTTCGAGCTAAAAGGAAACCATTAGGTGCATTTTATAGAGAATCAGATTTCGAATAAGAAAAAGTCAACCGCAACCGCGTAACTCGTACCCGTGAGAAAAAAATCGCAAAAATCTGTTTCGAATGCCATGATTTTTCGGAGTCATTTTTCCAAGGGAGGGTACTGTGGATTTTCGAGAAAAAAAATTTCAAGCAAAAATGAAACCATTAGGTGCATTTTATAGAGAATCTGATTTCGAATAAGAAAAAGTCAAATGCAACCGCGTAACTCGTACCCGTGAGAAAAAAATCGCAAAAATCTGTTTCGAATGCCATGATTTTTCGGAGTCATTTTTCCAAGGGAGGGTACTGTGGATTTTCGAGAAAAAAAATTTCAAGGTAAAATGAAACCATTAGGTGCATTTTATAGAGAATCTGATTTCGAATAAGAAAAAGTCAAATGCAACCGCGTAACTCGTACCCGTGAGAAAAAAATCGCAAAAAATCTGTTTCGAATGCCATGATTTTTCGGAGTCATTTTTCCAAGGGAGGGTACTGTGGATTTTCGAGAAAAAAAAATTTCGAGCTAAAAGGAAACCATTAGGTGCATTTTATAGAGAATCTGATTTCGAATAAGAAAAAGTCAACCGCAACCGCGTAACTCGTACCCGTGAGAAAAAAATCGCAAAAATCTGTTTCGAATGCCATGATTTTTCGGAGTCATTTTTCCAAGGGAGGGTACTGTGAATTTTCGAGAAAAAAAAATTTCGAGCAAAAAGGAAACCATTAGGTGCATTTTATAGAGAATCAGATTTCGAATAAGAAAAAGTCAACCGCAACCGCGTAACTCGTACCCGTGAGAAAAAAATCGCAAAAATCTGTTTCGAATGCCATGATTTTTCGGAGTCATTTTTCCAAGGGAGGGTACTGTGAATTTTCGAGAAAAAAAAATTTCGAGCTAAAAGGAAACCATTAGGTGCATTTTATAGAGAATCAGATTTCGAATAAGAAAAAGTCAACCGCAACCGCGTAACTCGTACCCGTGAGAAAAAAATCGCAAAAATCTGTTTCGAATGCCATGATTTTTCGGAGTCATTTTTCCAAGGGAGGGTACTGTGGATTTTCGAGAAAAAAAAATTTCGAGCTAAAAGGAAACCATTAGGTGCATTTTATAGAGAATCAGATTTCGAATAAGAAAAAGTCAACCGCAACCGCGTAACTCGTACCCGTGAGAAAAAAATCGCAAAAATCTGTTTCGAATGCCATGATTTTTCGGAGTCATTTTTCCAAGGGAGGGTACTGTGGATTTTCGAGAAAAAAAAATTTCGAGCTAAAAGGAAACCATTAGGTGCATTTTATAGAGAATCTGATTTCGAATAAGAAAAAGTCAACCGCAACCGCGTAACTCGTACCCGTGAGAAAAAAATTGCAAAAATCTGTTTCGAATGCCATGATTTTTCGGAGTCATTTTTCCAAGGGAGGGTACTGTGGATTTTCGAGAAAAAAAATTTCGAGCTAAAAGGAAACCATTAGGTGCATTTTATAGAGAATCTGATTTCGAATAAGAGAAAGTCAAATGCAACCGCGTAACTCGTACCCGTGAGAAAAAAATCGCAAAAATCTGTTTCGAATGCCATGATTTTTCGGAGTCATTTTTCCAAGGGAGGGTACTGTGGATTTTCGAGAGAAAAAAATTTCAAGCTAAAAGGAAACCATTAGGTGCATTTTATAGAGAATCTGATTTCGAATAAGAAAAAGTCAACCGCAACCGCGTAACTCGTACCGGTGAGAAAAAAATCGCAAAAATCTGTTTCGAATGCCATGATTTTTCGGAGTCATTTTTCCAAGGGAGGGTACTGTGGATTTTCGAGAAAAAAAAATTTCGAGCTAAAAGGAAACCATTAGGTGCATTTTATAGAGAATCAGATTTCGAATAAGAAAAAGTCAACCGCAACCGCGTAACTCGTACCCGTGAGAAAAAAATCGCAAAAAATCTGTTTCGAATGCCATGATTTTTCGGAGTCATTTTTCCAAGGGAGGGTACTGTGGATTTTCGAGAAAAAAAAATTTCGAGCTAAAAGGAAACCATTAGGTGCATTTTATAGAGAATCTGATTTCGAATAAGAAAAAGTCAACCGCAACCGCGTAACTCGTACCCGTGAGAAAAAATTGCAAAAATCTGTTTCGAATGCCATGATTTTTCGGAGTCATTTTTCCAAGGGAGGGTACTGTGGATTTTCGAGAAAAAAAATTTCAAGGTAAAATGAAACCATTAGGTGCATTTTATAGAGAATCTGATTTCGAATAAGAGAAAGTCAAATGCAACCGCGTAACTCGTACCCGTGAGAAAAAAATCGCAAAAATCTGTTTCGAATGCCATGATTTTTCGGAGTCATTTTTCCAAGGGAGGGTACTGTGGATTTTCGAGAGAAAAAAATTTCAAGCTAAAAGGAAACCATTAGGTGCATTTTATAGAGAATCTGATTTCGAATAAGAAAAAGTCAACCGCAACCGCGTAACTCGTACCGGTGAGAAAAAAATCGCAAAAATCTGTTTCGAATGCCATGATTTTTCGGAGTCATTTTTCCAAGGGAGGGTACTGTGGATTTTCTAGAAAAAAAAATTTCGAGCTAAAAGGAAACCATTAGGTGCATTTTATAGAGAATCTGATTTCGAATAAGAAAAAGTCAACCGCAACCGCGTAACTCGTACCCGTGAGAAAAAAATTGCAAAAATCTGTTTCGAATGCCATGATTTTTCGGAGTCATTTTTCCAAGGGAGGGTACTGTGGATTTTCGAGAAAAAAAATTTCAAGGTAAAATGAAACCATTAGGTGCATTTTATAGAGAATCTGATTTCGAATAAGAGAAAGTCAAATGCAACGGCGTAACTCGTACCCGTGAGAAAAAAATCGCAAAAATCTGTTTCGAATGCCATGATTTTTCGGAGTCATTTTTCCAAGGGAGGGTACTGTGGATTTTCGAGAAAAAAAAATTTCGAGCTAAAAGGAAACCATTAGGTGCATTTTATAGAGAATCTGATTTCGAATAAGAAAAAGTCAACCGCAACCGCGTAACTCGTACCCGTGAGAAAAAAATTGCAAAAATCTGTTTCGAATGCCATGATTTTTCGGAGTCATTTTTCCAAGGGAGGGTACTGTGGATTTTCGAGAAAAAAAATTTCAAGGTAAAATGAAACCATTAGGTGCATTTTATAGAGAATCTGATTTCGAATAAGAGAAAGTCAAATGCAACGGCGTAACTCGTACCCGTGAGAAAAAAATCGCAAAAATCTGTTTCGAATGCCATGATTTTTCGGAGTCATTTTTCCAAGGGAGGGTACTGTGGATTTTCGAGAGAAAAAAATTTCAAGCTAAAAGGAAACCATTAGGTGCATTTTATAGAGAATCTGATTTCGAATAAGAAAAAGTCAACCGCAACCGCGTAACTCGTACCGGTGAGAAAAAAATCGCAAAAAATCTGTTTCGAATGCCATGATTTTTCGGAGTCATTTTTCCAAGGGAGGGTACTGTGGATTTTCGAGAAAAAAAAATTTCGAGCTAAATGGAAACCATTAGGTGCATTTTATAGAGAATCTGATTTCGAATAAGAGAAAGTCAAATGCAACCGCGTAACTCGTACCCGTGAGAAAAAAATCGCAAAAATCTGTTTCGAATGCCATGATTTTTCGGAGTCATTTTTCCAAGGGAGGGTACTGTGGATTTTCGAGAAAAAAAAATTTCGAGCTAAATGGAAACCATTAGGTGCATTTTATAGAGAATCTGATTTCGAATAAGAGAAAGTCAAATGCAACCGCGTAACTCGTACCCGTGAGAAAAAAATCGCAAAAATCTGTTTCGAATGCCATGATTTTTCGGAGTCATTTTTCCAAGGGAGGGTACTGTGGATTTTCGAGAAAAAAAAATTTCGAGCTAAAAGGAAACCATTAGGTGCATTTTATAGAGAATCTGATTTCGAATAAGAAAAAGTCAACCGCAACCGCGTAACTCGTACCCGTGAGAAAAAAATTGCAAAAATCTGTTTCGAATGCCATGATTTTTCGGAGTCATTTTTCCAAGGGAGGGTACTGTGGATTTTCGAGAAAAAAAATTTCAAGGTAAAATGAAACCATTAGGTGCA
The DNA here is from genome assembly GCF_987345545.1 of Pholcus phalangioides. Lineage (NCBI taxonomy): Eukaryota > Metazoa > Arthropoda > Arachnida > Araneae > Pholcidae > Pholcus > Pholcus phalangioides. The sequence continues at coordinate 9,153,634 of NW_028301597.1, read as the reverse complement.
TTTTATAGAGAATCTGATTTCGAATAAGAGAAAGTCAAATGCAACGGCGTAACTCGTACCCGTGAGAAAAAAATCGCAAAAATCTGTTTCGAATGCCATGATTTTTCGGAGTCATTTTTCCAAGGGAGGGTACTGTGGATTTTCGAGAGAAAAAAATTTCAAGCTAAAAGGAAACCATTAGGTGCATTTTATAGAGAATCTGATTTCGAATAAGAAAAAGTCAACCGCAACCGCGTAACTCGTACCGGTGAGAAAAAAATCGCAAAAAATCTGTTTCGAATGCCATGATTTTTCGGAGTCATTTTTCCAAGGGAGGGTACTGTGGATTTTCGAGAAAAAAAAATTTCGAGCTAAATGGAAACCATTAGGTGCATTTTATAGAGAATCTGATTTCGAATAAGAGAAAGTCAAATGCAACCGCGTAACTCGTACCCGTGAGAAAAAAATCGCAAAAATCTGTTTCGAATGCCATGATTTTTCGGAGTCATTTTTCCAAGGGAGGGTACTGTGGATTTTCGAGAAAAAAAAATTTCGAGCTAAATGGAAACCATTAGGTGCATTTTATAGAGAATCTGATTTCGAATAAGAGAAAGTCAAATGCAACCGCGTAACTCGTACCCGTGAGAAAAAAATCGCAAAAATCTGTTTCGAATGCCATGATTTTTCGGAGTCATTTTTCCAAGGGAGGGTACTGTGGATTTTCGAGAAAAAAAAATTTCGAGCTAAAAGGAAACCATTAGGTGCATTTTATAGAGAATCTGATTTCGAATAAGAAAAAGTCAACCGCAACCGCGTAACTCGTACCCGTGAGAAAAAAATTGCAAAAATCTGTTTCGAATGCCATGATTTTTCGGAGTCATTTTTCCAAGGGAGGGTACTGTGGATTTTCGAGAAAAAAAATTTCAAGGTAAAATGAAACCATTAGGTGCATTTTATAGAGAATCTGATTTCGAATAAGAGAAAGTCAAATGCAACCGCGTAACTCGTACCCGTGAGAAAAAAATCGCAAAAATCTGTTTCGAATGCCATGATTTTTCGGAGTCATTTTTCCAAGGGAGGGTACTGTGGATTTTCGAGAGAAAAAAATTTCAAGCTAAAAGGAAACCATTAGGTGCATTTTATAGAGAATCTGATTTCGAATAAGAAAAAGTCAACCGCAACCGCGTAACTCGTACCGGTGAGAAAAAAATCGCAAAAATCTGTTTCGAATGCCATGATTTTTCGGAGTCATTTTTCCAAGGGAGGGTACTGTGGATTTTCGAGAAAAAAAATTTCAAGCTAAAATGAAACCATTAGGTGCATTTTATAGAGAATCTGATTTCGAATAAGAAAAAGTCAAATGCAACCGCGTAACTCGTACCCGTGAGAAAAAAATCGCAAAAAATCTGTTTCGAATGCCATGATTTTTCGGAGTCATTTTTCCAAGGGAGGGTACTGTGAATTTTCGAGAAAAAAAAATTTCGAGCTAAAAGGAAACCATTAGGTGCATTTTATAGACAATCAGATTTCGAATAAGAAAAAGTCAACCGCAACCGCGTAACTCGTACCCGTGAGAAAAAAATCGCAAAAATCTGTTTCGAATGCCATGATTTTTCGGAGTCATTTTTCCAAGGGAGGGTACTGTGGATTTTCGAGAAAAAAAATTTCAAGCTAAAATGAAACCATTAGGTGCATTTTATAGAGAATCTGATTTCGAATAAGAAAAAGTCAAATGCAACCGCGTAACTCGTACCCGTGAGAAAAAAATCGCAAAAATCTGTTTCGAATGCCATGATTTTTCGGAGTCATTTTTCCAAGGGAGGGTACTGTGGATTTTCGAGAAAAAAAATTTCAAGGTAAAATGAAACCATTAGGTGCATTTTATAGAGAATCTGATTTCGAATAAGAAAAAGTCAAATGCAACCGCGTAACTCGTACCCGTGAGAAAAAAATCGCAAAAAATCTGTTTCGAATGCCATGATTTTTCGGAGTCATTTTTCCAAGGGAGGGTACTGTGGATTTTCGAGAAAAAAAAATTTCGAGCTAAAAGGAAACCATTAGGTGCATTTTATAGAGAATCTGATTTCGAATAAGAAAAAGTCAACCGCAACCGCGTAACTCGTACCCGTGAGAAAAAAATCGCAAAAATCTGTTTCGAATGCCATGATTTTTCGGAGTCATTTTTCCAAGGGAGGGTACTGTGAATTTTCGAGAAAAAAAAATTTCGAGCTAAAAGGAAACCATTAGGTGCATTTTATAGAGAATCAGATTTCGAATAAGAAAAAGTCAACCGCAACCGCGTAACTCGTACCCGTGAGAAAAAAATCGCAAAAATCTGTTTCGAATGCCATGATTTTTCGGAGTCATTTTTCCAAGGGAGGGTACTGTGAATTTTCGAGAAAAAAAAATTTCGAGCTAAAAGGAAACCATTAGGTGCATTTTATAGAGAATCTGATTTCGAATAAGAAAAAGTCAACCGCAACCGCGTAACTCGTACCGGTGAGAAAAAAATCGCAAAAATCTGTTTCGAATGCCATGATTTTTCGGAGTCATTTTTCCAAGGGAGGGTACTGTGGATTTTCGAGAAAAAAAATTTCAAGCTAAAATGAAACCATTAGGTGCATTTTATAGAGAATCTGATTTCGAATAAGAAAATGTCAAATGCAACCGCGTAACTCGTACCCGTGAGAAAAAAATCGCAAAAAATCTGTTTCGAATGCCATGATTTTTCGGAGTCATTTTTCCAAGGGAGGGTACTGTGAATTTTCGAGAAAAAAAAATTTCGAGCTAAAAGGAAACCATTAGGTGCATTTTATAGAGAATCAGATTTCGAATAAGAAAAAGTCAACCGCAACCGCGTAACTCGTACCCGTGAGAAAAAAATCGCAAAAATCTGTTTCGAATGCCATGATTTTTCGGAGTCATTTTTCCAAGGGAGGGTACTGTGGATTTTCGAGAAAAAAAATTTCAAGCTAAAATGAAACCATTAGGTGCATTTTATAGAGAATCTGATTTCGAATAAGAAAAAGTCAAATGCAACCGCGTAACTCGTACCCGTGAGAAAAAAATCGCAAAAATCTGTTTCGAATGCCATGATTTTTCGGAGTCATTTTTCCAAGGGAGGGTACTGTGGATTTTCGAGAAAAAAAATTTCAAGGTAAAATGAAACCATTAGGTGCATTTTATAGAGAATCTGATTTCGAATAAGAAAAAGTCAAATGCAACCGCGTAACTCGTACCCGTGAGAAAAAAATCGCAAAAAATCTGTTTCGAATGCCATGATTTTTCGGAGTCATTTTTCCAAGGGAGGGTACTGTGGATTTTCGAGAAAAAAAAATTTCGAGCTAAAAGGAAACCATTAGGTGCATTTTATAGAGAATCTGATTTCGAATAAGAAAAAGTCAACCGCAACCGCGTAACTCGTACCCGTGAGAAAAAAATCGCAAAAATCTGTTTCGAATGCCATGATTTTTCGGAGTCATTTTTCCAAGGGAGGGTACTGTGAATTTTCGAGAAAAAAAAATTTCGAGCTAAAAGGAAACCATTAGGTGCATTTTATAGAGAATCAGATTTCGAATAAGAAAAAGTCAACCGCAACCGCGTAACTCGTACCCGTGAGAAAAAAATCGCAAAAATCTGTTTCGAATGCCATGATTTTTCGGAGTCATTTTTCCAAGGGAGGGTACTGTGAATTTTCGAGAAAAAAAAATTTCGAGCTAAAAGGAAACCATTAGGTGCATTTTATAGAGAATCAGATTTCGAATAAGAAAAAGTCAACCGCAACCGCGTAACTCGTACCCGTGAGAAAAAAATCGCAAAAATCTGTTTCGAATGCCATGATTTTTCGGAGTCATTTTTCCAAGGGAGGGTACTGTGGATTTTCGAGAAAAAAAAATTTCGAGCTAAAAGGAAACCATTAGGTGCATTTTATAGAGAATCAGATTTCGAATAAGAAAAAGTCAACCGCAACCGCGTAACTCGTACCCGTGAGAAAAAAATCGCAAAAATCTGTTTCGAATGCCATGATTTTTCGGAGTCATTTTTCCAAGGGAGGGTACTGTGGATTTTCGAGAAAAAAAAATTTCGAGCTAAAAGGAAACCATTAGGTGCATTTTATAGAGAATCTGATTTCGAATAAGAAAAAGTCAACCGCAACCGCGTAACTCGTACCCGTGAGAAAAAAATTGCAAAAATCTGTTTCGAATGCCATGATTTTTCGGAGTCATTTTTCCAAGGGAGGGTACTGTGGATTTTCGAGAAAAAAAATTTCAAGGTAAAATGAAACCATTAGGTGCATTTTATAGAGAATCTGATTTCGAATAAGAGAAAGTCAAATGCAACCGCGTAACTCGTACCCGTGAGAAAAAAATCGCAAAAATCTGTTTCGAATGCCATGATTTTTCGGAGTCATTTTTCCAAGGGAGGGTACTGTGGATTTTCGAGAGAAAAAAATTTCAAGCTAAAAGGAAACCATTAGGTGCATTTTATAGAGAATCTGATTTCGAATAAGAAAAAGTCAACCGCAACCGCGTAACTCGTACCGGTGAGAAAAAAATCGCAAAAATCTGTTTCGAATGCCATGATTTTTCGGAGTCATTTTTCCAAGGGAGGGTACTGTGGATTTTCGAGAAAAAAAAATTTCGAGCTAAAAGGAAACCATTAGGTGCATTTTATAGAGAATCAGATTTCGAATAAGAAAAAGTCAACCGCAACCGCGTAACTCGTACCCGTGAGAAAAAAATCGCAAAAAATCTGTTTCGAATGCCATGATTTTTCGGAGTCATTTTTCCAAGGGAGGGTACTGTGGATTTTCGAGAAAAAAAAATTTCGAGCTAAAAGGAAACCATTAGGTGCATTTTATAGAGAATCTGATTTCGAATAAGAAAAAGTCAACCGCAACCGCGTAACTCGTACCCGTGAGAAAAAAATCGCAAAAATCTGTTTCGAATGCCATGATTTTTCGGAGTCATTTTTCCAAGGGAGGGTACTGTGAATTTTCGAGAAAAAAAAATTTCGAGCTAAAAGGAAACCATTAGGTGCATTTTATAGAGAATCAGATTTCGAATAAGAAAAAGTCAACCGCAACCGCGTAACTCGTACCCGTGAGAAAAAAATCGCAAAAATCTGTTTCGAATGCCATGATTTTTCGGAGTCATTTTTCCAAGGGAGGGTACTGTGAATTTTCGAGAAAAAAAAATTTCGAGCTAAAAGGAAACCATTAGGTGCATTTTATAGAGAATCTGATTTCGAATAAGAAAAAGTCAACCGCAACCGCGTAACTCGTACCGGTGAGAAAAAAATCGCAAAAATCTGTTTCGAATGCCATGATTTTTCGGAGTCATTTTTCCAAGGGAGGGTACTGTGGATTTTCGAGAAAAAAAATTTCAAGCTAAAATGAAACCATTAGGTGCATTTTATAGAGAATCTGATTTCGAATAAGAAAATGTCAAATGCAACCGCGTAACTCGTACCCGTGAGAAAAAAATCGCAAAAAATCTGTTTCGAATGCCATGATTTTTCGGAGTCATTTTTCCAAGGGAGGGTACTGTGAATTTTCGAGAAAAAAAAATTTCGAGCTAAAAGGAAACCATTAGGTGCATTTTATAGAGAATCAGATTTCGAATAAGAAAAAGTCAACCGCAACCGCGTAACTCGTACCCGTGAGAAAAAAATCGCAAAAATCTGTTTCGAATGCCATGATTTTTCGGAGTCATTTTTCCAAGGGAGGGTACTGTGGATTTTCGAGAAAAAAAATTTCAAGCTAAAATGAAACCATTAGGTGCATTTTATAGAGAATCTGATTTCGAATAAGAAAAAGTCAAATGCAACCGCGTAACTCGTACCCGTGAGAAAAAAATCGCAAAAATCTGTTTCGAATGCCATGATTTTTCGGAGTCATTTTTCCAAGGGAGGGTACTGTGGATTTTCGAGAAAAAAAATTTCAAGGTAAAATGAAACCATTAGGTGCATTTTATAGAGAATCTGATTTCGAATAAGAAAAAGTCAAATGCAACCGCGTAACTCGTACCCGTGAGAAAAAAATCGCAAAAAATCTGTTTCGAATGCCATGATTTTTCGGAGTCATTTTTCCAAGGGAGGGTACTGTGGATTTTCGAGAAAAAAAAATTTCGAGCTAAAAGGAAACCATTAGGTGCATTTTATAGAGAATCTGATTTCGAATAAGAAAAAGTCAACCGCAACCGCGTAACTCGTACCCGTGAGAAAAAAATCGCAAAAATCTGTTTCGAATGCCATGATTTTTCGGAGTCATTTTTCCAAGGGAGGGTACTGTGAATTTTCGAGAAAAAAAAATTTCGAGCTAAAAGGAAACCATTAGGTGCATTTTATAGAGAATCAGATTTCGAATAAGAAAAAGTCAACCGCAACCGCGTAACTCGTACCCGTGAGAAAAAAATCGCAAAAATCTGTTTCGAATGCCATGATTTTTCGGAGTCATTTTTCCAAGGGAGGGTACTGTGAATTTTCGAGAAAAAAAAATTTCGAGCTAAAAGGAAACCATTAGGTGCATTTTATAGAGAATCAGATTTCGAATAAGAAAAAGTCAACCGCAACCGCGTAACTCGTACCCGTGAGAAAAAAATCGCAAAAATCTGTTTCGAATGCCATGATTTTTCGGAGTCATTTTTCCAAGGGAGGGTACTGTGGATTTTCGAGAAAAAAAAATTTCGAGCTAAAAGGAAACCATTAGGTGCATTTTATAGAGAATCAGATTTCGAATAAGAAAAAGTCAACCGCAACCGCGTAACTCGTACCCGTGAGAAAAAAATCGCAAAAATCTGTTTCGAATGCCATGATTTTTCGGAGTCATTTTTCCAAGGGAGGGTACTGTGGATTTTCGAGAAAAAAAAATTTCGAGCTAAAAGGAAACCATTAGGTGCATTTTATAGAGAATCTGATTTCGAATAAGAAAAAGTCAACCGCAACCGCGTAACTCGTACCCGTGAGAAAAAAATTGCAAAAATCTGTTTCGAATGCCATGATTTTTCGGAGTCATTTTTCCAAGGGAGGGTACTGTGGATTTTCGAGAAAAAAAATTTCAAGGTAAAATGAAACCATTAGGTGCATTTTATAGAGAATCTGATTTCGAATAAGAGAAAGTCAAATGCAACCGCGTAACTCGTACCCGTGAGAAAAAAATCGCAAAAATCTGTTTCGAATGCCATGATTTTTCGGAGTCATTTTTCCAAGGGAGGGTACTGTGGATTTTCGAGAGAAAAAAATTTCAAGCTAAAAGGAAACCATTAGGTGCATTTTATAGAGAATCTGATTTCGAATAAGAAAAAGTCAACCGCAACCGCGTAACTCGTACCGGTGAGAAAAAAATCGCAAAAATCTGTTTCGAATGCCATGATTTTTCGGAGTCATTTTTCCAAGGGAGGGTACTGTGGATTTTCGAGAAAAAAAAATTTCGAGCTAAAAGGAAACCATTAGGTGCATTTTATAGAGAATCAGATTTCGAATAAGAAAAAGTCAACCGCAACCGCGTAACTCGTACCCGTGAGAAAAAAATCGCAAAAAATCTGTTTCGAATGCCATGATTTTTCGGAGTCATTTTTCCAAGGGAGGGTACTGTGGATTTTCGAGAAAAAAAAATTTCGAGCTAAAAGGAAACCATTAGGTGCATTTTATAGAGAATCTGATTTCGAATAAGAAAAAGTCAACCGCAACCGCGTAACTCGTACCCGTGAGAAAAAATTGCAAAAATCTGTTTCGAATGCCATGATTTTTCGGAGTCATTTTTCCAAGGGAGGGTACTGTGGATTTTCGAGAAAAAAAATTTCAAGGTAAAATGAAACCATTAGGTGCATTTTATAGAGAATCTGATTTCGAATAAGAGAAAGTCAAATGCAACCGCGTAACTCGTACCCGTGAGAAAAAAATCGCAAAAATCTGTTTCGAATGCCATGATTTTTCGGAGTCATTTTTCCAAGGGAGGGTACTGTGGATTTTCGAGAGAAAAAAATTTCAAGCTAAAAGGAAACCATTAGGTGCATTTTATAGAGAATCTGATTTCGAATAAGAAAAAGTCAACCGCAATCGCGTAACTCGTACCGGTGAGAAAAAAATCGCAAAAATCTGTTTCGAATGCCATGATTTTTCGGAGTCATTTTTCCAAGGGAGGGTACTGTGGATTTTCTAGAAAAAAAAATTTCGAGCTAAAAGGAAACCATTAGGTGCATTTTATAGAGAATCTGATTTCGAATAAGAAAAAGTCAACCGCAACCGCGTAACTCGTACCCGTGAGAAAAAAATTGCAAAAATCTGTTTCGAATGCCATGATTTTTCGGAGTCATTTTTCCAAGGGAGGGTACTGTGGATTTTCGAGAAAAAAAATTTCAAGGTAAAATGAAACCATTAGGTGCATTTTATAGAGAATCTGATTTCGAATAAGAGAAAGTCAAATGCAACGGCGTAACTCGTACCCGTGAGAAAAAAATCGCAAAAATCTGTTTCGAATGCCATGATTTTTCGGAGTCATTTTTCCAAGGGAGGGTACTGTGGATTTTCGAGAAAAAAAAATTTCGAGCTAAAAGGAAACCATTAGGTGCATTTTATAGAGAATCTGATTTCGAATAAGAAAAAGTCAACCGCAACCGCGTAACTCGTACCCGTGAGAAAAAAATTGCAAAAATCTGTTTCGAATGCCATGATTTTTCGGAGTCATTTTTCCAAGGGAGGGTACTGTGGATTTTCGAGAAAAAAAATTTCAAGGTAAAATGAAACCATTAGGTGCATTTTATAGAGAATCTGATTTCGAATAAGAGAAAGTCAAATGCAACGGCGTAACTCGTACCCGTGAGAAAAAAATCGCAAAAATCTGTTTCGAATGCCATGATTTTTCGGAGTCATTTTTCCAAGGGAGGGTACTGTGGATTTTCGAGAGAAAAAAATTTCAAGCTAAAAGGAAACCATTAGGTGCATTTTATAGAGAATCTGATTTCGAATAAGAAAAAGTCAACCGCAACCGCGTAACTCGTACCGGTGAGAAAAAAATCGCAAAAAATCTGTTTCGAATGCCATGATTTTTCGGAGTCATTTTTCCAAGGGAGGGTACTGTGGATTTTCGAGAAAAAAAAATTTCGAGCTAAATGGAAACCATTAGGTGCATTTTATAGAGAATCTGATTTCGAATAAGAGAAAGTCAAATGCAACCGCGTAACTCGTACCCGTGAGAAAAAAATCGCAAAAATCTGTTTCGAATGCCATGATTTTTCGGAGTCATTTTTCCAAGGGAGGGTACTGTGGATTTTCGAGAAAAAAAAATTTCGAGCTAAATGGAAACCATTAGGTGCATTTTATAGAGAATCTGATTTCGAATAAGAGAAAGTCAAATGCAACCGCGTAACTCGTACCCGTGAGAAAAAAATCGCAAAAATCTGTTTCGAATGCCATGATTTTTCGGAGTCATTTTTCCAAGGGAGGGTACTGTGGATTTTCGAGAAAAAAAAATTTCGAGCTAAAAGGAAACCATTAGGTGCATTTTATAGAGAATCTGATTTCGAATAAGAAAAAGTCAACCGCAACCGCGTAACTCGTACCCGTGAGAAAAAAATTGCAAAAATCTGTTTCGAATGCCATGATTTTTCGGAGTCATTTTTCCAAGGGAGGGTACTGTGGATTTTCGAGAAAAAAAATTTCAAGGTAAAATGAAACCATTAGGTGCATTTTATAGAGAATCTGATTTCGAATAAGAGAAAGTCAAATGCAACGGCGTAACTCGTACCCGTGAGAAAAAAATCGCAAAAATCTGTTTCGAATGCCATGATTTTTCGGAGTCATTTTTCCAAGGGAGGGTACTGTGGATTTTCGAGAGAAAAAAATTTCAAGCTAAAAGGAAACCATTAGGTGCATTTTATAGAGAATCTGATTTCGAATAAGAAAAAGTCAACCGCAACCGCGTAACTCGTACCGGTGAGAAAAAAATCGCAAAAAATCTGTTTCGAATGCCATGATTTTTCGGAGTCATTTTTCCAAGGGAGGGTACTGTGGATTTTCGAGAAAAAAAAATTTCGAGCTAAATGGAAACCATTAGGTGCATTTTATAGAGAATCAGATTTCGAATAAGAAAAAGTCAACCGCAACCGCGTAACTCGTACCCGTGAGAAAAAAATCGCAAAAATCTGTTTCGAATGCCATGATTTTTCGGAGTCATTTTTCCAAGGGAGGGTACTGTGGATTTTCGAGAAAAAAAATTTCAGGGTAAAATGAAACCATTAGGTGCATTTTATAGAGAATCTGATTTCGAATAAGAGAAAGTCAAATGCAACCGCGTAACTCGTACCCGTGAGAAAAAAATCGCAAAAAATCTGTTTCGAATGCCATGATTTTTCGGAGTCATTTTTCCAAGGGAGGGTACTGTGGATTTTCGAGAAAAAAAAATTTCAAGCTAAAAGGAAACCACTAGGTGCATTTTATAGACAATCTGATTTAGAATAAGAAAAAGTCAACCGCAACCGCGTAACTCGTACCCGTGAGAAAAAAATTGCAAAAATCTGTTTCGAATGCCATGATTTTTCGGAGTCATTTTTCCAAGGGAGGGTACTGTGGATTTTCGAGAAAAAAAATTTCAAGGTAAAATGAAACCATTAGGTGCATTTTATAGAGAATCTGATTTCGAATAAGAGAAAGTCAAATGCAACGGCGTAACTCGTACCCGTGAGAAAAAAATCGCAAAAATCTGTTTCGAATGCCATGATTTTTCGGAGTCATTTTTCCAAGGGAGGGTACTGTGGATTTTCGAGAGAAAAAAATTTCAAGCTAAAAGGAAACCATTAGGTGCATTTTATAGAGAATCTGATTTCGAATAAGAAAAAGTCAACCGCAACCGCGTAACTCGTACCGGTGAGAAAAAAATCGCAAAAAATCTGTTTCGAATGCCATGATTTTTCGGAGTCATTTTTCCAAGGGAGGGTACTGTGGATTTTCGAGAAAAAAAAATTTCGAGCTAAATGGAAACCATTAGGTGCATTTTATAGAGAATCAGATTTCGAATAAGAAAAAGTCAACCGCAACCGCGTAACTCGTACCCGTGAGAAAAAAATCGCAAAAATCTGTTTCGAATGCCATGATTTTTCGGAGTCATTTTTCCAAGGGAGGGTACTGTGGATTTTCGAGAAAAAAAATTTCAGGGTAAAATGAAACCATTAGGTGCATTTTATAGAGAATCTGATTTCGAATAAGAGAAAGTCAAATGCAACCGCGTAACTCGTACCCGTGAGAAAAAAATCGCAAAAAATCTGTTTCGAATGCCATGATTTTTCGGAGTCATTTTTCCAAGGGAGGGTACTGTGGATTTTCGAGAAAAAAAAATTTCAAGCTAAAAGGAAACCACTAGGTGCATTTTATAGACAATCTGATTTAGAATAAGAAAAAGTCAACCGCAACCGCGTAACTCGTACCCGTGAGAAAAAAATCGCAAAAATCTGTTTCGAATGCCATGATTTTTCGGAGTCATTTTTCCAAGGGAGGGTACTGTGGATTTTCGAGAAAAAAAATTTCAAGCTAAAATGAAACCATTAGGTGCATTTTATAGAGAATCTGATTTCGAATAAGAAAAAGTCAACCGCAACCGCGTAACTCGTACCCGTGAGAAAAAAATCGCAAAAATCTGTTTCGAATGCCATGATTTTTCGGAGTCATTTTTCCAAGGGAGGGTACTGTGGATTTTCGAGAAAAAAAAATTTCGAGCTAAAAGGAAACCATTAGGTGCATTTTATAGAGAATCTGATTTCGAATAAGAAAAAGTCAAATGCAACCGCGTAACTCGTACCCGTGAGAAAAAAATCGCAAAAATCTGTTTCGAATGCCATGATTTTTCGGAGTCATTTTTCCAAGGGAGGGTACTGTGGATTTTCGAGAAAAAAAATTTCAAGCTAAAATGAAACCATTAGGTGCATTTTATAGAGAATCTGATTTCGAATAAGAAAAAGTCAAATGCAACCGCGTAACTCGTACCCGTGAGAAAAAAATCGCAAAAAATCTGTTTCGAATGCCATGATTTTTCGGAGTCATTTTTCCAAGGGAGGGTACTGTGAATTTTCGAGAAAAAAAAATTTCGAGCTAAAAGGAAACCATTAGGTGCATTTTATAGAGAATCAGATTTCGAATAAGAAAAAGTCAACCGCAACCGCGTAACTCGTACCCGTGAGAAAAAAATCGCAAAAATCTGTTTCGAATGCCATGATTTTTCGGAGTCATTTTTCCAAGGGAGGGTACTGTGGATTTTCGAGAAAAAAAAATTTCGAGCTAAAAGGAAACCATTAGGTGCATTTTATAGAGAATCTGATTTCGAATAAGAAAAAGTCAACCGCAACCGCGTAACTCGTACCCGTGAGAAAAAAATTGCAAAAATCTGTTTCGAATGCCATGATTTTTCGGAGTCATTTTTCCAAGGGAGGGTACTGTGGATTTTCGAGAAAAAAAATTTCAAGGTAAAATGAAACCATTAGGTGCATTTTATAGAGAATCTGATTTCGAATAAGAGAAAGTCAAATGCAACCGCGTAACTCGTACCCGTGAGAAAAAAATCGCAAAAATCTGTTTCGAATGCCATGATTTTTCGGAGTCATTTTTCCAAGGGAGGGTACTGTGGATTTTCGAGAAAAAAAATTTCAAGCTAAAATGAAACCATTAGGTGCATTTTATAGAGAATCTGATTTCGAATAAGAAAAAGTCAAATGCAACCGCGTAACTCGTACCCGTGAGAAAAAAATCGCAAAAAATCTGTTTCGAATGCCATGATTTTTCGGAGTCATTTTTCCAAGGGAGGGTACTGTGAATTTTCGAGAAAAAAAAATTTCGAGCTAAAAGGAAACCATTAGGTGCATTTTATAGAGAATCAGATTTCGAATAAGAAAAAGTCAACCGCAACCGCGTAACTCGTACCCGTGAGAAAAAAATCGCAAAAATCTGTTTCGAATGCCATGATTTTTCGGAGTCATTTTTCCAAGGGAGGGTACTGTGGATTTTCGAGAAAAAAAATTTCAAGCTAAAATGAAACCATTAGGTGCATTTTATAGAGAATCTGATTTCGAATAAGAAAAAGTCAAATGCAACCGCGTAACTCGTACCCGTGAGAAAAAAATCGCAAAAATGTGTTTCGAATGCCATGATTTTTCGGAGTCATTTTTCCAAGGGAGGGTACTGTGGATTTTCGAGAAAAAAAAATTTCGAGCTAAAAGGAAACCATTAGGTGCATTTTATAGAGAATCTGATTTCGAATAAGAAAAAGTCAAATGCAACCGCGTAACTCGTACCCGTGAGAAAAAAATCGCAAAAATCTGTTTCGAATGCCATGATTTTTCGGAGTCATTTTTCCCAGGGAGGGTACTGTGGATTTTCGAGAAAAAAAAATTTCGAGCTAAAAGGAAACCATTAGGTGCATTTTATAGAGAATCAGATTTCGAATAAGAAAAAGTCAACCGCAACCGCGTAACTCGTACCCGTGAGAAAAAAATCGCAAAAATCTGTTTCGAATGCCATGATTTTTCGGAGTCATTTTTCCAAGGGAGGGTACTGTGGATTTTCGAGAAAAAAAAATTTCGAGCTAAATGGAAACCATTAGGTGCATTTTATAGAGAATCTGATTTCGAATAAGAGAAAGTCAAATGCAACCGCGTAACTCGTACCCGTGAGAAAAAAATCGCAAAAATCTGTTTCGAATGCCATGATTTTTCGGAGTCATTTTTCCAAGGGAGGGTACTGTGGATTTTCGAGAGAAAAAAATTTCAATCTAAAAGGAAACCATTAGGTGCATTTTATAGAGAATCTGATTTCGAATATGAAAAAGTCAACCGCAACCGCGTAACTCGTACCCGTGAGAAAAAAATCGCAAAAATCTGTTTCGAATGCCATGATTTTTCGGAGTCATTTTTCCAAGGGAGGGTACTGTGGATTTTCGAGAAAAAAAATTTCAAGCTAAAATGAAACCATTAGGTGCATTTTATAGAGAATCTGATTTCGAATAAGAAAAAGTCAAATGCAACCGCGTAACTCGTACCCGTGAGAAAAAAATCGCAAAAATGTGTTTCGAATGCCATGATTTTTCGGAGTCATTTTTCCAAGGGAGGGCACTGTGGATTTTCGAGAAAAAAAATTTCAAGCTAAAATGAAACCATTAGGTGCATTTTATAGAGAATCTGATTTCGAATAAGAAAAAGTCAACCGCAACCGCGTAACTCGTACCCGTGAGAAAAAAATTGCAAAAATCTGTTTCGAATGCCATGATTTTTCGGAGTCATTTTTCCAAGGGAGGGTACTGTGGATTTTCGAGAAAAAAAATTTCAGGGTAAAATGAAACCATTAGGTGCATTTTATAGAGAATCTGATTTCGAATAAGAGAAAGTCAAATGCAACCGCGTAACTCGTACCCGTGAGAAAAAAATCGCAAAAAATCTGTTTCGAATGCCATGATTTTTCGGAGTCATTTTTCCAAGGGAGGGTACTGTGGATTTTCGAGAAAAAAAAATTTCGAGCTAAAAGGAAACCATTAGGTGCATTTTATAGAGAATAAGATTTCGAATAAGAAAAAGTCAACCGCAACCGCGTAACTCGTACCCGTGAGAAAAAAATCGCAAAAATCTGTTTCGAATGCCATGATTTTTCGGAGTCATTTTTCCAAGGGAGGGTACTGTGGATTTTCGAGAAAAAAAATTTCAAGCGAAATGAAACCATTAGGTGCATTTTATAGAGAATCTGATTTCGAATAAGAAAAAGTCAAATGCAACCGCGTAACTCGTACCCGTGAGAAAAAAATCGCAAAAATGTGTTTCGAATGCCATGATTTTTCGGAGTCATTTTTCCAAGGGAGGGTACTGTGGATTTTCGAGAAAAAAAAATTTCGAGCTAAAAGGAAACCATTAGGTGCATTTTATAGAGAATCTGATTTCGAATAAGAAAAAGTCAATTGCAACCGCGTAACTCGTACCCGTGAGAAAAAAATCGCAAAAAATCTGTTTCGAATGCCATGATTTTTCGGAGTCATTTTTCCAAGGGAGGGTACTGTGAATTTTCGAGAAAAAAAAATTTCGAGCTAAAAGGAAACCATTAGGTGCATTTTATAGAGAATAAGATTTCGAATAAGAAAAAGTCAACCGCAACCGCGTAACTCGTACCCGTGAGAAAAAAATCGCAAAAATCTGTTTCGAATGCCATGATTTTTCGGAGTCATTTTTCCCAGGGAGGGTACTGTGGATTTTCGAGAAAAAAAAATTTCGAGCTAAAAGGAAACCATTAGGTGCATTTTATAGAGAATCAGATTTCGAATAAGAAAAAGTCAACCGCAACCGCGTAACTCGTACCCGTGAGAAAAAAATCGCAAAAATCTGTTTCGAATGCCATGATTTTTCGGAGTCATTTTTCCAAGGGAGGGTACTGTGGATTTTCGAGAAAAAAAAATTTCGAGCTAAATGGAAACCATTAGGTGCATTTTATAGAGAATCTGATTTCGAATAAGAGAAAGTCAAATGCAACCGCGTAACTCGTACCCGTGAGAAAAAAATCGCAAAAATCTGTTTCGAATGCCATGATTTTTCGGAGTCATTTTTCCAAGGGAGGGTACTGTGGATTTTCGAGAGAAAAAAATTTCAATCTAAAAGGAAACCATTAGGTGCATTTTATAGAGAATCTGATTTCGAATAAGAAAAAGTCAACCGCAACCGCGTAACTCGTACCGGTGAGAAAAAAATCGCAAAAATCTGTTTCGAATGCCATGATTTTTCGGAGTCATTTTTCCAAGGGAGGGTACTGTGGATTTTCGAGAAAAAAAAATTTCGAGCTAAAAGGAAACCATTAGGTGCATTTTATAGAGAATCAGATTTCGAATAAGAAAAAGTCAACCGCAACCGCGTAACTCGTACCCGTGAGAAAAAAATCGCAAAAATCTGTTTCGAATGCCATGATTTTTCGGAGTCATTTTTCCAAGGGAGGGTACTGTGGATTTTCGAGAAAAAAAAATTTCGAGCTAAATGGAAACCATTAGGTGCATTTTATAGAGAATCTGATTTCGAATAAGAGAAAGTCAAATGCAACCGCGTAACTCGTACCCGTGAGAAAAAAATCGCAAAAATCTGTTTCGAATGCCATGATTTTTCGGAGTCATTTTTCCAAGGGAGGGTACTGTGGATTTTCGAGAGAAAAAAATTTCAATCTAAAAGGAAACCATTAGGTGCATTTTATAGAGAATCTGATTTCGAATAAGAAAAAGTCAACCGCAACCGCGTAACTCGTACCCGTGAGAAAAAAATCGCAAAAATCTGTTTCGAATGCCATGATTTTTCGGAGTCATTTTTCCAAGGGAGGGTACTGTGGATTTTCGAGAAAAAAAATTTCAAGCTAAAATGAAACCATTAGGTGCATTTTATAGAGAATCTGATTTCGAATAAGAAAAAGTCAAATGCAACCGCGTAACTCGTACCCGTGAGAAAAAAATCGCAAAAATGTGTTTCGAATGCCATGATTTTTCGGAGTCATTTTTCCAAGGGAGGGCACTGTGGATTTTCGAGAAAAAAAATTTCAAGCTAAAATGAAACCATTAGGTGCATTTTATAGAGAATCTGATTTCGAATAAGAAAAAGTCAACCGCAACCGCGTAACTCGTACCCGTGAGAAAAAAATTGCAAAAATCTGTTTCGAATGCCATGATTTTTCGGAGTCATTTTTCCAAGGGAGGGTACTGTGGATTTTCGAGAAAAAAAATTTCAGGGTAAAATGAAACCATTAGGTGCATTTTATAGAGAATCTGATTTCGAATAAGAGAAAGTCAAATGCAACCGCGTAACTCGTACCCGTGAGAAAAAAATCGCAAAAAATCTGTTTCGAATGCCATGATTTTTCGGAGTCATTTTTCCAAGGGAGGGTACTGTGGATTTTCGAGAAAAAAAAATTTCGAGCTAAAAGGAAACCATTAGGTGCATTTTATAGAGAATAAGATTTCGAATAAGAAAAAGTCAACCGCAACCGCGTAACTCGTACCCGTGAGAAAAAAATCGCAAAAATCTGTTTCGAATGCCATGATTTTTCGGAGTCATTTTTCCAAGGGAGGGTACTGTGGATTTTCGAGAAAAAAAATTTCAAGCGAAATGAAACCATTAGGTGCATTTTATAGAGAATCTGATTTCGAATAAGAAAAAGTCAAATGCAACCGCGTAACTCGTACCCGTGAGAAAAAAATCGCAAAAATGTGTTTCGAATGCCATGATTTTTCGGAGTCATTTTTCCAAGGGAGGGTACTGTGGATTTTCGAGAAAAAAAAATTTCGAGCTAAAAGGAAACCATTAGGTGCATTTTATAGAGAATCTGATTTCGAATAAGAAAAAGTCAAATGCAACCGCGTAACTCGTACCCGTGAGAAAAAAATCGCAAAAAATCTGTTTCGAATGCCATGATTTTTCGGAGTCATTTTTCCAAGGGAGGGTACTGTGAATTTTCGAGAAAAAAAAATTTCGAGCTAAAAGGAAACCATTAGGTGCATTTTATAGAGAATAAGATTTCGAATAAGAAAAAGTCAACCGCAACCGCGTAACTCGTACCCGTGAGAAAAAAATCGCAAAAATCTGTTTCGAATGCCATGATTTTTCGGAGTCATTTTTCCCAGGGAGGGTACTGTGGATTTTCGAGAAAAAAAAATTTCGAGCTAAAAGGAAACCATTAGGTGCATTTTATAGAGAATCAGATTTCGAATAAGAAAAAGTCAACCGCAACCGCGTAACTCGTACCCGTGAGAAAAAAATCGCAAAAATCTGTTTCGAATGCCATGATTTTTCGGAGTCATTTTTCCAAGGGAGGGTACTGTGGATTTTCGAGAAAAAAAAATTTCGAGCTAAATGGAAACCATTAGGTGCATTTTATAGAGAATCTGATTTCGAATAAGAGAAAGTCAAATGCAACCGCGTAACTCGTACCCGTGAGAAAAAAATCGCAAAAATCTGTTTCGAATGCCATGATTTTTCGGAGTCATTTTTCCAAGGGAGGGTACTGTGGATTTTCGAGAGAAAAAAATTTCAATCTAAAAGGAAACCATTAGGTGCATTTTATAGAGAATCTGATTTCGAATAAGAAAAAGTCAACCGCAACCGCGTAACTCGTACCGGTGAGAAAAAAATCGCAAAAATCTGTTTCGAATGCCATGATTTTTCGGAGTCATTTTTCCAAGGGAGGGTACTGTGGATTTTCGAGAAAAAAAAATTTCGAGCTAAAAGGAAACCATTAGGTGCATTTTATAGAGAATCTGATTTCGAATAAGAAAAAGTCAAACGCAACCGCGTAACTCGTACCCGTGAGAAAAAAATTGCAAAAATCTGTTTCGAATGCCATGATTTTTCGGAGTCATTTTTCCAAGGGAGGGTACTGTGGATTTTCGAGAAAAAAAATTTCAAGGTAAAATGAAACCATTAGGTGCATTTTATAGAGAATCTGATTTCGAATAAGAGAAAGTCAAATGCAACGGCGTAACTCGTACCCGTGAGAAAAAAATCGCAAAAATCTGTTTCGAATGCCATGATTTTTCGGAGTCATTTTTCCAAGGGAGGGTACTGTGGATTTTCGAGAGAAAAAAATTTCAAGCTAAAAGGAAACCATTAGGTGCATTTTATAGAGAATCTGATTTCGAATAAGAAAAAGTCAACCGCAACCGCGTAACTCGTACCGGTGAGAAAAAAATCGCAAAAAATCTGTTTCGAATGCCATGATTTTTCGGAGTCATTTTTCCAAGGGAGGGTACTGTGGATTTTCGAGAAAAAAAAATTTCGAGCTAAATGGAAACCATTAGGTGCATTTTATAGAGAATCAGATTTCGAATAAGAAAAAGTCAACCGCAACCGCGTAACTCGTACCCGTGAGAAAAAAATCGCAAAAATCTGTTTCGAATGCCATGATTTTTCGGAGTCATTTTTCCAAGGGAGGGTACTGTGGATTTTCGAGAAAAAAAATTTCAGGGTAAAATGAAACCATTAGGTGCATTTTATAGAGAATCTGATTTCGAATAAGAGAAAGTCAAATGCAACCGCGTAACTCGTACCCGTGAGAAAAAAATCGCAAAAAATCTGTTTCGAATGCCATGATTTTTCGGAGTCATTTTTCCAAGGGAGGGTACTGTGGATTTTCGAGAAAAAAAAATTTCAAGCTAAAAGGAAACCACTAGGTGCATTTTATAGACAATCTGATTTAGAATAAGAAAAAGTCAACCGCAACCGCGTAACTCGTACCCGTGAGAAAAAAATCGCAAAAATCTGTTTCGAATGCCATGATTTTTCGGAGTCATTTTTCCAAGGGAGGGTACTGTGGATTTTCGAGAAAAAAAATTTCAAGCTAAAATGAAACCATTAGGTGCATTTTATAGAGAATCTGATTTCGAATAAGAAAAAGTCAACCGCAACCGCGTAACTCGTACCCGTGAGAAAAAAATCGCAAAAATCTGTTTCGAATGCCATGATTTTTCGGAGTCATTTTTCCAAGGGAGGGTACTGTGGATTTTCGAGAAAAAAAAATTTCGAGCTAAAAGGAAACCATTAGGTGCATTTTATAGAGAATCTGATTTCGAATGAGAAAAAGTCAAATGCAACCGCGTAACTCGTACCCGTGAGAAAAAAATCGCAAAAATCTGTTTCGAATGCCATGATTTTTCGGAGTCATTTTTCCAAGGGAGGGTACTGTGGATTTTCGAGAAAAAAAATTTCAAGCTAAAATGAAACCATTAGGTGCATTTTATAGAGAATCTGATTTCGAATAAGAAAAAGGCAAATGCAACCGCGTAACTCGTACCCGTGAGAAAAAAATCGCAAAAAATCTGTTTCGAATGCCATGATTTTTCGGAGTCATTTTTCCAAGGGAGGGTACTGTGAATTTTCGAGAAAAAAAAATTTCGAGCTAAAAGGAAACCATTAGGTGCATTTTATAGAGAATCAGATTTCGAATAAGAAAAAGTCAACCGCAACCGCGTAACTCGTACCCGTGAGAAAAAAATCGCAAAAATCTGTTTCGAATGCCATGATTTTTCGGAGTCATTTTTCCAAGGGAGGGTACTGTGGATTTTCGAGAAAAAAAAATTTCGAGCTAAAAGGAAACCATTAGGTGCATTTTATAGAGAATCTGATTTCGAATAAGAAAAAGTCAAATGCAACCGCGTAACTCGTACCCGTGAGAAAAAAATCGCAAAAATCTGTTTCGAATGCCATGATTTTTCGGAGTCATTTTTCCAAGGGAGGGTACTGTGGATTTTCGAGAAAAAAAATTTCAAGCTAAAATGAAACCATTAGGTGCATTTTATAGAGAATCTGATTTCGAATAAGAAAAAGGCAAATGCAACCGCGTAACTCGTACCCGTGAGAAAAAAATCGCAAAAAATCTGTTTCGAATGCCATGATTTTTCGGAGTCATTTTTCCAAGGGAGGGTACTGTGAATTTTCGAGAAAAAAAAATTTCGAGCTAAAAGGAAACCATTAGGTGCATTTTATAGAGAATCAGATTTCGAATAAGAAAAAGTCAACCGCAACCGCGTAACTCGTACCCGTGAGAAAAAAATCGCAAAAATCTGTTTCGAATGCCATGATTTTTCGGAGTCATTTTTCCAAGGGAGGGTACTGTGGATTTTCGAGAAAAAAAAATTTCGAGCTAAAAGGAAACCATTAGGTGCATTTTATAGAGAATCAGATTTCGAATAAGAAAAAGTCAACCGCAACCGCGTAACTCGTACCCGTGAGAAAAAAATCGCAAAAATCTGTTTCGAATGCCATGATTTTTCGGAGTCATTTTTCCAAGGGAGGGTACTGTGGATTTTCGAGAAAAAAAAATTTCGAGCTAAAAGGAAACCATTAGGTGCATTTTATAGAGAATCTGATTTCGAATAAGAAAAAGTCAAATGCAACCGCGTAACTCGTACCCGTGAGAAAAAAATCGCAAAAAATCTGTTTCGAATGCCATGATTTTTCGGAGTCATTTTTCCAAGGGAGGGTACTGTGAATTTTCGAGAAAAAAAAATTTCGAGCTAAAAGGAAACCATTAGGTGCATTTTATAGAGAATCTGATTTCGAATAAGAAAAAGTCAAATGCAACCGCGTAACTCGTACCCGTGAGAAAAAAATCGCAAAAATCTGTTTCGAATGCCATGATTTTTCGGAGTCATTTTTCCAAGGGAGGGTACTGTGGATTTTCGAGAAAAAAAATTTCAAGCTAAAATGAAACCATTAGGTGCATTTTATAGAGAATCTGATTTCGAATAAGAAAAAGTCAAATGCAACCGCGTAACTCGTACCCGTGAGAAAAAAATCGCAAAAAATCTGTTTCGAATGCCATGATTTTTCGGAGTCATTTTTCCAAGGGAGGGTACTGTGAATTTTCGAGAAAAAAAAATTTCGAGCTAAAAGGAAACCATTAGGTGCATTTTATAGAGAATCAGATTTCGAATAAGAAAAAGTCAACCGCAACCGCGTAACTCGTACCCGTGAGAAAAAAATCGCAAAAATCTGTTTCGAATGCCATGATTTTTCGGAGTCATTTTTCCAAGGGAGGGTACTGTGGATTTTCGAGAAAAAAAAATTTCGAGCTAAAAGGAAACCATTAGGTGCATTTTATAGAGAATCAGATTTCGAATAAGAAAAAGTCAACCGCAACCGCGTAACTCGTACCCGTGAGAAAAAAATCGCAAAAATCTGTTTCGAATGCCATGATTTTTCGGAGTCATTTTTCCAAGGGAGGGTACTGTGGATTTTCGAGAAAAAAAAATTTCGAGCTAAAAGGAAACCATTAGGTGCATTTTATAGAGAATCTGATTTCGAATAAGAAAAAGTCAACCGCAACCGCGTAACTCGTACCCGTGAGAAAAAAATTGCAAAAATCTGTTTCGAATGCCATGATTTTTCGGAGTCATTTTTCCAAGGGAGGGTACTGTGGATTTTCGAGAAAAAAAATTTCAAGGTAAAATGAAACCATTAGGTGCATTTTATAGAGAATCTGATTTCGAATAAGAGAAAGTCAAATGCAACCGCGTAACTCGTACCCGTGAGAAAAAAATCGCAAAAATCTGTTTCGAATGCCATGATTTTTCGGAGTCATTTTTCCAAGGGAGGGTACTGTGGATTTTCGAGAGAAAAAAATTTCAAGCTAAAAGGAAACCATTAGGTGCATTTTATAGAGAATCTGATTTCGAATAAGAAAAAGTCAACCGCAACCGCGTAACTCGTACCGGTGAGAAAAAAATCGCAAAAATCTGTTTCGAATGCCATGATTTTTCGGAGTCATTTTTCCAAGGGAGGGTACTGTGGATTTTCGAGAAAAAAAATTTCAAGCTAAAATGAAACCATTAGGTGCATTTTATAGAGAATCTGATTTCGAATAAGAAAAAGTCAAATGCAACCGCGTAACTCGTACCCGTGAGAAAAAAATCGCAAAAATGTGTTTCGAATGCCATGATTTTTCGGAGTCATTTTTCCAAGGGAGGGTACTGTGAATTTTCGAGAAAAAAAAATTTCGAGCTAAAAGGAAACCATTAGGTGCATTTTATAGAGAATCAGATTTCGAATAAGAAAAAGTCAACCGCAACCGCGTAACTCGTACCCGTGAGAAAAAAATCGCAAAAATCTGTTTCGAATGCCATGATTTTTCGGAGTCATTTTTCCAAGGGAGGGTACTGTGGATTTTCGAGAAAAAAAATTTCAAGCTAAAATGAAACCATTAGGTGCATTTTATAGAGAATCTGATTTCGAATAAGAAAAAGTCAAATGCAACCGCGTAACTCGTACCCGTGAGAAAAAAATCGCAAAAATGTGTTTCGAATGCCATGATTTTTCGGAGTCATTTTTCCAAGGGAGGGCACTGTGGATTTTCGAGAAAAAAAATTTCAAGCTAAAATGAAACCATTAGGTGCATTTTATAGAGAATCTGATTTCGAATAAGAAAAAGTCAACCGCAACCGCGTAACTCGTACCCGTGAGAAAAAAATTGCAAAAATCTGTTTCGAATGCCATGATTTTTCGGAGTCATTTTTCCAAGGGAGGGTACTGTGGATTTTCGAGAAAAAAAATTTCAGGGTAAAATGAAACCATTAGGTGCATTTTATAGAGAATCTGATTTCGAATAAGAGAAAGTCAAATGCAACCGCGTAACTCGTACCCGTGAGAAAAAAATCGCAAAAAATCTGTTTCGAATGCCATGATTTTTCGGAGTCATTTTTCCAAGGGAGGGTACTGTGGATTTTCGAGAAAAAAAAATTTCAAGCTAAAAGGAAACCACTAGGTGCATTTTATAGAGAATCTGATTTCGAATAAGAAAAAGTCAAATGCAACCGCGTAACTCGTACCCGTGAGAAAAAAATCGCAAAAATGTGTTTCGAATGCCATGATTTTTCGGAGTCATTTTTCCAAGGGAGGGTACTGTGGATTTTCGAGAAAAAAAAATTTCGAGCTAAAAGGAAACCATTAGGTGCATTTTATAGAGAATCTGATTTCGAATAAGAAAAAGTCAAATGCAACCGCGTAACTCGTACCCGTGAGAAAAAAATCGCAAAAATCTGTTTCGAATGCCATGATTTTTCGGAGTCATTTTTCCAAGGGAGGGTACTGTGGATTTTCGAGAAAAAAAATTTCAAGCTAAAATGAAACCATTAGGTGCATTTTATAGAGAATCTGATTTCGAATAAGAAAAAGTCAACCGCAACCGCGTAACTCGTACCCGTGAGAAAAAAATCGCAAAAATCTGTTTCGAATGCCATGATTTTTCGGAGTCATTTTTCCCAGGGAGGGTACTGTGGATTTTCGAGAAAAAAAAATTTCGAGCTAAAAGGAAACCATTAGGTGCATTTTATAGAGAATCAGATTTCGAATAAGAAAAAGTCAACCGCAACCGCGTAACTCGTACCCGTGAGAAAAAAATCGCAAAAATCTGTTTCGAATGCCATGATTTTTCGGAGTCATTTTTCCAAGGGAGGGTACTGTGGATTTTCGAGAAAAAAAAATTTCGAGCTAAAAGGAAACCATTAGGTGCATTTTATAGAGAATCTGATTTCGAATAAGAAAAAGTCAACCGCAACCGCGTAACTCGTACCCGTGAGAAAAAAATTGCAAAAATCTGTTTCGAATGCCATGATTTTTCGGAGTCATTTTTCCAAGGGAGGGTACTGTGGATTTTCGAGAAAAAAAATTTCAAGGTAAAATGAAACCATTAGGTGCATTTTATAGAGAATCTGATTTCGAATAAGAGAAAGTCAAATGCAACCGCGTAACTCGTACCCGTGAGAAAAAAATCGCAAAAATCTGTTTCGAATGCCATGATTTTTCGGAGTCATTTTTCCAAGGGAGGGTACTGTGGATTTTCGAGAAAAAAAATTTCAGGGTAAAATGAAACCATTAGGTGCATTTTATAGAGAATCTGATTTCGAATAAGTGAAAGTCAAATGCAACCGCGTAACTCGTACCCGTGAGAAAAAAATCGCAAAAAATCTGTTTCGAATGCCATGATTTTTCGGAGTCATTTTTCCAAGGGAGGGTACTGTGGATTTTCGAGAAAAAAAAATTTCAAGCTAAAAGGAAACCACTAGGTGCATTTTATAGACAATCTGATTTAGAATAAGAAAAAGTCAACCGCAACCGCGTAACTCGTACCCGTGAGAAAAAAATCGCAAAAATCTGTTTCGAATGCCATGATTTTTCGGAGTCATTTTTCCAAGGGAGGGTACTGTGGATTTTCGAGAAAAAAAATTTCAAGCTAAAATGAAACCATTAGGTGCATTTTATAGAGAATCTGATTTCGAATAAGAAAAAGTCAAATGCAACCGCGTAACTCGTACCCGTGAGAAAAAAATCGCAAAAATGTGTTTCGAATGCCATGATTTTTCGGAGTCATTTTTCCAAGGGAGGGTACTGTGGATTTTCGAGAAAAAAAAATTTCGAGCTAAAAGGAAACCATTAGGTGCATTTTATAGAGAATCTGATTTCGAATAAGAAAAAGTCAAATGCAACCGCGTAACTCGTACCCGTGAGAAAAAAATCGCAAAAATCTGTTTCGAATGCCATGATTTTTCGGAGTCATTTTTCCAAGGGAGGGTACTGTGGATTTTCGAGAAAAAAAATTTCAAGCTAAAATGAAACCATTAGGTGCATTTTATAGAGAATCTGATTTCGAATAAGAAAAAGTCAAATGCAACCGCGTAACTCGTACCCGTGAGAAAAAAATCGCAAAAAATCTGTTTCGAATGCCATGATTTTTCGGAGTCATTTTTCCAAGGGAGGGTACTGTGAATTTTCGAGAAAAAAAAATTTCGAGCTAAAAGGAAACCATTAGGTGCATTTTATAGAGAATAAGATTTCGAATAAGAAAAAGTCAACCGCAACCGCGTAACTCGTACCCGTGAGAAAAAAATCGCAAAAATCTGTTTCGAATGCCATGATTTTTCGGAGTCATTTTTCCCAGGGAGGGTACTGTGGATTTTCGAGAAAAAAAAATTTCGAGCTAAAAGGAAACCATTAGGTGCATTTTATAGAGAATCAGATTTCGAATAAGAAAAAGTCAACCGCAACCGCGTAACTCGTACCCGTGAGAAAAAAATCGCAAAAATCTGTTTCGAATGCCATGATTTTTCGGAGTCATTTTTCCAAGGGAGGGTACTGTGGATTTTCGAGAAAAAAAAATTTCGAGCTAAAAGGAAACCATTAGGTGCATTTTATAGAGAATCAGATTTCGAATAAGAAAAAGTCAACCGCAACCGCGTAACTCGTACCCGTGAGAAAAAAATTGCAAAAATCTGTTTCGAATGCCATGATTTTTCGGAGTCATTTTTCCAAGGGAGGGTACTGTGGATTTTCGAGAAAAAAAATTTCAAGGTAAAATGAAACCATTAGGTGCATTTTATAGAGAATCTGATTTCGAATAAGAGAAAGTCAAATGCAACCGCGTAACTCGTACCCGTGAGAAAAAAATCGCAAAAATCTGTTTCGAATGCCATGATTTTTCGGAGTCATTTTTCCAAGGGAGGGTACTGTGGATTTTCGAGAGAAAAAAATTTCAAGCTAAAAGGAAACCATTAGGTGCATTTTATAGAGAATCTGATTTCGAATAAGAAAAAGTCAACCGCAACCGCGTAACTCGTACCGGTGAGAAAAAAATCGCAAAAATCTGTTTCGAATGCCATGATTTTTCGGAGTCATTTTTCCAAGGGAGGGTACTGTGGATTTTCGAGAAAAAAAATTTCAAGCTAAAATGAAACCATTAGGTGCATTTTATAGAGAATCTGATTTCGAATAAGAAAAAGTCAAATGCAACCGCGTAACTCGTACCCGTGAGAAAAAAATCGCAAAAAATCTGTTTCGAATGCCATGATTTTTCGGAGTCATTTTTCCAAGGGAGGGTACTGTGAATTTTCGAGAAAAAAAAATTTCGAGCTAAAAGGAAACCATTAGGTGCATTTTATAGAGAATCAGATTTCGAATAAGAAAAAGTCAACCGCAACCGCGTAACTCGTACCCGTGAGAAAAAAATCGCAAAAATCTGTTTCGAATGCCATGATTTTTCGGAGTCATTTTTCCAAGGGAGGGTACTGTGGATTTTCGAGAAAAAAAAATTTCGAGCTAAAAGGAAACCATTAGGTGCATTTTATAGAGAATCAGATTTCGAATAAGAAAAAGTCAACCGCAACCGCGTAACTCGTACCCGTGAGAAAAAAATCGCAAAAAATCTGTTTCGAATGCCATGATTTTTCGGAGTCATTTTTCCAAGGGAGGGTACTGTGGATTTTCGAGAAAAAAAAATTTCGAGCTAAAAGGAAACCATTAGGTGCATTTTATAGAGAATCTGATTTCGAATAAGAAAAAGTCAACCGCAACCGCGTAACTCGTACCCGTGAGAAAAAAATTGCAAAAATCTGTTTCGAATGCCATGATTTTTCGGAGTCATTTTTCCAAGGGAGGGTACTGTGGATTTTCGAGAAAAAAAATTTCAAGGTAAAATGAAACCATTAGGTGCATTTTATAGAGAATCTGATTTCGAATAAGAGAAAGTCAAATGCAACCGCGTAACTCGTACCCGTGAGAAAAAAATCGCAAAAATCTGTTTCGAATGCCATGATTTTTCGGAGTCATTTTTCCAAGGGAGGGTACTGTGGATTTTCGAGAGAAAAAAATTTCAAGCTAAAAGGAAACCATTAGGTGCATTTTATAGAGAATCTGATTTCGAATAAGAAAAAGTCAACCGCAACCGCGTAACTCGTACCGGTGAGAAAAAAATCGCAAAAATCTGTTTCGAATGCCATGATTTTTCGGAGTCATTTTTCCAAGGGAGGGTACTGTGGATTTTCGAGAAAAAAAATTTCAAGCTAAAATGAAACCATTAGGTGCATTTTATAGAGAATCTGATTTCGAATAAGAAAAAGTCAAATGCAACCGCGTAACTCGTACCCGTGAGAAAAAAATCGCAAAAATGTGTTTCGAATGCCATGATTTTTCGGAGTCATTTTTCCAAGGGAGGGTACTGTGAATTTTCGAGAAAAAAAAATTTCGAGCTAAAAGGAAACCATTAGGTGCATTTTATAGAGAATCAGATTTCGAATAAGAAAAAGTCAACCGCAACCGCGTAACTCGTACCCGTGAGAAAAAAATCGCAAAAATCTGTTTCGAATGCCATGATTTTTCGGAGTCATTTTTCCAAGGGAGGGTACTGTGGATTTTCGAGAAAAAAAATTTCAAGCTAAAATGAAACCATTAGGTGCATTTTATAGAGAATCTGATTTCGAATAAGAAAAAGTCAAATGCAACCGCGTAACTCGTACCCGTGAGAAAAAAATCGCAAAAATGTGTTTCGAATGCCATGATTTTTCGGAGTCATTTTTCCAAGGGAGGGCACTGTGGATTTTCGAGAAAAAAAATTTCAAGCTAAAATGAAACCATTAGGTGCATTTTATAGAGAATCTGATTTCGAATAAGAAAAAGTCAACCGCAACCGCGTAACTCGTACCCGTGAGAAAAAAATTGCAAAAATCTGTTTCGAATGCCATGATTTTTCGGAGTCATTTTTCCAAGGGAGGGTACTGTGGATTTTCGAGAAAAAAAATTTCAGGGTAAAATGAAACCATTAGGTGCATTTTATAGAGAATCTGATTTCGAATAAGAGAAAGTCAAATGCAACCGCGTAACTCGTACCCGTGAGAAAAAAATCGCAAAAAATCTGTTTCGAATGCCATGATTTTTCGGAGTCATTTTTCCAAGGGAGGGTACTGTGGATTTTCGAGAAAAAAAAATTTCAAGCTAAAAGGAAACCACTAGGTGCATTTTATAGAGAATCTGATTTCGAATAAGAAAAAGTCAAATGCAACCGCGTAACTCGTACCCGTGAGAAAAAAATCGCAAAAATGTGTTTCGAATGCCATGATTTTTCGGAGTCATTTTTCCAAGGGAGGGTACTGTGGATTTTCGAGAAAAAAAAATTTCGAGCTAAAAGGAAACCATTAGGTGCATTTTATAGAGAATCTGATTTCGAATAAGAAAAAGTCAAATGCAAC
Source organism: Pholcus phalangioides (assembly GCF_987345545.1). Classification (NCBI taxonomy): domain Eukaryota; kingdom Metazoa; phylum Arthropoda; class Arachnida; order Araneae; family Pholcidae; genus Pholcus; species Pholcus phalangioides. The sequence goes on along the minus strand of NW_028301597.1, from coordinate 9,125,157 downwards.
CGCGTAACTCGTACCCGTGAGAAAAAAATCGCAAAAATCTGTTTCGAATGCCATGATTTTTCGGAGTCATTTTTCCAAGGGAGGGTACTGTGGATTTTCGAGAAAAAAAATTTCAAGCTAAAATGAAACCATTAGGTGCATTTTATAGAGAATCTGATTTCGAATAAGAAAAAGTCAACCGCAACCGCGTAACTCGTACCCGTGAGAAAAAAATCGCAAAAATCTGTTTCGAATGCCATGATTTTTCGGAGTCATTTTTCCCAGGGAGGGTACTGTGGATTTTCGAGAAAAAAAAATTTCGAGCTAAAAGGAAACCATTAGGTGCATTTTATAGAGAATCAGATTTCGAATAAGAAAAAGTCAACCGCAACCGCGTAACTCGTACCCGTGAGAAAAAAATCGCAAAAATCTGTTTCGAATGCCATGATTTTTCGGAGTCATTTTTCCAAGGGAGGGTACTGTGGATTTTCGAGAAAAAAAAATTTCGAGCTAAAAGGAAACCATTAGGTGCATTTTATAGAGAATCTGATTTCGAATAAGAAAAAGTCAACCGCAACCGCGTAACTCGTACCCGTGAGAAAAAAATTGCAAAAATCTGTTTCGAATGCCATGATTTTTCGGAGTCATTTTTCCAAGGGAGGGTACTGTGGATTTTCGAGAAAAAAAATTTCAGGGTAAAATGAAACCATTAGGTGCATTTTATAGAGAATCTGATTTCGAATAAGAGAAAGTCAAATGCAACCGCGTAACTCGTACCCGTGAGAAAAAAATCGCAAAAAATCTGTTTCGAATGCCATGATTTTTCGGAGTCATTTTTCCAAGGGAGGGTACTGTGGATTTTCGAGAAAAAAAAATTTCAAGCTAAAAGGAAACCACTAGGTGCATTTTATAGACAATCTGATTTAGAATAAGAAAAAGTCAACCGCAACCGCGTAACTCGTACCCGTGAGAAAAAAATCGCAAAAATCTGTTTCGAATGCCATGATTTTTCGGAGTCATTTTTCCAAGGGAGGGTACTGTGGATTTTCGAGAAAAAAAATTTCAAGCTAAAATGAAACCATTAGGTGCATTTTATAGAGAATCTGATTTCGAATAAGAAAAAGTCAAATGCAACCGCGTAACTCGTACCCGTGAGAAAAAAATCGCAAAAATGTGTTTCGAATGCCATGATTTTTCGGAGTCATTTTTCCAAGGGAGGGTACTGTGGATTTTCGAGAAAAAAAAATTTCGAGCTAAAAGGAAACCATTAGGTGCATTTTATAGAGAATCTGATTTCGAATAAGAAAAAGTCAAATGCAACCGCGTAACTCGTACCCGTGAGAAAAAAATCGCAAAAATCTGTTTCGAATGCCATGATTTTTCGGAGTCATTTTTCCAAGGGAGGGTACTGTGGATTTTCGAGAAAAAAAATTTCAAGCTAAAATGAAACCATTAGGTGCATTTTATAGAGAATCTGATTTCGAATAAGAAAAAGTCAAATGCAACCGCGTAACTCGTACCCGTGAGAAAAAAATCGCAAAAAATCTGTTTCGAATGCCATGATTTTTCGGAGTCATTTTTCCAAGGGAGGGTACTGTGAATTTTCGAGAAAAAAAAATTTCGAGCTAAAAGGAAACCATTAGGTGCATTTTATAGAGAATAAGATTTCGAATAAGAAAAAGTCAACCGCAACCGCGTAACTCGTACCCGTGAGAAAAAAATCGCAAAAAATCTGTTTCGAATGCCATGATTTTTCGGAGTCATTTTTCCCAGGGAGGGTACTGTGGATTTTCGAGAAAAAAAAATTTCGAGCTAAAAGGAAACCATTAGGTGCATTTTATAGAGAATCAGATTTCGAATAAGAAAAAGTCAACCGCAACCGCGTAACTCGTACCCGTGAGAAAAAAATCGCAAAAATCTGTTTCGAATGCCATGATTTTTCGGAGTCATTTTTCCAAGGGAGGGTACTGTGGATTTTCGAGAAAAAAAAATTTCGAGCTAAAAGGAAACCATTAGGTGCATTTTATAGAGAATCAGATTTCGAATAAGAAAAAGTCAACCGCAACCGCGTAACTCGTACCCGTGAGAAAAAAATTGCAAAAATCTGTTTCGAATGCCATGATTTTTCGGAGTCATTTTTCCAAGGGAGGGTACTGTGGATTTTCGAGAAAAAAAATTTCAAGGTAAAATGAAACCATTAGGTGCATTTTATAGAGAATCTGATTTCGAATAAGAGAAAGTCAAATGCAACCGCGTAACTCGTACCCGTGAGAAAAAAATCGCAAAAATCTGTTTCGAATGCCATGATTTTTCGGAGTCATTTTTCCAAGGGAGGGTACTGTGAATTTTCGAGAAAAAAAAATTTCGAGCTAAAAGGAAACCATTAGGTGCATTTTATAGAGAATCAGATTTCGAATAAGAAAAAGTCAACCGCAACCGCGTAACTCGTACCCGTGAGAAAAAAATCGCAAAAATGTGTTTCGAATGCCATGATTTTTCGGAGTCATTTTTCCAAGGGAGGGCACTGTGGATTTTCGAGAAAAAAAATTTCAAGCTAAAATGAAACCATTAGGTGCATTTTATAGAGAATCTGATTTCGAATAAGAAAAAGTCAACCGCAACCGCGTAGCTCGTACCCGTGAGAAAAAAATTGCAAAAATCTGTTTCGAATGCCATGATTTTTCGGAGTCATTTTTCCAAGGGAGGGTACTGTGGATTTTCGAGAAAAAAAATTTCAGGGTAAAATGAAACCATTAGGTGCATTTTATAGAGAATCTGATTTCGAATAAGAGAAAGTCAAATGCAACCGCGTAACTCGTACCCGTGAGAAAAAAATCGCAAAAAATCTGTTTCGAATGCCATGATTTTTCGGAGTCATTTTTCCAAGGGAGGGTACTGTGGATTTTCGAGAAAAAAAAATTTCAAGCTAAAAGGAAACCACTAGGTGCATTTTATAGACAATCTGATTTAGAATAAGAAAAAGTCAACCGCAACCGCGTAACTCGTACCCGTGAGAAAAAAATCGCAAAAATCTGTTTCGAATGCCATGATTTTTCGGAGTCATTTTTCCAAGGGAGGGTACTGTGGATTTTCGAGAAAAAAAATTTCAAGCTAAAATGAAACCATTAGGTGCATTTTATAGAGAATCTGATTTCGAATAAGAAAAAGTCAAATGCAACCGCGTAACTCGTACCCGTGAGAAAAAAATCGCAAAAATGTGTTTCGAATGCCATGATTTTTCGGAGTCATTTTTCCAAGGGAGGGTACTGTGGATTTTCGAGAAAAAAAAATTTCGAGCTAAAAGGAAACCATTAGGTGCATTTTATAGAGAATCAGATTTCGAATAAGAAAAAGTCAAATGCAACCGCGTAACTCGTACCCGTGAGAAAAAAATCGCAAAAATCTGTTTCGAATGCCATGATTTTTCGGAGTCATTTTTCCAAGGGAGGGTACTGTGGATTTTCGAGAAAAAAAATTTCAAGCTAAAATGAAACCATTAGGTGCATTTTATAGAGAATCTGATTTCGAATAAGAAAAAGTCAAATGCAACCGCGTAACTCGTACCCGTGAGAAAAAAATCGCAAAAAATCTGTTTCGAATGCCATGATTTTTCGGAGTCATTTTTCCAAGGGAGGGTACTGTGAATTTTCGAGAAAAAAAAATTTCGAGCTAAAAGGAAACCATTAGGTGCATTTTATAGAGAATAAGATTTCGAATAAGAAAAAGTCAACCGCAACCGCGTAACTCGTACCCGTGAGAAAAAAATCGCAAAAATCTGTTTCGAATGCCATGATTTTTCGGAGTCATTTTTCCCAGGGAGGGTACTGTGGATTTTCGAGAAAAAAAAATTTCGAGCTAAAAGGAAACCATTAGGTGCATTTTATAGAGAATCAGATTTCGAATAAGAAAAAGTCAACCGCAACCGCGTAACTCGTACCCGTGAGAAAAAAATCGCAAAAATCTGTTTCGAATGCCATGATTTTTCGGAGTCATTTTTCCAAGGGAGGGTACTGTGGATTTTCGAGATAAAAAAATTTCGAGCTAAAAGGAAACCATTAGGTGCATTTTATAGAGAATCAGATTTCGAATAAGAAAAAGTCAACCGCAACCGCGTAACTCGTACCCGTGAGAAAAAAATTGCAAAAATCTGTTTCGAATGCCATGATTTTTCGGAGTCATTTTTCCAAGGGAGGGTACTGTGGATTTTCGAGAAAAAAAATTTCAAGGTAAAATGAAACCATTAGGTGCATTTTATAGAGAATCTGATTTCGAATAAGAGAAAGTCAAATGCAACCGCGTAACTCGTACCCGTGAGAAAAAAATCGCAAAAATCTGTTTCGAATGCCATGATTTTTCGGAGTCATTTTTCCAAGGGAGGGTACTGTGGATTTTCGAGAAAAAAAATTTCAAGCTAAAATGAAACCATTAGGTGCATTTTATAGAGAATCTGATTTCGAATAAGAAAAAGTCAAATGCAACCGCGTAACTCGTACCCGTGAGAAAAAAATCGCAAAAAATCTGTTTCGAATGCCATGATTTTTCGGAGTCATTTTTCCAAGGGAGGGTACTGTGAATTTTCGAGAAAAAAAAATTTCGAGCTAAAAGGAAACCATTAGGTGCATTTTATAGAGAATAAGATTTCGAATAAGAAAAAGTCAACCGCAACCGCGTAACTCGTACCCGTGAGAAAAAAATCGCAAAAATCTGTTTCGAATGCCATGATTTTTCGGAGTCATTTTTCCCAGGGAGGGTACTGTGGATTTTCGAGAAAAAAAAATTTCGAGCTAAAAGGAAACCATTAGGTGCATTTTATAGAGAATCAGATTTCGAATAAGAAAAAGTCAACCGCAACCGCGTAACTCGTACCCGTGAGAAAAAAATCGCAAAAATCTGTTTCGAATGCCATGATTTTTCGGAGTCATTTTTCCAAGGGAGGGTACTGTGGATTTTCGAGAAAAAAAATTTCAAGCTAAAATGAAACCATTAGGTGCATTTTATAGAGAATCTGATTTCGAATAAGAAAAAGTCAAATGCAACCGCGTAACTCGTACCCGTGAGAAAAAAATCGCAAAAATGTGTTTCGAATGCCATGATTTTTCGGAGTCATTTTTCCAAGGGAGGGTACTGTGAATTTTCGAGAAAAAAAAATTTCGAGCTAAAAGGAAACCATTAGGTGCATTTTATAGAGAATCAGATTTCGAATAAGAAAAAGTCAACCGCAACCGCGTAGCTCGTACCCGTGAGAAAAAAATTGCAAAAATCTGTTTCGAATGCCATGATTTTTCGGAGTCATTTTTCCAAGGGAGGGTACTGTGGATTTTCGAGAAAAAAAATTTCAGGGTAAAATGAAACCATTAGGTGCATTTTATAGAGAATCTGATTTCGAATAAGAGAAAGTCAAATGCAACCGCGTAACTCGTACCCGTGAGAAAAAAATCGCAAAAAATCTGTTTCGAATGCCATGATTTTTCGGAGTCATTTTTCCAAGGGAGGGTACTGTGGATTTTCGAGAAAAAAAAATTTCAAGCTAAAAGGAAACCACTAGGTGCATTTTATAGACAATCTGATTTAGAATAAGAAAAAGTCAACCGCAACCGCGTAACTCGTACCCGTGAGAAAAAAATCGCAAAAATCTGTTTCGAATGCCATGATTTTTCGGAGTCATTTTTCCAAGGGAGGGTACTGTGGATTTTCGAGAAAAAAAATTTCAAGCTAAAATGAAACCATTAGGTGCATTTTATAGAGAATCTGATTTCGAATAAGAAAAAGTCAAATGCAACCGCGTAACTCGTACCCGTGAGAAAAAAATCGCAAAAATGTGTTTCGAATGCCATGATTTTTCGGAGTCATTTTTCCAAGGGAGGGTACTGTGGATTTTCGAGAAAAAAAAATTTCGAGCTAAAAGGAAACCATTAGGTGCATTTTATAGAGAATCTGATTTCGAATAAGAAAAAGTCAAATGCAACCGCGTAACTCGTACCCGTGAGAAAAAAATCGCAAAAATCTGTTTCGAATGCCATGATTTTTCGGAGTCATTTTTCCAAGGGAGGGTACTGTGGATTTTCGAGAAAAAAAATTTCAAGCTAAAATGAAACCATTAGGTGCATTTTATAGAGAATCTGATTTCGAATAAGAAAAAGTCAAATGCAACCGCGTAACTCGTACCCGTGAGAAAAAAATCGCAAAAAATCTGTTTCGAATGCCATGATTTTTCGGAGTCATTTTTCCAAGGGAGGGTACTGTGAATTTTCGAGAAAAAAAAATTTCGAGCTAAAAGGAAACCATTAGGTGCATTTTATAGAGAATAAGATTTCGAATAAGAAAAAGTCAACCGCAACCGCGTAACTCGTACCCGTGAGAAAAAAATCGCAAAAATCTGTTTCGAATGCCATGATTTTTCGGAGTCATTTTTCCCAGGGAGGGTACTGTGGATTTTCGAGAAAAAAAAATTTCGAGCTAAAAGGAAACCATTAGGTGCATTTTATAGAGAATCAGATTTCGAATAAGAAAAAGTCAACCGCAACCGCGTAACTCGTACCCGTGAGAAAAAAATCGCAAAAATCTGTTTCGAATGCCATGATTTTTCGGAGTCATTTTTCCAAGGGAGGGTACTGTGGATTTTCGAGAAAAAAAAATTTCGAGCTAAAAGGAAACCATTAGGTGCATTTTATAGAGAATCAGATTTCGAATAAGAAAAAGTCAACCGCAACCGCGTAACTCGTACCCGTGAGAAAAAAATTGCAAAAATCTGTTTCGAATGCCATGATTTTTCGGAGTCATTTTTCCAAGGGAGGGTACTGTGGATTTTCGAGAAAAAAAATTTCAAGGTAAAATGAAACCATTAGGTGCATTTTATAGAGAATCTGATTTCGAATAAGAGAAAGTCAAATGCAACCGCGTAACTCGTACCCGTGAGAAAAAAATCGCAAAAATCTGTTTCGAATGCCATGATTTTTCGGAGTCATTTTTCCAAGGGAGGGTACTGTGGATTTTCGAGAGAAAAAAATTTCAAGCTAAAAGGAAACCATTAGGTGCATTTTATAGAGAATCTGATTTCGAATAAGAAAAAGTCAACCGCAACCGCGTAACTCGTACCGGTGAGAAAAAAATCGCAAAAATCTGTTTCGAATGCCATGATTTTTCGGAGTCATTTTTCCAAGGGAGGGTACTGTGGATTTTCGAGAAAAAAAATTTCAAGCTAAAATGAAACCATTAGGTGCATTTTATAGAGAATCTGATTTCGAATAAGAAAAAGTCAAATGCAACCGCGTAACTCGTACCCGTGAGAAAAAAATCGCAAAAATGTGTTTCGAATGCCATGATTTTTCGGAGTCATTTTTCCAAGGGAGGGTACTGTGAATTTTCGAGAAAAAAAAATTTCGAGCTAAAAGGAAACCATTAGGTGCATTTTATAGAGAATCAGATTTCGAATAAGAAAAAGTCAACCGCAACCGCGTAACTCGTACCCGTGAGAAAAAAATCGCAAAAATCTGTTTCGAATGCCATGATTTTTCGGAGTCATTTTTCCAAGGGAGGGTACTGTGGATTTTCGAGAAAAAAAATTTCAAGCTAAAATGAAACCATTAGGTGCATTTTATAGAGAATCTGATTTCGAATAAGAAAAAGTCAAATGCAACCGCGTAACTCGTACCCGTGAGAAAAAAATCGCAAAAATGTGTTTCGAATGCCATGATTTTTCGGAGTCATTTTTCCAAGGGAGGGCACTGTGGATTTTCGAGAAACAAAATTTCAAGCTAAAATGAAACCATTAGGTGCATTTTATAGAGAATCTGATTTCGAATAAGAAAAAGTCAACCGCAACCGCGTAGCTCGTACCCGTGAGAAAAAAATTGCAAAAATCTGTTTCGAATGCCATGATTTTTCGGAGTCATTTTTCCAAGGGAGGGTACTGTGGATTTTCGAGAGAAAAAAATTTCAAGCTAAAAGGAAACCATTAGGTGCATTTTATAGAGAATCTGATTTCGAATAAGAAAAAGTCAACCGCAACCGCGTAACTCGTACCGGTGAGAAAAAAATCGCAAAAATCTGTTTCGAATGCCATGATTTTTCGGAGTCATTTTTCCAAGGGAGGGTACTGTGGATTTTCGAGAAAAAAAATTTCAAGCTAAAATGAAACCATTAGGTGCATTTTATAGAGAATCTGATTTCGAATAAGAAAAAGTCAAATGCAACCGCGTAACTCGTACCCGTGAGAAAAAAATCGCAAAAATGTGTTTCGAATGCCATGATTTTTCGGAGTCATTTTTCCAAGGGAGGGTACTGTGAATTTTCGAGAAAAAAAAATTTCGAGCTAAAAGGAAACCATTAGGTGCATTTTATAGAGAATCAGATTTCGAATAAGAAAAAGTCAACCGCAACCGCGTAACTCGTACCCGTGAGAAAAAAATCGCAAAAATCTGTTTCGAATGCCATGATTTTTCGGAGTCATTTTTCCAAGGGAGGGTACTGTGGATTTTCGAGAAAAAAAATTTCAAGCTAAAATGAAACCATTAGGTGCATTTTATAGAGAATCTGATTTCGAATAAGAAAAAGTCAAATGCAACCGCGTAACTCGTACCCGTGAGAAAAAAATCGCAAAAATGTGTTTCGAATGCCATGATTTTTCGGAGTCATTTTTCCAAGGGAGGGCACTGTGGATTTTCGAGAAAAAAAATTTCAAGCTAAAATGAAACCATTAGGTGCATTTTATAGAGAATCTGATTTCGAATAAGAAAAAGTCAACCGCAACCGCGTAGCTCGTACCCGTGAGAAAAAAATTGCAAAAATCTGTTTCGAATGCCATGATTTTTCGGAGTCATTTTTCCAAGGGAGGGTACTGTGGATTTTCGAGAAAAAAAATTTCAGGGTAAAATGAAACCATTAGGTGCATTTTATAGAGAATCTGATTTCGAATAAGAGAAAGTCAAATGCAACCGCGTAACTCGTACCCGTGAGAAAAAAATCGCAAAAAATCTGTTTCGAATGCCATGATTTTTCGGAGTCATTTTTCCAAGGGAGGGTACTGTGGATTTTCGAGAAAAAAAAATTTCAAGCTAAAAGGAAACCACTAGGTGCATTTTATAGACAATCTGATTTAGAATAAGAAAAAGTCAACCGCAACCGCGTAACTCGTACCCGTGAGAAAAAAATCGCAAAAATCTGTTTCGAATGCCATGATTTTTCGGAGTCATTTTTCCAAGGGAGGGTACTGTGGATTTTCGAGAAAAAAAATTTCAAGCTAAAATGAAACCATTAGGTGCATTTTATAGAGAATCTGATTTCGAATAAGAAAAAGTCAAATGCAACCGCGTAACTCGTACCCGTGAGAAAAAAATCGCAAAAATGTGTTTCGAATGCCATGATTTTTCGGAGTCATTTTTCCAAGGGAGGGTACTGTGGATTTTCGAGAAAAAAAAATTTCGAGCTAAAAGGAAACCATTAGGTGCATTTTATAGAGAATCTGATTTCGAATAAGAAAAAGTCAAATGCAACCGCGTAACTCGTACCCGTGAGAAAAAAATCGCAAAAATCTGTTTCGAATGCCATGATTTTTCGGAGTCATTTTTCCAAGGGAGGGTACTGTGGATTTTCGAGAAAAAAAATTTCAAGCTAAAATGAAACCATTAGGTGCATTTTATAGAGAATCTGATTTCGAATAAGAAAAAGTCAAATGCAACCGCGTAACTCGTACCCGTGAGAAAAAAATCGCAAAAAATCTGTTTCGAATGCCATGATTTTTCGGAGTCATTTTTCCAAGGGAGGGTACTGTGAATTTTCGAGAAAAAAAAATTTCGAGCTAAAAGGAAACCATTAGGTGCATTTTATAGAGAATAAGATTTCGAATAAGAAAAAGTCAACCGCAACCGCGTAACTCGTACCCGTGAGAAAAAAATCGCAAAAATCTGTTTCGAATGCCATGATTTTTCGGAGTCATTTTTCCCAGGGAGGGTACTGTGGATTTTCGAGAAAAAAAAATTTCGAGCTAAAAGGAAACCATTAGGTGCATTTTATAGAGAATCAGATTTCGAATAAGAAAAAGTCAACCGCAACCGCGTAACTCGTACCCGTGAGAAAAAAATCGCAAAAATCTGTTTCGAATGCCATGATTTTTCGGAGTCATTTTTCCAAGGGAGGGTACTGTGGATTTTCGAGAAAAAAAAATTTCGAGCTAAAAGGAAACCATTAGGTGCATTTTATAGAGAATCAGATTTCGAATAAGAAAAAGTCAACCGCAACCGCGTAACTCGTACCCGTGAGAAAAAAATTGCAAAAATCTGTTTCGAATGCCATGATTTTTCGGAGTCATTTTTCCAAGGGAGGGTACTGTGGATTTTCGAGAAAAAAAATTTCAAGGTAAAATGAAACCATTAGGTGCATTTTATAGAGAATCTGATTTCGAATAAGAGAAAGTCAAATGCAACCGCGTAACTCGTACCCGTGAGAAAAAAATCGCAAAAATCTGTTTCGAATGCCATGATTTTTCGGAGTCATTTTTCCAAGGGAGGGTACTGTGGATTTTCGAGAGAAAAAAATTTCAAGCTAAAAGGAAACCATTAGGTGCATTTTATAGAGAATCTCATTTCGAATAAGAAAAAGTCAACCGCAACCGCGTAACTCGTACCGGTGAGAAAAAAATCGCAAAAATCTGTTTCGAATGCCATGATTTTTCGGAGTCATTTTTCCAAGGGAGGGTACTGTGGATTTTCGAGAAAAAAAATTTCAAGCTAAAATGAAACCATTAGGTGCATTTTATAGAGAATCTGATTTCGAATAAGAAAAAGTCAAATGCAACCGCGTAACTCGTACCCGTGAGAAAAAAATCGCAAAAATCTGTTTCGAATGCCATGATTTTTCGGAGTCATTTTTCCAAGGGAGGGTACTGTGGATTTTCGAGAGAAAAAAATTTCAAGCTAAAAGGAAACCATTAGGTGCATTTTATAGAGAATCTGATTTCGAATAAGAAAAAGTCAACCGCAACCGCGTAACTCGTACCGGTGAGAAAAAAATCGCAAAAATCTGTTTCGAATGCCATGATTTTTCGGAGTCATTTTTCCAAGGGAGGGTACTGTGGATTTTCGAGAAAAAAAATTTCAAGCTAAAATGAAACCATTAGGTGCATTTTATAGAGAATCTGATTTCGAATAAGAAAAAGTCAAATGCAACCGCGTAACTCGTACCCGTGAGAAAAAAATCGCAAAAATGTGTTTCGAATGCCATGATTTTTCGGAGTCATTTTTCCAAGGGAGGGTACTGTGAATTTTCGAGAAAAAAAAATTTCGAGCTAAAAGGAAACCATTAGGTGCATTTTATAGAGAATCAGATTTCGAATAAGAAAAAGTCAACCGCAACCGCGTAACTCGTACCCGTGAGAAAAAAATCGCAAAAATCTGTTTCGAATGCCATGATTTTTCGGAGTCATTTTTCCAAGGGAGGGTACTGTGGATTTTCGAGAAAAAAAATTTCAAGCTAAAATGAAACCATTAGGTGCATTTTATAGAGAATCTGATTTCGAATAAGAAAAAGTCAAATGCAACCGCGTAACTCGTACCCGTGAGAAAAAAATCGCAAAAATGTGTTTCGAATGCCATGATTTTTCGGAGTCATTTTTCCAAGGGAGGGCACTGTGGATTTTCGAGAAACAAAATTTCAAGCTAAAATGAAACCATTAGGTGCATTTTATAGAGAATCTGATTTCGAATAAGAAAAAGTCAACCGCAACCGCGTAGCTCGTACCCGTGAGAAAAAAATTGCAAAAATCTGTTTCGAATGCCATGATTTTTCGGAGTCATTTTTCCAAGGGAGGGTACTGTGGATTTTCGAGAGAAAAAAATTTCAAGCTAAAAGGAAACCATTAGGTGCATTTTATAGAGAATCTGATTTCGAATAAGAAAAAGTCAACCGCAACCGCGTAACTCGTACCGGTGAGAAAAAAATCGCAAAAATCTGTTTCGAATGCCATGATTTTTCGGAGTCATTTTTCCAAGGGAGGGTACTGTGGATTTTCGAGAAAAAAAATTTCAAGCTAAAATGAAACCATTAGGTGCATTTTATAGAGAATCTGATTTCGAATAAGAAAAAGTCAAATGCAACCGCGTAACTCGTACCCGTGAGAAAAAAATCGCAAAAATGTGTTTCGAATGCCATGATTTTTCGGAGTCATTTTTCCAAGGGAGGGTACTGTGAATTTTCGAGAAAAAAAAATTTCGAGCTAAAAGGAAACCATTAGGTGCATTTTATAGAGAATCAGATTTCGAATAAGAAAAAGTCAACCGCAACCGCGTAACTCGTACCCGTGAGAAAAAAATCGCAAAAATCTGTTTCGAATGCCATGATTTTTCGGAGTCATTTTTCCAAGGGAGGGTACTGTGGATTTTCGAGAAAAAAAATTTCAAGCTAAAATGAAACCATTAGGTGCATTTTATAGAGAATCTGATTTCGAATAAGAAAAAGTCAAATGCAACCGCGTAACTCGTACCCGTGAGAAAAAAATCGCAAAAATGTGTTTCGAATGCCATGATTTTTCGGAGTCATTTTTCCAAGGGAGGGCACTGTGGATTTTCGAGAAAAAAAATTTCAAGCTAAAATGAAACCATTAGGTGCATTTTATAGAGAATCTGATTTCGAATAAGAAAAAGTCAACCGCAACCGCGTAGCTCGTACCCGTGAGAAAAAAATTGCAAAAATCTGTTTCGAATGCCATGATTTTTCGGAGTCATTTTTCCAAGGGAGGGTACTGTGGATTTTCGAGAAAAAAAATTTCAGGGTAAAATGAAACCATTAGGTGCATTTTATAGAGAATCTGATTTCGAATAAGAGAAAGTCAAATGCAACCGCGTAACTCGTACCCGTGAGAAAAAAATCGCAAAAAATCTGTTTCGAATGCCATGATTTTTCGGAGTCATTTTTCCAAGGGAGGGTACTGTGGATTTTCGAGAAAAAAAAATTTCAAGCTAAAAGGAAACCACTAGGTGCATTTTATAGACAATCTGATTTAGAATAAGAAAAAGTCAACCGCAACCGCGTAACTCGTACCCGTGAGAAAAAAATCGCAAAAATCTGTTTCGAATGCCATGATTTTTCGGAGTCATTTTTCCAAGGGAGGGTACTGTGGATTTTCGAGAAAAAAAATTTCAAGCTAAAATGAAACCATTAGGTGCATTTTATAGAGAATCTGATTTCGAATAAGAAAAAGTCAAATGCAACCGCGTAACTCGTACCCGTGAGAAAAAAATCGCAAAAATGTGTTTCGAATGCCATGATTTTTCGGAGTCATTTTTCCAAGGGAGGGTACTGTGGATTTTCGAGAAAAAAAAATTTCGAGCTAAAAGGAAACCATTAGGTGCATTTTATAGAGAATCTGATTTCGAATAAGAAAAAGTCAAATGCAACCGCGTAACTCGTACCCGTGAGAAAAAAATCGCAAAAATCTGTTTCGAATGCCATGATTTTTCGGAGTCATTTTTCCAAGGGAGGGTACTGTGGATTTTCGAGAAAAAAAATTTCAAGCTAAAATGAAACCATTAGGTGCATTTTATAGAGAATCTGATTTCGAATAAGAAAAAGTCAAATGCAACCGCGTAACTCGTACCCGTGAGAAAAAAATCGCAAAAAATCTGTTTCGAATGCCATGATTTTTCGGAGTCATTTTTCCAAGGGAGGGTACTGTGAATTTTCGAGAAAAAAAAATTTCGAGCTAAAAGGAAACCATTAGGTGCATTTTATAGAGAATAAGATTTCGAATAAGAAAAAGTCAACCGCAACCGCGTAACTCGTACCCGTGAGAAAAAAATCGCAAAAATCTGTTTCGAATGCCATGATTTTTCGGAGTCATTTTTCCCAGGGAGGGTACTGTGGATTTTCGAGAAAAAAAAATTTCGAGCTAAAAGGAAACCATTAGGTGCATTTTATAGAGAATCAGATTTCGAATAAGAAAAAGTCAACCGCAACCGCGTAACTCGTACCCGTGAGAAAAAAATCGCAAAAATCTGTTTCGAATGCCATGATTTTTCGGAGTCATTTTTCCAAGGGAGGGTACTGTGGATTTTCGAGAAAAAAAAATTTCGAGCTAAAAGGAAACCATTAGGTGCATTTTATAGAGAATCAGATTTCGAATAAGAAAAAGTCAACCGCAACCGCGTAACTCGTACCCGTGAGAAAAAAATTGCAAAAATCTGTTTCGAATGCCATGATTTTTCGGAGTCATTTTTCCAAGGGAGGGTACTGTGGATTTTCGAGAAAAAAAATTTCAAGGTAAAATGAAACCATTAGGTGCATTTTATAGAGAATCTGATTTCGAATAAGAGAAAGTCAAATGCAACCGCGTAACTCGTACCCGTGAGAAAAAAATCGCAAAAATCTGTTTCGAATGCCATGATTTTTCGGAGTCATTTTTCCAAGGGAGGGTACTGTGGATTTTCGAGAGAAAAAAATTTCAAGCTAAAAGGAAACCATTAGGTGCATTTTATAGAGAATCTCATTTCGAATAAGAAAAAGTCAACCGCAACCGCGTAACTCGTACCGGTGAGAAAAAAATCGCAAAAATCTGTTTCGAATGCCATGATTTTTCGGAGTCATTTTTCCAAGGGAGGGTACTGTGGATTTTCGAGAAAAAAAATTTCAAGCTAAAATGAAACCATTAGGTGCATTTTATAGAGAATCTGATTTCGAATAAGAAAAAGTCAAATGCAACCGCGTAACTCGTACCCGTGAGAAAAAAATCGCAAAAATGTGTTTCGAATGCCATGATTTTTCGGAGTCATTTTTCCAAGGGAGGGTACTGTGAATTTTCGAGAAAAAAAAATTTCGAGCTAAAAGGAAACCATTAGGTGCATTTTATAGAGAATCTGATTTCGAATAAGAAAAAGTCAAATGCAACCGCGTAACTCGTACCCGTGAGAAAAAAATCGCAAAAATCTGTTTCGAATGCCATGATTTTTCGGAGTCATTTTTCCAAGGGAGGGTACTGTGGATTTTCGAGAAAAAAAATTTCAAGCTAAAATGAAACCATTAGGTGCATTTTATAGAGAATCTGATTTCGAATAAGAAAAAGTCAAATGCAACCGCGTAACTCGTACCCGTGAGAAAAAAATCGCAAAAAATCTGTTTCGAATGCCATGATTTTTCGGAGTCATTTTTCCAAGGGAGGGTACTGTGAATTTTCGAGAAAAAAAAATTTCGAGCTAAAAGGAAACCATTAGGTGCATTTTATAGAGAATAAGATTTCGAATAAGAAAAAGTCAACCGCAACCGCGTAACTCGTACCCGTGAGAAAAAAATCGCAAAAATCTGTTTCGAATGCCATGATTTTTCGGAGTCATTTTTCCCAGGGAGGGTACTGTGGATTTTCGAGAAAAAAAAATTTCGAGCTAAAAGGAAACCATTAGGTGCATTTTATAGAGAATCAGATTTCGAATAAGAAAAAGTCAACCGCAACCGCGTAACTCGTACCCGTGAGAAAAAAATCGCAAAAATCTGTTTCGAATGCCATGATTTTTCGGAGTCATTTTTCCAAGGGAGGGTACTGTGGATTTTCGAGAAAAAAAAATTTCGAGCTAAAAGGAAACCATTAGGTGCATTTTATAGAGAATCAGATTTCGAATAAGAAAAAGTCAACCGCAACCGCGTAACTCGTACCCGTGAGAAAAAAATTGCAAAAATCTGTTTCGAATGCCATGATTTTTCGGAGTCATTTTTCCAAGGGAGGGTACTGTGGATTTTCGAGAAAAAAAATTTCAAGGTAAAATGAAACCATTAGGTGCATTTTATAGAGAATCTGATTTCGAATAAGAGAAAGTCAAATGCAACCGCGTAACTCGTACCCGTGAGAAAAAAATCGCAAAAATCTGTTTCGAATGCCATGATTTTTCGGAGTCATTTTTCCAAGGGAGGGTACTGTGGATTTTCGAGAAAAAAAATTTCAAGCTAAAATGAAACCATTAGGTGCATTTTATAGAGAATCTGATTTCGAATAAGAAAAAGTCAAATGCAACCGCGTAACTCGTACCCGTGAGAAAAAAATCGCAAAAATGTGTTTCGAATGCCATGATTTTTCGGAGTCATTTTTCCAAGGGAGGGTACTGTGAATTTTCGAGAAAAAAAAATTTCGAGCTAAAAGGAAACCATTAGGTGCATTTTATAGAGAATCAGATTTCGAATAAGAAAAAGTCAACCGCAACCGCGTAACTCGTACCCGTGAGAAAAAAATCGCAAAAATCTGTTTCGAATGCCATGATTTTTCGGAGTCATTTTTCCAAGGGAGGGTACTGTGGATTTTCGAGAAAAAAAATTTCAAGCTAAAATGAAACCATTAGGTGCATTTTATAGAGAATCTGATTTCGAATAAGAAAAAGTCAAATGCAACCGCGTAACTCGTACCCGTGAGAAAAAAATCGCAAAAATGTGTTTCGAATGCCATGATTTTTCGGAGTCATTTTTCCAAGGGAGGGCACTGTGGATTTTCGAGAAAAAAAATTTCAAGCTAAAATGAAACCATTAGGTGCATTTTATAGAGAATCTGATTTCGAATAAGAAAAAGTCAACCGCAACCGCGTAGCTCGTACCCGTGAGAAAAAAATTGCAAAAATCTGTTTCGAATGCCATGATTTTTCGGAGTCATTTTTCCAAGGGAGGGTACTGTGGATTTTCGAGAGAAAAAAATTTCAAGCTAAAAGGAAACCATTAGGTGCATTTTATAGAGAATCTGATTTCGAATAAGAAAAAGTCAACCGCAACCGCGTAACTCGTACCGGTGAGAAAAAAATCGCAAAAATCTGTTTCGAATGCCATGATTTTTCGGAGTCATTTTTCCAAGGGAGGGTACTGTGGATTTTCGAGAAAAAAAATTTCAAGCTAAAATGAAACCATTAGGTGCATTTTATAGAGAATCTGATTTCGAATAAGAAAAAGTCAAATGCAACCGCGTAACTCGTACCCGTGAGAAAAAAATCGCAAAAATGTGTTTCGAATGCCATGATTTTTCGGAGTCATTTTTCCAAGGGAGGGTACTGTGGATTTTCGAGAAAAAAAAATTTCGAGCTAAAAGGAAACCATTAGGTGCATTTTATAGAGAATCTGATTTCGAATAAGAAAAAGTCAAATGCAACCGCGTAACTCGTACCCGTGAGAAAAAAATCGCAAAAATCTGTTTCGAATGCCATGATTTTTCGGAGTCATTTTTCCAAGGGAGGGTACTGTGGATTTTCGAGAAAAAAAATTTCAAGCTAAAATGAAACCATTAGGTGCATTTTATAGAGAATCTGATTTCGAATAAGAAAAAGTCAAATGCAACCGCGTAACTCGTACCCGTGAGAAAAAAATCGCAAAAAATCTGTTTCGAATGCCATGATTTTTCGGAGTCATTTTTCCAAGGGAGGGTACTGTGAATTTTCGAGAAAAAAAAATTTCGAGCTAAAAGGAAACCATTAGGTGCATTTTATAGAGAATAAGATTTCGAATAAGAAAAAGTCAACCGCAACCGCGTAACTCGTACCCGTGAGAAAAAAATCGCAAAAATCTGTTTCGAATGCCATGATTTTTCGGAGTCATTTTTCCCAGGGAGGGTACTGTGGATTTTCGAGAAAAAAAAATTTCGAGCTAAAAGGAAACCATTAGGTGCATTTTATAGAGAATCAGATTTCGAATAAGAAAAAGTCAACCGCAACCGCGTAACTCGTACCCGTGAGAAAAAAATCGCAAAAATCTGTTTCGAATGCCATGATTTTTCGGAGTCATTTTTCCAAGGGAGGGTACAGTGGATTTTCGAGAAAAAAAAATTTCGAGCTAAAAGGAAACCATTAGGTGCATTTTATAGAGAATCAGATTTCGAATAAGAAAAAGTCAACCGCAACCGCGTAACTCGTACCCGTGAGAAAAAAATTGCAAAAATCTGTTTCGAATGCCATGATTTTTCGGAGTCATTTTTCCAAGGGAGGGTACTGTGGATTTTCGAGAAAAAAAATTTCAAGGTAAAATGAAACCATTAGGTGCATTTTATAGAGAATCTGATTTCGAATAAGAGAAAGTCAAATGCAACCGCGTAACTCGTACCCGTGAGAAAAAAATCGCAAAAATCTGTTTCGAATGCCATGATTTTTCGGAGTCATTTTTCCAAGGGAGGGTACTGTGGATTTTCGAGAGAAAAAAATTTCAAGCTAAAAGGAAACCATTAGGTGCATTTTATAGAGAATCTCATTTCGAATAAGAAAAAGTCAACCGCAACCGCGTAA
Organism: Pholcus phalangioides; assembly: GCF_987345545.1. Taxonomy (NCBI): domain Eukaryota; kingdom Metazoa; phylum Arthropoda; class Arachnida; order Araneae; family Pholcidae; genus Pholcus; species Pholcus phalangioides. Next base: position 9,106,954 of record NW_028301597.1, on the reverse strand, counting down.
CTCGTACCGGTGAGAAAAAAATCGCAAAAATCTGTTTCGAATGCCATGATTTTTCGGAGTCATTTTTCCAAGGGAGGGTACTGTGGATTTTCGAGAAAAAAAATTTCAAGCTAAAATGAAACCATTAGGTGCATTTTATAGAGAATCTGATTTCGAATAAGAAAAAGTCAAATGCAACCGCGTAACTCGTACCCGTGAGAAAAAAATCGCAAAAATGTGTTTCGAATGCCATGATTTTTCGGAGTCATTTTTCCAAGGGAGGGTACTGTGAATTTTCGAGAAAAAAAAATTTCGAGCTAAAAGGAAACCATTAGGTGCATTTTATAGAGAATCAGATTTCGAATAAGAAAAAGTCAACCGCAACCGCGTAACTCGTACCCGTGAGAAAAAAATCGCAAAAATCTGTTTCGAATGCCATGATTTTTCGGAGTCATTTTTCCAAGGGAGGGTACTGTGGATTTTCGAGAAAAAAAATTTCAAGCTAAAATGAAACCATTAGGTGCATTTTATAGAGAATCTGATTTCGAATAAGAAAAAGTCAAATGCAACCGCGTAACTCGTACCCGTGAGAAAAAAATCGCAAAAAATCTGTTTCGAATGCCATGATTTTTCGGAGTCATTTTTCCAAGGGAGGGTACTGTGGATTTTCGAGAAAAAAAATTTCAGGGTAAAATGAAACCATTAGGTGCATTTTATAGAGAATCTGATTTCGAATAAGAGAAAGTCAAATGCAACCGCGTAACTCGTACCCGTGAGAAAAAAATCGCAAAAAATCTGTTTCGAATGCCATGATTTTTCGGAGTCATTTTTCCAAGGGAGGGTACTGTGGATTTTCGAGAAAAAAAAATTTCAAGCTAAAAGGAAACCACTAGGTGCATTTTATAGACAATCTGATTTAGAATAAGAAAAAGTCAACCGCAACCGCGTAACTCGTACCCGTGAGAAAAAAATCGCAAAAATCTGTTTCGAATGCCATGATTTTTCGGAGTCATTTTTCCAAGGGAGGGTACTGTGGATTTTCGAGAAAAAAAATTTCAAGCTAAAATGAAACCATTAGGTGCATTTTATAGAGAATCTGATTTCGAATAAGAAAAAGTCAAATGCAACCGCGTAACTCGTACCCGTGAGAAAAAAATCGCAAAAATGTGTTTCGAATGCCATGATTTTTCGGAGTCATTTTTCCAAGGGAGGGTACTGTGGATTTTCGAGAAAAAAAAATTTCGAGCTAAAAGGAAACCATTAGGTGCATTTTATAGAGAATCTGATTTCGAATAAGAAAAAGTCAAATGCAACCGCGTAACTCGTACCCGTGAGAAAAAAATCGCAAAAATCTGTTTCGAATGCCATGATTTTTCGGAGTCATTTTTCCAAGGGAGGGTACTGTGGATTTTCGAGAAAAAAAATTTCAAGCTAAAATGAAACCATTAGGTGCATTTTATAGAGAATCTGATTTCGAATAAGAAAAAGTCAAATGCAACCGCGTAACTCGTACCCGTGAGAAAAAAATCGCAAAAAATCTGTTTCGAATGCCATGATTTTTCGAAGTCATTTTTCCAAGGGAGGGTACTGTGAATTTTCGAGAAAAAAAAATTTCGAGCTAAAAGGAAACCATTAGGTGCATTTTATAGAGAATAAGATTTCGAATAAGAAAAAGTCAACCGCAACCGCGTAACTCGTACCCGTGAGAAAAAAATCGCAAAAATCTGTTTCGAATGCCATGATTTTTCGGAGTCATTTTTCCCAGGGAGGGTACTGTGGATTTTCGAGAAAAAAAAATTTCGAGCTAAAAGGAAACCATTAGGTGCATTTTATAGAGAATCAGATTTCGAATAAGAAAAAGTCAACCGCAACCGCGTAACTCGTACCCGTGAGAAAAAAATCGCAAAAATCTGTTTCGAATGCCATGATTTTTCGGAGTCATTTTTCCAAGGGAGGGTACTGTGGATTTTCGAGAAAAAAAAATTTCGAGCTAAAAGGAAACCATTAGGTGCATTTTATAGAGAATCTGATTTCGAATAAGAGAAAGTCAAATGCAACCGCGTAACTCGTACCCGTGAGAAAAAAATCGCAAAAATCTGTTTCGAATGCCATGATTTTTCGGAGTCATTTTTCCAAGGGAGGGTACTGTGGATTTTCGAGAGAAAAAAATTTCAAGCTAAAAGGAAACCATTAGGTGCATTTTATAGAGAATCTGATTTCGAATAAGAAAAAGTCAACCGCAACCGCGTAACTCGTACCGGTGAGAAAAAAATCGCAAAAATCTGTTTCGAATGCCATGATTTTTCGGAGTCATTTTTCCAAGGGAGGGTACTGTGGATTTTCGAGAAAAAAAATTTCAAGCTAAAATGAAACCATTAGGTGCATTTTATAGAGAATCTGATTTCGAATAAGAAAAAGTCAAATGCAACCGCGTAACTCGTACCCGTGAGAAAAAAATCGCAAAAATCTGTTTCGAATGCCATGATTTTTCGGAGTCATTTTTCCAAGGGAGGGTACTGTGGATTTTCGAGAAAAAAAATTTCAAGCTAAAATGAAACCATTAGGTGCATTTTATAGAGAATCTGATTTCGAATAAGAAAAAGTCAACCGCAACCGCGTAGCTCGTACCCGTGAGAAAAAAATTGCAAAAATCTGTTTCGAATGCCATGATTTTTCGGAGTCATTTTTCCAAGGGAGGGTACTGTGGATTTTCGAGAGAAAAAAATTTCAAGCTAAAAGGAAACCATTAGGTGCATTTTATAGAGAATCTGATTTCGAATAAGAAAAAGTCAACCGCAACCGCGTAACTCGTACCGGTGAGAAAAAAATCGCAAAAATCTGTTTCGAATGCCATGATTTTTCGGAGTCATTTTTCCAAGGGAGGGTACTGTGGATTTTCGAGAAAAAAAATTTCAAGCTAAAATGAAACCATTAGGTGCATTTTATAGAGAATCTGATTTCGAATAAGAAAAAGTCAAATGCAACCGCGTAACTCGTACCCGTGAGAAAAAAATCGCAAAAATGTGTTTCGAATGCCATGATTTTTCGGAGTCATTTTTCCAAGGGAGGGTACTGTGGATTTTCGAGAAAAAAAAATTTCGAGCTAAAAGGAAACCATTAGGTGCATTTTATAGAGAATCTGATTTCGAATAAGAAAAAGTCAAATGCAACCGCGTAACTCGTACCCGTGAGAAAAAAATCGCAAAAATCTGTTTCGAATGCCATGATTTTTCGGAGTCATTTTTCCAAGGGAGGGTACTGTGGATTTTCGAGAAAAAAAATTTCAAGCTAAAATGAAACCATTAGGTGCATTTTATAGAGAATCTGATTTCGAATAAGAAAAAGTCAAATGCAACCGCGTAACTCGTACCCGTGAGAAAAAAATCGCAAAAAATCTGTTTCGAATGCCATGATTTTTCGGAGTCATTTTTCCAAGGGAGGGTACTGTGAATTTTCGAGAAAAAAAAATTTCGAGCTAAAAGGAAACCATTAGGTGCATTTTATAGAGAATAAGATTTCGAATAAGAAAAAGTCAACCGCAACCGCGTAACTCGTACCCGTGAGAAAAAAATCGCAAAAATCTGTTTCGAATGCCATGATTTTTCGGAGTCATTTTTCCCAGGGAGGGTACTGTGGATTTTCGAGAAAAAAAAATTTCGAGCTAAAAGGAAACCATTAGGTGCATTTTATAGAGAATCAGATTTCGAATAAGAAAAAGTCAACCGCAACCGCGTAACTCGTACCCGTGAGAAAAAAATCGCAAAAATCTGTTTCGAATGCCATGATTTTTCGGAGTCATTTTTCCAAGGGAGGGTACTGTGGATTTTCGAGAAAAAAAAATTTCGAGCTAAAAGGAAACCATTAGGTGCATTTTATAGAGAATCAGATTTCGAATAAGAAAAAGTCAACCGCAACCGCGTAACTCGTACCCCTGAGAAAAAAATTGCAAAAATCTGTTTCGAATGCCATGATTTTTCGGAGTCATTTTTCCAAGGGAGGGTACTGTGGATTTTCGAGAAAAAAAATTTCAAGGTAAAATGAAACCATTAGGTGCATTTTATAGAGAATCTGATTTCGAATAAGAGAAAGTCAAATGCAACCGCGTAACTCGTACCCGTGAGAAAAAAATCGCAAAAATCTGTTTCGAATGCCATGATTTTTCGGAGTCATTTTTCCAAGGGAGGGTACTGTGGATTTTCGAGAGAAAAAAATTTCAAGCTAAAAGGAAACCATTAGGTGCATTTTATAGAGAATCTCATTTCGAATAAGAAAAAGTCAACCGCAACCGCGTAACTCGTACCGGTGAGAAAAAAATCGCAAAAATCTGTTTCGAATGCCATGATTTTTCGGAGTCATTTTTCCAAGGGAGGGTACTGTGGATTTTCGAGAAAAAAAATTTCAAGCTAAAATGAAACCATTAGGTGCATTTTATAGAGAATCTGATTTCGAATAAGAAAAAGTCAAATGCAACCGCGTAACTCGTACCCGTGAGAAAAAAATCGCAAAAATGTGTTTCGAATGCCATGATTTTTCGGAGTCATTTTTCCAAGGGAGGGTACTGTGAATTTTCGAGAAAAAAAAATTTCGAGCTAAAAGGAAACCATTAGGTGCATTTTATAGAGAATCAGATTTCGAATAAGAAAAAGTCAACCGCAACCGCGTAACTCGTACCCGTGAGAAAAAAATCGCAAAAATCTGTTTCGAATGCCATGATTTTTCGGAGTCATTTTTCCAAGGGAGGGTACTGTGGATTTTCGAGAAAAAAAATTTCAAGCTAAAATGAAACCATTAGGTGCATTTTATAGAGAATCTGATTTCGAATAAGAAAAAGTCAAATGCAACCGCGTAACTCGTACCCGTGAGAAAAAAATCGCAAAAAATCTGTTTCGAATGCCATGATTTTTCGGAGTCATTTTTCCAAGGGAGGGTACTGTGGATTTTCGAGAAAAAAAATTTCAGGGTAAAATGAAACCATTAGGTGCATTTTATAGAGAATCTGATTTCGAATAAGAGAAAGTCAAATGCAACCGCGTAACTCGTACCCGTGAGAAAAAAATCGCAAAAAATCTGTTTCGAATGCCATGATTTTTCGGAGTCATTTTTCCAAGGGAGGGTACTGTGGATTTTCGAGAAAAAAAAATTTCAAGCTAAAAGGAAACCACTAGGTGCATTTTATAGACAATCTGATTTAGAATAAGAAAAAGTCAACCGCAACCGCGTAACTCGTACCCGTGAGAAAAAAATCGCAAAAATCTGTTTCGAATGCCATGATTTTTCGGAGTCATTTTTCCAAGGGAGGGTACTGTGGATTTTCGAGAAAAAAAATTTCAAGCTAAAATGAAACCATTAGGTGCATTTTATAGAGAATCTGATTTCGAATAAGAAAAAGTCAAATGCAACCGCGTAACTCGTACCCGTGAGAAAAAAATCGCAAAAATGTGTTTCGAATGCCATGATTTTTCGGAGTCATTTTTCCAAGGGAGGGTACTGTGGATTTTCGAGAAAAAAAAATTTCGAGCTAAAAGGAAACCATTAGGTGCATTTTATAGAGAATCTGATTTCGAATAAGAAAAAGTCAAATGCAACCGCGTAACTCGTAACCGTGAGAAAAAAATCCCAAAAAATCTGTTTCGAATGCCATGATTTTTCGGAGTCATTTTTCCAAGGGAGGGTACTGTGGATTTTCGAGAAAAAAAAATTTCGAGCTAAAAGGAAACCATTAGGTGCATTTTATAGAGAATCTGATTTCGAATAAGAAAAAGTCAACCGCAACCGCGTAACTCGTACCCGTGAGAAAAAAATCGCAAAAATCTGTTTCGAATGCCATGATTTTTCGGAGTCATTTTTCCAAGGGAGGGTACTGTGAATTTTCGAGAAAAAAAATTTCGAGCTAAAAGGAAACCATTAGGTGCATTTTATAGAGAATCAGATTTCGAATAAGAAAAAGTCAACCGCAACCGCGTAACTCGTACCCGTGAGAAAAAAATCGCAAAAATCTGTTTCGAATGCCATGATTTTTCGGAGTCATTTTTCCAAGGGAGGGTACTGTGGATTTTCGAGAAAAAAAATTTCGAGCTAAAAGGAAACCATTAGGTGCATTTTATAGAGAATCTGATTTCGAATAAGAAAAAGTCAACCGCAACCGCGTAACTCGTACCCGTGAGAAAAAAATTGCAAAAATCTGTTTCGAATGCCATGATTTTTCGGAGTCATTTTTCCAAGGGAGGGTACTGTGGATTTTCGAGAAAAACAATTTCAAGGTAAAATGAAACCATTAGGTGCATTTTATAGAGAATCTGATTTCGAATAAGAGAAAGTCAAATGCAACCGCGTAACTCGTACCCGTGAGAAAAAAATCGCAAAAATCTGTTTCGAATGCCATGATTTTTCGGAGTCATTTTTCCAAGGGAGGGTACTGTGGATTTTCGAGAGAAAAAAATTTCAAGCTAAAAGGAAACCATTAGGTGCATTTTATAGAGAATCTGATTTCGAATAAGAAAAAGTCAACCGCAACCGCGTAACTCGTACCCGTGAGAAAAAAATCGCAAAAATGTGTTTCGAATGCCATGATTTTTCGGAGTCATTTTTCCAAGCGAGGGCACTGTGGATTTTCGAGAAAAAAAATTTCAAGCTAAAATGAAACCATTAGGTGCATTTTATAGAGAATCTGATTTCGAATAAGAAAAAGTCAACCGCAACCGCGTAACTCGTACCCGTGAGAAAAAAATTGCAAAAATCCGTTTCGAATGCCATGATTTTTCGGAGTCATTTTTCCAAGGGAGGGTACTGTGGATTTTCGAGAAAAAAAATTTCAGGGTAAAATGAAACCATTAGGTGCATTTTATAGAGAATCTGATTTCGAATAAGAGAAAGTCAAATGCAACCGCGTAACTCGTACCCGTGAGAAAAAAATCGCAAAAAATCTGTTTCGAATGCCATGATTTTTCGGAGTCATTTTTCCAAGGGAGGGTACTGTGGATTTTCGAGAAAAAAAATTTCAAGCTAAAATGAAACCATTAGGTGCATTTTATAGAGAATCTGATTTCGAATAAGAAAAAGTCAAATGCAACCGCGTAACTCGTACCCGTGAGAAAAAAATCGCAAAAATCCGTTTCGAATGCCATGATTTTTCGGAGTCATTTTTCCAAGGGAGGGTACTGTGGATTTTCGAGAAAAAAAATTTCAGGGTAAAATGAAACCATTAGGTGCATTTTATAGAGAATCTGATTTCGAATAAGAGAAAGTCAAATGCAACCGCGTAACTCGTACCCGTGAGAAAAAAATCGCAAAAAATCTGTTTCGAATGCCATGATTTTTCGGAGTCATTTTTCCAAGGGAGGGTACTGTGGATTTTCGAGAAAAAAAAATTTCAAGCTAAAAGGAAACCACTAGGTGCATTTTATAGACAATCTGATTTAGAATAAGAAAAAGTCAACCGCAACCGCGTAACTCGTACCCGTGAGAAAAAAATCGCAAAAATCTGTTTCGAATGCCATGATTTTTCGGAGTCATTTTTCCAAGGGAGGGTACTGTGGATTTTCGAGAAAAAAAATTTCAAGCTAAAATGAAACCATTAGGTGCATTTTATAGAGAATCTGATTTCGAATAAGAAAAAGTCAAATGCAACCGCGTAACTCGTACCCGTGAGAAAAAAATCGCAAAAATGTGTTTCGAATGCCATGATTTTTCGGAGTCATTTTTCCAAGGGAGGGTACTGTGGATTTTCGAGAAAAAAAAATTTCGAGCTAAAAGGAAACCATTAGGTGCATTTTATAGAGAATCTGATTTCGAATAAGAAAAAGTCAACCGCAACCGCGTAACTCGTACCCGTGAGAAAAAAATTGCAAAAATCTGTTTCGAATGCCATGATTTTTCGGAGTCATTTTTCCAAGGGAGGGTACTGTGGATTTTCGAGAAAAACAATTTCAAGGTAAAATGAAACCATTAGGTGCATTTTATAGAGAATCTGATTTCGAATAAGAGAAAGTCAAATGCAACCGCGTAACTCGTACCCGTGAGAAAAAAATCGCAAAAATCTGTTTCGAATGCCATGATTTTTCGGAGTCATTTTTCCAAGGGAGGGTACTGTGGATTTTCGAGAGAAAAAAATTTCAAGCTAAAAGGAAACCATTAGGTGCATTTTATAGAGAATCTGATTTCGAATAAGAAAAAGTCAACCGCAACCGCGTAACTCGTACCCGTGAGAAAAAAATCGCAAAAATGTGTTTCGAATGCCATGATTTTTCGGAGTCATTTTTCCAAGCGAGGGCACTGTGGATTTTCGAGAAAAAAAATTTCAAGCTAAAATGAAACCATTAGGTGCATTTTATAGAGAATCTGATTTCGAATAAGAAAAAGTCAACCGCAACCGCGTAACTCGTACCCGTGAGAAAAAAATTGCAAAAATCCGTTTCGAATGCCATGATTTTTCGGAGTCATTTTTCCAAGGGAGGGTACTGTGGATTTTCGAGAAAAAAAATTTCAGGGTAAAATGAAACCATTAGGTGCATTTTATAGAGAATCTGATTTCGAATAAGAGAAAGTCAAATGCAACCGCGTAACTCGTACCCGTGAGAAAAAAATCGCAAAAAATCTGTTTCGAATGCCATGATTTTTCGGAGTCATTTTTCCAAGGGAGGGTACTGTGGATTTTCGAGAAAAAAAATTTCAAGCTAAAATGAAACCATTAGGTGCATTTTATAGAGAATCTGATTTCGAATAAGAAAAAGTCAAATGCAACCGCGTAACTCGTACCCGTGAGAAAAAAATCGCAAAAATCCGTTTCGAATGCCATGATTTTTCGGAGTCATTTTTCCAAGGGAGGGTACTGTGGATTTTCGAGAAAAAAAATTTCAGGGTAAAATGAAACCATTAGGTGCATTTTATAGAGAATCTGATTTCGAATAAGAGAAAGTCAAATGCAACCGCGTAACTCGTACCCGTGAGAAAAAAATCGCAAAAAATCTGTTTCGAATGCCATGATTTTTCGGAGTCATTTTTCCAAGGGAGGGTACTGTGGATTTTCGAGAAAAAAAAATTTCAAGCTAAAAGGAAACCACTAGGTGCATTTTATAGACAATCTGATTTAGAATAAGAAAAAGTCAACCGCAACCGCGTAACTCGTACCCGTGAGAAAAAAATCGCAAAAATCTGTTTCGAATGCCATGATTTTTCGGAGTCATTTTTCCAAGGGAGGGTACTGTGGATTTTCGAGAAAAAAAATTTCAAGCTAAAATGAAACCATTAGGTGCATTTTATAGAGAATCTGATTTCGAATAAGAAAAAGTCAAATGCAACCGCGTAACTCGTACCCGTGAGAAAAAAATCGCAAAAATGTGTTTCGAATGCCATGATTTTTCGGAGTCATTTTTCCAAGGGAGGGTACTGTGGATTTTCGAGAAAAAAAAATTTCAAGCTAAAATGAAACCATTAGGTGCATTTTATAGAGAATCTTATTTCGAATAAGAAAAAGTCAAATGCAACCGCGTAACTCGTACCCGTGAGAAAAAAATCGCAAAAAATCTGTTTCGAATGCCATGATTTTTCGGAGTCATTTTTCCAAGGGAGGGTACTGTGGATTTTCGAGAAAAAAAATTTCGAGCTAAAAGGAAACCATTAGGTGCATTTTATAGAGAATCTGATTTCGAATAAGAAAAAGTCAACCGCAACCGCGTAACTCGTACCCGTGAGAAAAAAATCGCAAAAATCTGTTTCGAATGCCATGATTTTTCGGAGTCATTTTTCCAAGGGAGGGTACTGTGAATTTTCGAGAAAAAAAAATTTCGAGCTAAAAGGAAACCATTAGGTGCATTTTATAGAGAATCAGATTTCGAATAAGAAAAAGTCAACCGCAACCGCGTAACTCGTACCGGTGAGAAAAAAATCGCAAAAATCTGTTTCGAATGCCATGATTTTTCGGAGTCATTTTTCCAAGGGAGGGTACTGTGGATTTTCGAGAAAAAAAATTTCAAGCTAAAATGAAACCATTAGGTGCATTTTATAGAGAATCTGATTTCGAATAAGAAAAAGTCAAATGCAACCGCGTAACTCGTACCCGTGAGAAAAAAATCGCAAAAATGTGTTTCGAATGCCATGATTTTTCGGAGTCATTTTTCCAAGGGAGGGTACTGTGAATTTTCGAGAAAAAAAAATTTCGAGCTAAAAGGAAACCATTAGGTGCATTTTATAGAGAATCAGATTTCGAATAAGAAAAAGTCAACCGCAACCGCGTAACTCGTACCCGTGAGAAAAAAATCGCAAAAATCTGTTTCGAATGCCATGATTTTTCGGAGTCATTTTTCCAAGGGAGGGTACTGTGGATTTTCGAGAAAAAAAATTTCAAGCTAAAATGAAACCATTAGGTGCATTTTATAGAGAATCTGATTTCGAATAAGAAAAAGTCAAATGCAACCGCGTAACTCGTACCCGTGAGAAAAAAATCGCAAAAAATCTGTTTCGAATGCCATGATTTTTCGGAGTCATTTTTCCAAGGGAGGGTACTGTGAATTTTCGAGAAAAAAAAATTTCGAGCTAAAAGGAAACCATTAGGTGCATTTTATAGAGAATAAGATTTCGAATAAGAAAAAGTCAACCGCAACCGCGTAACTCGTACCCGTGAGAAAAAAATCGCAAAAATCTGTTTCGAATGCCATGATTTTTCGGAGTCATTTTTCCCAGGGAGGGTACTGTGGATTTTCGAGAAAAAAAAATTTCGAGCTAAAAGGAAACCATTAGGTGCATTTTATAGAGAATCAGATTTCGAATAAGAAAAAGTCAACCGCAACCGCGTAACTCGTACCCGTGAGAAAAAAATCGCAAAAATCTGTTTCGAATGCCATGATTTTTCGGAGTCATTTTTCCAAGGGAGGGTACTGTGGATTTTCGAGAAAAAAAATTTCAAGCTAAAATGAAACCATTAGGTGCATTTTATAGAGAATCTGATTTCGAATAAGAAAAAGTCAAATGCAACCGCGTAACTCGTACCCGTGAGAAAAAAATCGCAAAAAATCTGTTTCGAATGCCATGATTTTTCGGAGTCATTTTTCCAAGGGAGGGTACTGTGGATTTTCGAGAAAAAAAATTTCAGGGTAAAATGAAACCATTAGGTGCATTTTATAGAGAATCTGATTTCGAATAAGAGAAAGTCAAATGCAACCGCGTAACTCGTACCCGTGAGAAAAAAATCGCAAAAAATCTGTTTCGAATGCCATGATTTTTCGGAGTCATTTTTCCAAGGGAGGGTACTGTGGATTTTCGAGAAAAAAAAATTTCAAGCTAAAAGGAAACCACTAGGTGCATTTTATAGACAATCTGATTTAGAATAAGAAAAAGTCAACCGCAACCGCGTAACTCGTACCCGTGAGAAAAAAATCGCAAAAATCTGTTTCGAATGCCATGATTTTTCGGAGTCATTTTTCCAAGGGAGGGTACTGTGGATTTTCGAGAAAAAAAATTTCAAGCTAAAATGAAACCATTAGGTGCATTTTATAGAGAATCTGATTTCGAATAAGAAAAAGTCAAATGCAACCGCGTAACTCGTACCCGTGAGAAAAAAATCGCAAAAATGTGTTTCGAATGCCATGATTTTTCGGAGTCATTTTTCCAAGGGAGGGTACTGTGGATTTTCGAGAAAAAAAAATTTCGAGCTAAAAGGAAACCATTAGGTGCATTTTATAGAGAATCTGATTTCGAATAAGAAAAAGTCAAATGCAACCGCGTAACTCGTACCCGTGAGAAAAAAATCGCAAAAATCTGTTTCGAATGCCATGATTTTTCGGAGTCATTTTTCCAAGGGAGGGTACTGTGGATTTTCGAGAAAAAAAATTTCAAGCTAAAATGAAACCATTAGGTGCATTTTATAGAGAATCTGATTTCGAATAAGAAAAAGTCAAATGCAACCGCGTAACTCGTACCCGTGAGAAAAAAATCGCAAAAAATCTGTTTCGAATGCCATGATTTTTCGGAGTCATTTTTCCAAGGGAGGGTACTGTGAATTTTCGAGAAAAAAAAATTTCGAGCTAAAAGGAAACCATTAGGTGCATTTTATAGAGAATAAGATTTCGAATAAGAAAAAGTCAACCGCAACCGCGTAACTCGTACCCGTGAGAAAAAAATCGCAAAAATCTGTTTCGAATGCCATGATTTTTCGGAGTCATTTTTCCCAGGGAGGGTACTGTGGATTTTCGAGAAAAAAAAATTTCGAGCTAAAAGGAAACCATTAGGTGCATTTTATAGAGAATCAGATTTCGAATAAGAAAAAGTCAACCGCAACCGCGTAACTCGTACCCGTGAGAAAAAAATCGCAAAAATCTGTTTCGAATGCCATGATTTTTCGGAGTCATTTTTCCAAGGGAGGGTACTGTGGATTTTCGAGAAAAAAAAATTTCGAGCTAAAAGGAAACCATTAGGTGCATTTTATAGAGAATCAGATTTCGAATAAGAAAAAGTCAACCGCAACCGCGTAACTCGTACCCGTGAGAAAAAAATTGCAAAAATCTGTTTCGAATGCCATGATTTTTCGGAGTCATTTTTCCAAGGGAGGGTACTGTGGATTTTCGAGAAAAAAAATTTCAAGGTAAAATGAAACCATTAGGTGCATTTTATAGAGAATCTGATTTCGAATAAGAGAAAGTCAAATGCAACCGCGTAACTCGTACCCGTGAGAAAAAAATCGCAAAAATCTGTTTCGAATGCCATGATTTTTCGGAGTCATTTTTCCAAGGGAGGGTACTGTGGATTTTCGAGAGAAAAAAATTTCAAGCTAAAAGGAAACCATTAGGTGCATTTTATAGAGAATCTGATTTCGAATAAGAAAAAGTCAACCGCAACCGCGTAACTCGTACCGGTGAGAAAAAAATCGCAAAAATCTGTTTCGAATGCCATGATTTTTCGGAGTCATTTTTCCAAGGGAGGGTACTGTGGATTTTCGAGAAAAAAAATGTCAAGCTAAAATGAAACCATTAGGTGCATTTTATAGAGAATCTGATTTCGAATAAGAAAAAGTCAAATGCAACCGCGTAACTCGTACCCGTGAGAAAAAAATCGCAAAAATCTGTTTCGAATGCCATGATTTTTCGGAGTCATTTTTCCAAGGGAGGGTACTGTGGATTTTCGAGAAAAAAAATTTCAAGCTAAAATGAAACCATTAGGTGCATTTTATAGAGAATCTGATTTCGAATAAGAAAAAGTCAACCGCAACCGCGTAGCTCGTACCCGTGAGAAAAAAATTGCAAAAATCTGTTTCGAATGCCATGATTTTTCGGAGTCATTTTTCCAAGGGAGGGTACTGTGGATTTTCGAGAGAAAAAAATTTCAAGCTAAAAGGAAACCATTAGGTGCATTTTATAGAGAATCTGATTTCGAATAAGAAAAAGTCAACCGCAACCGCGTAACTCGTACCGGTGAGAAAAAAATCGCAAAAATCTGTTTCGAATGCCATGATTTTTCGGAGTCATTTTTCCAAGGGAGGGTACTGTGGATTTTCGAGAAAAAAAATTTCAAGCTAAAATGAAACCATTAGGTGCATTTTATAGAGAATCTGATTTCGAATAAGAAAAAGTCAAATGCAACCGCGTAACTCGTACCCGTGAGAAAAAAATCGCAAAAATGTGTTTCGAATGCCATGATTTTTCGGAGTCATTTTTCCAAGGGAGGGTACTGTGGATTTTCGAGAAAAAAAAATTTCGAGCTAAAAGGAAACCATTAGGTGCATTTTATAGAGAATCTGATTTCGAATAAGAAAAAGTCAAATGCAACCGCGTAACTCGTACCCGTGAGAAAAAAATCGCAAAAATCTGTTTCGAATGCCATGATTTTTCGGAGTCATTTTTCCAAGGGAGGGTACTGTGGATTTTCGAGAAAAAAAATTTCAAGCTAAAATGAAACCATTAGGTGCATTTTATAGAGAATCTGATTTCGAATAAGAAAAAGTCAAATGCAACCGCGTAACTCGTACCCGTGAGAAAAAAATCGCAAAAAATCTGTTTCGAATGCCATGATTTTTCGGAGTCATTTTTCCAAGGGAGGGTACTGTGAATTTTCGAGAAAAAAAAATTTCGAGCTAAAAGGAAACCATTAGGTGCATTTTATAGAGAATAAGATTTCGAATAAGAAAAAGTCAACCGCAACCGCGTAACTCGTACCCGTGAGAAAAAAATCGCAAAAATCTGTTTCGAATGCCATGATTTTTCGGAGTCATTTTTCCCAGGGAGGGTACTGTGGATTTTCGAGAAAAAAAAATTTCGAGCTAAAAGGAAACCATTAGGTGCATTTTATAGAGAATCAGATTTCGAATAAGAAAAAGTCAACCGCAACCGCGTAACTCGTACCCGTGAGAAAAAAATCGCAAAAATCTGTTTCGAATGCCATGATTTTTCGGAGTCATTTTTCCAAGGGAGGGTACTGTGGATTTTCGAGAAAAAAAAATTTCGAGCTAAAAGGAAACCATTAGGTGCATTTTATAGAGAATCAGATTTCGAATAAGAAAAAGTCAACCGCAACCGCGTAACTCGTACCCCTGAGAAAAAAATTGCAAAAATCTGTTTCGAATGCCATGATTTTTCGGAGTCATTTTTCCAAGGGAGGGTACTGTGGATTTTCGAGAAAAAAAATTTCAAGGTAAAATGAAACCATTAGGTGCATTTTATAGAGAATCTGATTTCGAATAAGAGAAAGTCAAATGCAACCGCGTAACTCGTACCCGTGAGAAAAAAATCGCAAAAATCTGTTTCGAATGCCATGATTTTTCGGAGTCATTTTTCCAAGGGAGGGTACTGTGGATTTTCGAGAGAAAAAAATTTCAAGCTAAAAGGAAACCATTAGGTGCATTTTATAGAGAATCTCATTTCGAATAAGAAAAAGTCAACCGCAACCGCGTAACTCGTACCGGTGAGAAAAAAATCGCAAAAATCTGTTTCGAATGCCATGATTTTTCGGAGTCATTTTTCCAAGGGAGGGTACTGTGGATTTTCGAGAAAAAAAATTTCAAGCTAAAATGAAACCATTAGGTGCATTTTATAGAGAATCTGATTTCGAATAAGAAAAAGTCAAATGCAACCGCGTAACTCGTACCCGTGAGAAAAAAATCGCAAAAATGTGTTTCGAATGCCATGATTTTTCGGAGTCATTTTTCCAAGGGAGGGTACTGTGAATTTTCGAGAAAAAAAAATTTCGAGCTAAAAGGAAACCATTAGGTGCATTTTATAGAGAATCAGATTTCGAATAAGAAAAAGTCAACCGCAACCGCGTAACTCGTACCCGTGAGAAAAAAATCGCAAAAATCTGTTTCGAATGCCATGATTTTTCGGAGTCATTTTTCCAAGGGAGGGTACTGTGGATTTTCGAGAAAAAAAATTTCAAGCTAAAATGAAACCATTAGGTGCATTTTATAGAGAATCTGATTTCGAATAAGAAAAAGTCAAATGCAACCGCGTAACTCGTACCCGTGAGAAAAAAATCGCAAAAAATCTGTTTCGAATGCCATGATTTTTCGGAGTCATTTTTCCAAGGGAGGGTACTGTGGATTTTCGAGAAAAAAAATTTCAGGGTAAAATGAAACCATTAGGTGCATTTTATAGAGAATCTGATTTCGAATAAGAGAAAGTCAAATGCAACCGCGTAACTCGTACCCGTGAGAAAAAAATCGCAAAAAATCTGTTTCGAATGCCATGATTTTTCGGAGTCATTTTTCCAAGGGAGGGTACTGTGGATTTTCGAGAAAAAAAAATTTCAAGCTAAAAGGAAACCACTAGGTGCATTTTATAGACAATCTGATTTAGAATAAGAAAAAGTCAACCGCAACCGCGTAACTCGTACCCGTGAGAAAAAAATCGCAAAAATCTGTTTCGAATGCCATGATTTTTCGGAGTCATTTTTCCAAGGGAGGGTACTGTGGATTTTCGAGAAAAAAAATTTCAAGCTAAAATGAAACCATTAGGTGCATTTTATAGAGAATCTGATTTCGAATAAGAAAAAGTCAAATGCAACCGCGTAACTCGTACCCGTGAGAAAAAAATCGCAAAAATGTGTTTCGAATGCCATGATTTTT
Organism: Pholcus phalangioides; assembly: GCF_987345545.1. Taxonomy (NCBI): domain Eukaryota; kingdom Metazoa; phylum Arthropoda; class Arachnida; order Araneae; family Pholcidae; genus Pholcus; species Pholcus phalangioides. Next base: position 9,090,930 of record NW_028301597.1, on the reverse strand, counting down.
CGGAGTCATTTTTCCAAGGGAGGGTACTGTGGATTTTCGAGAAAAAAAAATTTCGAGCTAAAAGGAAACCATTAGGTGCATTTTATAGAGAATCTGATTTCGAATAAGAAAAAGTCAAATGCAACCGCGTAACTCGTAACCGTGAGAAAAAAATCCCAAAAAATCTGTTTCGAATGCCATGATTTTTCGGAGTCATTTTTCCAAGGGAGGGTACTGTGGATTTTCGAGAAAAAAAAATTTCGAGCTAAAAGGAAACCATTAGGTGCATTTTATAGAGAATCTGATTTCGAATAAGAAAAAGTCAACCGCAACCGCGTAACTCGTACCCGTGAGAAAAAAATCGCAAAAATCTGTTTCGAATGCCATGATTTTTCGGAGTCATTTTTCCAAGGGAGGGTACTGTGAATTTTCGAGAAAAAAAATTTCGAGCTAAAAGGAAACCATTAGGTGCATTTTATAGAGAATCAGATTTCGAATAAGAAAAAGTCAACCGCAACCGCGTAACTCGTACCCGTGAGAAAAAAATCGCAAAAATCTGTTTCGAATGCCATGATTTTTCGGAGTCATTTTTCCAAGGGAGGGTACTGTGGATTTTCGAGAAAAAAAATTTCGAGCTAAAAGGAAACCATTAGGTGCATTTTATAGAGAATCTGATTTCGAATAAGAAAAAGTCAACCGCAACCGCGTAACTCGTACCCGTGAGAAAAAAATTGCAAAAATCTGTTTCGAATGCCATGATTTTTCGGAGTCATTTTTCCAAGGGAGGGTACTGTGGATTTTCGAGAAAAACAATTTCAAGGTAAAATGAAACCATTAGGTGCATTTTATAGAGAATCTGATTTCGAATAAGAGAAAGTCAAATGCAACCGCGTAACTCGTACCCGTGAGAAAAAAATCGCAAAAATCTGTTTCGAATGCCATGATTTTTCGGAGTCATTTTTCCAAGGGAGGGTACTGTGGATTTTCGAGAGAAAAAAATTTCAAGCTAAAAGGAAACCATTAGGTGCATTTTATAGAGAATCTGATTTCGAATAAGAAAAAGTCAACCGCAACCGCGTAACTCGTACCCGTGAGAAAAAAATCGCAAAAATGTGTTTCGAATGCCATGATTTTTCGGAGTCATTTTTCCAAGCGAGGGCACTGTGGATTTTCGAGAAAAAAAATTTCAAGCTAAAATGAAACCATTAGGTGCATTTTATAGAGAATCTGATTTCGAATAAGAAAAAGTCAACCGCAACCGCGTAACTCGTACCCGTGAGAAAAAAATTGCAAAAATCCGTTTCGAATGCCATGATTTTTCGGAGTCATTTTTCCAAGGGAGGGTACTGTGGATTTTCGAGAAAAAAAATTTCAGGGTAAAATGAAACCATTAGGTGCATTTTATAGAGAATCTGATTTCGAATAAGAGAAAGTCAAATGCAACCGCGTAACTCGTACCCGTGAGAAAAAAATCGCAAAAAATCTGTTTCGAATGCCATGATTTTTCGGAGTCATTTTTCCAAGGGAGGGTACTGTGGATTTTCGAGAAAAAAAATTTCAAGCTAAAATGAAACCATTAGGTGCATTTTATAGAGAATCTGATTTCGAATAAGAAAAAGTCAAATGCAACCGCGTAACTCGTACCCGTGAGAAAAAAATCGCAAAAATCCGTTTCGAATGCCATGATTTTTCGGAGTCATTTTTCCAAGGGAGGGTACTGTGGATTTTCGAGAAAAAAAATTTCAGGGTAAAATGAAACCATTAGGTGCATTTTATAGAGAATCTGATTTCGAATAAGAGAAAGTCAAATGCAACCGCGTAACTCGTACCCGTGAGAAAAAAATCGCAAAAAATCTGTTTCGAATGCCATGATTTTTCGGAGTCATTTTTCCAAGGGAGGGTACTGTGGATTTTCGAGAAAAAAAAATTTCAAGCTAAAAGGAAACCACTAGGTGCATTTTATAGACAATCTGATTTAGAATAAGAAAAAGTCAACCGCAACCGCGTAACTCGTACCCGTGAGAAAAAAATCGCAAAAATCTGTTTCGAATGCCATGATTTTTCGGAGTCATTTTTCCAAGGGAGGGTACTGTGGATTTTCGAGAAAAAAAATTTCAAGCTAAAATGAAACCATTAGGTGCATTTTATAGAGAATCTGATTTCGAATAAGAAAAAGTCAAATGCAACCGCGTAACTCGTACCCGTGAGAAAAAAATCGCAAAAATGTGTTTCGAATGCCATGATTTTTCGGAGTCATTTTTCCAAGGGAGGGTACTGTGGATTTTCGAGAAAAAAAAATTTCGAGCTAAAAGGAAACCATTAGGTGCATTTTATAGAGAATCTGATTTCGAATAAGAAAAAGTCAACCGCAACCGCGTAACTCGTACCCGTGAGAAAAAAATTGCAAAAATCTGTTTCGAATGCCATGATTTTTCGGAGTCATTTTTCCAAGGGAGGGTACTGTGGATTTTCGAGAAAAACAATTTCAAGGTAAAATGAAACCATTAGGTGCATTTTATAGAGAATCTGATTTCGAATAAGAGAAAGTCAAATGCAACCGCGTAACTCGTACCCGTGAGAAAAAAATCGCAAAAATCTGTTTCGAATGCCATGATTTTTCGGAGTCATTTTTCCAAGGGAGGGTACTGTGGATTTTCGAGAGAAAAAAATTTCAAGCTAAAAGGAAACCATTAGGTGCATTTTATAGAGAATCTGATTTCGAATAAGAAAAAGTCAACCGCAACCGCGTAACTCGTACCCGTGAGAAAAAAATCGCAAAAATGTGTTTCGAATGCCATGATTTTTCGGAGTCATTTTTCCAAGCGAGGGCACTGTGGATTTTCGAGAAAAAAAATTTCAAGCTAAAATGAAACCATTAGGTGCATTTTATAGAGAATCTGATTTCGAATAAGAAAAAGTCAACCGCAACCGCGTAACTCGTACCCGTGAGAAAAAAATTGCAAAAATCCGTTTCGAATGCCATGATTTTTCGGAGTCATTTTTCCAAGGGAGGGTACTGTGGATTTTCGAGAAAAAAAATTTCAGGGTAAAATGAAACCATTAGGTGCATTTTATAGAGAATCTGATTTCGAATAAGAGAAAGTCAAATGCAACCGCGTAACTCGTACCCGTGAGAAAAAAATCGCAAAAAATCTGTTTCGAATGCCATGATTTTTCGGAGTCATTTTTCCAAGGGAGGGTACTGTGGATTTTCGAGAAAAAAAATTTCAAGCTAAAATGAAACCATTAGGTGCATTTTATAGAGAATCTGATTTCGAATAAGAAAAAGTCAAATGCAACCGCGTAACTCGTACCCGTGAGAAAAAAATCGCAAAAATCCGTTTCGAATGCCATGATTTTTCGGAGTCATTTTTCCAAGGGAGGGTACTGTGGATTTTCGAGAAAAAAAATTTCAGGGTAAAATGAAACCATTAGGTGCATTTTATAGAGAATCTGATTTCGAATAAGAGAAAGTCAAATGCAACCGCGTAACTCGTACCCGTGAGAAAAAAATCGCAAAAAATCTGTTTCGAATGCCATGATTTTTCGGAGTCATTTTTCCAAGGGAGGGTACTGTGGATTTTCGAGAAAAAAAAATTTCAAGCTAAAAGGAAACCACTAGGTGCATTTTATAGACAATCTGATTTAGAATAAGAAAAAGTCAACCGCAACCGCGTAACTCGTACCCGTGAGAAAAAAATCGCAAAAATCTGTTTCGAATGCCATGATTTTTCGGAGTCATTTTTCCAAGGGAGGGTACTGTGGATTTTCGAGAAAAAAAATTTCAAGCTAAAATGAAACCATTAGGTGCATTTTATAGAGAATCTGATTTCGAATAAGAAAAAGTCAAATGCAACCGCGTAACTCGTACCCGTGAGAAAAAAATCGCAAAAATGTGTTTCGAATGCCATGATTTTTCGGAGTCATTTTTCCAAGGGAGGGTACTGTGGATTTTCGAGAAAAAAAAATTTCAAGCTAAAATGAAACCATTAGGTGCATTTTATAGAGAATCTTATTTCGAATAAGAAAAAGTCAAATGCAACCGCGTAACTCGTACCCGTGAGAAAAAAATCGCAAAAAATCTGTTTCGAATGCCATGATTTTTCGGAGTCATTTTTCCAAGGGAGGGTACTGTGGATTTTCGAGAAAAAAAATTTCGAGCTAAAAGGAAACCATTAGGTGCATTTTATAGAGAATCTGATTTCGAATAAGAAAAAGTCAACCGCAACCGCGTAACTCGTACCCGTGAGAAAAAAATCGCAAAAATCTGTTTCGAATGCCATGATTTTTCGGAGTCATTTTTCCAAGGGAGGGTACTGTGAATTTTCGAGAAAAAAAAATTTCGAGCTAAAAGGAAACCATTAGGTGCATTTTATAGAGAATCAGATTTCGAATAAGAAAAAGTCAACCGCAACCGCGTAACTCGTACCGGTGAGAAAAAAATCGCAAAAATCTGTTTCGAATGCCATGATTTTTCGGAGTCATTTTTCCAAGGGAGGGTACTGTGGATTTTCGAGAAAAAAAATTTCAAGCTAAAATGAAACCATTAGGTGCATTTTATAGAGAATCTGATTTCGAATAAGAAAAAGTCAAATGCAACCGCGTAACTCGTACCCGTGAGAAAAAAATCGCAAAAATGTGTTTCGAATGCCATGATTTTTCGGAGTCATTTTTCCAAGGGAGGGTACTGTGAATTTTCGAGAAAAAAAAATTTCGAGCTAAAAGGAAACCATTAGGTGCATTTTATAGAGAATCAGATTTCGAATAAGAAAAAGTCAACCGCAACCGCGTAACTCGTACCCGTGAGAAAAAAATCGCAAAAATCTGTTTCGAATGCCATGATTTTTCGGAGTCATTTTTCCAAGGGAGGGTACTGTGGATTTTCGAGAAAAAAAATTTCAAGCTAAAATGAAACCATTAGGTGCATTTTATAGAGAATCTGATTTCGAATAAGAAAAAGTCAAATGCAACCGCGTAACTCGTACCCGTGAGAAAAAAATCGCAAAAAATCTGTTTCGAATGCCATGATTTTTCGGAGTCATTTTTCCAAGGGAGGGTACTGTGAATTTTCGAGAAAAAAAAATTTCGAGCTAAAAGGAAACCATTAGGTGCATTTTATAGAGAATAAGATTTCGAATAAGAAAAAGTCAACCGCAACCGCGTAACTCGTACCCGTGAGAAAAAAATCGCAAAAATCTGTTTCGAATGCCATGATTTTTCGGAGTCATTTTTCCCAGGGAGGGTACTGTGGATTTTCGAGAAAAAAAAATTTCGAGCTAAAAGGAAACCATTAGGTGCATTTTATAGAGAATCAGATTTCGAATAAGAAAAAGTCAACCGCAACCGCGTAACTCGTACCCGTGAGAAAAAAATCGCAAAAATCTGTTTCGAATGCCATGATTTTTCGGAGTCATTTTTCCAAGGGAGGGTACTGTGGATTTTCGAGAAAAAAAAATTTCGAGCTAAAAGGAAACCATTAGGTGCATTTTATAGAGAATCAGATTTCGAATAAGAAAAAGTCAACCGCAACCGCGTAACTCGTACCCCTGAGAAAAAAATTGCAAAAATCTGTTTCGAATGCCATGATTTTTCGGAGTCATTTTTCCAAGGGAGGGTACTGTGGATTTTCGAGAGAAAAAAATTTCAAGCTAAAAGGAAACCATTAGGTGCATTTTATAGAGAATCTGATTTCGAATAAGAAAAAGTCAACCGCAACCGCGTAACTCGTACCCGTGAGAAAAAAATCGCAAAAATGTGTTTCGAATGCCATGATTTTTCGGAGTCATTTTTCCAAGCGAGGGCACTGTGGATTTTCGAGAAAAAAAATTTCAAGCTAAAATGAAACCATTAGGTGCATTTTATAGAGAATCTGATTTCGAATAAGAAAAAGTCAACCGCAACCGCGTAACTCGTACCCGTGAGAAAAAAATTGCAAAAATCCGTTTCGAATGCCATGATTTTTCGGAGTCATTTTTCCAAGGGAGGGTACTGTGGATTTTCGAGAGAAAAAAATTTCAAGCTAAAAGGAAACCATTAGGTGCATTTTATAGAGAATCTGATTTCGAATAAGAAAAAGTCAACCGCAACCGCGTAACTCGTACCCGTGAGAAAAAAATCGCAAAAATGTGTTTCGAATGCCATGATTTTTCGGAGTCATTTTTCCAAGCGAGGGCACTGTGGATTTTCGAGAAAAAAAATTTCAAGCTAAAATGAAACCATTAGGTGCATTTTATAGAGAATCTGATTTCGAATAAGAAAAAGTCAACCGCAACCGCGTAACTCGTACCCGTGAGAAAAAAATTGCAAAAATCCGTTTCGAATGCCATGATTTTTCGGAGTCATTTTTCCAAGGGAGGGTACTGTGGATTTTCGAGAAAAAAAATTTCAGGGTAAAATGAAACCATTAGGTGCATTTTATAGAGAATCTGATTTCGAATAAGAGAAAGTCAAATGCAACCGCGTAACTCGTACCCGTGAGAAAAAAATCGCAAAAAATCTGTTTCGAATGCCATGATTTTTCGGAGTCATTTTTCCAAGGGAGGGTACTGTGGATTTTCGAGAAAAAAAATTTCAAGCTAAAATGAAACCATTAGGTGCATTTTATAGAGAATCTGATTTCGAATAAGAAAAAGTCAAATGCAACCGCGTAACTCGTACCCGTGAGAAAAAAATCGCAAAAATCCGTTTCGAATGCCATGATTTTTCGGAGTCATTTTTCCAAGGGAGGGTACTGTGGATTTTCGAGAAAAAAAATTTCAGGGTAAAATGAAACCATTAGGTGCATTTTATAGAGAATCTGATTTCGAATAAGAGAAAGTCAAATGCAACCGCGTAACTCGTACCCGTGAGAAAAAAATCGCAAAAAATCTGTTTCGAATGCCATGATTTTTCGGAGTCATTTTTCCAAGGGAGGGTACTGTGGATTTTCGAGAAAAAAAAATTTCAAGCTAAAAGGAAACCACTAGGTGCATTTTATAGACAATCTGATTTAGAATAAGAAAAAGTCAACCGCAACCGCGTAACTCGTACCCGTGAGAAAAAAATCGCAAAAATCTGTTTCGAATGCCATGATTTTTCGGAGTCATTTTTCCAAGGGAGGGTACTGTGGATTTTCGAGAAAAAAAATTTCAAGCTAAAATGAAACCATTAGGTGCATTTTATAGAGAATCTGATTTCGAATAAGAAAAAGTCAAATGCAACCGCGTAACTCGTACCCGTGAGAAAAAAATCGCAAAAATGTGTTTCGAATGCCATGATTTTTCGGAGTCATTTTTCCAAGGGAGGGTACTGTGGATTTTCGAGAAAAAAAAATTTCAAGCTAAAATGAAACCATTAGGTGCATTTTATAGAGAATCTTATTTCGAATAAGAAAAAGTCAAATGCAACCGCGTAACTCGTACCCGTGAGAAAAAAATCGCAAAAAATCTGTTTCGAATGCCATGATTTTTCGGAGTCATTTTTCCAAGGGAGGGTACTGTGGATTTTCGAGAAAAAAAATTTCGAGCTAAAAGGAAACCATTAGGTGCATTTTATAGAGAATCTGATTTCGAATAAGAAAAAGTCAACCGCAACCGCGTAACTCGTACCCGTGAGAAAAAAATCGCAAAAATCTGTTTCGAATGCCATGATTTTTCGGAGTCATTTTTCCAAGGGAGGGTACTGTGAATTTTCGAGAAAAAAAAATTTCGAGCTAAAAGGAAACCATTAGGTGCATTTTATAGAGAATCAGATTTCGAATAAGAAAAAGTCAACCGCAACCGCGTAACTCGTACCGGTGAGAAAAAAATCGCAAAAATCTGTTTCGAATGCCATGATTTTTCGGAGTCATTTTTCCAAGGGAGGGTACTGTGGATTTTCGAGAAAAAAAATTTCAAGCTAAAATGAAACCATTAGGTGCATTTTATAGAGAATCTGATTTCGAATAAGAAAAAGTCAAATGCAACCGCGTAACTCGTACCCGTGAGAAAAAAATCGCAAAAATGTGTTTCGAATGCCATGATTTTTCGGAGTCATTTTTCCAAGGGAGGGTACTGTGAATTTTCGAGAAAAAAAAATTTCGAGCTAAAAGGAAACCATTAGGTGCATTTTATAGAGAATCAGATTTCGAATAAGAAAAAGTCAACCGCAACCGCGTAACTCGTACCCGTGAGAAAAAAATCGCAAAAATCTGTTTCGAATGCCATGATTTTTCGGAGTCATTTTTCCAAGGGAGGGTACTGTGGATTTTCGAGAAAAAAAATTTCAAGCTAAAATGAAACCATTAGGTGCATTTTATAGAGAATCTGATTTCGAATAAGAAAAAGTCAAATGCAACCGCGTAACTCGTACCCGTGAGAAAAAAATCGCAAAAAATCTGTTTCGAATGCCATGATTTTTCGGAGTCATTTTTCCAAGGGAGGGTACTGTGAATTTTCGAGAAAAAAAAATTTCGAGCTAAAAGGAAACCATTAGGTGCATTTTATAGAGAATAAGATTTCGAATAAGAAAAAGTCAACCGCAACCGCGTAACTCGTACCCGTGAGAAAAAAATCGCAAAAATCTGTTTCGAATGCCATGATTTTTCGGAGTCATTTTTCCCAGGGAGGGTACTGTGGATTTTCGAGAAAAAAAAATTTCGAGCTAAAAGGAAACCATTAGGTGCATTTTATAGAGAATCAGATTTCGAATAAGAAAAAGTCAACCGCAACCGCGTAACTCGTACCCGTGAGAAAAAAATCGCAAAAATCTGTTTCGAATGCCATGATTTTTCGGAGTCATTTTTCCAAGGGAGGGTACTGTGGATTTTCGAGAAAAAAAAATTTCGAGCTAAAAGGAAACCATTAGGTGCATTTTATAGAGAATCAGATTTCGAATAAGAAAAAGTCAACCGCAACCGCGTAACTCGTACCCCTGAGAAAAAAATTGCAAAAATCTGTTTCGAATGCCATGATTTTTCGGAGTCATTTTTCCAAGGGAGGGTACTGTGGATTTTCGAGAAAAAAAATTTCAAGGTAAAATGAAACCATTAGGTGCATTTTATAGAGAATCTGATTTCGAATAAGAGAAAGTCAAATGCAACCGCGTAACTCGTACCCGTGAGAAAAAAATCGCAAAAATCTGTTTCGAATGCCATGATTTTTCGGAGTCATTTTTCCAAGGGAGGGTACTGTGGATTTTCGAGAGAAAAAAATTTCAAGCTAAAAGGAAACCATTAGGTGCATTTTATAGAGAATCTCATTTCGAATAAGAAAAAGTCAACCGCAACCGCGTAACTCGTACCGGTGAGAAAAAAATCGCAAAAATCTGTTTCGAATGCCATGATTTTTCGGAGTCATTTTTCCAAGGGAGGGTACTGTGGATTTTCGAGAAAAAAAATTTCAAGCTAAAATGAAACCATTAGGTGCATTTTATAGAGAATCTGATTTCGAATAAGAAAAAGTCAAATGCAACCGCGTAACTCGTACCCGTGAGAAAAAAATCGCAAAAATGTGTTTCGAATGCCATGATTTTTCGGAGTCATTTTTCCAAGGGAGGGTACTGTGAATTTTCGAGAAAAAAAAATTTCGAGCTAAAAGGAAACCATTAGGTGCATTTTATAGAGAATCAGATTTCGAATAAGAAAAAGTCAACCGCAACCGCGTAACTCGTACCCGTGAGAAAAAAATCGCAAAAATCTGTTTCGAATGCCATGATTTTTCGGAGTCATTTTTCCAAGGGAGGGTACTGTGGATTTTCGAGAAAAAAAATTTCAAGCTAAAATGAAACCATTAGGTGCATTTTATAGAGAATCTGATTTCGAATAAGAAAAAGTCAAATGCAACCGCGTAACTCGTACCCGTGAGAAAAAAATCGCAAAAAATCTGTTTCGAATGCCATGATTTTTCGGAGTCATTTTTCCAAGGGAGGGTACTGTGGATTTTCGAGAAAAAAAATTTCGAGCTAAAAGGAAACCATTAGGTGCATTTTATAGAGAATAAGATTTCGAATAAGAAAAAGTCAACCGCAACCGCGTAACTCGTACCCGTGAGAAAAAAATCGCAAAAATCTGTTTCGAATGCCATGATTTTTCGGAGTCATTTTTCCCAGGGAGGGTACTGTGGATTTTCGAGAAAAAAAAATTTCGAGCTAAAAGGAAACCATTAGGTGCATTTTATAGAGAATCAGATTTCGAATAAGAAAAAGTCAACCGCAACCGCGTAACTCGTACCCGTGAGAAAAAAATCGCAAAAATCTGTTTCGAATGCCATGATTTTTCGGAGTCATTTTTCCAAGGGAGGGTACTGTGGATTTTCGAGAAAAAAAAATTTCGAGCTAAAAGGAAACCATTAGGTGCATTTTATAGAGAATCAGATTTCGAATAAGAAAAAGTCAACCGCAACCGCGTAACTCGTACCCCTGAGAAAAAAATTGCAAAAATCTGTTTCGAATGCCATGATTTTTCGGAGTCATTTTTCCAAGGGAGGGTACTGTGGATTTTCGAGAAAAAAAATTTCAAGGTAAAATGAAACCATTAGGTGCATTTTATAGAGAATCTGATTTCGAATAAGAGAAAGTCAAATGCAACCGCGTAACTCGTACCCGTGAGAAAAAAATCGCAAAAATCTGTTTCGAATGCCATGATTTTTCGGAGTCATTTTTCCAAGGGAGGGTACTGTGGATTTTCGAGAGAAAAAAATTTCAAGCTAAAAGGAAACCATTAGGTGCATTTTATAGAGAATCTCATTTCGAATAAGAAAAAGTCAACCGCAACCGCGTAACTCGTACCGGTGAGAAAAAAATCGCAAAAATCTGTTTCGAATGCCATGATTTTTCGGAGTCATTTTTCCAAGGGAGGGTACTGTGGATTTTCGAGAAAAAAAATTTCAAGCTAAAATGAAACCATTAGGTGCATTTTATAGAGAATCTGATTTCGAATAAGAAAAAGTCAAATGCAACCGCGTAACTCGTACCCGTGAGAAAAAAATCGCAAAAATGTGTTTCGAATGCCATGATTTTTCGGAGTCATTTTTCCAAGGGAGGGTACTGTGAATTTTCGAGAAAAAAAAATTTCGAGCTAAAAGGAAACCATTAGGTGCATTTTATAGAGAATCAGATTTCGAATAAGAAAAAGTCAACCGCAACCGCGTAACTCGTACCCGTGAGAAAAAAATCGCAAAAATCTGTTTCGAATGCCATGATTTTTCGGAGTCATTTTTCCAAGGGAGGGTACTGTGGATTTTCGAGAAAAAAAATTTCAAGCTAAAATGAAACCATTAGGTGCATTTTATAGAGAATCTGATTTCGAATAAGAAAAAGTCAAATGCAACCGCGTAACTCGTACCCGTGAGAAAAAAATCGCAAAAAATCTGTTTCGAATGCCATGATTTTTCGGAGTCATTTTTCCAAGGGAGGGTACTGTGGATTTTCGAGAAAAAAATTTCAGGGTAAAATGAAACCATTAGGTGCATTTTATAGAGAATCTGATTTCGAATAAGAGAAAGTCAAATGCAACCGCGTAACTCGTACCCGTGAGAAAAAAATCGCAAAAAATCTGTTTCGAATGCCATGATTTTTCGGAGTCATTTTTCCAAGGGAGGGTACTGTGGATTTTCGAGAAAAAAAAATTTCAAGCTAAAAGGAAACCACTAGGTGCATTTTATAGACAATCTGATTTAGAATAAGAAAAAGTCAACCGCAACCGCGTAACTCGTACCCGTGAGAAAAAAATCGCAAAAATCTGTTTCGAATGCCATGATTTTTCGGAGTCATTTTTCCAAGGGAGGGTACTGTGGATTTTCGAGAAAAAAAATTTCAAGCTAAAATGAAACCATTAGGTGCATTTTATAGAGAATCTGATTTCGAATAAGAAAAAGTCAAATGCAACCGCGTAACTCGTACCCGTGAGAAAAAAATCGCAAAAATGTGTTTCGAATGCCATGATTTTTCGGAGTCATTTTTCCAAGGGAGGGTACTGTGGATTTTCGAGAAAAAAAAATTTCGAGCTAAAAGGAAACCATTAGGTGCATTTTATAGAGAATCTGATTTCGAATAAGAAAAAGTCAAATGCAACCGCGTAACTCGTACCCGTGAGAAAAAAATCCCAAAAAATCTGTTTCGAATGCCATGATTTTTCGGAGTCATTTTTCCAAGGGAGGGTACTGTGAATTTTCGAGAAAAAAAATTTCGAGCTAAAAGGAAACCATTAGGTGCATTTTATAGAGAATCAGATTTCGAATAAGAAAAAGTCAACCGCAACCGCGTAACTCGTACCCGTGAGAAAAAAATCGCAAAAATCTGTTTCGAATGCCATGATTTTTCGGAGTCATTTTTCCAAGGGAGGGTACTGTGGATTTTCGAGAAAAAAAAATTTCGAGCTAAAAGGAAACCATTAGGTGCATTTTATAGAGAATCTGATTTCGAATAAGAAAAAGTCAACCGCAACCGCGTAACTCGTACCCGTGAGAAAAAAATTGCAAAAATCTGTTTCGAATGCCATGATTTTTCGGAGTCATTTTTCCAAGGGAGGGTACTGTGGATTTTCGAGAAAAAAAATTTCAAGGTAAAATGAAACCATTAGGTGCATTTTATAGAGAATCTGATTTCGAATAAGAGAAAGTCAAATGCAACCGCGTAACTCGTACCCGTGAGAAAAAAATCGCAAAAATCTGTTTCGAATGCCATGATTTTTCGGAGTCATTTTTCCAAGGGAGGGTACTGTGGATTTTCGAGAGAAAAAAATTTCAAGCTAAAAGGAAACCATTAGGTGCATTTTATAGAGAATCTGATTTCGAATAAGAAAAAGTCAACCGCAACCGCGTAACTCGTACCCGTGAGAAAAAAATCGCAAAAATGTGTTTCGAATGCCATGATTTTTCGGAGTCATTTTTCCAAGCGAGGGCACTGTGGATTTTCGAGAAAAAAAATTTCAAGCTAAAATGAAACCATTAGGTGCATTTTATAGAGAATCTGATTTCGAATAAGAAAAAGTCAACCGCAACCGCGTAACTCGTACCCGTGAGAAAAAAATTGCAAAAATCCGTTTCGAATGCCATGATTTTTCGGAGTCATTTTTCCAAGGGAGGGTACTGTGGATTTTCGAGAAAAAAAATTTCAGGGTAAAATGAAACCATTAGGTGCATTTTATAGAGAATCTGATTTCGAATAAGAGAAAGTCAAATGCAACCGCGTAACTCGTACCCGTGAGAAAAAAATCGCAAAAAATCTGTTTCGAATGCCATGATTTTTCGGAGTCATTTTTCCAAGGGAGGGTACTGTGGATTTTCGAGAAAAAAAATTTCAAGCTAAAATGAAACCATTAGGTGCATTTTATAGAGAATCTGATTTCGAATAAGAAAAAGTCAAATGCAACCGCGTAACTCGTACCCGTGAGAAAAAAATCGCAAAAATCCGTTTCGAATGCCATGATTTTTCGGAGTCATTTTTCCAAGGGAGGGTACTGTGGATTTTCGAGAAAAAAAATTTCAGGGTAAAATGAAACCATTAGGTGCATTTTATAGAGAATCTGATTTCGAATAAGAGAAAGTCAAATGCAACCGCGTAACTCGTACCCGTGAGAAAAAAATCGCAAAAAATCTGTTTCGAATGCCATGATTTTTCGGAGTCATTTTTCCAAGGGAGGGTACTGTGGATTTTCGAGAAAAAAAAATTTCAAGCTAAAAGGAAACCACTAGGTGCATTTTATAGACAATCTGATTTAGAATAAGAAAAAGTCAACCGCAACCGCGTAACTCGTACCCGTGAGAAAAAAATCGCAAAAATCTGTTTCGAATGCCATGATTTTTCGGAGTCATTTTTCCAAGGGAGGGTACTGTGGATTTTCGAGAAAAAAAATTTCAAGCTAAAATGAAACCATTAGGTGCATTTTATAGAGAATCTGATTTCGAATAAGAAAAAGTCAAATGCAACCGCGTAACTCGTACCCGTGAGAAAAAAATCGCAAAAATGTGTTTCGAATGCCATGATTTTTCGGAGTCATTTTTCCAAGGGAGGGTACTGTGGATTTTCGAGAAAAAAAAATTTCGAGCTAAAAGGAAACCATTAGGTGCATTTTATAGAGAATCTGATTTCGAATAAGAAAAAGTCAAATGCAACCGCGTAACTCGTACCCGTGAGAAAAAAATCGCAAAAATCTGTTTCGAATGCCATGATTTTTCGGAGTCATTTTTCCAAGGGAGGGTACTGTGGATTTTCGAGAAAAAAAATTTCAAGCTAAAATGAAACCATTAGGTGCATTTTATAGAGAATCTTATTTCGAATAAGAAAAAGTCAAATGCAACCGCGTAACTCGTACCCGTGAGAAAAAAATCGCAAAAAATCTGTTTCGAATGCCATGATTTTTCGGAGTCATTTTTCCAAGGGAGGGTACTGTGGATTTTCGAGAAAAAAAATTTCGAGCTAAAAGGAAACCATTAGGTGCATTTTATAGAGAATCTGATTTCGAATAAGAGAAAGTCAAATGCAACCGCGTAACTCGTACCCGTGAGAAAAAAATCGCAAAAAATCTGTTTCGAATGCCATGATTTTTCGGAGTCATTTTTCCAAGGGAGGGTACTGTGGATTTTCGAGAAAAAAAAATTTCAAGCTAAAAGGAAACCACTAGGTGCATTTTATAGACAATCTGATTTAGAATAAGAAAAAGTCAACCGCAACCGCGTAACTCGTACCCGTGAGAAAAAAATCGCAAAAATCTGTTTCGAATGCCATGATTTTTCGGAGTCATTTTTCCAAGGGAGGGTACTGTGGATTTTCGAGAAAAAAAATTTCAAGCTAAAATGAAACCATTAGGTGCATTTTATAGAGAATCTGATTTCGAATAAGAAAAAGTCAAATGCAACCGCGTAACTCGTACCCGTGAGAAAAAAATCGCAAAAATGTGTTTCGAATGCCATGATTTTTCGGAGTCATTTTTCCAAGGGAGGGTACTGTGGATTTTCGAGAAAAAAAAATTTCGAGCTAAAAGGAAACCATTAGGTGCATTTTATAGAGAATCTGATTTCGAATAAGAAAAAGTCAAATGCAACCGCGTAACTCGTACCCGTGAGAAAAAAATCCCAAAAAATCTGTTTCGAATGCCATGATTTTTCGGAGTCATTTTTCCAAGGGAGGGTACTGTGAATTTTCGAGAAAAAAAATTTCGAGCTAAAAGGAAACCATTAGGTGCATTTTATAGAGAATCAGATTTCGAATAAGAAAAAGTCAACCGCAACCGCGTAACTCGTACCCGTGAGAAAAAAATCGCAAAAATCTGTTTCGAATGCCATGATTTTTCGGAGTCATTTTTCCAAGGGAGGGTACTGTGGATTTTCGAGAAAAAAAAATTTCGAGCTAAAAGGAAACCATTAGGTGCATTTTATAGAGAATCTGATTTCGAATAAGAAAAAGTCAACCGCAACCGCGTAACTCGTACCCGTGAGAAAAAAATTGCAAAAATCTGTTTCGAATGCCATGATTTTTCGGAGTCATTTTTCCAAGGGAGGGTACTGTGGATTTTCGAGAAAAAAAATTTCAAGGTAAAATGAAACCATTAGGTGCATTTTATAGAGAATCTGATTTCGAATAAGAGAAAGTCAAATGCAACCGCGTAACTCGTACCCGTGAGAAAAAAATCGCAAAAATCTGTTTCGAATGCCATGATTTTTCGGAGTCATTTTTCCAAGGGAGGGTACTGTGGATTTTCGAGAGAAAAAAATTTCAAGCTAAAAGGAAACCATTAGGTGCATTTTATAGAGAATCTGATTTCGAATAAGAAAAAGTCAACCGCAACCGCGTAACTCGTACCCGTGAGAAAAAAATCGCAAAAATGTGTTTCGAATGCCATGATTTTTCGGAGTCATTTTTCCAAGCGAGGGCACTGTGGATTTTCGAGAAAAAAAATTTCAAGCTAAAATGAAACCATTAGGTGCATTTTATAGAGAATCTGATTTCGAATAAGAAAAAGTCAACCGCAACCGCGTAACTCGTACCCGTGAGAAAAAAATTGCAAAAATCCGTTTCGAATGCCATGATTTTTCGGAGTCATTTTTCCAAGGGAGGGTACTGTGGATTTTCGAGAAAAAAAATTTCAGGGTAAAATGAAACCATTAGGTGCATTTTATAGAGAATCTGATTTCGAATAAGAAAAAGTCAAATTCAACCGCGTAACTCGTACCCGTGAGAAAAAAATCGCAAAAATCTGTTTCGAATGCCATGATTTTTCGGAGTCATTTTTCCAAGGGAGGGTACTGTGGATTTTCGAGAAAAAAAATTTCGAGCTAAAAGGAAACCATTAGGTGCATTTTATAGAGAATCTGATTTCGAATAAGAAAAAGTCAACCGCAACCGCGTAACTCGTACCCGTGAGAAAAAAATCGCAAAAATCTGTTTCGAATGCCATGATTTTTCGGAGTCATTTTTTCAAGGGAGGGTACTGTGAATTTTCGAGAAAAAAAAATTTCGAGCTAAAAGGAAACCATTAGGTGCATTTTATAGAGAATCAGATTTCGAATAAGAAAAAGTCAACCGCAACCGCGTAACTCGTACCCGTGAGAAAAAAATCGCAAAAATCTGTTTCGAATGCCATGATTTTTCGGAGTCATTTTTCCAAGGGAGGGTACTGTGGATTTTCGAGAAAAAAAAATTTCGAGCTAAAAGGAAACCATTAGGTGCATTTTATAGAGAATCAGATTTCGAATAAGAAAAAGTCAACCGCAACCGCGTAACTCGTACCCGTGAGAAAAAAATCGCAAAAATCTGTTTCGAATGCCATGATTTTTCGGAGTCATTTTTCCAAGGGAGGGTACTGTGGATTTTCGAGAAAAAAAATTTCAAGGTAAAATGAAACCATTAGGTGCATTTTATAGAGAATCTGATTTCGAATAAGAGAAAGTCAAATGCAACCGCGTAACTCGTACCCGTGAGAAAAAAATCGCAAAAATCTGTTTCGAATGCCATGATTTTTCGGAGTCATTTTTCCAAGGGAGGGTACTGTGGATTTTCGAGAGAAAAAAATTTCAAGCTAAAAGGAAACCATTAGGTGCATTTTATAGAGAATCTGATTTCGAATAAGAAAAAGTCAACCGCAACCGCGTAACTCGTACCGGTGAGAAAAAAATCGCAAAAATCTGTTTCGAATGCCATGATTTTTCGGAGTCATTTTTCCAAGGGAGGGTACTGTGGATTTTCGAGAAAAAAAATTTCAAGCTAAAATGAAACCATTAGGTGCATTTTATAGAGAATCTGATTTCGAATAAGAAAAAGTCAAATGCAACCGCGTAACTCGTACCCGTGAGAAAAAAATCGCAAAAATGTGTTTCGAATGCCATGATTTTTCGGAGTCATTTTTCCAAGGGAGGGTACTGTGAATTTTCGAGAAAAAAAAATTTCGAGGTAAAAGGAAACCATTAGGTGCATTTTATAGAGAATCAGATTTCGAATAAGAAAAATTCAACCGCAACCGCGTAACTCGTACCCGTGAGAAAAAAATCGCAAAAATCTGTTTCGAATGCCATGATTTTTCGGAGTCATTTTTCCAAGGGAGGGTACTGTGGATTTTCGAGAAAAAAAATTTCAAGCTAAAATGAAACCATTAGGTGCATTTTATAGAGAATCTGATTTCGAATAAGAAAAAGTCAAATGCAACCGCGTAACTCGTACCCGTGAGAAAAAAATCGCAAAAATGTGTTTCGAATGCCATGATTTTTCGGAGTCATTTTTCCAAGGGAGGGCACTGTGGATTTTCGAGAAAAAAAATTTCAAGCTAAAATGAAACCGTTAGGTGCATTTTATAGAGAATCTGATTTCGAATAAGAAAAAGTCAACCGCAACCGCGTAACTCGTACCCGTGAGAAAAAAATCGCAAAAAATCTGTTTCGAATGCCATGATTTTTCGGAGTCATTTTTCCAAGGGAGGGTACTGTGGATTTTCGAGAAAAAAAAATTTCGAGCTAAAAGGAAACCATTAGGTGCATTTTATAGAGAATCTGATTTCGAATAAGAAAAAGTCAAATGCAACCGCGTAACTCGTACCCGTGAGAAAAAAATCGCAAAAATCTGTTTCGAATGCCATGATTTTTCGGAGTCATTTTTCCAAGGGAGGGTACTGTGGATTTTCGAGAAAAAAAATTTCAAGCTAAAATGAAACCATTAGGTGCATTTTATAGAGAATCTGATTTCGAATAAGAAAAAGTCAAATGCAACCGCGTAACTCGTACCCGTGAGAAAAAAATCGCAAAAAATCTGTTTCGAATGCCATGATTTTTCGGAGTCATTTTTCCAAGGGAGGGTACTGTGGATTTTCGAGAAAAAAAAATTTCGAGCTAAAAGGAAACCATTAGGTGCATTTTATAGAGAATCTGATTTCGAATAAGAAAAAGTCAACCGCAACCGCGTAACTCGTACCCGTGAGAAAAAAATCGCAAAAATCTGTTTCGAATGCCATGATTTTTCGGAGTCATTTTTCCAAGGGAGGGTACTGTGAATTTTCGAGAAAAAAAAATTTCGAGCAAAAAGGAAACCATTAGGTGCATTTTATAGAGAATCAGATTTCGAATAAGAAAAAGTCAACCGCAACCGCGTAACTCGTACCCGTGAGAAAAAAATCGCAAAAATCTGTTTCGAATGCCATGATTTTTCGGAGTCATTTTTCCAAGGGAGGGTACTGTGGATTTTCGAGAGAAAAAAATTTCAAGCTAAAAGGAAACCATTAGGTGCATTTTATAGAGAATCTGATTTCGAATAAGAAAAAGTCAACCGCAACCGCGTAACTCGTACCGGTGAGAAAAAAATCGCAAAAATCTGTTTCGAATGCCATGATTTTTCGGAGTCATTTTTCCAAGGGAGGGTACTGTGGATTTTCGAGAAAAAAAAATTTCGAGCTAAAATGAAACCATTAGGTGCATTTTATAGAGAATCTGATTTCGAATAAGAAAAAGTCAAATGCAACCGCGTAACTCGTACCCGTGAGAAAAAAATCGCAAAAATGTGTTTCGAATGCCATGATTTTTCGGAGTCATTTTTCCAAGGGAGGGTACTGTGAATTTTCGAGAAAAAAAAATTTCGAGCTAAAAGGAAACCATTAGGTGCATTTTATAGAGAATCAGATTTCGAATAAGAAAAAGTCAACCGCAACCGCGTAACTCGTACCCGTGAGAAAAAAATCGCAAAAATCTGTTTCGAATGCCATGATTTTTCGGAGTCATTTTTCCAAGGGAGGGTACTGTGGATTTTCGAGAAAAAAAATTTCAAGGTAAAATGAAACCATTAGGTGCATTTTATAGAGAATCTGATTTCGAATAAGAGAAAGTCAAATGCAACCGCGTAACTCGTACCCGTGAGAAAAAAATCGCAAAAATCTGTTTCGAATGCCATGATTTTTCGGAGTCATTTTTCCAAGGGAGGGTACTGTGGATTTTCGAGAGAAAAAAATTTCAAGCTAAAAGGAAACCATTAGGTGCATTTTATAGAGAATCTGATTTCGAATAAGAAAAAGTCAACCGCAACCGCGTAACTCGTACCGGTGAGAAAAAAATCGCAAAATCTGTTTCGAATGCCATGATTTTTCGGAGTCATTTTTCCAAGGGAGGGTACTGTGGATTTTCGAGAAAAAAAAATTTCGAGCTAAAATGAAACCATTAGGTGCATTTTATAGAGAATCTGATTTCGAATAAGAAAAAGTCAAATGCAACCGCGTAACTCGTACCCGTGAGAAAAAAATCGCAAAAATGTGTTTCGAATGCCATGATTTTTCGGAGTCATTTTTCCAAGGGAGGGTACTGTGAATTTTCGAGAAAAAAAAATTTCGAGCTAAAAGGAAACCATTAGGTGCATTTTATAGAGAATCAGATTTCGAATGAGAAAAAGTCAA
This sequence comes from Pholcus phalangioides, assembly GCF_987345545.1. Classification (NCBI taxonomy): domain Eukaryota; kingdom Metazoa; phylum Arthropoda; class Arachnida; order Araneae; family Pholcidae; genus Pholcus; species Pholcus phalangioides. Next base: position 9,071,132 of record NW_028301597.1, on the reverse strand, counting down.
CCGCAACCGCGTAACTCGTACCCGTGAGAAAAAAATCGCAAAAATCTGTTTCGAATGCCATGATTTTTCGGAGTCATTTTTCCAAGGGAGGGTACTGTGGATTTTCGAGAAAAAAAAATTTCGAGCTAAAAGGAAACCATTAGGTGCATTTTATAGAGAATCTGATTTCGAATAAGAAAAAGTCAACCGCAACCGCGTAACTCGTACCCGTGAGAAAAAAATTGCAAAAATCTGTTTCGAATGCCATGATTTTTCGGAGTCATTTTTCCAAGGGAGGGTACTGTGGATTTTCGAGAAAAAAAATTTCAAGGTAAAATGAAACCATTAGGTGCATTTTATAGAGAATCTGATTTCAAATAAGAGAAAGTCAAATGCAACCGCGTAACTCGTACCCGTGAGGAAAAAATCGCAAAAATCTGTTTCGAATGCCATGATTTTTCGGAGTCATTTTTCCAAGGGAGGGTACTGTGGATTTTCGAGAGAAAAAAATTTCAAGCTAAAAGGAAACCATTAGGTGCATTTTATAGAGAATCTGATTTCGAATAAGAAAAAGTCAACCGCAACCGCGTAACTCGTACCGGTGAGAAAAAAATCGCAAAAATCTGTTTCGAATGCCATGATTTTTCGGAGTCATTTTTCCAAGGGAGGGTACTGTGGATTTTCGAGAAAAAAAAATTTCGAGCTAAAATGAAACCATTAGGTGCATTTTATAGAGAATCTGATTTCGAATAAGAAAAAGTCAAATGCAACCGCGTAACTCGTACCCGTGAGAAAAAAATCGCAAAAATGTGTTTCGAATGCCATGATTTTTCGGAGTCATTTTTCCAAGGGAGGGTACTGTGAATTTTCGAGAAAAAAAATTTCGAGCTAAAAGGAAACCATTAGGTGCATTTTATAGAGAATCAGATTTCGAATAAGAAAAAGTCAACCGCAACCGCGTAACTCGTACCCGTGAGAAAAAAATCGCAAAAATCTGTTTCGAATGCCATGATTTTTCGGAGTCATTTTTCCAAGGGAGGGTACTGTGGATTTTCGAGAAAAAAAATTTCAAGGTAAAATGAAACCATTAGGTGCATTTTATAGAGAATCTGATTTCGAATAAGAGAAAGTCAAATGCAACCGCGTAACTCGTACCCGTGAGAAAAAAATCGCAAAAATCTGTTTCGAATGCCATGATTTTTCGGAGTCATTTTTCCAAGGGAGGGTACTGTGGATTTTCGAGAGAAAAAAATTTCAAGCTAAAAGGAAACCATTAGGTGCATTTTATAGAGAATCTGATTTCGAATAAGAAAAAGTCAACCGCAACCGCGTAACTCGTACCGGTGAGAAAAAAATCGCAAAAATCTGTTTCGAATGCCATGATTTTTCGGAGTCATTTTTCCAAGGGAGGGTACTGTGGATTTTCGAGAAAAAAAAATTTCGAGCTAAAATGAAACCATTAGGTGCATTTTATAGAGAATCTGATTTCGAATAAGAAAAAGTCAAATGCAACCGCGTAACTCGTACCCGTGAGAAAAAAATATCAAAAATGTGTTTCGAATGCCATGATTTTTCGGAGTCATTTTTCCAAGGGAGGGTACTGTGAATTTTCGAGAAAAAAAAATTTCGAGCTAAAAGCAAACCATTAGGTGCATTTTATAGAGAATCAGATTTCGAATAAGAAAAAGTCAACCGCAACCGCGTAACTCGTACCCGTGAGAAAAAAATCGCAAAAATCTGTTTCGAATGCCATGATTTTTCGGAGTCATTTTTCCAAGGGAGGGTACTGTGGATTTTCGAGAAAAAAAAATTTCGAGCTAAAAGGAAACCATTAGGTGCATTTTATAGAGAATCTGATTTCGAATAAGAAAAAGTCAACCGCAACCGCGTAACTCGTACCCGTGAGAAAAAAATTGCAAAAATCTGTTTCGAATGCCATGATTTTTCGGAGTCATTTTTCCAAGGGAGGGTACTGTGGATTTTCGAGAAAAAAAATTTCAAGGTAAAATGAAACCATTAGGTGCATTTTATAGAGAATCTGATTTCGAATAAGAGAAAGTCAAATGCAACCGCGTAACTCGTACCCGTGAGAAAAAAATCGCAAAAATGTGTTTCGAATGCCATGATTTTTCGGAGTCATTTTTCCAAGGGAGGGTACTGTGGATTTTCGAGAAAAAAAAATTTCGAGCTAAAATGAAACCATTAGGTGCATTTTATAGAGAATCTGATTTCGAATAAGAAAAAGTCAAATGCAACCGCGTAACTCGTACCCGTGAGAAAAAAATCGCAAAAATGTGTTTCGAATGCCATGATTTTTCGGAGTCATTTTTCCAAGGGAGGGTACTGTGAATTTTCGAGAAAAAAAATTTCGAGCTAAAAGGAAACCATTAGGTGCATTTTATAGAGAATCAGATTTCGAATAAGAAAAAGTCAACCGCAACCGCGTAACTCGTACCCGTGAGAAAAAAATCGCAAAAATCTGTTTCGAATGCCATGATTTTTCGGAGTCATTTTTCCAAGGGAGGGTACTGTGGATTTTCGAGAAAAAAAATTTCAAGGTAAAATGAAACCATTAGGTGCATTTTATAGAGAATCTGATTTCGAATAAGAGAAAGTCAAATGCAACCGCGTAACTCGTACCCGTGAGAAAAAAATCGCAAAAATCTGTTTCGAATGCCATGATTTTTCGGAGTCATTTTTCCAAGGGAGGGTACTGTGGATTTTCGAGAGAAAAAAATTTCAAGCTAAAAGGAAACCATTAGGTGCATTTTATAGAGAATCTGATTTCGAATAAGAAAAAGTCAACCGCAACCGCGTAACTCGTACCGGTGAGAAAAAAATCGCAAAAATCTGTTTCGAATGCCATGATTTTTCGGAGTCATTTTTCCAAGGGAGGGTACTGTGGATTTTCGAGAAAAAAAAATTTCGAGCTAAAATGAAACCATTAGGTGCATTTTATAGAGAATCTGATTTCGAATAAGAAAAAGTCAAATGCAACCGCGTAACTCGTACCCGTGAGAAAAAAATATCAAAAATGTGTTTCGAATGCCATGATTTTTCGGAGTCATTTTTCCAAGGGAGGGTACTGTGAATTTTCGAGAAAAAAAAATTTCGAGCTAAAAGCAAACCATTAGGTGCATTTTATAGAGAATCAGATTTCGAATAAGAAAAAGTCAACCGCAACCGCGTAACTCGTACCCGTGAGAAAAAAATCGCAAAAATCTGTTTCGAATGCCATGATTTTTCGGAGTCATTTTTCCAAGGGAGGGTACTGTGGATTTTCGAGAAAAAAAAATTTCGAGCTAAAAGGAAACCATTAGGTGCATTTTATAGAGAATCTGATTTCGAATAAGAAAAAGTCAACCGCAACCGCGTAACTCGTACCCGTGAGAAAAAAATTGCAAAAATCTGTTTCGAATGCCATGATTTTTCGGAGTCATTTTTCCAAGGGAGGGTACTGTGGATTTTCGAGAAAAAAAATTTCAAGGTAAAATGAAACCATTAGGTGCATTTTATAGAGAATCTGATTTCGAATAAGAGAAAGTCAAATGCAACCGCGTAACTCGTACCCGTGAGAAAAAAATCGCAAAAATCTGTTTCGAATGCCATGATTTTTCGGAGTCATTTTTCCAAGGGAGGGTACTGTGGATTTTCGAGAGAGAAAAATTTCAAGCTAAAAGGAAACCATTAGGTGCATTTTATAGAGAATCTGATTTCGAATAAGAAAAAGTCAACCGCAACCGCGTAACTCGTACCGGTGAGAAAAAAATCGCAAAAATCTGTTTCGAATGCCATGATTTTTCGGAGTCATTTTTCCAAGGGAGGGTACTGTGGATTTTCGAGAAAAAAAAATTTCGAGCTAAAATGAAACCATTAGGTGCATTTTATAGAGAATCTGATTTCGAATAAGAAAAAGTCAAATGCAACCGCGTAACTCGTACCCGTGAGAAAAAAATCGCAAAAATCTGTTTCGAATGCCATGAGTTTTCGGAGTCATTTTTCCAAGGGAGGGTACTGTGAATTTTCGAGAAAAAAAAATTTCGAGCTAAAAGGAAACCATTAGGTGCATTTTATAGAGAATCAGATTTCGAATAAGAGAAAGTCAAATGCAACCGCGTAACTCGTACCCGTGAGAAAAAAATCGCAAAAAATCTGTTTCGAATGCCATGATTTTTCGGAGTCATTTTTCCAAGGGAGGGTACTGTGGATTTTCGAGAAAAAAAAATTTCAAGCTAAAAGGAAACCACTAGGTGCATTTTATAGACAATCTGATTTAGAATAAGAAAAAGTCAACCGCAACCGCGTAACTCGTACCCGTGAGAAAAAAATCGCAAAAATCTGTTTCGAATGCCATGATTTTTCGGAGTCATTTTTCCAAGGGAGGGTACTGTGGATTTTCGAGAAAAAAAATTTCAAGCTAAAATGAAACCATTAGGTGCATTTTATAGAGAATCTGATTTCGAATAAGAAAAAGTCAAATGCAACCGCGTAACTCGTACCCGTGAGAAAAAAATCGCAAAAATGTGTTTCGAATGCCATGATTTTTCGGAGTCATTTTTCCAAGGGAGGGTACTGTGGATTTTCGAGAAAAAAAATTTCAAGCTAAAATGAAACCATTAGGTGCATTTTATAGAGAATCTGATTTCGAATAAGAGAAAGTCAAATGCAACCGCGTAACTCGTACCGGTGAGAAAATAATCGCAAAAATCTGTTTCGAATGCCATGATTTTTCGGAGTCATTTTTCCAAGGGAGGGAGGGTACTGTGGATTTTCGAGAGAAAAAAATTTCAAGCTAAAAGGAAACCATTAGGTGCATTTTATAGAGAATCTGATTTCGAATAAGAAAAAGTCAACCGCAACCGCGTAACTCGTACCGGTGAGAAAAAAATCGCAAAAATCTGTTTCGAATGCCATGATTTTTCGGAGTCATTTTTCCAAGGGAGGGTACTGTGGATTTTCGAGAAAAAAAATTTCAGGGTAAAATGAAACCATTAGGAGCATTTAATAGAGAATCTGATTTCGAATAAGAGAAAGTCAAATGCAACCGCGTAACTCGTACCCGTGAGAAAAAAATCGCAAAAAATCTGTTTCGAATGCCATGATTTTTCGGAGTCATTTTTCCAAGGGAGGGTACTGTGGATTTTCGAGAAAAAAAAATTTCAAGCTAAAAGGAAACCACTAGGTGCATTTTATAGACAATCTGATTTAGAATAAGAAAAAGTCAACCGCAACCGCGTAACTCGTACCCGTGAGAAAAAAATCGCAAAAATCTGTTTCGAATGCCATGATTTTTCGGAGTCATTTTTCCAAGGGAGGGTACTGTGGATTTTCGAGAAAAAAAATTTCAAGCTAAAATGAAACCATTAGGTGCATTTTATAGAGAATCTGATTTCGAATAAGAAAAAGTCAAATGCAACCGCGTAACTCGTACCCGTGAGAAAAAAATCGCAAAAATGTGTTTCGAATGCCATGATTTTTCGGAGTCATTTTTCCAAGGGAGGGCACTGTGGATTTTCGAGAAAAAAAATTTCAAGCTAAAATGAAACCATTAGGTGCATTTTATAGAGAATCTGATTTCGAATAAGAAAAAGTCAACCGCAACCGCGTAACTCGTACCCGTGAGAAAAAAATCGCAAAAATCTGTTTCGAATGCCATGATTTTTCGGAGTCATTTTTCCAAGGGAGGGTACTGTGGATTTTCGAGAAAAAAAATTTCAAGCTAAAATGAAACCATTAGGTGCATTTTATAGAGAATCTGATTTCGAATAAGAGAAAGTCAAATGCAACCGCGTAACTCGTACCGGTGAGAAAAAAATCGCAAAAATCTGTTTCGAATGCCATGATTTTTCGGAGTCATTTTTCCAAGGGAGGGAGGGTACTGTGGATTTTCGAGAGAAAAAAATTTCAAGCTAAAAGGAAACCATTAGGTGCATTTTATAGAGAATCTGATTTCGAATAAGAAAAAGTCAACCGCAACCGCGTAACTCGTACCGGTGAGAAAAAAATCGCAAAAATCTGTTTCGAATGCCATGATTTTTCGGAGTCATTTTTCCAAGGGAGGGTACTGTGGATTTTCGAGAAAAAAAATTTCAAGCTAAAATGAAACCATTAGGTGCATTTTATAGAGAATCTGATTTCGAATAAGAAAAAGTCAAATGCAACCGCGTAACTCGTACCCGTGAGAAAAAAATCGCAAAAATGTGTTTCGAATGCCATGATTTTTCGGAGTCATTTTTCCAAGGGAGGGCACTGTGGATTTTCGAGAAAAAAAATTTCAAGCTAAAATGAAACCATTAGGTGCATTTTATAGAGAATCTGATTTCGAATAAGAAAAAGTCAACCGCAACCGCGTAACTCGTACCCGTGAGAAAAAAATCGCAAAAATCTGTTTCGAATGCCATGATTTTTCGGAGTCATTTTTCCAAGGGAGGGTACTGTGGATTTTCGAGAAAAAAAAATTTCGAGCTAAAAGGAAACCATTAGGTGCATTTTATAGAGAATCTGATTTCGAATAAGAAAAAGTCAAATGCAACCGCGTAACTCGTACCCGTGAGAAAAAAATCGCAAAAATCTGTTTCGAATGCCATGATTTTTCGGAGTCATTTTTCCAAGGGAGGGTACTGTGGATTTTCGAGAAAAAAAATTTCAAGCTAAAATGAAACCATTAGGTGCATTTTATAGAGAATCTGATTTCGAATAAGAAAAAGTCAAATGCAACCGCGTAACTCGTACCCGTGAGAAAAAAATCGCAAAAAATCTGTTTCGAATGCCATGATTTTTCGGAGTCATTTTTCCAAGGGAGGGTACTGTGGATTTTCGAGAAAAAAAAATTTCGAGCTAAAAGGAAACCATTAGGTGCATTTTATAGAGAATCTGATTTCGAATAAGAAAAAGTCAACCGCAACCGCGTAACTCGTACCCGTGAGAAAAAAATCGCAAAAATCTGTTTCGAATGCCATGATTTTTCGGAGTCATTTTTCCAAGGGAGGGTACTGTGAATTTTCGAGAAAAAAAAATTTCGAGCTAAAAGGAAACCATTAGGTGCATTTTATAGAGAATCAGATTTCGAATAAGAAAAAGTCAACCGCAACCGCGTAACTCGTACCCGTGAGAAAAAAATCGCAAAAATCTGTTTCGAATGCCATGATTTTTCGGAGTCATTTTTCCAAGGGAGGGTACTGTGGATTTTCGAGAAAAAAAAATTTCGAGCTAAAAGGAAACCATTAGGTGCATTTTATAGAGAATCAGATTTCGAATAAGAAAAAGTCAACCGCAACCGCGTAACTCGTACCCGTGAGAAAAAAATCGCAAAAATCTGTTTCGAATGCCATGATTTTTCGGAGTCATTTTTCCAAGGGAGGGTACTGTGGATTTTCGAGAAAAAAAAATTTCGAGCTAAAAGGAAACCATTAGGTGCATTTTATAGAGAATCTGATTTCGAATAAGAAAAAGTCAACCGCAACCGCGTAACTCGTACCCGTGAGAAAAAAATTGCAAAAATCTGTTTCGAATGCCATGATTTTTCGGAGTCATTTTTCCAAGGGAGGGTACTGTGGATTTTCGAGAAAAAAAATTTCAAGGTAAAATGAAACCATTAGGTGCATTTTATAGAGAATCTGATTTCGAATAAGAGAAAGTCAAATGCAACCGCGTAACTCGTACCCGTGAGAAAAAAATCGCAAAAATCTGTTTCGAATGCCATGATTTTTCGGAGTCATTTTTCCAAGGGAGGGTACTGTGGATTTTCGAGAGAAAAAAATTTCAAGCTAAAAGGAAACCATTAGGTGCATTTTATAGAGAATCTGATTTCGAATAAGAAAAAGTCAACCGCAACCGCGTAACTCGTACCGGTGAGAAAAAAATCGCAAAATCTGTTTCGAATGCCATGATTTTTCGGAGTCATTTTTCCAAGGGAGGGTACTGTGGATTTTCGAGAAAAAAAAATTTCGAGCTAAAATGAAACCATTAGATGCATTTTATAGAGAATCTGATTTCGAATAAGAAAAAGTCAAATGCAACCGCGTAACTCGTACCCGTGAGAAAAAAATCGCAAAAATGTGTTTCGAATGCCATGATTTTTCGGAGTCATTTTTCCAAGGGAGGGTACTGTGAATTTTCGAGAAAAAAAAATTTCGAGCTAAAAGGAAACCATTAGGTGCATTTTATAGAGAATCAGATTTCGAATAAGAAAAAGTCAACCGCAACCGCGTAACTCGTACCCGTGAGAAAAAAATCGCAAAAATCTGTTTCGAATGCCATGATTTTTCGGAGTCATTTTTCCAAGGGAGGGTACTGTGGATTTTCGAGAAAAAAAATTTCAAGGTAAAATGAAACCATTAGGTGCATTTTATAGAGAATCTGATTTCGAATAAGAGAAAGTCAAATGCAACCGCGTAACTCGTACCCGTGAGAAAAAAATCGCAAAAATCTGTTTCGAATGCCATGATTTTTCGGAGTCATTTTTCCAAGGGAGGGTACTGTGGATTTTCGAGAGAAAAAAATTTCAAGCTAAAAGGAAACCATTAGGTGCATTTTATAGAGAATCTGATTTCGAATAAGAAAAAGTCAACCGCAACCGCGTAACTCGTACCGGTGAGAAAAAAATCGCAAAAATCTGTTTCGAATGCCATGATTTTTCGGAGTCATTTTTCCAAGGGAGGGTACTGTGGATTTTCGAGAAAAAAAAATTTCGAGCTAAAATGAAACCATTAGGTGCATTTTATAGAGAATCTGATTTCGAATAAGAAAAAGTCAAATGCAACCGCGTAACTCGTACCCGTGAGAAAAAAATCGCAAAAATGTGTTTCGAATGCCATGATTTTTCGGAGTCATTTTTCCAAGGGAGGGTACTGTGAATTTTCGAGAAAAAAAAATTTCGAGCTAAAAGGAAACCATTAGGTGCATTTTATAGAGAATCAGATTTCGAATAAGAAAAAGTCAACCGCAACCGCGTAACTCGTACCCGTGAGAAAAAAATCGCAAAAATCTGTTTCGAATGCCATGATTTTTCGGAGTCATTTTTCCAAGGGAGGGTACTGTGGATTTTCGAGAAAAAAAAATTTCGAGCTAAAAGGAAACCATTAGGTGCATTTTATAGAGAATCTGATTTCGAATAAGAAAAAGTCAACCGCAACCGCGTAACTCGTACCCGTGAGAAAAAAATTGCAAAAATCTGTTTCGAATGCCATGATTTTTCGGAGTCATTTTTCCAAGGGAGGGTACTGTGGATTTTCGAGAAAAAAAATTTCAAGGTAAAATGAAACCATTAGGTGCATTTTATAGAGAATCTGATTTCAAATAAGAGAAAGTCAAATGCAACCGCGTAACTCGTACCCGTGAGGAAAAAATCGCAAAAATCTGTTTCGAATGCCATGATTTTTCGGAGTCATTTTTCCAAGGGAGGGTACTGTGGATTTTCGAGAGAAAAAAATTTCAAGCTAAAAGGAAACCATTAGGTGCATTTTATAGAGAATCTGATTTCGAATAAGAAAAAGTCAACCGCAACCGCGTAACTCGTACCGGTGAGAAAAAAATCGCAAAAATCTGTTTCGAATGCCATGATTTTTCGGAGTCATTTTTCCAAGGGAGGGTACTGTGGATTTTCGAGAAAAAAAAATTTCGAGCTAAAATGAAACCATTAGGTGCATTTTATAGAGAATCTGATTTCGAATAAGAAAAAGTCAAATGCAACCGCGTAACTCGTACCCGTGAGAAAAAAATCGCAAAAATGTGTTTCGAATGCCATGATTTTTCGGAGTCATTTTTCCAAGGGAGGGTACTGTGGATTTTCGAGAAAAAAAATTTCAAGGTAAAATGAAACCATTAGGTGCATTTTATAGAGAATCTGATTTCGAATAAGAGAAAGTCAAATGCAACCGCGTAACTCGTACCCGTGAGAAAAAAATCGCAAAAATCTGTTTCGAATGCCATGATTTTTCGGAGTCATTTTTCCAAGGGAGGGTACTGTGGATTTTCGAGAGAAAAAAATTTCAAGCTAAAAGGAAACCATTAGGTGCATTTTATAGAGAATCTGATTTCGAATAAGAAAAAGTCAACCGCAACCGCGTAACTCGTACCGGTGAGAAAAAAATCGCAAAAATCTGTTTCGAATGCCATGATTTTTCGGAGTCATTTTTCCAAGGGAGGGTACTGTGGATTTTCGAGAAAAAAAAATTTCGAGCTAAAATGAAACCATTAGGTGCATTTTATAGAGAATCTGATTTCGAATAAGAAAAAGTCAAATGCAACCGCGTAACTCGTACCCGTGAGAAAAAAATCGCAAAAATGTGTTTCGAATGCCATGATTTTTCGGAGTCATTTTTCCAAGGGAGGGTACTGTGAATTTTCGAGAAAAAAAAATTTCGAGCTAAAAGGAAACCATTAGGTGCATTTTATAGAGAATCAGATTTCGAATAAGAAAAAGTCAACCGCAACCGCGTAACTCGTACCCGTGAGAAAAAAATCGCAAAAATCTGTTTCGAATGCCATGATTTTTCGGAGTCATTTTTCCAAGGGAGGGTACTGTGGATTTTCGAGAAAAAAAAATTTCGAGCTAAAAGGAAACCATTAGGTGCATTTTATAGAGAATCTGATTTCGAATAAGAAAAAGTCAACCGCAACCGCGTAACTCGTACCCGTGAGAAAAAAATTGCAAAAATCTGTTTCGAATGCCATGATTTTTCGGAGTCATTTTTCCAAGGGAGGGTACTGTGGATTTTCGAGAAAAAAAATTTCAAGGTAAAATGAAACCATTAGGTGCATTTTATAGAGAATCTGATTTCAAATAAGAGAAAGTCAAATGCAACCGCGTAACTCGTACCCGTGAGGAAAAAATCGCAAAAATCTGTTTCGAATGCCATGATTTTTCGGAGTCATTTTTCCAAGGGAGGGTACTGTGGATTTTCGAGAGAAAAAAATTTCAAGCTAAAAGGAAACCATTAGGTGCATTTTATAGAGAATCTGATTTCGAATAAGAAAAAGTCAACCGCAACCGCGTAACTCGTACCGGTGAGAAAAAAATCGCAAAAATCTGTTTCGAATGCCATGATTTTTCGGAGTCATTTTTCCAAGGGAGGGTACTGTGGATTTTCGAGAAAAAAAAATTTCGAGCTAAAATGAAACCATTAGGTGCATTTTATAGAGAATCTGATTTCGAATAAGAAAAAGTCAAATGCAACCGCGTAACTCGTACCCGTGAGAAAAAAATCGCAAAAATGTGTTTCGAATGCCATGATTTTTCGGAGTCATTTTTCCAAGGGAGGGTACTGTGAATTTTCGAGAAAAAAAATTTCGAGCTAAAAGGAAACCATTAGGTGCATTTTATAGAGAATCAGATTTCGAATAACAAAAAGTCAACCGCAACCGCGTAACTCGTACCCGTGAGAAAAAAATCGCAAAAATCTGTTTCGAATGCCATGATTTTTCGGAGTCATTTTTCCAAGGGAGGGTACTGTGGATTTTCGAGAGAAAAAAATTTCAAGCTAAAAGGAAACCATTAGGTGCATTTTATAGAGAATCTGATTTCGAATAAGAAAAAGTCAACCGCAACCGCGTAACTCGTACCGGTGAGAAAAAAATCGCAAAAATCTGTTTCGAATGCCATGATTTTTCGGAGTCATTTTTCCAAGGGAGGGTACTGTGGATTTTCGAGAAAAAAAAATTTCGAGCTAAAATGAAACCATTAGGTGCATTTTATAGAGAATCTGATTTCGAATAAGAAAAAGTCAAATGCAACCGCGTAACTCGTACCCGTGAGAAAAAAATCGCAAAAATGTGTTTCGAATGCCATGATTTTTCGGAGTCATTTTTCCAAGGGAGGGTACTGTGAATTTTCGAGAAAAAAAAATTTCGAGCTAAAAGCAAACCATTAGGTGCATTTTATAGAGAATCAGATTTCGAATAAGAAAAAGTCAACCGCAACCGCGTAACTCGTACCCGTGAGAAAAAAATCGCAAAAATCTGTTTCGAATGCCATGATTTTTCGGAGTCATTTTTCCAAGGGAGGGTACTGTGGATTTTCGAGAAAAAAAAATTTCGAGCTAAAAGGAAACCATTAGGTGCATTTTATAGAGAATCTGATTTCGAATAAGAAAAAGTCAACCGCAACCGCGTAACTCGTACCCGTGAGAAAAAAATTGCAAAAATCTGTTTCGAATGCCATGATTTTTCGGAGTCATTTTTCCAAGGGAGGGTACTGTGGATTTTCGAGAAAAAAAATTTCAAGGTAAAATGAAACCATTAGGTGCATTTTATAGAGAATCTGATTTCGAATAAGAAAAAGTCAACCGCAACCGCGTAACTCGTACCGGTGAGAAAAAAATCGCAAAAATCTGTTTCGAATGCCATGATTTTTCGGAGTCATTTTTCCAAGGGAGGGTACTGTGGATTTTCGAGAAAAAAAATTTCAAGCTAAAATGAAACCATTAGGTGCATTTTATAGAGAATCTGATTTCAAATAAGAGAAAGTCAAATGCAACCGCGTAACTCGTACCCGTGAGGAAAAAATCGCAAAAATCTGTTTCGAATGCCATGATTTTTCGGAGTCATTTTTCCAAGGGAGGGTACTGTGGATTTTCGAGAGAAAAAAATTTCAAGCTAAAAGGAAACCATTAGGTGCATTTTATAGAGAATCTGATTTCGAATAAGAAAAAGTCAACCGCAACCGCGTAACTCGTACCGGTGAGAAAAAAATCGCAAAAATCTGTTTCGAATGCCATGATTTTTCGGAGTCATTTTTCCAAGGGAGGGTACTGTGGATTTTCGAGAAAAAAAAATTTCGAGCTAAAATGAAACCATTAGGTGCATTTTATAGAGAATCTGATTTCGAATAAGAAAAAGTCAAATGCAACCGCGTAACTCGTACCCGTGAGAAAAAAATCGCAAAAATGTGTTTCGAATGCCATGATTTTTCGGAGTCATTTTTCCAAGGGAGGGTACTGTGAATTTTCGAGAAAAAAAATTTCGAGCTAAAAGGAAACCATTAGGTGCATTTTATAGAGAATCAGATTTCGAATAAGAAAAAGTCAACCGCAACCGCGTAACTCGTACCCGTGAGAAAAAAATCGCAAAAATCTGTTTCGAATGCCATGATTTTTCGGAGTCATTTTTCCAAGGGAGGGTACTGTGGATTTTCGAGAAAAAAAATTTCAAGGTAAAATGAAACCATTAGGTGCATTTTATAGAGAATCTGATTTCGAATAAGAGAAAGTCAAATGCAACCGCGTAACTCGTACCCGTGAGAAAAAAATCGCAAAAATCTGTTTCGAATGCCATGATTTTTCGGAGTCATTTTTCCAAGGGAGGGTACTGTGGATTTTCGAGAGAAAAAAATTTCAAGCTAAAAGGAAACCATTAGGTGCATTTTATAGAGAATCTGATTTCGAATAAGAAAAAGTCAACCGCAACCGCGTAACTCGTACCGGTGAGAAAAAAATCGCAAAAATCTGTTTCGAATGCCATGATTTTTCGGAGTCATTTTTCCAAGGGAGGGTACTGTGGATTTTCGAGAAAAAAAAATTTCGAGCTAAAATGAAACCATTAGGTGCATTTTATAGAGAATCTGATTTCGAATAAGAAAAAGTCAAATGCAACCGCGTAACTCGTACCCGTGAGAAAAAAATCGCAAAAATGTGTTTCGAATGCCATGATTTTTCGGAGTCATTTTTCCAAGGGAGGGTACTGTGAATTTTCGAGAAAAAAAAATTTCGAGCTAAAAGCAAACCATTAGGTGCATTTTATAGAGAATCAGATTTCGAATAAGAAAAAGTCAACCGCAACCGCGTAACTCGTACCCGTGAGAAAAAAATCGCAAAAATCTGTTTCGAATGCCATGATTTTTCGGAGTCATTTTTCCAAGGGAGGGTACTGTGGATTTTCGAGAAAAAAAAATTTCGAGCTAAAAGGAAACCATTAGGTGCATTTTATAGAGAATCTGATTTCGAATAAGAAAAAGTCAACCGCAACCGCGTAACTCGTACCCGTGAGAAAAAAATTGCAAAAATCTGTTTCGAATGCCATGATTTTTCGGAGTCATTTTTCCAAGGGAGGGTACTGTGGATTTTCGAGAAAAAAAATTTCAAGGTAAAATGAAACCATTAGGTGCATTTTATAGAGAATCTGATTTCGAATAAGAGAAAGTCAAATGCAACCGCGTAACTCGTACCCGTGAGAAAAAAATCGCAAAAATCTGTTTCGAATGCCATGATTTTTCGGAGTCATTTTTCCAAGGGAGGGTACTGTGGATTTTCGAGAGAGAAAAATTTCAAGCTAAAAGGAAACCATTAGGTGCATTTTATAGAGAATCTGATTTCGAATAAGAAAAAGTCAACCGCAACCGCGTAACTCGTACCGGTGAGAAAAAAATCGCAAAAATCTGTTTCGAATGCCATGATTTTTCGGAGTCATTTTTCCAAGGGAGGGTACTGTGGATTTTCGAGAAAAAAAAATTTCGAGCTAAAATGAAACCATTATGTGCATTTTATAGAGAATCTGATTTCGAATAAGAAAAAGTCAAATGCAACCGCGTAACTCGTACCCGTGAGAAAAAAATCGCAAAAATCTGTTTCGAATGCCATGATTTTTCGGAGTCATTTTTCCAAGGGAGGGTACTGTGGATTTTCGAGAAAAAAAATTTCAAGCTAAAATGAAACCATTAGGTGCATTTTATAGAGAATCTGATTTCGAATAAGAAAAAGTCAAATGCAACCGCGTAACTCGTACCCGTGAGAAAAAAATCGCAAAAATGTGTTTCGAATGCCATGATTTTTCGGAGTCATTTTTCCAAGGGAGGGTACTGTGAATTTTCGAGAAAAAAAAATTTCGAGCTAAAAGGAAACCATTAGGTGCATTTTATAGAGAATCAGATTTCGAATAAGAAAAAGTCAACCGCAACCGCGTAACTCGTACCCGTGAGAAAAAAATCGCAAAAATCTGTTCCGAATGCCATGATTTTTCGGAGTCATTTTTCCAAGGGAGGGTACTGTGGATTTTCGAGAAAAAAAATTTCAAGCTAAAATGAAACCATTAGGTGCATTTAATAGAGAATCTGATTTCGAATAAGAGAAAGTCAAATGCAACCGCGTAACTCGTACCCGTGAGAAAAAAATCGCAAAAAATCTGTTTCGAATGCCATGATTTTTCGGAGTCATTTTTCCAAGGGAGGGTACTGTGGATTTTCGAGAAAAAAAAATTTCAAGCTAAAAGGAAACCACTAGGTGCATTTTATAGACAATCTGATTTAGAATAAGAAAAAGTCAACCGCAACCGCGTAACTCGTACCCGTGAGAAAAAAATCGCAAAAATCTGTTTCGAATGCCATGATTTTTCGGAGTCATTTTTCCAAGGGAGGGTACTGTGGATTTTCGAGAAAAAAAATTTCAAGCTAAAATGAAACCATTAGGTGCATTTTATAGAGAATCTGATTTCGAATAAGAAAAAGTCAAATGCAACCGCGTAACTCGTACCCGTGAGAAAAAAATCGCAAAAATGTGTTTCGAATGCCATGATTTTTCGGAGTCATTTTTCCAAGGGAGGGCACTGTGGATTTTCGAGAAAAAAAATTTCAAGCTAAAATGAAACCATTAGGTGCATTTTATAGAGAATCTGATTTCGAATAAGAAAAAGTCAACCGCAACCGCGTAACTCGTACCCGTGAGAAAAAAATCGCAAAAATCTGTTTCGAATGCCATGATTTTTCGGAGTCATTTTTCCAAGGGAGGGTACTGTGGATTTTCGAGAAAAAAAATTTCAAGCTAAAATGAAACCATTAGGTGCATTTTATAGAGAATCTGATTTCGAATAAGAGAAAGTCAAATGCAACCGCGTAACTCGTACCGGTGAGAAAATAATCGCAAAAATCTGTTTCGAATGCCATGATTTTTCGGAGTCATTTTTCCAAGGGAGGGAGGGTACTGTGGATTTTCGAGAGAAAAAAATTTCAAGCTAAAAGGAAACCATTAGGTGCATTTTATAGAGAATCTGATTTCGAATAAGAAAAAGTCAACCGCAACCGCGTAACTCGTACCGGTGAGAAAAAAATCGCAAAAATCTGTTTCGAATGCCATGATTTTTCGGAGTCATTTTTCCAAGGGAGGGTACTGTGGATTTTCGAGAAAAAAAATTTCAGGGTAAAATGAAACCATTAGGAGCATTTAATAGAGAATCTGATTTCGAATAAGAGAAAGTCAAATGCAACCGCGTAACTCGTACCCGTGAGAAAAAAATCGCAAAAAATCTGTTTCGAATGCCATGATTTTTCGGAGTCATTTTTCCAAGGGAGGGTACTGTGGATTTTCGAGAAAAAAAAATTTCAAGCTAAAAGGAAACCACTAGGTGCATTTTATAGACAATCTGATTTAGAATAAGAAAAAGTCAACCGCAACCGCGTAACTCGTACCCGTGAGAAAAAAATCGCAAAAATCTGTTTCGAATGCCATGATTTTTCGGAGTCATTTTTCCAAGGGAGGGTACTGTGGATTTTCGAGAAAAAAAATTTCAAGCTAAAATGAAACCATTAGGTGCATTTTATAGAGAATCTGATTTCGAATAAGAAAAAGTCAAATGCAACCGCGTAACTCGTACCCGTGAGAAAAAAATCGCAAAAATGTGTTTCGAATGCCATGATTTTTCGGAGTCATTTTTCCAAGGGAGGGCACTGTGGATTTTCGAGAAAAAAAATTTCAAGCTAAAATGAAACCATTAGGTGCATTTTATAGAGAATCTGATTTCGAATAAGAAAAAGTCAACCGCAACCGCGTAACTCGTACCCGTGAGAAAAAAATCGCAAAAATCTGTTTCGAATGCCATGATTTTTCGGAGTCATTTTTCCAAGGGAGGGTACTGTGGATTTTCGAGAAAAAAAATTTCAAGCTAAAATGAAACCATTAGGTGCATTTTATAGAGAATCTGATTTCGAATAAGAGAAAGTCAAATGCAACCGCGTAACTCGTACCGGTGAGAAAAAAATCGCAAAAATCTGTTTCGAATGCCATGATTTTTCGGAGTCATTTTTCCAAGGGAGGGAGGGTACTGTGGATTTTCGAGAGAAAAAAATTTCAAGCTAAAAGGAAACCATTAGGTGCATTTTATAGAGAATCTGATTTCGAATAAGAAAAAGTCAACCGCAACCGCGTAACTCGTACCGGTGAGAAAAAAATCGCAAAAATCTGTTTCGAATGCCATGATTTTTCGGAGTCATTTTTCCAAGGGAGGGTACTGTGGATTTTCGAGAAAAAAAATTTCAAGCTAAAATGAAACCATTAGGTGCATTTTATAGAGAATCTGATTTCGAATAAGAAAAAGTCAAATGCAACCGCGTAACTCGTACCCGTGAGAAAAAAATCGCAAAAATGTGTTTCGAATGCCATGATTTTTCGGAGTCATTTTTCCAAGGGAGGGCACTGTGGATTTTCGAGAAAAAAAATTTCAAGCTAAAATGAAACCATTAGGTGCATTTTATAGAGAATCTGATTTCGAATAAGAAAAAGTCAACCGCAACCGCGTAACTCGTACCCGTGAGAAAAAAATCGCAAAAATCTGTTTCGAATGCCATGATTTTTCGGAGTCATTTTTCCAAGGGAGGGTACTGTGGATTTTCGAGAAAAAAAAATTTCGAGCTAAAAGGAAACCATTAGGTGCATTTTATAGAGAATCTGATTTCGAATAAGAAAAAGTCAAATGCAACCGCGTAACTCGTACCCGTGAGAAAAAAATCGCAAAAATCTGTTTCGAATGCCATGATTTTTCGGAGTCATTTTTCCAAGGGAGGGTACTGTGGATTTTCGAGAAAAAAAATTTCAAGCTAAAATGAAACCATTAGGTGCATTTTATAGAGAATCTGATTTCGAATAAGAAAAAGTCAAATGCAACCGCGTAACTCGTACCCGTGAGAAAAAAATCGCAAAAAATCTGTTTCGAATGCCATGATTTTTCGGAGTCATTTTTCCAAGGGAGGGTACTGTGGATTTTCGAGAAAAAAAAATTTCGAGCTAAAAGGAAACCATTAGGTGCATTTTATAGAGAATCTGATTTCGAATAAGAAAAAGTCAACCGCAACCGCGTAACTCGTACCCGTGAGAAAAAAATCGCAAAAATCTGTTTCGAATGCCATGATTTTTCGGAGTCATTTTTCCAAGGGAGGGTACTGTGAATTTTCGAGAAAAAAAAATTTCGAGCTAAAAGGAAACCATTAGGTGCATTTTATAGAGAATCAGATTTCGAATAAGAAAAAGTCAACCGCAACCGCGTAACTCGTACCCGTGAGAAAAAAATCGCAAAAATCTGTTTCGAATGCCATGATTTTTCGGAGTCATTTTTCCAAGGGAGGGTACTGTGGATTTTCGAGAAAAAAAAATTTCGAGCTAAAAGGAAACCATTAGGTGCATTTTATAGAGAATCAGATTTCGAATAAGAAAAAGTCAACCGCAACCGCGTAACTCGTACCCGTGAGAAAAAAATCGCAAAAATCTGTTTCGAATGCCATGATTTTTCGGAGTCATTTTTCCAAGGGAGGGTACTGTGGATTTTCGAGAAAAAAAAATTTCGAGCTAAAAGGAAACCATTAGGTGCATTTTATAGAGAATCTGATTTCGAATAAGAAAAAGTCAACCGCAACCGCGTAACTCGTACCCGTGAGAAAAAAATTGCAAAAATCTGTTTCGAATGCCATGATTTTTCGGAGTCATTTTTCCAAGGGAGGGTACTGTGGATTTTCGAGAAAAAAAATTTCAAGGTAAAATGAAACCATTAGGTGCATTTTATAGAGAATCTGATTTCGAATAAGAGAAAGTCAAATGCAACCGCGTAACTCGTACCGGTGAGAAAATAATCGCAAAAATCTGTTTCGAATGCCATGATTTTTCGGAGTCATTTTTCCAAGGGAGGGAGGGTACTGTGGATTTTCGAGAGAAAAAAATTTCAAGCTAAAAGGAAACCATTAGGTGCATTTTATAGAGAATCTGATTTCGAATAAGAAAAAGTCAACCGCAACCGCGTAACTCGTACCGGTGAGAAAAAAATCGCAAAAATCTGTTTCGAATGCCATGATTTTTCGGAGTCATTTTTCCAAGGGAGGGTACTGTGGATTTTCGAGAAAAAAAATTTCAGGGTAAAATGAAACCATTAGGTGCATTTAATAGAGAATCTGATTTCGAATAAGAGAAAGTCAAATGCAACCGCGTAACTCGTACCCGTGAGAAAAAAATCGCAAAAATGTGTTTCGAATGCCATGATTTTTCGGAGTCATTTTTCCAAGGGAGGGCACTGTGGATTTTCGAGAAAAAAAATTTCAAGCTAAAATGAAACCATTAGGTGCATTTTATAGAGAATCTGATTTCGAATAAGAAAAAGTCAACCGCAACCGCGTAACTCGTACCCGTGAGAAAAAAATCGCAAAAATCTGTTTCGAATGCCATGATTTTTCGGAGTCATTTTTCCAAGGGAGGGTACTGTGGATTTTCGAGAAAAAAAAATTTCGAGCTAAAAGGAAACCATTAGGTGCATTTTATAGAGAATCTGATTTCGAATAAGAAAAAGTCAAATGCAACCGCGTAACTCGTACCCGTGAGAAAAAAATCGCAAAAATCTGTTTCGAATGCCATGATTTTTCGGAGTCATTTTTCCAAGGGAGGGTACTGTGGATTTTCGAGAAAAAAAATTTCAAGCTAAAATGAAACCATTAGGTGCATTTTATAGAGAATCTGATTTCGAATAAGAAAAAGTCAAATGCAACCGCGTAACTCGTACCCGTGAGAAAAAAATCGCAAAAAATCTGTTTCGAATGCCATGATTTTTCGGAGTCATTTTTCCAAGGGAGGGTACTGTGGATTTTCGAGAAAAAAAAATTTCGAGCTAAAAGGAAACCATTAGGTGCATTTTATAGAGAATCTGATTTCGAATAAGAAAAAGTCAACCGCAACCGCGTAACTCGTACCCGTGAGAAAAAAATCGCAAAAATCTGTTTCGAATGCCATGATTTTTCGGAGTCATTTTTCCAAGGGAGGGTACTGTGAATTTTCGAGAAAAAAAAATTTCGAGCTAAAAGGAAACCATTAGGTGCATTTTATAGAGAATCAGATTTCGAATAAGAAAAAGTCAACCGCAACCGCGTAACTCGTACCCGTGAGAAAAAAATCGCAAAAATCTGTTTCGAATGCCATGATTTTTCGGAGTCATTTTTCCAAGGGAGGGTACTGTGGATTTTCGAGAAAAAAAAATTTCGAGCTAAAAGGAAACCATTAGGTGCATTTTATAGAGAATCAGATTTCGAATAAGAAAAAGTCAACCGCAACCGCGTAACTCGTACCCGTGAGAAAAAAATCGCAAAAATCTGTTTCGAATGCCATGATTTTTCGGAGTCATTTTTCCAAGGGAGGGTACTGTGGATTTTCGAGAAAAAAAAATTTCGAGCTAAAAGGAAACCATTAGGTGCATTTTATAGAGAATCTGATTTCGAATAAGAAAAAGTCAACCGCAACCGCGTAACTCGTACCCGTGAGAAAAAAATTGCAAAAATCTGTTTCGAATGCCATGATTTTTCGGAGTCATTTTTCCAAGGGAGGGTACTGTGGATTTTCGAGAAAAAAAATTTCAAGGTAAAATGAAACCATTAGGTGCATTTTATAGAGAATCTGATTTCGAATAAGAGAAAGTCAAATGCAACCGCGTAACTCGTACCGGTGAGAAAATAATCGCAAAAATCTGTTTCGAATGCCATGATTTTTCGGAGTCATTTTTCCAAGGGAGGGAGGGTACTGTGGATTTTCGAGAGAAAAAAATTTCAAGCTAAAAGGAAACCATTAGGTGCATTTTATAGAGAATCTGATTTCGAATAAGAAAAAGTCAACCGCAACCGCGTAACTCGTACCGGTGAGAAAAAAATCGCAAAAATCTGTTTCGAATGCCATGATTTTTCGGAGTCATTTTTCCAAGGGAGGGTACTGTGGATTTTCGAGAAAAAAAATTTCAGGGTAAAATGAAACCATTAGGTGCATTTAATAGAGAATCTGATTTCGAATAAGAGAAAGTCAAATGCAACCGCGTAACTCGTACCCGTGAGAAAAAAATCGCAAAAAATCTGTTTCGAATGCCATGATTTTTCGGAGTCATTTTTCCAAGGGAGGGTACTGTGGATTTTCGAGAAAAAAAAATTTCAAGCTAAAAGGAAACCACTAGGTGCATTTTATAGACAATCTGATTTAGAATAAGAAAAAGTCAACCGCAACCGCGTAACTCGTACCCGTGAGAAAAAAATCGCAAAAATCTGTTTCGAATGCCATGATTTCTCGGAGTCATTTTTCCAAGGGAGGGTACTGTGGATTTTCGAGAAAAAAAATTTCAAGCTAAAATGAAACCATTAGGTGCATTTTATAGAGAATCTGATTTCGAATAAGAAAAAGTCAAATGCAACCGCGTAACTCGTACCCGTGAGAAAAAAATCGCAAAAATCTGTTTCGAATGCCATGATTTTTCGGAGTCATTTTTCCAAGGGAGGGTACTGTGGATTTTCGAGAAAAAAAATTTCAAGCTAAAATGAAACCATTAGGTGCATTTTATAGAGAATCTGATTTCGAATAAGAAAAAGTCAAATGCAACCGCGTAACTCGTACCCGTGAGAAAAAAATCGCAAAAAATCTGTTTCGAATGCCATGATTTTTCGGAGTCATTTTTCCAAGGGAGGGTACTGTGGATTTTCGAGAAAAAAAAATTTCGAGCTAAAAGGAAACCATTAGGTGCATTTTATAGAGAATCTGATTTCGAATAAGAAAAAGTCAACCGCAACCGCGTAACTCGTACCCGTGAGAAAAAAATCGCAAAAATCTGTTTCGAATGCCATGATTTTTCGGAGTCATTTTTCCAAGGGAGGGTACTGTGAATTTTCGAGAAAAAAAAATTTCGAGCTAAAAGGAAACCATTAGGTGCATTTTATAGAGAATCAGATTTCGAATAAGAAAAAGTCAACCGCAACCGCGTAACTCGTACCCGTGAGAAAAAAATCGCAAAAATCTGTTTCGAATGCCATGATTTTTCGGAGTCATTTTTCCAAGGGAGGGTACTGTGGATTTTCGAGAAAAAAAAATTTCGAGCTAAAAGGAAACCATTAGGTGCATTTTATAGAGAATCAGATTTCGAATAAGAAAAAGTCAACCGCAACCGCGTAACTCGTACCCGTGAGAAAAAAATCGCAAAAATCTGTTTCGAATGCCATGATTTTTCGGAGTCATTTTTCCAAGGGAGGGTACTGTGGATTTTCGAGAAAAAAAAATTTCGAGCTAAAAGGAAACCATTAGGTGCATTTTATAGAGAATCTGATTTCGAATAAGAAAAAGTCAACCGCAACCGCGTAACTCGTACCCGTGAGAAAAAAATTGCAAAAATCTGTTTCGAATGCCATGATTTTTCGGAGTCATTTTTCCAAGGGAGGGTACTGTGGATTTTCGAGAAAAAAAATTTCAAGGTAAAATGAAACCATTAGGTGCATTTTATAGAGAATCTGATTTCGAATAAGAGAAAGTCAAATGCAACCGCGTAACTCGTACCGGTGAGAAAATAATCGCAAAAATCTGTTTCGAATGCCATGATTTTTCGGAGTCATTTTTCCAAGGGAGGGAGGGTACTGTGGATTTTCGAGAGAAAAAAATTTCAAGCTAAAAGGAAACCATTAGGTGCATTTTATAGAGAATCTGATTTCGAATAAGAAAAAGTCAACCGCAACCGCGTAACTCGTACCGGTGAGAAAAAAATCGCAAAAATCTGTTTCGAATGCCATGATTTTTCGGAGTCATTTTTCCAAGGGAGGGTACTGTGGATTTTCGAGAAAAAAAATTTCAGGGTAAAATGAAACCATTAGGTGCATTTAATAGAGAATCTGATTTCGAATAAGAGAAAGTCAAATGCAACCGCGTAACTCGTACCCGTGAGAAAAAAATCGCAAAAAATCTGTTTCGAATGCCATGATTTTTCGGAGTCATTTTTCCAAGGGAGGGTACTGTGGATTTTCGAGAAAAAAAAATTTCAAGCTAAAAGGAAACCACTAGGTGCATTTTATAGACAATCTGATTTAGAATAAGAAAAAGTCAACCGCAACCGCGTAACTCGTACCCGTGAGAAAAAAATCGCAAAAATCTGTTTCGAATGCCATGATTTCTCGGAGTCATTTTTCCAAGGGAGGGTACTGTGGATTTTCGAGAAAAAAAATTTCAAGCTAAAATGAAACCATTAGGTGCATTTTATAGAGAATCTGATTTCGAATAAGAAAAAGTCAAATGCAACCGCGTAACTCGTACCCGTGAGAAAAAAATCGCAAAAATCTGTTTCGAATGCCATGATTTTTCGGAGTCATTTTTCCAAGGGAGGGTACTGTGGATTTTCGAGAAAAAAAATTTCAAGCTAAAATGAAACCATTAGGTGCATTTTATAGAGAATCTGATTTCGAATAAGAAAAAGTCAAATGCAACCGCGTAACTCGTACCCGTGAGAAAAAAATCGCAAAAAATCTGTTTCGAATGCCATGATTTTTCGGAGTCATTTTTCCAAGGGAGGGTACTGTGGATTTTCGAGAAAAAAAAATTTCGAGCTAAAAGGAAACCATTAGGTGCATTTTATAGAGAATCTGATTTCGAATAAGAAAAAGTCAACCGCAACCGCGTAACTCGTACCCGTGAGAAAAAAATCGCAAAAATCTGTTTCGAATGCCATGATTTTTCGGAGTCATTTTTCCAAGGGAGGGTACTGTGAATTTTCGAGAAAAAAAAATTTCGAGCTAAAAGGAAACCATTAGGTGCATTTTATAGAGAATCAGATTTCGAATAAGAAAAAGTCAACCGCAACCGCGTAACTCGTACCCGTGAGAAAAAAATCGCAAAAATCTGTTTCGAATGCCATGATTTTTCGGAGTCATTTTTCCAAGGGAGGGTACTGTGGATTTTCGAGAAAAAAAAATTTCGAGCTAAAAGGAAACCATTAGGTGCATTTTATAGAGAATCAGATTTCGAATAAGAAAAAGTCAACCGCAACCGCGTAACTCGTACCCGTGAGAAAAAAATCGCAAAAATCTGTTTCGAATGCCATGATTTTTCGGAGTCATTTTTCCAAGGGAGGGTACTGTGGATTTTCGAGAAAAAAAAATTTCGAGCTAAAAGGAAACCATTAGGTGCATTTTATAGAGAATCTGATTTCGAATAAGAAAAAGTCAACCGCAACCGCGTAACTCGTACCCGTGAGAAAAAAATTGCAAAAATCTGTTTCGAATGCCATGATTTTTCGGAGTCATTTTTCCAAGGGAGGGTACTGTGGATTTTCGAGAAAAAAAATTTCAAGGTAAAATGAAACCATTAGGTGCATTTTATAGAGAATCTGATTTCGAATAAGAGAAAGTCAAATGCAACCGCGTAACTCGTACCGGTGAGAAAATAATCGCAAAAATCTGTTTCGAATGCCATGATTTTTCGGAGTCATTTTTCCAAGGGAGGGAGGGTACTGTGGATTTTCGAGAGAAAAAAATTTCAAGCTAAAAGGAAACCATTAGGTGCATTTTATAGAGAATCTGATTTCGAATAAGAAAAAGTCAACCGCAACCGCGTAACTCGTACCGGTGAGAAAAAAATCGCAAAAATCTGTTTCGAATGCCATGATTTTTCGGAGTCATTTTTCCAAGGGAGGGTACTGTGGATTTTCGAGAAAAAAAATTTCAGGGTAAAATGAAACCATTAGGTGCATTTAATAGAGAATCTGATTTCGAATAAGAGAAAGTCAAATGCAACCGCGTAACTCGTACCCGTGAGAAAAAAATCGCAAAAAATCTGTTTCGAATGCCATGATTTTTCGGAGTCATTTTTCCAAGGGAGGGTACTGTGGATTTTCGAGAAAAAAAAATTTCAAGCTAAAAGGAAACCACTAGGTGCATTTTATAGACAATCTGATTTAGAATAAGAAAAAGTCAACCGCAACCGCGTAACTCGTACCCGTGAGAAAAAAATCGCAAAAATCTGTTTCGAATGCCATGATTTCTCGGAGTCATTTTTCCAAGGGAGGGTACTGTGGATTTTCGAGAAAAAAAATTTCAAGCTAAAATGAAACCATTAGGTGCATTTTATAGAGAATCTGATTTCGAATAAGAAAAAGTCAAATGCAACCGCGTAACTCGTACCCGTGAGAAAAAAATCGCAAAAATGTGTTTCGAATGCCATGATTTTTCGGAGTCATTTTTCCAAGGGAGGGCACTGTGGATTTTCGAGAAAAAAAATTTCAAGCTAAAATGAAACCATTAGGTGCATTTTATAGAGAATCTGATTTCGAATAAGAAAAAGTCAACCGCAACCGCGTAACTCGTACCCGTGAGAAAAAAATCGCAAAAATCTGTTTCGAATGCCATGATTTTTCGGAGTCATTTTTCCAAGGGAGGGTACTGTGGATTTTCGAGAAAAAAAATTTCAAGCTAAAATGAAACCATTAGGTGCATTTTATAGAGAATCTGATTTCGAATAAGAGAAAGTCAAATGCAACCGCGTAACTCGTACCGGTGAGAAAAAAATCGCAAAAATCTGTTTCGAATGCCATGATTTTTCGGAGTCATTTTTCCAAGGGAGGGAGGGTACTGTGGATTTTCGAGAGAAAAAAATTTCAAGCTAAAAGGAAACCATTAGGTGCATTTTATAGAGAATCTGATTTCGAATAAGAAAAAGTCAACCGCAACCGCGTAACTCGTACCGGTGAGAAAAAAATCGCAAAAATCTGTTTCGAATGCCATGATTTTTCGGAGTCATTTTTCCAAGGGAGGGTACTGTGGATTTTCGAGAAAAAAAATTTCAGGGTAAAATGAAACCATTAGGTGCATTTTATAGAGAATCTGATTTCGAATAAGAGAAAGTCAAATGCAACCGCGTAACTCGTACCCGTGAGAAAAAAATCGCAAAAAATCTGTTTCGAATGCCATGATTTTTCGGAGTCATTTTTCCAAGGGAGGGTACTGTGGATTTTCGAGAAAAAAAAATTTCAAGCTAAAAGGAAACCACTAGGTGCATTTTATAGACAATCTGATTTAGAATAAGAAAAAGTCAACCGCAACCGCGTAACTCGTACCCGTGAGAAAAAAATCGCAAAAATCTGTTTCGAATGCCATGATTTTTCGGAGTCATTTTTCCAAGGGAGGGTACTGTGGATTTTCGAGAAAAAAAATTTCAAGCTAAAATGAAACCATTAGGTGCATTTTATAGAGAATCTGATTTCGAATAAGAAAAAGTCAAATGCAACCGCGTAACTCGTACCCGTGAGAAAAAAATCGCAAAAATGTGTTTCGAATGCCATGATTTTTCGGAGTCATTTTTCCAAGGGAGGGCACTGTGGATTTTCGAGAAAAAAAATTTCAAGCTAAAATGAAACCATTAGGTGCATTTTATAGAGAATCTGATTTCGAATAAGAAAAAGTCAACCGCAACCGCGTAACTCGTACCCGTGAGAAAAAAATCGCAAAAATCTGTTTCGAATGCCATGATTTTTCGGAGTCATTTTTCCAAGGGAGGGTACTGTGGATTTTCGAGAAAAAAAAATTTCGAGCTAAAAGGAAACCATTAGGTGCATTTTATAGAGAATCTGATTTCGAATAAGAAAAAGTCAAATGCAACCGCGTAACTCGTACCCGTGAGAAAAAAATCGCAAAAATCTGTTTCGAATGCCATGATTTTTCGGAGTCATTTTTCCAAGGGAGGGTACTGTGGATTTTCGAGAAAAAAAAATTTCGAGCTAAAAGGAAACCATTAGGTGCATTTTATAGAGAATCAGATTTCGAATAAGAAAAAGTCAACCGCAACCGCGTAACTCGTACCCGTGAGAAAAAAATCGCAAAAATCTGTTTCGAATGCCATGATTTTTCGGAGTCATTTTTCCAAGGGAGGGTACTGTGGATTTTCGAGAAAAAAAAATTTCGAGCTAAAAGGAAACCATTAGGTGCATTTTATAGAGAATCTGATTTCGAATAAGAAAAAGTCAACCGCAACCGCGTAACTCGTACCCGTGAGAAAAAAATTGCAAAAATCTGTTTCGAATGCCATGATTTTTCGGAGTCATTTTTCCAAGGGAGGGTACTGTGGATTTTCGAGAAAAAAAATTTCAAGGTAAAATGAAACCATTAGGTGCATTTTATAGAGAATCTGATTTCGAATAAGAGAAAGTCAAATGCAACCGCGTAACTCGTACCCGTGAGAAAAAAATCGCAAAAATCTGTTTCGAATGCCATGATTTTTCGGAGTCATTTTTCCAAGGGAGGGTACTGTGGATTTTCGAGAAAAAAAATTTCAAGGTAAAATGAAACCATTAGGTGCATTTTATAGAGAATCTGATTTCGAATAAGAGAAAGTCAAATGCAACCGCGTAACTCGTACCCGTGAGAAAAAAATCGCAAAAATCTGTTTCGAATGCCATGATTTTTCGGAGTCATTTTTCCAAGGGAGGGTACTGTGGATTTTCGAGAAAAAAAAATTTCGAGCTAAAATGAAACCATTAGGTGCATTTTATAGAGAATCTGATTTCGAATAAGAAAAAGTCAAATGCAACCGCGTAACTCGTACCCGTGAGAAAAAAATCGCAAAAATGTGTTTCGAATGCCATGATTTTTCGGAGTCATTTTTCCAAGGGAGGGTACTGTGAATTTTCGAGAAAAAAAAATTTCGAGCTAAAAGGAAACCATTAGGTGCATTTTATAGAGAATCAGATTTCGAATAAGAAAAAGTCAACCGCAACCGCGTAACTCGTACCCGTGAGAAAAAAATCGCAAAAATCTGTTTCGAATGCCATGATTTTTCGGAGTCATTTTTCCAAGGGAGGGTACTGTGGATTTTCGAGAAAAAAAATTTCAAGCTAAAATGAAACCATTAGGTGCATTTTATAGAGAATCTGATTTCGAATAAGAAAAAGTCAAATGCAACCGCGTAACTCGTACCCGTGAGAAAAAAATCGCAAAAATGTGTTTCGAATGCCATGATTTTTCGGAGTCATTTTTCCAAGGGAGGGTACTGTGAATTTTCGAGAAAAAAAAATTTCGAGCTAAAAGGAAACCATTAGGTGCATTTTATAGAGAATCAGATTTCGAATAAGAAAAAGTCAACCGCAACCGCGTAACTCGTACCCGTGAGAAAAAAATCGCAAAAATCTGTTTCGAATGCCATGATTTTTCGGAGTCATTTTTCCAAGGGAGGGTACTGTGGATTTTCGAGAAAAAAAATTTCAAGCTAAAATGAAACCATTAGGTGCATTTTATAGAGAATCTGATTTCGAATAAGAAAAAGTCAAATGCAACCGCGTAACTCGTACCCGTGAGAAAAAAATCGCAAAAATGTGTTTCGAATGCCATGATTTTTCGGAGTCATTTTTCCAAGGGAGGGCACTGTGGATTTTCGAGAAAAAAAATTTCAAGCTAAAATGAAACCATTAGGTGCATTTTATAGAGAATCTGATTTCGAATAAGAAAAAGTCAACCGCAACCGCGTAACTCGTACCCGTGAGAAAAAAATTGCAAAAATCTGTTTCGAATGCCATGATTTTTCGGAGTCATTTTTCCAAGGGAGGGTACTGTGGATTTTCGAGAAAAAAAATTTCAAGGTAAAATGAAACCATTAGGTGCATTTTATAGAGAATCTGATTTCGAATAAGAGAAAGTCAAATGCAACCGCGTAACTCGTACCGGTGAGAAAAAAATCGCAAAAATCTGTTTCGAATGCCATGATTTTTCGGAGTCATTTTTCCAAGGGAGGGTACTGTGGATTTTCGAGAAAAAAAATTTCAGGGTAAAATGAAACCATTAGGTGCATTTTATAGAGAATCTGATTTAGAATAAGAAAAAGTCAACCGCAACCGCGTAACTCGTACCCGTGAGAAAAAAATCGCAAAAATCTGTTTCGAATGCCATGATTTTTCGGAGTCATTTTTCCAAGGGAGGGTACTGTGGATTTTCGAGAAAAAAAAATTTCGAGCTAAAATGAAACCATTAGGTGCATTTTATAGAGAATCTGATTTCGAATAAGAAAAAGTCAAATGCAACCGCGTAACTCGTACCCGTGAGAAAAAAATCGCAAAAATGTGTTTCGAATGCCATGATTTTTCGGAGTCATTTTTCCAAGGGAGGGTACTGTGGATTTTCGAGAAAAAAAATTTCAAGCTAAAAGGAAACCACTAGGTGCATTTTATAGACAATCAGATTTCGAATAAGAGAAAGTCAAATGCAACCGCGTAACTCGTACCGGTGAGAAAAAAATCGCAAAAATCTGTTTCGAATGCCATGATTTTTCGGAGTCATTTTTCCAAGGGAGGGTACTGTGGATTTTCGAGAAAAAAAATTTCAGGGTAAAATGAAACCATTAGGTGCATTTTATAGAGAATCTGATTTAGAATAAGAAAAAGTCAACCGCAACCGCGTAACTCGTACCCGTGAGAAAAAAATCGCAAAAATCTGTTTCGAATGCCATGATTTTTCGGAGTCATTTTTCCAAGGGAGGGTACTGTGGATTTTCGAGAAAAAAAAATTTCGAGCTAAAATGAAACCATTAGGTGCATTTTATAGAGAATCTGATTTCGAATAAGAAAAAGTCAAATGCAACCGCGTAACTCGTACCCGTGAGAAAAAAATCGCAAAAATGTGTTTCGAATGCCATGATTTTTCGGAGTCATTTTTCCAAGGGAGGGTACTGTGGATTTTCGAGAAAAAAAATTTCAAGCTAAAAGGAAACCACTAGGTGCATTTTATAGACAATCAGATTTCGAATAAGAAAAAGTCAACCGCAACCGCGTAACTCGTACCCGTGAGAAAAAAATCGCAAAAATCTGTTTCGAATGCCATGATTTTTCGGAGTCATTTTTCCAAGGGAGGGTACTGTGGATTTTCGAGAAAAAAAATTTCAGGGTAAAATGAAACCATTAGGTGCATTTTATAGAGAATCTGATTTAGAATAAGAAAAAGTCAACCGCAACCGCGTAACTCGTACCCGTGAGAAAAAAATCGCAAAAAATCTGTTTCGAATGCCATGATTTTTCGGAGTCATTTTTCCAAGGGAGGGTACTGTGGATTTTCGAGAAAAAAAAATTTCAAGCTAAAAGGAAACCACTAGGTGCATTTTATAGACAATCTGATTTAGAATAAGAAAAAGTCAACCGCAACCGCGTAACTCGTACCCGTGAGAAAAAAATCGCAAAAATCTGTTTCGAATGCCATGATTTTTCGGAGTCATTTTTCCAAGGGAGGGCACTGTGGATTTTCGAGAAAAAAAATTTCAAGCTAAAATGAAACCATTAGGTGCATTTTATAGAGAATCTGATTTCGAATAAGAAAAAGTCAACCGCAACCGCGTAACTCGTACCCGTGAGAAAAAAATTGCAAAAATCTGTTTCGAATGCCATGATTTTTCGGAGTCATTTTTCCAAGGGAGGGTACTGTGGATTTTCGAGAAAAAAAATTTCAGGGTAAAATGAAACCATTAGGTGCATTTTATAGAGAATCTGATTTCGAATAAGAGAAAGTCAAATGCAACCGCGTAACTCGTACCCGTGAGAAAAAAATCGCAAAAAATCTGTTTCGAATGCCATGATTTTTCGGAGTCATTTTTC
This sequence comes from Pholcus phalangioides, assembly GCF_987345545.1. NCBI lineage: Eukaryota > Metazoa > Arthropoda > Arachnida > Araneae > Pholcidae > Pholcus > Pholcus phalangioides. The sequence goes on along the minus strand of NW_028301597.1, from coordinate 9,040,568 downwards.
CAAGGGAGGGTACTGTGGATTTTCGAGAAAAAAAAATTTCAAGCTAAAAGGAAACCACTAGGTGCATTTTATAGACAATCTGATTTAGAATAAGAAAAAGTCAACCGCAACCGCGTAACTCGTACCCGTGAGAAAAAAATCGCAAAAATCTGTTTCGAATGCCATGATTTTTCGGAGTCATTTTTCCAAGGGAGGGCACTGTGGATTTTCGAGAAAAAAAATTTCAAGCTAAAATGAAACCATTAGGTGCATTTTATAGAGAATCTGATTTCGAATAAGAAAAAGTCAACCGCAACCGCGTAACTCGTACCCGTGAGAAAAAAATTGCAAAAATCTGTTTCGAATGCCATGATTTTTCGGAGTCATTTTTCCAAGGGAGGGTACTGTGGATTTTCGTGAAAAAAAATTTCAGGGTAAAATGAAACCATTAGGTGCATTTTATAGAGAATCTGATTTCGAATAAGAGAAAGTCAAATGCAACCGCGTAACTCGTACCCGTGAGAAAAAAATCGCAAAAAATCTGTTTCGAATGCCATGATTTTTCGGAGTCATTTTTCCAAGGGAGGGTACTGTGGATTTTCGAGAAAAAAAAATTTCAAGCTAAAAGGAAACCACTAGGTGCATTTTATAGACAATCTGATTTAGAATAAGAAAAAGTCAAGTGCAACCGCGTAACTCGTACCCGTGAGAAAAAAATCGCAAAAATGTGTTTCGAATGCCATGATTTTTCGGAGTCATTTTTCCAAGGGAGGGTACTGTGGATTTTCGAGAAAAAAAATTTCAAGCTAAAAGGAAACCACTAGGTGCATTTTATAGACAATCAGATTTCGAATAAGAGAAAGTCAAATGCAACCGCGTAACTCGTACCGGTGAGAAAAAAATCGCAAAAATCTGTTTCGAATGCCATGATTTTTCGGAGTCATTTTTCCAAGGGAGGGTACTGTGGATTTTCGAGAAAAAAAATTTCAGGGTAAAATGAAACCATTAGGTGCATTTTATAGAGAATCTGATTTAGAATAAGAAAAAGTCAACCGCAACCGCGTAACTCGTACCCGTGAGAAAAAAATCGCAAAAATCTGTTTCGAATGCCATGATTTTTCGGAGTCATTTTTCCAAGGGAGGGTACTGTGGATTTTCGAGAAAAAAAAATTTCGAGCTAAAATGAAACCATTAGGTGCATTTTATAGAGAATCTGATTTCGAATAAGAAAAAGTCAAATGCAACCGCGTAACTCGTACCCGTGAGAAAAAAATCGCAAAAATGTGTTTCGAATGCCATGATTTTTCGGAGTCATTTTTCCAAGGGAGGGTACTGTGGATTTTCGAGAAAAAAAATTTCAAGCTAAAAGGAAACCACTAGGTGCATTTTATAGACAATCTGATTTAGAATAAGAAAAAGTCAACCGCAACCGCGTAACTCGTACCCGTGAGAAAAAAATCGCAAAAATCTGTTTCGAATGCCATGATTTTTCGGAGTCATTTTTCCAAGGGAGGGTACTGTGGATTTTCGAGAAAAAAAATTTCAAGCTAAAATGAAACCATTAGGTGCATTTTATAGAGAATCTGATTTCGAATAAGAAAAAGTCAACCGCAACCGCGTAACTCGTACCCGTGAGAAAAAAATCGCAAAAAATCTGTTTCGAATGCCATGATTTTTCGGAGTCATTTTTCCAAGGGAGGGTACTGTGGATTTTCGAGAAAAAAAAATTTCAAGCTAAAAGGAAACCACTAGGTGCATTTTATAGACAATCTGATTTAGAATAAGAAAAAGTCAACCGCAACCGCGTAACTCGTACCCGTGAGAAAAAAATCGCAAAAAATCTGTTTCGAATGCCATGATTTTTCGGAGTCATTTTTCCAAGGGAGGGTACTGTGGATTTTCGAGAAAAAAAATTTCAAGCTAAAATGAAACCATTAGGTGCATTTTATAGAGAATCTGATTTCGAATAAGAAAAAGTCAAATGCAACCGCGTAACTCGTACCCGTGAGAAAAAAATCGCAAAAATGTGTTTCGAATGCCATGATTTTTCGGAGTCATTTTTCCAAGGGAGGGCACTGTGGATTTTCGAGAAAAAAAATTTCAAGCTAAAATGAAACCATTAGGTGCATTTTATAGAGAATCTGATTTCGAATAAGAAAAAGTCAACCGCAACCGCGTAACTCGTACCCGTGAGAAAAAAATTGCAAAAATCTGTTTCGAATGCCATGATTTTTCGGAGTCATTTTTCCAAGGGAGGGTACTGTGGATTTTCGAGAAAAAAAATTTCAAGGTAAAATGAAACCATTAGGTGCATTTTATAGAGAATCTGATTTCGAATAAGAGAAAGTCAAATGCAACCGCGTAACTCGTACCGGTGAGAAAAAAATCGCAAAAATCTGTTTCGAATGCCATGATTTTTCGGAGTCATTTTTCCAAGGGAGGGTACTGTGGATTTTCGAGAAAAAAAATTTCAGGGTAAAATGAAACCATTAGGTGCATTTTATAGAGAATCTGATTTAGAATAAGAAAAAGTCAACCGCAACCGCGTAACTCGTACCCGTGAGAAAAAAATCGCAAAAAATCTGTTTCGAATGCCATGATTTTTCGGAGTCATTTTTCCAAGGGAGGGTACTGTGGATTTTCGAGAAAAAAAAATTTCAAGCTAAAAGGAAACCACTAGGTGCATTTTATAGACAATCAGATTTCGAATAAGAAAAAGTCAACCGCAACCGCGTAACTCGTACCCGTGAGAAAAAAATCGCAAAAAATCTGTTTCGAATGCCATGATTTTTCGGAGTCATTTTTCCAAGGGAGGGTACTGTGGATTTTCGAGAAAAAAAATTTCAGGGTAAAATGAAACCATTAGGTGCATTTTATAGAGAATCTGATTTAGAATAAGAAAAAGTCAACCGCAACCGCGTAACTCGTACCCGTGAGAAAAAAATCGCAAAAAATCTGTTTCGAATGCCATGATTTTTCGGAGTCATTTTTCCAAGGGAGGGTACTGTGGATTTTCGAGAAAAAAAAATTTCAAGCTAAAAGGAAACCACTAGGTGCATTTTATAGACAATCTGATTTAGAATAAGAAAAAGTCAACCGCAACCGCGTAACTCGTACCCGTGAGAAAAAAATCGCAAAAATCTGTTTCGAATGCCATGATTTTTCGGAGTCATTTTTCCAAGGGAGGGCACTGTGGATTTTCGAGAAAAAAAATTTCAAGCTAAAATGAAACCATTAGGTGCATTTTATAGAGAATCTGATTTCGAATAAGAAAAAGTCAACCGCAACCGCGTAACTCGTACCCGTGAGAAAAAAATTGCAAAAATCTGTTTCGAATGCCATGATTTTTCGGAGTCATTTTTCCAAGGGAGGGTACTGTGGATTTTCGAGAAAAAAAATTTCAGGGTAAAATGAAACCATTAGGTGCATTTTATAGAGAATCTGATTTCGAATAAGAGAAAGTCAAATGCAACCGCGTAACTCGTACCCGTGAGAAAAAAATCGCAAAAAATCTGTTTCGAATGCCATGATTTTTCGGAGTCATTTTTCCAAGGGAGGGTACTGTGGATTTTCGAGAAAAAAAAATTTCAAGCTAAAAGGAAACCACTAGGTGCATTTTATAGACAATCTGATTTAGAATAAGAAAAAGTCAACCGCAACCGCGTAACTCGTACCCGTGAGAAAAAAATCGCAAAAATCTGTTTCGAATGCCATGATTTTTCGGAGTCATTTTTCCAAGGGAGGGCACTGTGGATTTTCGAGAAAAAAAATTTCAAGCTAAAATGAAACCATTAGGTGCATTTTATAGAGAATCTGATTTCGAATAAGAAAAAGTCAACCGCAACCGCGTAACTCGTACCCGTGAGAAAAAAATTGCAAAAATCTGTTTCGAATGCCATGATTTTTCGGAGTCATTTTTCCAAGGGAGGGTACTGTGGATTTTCGAGAAAAAAAATTTCAGGGTAAAATGAAACCATTAGGTGCATTTTATAGAGAATCTGATTTCGAATAAGAGAAAGTCAAATGCAACCGCGTAACTCGTACCCGTGAGAAAAAAATCGCAAAAAATCTGTTTCGAATGCCATGATTTTTCGGAGTCATTTTTCCAAGGGAGGGTACTGTGGATTTTCGAGAAAAAAAAATTTCAAGCTAAAAGGAAACCACTAGGTGCATTTTATAGACAATCTGATTTAGAATAAGAAAAAGTCAAATGCAACCGCGTAACTCGTACCCGTGAGAAAAAAATCGCAAAAATGTGTTTCGAATGCCATGATTTTTGGGAGTCATTTTTCCAAGGGAGGGCACTGTGGATTTTCGAGAAAAAAAATTTCAAGCTAAAATGAAACCATTAGGTGCATTTTATAGAGAATCTGATTTCGAATAAGAAAAAGTCAACCGCAACCGCGTAACTCGTACCCGTGAGAAAAAAATCGCAAAAATCTGTTTCGAATGCCATGATTTTTCGGAGTCATTTTTCCAAGGGAGGGTACTGTGGATTTTCGAGAAAAAAAATTTCAGGGTAAAATGAAACCATTAGGTGCATTTTATAGAGAATCTGATTTCGAATAAGAGAAAGTCAAATGCAACCGCGTAACTCGTACCCGTGAGAAAAAAATCGCAAAAATCTGTTTCGAATGCCATGATTTTTCGGAGTCATTTTTCCAAGGGAGGGTACTGTGGATTTTCGAGAAAAAAAATTTCAAGCTAAAATGAAACCATTAGGTGCATTTTATAGAGAATCTGATTTCGAATAAGAAAAAGTCAAATGCAACCGCGTAACTCGTACCCGTGAGAAAAAAATCGCAAAAATGTGTTTCGAATGCCATGATTTTTCGGAGTCATTTTTCCAAGGGAGGGCACTGTGGATTTTCGAGAAAAAAAATTTCAAGCTAAAATGAAACCATTAGGTGCATTTTATAGAGAATCTGATTTCGAATAAGAAAAAGTCAACCGCAACCGCGTAACTCGTACCCGTGAGAAAAAAATTGCAAAAATCTGTTTCGAATGCCATGATTTTTCGGAGTCATTTTTCCAAGGGAGGGTACTGTGGATTTTCGAGAAAAAAAATTTCAGGGTAAAATGAAACCATTAGGTGCATTTTATAGAGAATCTGATTTCGAATAAGAGAAAGTCAAATGCAACCGCGTAACTCGTACCCGTGAGAAAAAAATCGCAAAAAATCTGTTTCGAATGCCATGATTTTTCGGAGTCATTTTTCCAAGGGAGGGTACTGTGGATTTTCGAGAAAAAAAAATTTCAAGCTAAAAGGAAACCACTAGGTGCATTTTATAGACAATCTGATTTAGAATAAGAAAAAGTCAACCGCAACCGCGTAACTCGTACCCGTGAGAAAAAAATCGCAAAAATCTGTTTCGAATGCCATGATTTTTCGGAGTCATTTTTCCAAGGGAGGGTACTGTGGATTTTCGAGAAAAAAAATTTCAAGCTAAAATGAAACCATTAGGTGCATTTTATAGAGAATCTGATTTCGAATAAGAAAAAGTCAAATGCAACCGCGTAACTCGTACCCGTGAGAAAAAAATCGCAAAAATGTGTTTCGAATGCCATGATTTTTCGGAGTCATTTTTCCAAGGGAGGGCACTGTGGATTTTCGAGAAAAAAAATTTCAAGCTAAAATGAAACCATTAGGTGCATTTTATAGAGAATCTGATTTCGAATAAGAAAAAGTCAAATGCAACCGCGTAACTCGTACCCGTGAGAAAAAAATCGCAAAAAATCTGTTTCGAATGCCATGATTTTTCGGAGTCATTTTTCCAAGGGAGGGTACTGTGGATTTTCGAGAAAAAAAAATTTCGAGCTAAAAGGAAACCATTAGGTGCATTTTATAGAGAATCTGATTTCGAATAAGAAAAAGTCAACCGCAACCGCGTAACTCGTACCCGTGAGAAAAAAATCGCAAAAATCTGTTTCGAATGCCATGATTTTTCGGAGTCATTTTTCCAAGGGAGGGTACTGTGAATTTTCGAGAAAAAAAAATTTCGAGCTAAAAGGAAACCATTAGGTGCATTTTATAGAGAATCAGATTTCGAATAAGAAAAAGTCAACCGCAACCGCGTAACTCGTACCCGTGAGAAAAAAATCGCAAAAATCTGTTTCGAATGCCATGATTTTTCGGAGTCATTTTTCCAAGGGAGGGTACTGTGGATTTTCGAGAAAAAAAAATTTCGAGCTAAAAGGAAACCATTAGGTGCATTTTATAGAGAATCAGATTTCGAATAAGAAAAAGTCAACCGCAACCGCGTAACTCGTACCCGTGAGAAAAAAATCGCAAAAATCTGTTTCGAATGCCATGATTTTTCGGAGTCATTTTTCCAAGGGAGGGTACTGTGGATTTTCGAGAAAAAAAATTTCAAGGTAAAATGAAACCATTAGGTGCATTTTATAGAGAATCTGATTTCGAATAAGAGAAAGTCAAATGCAACCGCGTAACTCGTACCCGTGAGAAAAAAATCGCAAAAATCTGTTTCGAATGCCATGATTTTTCGGAGTCATTTTTCCAAGGGAGGGTACTGTGGATTTTCGAGAGAAAAAAATTTCAAGCTAAAAGGAAACCATTAGGTGCATTTTATAGAGAATCTGATTTCGAATAAGAAAAAGTCAACCGCAACCGCGTAACTCGTACCGGTGAGAAAAAAATCGCAAAAATCTGTTTCGAATGCCATGATTTTTCGGAGTCATTTTTCCAAGGGAGGGTACTGTGGATTTTCGAGAAAAAAAAATTTCGAGCTAAAATGAAACCATTAGGTGCATTTTATAGAGAATCTGATTTCGAATAAGAAAAAGTCAAATGCAACCGCGTAACTCGTACCCGTGAGAAAAAAATCGCAAAAATGTGTTTCGAATGCCATGATTTTTCGGAGTTATTTTTCCAAGGGAGGGTACTGTGAATTTTCGAGAAAAAAAAATTTCGAGCTAAAAGGAAACCATTAGGTGCATTTTATAGAGAATCAGATTTCGAATAAGAAAAAGTCAACCGCAACCGCGTAACTCGTACCCGTGAGAAAAAAATCGCAAAAATCTGTTTCGAATGCCATGATTTTTCGGAGTCATTTTTCCAAGGGAGGGTACTGTGGATTTTCGAGAAAAAAAAATTTCGAGCTAAAAGGAAACCATTAGGTGCATTTTATAGAGAATCTGATTTCGAATAAGAAAAAGTCAACCGCAACCGCGTAACTCGTACCCGTGAGAAAAAAATTGCAAAAATCTGTTTCGAATGCCATGATTTTTCGGAGTCATTTTTCCAAGGGAGGGTACTGTGGATTTTCGAGAAAAAAAATTTCAAGGTAAAATGAAACCATTAGGTGCATTTTATAGAGAATCTGATTTCGAATAAGAGAAAGTCAAATGCAACCGCGTAACTCGTACCCGTGAGAAAAAAATCGCAAAAATCTGTTTCGAATGCCATGATTTTTCGGAGTCATTTTTCCAAGGGAGGGTACTGTGGATTTTCGAGAGAAAAAAATTTCAAGCTAAAAGGAAACCATTAGGTGCATTTTATAGAGAATCTGATTTCGAATAAGAAAAAGTCAACCGCAACCGCGTAACTCGTACCGGTGAGAAAAAAATCGCAAAAATCTGTTTCGAATGCCATGATTTTTCGGAGTCATTTTTCCAAGGGAGGGTACTGTGGATTTTCGAGAAAAAAAAATTTCGAGCTAAAATGAAACCATTAGGTGCATTTTATAGAGAATCTGATTTCGAATAAGAAAAAGTCAAATGCAACCGCGTAACTCGTACCCGTGAGAAAAAAATCGCAAAAATGTGTTTCGAATGCCATGATTTTTCGGAGTCATTTTTCCAAGGGAGGGTACTGTGAATTTTCGAGAAAAAAAAATTTCGAGCTAAAAGGAAACCATTAGGTGCATTTTATAGAGAATCAGATTTCGAATAAGAAAAAGTCAACCGCAACCGCGTAACTCGTACCCGTGAGAAAAAAATCGCAAAAATCTGTTTCGAATGCCATGATTTTTCGGAGTCATTTTTCCAAGGGAGGGTACTGTGGATTTTCGAGAAAAAAAATTTCAAGGTAAAATGAAACCATTAGGTGCATTTTATAGAGAATCTGATTTCGAATAAGAGAAAGTCAAATGCAACCGCGTAACTCGTACCCGTGAGAAAAAAATCGCAAAAATCTGTTTCGAATGCCATGATTTTTCGGAGTCATTTTTCCAAGGGAGGGTACTGTGGATTTTCGAGAGAAAAAAATTTCAAGCTAAAAGGAAACCATTAGGTGCATTTTATAGAGAATCTGATTTCGAATAAGAAAAAGTCAACCGCAACCGCGTAACTCGTACCGGTGAGAAAAAAATCGCAAAAATCTGTTTCGAATGCCATGATTTTTCGGAGTCATTTTTCCAAGCGAGGGTACTGTGGATTTTCGAGAAAAAAAAATTTCGAGCTAAAATGAAACCATTAGGTGCATTTTATAGAGAATCTGATTTCGAATAAGAAAAAGTCAAATGCAACCGCGTAACTCGTACCCGTGAGAAAAAAATCGCAAAAATGTGTTTCGAATGCCATGATTTTTCGGAGTCATTTTTCCAAGGGAGGGTACTGTGAATTTTCGAGAAAAAAAAATTTCGAGCTAAAAGGAAACCATTAGGTGCATTTTATAGAGAATCAGATTTCGAATAAGAAAAAGTCAACCGCAACCGCGTAACTCGTACCCGTGAGAAAAAAATCGCAAAAATCTGTTTCGAATGCCATGATTTTTCGGAGTCATTTTTCCAAGGGAGGGTACTGTGGATTTTCGAGAAAAAAAAATTTCGAGCTAAAATGAAACCATTAGGTGCATTTTATAGAGAATCTGATTTCGAATAAGAAAAAGTCAAATGCAACCGCGTAACTCGTACCCGTGAGAAAAAAATCGCAAAAATGTGTTTCGAATGCCATGATTTTTCGGAGTCATTTTTCCAAGGGAGGGTACTGTGAATTTTCGAGAAAAAAAAATTTCGAGCTAAAAGGAAACCATTAGGTGCATTTTATAGAGAATCAGATTTCGAATAAGAAAAAGTCAACCGCAACCGCGTAACTCGTACCCGTGAGAAAAAAATCGCAAAAATCTGTTTCGAATGCCATGATTTTTCGGAGTCATTTTTCCAAGGGAGGGTACTGTGGATTTTCGAGAAAAAAAAATTTCGAGCTAAAAGGAAACCATTAGGTGCATTTTATAGAGAATCTGATTTCGAATAAGAAAAAGTCAACCGCAACCGCGTAACTCGTACCCGTGAGAAAAAAATTGCAAAAATCTGTTTCGAATGCCATGATTTTTCGGAGTCATTTTTCCAAGGGAGGGTACTGTGGATTTTCGAGAAAAAAAATTTCAAGGTAAAATGAAACCATTAGGTGCATTTTATAGAGAATCTGATTTCGAATAAGAGAAAGTCAAATGCAACCGCGTAACTCGTACCCGTGAGAAAAAAATCGCAAAAATCTGTTTCGAATGCCATGATTTTTCGGAGTCATTTTTCCAAGGGAGGGTACTGTGGATTTTCGAGAGAAAAAAATTTCAAGCTAAAAGGAAACCATTAGGTGCATTTTATAGAGAATCTGATTTCGAATAAGAAAAAGTCAACCGCAACCGCGTAACTCGTACCGGTGAGAAAAAAATCGCAAAAATCTGTTTCGAATGCCATGATTTTTCGGAGTCATTTTTCCAAGGGAGGGTACTGTGGATTTTCGAGAAAAAAAAATTTCGAGCTAAAATGAAACCATTAGGTGCATTTTATAGAGAATCTGATTTCGAATAAGAAAAAGTCAAATGCAACCGCGTAACTCGTACCCGTGAGAAAAAAATCGCAAAAATGTGTTTCGAATGCCATGATTTTTCGGAGTCATTTTTCCAAGGGAGGGTACTGTGAATTTTCGAGAAAAAAAAATTTCGAGCTAAAAGGAAACCATTAGGTGCATTTTATAGAGAATCAGATTTCGAATAAGAAAAAGTCAACCGCAACCGCGTAACTCGTACCCGTGAGAAAAAATCGCAAAAATCTGTTTCGAATGCCATGATTTTTCGGAGTCATTTTTCCAAGGGAGGGTACTGTGGATTTTCGAGAAAAAAAATTTCAAGGTAAAATGAAACCATTAGGTGCATTTTATAGAGAATCTGATTTCGAATAAGAGAAAGTCAAATGCAACCGCGTAACTCGTACCCGTGAGAAAAAAATCGCAAAAATCTGTTTCGAATGCCATGATTTTTCGGAGTCATTTTTCCAAGGGAGGGTACTGTGGATTTTCGAGAGAAAAAAATTTCAAGCTAAAAGGAAACCATTAGGTGCATTTTATAGAGAATCTGATTTCGAATAAGAAAAAGTCAACCGCAACCGCGTAACTCGTACCGGTGAGAAAAAAATCGCAAAAATCTGTTTCGAATGCCATGATTTTTCGGAGTCATTTTTCCAAGCGAGGGTACTGTGGATTTTCGAGAAAAAAAAATTTCGAGCTAAAATGAAACCATTAGGTGCATTTTATAGAGAATCTGATTTCGAATAAGAAAAAGTCAAATGCAACCGCGTAACTCGTACCCGTGAGAAAAAAATCGCAAAAATGTGTTTCGAATGCCATGATTTTTCGGAGTCATTTTTCCAAGGGAGGGTACTGTGAATTTTCGAGAAAAAAAAATTTCGAGCTAAAAGGAAACCATTAGGTGCATTTTATAGAGAATCAGATTTCGAATAAGAAAAAGTCAACCGCAACCGCGTAACTCGTACCCGTGAGAAAAAAATCGCAAAAATCTGTTTCGAATGCCATGATTTTTCGGAGTCATTTTTCCAAGGGAGGGTACTGTGGATTTTCGAGAAAAAAAAATTTCGAGCTAAAAGGAAACCATTAGGTGCATTTTATAGAGAATCTGATTTCGAATAAGAAAAAGTCAACCGCAACCGCGTAACTCGTACCCGTGAGAAAAAAATTGCAAAAATCTGTTTCGAATGCCATGATTTTTCGGAGTCATTTTTCCAAGGGAGGGTACTGTGGATTTTCGAGAAAAAAAATTTCAAGGTAAAATGAAACCATTAGGTGCATTTTATAGAGAATCTGATTTCGAATAAGAGAAAGTCAAATGCAACCGCGTAACTCGTACCCGTGAGAAAAAAATCGCAAAAATCTGTTTCGAATGCCATGATTTTTCGGAGTCATTTTTCCAAGGGAGGGTACTGTGGATTTTCGAGAGAAAAAAATTTCAAGCTAAAAGGAAACCATTAGGTGCATTTTATAGAGAATCTGATTTCGAATAAGAAAAAGTCAACCGCAACCGCGTAACTCGTACCGGTGAGAAAAAAATCGCAAAAATCTGTTTCGAATGCCATGATTTTTCGGAGTCATTTTTCCAAGGGAGGGTACTGTGGATTTTCGAGAAAAAAAAATTTCGAGCTAAAATGAAACCATTAGGTGCATTTTATAGAGAATCTGATTTCGAATAAGAAAAAGTCAAATGCAACCGCGTAACTCGTACCCGTGAGAAAAAAATCGCAAAAATGTGTTTCGAATGCCATGATTTTTCGGAGTCATTTTTCCAAGGGAGGGTACTGTGAATTTTCGAGAAAAAAAAATTTCGAGCTAAAAGGAAACCATTAGGTGCATTTTATAGAGAATCAGATTTCGAATAAGAAAAAGTCAACCGCAACCGCGTAACTCGTACCCGTGAGAAAAAAATCGCAAAAATCTGTTTCGAATGCCATGATTTTTCGGAGTCATTTTTCCAAGGGAGGGTACTGTGGATTTTCGAGAAAAAAAATTTCAAGCTAAAATGAAACCATTAGGTGCATTTTATAGAGAATCTGATTTCGAATAAGAAAAAGTCAAATGCAACCGCGTAACTCGTACCCGTGATAAAAAAATCGTAAAAATGTGTTTCGAATGCCATGATTTTTCGGAGTCATTTTTCCAAGGGAGGGTACTGTGAATTTTCGAGAAAAAAAAATTTCGAGCTAAAAGGAAACCATTAGGTGCATTTTATAGAGAATCAGATTTCGAATAAGAAAAAGTCAACCGCAACCGCGTAACTCGTACCCGTGAGAAAAAAATCGCAAAAATCTGTTTCGAATGCCATGATTTTTCGGAGTCATTTTTCCAAGGGAGGGATACTGTGGATTTTCGAGAAAAAAAATTTCAGGGTAAAATGAAACCATTAGGTGCATTTTATAGAGAATCTGATTTCGAATAAGAGAAAGTCAAATGCAACCGCGTAACTCGTACCCGTGAGAAAAAAATCGCAAAAAATCTGTTTCGAATGCCATGATTTTTCGGAGTCATTTTTCCAAGGGAGGGTACTGTGGATTTTCGAGAAAAAAAATTTCAAGCTAAAATGAAACCATTAGGTGCATTTTATAGAGAATCTGATTTCGAATAAGAAAAAGTCAAATGCAACCGCGTAACTCGTACCCGTGAGAAAAAAATCGCAAAAATGTGTTTCGAATGCCATGATTTTTCGGAGTCATTTTTCCAAGGGAGGGCACTGTGGATTTTCGAGAAAAAAAATTTCAAGCTAAAATGAAACCATTAGGTGCATTTTATAGAGAATCTGATTTCGAATAAGAAAAAGTCAACCGCAACCGCGTAACTCGTACCCGTGAGAAAAAAATCGCAAAAATCTGTTTCGAATGCCATGATTTTTCGGAGTCATTTTTCCAAGGGAGGGTACTGTGGATTTTCGAGAAAAAAAATTTCAAGCTAAAATGAAACCATTAGGTGCATTTTATAGAGAATCTGATTTCGAATAAGAGAAAGTCAAATGCAACCGCGTAACTCGTACCGGTGAGAAAAAAATCGCAAAAATCTGTTTCGAATGCCATGATTTTTCGGAGTCATTTTTCCAAGGGAGGGAGGGTACTGTGGATTTTCGAGAGAAAAAAATTTCAAGCTAAAAGGAAACCATTAGGTGCATTTTATAGAGAATCTGATTTCGAATAAGAAAAAGTCAACCGCAACCGCGTAACTCGTACCGGTGAGAAAAAAATCGCAAAAATCTGTTTCGAATGCCATGATTTTTCGGAGTCATTTTTCCAAGGGAGGGTACTGTGGATTTTCGAGAAAAAAAATTTCAGGGTAAAATGAAACCATTAGGTGCATTTTATAGAGAATCTGATTTCGAATAAGAGAAAGTCAAATGCAACCGCGTAACTCGTACCCGTGAGAAAAAAATTGCAAAAATCTGTTTCGAATGCCATGATTTTTCGGAGTCATTTTTCCAAGGGAGGGTACTGTGGATTTTCGAGAAAAAAAAATTTCGAGCTAAAAGGAAACCATTAGGTGCATTTTATAGAGAATCTGATTTCGAATAAGAAAAAGTCAACCGCAACCGCGTAACTCGTACCCGTGAGAAAAAAATCGCAAAAATCTGTTTCGAATGCCATGATTTTTCGGAGTCATTTTTCCAAGGGAGGGTACTGTGAATTTTCGAGAAAAAAAAATTTCGAGCTAAAAGGAAACCATTAGGTGCATTTTATAGAGAATCAGATTTCGAATAAGAAAAAGTCAACCGCAACCGCGTAACTCGTACCCGTGAGAAAAAAATCGCAAAAATCTGTTTCGAATGCCGTGATTTTTCGGAGTCATTTTTCCAAGGGAGGGTACTGTGGATTTTCGAGAAAAAAAATTTCAAGCTAAAATGAAACCATTAGGTGCATTTTATAGAGAATCTGATTTCGAATAAGAAAAAGTCAAATGCAACCGCGTAACCCGTACCCGTGAGAAAAAAATCGCAAAAATGTGTTTCGAATGCCATGATTTTTCGGAGTCATTTTTCCAAGGGAGGGCACTGTGGATTTTCGAGAAAAAAAATTTCAAGCTAAAATGAAACCATTAGGTGCATTTTATAGAGAATCTGATTTCGAATAAGAAAAAGTCAACCGCAACCGCGTAACTCGTACCCGTGAGAAAAAAATTGCAAAAATCTGTTTCGAATGCCATGATTTTTCGGAGTCATTTTTCCAACGGAGGGTACTGTAGATTTTCGAGAAAAAAAATTTCAAGGTAAAATGAAACCATTAGGTGCATTTTATAGAGAATCTGATTTCGAATAAGAGAAAGTCAAATGCAACCGCGTAACTCGTACCGGTGAGAAAAAAATCGCAAAAATCTGTTTCGAATGCCATGATTTTTCGGAGTCATTTTTCCAAGGGAGGGTACTGTGGATTTTCGAGAAAAAAAATTTCAGGGTAAAATGAAACCATTAGGTGCATTTTATAGAGAATCTGATTTCGAATAAGAGAAAGTCAAATGCAACCGCGTAACTCGTACCCGTGAGAAAAAAATCGCAAAAAATCTGTTTCGAATGCCATGATTTTTCGGAGTCATTTTTCCAAGGGAGGGTACTGTGGATTTTCGAGAAAAAAAAATTTCAAGCTAAAAGGAAACCATTAGGTGCATTTTATAGAGAATCTGATTTCGAATAAGAAAAAGTCAACCGCAACCGCGTAACTCGTACCGGTGAGAAAAAAATCGCAAAAATCTGTTTCGAATGCCATGATTTTTCGGAGTCATTTTTCCAAGGGAGGGTACTGTGGATTTTCGAGAAAAAAAAATTTCGAGCTAAAATGAAACCATTAGGTGCATTTTATAGAGAATCTGATTTCGAATAAGAAAAAGTCAAATGCAACCGCGTAACTCGTACCCGTGAGAAAAAAATCGCAAAAATGTGTTTCGAATGCCATGATTTTTCGGAGTCATTTTTCCAAGGGAGGGTACTGTGAATTTTCGAGAAAAAAAAATTTCGAGCTAAAAGGAAACCATTAGGTGCATTTTATAGAGAATCAGATTTCGAATAAGAAAAAGTCAACCGCAACCGCGTAACTCGTACCCGTGAGAAAAAAATCGCAAAAATCTGTTTCGAATGCCATGATTTTTCGGAGTCATTTTTCCAAGGGAGGGTACTGTGGATTTTCGAGAAAAAAAAATTTCGAGCTAAAAGGAAACCATTAGGTGCATTTTATAGAGAATCAGATTTCGAATAAGAAAAAGTCAACCGCAACCGCGTAACTCGTACCCGTGAGAAAAAAATCGCAAAAAATCTGTTTCGAATGCCATGATTTTTCGGAGTCATTTTTCCAAGGGAGGGTACTGTGGATTTTCGAGAAAAAAAATTTCAAGCTAAAATGAAACCATTAGGTGCATTTTATAGAGAATCTGATTTCGAATAAGAAAAAGTCAAATGCAACCGCGTAACTCGTACCCGTGAGAAAAAAATCGCAAAAATGTGTTTCGAATGCCATGATTTTTCGGAGTCATTTTTCCAAGGGAGGGCACTGTGGATTTTCGAGAAAAAAAATTTCAAGCTAAAATGAAACCATTAGGTGCATTTTATAGAGAATCTGATTTCGAATAAGAAAAAGTCAACCGCAACCGCGTAACTCGTACCCGTGAGAAAAAAATCGCAAAAATCTGTTTCGAATGCCATGATTTTTCGGAGTCATTTTTCCAAGGGAGGGTACTGTGGATTTTCGAGAGAAAAAAATTTCAAGCTAAAAGGAAACCATTAGGTGCATTTTATAGAGAATCTGATTTCGAATAAGAAAAAGTCAACCGCAACCGCGTAACTCGTACCGGTGAGAAAAAAATCGCAAAAATCTGTTTCGAATGCCATGATTTTTCGGAGTCATTTTTCCAAGGGAGGGTACTGTGGATTTTCGAGAAAAAAAATTTCAGGGTAAAATGAAACCATTAGGTGCATTTTATAGAGAATCTGATTTCGAATAAGAGAAAGTCAAATGCAACCGCGTAACTCGTACCCGTGAGAAAAAAATTGCAAAAATCTGTTTCGAATGCCATGATTTTTCGGAGTCATTTTTCCAAGGGAGGGTACTGTGGATTTTCGAGAAAAAAAAATTTCGAGCTAAAAGGAAACCATTAGGTGCATTTTATAGAGAATCTGATTTCGAATAAGAAAAAGTCAACCGCAACCGCGTAACTCGTACCCGTGAGAAAAAAATCGCAAAAATCTGTTTCGAATGCCATGATTTTTCGGAGTCATTTTTCCAAGGGAGGGTACTGTGAATTTTCGAGAAAAAAAAATTTCGAGCTAAAAGGAAACCATTAGGTGCATTTTATAGAGAATCAGATTTCGAATAAGAAAAAGTCAACCGCAACCGCGTAACTCGTACCCGTGAGAAAAAAATCGCAAAAATCTGTTTCGAATGCCGTGATTTTTCGGAGTCATTTTTCCAAGGGAGGGTACTGTGGATTTTCGAGAAAAAAAATTTCAAGCTAAAATGAAACCATTAGGTGCATTTTATAGAGAATCTGATTTAGAATAAGAAAAAGTCAAATGCAACCGCGTAACCCGTACCCGTGAGAAAAAAATCGCAAAAATGTGTTTCGAATGCCATGATTTTTCGGAGTCATTTTTCCAAGGGAGGGCACTGTGGATTTTCGAGAAAAAAAATTTCAAGCTAAAATGAAACCATTAGGTGCATTTTATAGAGAATCTGATTTCGAATAAGAGAAAGTCAAATGCAACCGCGTAACTCGTACCCGTGAGAAAAAAATTGCAAAAATCTGTTTCGAATGCCATGATTTTTCGGAGTCATTTTTCCAAGGGAGGGTACTGTGGATTTTCGAGAAAAAAAATTTCAAGGTAAAATGAAACCATTAGGTGCATTTTATAGAGAATCTGATTTCGAATAAGAGAAAGTCAAATGCAACCGCGTAACTCGTACCCGTGAGAAAAAAATCGCAAAAATCTGTTTCGAATGCCATGATTTTTCGGAGTCATTTTTCCAAGGGAGGGTACTGTGGATTTTCGAGAGAAAAAAATTTCAAGCTAAAAGGAAACCACTAGGTGCATTTTATAGACAATCTGATTTAGAATAAGAAAAAGTCAACCGCAACCGCGTAACTCGTACCCGTGAGAAAAAAATCGCAAAAATCTGTTTCGAATGCCATGATTTTTCGGAGTCATTTTTCCAAGGGAGGGTACTGTGGATTTTCGAGAAAAAAAATTTCAAGCTAAAATGAAACCATTAGGTGCATTTTATAGAGAATCTGATTTCGAATAAGAAAAAGTCAAATGCAACCGCGTAACTCGTACCCGTGAGAAAAAAATCGCAAAAATCTGTTTCGAATGCCATGATTTTTCGGAGTCATTTTTCCAAGGGAGGGTACTGTGGATTTTCGAGAAAAAAAATTTCAGGGTAAAATGAAACCATTAGGTGCATTTTATAGAGAATCAGATTTCGAATAAGAAAAAGTCAACCGCAACCGCGTAACTCGTACCCGTGAGAAAAAAATCGCAAAAATCTGTTTCGAATGCCGTGATTTTTCGGAGTCATTTTTCCAAGGGAGGGTACTGTGGATTTTCGAGAAAAAAAATTTCAAGCTAAAATGAAACCATTAGGTGCATTTTATAGAGAATCTGATTTCGAATAAGAAAAAGTCAAATGCAACCGCGTAACCCGTACCCGTGAGAAAAAAATCGCAAAAATGTGTTTCGAATGCCATGATTTTTCGGAGTCATTTTTCCAAGGGAGGGCACTGTGGATTTTCGAGAAAAAAAATTTCAAGCTAAAATGAAACCATTAGGTGCATTTTATAGAGAATCTGATTTCGAATAAGAAAAAGTCAACCGCAACCGCGTAACTCGTACCCGTGAGAAAAAAATTGCAAAAATCTGTTTCGAATGCCATGATTTTTCGGAGTCATTTTTCCAACGGAGGGTACTGTAGATTTTCGAGAAAAAAAATTTCAAGGTAAAATGAAACCATTAGGTGCATTTTATAGAGAATCTGATTTCGAATAAGAGAAAGTCAAATGCAACCGCGTAACTCGTACCCGTGAGAAAAAAATTGCAAAAATCTGTTTCGAATGCCATGATTTTTCGGAGTCATTTTTCCAAGGGAGGGTACTGTGGATTTTCGAGAAAAAAAATTTCAAGGTAAAATGAAACCATTAGGTGCATTTTATAGAGAATCTGATTTCGAATAAGAGAAAGTCAAATGCAACCGCGTAACTCGTACCCGTGAGAAAAAAATCGCAAAAATCTGTTTCGAATGCCATGATTTTTCGGAGTCATTTTTCCAAGGGAGGGTACTGTGGATTTTCGAGAGAAAAAAATTTCAAGCTAAAAGGAAACCATTAGGTGCATTTTATAGAGAATCTGATTTCGAATAAGAAAAAGTCAACCGCAACCGCGTAACTCGTACCGGTGATAAAAAAATCGCAAAAATCTGTTTCGAATGCCATGATTTTTCGGAGTCATTTTTCCAAGGGAGGGTACTGTGGATTTTCGAGAAAAAAAAATTTCGAGCTAAAATGAAACCATTAGGTGCATTTTATAGAGAATCTGATTTCGAATAAGAAAAAGTCAACCGCAACCGCGTAACTCGTACCGGTGAGAAAAAAATCGCAAAAATCTGTTTCGAATGCCATGATTTTTCGGAGTCATTTTTCCAAGGGAGGGTACTGTGGATTTTCGAGAAAAAAAATTTCAGGGTAAAATGAAACCATTAGGTGCATTTTATAGAGAATCTGATTTCGAATAAGAGAAAGTCAAATGCAACCGCGTAACTCGTACCCGTGAGAAAAAAATTGCAAAAATCTGTTTCGAATGCCATGATTTTTCGGAGTCATTTTTCCAAGGGAGGGTACTGTGGATTTTCGAGAAAAAAAAATTTCGAGCTAAAAGGAAACCATTAGGTGCATTTTATAGAGAATCTGATTTCGAATAAGAAAAAGTCAACCGCAACCGCGTAACTCGTACCCGTGAGAAAAAAATCGCAAAAATCTGTTTCGAATGCCATGATTTTTCGGAGTCATTTTTCCAAGGGAGGGTACTGTGAATTTTCGAGAAAAAAAAATTTCGAGCTAAAAGGAAACCATTAGGTGCATTTTATAGAGAATCAGATTTCGAATAAGAAAAAGTCAACCGCAACCGCGTAACTCGTACCCGTGAGAAAAAAATCGCAAAAATCTGTTTCGAATGCCGTGATTTTTCGGAGTCATTTTTCCAAGGGAGGGTACTGTGGATTTTCGAGAAAAAAAATTTCAAGCTAAAATGAAACCATTAGGTGCATTTTATAGAGAATCTGATTTCGAATAAGAAAAAGTCAAATGCAACCGCGTAACCCGTACCCGTGAGAAAAAAATCGCAAAAATGTGTTTCGAATGCCATGATTTTTCGGAGTCATTTTTCCAAGGGAGGGCACTGTGGATTTTCGAGAAAAAAAATTTCAAGCTAAAATGAAACCATTAGGTGCATTTTATAGAGAATCTGATTTCGAATAAGAAAAAGTCAACCGCAACCGCGTAACTCGTACCCGTGAGAAAAAAATTGCAAAAATCTGTTTCGAATGCCATGATTTTTCGGAGTCATTTTTCCAACGGAGGGTACTGTAGATTTTCGAGAAAAAAAATTTCAAGGTAAAATAAAACCATTAGGTGCATTTTATAGAGAATCTGATTTCGAATAAGAGAAAGTCAAATGCAACCGCGTAACTCGTACCCGTGAGAAAAAAATTGCAAAAATCTGTTTCGAATGCCATGATTTTTCGGAGTCATTTTTCCAAGGGAGGGTACTGTGGATTTTCGAGAAAAAAAATTTCAAGGTAAAATGAAACCATTAGGTGCATTTTATAGAGAATCTGATTTCGAATAAGAGAAAGTCAAATGCAACCGCGTAACTCGTACCCGTGAGAAAAAAATCGCAAAAATCTGTTTCGAATGCCATGATTTTTCGGAGTCATTTTTCCAAGGGAGGGTACTGTGAATTTTCGAGAAAAAAAAATTTCGAGCTAAAAGGAAACCATTAGGTGCATTTTATAGAGAATCAGATTTCGAATAAGAAAAAGTCAACCGCAACCGCGTAACTCGTACCCGTGAGAAAAAAATCGCAAAAATCTGTTTCGAATGCCGTGATTTTTCGGAGTCATTTTTCCAAGGGAGGGTACTGTGGATTTTCGAGAAAAAAAATTTCAAGCTAAAATGAAACCATTAGGTGCATTTTATAGAGAATCTGATTTCGAATAAGAAAAAGTCAAATGCAACCGCGTAACCCGTACCCGTGAGAAAAAAATCGCAAAAATGTGTTTCGAATGCCATGATTTTTCGGAGTCATTTTTCCAAGGGAGGGCACTGTGGATTTTCGAGAAAAAAAATTTCAAGCTAAAATGAAACCATTAGGTGCATTTTATAGAGAATCTGATTTCGAATAAGAAAAAGTCAACCGCAACCGCGTAACTCGTACCCGTGAGAAAAAAATTGCAAAAATCTGTTTCGAATGCCATGATTTTTCGGAGTCATTTTTCCAACGGAGGGTACTGTAGATTTTCGAGAAAAAAAATTTCAAGGTAAAATGAAACCATTAGGTGCATTTTATAGAGAATCTGATTTCGAATAAGAGAAAGTCAAATGCAACCGCGTAACTCGTACCCGTGAGAAAAAAATTGCAAAAATCTGTTTCGAATGCCATGATTTTTCGGAGTCATTTTTCCAAGGGAGGGTACTGTGGATTTTCGAGAAAAAAAATTTCAAGGTAAAATGAAACCATTAGGTGCATTTTATAGAGAATCTGATTTCGAATAAGAGAAAGTCAAATGCAACCGCGTAACTCGTACCCGTGAGAAAAAAATCGCAAAAATCTGTTTCGAATGCCATGATTTTTCGGAGTCATTTTTCCAAGGGAGGGTACTGTGGATTTTCGAGAGAAAAAAATTTCAAGCTAAAAGGAAACCACTAGGTGCATTTTATAGACAATCTGATTTAGAATAAGAAAAAGTCAACCGCAACCGCGTAACTCGTACCCGTGAGAAAAAAATCGCAAAAATCTGTTTCGAATGCCATGATTTTTCGGAGTCATTTTTCCAAGGGAGGGTACTGTGGATTTTCGAGAAAAAAAATTTCAAGCTAAAATGAAACCATTAGGTGCATTTTATAGAGAATCTGATTTCGAATAAGAAAAAGTCAAATGCAACCGCGTAACTCGTACCCGTGAGAAAAAAATCGCAAAAATCTGTTTCGAATGCCATGATTTTTCGGAGTCATTTTTCCAAGGGAGGGTACTGTGGATTTTCGAGAAAAAAAATTTCAGGGTAAAATGAAACCATTAGGTGCATTTTATAGAGAATCTGATTTCGAATAAGAGAAAGTCAAATGCAACCGCGTAACTCGTACCCGTGAGAAAAAAATCGCAAAAATCTGTTTCGAATGCCATGATTTTTCGGAGTCATTTTTCCAAGGGAGGGTACTGTGGATTTTCGAGAAAAAAAATTTCAAGCTAAAATGAAACCATTAGGTGCATTTTATAGAGAATCTGATTTCGAATAAGAAAAAGTCAAATGCAACCGCATAACTCGTACCCGTGAGAAAAAAATCGCAAAAATGTGTTTCGAATGCCATGATTTTTCGGAGTCATTTTTCCAAGGGAGGGCACTGTGGATTTTCGAGAAAAAAAATTTCAAGCTAAAATGAAACCATTAGGTGCATTTTATAGAGAATCTGATTTCGAATAAGAAAAAGTCAACCGCAACCGCGTAACTCGTACCCGTGAGAAAAAAATCGCAAAAATCTGTTTCGAATGCCATGATTTTTCGGAGTCATTTTTCCAAGGGAGGGTACTGTGGATTTTCGAGAAAAAAAATTTCAAGCTAAAATGAAACCATTAGGTGCATTTTATAGAGAATCTGATTTCGAATAAGAGAAAGTCAAATGCAACCGCGTAACTCGTACCGGTGAGAAAAAAATCGCAAAAATCTGTTTCGAATGCCATGATTTTTCGGA
Source organism: Pholcus phalangioides (assembly GCF_987345545.1). Taxonomy (NCBI): domain Eukaryota; kingdom Metazoa; phylum Arthropoda; class Arachnida; order Araneae; family Pholcidae; genus Pholcus; species Pholcus phalangioides. The sequence goes on along the minus strand of NW_028301597.1, from coordinate 9,018,863 downwards.
GTCATTTTTCCAAGGGAGGGTACTGTGGATTTTCGAGAGAAAAAAATTTCAAGCTAAAAGGAAACCATTAGGTGCATTTTATAGAGAATCTGATTTCGAATAAGAAAAAGTCAACCGCAACCGCGTAACTCGTACCGGTGAGAAAAAAATCGCAAAAATCTGTTTCGAATGCCATGATTTTTCGGAGTCATTTTTCCAAGGGAGGGTACTGTGGATTTTCGAGAAAAAAAATTTCGAGCTAAAATGAAACCATTAGGTGCATTTTATAGAGAATCTGATTTCGAATAAGAGAAAGTCAAATGCAACCGCGTAACTCGTACCCGTGAGAAAAAAATTGCAAAAATCTGTTTCGAATGCCATGATTTTTCGGAGTCATTTTTCCAAGGGAGGGTACTGTGGATTTTCGAGAAAAAAAAATTTCGAGCTAAAAGGAAACCATTAGGTGCATTTTATAGAGAATCTGATTTCGAATAAGAAAAAGTCAACCGCAACCGCGTAACTCGTACCCGTGAGAAAAAAATTGCAAAAATCTGTTTCGAATGCCATGATTTTTCGGAGTCATTTTTCCAAGGGAGGGTACTGTGGATTTTCGAGAAAAAAAATTTCAAGGTAAAATGAAACCATTAGGTGCATTTTATAGAGAATCTGATTTCGAATAAGAAAAAGTCAACCGCAACCGCGTAACTCGTACCCGTGAGAAAAAAATCGCAAAAATCTGTTTCGAATGCCATGATTTTTCGGAGTCATTTTTCCAAGGGAGGGTACTGTGGATTTTCGAGAAAAAAAATTTCAGGGTAAAATGAAACCATTAGGTGCATTTTATAGAGAATCTGATTTCGAATAAGAGAAAGTCAAATGCAACCGCGTAACTCGTACCCGTGAGAAAAAAATTGCAAAAATCTGTTTCGAATGCCATGATTTTTCGGAGTCATTTTTCCAAGGGAGGGTACTGTGGATTTTCGAGAAAAAAAAATTTCGAGCTAAAAGGAAACCATTAGGTGCATTTTATAGAGAATCTGATTTCGAATAAGAAAAAGTCAACCGCAACCGCGTAACTCGTACCCGTGAGAAAAAAATCGCAAAAATCTGTTTCGAATGCCATGATTTTTCGGAGTCATTTTTCCAAGGGAGGGTACTGTGGATTTTCGAGAAAAAAAATTTCAAGCTAAAATGAAACCATTAGGTGCATTTTATAGAGAATCTGATTTCGAATAAGAAAAAGTCAAATGCAACCGCATAACTCGTACCCGTGAGAAAAAAATCGCAAAAATGTGTTTCGAATGCCATGATTTTTCGGAGTCATTTTTCCAAGGGAGGGCACTGTGGATTTTCGAGAAAAAAAATTTCAAGCTAAAATGAAACCATTAGGTGCATTTTATAGAGAATCTGATTTCGAATAAGAAAAAGTCAACCGCAACCGCGTAACTCGTACCCGTGAGAAAAAAATCGCAAAAATCTGTTTCGAATGCCATGATTTTTCGGAGTCATTTTTCCAAGGGAGGGTACTGTGGATTTTCGAGAAAAAAAATTTCAAGCTAAAATGAAACCATTAGGTGCATTTTATAGAGAATCTGATTTCGAATAAGAGAAAGTCAAATGCAACCGCGTAACTCGTACCGGTGAGAAAAAAATCGCAAAAATCTGTTTCGAATGCCATGATTTTTCGGAGTCATTTTTCCAAGGGAGGGTACTGTGGATTTTCGAGAGAAAAAAATTTCAAGCTAAAAGGAAACCATTAGGTGCATTTTATAGAGAATCTGATTTCGAATAAGAAAAAGTCAACCGCAACCGCGTAACTCGTACCGGTGAGAAAAAAATCGCAAAAATCTGTTTCGAATGCCATGATTTTTCGGAGTCATTTTTCCAAGGGAGGGTACTGTGGATTTTCGAGAAAAAAAATTTCAGGGTAAAATGAAACCATTAGGTGCATTTTATAGAGAATCTGATTTCGAATAAGAGAAAGTCAAATGCAACCGCGTAACTCGTACCCGTGAGAAAAAAATTGCAAAAATCTGTTTCGAATGCCATGATTTTTCGGAGTCATTTTTCCAAGGGAGGGTACTGTGGATTTTCGAGAAAAAAAATTTCAAGGTAAAATGAAACCATTAGGTGCATTTTATAGAGAATCTGATTTCGAATAAGAAAAAGTCAACCGCAACCGCGTAACTCGTACCCGTGAGAAAAAAATCGCAAAAATCTGTTTCGAATGCCATGATTTTTCGGAGTCATTTTTCCAAGGGAGGGTACTGTGGATTTTCGAGAAAAAAAATTTCAGGGTAAAATGAAACCATTAGGTGCATTTTATAGAGAATCTGATTTCGAATAAGAGAAAGTCAAATGCAACCGCGTAACTCGTACCCGTGAGAAAAAAATTGCAAAAATCTGTTTCGAATGCCATGATTTTTCGGAGTCATTTTTCCAAGGGAGGGTACTGTGGATTTTCGAGAAAAAAAAATTTCGAGCTAAAAGGAAACCATTAGGTGCATTTTATAGAGAATCTGATTTCGAATAAGAAAAAGTCAACCGCAACCGCGTAACTCGTACCCGTGAGAAAAAAATTGCAAAAATCTGTTTCGAATGCCATGATTTTTCGGAGTCATTTTTCCAAGGGAGGGTACTGTGGATTTTGGAGAAAAAAAATTTCAAGGTAAAATGAAACCATTAGGTGCATTTTATAGAGAATCTGATTTCGAATAAGAAAAAGTCAACCGCAACCGCGTAACTCGTACCCGTGAGAAAAAAATCGCAAAAATCTGTTTCGAATGCCATGATTTTTCGGAGTCATTTTTCCAAGGGAGGGTACTGTGAATTTTCGAGAAAAAAAATTTCGAGCTAAAAGGAAACCATTAGGTGCATTTTATAGAGAATCAGATTTCGAATAAGAAAAAGTCAACCGCAACCGCGTAACTCGTACCCGTGAGAAAAAAATCGCAAAAATCTGTTTCGAATGCCATGATTTTTCGGAGTCATTTTTCCAAGGGAGGGTACTGTGGATTTTCGAGAAAAAAAATTTCAAGCTAAAATGAAACCATTAGGTGCATTTTATAGAGAATCTGATTTCGAATAAGAAAAAGTCAAATGCAACCGCGTAACCCGTACCCGTGAGAAAAAAATCGCAAAAATGTGTTTCGAATGCCATGATTTTTCGGAGTCATTTTTCCAAGGGAGGGCACTGTGGATTTTCGTGAAAAAAAATTTCAAGCTAAAATGAAACCATTAGGTGCATTTTATAGAGAATCTGATTTCGAATAAGAAAAAGTCAACCGCAACCGCGTAACTCGTACCCGTGAGAAAAAAATTGCAAAAATCTGTTTCGAATGCCATGATTTTTCGGAGTCATTTTTCCAACGGAGGGTACTGTAGATTTTCGAGAAAAAAAATTTCAAGGTAAAATGAAACCATTAGGTGCATTTTATAGAGAATCTGATTTCGAATAAGAGAAAGTCAAATGCAACCGCGTAACTCGTACCGGTGAGAAAAAAATCGCAAAAATCTGTTTCGAATGCCATGATTTTTCGGAGTCATTTTTCCAAGGGAGGGTACTGTGGATTTTCGAGAAAAAAAATTTCAGGGTAAAATGAAACCATTAGGTGCATTTTATAGAGAATCTGATTTCGAATAAGAGAAAGTCAAATGCAACCGCGTAACTCGTACCCGTGAGAAAAAAATCGCAAAAAATCTGTTTCGAATGCCATGATTTTTCGGAGTCATTTTTCCAAGGGAGGGTACTGTGGATTTTCGAGAAAAAAAAATTTCAAGCTAAAAGGAAACCACTAGGTGCATTTTATAGACAATCTGATTTAGAATAAGAAAAAGTCAACCGCAACCGCGTAACTCGTACCCGTGAGAAAAAAATCGCAAAAATCTGTTTCGAATGCCATGATTTTTCGGAGTCATTTTTCCAAGGGAGGGTACTGTGGATTTTCGAGAAAAAAAATTTCAAGCTAAAATGAAACCATTAGGTGCATTTTATAGAGAATCTGATTTCGAATAAGAAAAAGTCAAATGCAACCGCGTAACTCGTACCCGTGAGAAAAAAATCGCAAAAATGTGTTTCGAATGCCATGATTTTTCGGAGTCATTTTTCCAAGGGAGGGCACTGTGGATTTTCGAGAAAAAAAATTTCAAGCTAAAATGAAACCATTAGGTGCATTTTATAGAGAATCTGATTTCGAATAAGAAAAAGTCAACCGCAACCGCGTAACTCGTACCCGTGAGAAAAAAATCGCAAAAATCTGTTTCGAATGCCATGATTTTTCGGAGTCATTTTTCCAAGGGAGGGTACTGTGGATTTTCGAGAAAAAAAATTTCAAGCTAAAATGAAACCATTAGGTGCATTTTATAGAGAATCTGATTTCGAATAAGAGAAAGTCAAATGCAACCGCGTAACTCGTACCGGTGAGAAAAAAATCGCAAAAATCTGTTTCGAATGCCATGATTTTTCGGAGTCATTTTTCCAAGGGAGGGTACTGTGGATTTTCGAGAGAAAAAAATTTCAAGCTAAAAGGAAACCATTAGGTGCATTTTATAGAGAATCTGATTTCGAATAAGAAAAAGTCAACCGCAACCGCGTAACTCGTACCGGTGAGAAAAAAATCGCAAAAATCTGTTTCGAATGCCATGATTTTTCGGAGTCATTTTTCCAAGGGAGGGTACTGTGGATTTTCGAGAAAAAAAATTTCAGGGTAAAATGAAACCATTAGGTGCATTTTATAGAGAATCTGATTTCGAATAAGAGAAAGTCAAATGCAACCGCGTAACTCGTACCCGTGAGAAAAAAATCGCAAAAATCTGTTTCGAATGCCATGATTTTTCGGAGTCATTTTTCCAAGGGAGGGTACTGTGGATTTTCGAGAAAAAAAAATTTCGAGCTAAAAGGAAACCATTAGGTGCATTTTATAGAGAATCTGATTTCGAATAAGAAAAAGTCAACCGCAACCGCGTAACTCGTACCCGTGAGAAAAAAATTGCAAAAATCTGTTTCGAATGCCATGATTTTTCGGAGTCATTTTTCCAAGGGAGGGTACTGTGGATTTTCGAGAAAAAAAATTTCAAGGTAAAATGAAACCATTAGGTGCATTTTATAGAGAATCTGATTTCGAATAAGAAAAAGTCAACCGCAACCGCGTAACTCGTACCCGTGAGAAAAAAATCGCAAAAATCTGTTTCGAATGCCATGATTTTTCGGAGTTATTTTTCCAAGGGAGTGTACTGTGAATTTTCGAGAAAAAAAAATTTCGAGCTAAAAGGAAACCATTAGGTGCATTTTATAGAGAATCAGATTTCGAATAAGAAAAAGTCAACCGCAACCGCGTAACTCGTACCCGTGAGAAAAAAATCGCAAAAATCTGTTTCGAATGCCATGATTTTTCGGAGTCATTTTTCCAAGGGAGGGTACTGTGGATTTTCGAGAAAAAAAATTTCAAGCTAAAATGAAACCATTAGGTGCATTTTATAGAGAATCTGATTTCGAATAAGAAAAAGTCAACCGCAACCGCGTAACTCGTACCGGTGAGAAAAAAATCGCAAAAATCTGTTTCGAATGCCATGATTTTTCGGAGTCATTTTTCCAAGGGAGGGTACTGTGGATTTTCGAGAAAAAAAATTTCAGGGTAAAATGAAACCATTAGGTGCATTTTATAGAGAATCTGATTTCGAATAAGAGAAAGTCAAATGCAACCGCGTAACTCGTACCCGTGAGAAAAAAATCGCAAAAATCTGTTTCGAATGCCATGATTTTTCGGAGGCATTTTTCCAAGGGAGGGTACTGTGGATTTTCGAGAAAAAAAAATTTCGAGCAAAAAGGAAACCATTAGGTGCATTTTATAGAGAATCTGATTTCGAATAAGAAAAAGTCAACCGCAACCGCGTAACTCGTACCCGTGAGAAAAAAATTGCAAAAATCTGTTTCGAATGCCATGATTTTTCGGAGTCATTTTTCCAAGGGAGGGTACTGTGGATTTTCGAGAAAAAAAATTTCAAGGTAAAATGAAACCATTAGGTGCATTTTATAGAGAATCTGATTTCGAATAAGAAAAAGTCAACCGCAACCGCGTAACTCGTACCCGTGAGAAAAAAATCGCAAAAATCTGTTTCGAATGCCATGATTTTTCGGAGTCATTTTTCCAAGGGAGGGTACTGTGAATTTTCGAGAAAAAAAAATTTCGAGCTAAAAGGAAACCATTAGGTGCATTTTATAGAGAATCAGATTTCGAATAAGAAAAAGTCAACCGCAACCGCGTAACTCGTACCCGTGAGAAAAAAATCGCAAAAATCTGTTTCGAATGCCATGATTTTTCGGAGTCATTTTTCCAAGGGAGGGTACTGTGGATTTTCGAGAAAAAAAAATTTCGAGCTAAAGGAAACCATTAGGTGCATTTTATAGAGAATCTGATTTCGAATAAGAAAAAGTCAAATGCAACCGCGTAACTCGTACCCGTGAGAAAAAAATCGCAAAAATCTGTTTCGAATGCCATGATTTTTCGGAGTCATTTTTCCAAGGGAGGGTACTGTGGATTTTCGAGAAAAAAAAATTTCGAGCTAAAAGGAAACCATTAGGTGCATTTTATAGAGAATCTGATTTCGAATAAGAAAAAGTCAACCGCAACCGCGTAACTCGTACCCGTGAGAAAAAAATTGCAAAAATCTGTTTCGAATGCCATGATTTTTCGGAGTCATTTTTCCAAGGGAGGGTACTGTGGATTTTCGAGAAAAAAAAATTTCGAGCTAAAGGAAACCATTAGGTGCATTTTATAGAGAATCTGATTTCGAATAAGAAAAAGTCAAATGCAACCGCGTAACTCGTACCGGTGAGAAAAAAATCGCAAAAATCTGTTTCGAATGCCATGATTTTTCTGAGTCATTTTTCCAAGGGAGGGTACTGTGGATTTTCGAGAAAAAAAATTTCAAGCTAAAATGAAACCATTAGGTGCATTTTATAGAGAATCTGATTTCGAATAAGAAAAAGTCAAATGCAACCGCGTAACTCGTACCCGTGAGAAAAAAATCGCAAAAAATCTGTTTCGAATGCCATGATTTTTCGGAGTCATTTTTCCAAGGGAGGGTACTGTGAATTTTCGAGAAAAAAAAATTTCGAGCTAAAAGGAAACCATTAGGTGCATTTTATAGAGAATCAGATTTCGAATAAGAAAAAGTCAACCGCAACCGCGTAACTCGTACCCGTGAGAAAAAAATCGCAAAAATCTGTTTCGAATGCCATGATTTTTCGGAGTCATTTTTCCAAGGGAGGGTACTGTGGATTTTCGAGAAAAAAAAATTTCGAGCTAAAAGGAAACCATTAGGTGCATTTTATAGAGAATCTGATTTCGAATAAGAAAAAGTCAACCGCAACCGCGTAACTCGTACCCGTGAGAAAAAAATCGCAAAAATCTGTTTCGAATGCCATGATTTTTCGGAGTCATTTTTCCAAGGGAGGGTACTGTGAATTTTCGAGAAAAAAAAATTTCGAGCTAAAAGGAAACCATTAGGTGCATTTTATAGAGAATCAGATTTCGAATAAGAAAAAGTCAACCGCAACCGCGTAACTCGTACCCGTGAGAAAAAAATCGCAAAAATCTGTTTCGAATGCCATGATTTTTCGGAGTCATTTTTCCAAGGGAGGGTACTGTGGATTTTCGAGAAAAAAAAATTTCGAGCTAAAAGGAAACCATTAGGTGCATTTTATAGAGAATCTGATTTCGAATAAGAAAAAGTCAACCGCAACCGCGTAACTCGTACCCGTGAGAAAAAAATTGCAAAAATCTGTTTCGAATGCCATGATTTTTCGGAGTCATTTTTCCAATTTACTGTGAATTTTCGAGAAAAAAAAATTTCGAGCTAAAAGGAAACCATTAGGTGCATTTTATAGAGAATCAGATTTCGAATAAGAAAAAGTCAACCGCAACCGCGTAACTCGTACCCGTGAGAAAAAAATCGCAAAAATCTGTTTCGAATGCCATGATTTTTCGGAGTCATTTTTCCAAGGGAGGGTACTGTGAATTTTCGAGAAAAAAAAATTTCGAGCTAAAAGCAAACCATTAGGTGCATTTTATAGAGAATCAGATTTCGAATAAGAGAAAGTCAAATGCAACCGCGTAACTCGTACCCGTGAGAAAAAAATCGCAAAAATCTGTTTCGAATGCCATGATTTTTCGGAGGCATTTTTCCAAGGGAGGGTACTGTGGATTTTCGAGAAAAAAAAATTTCGAGCAAAAAGGAAACCATTAGGTGCATTTTATAGAGAATCTGATTTCGAATAAGAAAAAGTCAACCGCAACCGCGTAACTCGTACCCGTGAGAAAAAAATTGCAAAAATCTGTTTCGAATGCCATGATTTTTCGGAGTCATTTTTCCAAGGGAGGGTACTGTGGATTTTCGAGAAAAAAAATTTCAAGGTAAAATGAAACCATTAGGTGCATTTTATAGAGAATCTGATTTCGAATAAGAAAAAGTCAACCGCAACCGCGTAACTCGTACCCGTGAGAAAAAAATCGCAAAAATCTGTTTCGAATGCCATGATTTTTCGGAGTCATTTTTCCAAGGGAGGGTACTGTGAATTTTCGAGAAAAAAAAATTTCGAGCTAAAAGGAAACCATTAGGTGCATTTTATAGAGAATCAGATTTCGAATAAGAAAAAGTCAACCGCAACCGCGTAACTCGTACCCGTGAGAAAAAAATCGCAAAAATCTGTTTCGAATGCCATGATTTTTCGGAGTCATTTTTCCAAGGGAGGGTACTGTGGATTTTCGAGAAAAAAAAATTTCGAGCTAAAGGAAACCATTAGGTGCATTTTATAGAGAATCTGATTTCGAATAAGAAAAAGTCAAATGCAACCGCGTAACTCGTACCCGTGAGAAAAAAATCGCAAAAATCTGTTTCGAATGCCATGATTTTTCGGAGTCATTTTTCCAAGGGAGGGTACTGTGGATTTTCGAGAAAAAAAAATTTCGAGCTAAAAGGAAACCATTAGGTGCATTTTATAGAGAATCTGATTTCGAATAAGAAAAAGTCAACCGCAACCGCGTAACTCGTACCCGTGAGAAAAAAATTGCAAAAATCTGTTTCGAATGCCATGATTTTTCGGAGTCATTTTTCCAAGGGAGGGTACTGTGGATTTTCGAGAAAAAAAAATTTCGAGCTAAAGGAAACCATTAGGTGCATTTTATAGAGAATCTGATTTCGAATAAGAAAAAGTCAAATGCAACCGCGTAACTCGTACCGGTGAGAAAAAAATCGCAAAAATCTGTTTCGAATGCCATGATTTTTCTGAGTCATTTTTCCAAGGGAGGGTACTGTGGATTTTCGAGAAAAAAAATTTCAAGCTAAAATGAAACCATTAGGTGCATTTTATAGAGAATCTGATTTCGAATAAGAAAAAGTCAAATGCAACCGCGTAACTCGTACCCGTGAGAAAAAAATCGCAAAAAATCTGTTTCGAATGCCATGATTTTTCGGAGTCATTTTTCCAAGGGAGGGTACTGTGAATTTTCGAGAAAAAAAAATTTCGAGCTAAAAGGAAACCATTAGGTGCATTTTATAGAGAATCAGATTTCGAATAAGAAAAAGTCAACCGCAACCGCGTAACTCGTACCCGTGAGAAAAAAATCGCAAAAATCTGTTTCGAATGCCATGATTTTTCGGAGTCATTTTTCCAAGGGAGGGTACTGTGGATTTTCGAGAAAAAAAAATTTCGAGCTAAAAGGAAACCATTAGGTGCATTTTATAGAGAATCTGATTTCGAATAAGAAAAAGTCAACCGCAACCGCGTAACTCGTACCCGTGAGAAAAAAATCGCAAAAATCTGTTTCGAATGCCATGATTTTTCGGAGTCATTTTTCCAAGGGAGGGTACTGTGAATTTTCGAGAAAAAAAAATTTCGAGCTAAAAGGAAACCATTAGGTGCATTTTATAGAGAATCAGATTTCGAATAAGAAAAAGTCAACCGCAACCGCGTAACTCGTACCCGTGAGAAAAAAATCGCAAAAATCTGTTTCGAATGCCATGATTTTTCGGAGTCATTTTTCCAAGGGAGGGTACTGTGGATTTTCGAGAAAAAAAAATTTCGAGCTAAAAGGAAACCATTAGGTGCATTTTATAGAGAATCTGATTTCGAATAAGAAAAAGTCAACCGCAACCGCGTAACTCGTACCCGTGAGAAAAAAATTGCAAAAATCTGTTTCGAATGCCATGATTTTTCGGAGTCATTTTTCCAATTTACTGTGAATTTTCGAGAAAAAAAAATTTCGAGCTAAAAGGAAACCATTAGGTGCATTTTATAGAGAATCAGATTTCGAATAAGAAAAAGTCAACCGCAACCGCGTAACTCGTACCCGTGAGAAAAAAATCGCAAAAATCTGTTTCGAATGCCATGATTTTTCGGAGTCATTTTTCCAAGGGAGGGTACTGTGGATTTTCGAGAGAAAAAAATTTCAAGCTAAAAGGAAACCATTAGGTGCATTTTATAGAGAATCTGATTTCGAATAAGAAAAAGTCAACCGCAACCGCGTAACTCGTACCGGTGAGAAAAAAATCGCAAAAATCTGTTTCGAATGCCATGATTTTTCGGAGTCATTTTTCCAAGGGAGGGTACTGTGGATTTTCGAAAAAAAAAAATTTCGAGCTAAAAGGAAACCATTAGGTGCATTTTATAGAGAATCTGATTTCGAATAAGAAAAAGTCAACCGCAACCGCGTAACTCGTACCCGTGAGAAAAAAATCGCAAAAATCTGTTTCGAATGCCATGATTTTTCGGAGTCATTTTTCCAAGGGAGGGTACTGTGGATTTTCGAGAAAAAAAATTTCAAGCTAAAATGAAACCATTAGGTGCATTTTATAGAGAATCTGATTTCGAATAAGAAAAAGTCAAATGCAACCGCGTAACTCGTACCCGTGAGAAAAAAATCGCAAAAAATCTGTTTCGAATGCCATGATTTTTCGGAGTCATTTTTCCAAGGGAGGGTACTGTGAATTTTCGAGAAAAAAAAATTTCGAGCTAAAAGGAAACCATTAGGTGCATTTTATAGAGAATCAGATTTCGAATAAGAAAAAGTCAACCGCAACCGCGTAACTCGTACCCGTGAGAAAAAAATCGCAAAAATCTGTTTCGAATGCCATGATTTTTCGGAGTCATTTTTCCAAGGGAGGGTACTGTGGATTTTCGAGAAAAAAAAATTTCGATCTAAAAGGAAACCATTAGGTGCATTTTATAGAGAATCTGATTTCGAATAAGAAAAAGTCAACCGCAACCGCGTAACTCGTACCCGTGAGAAAAAAATCGCAAAAATCTGTTTCGAATGCCATGATTTTTCGGAGTCATTTTTCCAAGGGAGGGTACTGTGAATTTTCGAGAAAAAAAAATTTCGAGCTAAAAGGAAACCATTAGGTGCATTTTATAGAGAATCAGATTTCGAATAAGAAAAAGTCAACCGCAACCGCGTAACTCGTACCCGTGAGAAAAAAATCGCAAAAATCTGTTTCGAATGCCATGATTTTTCGGAGTCATTTTTCCAAGGGAGGGTACTGTGAATTTTCGAGAAAAAAAAATTTCGAGCTAAAAGGAAACCATTAGGTGCATTTTATAGAGAATCAGATTTCGAATAAGAAAAAGTCAACCGCAACCGCGTAACTCGTACCCGTGAGAAAAAAATCGCAAAAATCTGTTTCGAATGCCATGATTTTTCGGAGTCATTTTTCCAAGGGAGGGTACTGTGGATTTTCGAGAAAAAAAAATTTCGAGCTAAAAGGAAACCCTTAGGTGCATTTTATAGAGAATCAGATTTCGAATAAGAAAAAGTCAACCGCAACCGCGTAACTCGTACCCGTGAGAAAAAAATCGCAAAAATCTGTTTCGAATGCCATGATTTTTCGGAGTCATTTTTCCAAGGGAGGGTACTGTGGATTTTCGAGAAAAAAAATTTCAAGGTAAAATGAAACCATTAGGTGCATTTTATAGAGAATCTGATTTCGAATAAGAAAAAGTCAACCGCAACCGCGTAACTCGTACCCGTGAGAAAAAAATCGCAAAAATCTGTTTCGAATGCCATGATTTTTCGGAGTCATTTTTCCAAGGGAGGGTACTGTGAATTTTCGAGAAAAAAAAATTTCGAGCTAAAAGGAAACCATTAGGTGCATTTTATAGAGAATCAGATTTCGAATAAGAAAAAGTCAACCGCAACCGCGTAACTCGTACCCGTGAGAAAAAAATCGCAAAAATCTGTTTCGAATGCCATGATTTTTCGGAGTCATTTTTCCAAGGGAGGGTACTGTGGATTTTCGAGAAAAAAAATTTCAAGCTAAAATGAAACCATTAGGTGCATTTTATAGAGAATCTGATTTCGAATAAGAAAAAGTCAAATGCAACCGCGTAACTCGTACCCGTGAGAAAAAAATCGCAAAAATGTGTTTCGAATGCCATGATTTTTCGGAGTCATTTTTCCAAGGGAGGGCACTGTGGATTTTCGAGAAAAAAAATTTCAAGCTAAAATGAAACCATTAGGTGCATTTTATAGAGAATCTGATTTCGAATAAGAAAAAGTCAACCGCAACCGCGTAACTCGTACCGGTGAGAAAAAAATCGCAAAAATCTGTTTCGAATGCCATGATTTTTCGGAGTCATTTTTCCAAGGGAGGGTACTGTGGATTTTCGAGAAAAAAAATTTCAGGGTAAAATGAAACCATTAGGTGCATTTTATAGAGAATCTGATTTCGAATAAGAGAAAGTCAAATGCAACCGCGTAACTCGTACCCGTGAGAAAAAAATCGCAAAAATCTGTTTCGAATGCCATGATTTTTCGGAGGCATTTTTCCAAGGGAGGGTACTGTGGATTTTCGAGAAAAAAAAATTTCGAGCTAAAAGGAAACCATTAGGTGCATTTTATAGAGAATCTGATTTCGAATAAGAAAAAGTCAACCGCAACCGCGTAACTCGTACCCGTGAGAAAAAAATTGCAAAAATCTGTTTCGAATGCCATGATTTTTCGGAGTCATTTTTCCAAGGGAGGGTACTGTGGATTTTCGAGAAAAAAAATTTCAAGGTAAAATGAAACCATTAGGTGCATTTTATAGAGAATCTGATTTCGAATAAGAAAAAGTCAACCGCAACCGCGTAACTCGTACCCGTGAGAAAAAAATCGCAAAAATCTGTTTCGAATGCCATGATTTTTCGGAGTCATTTTTCCAAGGGAGGGTACTGTGAATTTTCGAGAAAAAAAAATTTCGAGCTAAAAGGAAACCATTAGGTGCATTTTATAGAGAATCAGATTTCGAATAAGAAAAAGTCAACCGCAACCGCGTAACTCGTACCCGTGAGAAAAAAATCGCAAAAATCTGTTTCGAATGCCATGATTTTTCGGAGTCATTTTTCCAAGGGAGGGTACTGTGGATTTTCGAGAAAAAAAAATTTCGAGCTAAAGGAAACCATTAGGTGCATTTTATAGAGAATCTGATTTCGAATAAGAAAAAGTCAAATGCAACCGCGTAACTCGTACCCGTGAGAAAAAAATCGCAAAAATCTGTTTCGAATGCCATGATTTTTCGGAGTCATTTTTCCAAGGGAGGGTACTGTGGATTTTCGAGAAAAAAAAATTTCGAGCTAAAAGGAAACCATTAGGTGCATTTTATAGAGAATCTGATTTCGAATAAGAAAAAGTCAACCGCAACCGCGTAACTCGTACCCGTGAGAAAAAAATTGCAAAAATCTGTTTCGAATGCCATGATTTTTCGGAGTCATTTTTCCAAGGGAGGGTACTGTGGATTTTCGAGAAAAAAAAATTTCGAGCTAAAGGAAACCATTAGGTGCATTTTATAGAGAATCTGATTTCGAATAAGAAAAAGTCAAATGCAACCGCGTAACTCGTACCCGTGAGAAAAAAATCGCAAAAATCTGTTTCGAATGCCATGATTTTTCGGAGTCATTTTTCCAAGGGAGGGTACTGTGGATTTTCGAGAAAAAAAATTTCAAGCTAAAATGAAACCATTAGGTGCATTTTATAGAGAATCTGATTTCGAATAAGAAAAAGTCAAATGCAACCGCGTAACTCGTACCCGTGAGAAAAAAATCGCAAAAAATCTGTTTCGAATGCCATGATTTTTCGGAGTCATTTTTCCAAGGGAGGGTACTGTGAATTTTCGAGAAAAAAAAATTTCGAGCTAAAAGGAAACCATTAGGTGCATTTTATAGAGAATCAGATTTCGAATAAGAAAAAGTCAACCGCAACCGCGTAACTCGTACCCGTGAGAAAAAAATCGCAAAAATCTGTTTCGAATGCCATGATTTTTCGGAGTCATTTTTCCAAGGGAGGGTACTGTGGATTTTCGAGAAAAAAAAATTTCGAGCTAAAAGGAAACCATTAGGTGCATTTTATAGAGAATCTGATTTCGAATAAGAAAAAGTCAACCGCAACCGCGTAACTCGTACCCGTGAGAAAAAAATCGCAAAAATCTGTTTCGAATGCCATGATTTTTCGGAGTCATTTTTCCAAGGGAGGGTACTGTGAATTTTCGAGAAAAAAAAATTTCGAGCTAAAAGGAAACCATTAGGTGCATTTTATAGAGAATCAGATTTCGAATAAGAAAAAGTCAACCGCAACCGCGTAACTCGTACCCGTGAGAAAAAAATCGCAAAAATCTGTTTCGAATGCCATGATTTTTCGGAGTCATTTTTCCAAGGGAGGGTACTGTGAATTTTCGAGAAAAAAAAATTTCGAGCTAAAAGGAAACCATTAGGTGCATTTTATAGAGAATCAGATTTCGAATAAGAAAAAGTCAACCGCAACCGCGTAACTCGTACCCGTGAGAAAAAAATCGCAAAAATCTGTTTCGAATGCCATGATTTTTCGGAGTCATTTTTCCAAGGGAGGGTACTGTGGATTTTCGAGAAAAAAAAATTTCGAGCTAAAAGGAAACCCTTAGGTGCATTTTATAGAGAATCAGATTTCGAATAAGAAAAAGTCAACCGCAACCGCGTAACTCGTACCCGTGAGAAAAAAATCGCAAAAATCTGTTTCGAATGCCATGATTTTTCGGAGTCATTTTTCCAAGGGAGGGTACTGTGGATTTTCGAGAAAAAAAAATTTCGAGCTAAAAGGAAACCATTAGGTGCATTTTATAGAGAATCTGATTTCGAATAAGAAAAAGTCAACCGCAACCGCGTAACTCGTACCCGTGAGAAAAAAATTGCAAAAATCTGTTTCGAATGCCATGATTTTTCGGAGTCATTTTTCCAAGGGAGGGTACTGTGGATTTTCGAGAAAAAAAATTTCAAGGTAAAATGAAACCATTAGGTGCATTTTATAGAGAATCTGATTTCGAATAAGAGAAAGTCAAATGCAACCGCGTAACTCGTACCCGTGAGAAAAAAATCGCAAAAATGTGTTTCGAATGCCATGATTTTTCGGAGTCATTTTTCCAAGGGAGGGCACTGTGGATTTTCGAGAAAAAAAATTTCAAGCTAAAATGAAACCATTAGGTGCATTTTATAGAGAATCTGATTTCGAATAAGAAAAAGTCAACCGCAACCGCGTAACTCGTACCGGTGAGAAAAAAATCGCAAAAATCTGTTTCGAATGCCATGATTTTTCGGAGTCATTTTTCCAAGGGAGGGTACTGTGGATTTTCGAGAAAAAAAATTTCAGGGTAAAATGAAACCATTAGGTGCATTTTATAGAGAATCTGATTTCGAATAAGAGAAAGTCAAATGCAACCGCGTAACTCGTACCCGTGAGAAAAAAATCGCAAAAATCTGTTTCGAATGCCATGATTTTTCGGAGGCATTTTTCCAAGGGAGGGTACTGTGGATTTTCGAGAAAAAAAAATTTCGAGCTAAAAGGAAACCATTAGGTGCATTTTATAGAGAATCTGATTTCGAATAAGAAAAAGTCAACCGCAACCGCGTAACTCGTACCCGTGAGAAAAAAATTGCAAAAATCTGTTTCGAATGCCATGATTTTTCGGAGTCATTTTTCCAAGGGAGGGTACTGTGGATTTTCGAGAAAAAAAATTTCAAGGTAAAATGAAACCATTAGGTGCATTTTATAGAGAATCTGATTTCGAATAAGAGAAAGTCAAATGCAACCGCGTAACTCGTACCCGTGAGAAAAAAATCGCAAAAATCTGTTTCGAATGCCATGATTTTTCGGAGTCATTTTTCCAAGGGAGGGTACTGTGGATTTTCGAGAGAAAAAAATTTCAAGCTAAAAGGAAACCATTAGGTGCATTTTATAGAGAATCTGATTTCGAATAAGAAAAAGTCAACCGCAACCGCGTAACTCGTACCGGTGAGAAAAAAATCGCAAAAATCTGTTTCGAATGCCATGATTCTTCGGAGTCATTTTTCCAAGGGAGGGTACTGTGGATTTTCGAAAAAAAAAAATTTCGAGCTAAAAGGAAACCATTAGGTGCATTTTATAGAGAATCTGATTTCGAATAAGAAAAAGTCAACCGCAACCGCGTAACTCGTACCCGTGAGAAAAAAATCGCAAAAATCTGTTTCGAATGCCATGATTTTTCGGAGTCATTTTTCCAAGGGAGGGTACTGTGGATTTTCGAGAAAAAAAATTTCAAGCTAAAATGAAACCATTAGGTGCATTTTATAGAGAATCTGATTTCGAATAAGAAAAAGTCAAATGCAACCGCGTAACTCGTACCCGTGAGAAAAAAATCGCAAAAAATCTGTTTCGAATGCCATGATTTTTCGGAGTCATTTTTCCAAGGGAGGGTACTGTGAATTTTCGAGAAAAAAAAATTTCGAGCTAAAAGGAAACCATTAGGTGCATTTTATAGAGAATCAGATTTCGAATAAGAAAAAGTCAACCGCAACCGCGTAACTCGTACCCGTGAGAAAAAAATCGCAAAAATCTGTTTCGAATGCCATGATTTTTCGGAGTCATTTTTCCAAGGGAGGGTACTGTGGATTTTCGAGAAAAAAAAATTTCGAGCTAAAAGAAAACCATTAGGTGCATTTTATAGAGAATCTGATTTCGAATAAGAAAAAGTCAACCGCAACCGCGTAACTCGTACCCGTGAGAAAAAAATCGCAAAAATCTGTTTCGAATGCCATGATTTTTCGGAGTCATTTTTCCAAGGGAGGGTACTGTGAATTTTCGAGAAAAAAAAATTTCGAGCTAAAAGGAAACCATTAGGTGCATTTTATAGAGAATCAGATTTCGAATAAGAAAAAGTCAACCGCAACCGCGTAACTCGTACCCGTGAGAAAAAAATCGCAAAAATCTGTTTCGAATGCCATGATTTTTCGGAGTCATTTTTCCAAGGGAGGGTACTGTGAATTTTCGAGAAAAAAAAATTTCGAGCTAAAAGGAAACCATTAGGTGCATTTTATAGAGAATCAGATTTCGAATAAGAAAAAGTCAACCGCAACCGCGTAACTCGTACCCGTGAGAAAAAAATCGCAAAAATCTGTTTCGAATGCCATGATTTTTCGGAGTCATTTTTCCAAGGGAGGGTACTGTGGATTTTCGAGAAAAAAAAATTTCGAGCTAAAAGGAAACCCTTAGGTGCATTTTATAGAGAATCAGATTTCGAATAAGAAAAAGTCAACCGCAACCGCGTAACTCGTACCCGTGAGAAAAAAATCGCAAAAATTTGTTTCGAATGCCATGATTTTTCGGAGTCATTTTTCCAAGGGAGGGTACTGTGGATTTTCGAGAAAAAAAAATTTCGAGCTAAAAGGAAACCATTAGGTGCATTTTATAGAGAATCTGATTTCGAATAAGAAAAAGTCAACCGCAACCGCGTAACTCGTACCCGTGAGAAAAAAATTGCAAAAATCTGTTTCGAATGCCATGATTTTTCGGAGTCATTTTTCCAAGGGAGGGTACTGTGGATTTTCGAGAAAAAAAATTTCAAGGTAAAATGAAACCATTAGGTGCATTTTATAGAGAATCTGATTTCGAATAAGAGAAAGTCAAATGCAACCGCGTAACTCGTACCCGTGAGAAAAAAATCGCAAAAATCTGTTTCGAATGCCATGATTTTTCGGAGTCATTTTTCCAAGGGAGGGTACTGTGGATTTTCGAGAGAAAAAAATTTCAAGCTAAAAGGAAACCATTAGGTGCATTTTATAGAGAATCTGATTTCGAATAAGAAAAAGTCAACCGCAACCGCGTAACTCGTACCGGTGAGAAAAAAATCGCAAAAATCTGTTTCGAATGCCATGATTTTTCGGAGTCATTTTTCCAAGGGAGGGTACTGTGGATTTTCGAGAAAAAAAAATTTCGAGCTAAAAGGAAACCATTAGGTGCATTTTATAGAGAATCAGATTTCGAATAAGAAAAAGTCAACCGCAACCGCGTAACTCGTACCCGTGAGAAAAAAATCGCAAAAATCTGTTTCGAATGCCATGATTTTTCGGAGTCATTTTTCCAAGGGAGGGTACTGTGGATTTTCGAGAAAAAAAATTTCAAGGTAAAATGAAACCATTAGGTGCATTTTATAGAGAATCTGATTTCGAATAAGAGAAAGTCAAATGCAACGGCGTAACTCGTACCCGTGAGAAAAAAATCGCAAAAATCTGTTTCGAATGCCATGATTTTTCGGAGTCATTTTTCCAAGGGAGGGTACTGTGGATTTTCGAGAAAAAAAAATTTCGAGCTAAAAGGAAACCATTAGGTGCATTTTATAGAGAATCAGATTTCGAATAAGAAAAAGTCAACCGCAACCGCGTAACTCGTACCCGTGAGAAAAAAATCGCAAAAATCTGTTTCGAATGCCATGATTTTTCGGAGTCATTTTTCCAAGGGAGGGTACTGTGGATTTTCGAGAAAAAAAATTTCAAGGTAAAATGAAACCATTAGGTGCATTTTATAGAGAATCTGATTTCGAATAAGAAAAAGTCAACCGCAACCGCGTAACTCGTACCCGTGAGAAAAAAATCGCAAAAATCTGTTTCGAATGCCATGATTTTTCGGAGTCATTTTTCCAAGGGAGGGTACTGTGGATTTTCGAGAAAAAAAAATTTCGAGCTAAGAGGAAACCATTAGGTGCATTTTATAGAGAATCTGATTTCGAATAAGAAAAAGTCAACCGCAACCGCGTAACTCGTACCCGTGAGAAAAAAATCGCAAAAATCTGTTTCGAATGCCATGATTTTTCGGAGTCATTTTTCCAAGGGAGGGTACTGTGAATTTTCGAGAAAAAAAAATTTCGAGCTAAAAGGAAACCATTAGGTGCATTTTATAGAGAATCAGATTTCGAATAAGAAAAAGTCAACCGCAACCGCGTAACTCGTACCCGTGAGAAAAAAATCGCAAAAATCTGTTTCGAATGCCATGATTTTTCGGAGTCATTTTTCCAAGGGAGGGTACTGTGAATTTTCGAGAAAAAAAAATTTCGAGCTAAAAGGAAACCATTAGGTGCATTTTATAGAGAATCAGATTTCGAATAAGAAAAAGTCAACCGCAACCGCGTAACTCGTACCCGTGAGAAAAAAATCGCAAAAATCTGTTTCGAATGCCATGATTTTTCGGAGTCATTTTTCCAAGGGAGGGTACTGTGGATTTTCGAGAAAAAAAAATTTCGAGCTAAAAGGAAACCCTTAGGTGCATTTTATAGAGAATCAGATTTCGAATAAGAAAAAGTCAACCGCAACCGCGTAACTCGTACCCGTGAGAAAGAAATCGAAAAAATCTGTTTCGAATGCTATGATTTTTCGGAGTCATTTTTCGAAGGGAGGGTACTGTGGATTTTCGAGAAAAAAAAATTTCAAGCTAAAAGGAAACCATTAGGTGCATTTTATAGAGAATCAGATTTCGAATAAGAAAAAGTCAACCGTAACCCGTACCCGTGAGAAAAAAATCGCAAAAATCTGTTTCGAATGCCATGATTTTTCGGAGTCATTTTTCCAAGGGAGGGTACTGTGGATTTTCGAGAAAAAAAATTTCAGGGTAAAATGAAACCATTAGGTGCATTTTATAGAGAATCTGATTTCGAATAAGAGAAAGTCAAATGCAACCGCGTAACTCGTACCCGTGAGAAAAAAATCGCAAAAATCTGTTTCGAATGCCATGATTTTTCGGAGTCATTTTTCCAAGGGAGGGTACTGTGGATTTTCGAGAAAAAAAATTTCAAGCTAAAATGAAACCATTAGGTGCATTTTATAGAGAATCTGATTTCGAATAAGAAAAAGTCAAATGCAACCGCATAACTCGTACCCGTGAGAAAAAAATCGCAAAAATGTGTTTCGAATGCCATGATTTTTCGGAGTCATTTTTCCAAGGGAGGGCACTGTGGATTTTCGAGAAAAAAAATTTCAAGCTAAAATGAAACCATTAGGTGCATTTTATAGAGAATCTGATTTCGAATAAGAAAAAGTCAACCGCAACCGCGTAACTCGTACCCGTGAGAAAAAAATCGCAAAAATCTGTTTCGAATGCCATGATTTTTCGGAGTCATTTTTCCAAGGGAGGGTACTGTGGATTTTCGAGAAAAAAAATTTCAAGCTAAAATGAAACCATTAGGTGCATTTTATAGAGAATCTGATTTCGAATAAGAGAAAGTCAAATGCAACCGCGTAACTCGTACCGGTGAGAAAAAAATCGCAAAAATCTGTTTCGAATGCCATGATTTTTCGGAGTCATTTTTCCAAGGGAGGGTACTGTGGATTTTCGAGAGAAAAAAATTTCAAGCTAAAAGGAAACCATTAGGTGCATTTTATAGAGAATCTGATTTCGAATAAGAAAAAGTCAACCGCAACCGCGTAACTCGTACCGGTGAGAAAAAAATCGCAAAAATCTGTTTCGAATGCCATGATTTTTCGGAGTCATTTTTCCAAGGGAGGGTACTGTGGATTTTCGAGAAAAAAAATTTCGAGCTAAAATGAAACCATTAGGTGCATTTTATAGAGAATCTGATTTCGAATAAGAGAAAGTCAAATGCAACCGCGTAACTCGTACCCGTGAGAAAAAAATTGCAAAAATCTGTTTCGAATGCCATGATTTTTCGGAGTCATTTTTCCAAGGGAGGGTACTGTGGATTTTCGAGAAAAAAAAATTTCGAGCTAAAAGGAAACCATTAGGTGCATTTTATAGAGAATCTGATTTCGAATAAGAAAAAGTCAACCGCAACCGCGTAACTCGTACCCGTGAGAAAAAAATTGCAAAAATCTGTTTCGAATGCCATGATTTTTCGGAGTCATTTTTCCAAGGGAGGGTACTGTGGATTTTCGAGAAAAAAAATTTCAAGGTAAAATGAAACCATTAGGTGCATTTTATAGAGAATCTGATTTCGAATAAGAAAAAGTCAACCGCAACCGCGTAACTCGTACCCGTGAGAAAAAAATCGCAAAAATCTGTTTCGAATGCCATGATTTTTCGGAGTCATTTTTCCAAGGGAGGGTACTGTGGATTTTCGAGAAAAAAAATTTCAGGGTAAAATGAAACCATTAGGTGCATTTTATAGAGAATCTGATTTCGAATAAGAGAAAGTCAAATGCAACCGCGTAACTCGTACCCGTGAGAAAAAAATTGCAAAAATCTGTTTCGAATGCCATGATTTTTCGGAGTCATTTTTCCAAGGGAGGGTACTGTGGATTTTCGAGAAAAAAAAATTTCGAGCTAAAAGGAAACCATTAGGTGCATTTTATAGAGAATCTGATTTCGAATAAGAAAAAGTCAACCGCAACCGCGTAACTCGTACCCGTGAGAAAAAAATCGCAAAAATCTGTTTCGAATGCCATGATTTTTCGGAGTCATTTTTCCAAGGGAGGGTACTGTGGATTTTCGAGAAAAAAAATTTCAAGCTAAAATGAAACCATTAGGTGCATTTTATAGAGAATCTGATTTCGAATAAGAAAAAGTCAAATGCAACCGCATAACTCGTACCCGTGAGAAAAAAATCGCAAAAATGTGTTTCGAATGCCATGATTTTTCGGAGTCATTTTTCCAAGGGAGGGCACTGTGGATTTTCGAGAAAAAAAATTTCAAGCTAAAATGAAACCATTAGGTGCATTTTATAGAGAATCTGATTTCGAATAAGAAAAAGTCAACCGCAACCGCGTAACTCGTACCCGTGAGAAAAAAATCGCAAAAATCTGTTTCGAATGCCATGATTTTTCGGAGTCATTTTTCCAAGGGAGGGTACTGTGGATTTTCGAGAAAAAAAATTTCAAGCTAAAATGAAACCATTAGGTGCATTTTATAGAGAATCTGATTTCGAATAAGAGAAAGTCAAATGCAACCGCGTAACTCGTACCGGTGAGAAAAAAATCGCAAAAATCTGTTTCGAATGCCATGATTTTTCGGAGTCATTTTTCCAAGGGAGGGTACTGTGGATTTTCGAGAGAAAAAAATTTCAAGCTAAAAGGAAACCATTAGGTGCATTTTATAGAGAATCTGATTTCGAATAAGAAAAAGTCAACCGCAACCGCGTAACTCGTACCGGTGAGAAAAAAATCGCAAAAATCTGTTTCGAATGCCATGATTTTTCGGAGTCATTTTTCCAAGGGAGGGTACTGTGGATTTTCGAGAAAAAAAATTTCAGGGTAAAATGAAACCATTAGGTGCATTTTATAGAGAATCTGATTTCGAATAAGAGAAAGTCAAATGCAACCGCGTAACTCGTACCCGTGAGAAAAAAATTGCAAAAATCTGTTTCGAATGCCATGATTTTTCGGAGTCATTTTTCCAAGGGAGGGTACTGTGGATTTTCGAGAAAAAAAATTTCAAGGTAAAATGAAACCATTAGGTGCATTTTATAGAGAATCTGATTTCGAATAAGAAAAAGTCAACCGCAACCGCGTAACTCGTACCCGTGAGAAAAAAATCGCAAAAATCTGTTTCGAATGCCATGATTTTTCGGAGTCATTTTTCCAAGGGAGGGTACTGTGGATTTTCGAGAAAAAAAATTTCAGGGTAAAATGAAACCATTAGGTGCATTTTATAGAGAATCTGATTTCGAATAAGAGAAAGTCAAATGCAACCGCGTAACTCGTACCCGTGAGAAAAAAATTGCAAAAATCTGTTTCGAATGCCATGATTTTTCGGAGTCATTTTTCCAAGGGAGGGTACTGTGGATTTTCGAGAAAAAAAAATTTCGAGCTAAAAGGAAACCATTAGGTGCATTTTATAGAGAATCTGATTTCGAATAAGAAAAAGTCAACCGCAACCGCGTAACTCGTACCCGTGAGAAAAAAATTGCAAAAATCTGTTTCGAATGCCATGATTTTTCGGAGTCATTTTTCCAAGGGAGGGTACTGTGGATTTTGGAGAAAAAAAATTTCAAGGTAAAATGAAACCATTAGGTGCATTTTATAGAGAATCTGATTTCGAATAAGAAAAAGTCAACCGCAACCGCGTAACTCGTACCCGTGAGAAAAAAATCGCAAAAATCTGTTTCGAATGCCATGATTTTTCGGAGTCATTTTTCCAAGGGAGGGTACTGTGAATTTTCGAGAAAAAAAATTTCGAGCTAAAAGGAAACCATTAGGTGCATTTTATAGAGAATCAGATTTCGAATAAGAAAAAGTCAACCGCAACCGCGTAACTCGTACCCGTGAGAAAAAAATCGCAAAAATCTGTTTCGAATGCCATGATTTTTCGGAGTCATTTTTCCAAGGGAGGGTACTGTGGATTTTCGAGAAAAAAAATTTCAAGCTAAAATGAAACCATTAGGTGCATTTTATAGAGAATCTGATTTCGAATAAGAAAAAGTCAAATGCAACCGCGTAACCCGTACCCGTGAGAAAAAAATCGCAAAAATGTGTTTCGAATGCCATGATTTTTCGGAGTCATTTTTCCAAGGGAGGGCACTGTGGATTTTCGTGAAAAAAAATTTCAAGCTAAAATGAAACCATTAGGTGCATTTTATAGAGAATCTGATTTCGAATAAGAAAAAGTCAACCGCAACCGCGTAACTCGTACCCGTGAGAAAAAAATTGCAAAAATCTGTTTCGAATGCCATGATTTTTCGGAGTCATTTTTCCAACGGAGGGTACTGTAGATTTTCGAGAAAAAAAATTTCAAGGTAAAATGAAACCATTAGGTGCATTTTATAGAGAATCTGATTTCGAATAAGAGAAAGTCAAATGCAACCGCGTAACTCGTACCGGTGAGAAAAAAATCGCAAAAATCTGTTTCGAATGCCATGATTTTTCGGAGTCATTTTTCCAAGGGAGGGTACTGTGGATTTTCGAGAAAAAAAATTTCAGGGTAAAATGAAACCATTAGGTGCATTTTATAGAGAATCTGATTTCGAATAAGAGAAAGTCAAATGCAACCGCGTAACTCGTACCCGTGAGAAAAAAATCGCAAAAAATCTGTTTCGAATGCCATGATTTTTCGGAGTCATTTTTCCAAGGGAGGGTACTGTGGATTTTCGAGAAAAAAAAATTTCAAGCTAAAAGGAAACCACTAGGTGCATTTTATAGACAATCTGATTTAGAATAAGAAAAAGTCAACCGCAACCGCGTAACTCGTACCCGTGAGAAAAAAATCGCAAAAATCTGTTTCGAATGCCATGATTTTTCGGAGTCATTTTTCCAAGGGAGGGTACTGTGGATTTTCGAGAAAAAAAATTTCAAGCTAAAATGAAACCATTAGGTGCATTTTATAGAGAATCTGATTTCGAATAAGAAAAAGTCAAATGCAACCGCGTAACTCGTACCCGTGAGAAAAAAATCGCAAAAATGTGTTTCGAATGCCATGATTTTTCGGAGTCATTTTTCCAAGGGAGGGCACTGTGGATTTTCGAGAAAAAAAATTTCAAGCTAAAATGAAACCATTAGGTGCATTTTATAGAGAATCTGATTTCGAATAAGAAAAAGTCAACCGCAACCGCGTAACTCGTACCCGTGAGAAAAAAATTGCAAAAATCTGTTTCGAATGCCATGATTTTTCGGAGTCATTTTTCCAACGGAGGGTACTGTAGATTTTCGAGAAAAAAAATTTCAAGGTAAAATGAAACCATTAGGTGCATTTTATAGAGAATCTGATTTCGAATAAGAGAAAGTCAAATGCAACCGCGTAACTCGTACCGGTGAGAAAAAAATCGCAAAAATCTGTTTCGAATGCCATGATTTTTCGGAGTCATTTTTCCAAGGGAGGGTACTGTGGATTTTCGAGAAAAAAAATTTCAGGGTAAAATGAAACCATTAGGTGCATTTTATAGAGAATCTGATTTCGAATAAGAGAAAGTCAAATGCAAACGCGTAACTCGTACCCGTGAGAAAAAAATCGCAAAAAATCTGTTTCGAATGCCATGATTTTTCGGAGTCATTTTTCCAAGGGAGGGTACTGTGGATTTTCGAGAAAAAAAAATTTCAAGCTAAAAGGAAACCACTAGGTGCATTTTATAGACAATCTGATTTAGAATAAGAAAAAGTCAACCGCAACCGCGTAACTCGTACCCGTGAGAAAAAAATCGCAAAAATCTGTTTCGAATGCCATGATTTTTCGGAGTCATTTTTCCAAGGGAGGGTACTGTGGATTTTCGAGAAAAAAAATTTCAAGCTAAAATGAAACCATTAGGTGCATTTTATAGAGAATCTGATTTCGAATAAGAAAAAGTCAAATGCAACCGCGTAACTCGTACCCGTGAGAAAAAAATCGCAAAAATGTGTTTCGAATGCCATGATTTTTCGGAGTCATTTTTCCAAGGGAGGGCACTGTGGATTTTCGAGAAAAAAAATTTCAAGCTAAAATGAAACCATTAGGTGCATTTTATAGAGAATCTGATTTCGAATAAGAAAAAGTCAACCGCAACCGCGTAACTCGTACCCGTGAGAAAAAAATCGCAAAAATCTGTTTCGAATGCCATGATTTTTCGGAGTCATTTTTCCAAGGGAGGGTACTGTGGATTTTCGAGAAAAAAAATTTCAAGCTAAAATGAAACCATTAGGTGCATTTTATAGAGAATCTGATTTCGAATAAGAGAAAGTCAAATGCAACCGCGTAACTCGTACCGGTGAGAAAAAAATCGCAAAAATCTGTTTCGAATGCCATGATTTTTCGGAGTCATTTTTCCAAGGGAGGGTACTGTGGATTTTCGAGAGAAAAAAATTTCAAGCTAAAAGGAAACCATTAGGTGCATTTTATAGAGAATCTGATTTCGAATAAGAAAAAGTCAACCGCAACCGCGTAACTCGTACCGGTGAGAAAAAAATCGCAAAAATCTGTTTCGAATGCCATGATTTTTCGGAGTCATTTTTCCAAGGGAGGGTACTGTGGATTTTCGAGAAAAAAAATTTCAGGGTAAAATGAAACCATTAGGTGCATTTTATAGAGAATCTGATTTCGAATAAGAGAAAGTCAAATGCAACCGCGTAACTCGTACCCGTGAGAAAAAAATCGCAAAAATCTGTTTCGAATGCCATGATTTTTCGGAGTCATTTTTCCAAGGGAGGGTACTGTGGATTTTCGAGAAAAAAAAATTTCGAGCTAAAAGGAAACCATTAGGTGCATTTTATAGAGAATCTGATTTCGAATAAGAAAAAGTCAACCGCAACCGCGTAACTCGTACCCGTGAGAAAAAAATTGCAAAAATCTGTTTCGAATGCCATGATTTTTCGGAGTCATTTTTCCAAGGGAGGGTACTGTGGATTTTCGAGAAAAAAAATTTCAAGGTAAAATGAAACCATTAGGTGCATTTTATAGAGAATCTGATTTCGAATAAGAAAAAGTCAACCGCAACCGCGTAACTCGTACCCGTGAGAAAAAAATCGCAAAAATCTGTTTCGAATGCCATGATTTTTCGGAGTCATTTTTCCAAGGGAGGGTACTGTGAATTTTCGAGAAAAAAAAATTTCGAGCTAAAAGGAAACCATTAGGTGCATTTTATAGAGAATCAGATTTCGAATAAGAAAAAGTCAACCGCAACCGCGTAACTCGTACCCGTGAGAAAAAAATCGCAAAAATCTGTTTCGAATGCCATGATTTTTCGGAGTCATTTTTCCAAGGGAGGGTACTGTGGATTTTCGAGAAAAAAAATTTCAAGCTAAAATGAAACCATTAGGTGCATTTTATAGAGAATCTGATTTCGAATAAGAAAAAGTCAAATGCAACCGCGTAACTCGTACCCGTGAGAAAAAAATCGCAAAAATGTGTTTCGAATGCCATGATTTTTCGGAGTCATTTTTCCAAGGGAGGGCACTGTGGATTTTCGAGAAAAAAAATTTCAAGCTAAAATGAAACCATTAGGTGCATTTTATAGAGAATCTGATTTCGAATAAGAAAAAGTCAACCGCAACCGCGTAACTCGTACCGGTGAGAAAAAAATCGCAAAAATCTGTTTCGAATGCCATGATTTTTCGGAGTCATTTTTCCAAGGGAGGGTACTGTGGATTTTCGAGAAAAAAAATTTCAGGGTAAAATGAAACCATTAGGTGCATTTTATAGAGAATCTGATTTCGAATAAGAGAAAGTCAAATGCAACCGCGTAACTCGTACCCGTGAGAAAAAAATCGCAAAAATCTGTTTCGAATGCCATGATTTTTCGGAGGCATTTTTCCAAGGGAGGGTACTGTGGATTTTCGAGAAAAAAAAATTTCGAGCAAAAAGGAAACCATTAGGTGCATTTTATAGAGAATCTGATTTCGAATAAGAAAAAGTCAACCGCAACCGCGTAACTCGTACCCGTGAGAAAAAAATTGCAAAAATCTGTTTCGAATGCCATGATTTTTCGGAGTCATTTTTCCAAGGGAGGGTACTGTGGATTTTCGAGAAAAAAAATTTCAAGGTAAAATGAAACCATTAGGTGCATTTTATAGAGAATCTGATTTCGAATAAGAAAAAGTCAACCGCAACCGCGTAACTCGTACCCGTGAGAAAAAAATCGCAAAAATCTGTTTCGAATGCCATGATTTTTCGGAGTCATTTTTCCAAGGGAGGGTACTGTGAATTTTCGAGAAAAAAAAATTTCGAGCTAAAAGGAAACCATTAGGTGCATTTTATAGAGAATCAGATTTCGAATAAGAAAAAGTCAACCGCAACCGCGTAACTCGTACCCGTGAGAAAAAAATTGCAAAAATCTGTTTCGAATGCCATGATTTTTCGGAGTCATTTTTCCAAGGGAGGGTACTGTGGATTTTCGAGAAAAAAAATTTCAAGGTAAAATGAAACCATTAGGTGCATTTTATAGAGAATCTGATTTCGAATAAGAAAAAGTCAACCGCAACCGCGTAACTCGTACCCGTGAGAAAAAAATCGCAAAAATCTGTTTCGAATGCCATGATTTTTCGGAGTCATTTTTCCAAGGGAGGGTACTGTGAATTTTCGAGAAAAAAAAATTTCGAGCTAAAAGGAAACCATTAGGTGCATTTTATAGAGAATCAGATTTCGAATAAGAAAAAGTCAACCGCAACCGCGTAACTCGTACCCGTGAGAAAAAAATCGCAAAAATCTGTTTCGAATGCCATGATTTTTCGGAGTCATTTTTCCAAGGGAGGGTACTGTGGATTTTCGAGAAAAAAAATTTCAAGCTAAAATGAAACCATTAGGTGCATTTTATAGAGAATCTGATTTCGAATAAGAAAAAGTCAAATGCAACCGCGTAACTCGTACCCGTGAGAAAAAAATCGCAAAAATGTGTTTCGAATGCCATGATTTTTCGGAGTCATTTTTCCAAGGGAGGGCACTGTGGATTTTCGAGAAAAAAAATTTCAAGCTAAAATGAAACCATTAGGTGCATTTTATAGAGAATCTGATTTCGAATAAGAAAAAGTCAACCGCAACCGCGTAACTCGTACCGGTGAGAAAAAAATCGCAAAAATCTGTTTCGAATGCCATGATTTTTCGGAGTCATTTTTCCAAGGGAGGGTACTGTGGATTTTCGAGAAAAAAAATTTCAGGGTAAAATGAAACCATTAGGTGCATTTTATAGAGAATCTGATTTCGAATAAGAGAAAGTCAAATGCAACCGCGTAACTCGTACCCGTGAGAAAAAAATCGCAAAAATCTGTTTCGAATGCCATGATTTTTCGGAGGCATTTTTCCAAGGGAGGGTACTGTGGATTTTCGAGAAAAAAAAATTTCGAGCAAAAAGGAAACCATTAGGTGCATTTTATAGAGAATCTGATTTCGAATAAGAAAAAGTCAACCGCAACCGCGTAACTCGTACCCGTGAGAAAAAAATTGCAAAAATCTGTTTCGAATGCCATGATTTTTCGGAGTCATTTTTCCAAGGGAGGGTACTGTGGATTTTCGAGAAAAAAAATTTCAAGGTAAAATGAAACCATTAGGTGCATTTTATAGAGAATCTGATTTCGAATAAGAAAAAGTCAACCGCAACCGCGTAACTCGTACCCGTGAGAAAAAAATCGCAAAAATCTGTTTCGAATGCCATGATTTTTCGGAGTCATTTTTCCAAGGGAGGGTACTGTGAATTTTCGAGAAAAAAAAATTTCGAGCTAAAAGGAAACCATTAGGTGCATTTTATAGAGAATCAGATTTCGAATAAGAAAAAGTCAACCGCAACCGCGTAACTCGTACCCGTGAGAAAAAAATCGCAAAAATCTGTTTCGAATGCCATGATTTTTCGGAGTCATTTTTCCAAGGGAGGGTACTGTGGATTTTCGAGAAAAAAAAATTTCGAGCTAAAGGAAACCATTAGGTGCATTTTATAGAGAATCTGATTTCGAATAAGAAAAAGTCAAATGCAACCGCGTAACTCGTACCCGTGAGAAAAAAATCGCAAAAATCTGTTTCGAATGCCATGATTTTTCGGAGTCATTTTTCCAAGGGAGGGTACTGTGGATTTTCGAGAAAAAAAAATTTCGAGCTAAAAGGAAACCATTAGGTGCATTTTATAGAGAATCTGATTTCGAATAAGAAAAAGTCAACCGCAACCGCGTAACTCGTACCCGTGAGAAAAAAATTGCAAAAATCTGTTTCGAATGCCATGATTTTTCGGAGTCATTTTTCCAAGGGAGGGTACTGTGGATTTTCGAGAAAAAAAAATTTCGAGCTAAAGGAAACCATTAGGTGCATTTTATAGAGAATCTGATTTCGAATAAGAAAAAGTCAAATGCAACCGCGTAACTCGTACCGGTGAGAAAAAAATCGCAAAAATCTGTTTCGAATGCCATGATTTTTCTGAGTCATTTTTCCAAGGGAGGGTACTGTGGATTTTCGAGAAAAAAAATTTCAAGCTAAAATGAAACCATTAGGTGCATTTTATAGAGAATCTGATTTCGAATAAGAAAAAGTCAAATGCAACCGCGTAACTCGTACCCGTGAGAAAAAAATCGCAAAAAATCTGTTTCGAATGCCATGATTTTTCGGAGTCATTTTTCCAAGGGAGGGTACTGTGAATTTTCGAGAAAAAAAAATTTCGAGCTAAAAGGAAACCATTAGGTGCATTTTATAGAGAATCAGATTTCGAATAAGAAAAAGTCAACCGCAACCGCGTAACTCGTACCCGTGAGAAAAAAATCGCAAAAATCTGTTTCGAATGCCATGATTTTTCGGAGTCATTTTTCCAAGGGAGGGTACTGTGGATTTTCGAGAAAAAAAAATTTCGAGCTAAAAGGAAACCATTAGGTGCATTTTATAGAGAATCTGATTTCGAATAAGAAAAAGTCAACCGCAACCGCGTAACTCGTACCCGTGAGAAAAAAATCGCAAAAATCTGTTTCGAATGCCATGATTTTTCGGAGTCATTTTTCCAAGGGAGGGTACTGTGAATTTTCGAGAAAAAAAAATTTCGAGCTAAAAGGAAACCATTAGGTGCATTTTATAGAGAATCAGATTTCGAATAAGAAAAAGTCAACCGCAACCGCGTAACTCGTACCCGTGAGAAAAAAATCGCAAAAATCTGTTTCGAATGCCATGATTTTTCGGAGTCATTTTTCCAAGGGAGGGTACTGTGGATTTTCGAGAAAAAAAAATTTCGAGCTAAAAGGAAACCATTAGGTGCATTTTATAGAGAATCTGATTTCGAATAAGAAAAAGTCAACCGCAACCGCGTAACTCGTACCCGTGAGAAAAAAATTGCAAAAATCTGTTTCGAATGCCATGATTTTTCGGAGTCATTTTTCCAATTTACTGTGAATTTTCGAGAAAAAAAAATTTCGAGCTAAAAGGAAACCATTAGGTGCATTTTATAGAGAATCAGATTTCGAATAAGAAAAAGTCAACCGCAACCGCGTAACTCGTACCCGTGAGAAAAAAATCGCAAAAATCTGTTTCGAATGCCATGATTTTTCGGAGTCATTTTTCCAAGGGAGGGTACTGTGGATTTTCGAGAAAAAAAAATTTCGAGCTAAAAGGAAACCCTTAGGTGCATTTTATAGAGAATCAGATTTCGAATAAGAAAAAGTCAACCGCAACCGCGTAACTCGTACCCGTGAGAAAAAAATCGCAAAAATCTGTTTCGAATGCCATGATTTTTCGGAGTCATTTTTCCAAGGGAGGGTACTGTGGATTTTCGAGAAAAAAAAATTTCGAGCTAAAAGGAAACCATTAGGTGCATTTTATAGAGAATCTGATTTCGAATAAGAAAAAGTCAACCGCAACCGCGTAACTCGTACCCGTGAGAAAAAAATTGCAAAAATCTGTTTCGAATGCCATGATTTTTCGGAGTCATTTTTCCAAGGGAGGGTACTGTGGATTTTCGAGAAAAAAAATTTCAAGGTAAAATGAAACCATTAGGTGCATTTTATAGAGAATCTGATTTCGAATAAGAGAAAGTCAAATGCAACCGCGTAACTCGTACCCGTGAGAAAAAAATCGCAAAAATCTGTTTCGAATGCCATGATTTTTCGGAGTCATTTTTCCAAGGGAGGGTACTGTGGATTTTCGAGAAAAAAAATTTCAAGGTAAAATGAAACCATTAGGTGCATTTTATAGAGAATCTGATTTCGAATAAGAGAAAGTCAAATGCAACCGCGTAACTCGTACCCGTGAGAAAAAAATCGCAAAAATCTGTTTCGAATGCCATGATTTTTCGGAGTCATTTTTCCAAGGGAGGGTACTGTGGATTTTCGAGAGAAAAAAATTTCAAGCTAAAAGGAAACCATTAGGTGCATTTTATAGAGAATCTGATTTCGAATAAGAAAAAGTCAACCGCAACCGCGTAACTCGTACCGGTGAGAAAAAAATCGCAAAAATCTGTTTCGAATGCCATGATTTTTCGGAGTCATTTTTCCAAGGGAGGGTACTGTGGATTTTCGAAAAAAAAAAATTTCGAGCTAAAAGGAAACCATTAGGTGCATTTTATAGAGAATCTGATTTCGAATAAGAAAAAGTCAACCGCAACCGCGTAACTCGTACCCGTGAGAAAAAAATCGCAAAAATCTGTTTCGAATGCCATGATTTTTCGGAGTCATTTTTCCAAGGGAGGGTACTGTGGATTTTCGAGAAAAAAAATTTCAAGCTAAAATGAAACCATTAGGTGCATTTTATAGAGAATCTGATTTCGAATAAGAAAAAGTCAAATGCAACCGCGTAACTCGTACCCGTGAGAAAAAAATCGCAAAAAATCTGTTTCGAATGCCATGATTTTTCGGAGTCATTTTTCCAAGGGAGGGTACTGTGAATTTTCGAGAAAAAAAAATTTCGAGCTAAAAGGAAACCATTAGGTGCATTTTATAGAGAATCAGATTTCGAATAAGAAAAAGTCAACCGCAACCGCGTAACTCGTACCCGTGAGAAAAAAATCGCAAAAATCTGTTTCGAATGCCATGATTTTTCGGAGTCATTTTTCCAAGGGAGGGTACTGTGGATTTTCGAGAAAAAAAAATTTCGATCTAAAAGGAAACCATTAGGTGCATTTTATAGAGAATCTGATTTCGAATAAGAAAAAGTCAACCGCAACCGCGTAACTCGTACCCGTGAGAAAAAAATCGCAAAAATCTGTTTCGAATGCCATGATTTTTCGGAGTCATTTTTCCAAGGGAGGGTACTGTGAATTTTCGAGAAAAAAAAATTTCGAGCTAAAAGGAAACCATTAGGTGCATTTTATAGAGAATCAGATTTCGAATAAGAAAAAGTCAACCGCAACCGCGTAACTCGTACCCGTGAGAAAAAAATCGCAAAAATCTGTTTCGAATGCCATGATTTTTCGGAGTCATTTTTCCAAGGGAGGGTACTGTGAATTTTCGAGAAAAAAAAATTTCGAGCTAAAAGGAAACCATTAGGTGCATTTTATAGAGAATCAGATTTCGAATAAGAAAAAGTCAACCGCAACCGCGTAACTCGTACCCGTGAGAAAAAAATCGCAAAAATCTGTTTCGAATGCCATGATTTTTCGGAGTCATTTTTCCAAGGGAGGGTACTGTGGATTTTCGAGAAAAAAAAATTTCGAGCTAAAAGGAAACCCTTAGGTGCATTTTATAGAGAATCAGATTTCGAATAAGAAAAAGTCAACCGCAACCGCGTAACTCGTACCCGTGAGAAAAAAATCGCAAAAATCTGTTTCGAATGCCATGATTTTTCGGAGTCATTTTTCCAAGGGAGGGTACTGTGGATTTTCGAGAAAAAAAATTTCAAGGTAAAATGAAACCATTAGGTGCATTTTATAGAGAATCTGATTTCGAATAAGAAAAAGTCAACCGCAACCGCGTAACTCGTACCCGTGAGAAAAAAATCGCAAAAATCTGTTTCGAATGCCATGATTTTTCGGAGTCATTTTTCCAAGGGAGGGTACTGTGAATTTTCGAGAAAAAAAAATTTCGAGCTAAAAGGAAACCATTAGGTGCATTTTATAGAGAATCAGATTTCGAATAAGAAAAAGTCAACCGCAACCGCGTAACTCGTACCCGTGAGAAAAAAATCGCAAAAATCTGTTTCGAATGCCATGATTTTTCGGAGTCATTTTTCCAAGGGAGGGTACTGTGGATTTTCGAGAAAAAAAATTTCAAGCTAAAATGAAACCATTAGGTGCATTTTATAGAGAATCTGATTTCGAATAAGAAAAAGTCAAATGCAACCGCGTAACTCGTACCCGTGAGAAAAAAATCGCAAAAAATGTGTTTCGAATGCCATGATTTTTCGGAGTCATTTTTCCAAGGGAGGGCACTGTGGATTTTCGAGAAAAAAAATTTCAAGCTAAAATGAAACCATTAGGTGCATTTTATAGAGAATCTGATTTCGAATAAGAAAAAGTCAACCGCAACCGCGTAACTCGTACCGGTGAGAAAAAAATCGCAAAAATCTGTTTCGAATGCCATGATTTTTCGGAGTCATTTTTCCAAGGGAGGGTACTGTGGATTTTCGAGAAAAAAAATTTCAGGGTAAAATGAAACCATTAGGTGCATTTTATAGAGAATCTGATTTCGAATAAGAGAAAGTCAAATGCAACCGCGTAACTCGTACCCGTGAGAAAAAAATCGCAAAAATCTGTTTCGAATGCCATGATTTTTCGGAGGCATTTTTCCAAGGGAGGGTACTGTGGATTTTCGAGAAAAAAAAATTTCGAGCTAAAAGGAAACCATTAGGTGCATTTTATAGAGAATCTGATTTCGAATAAGAAAAAGTCAACCGCAACCGCGTAACTCGTACCCGTGAGAAAAAAATTGCAAAAATCTGTTTCGAATGCCATGATTTTTCGGAGTCATTTTTCCAAGGGAGGGTACTGTGGATTTTCGAGAAAAAAAATTTCAAGGTAAAATGAAACCATTAGGTGCATTTTATAGAGAATCTGATTTCGAATAAGAAAAAGTCAACCGCAACCGCGTAACTCGTACCCGTGAGAAAAAAATCGCAAAAATCTGTTTCGAATGCCATGATTTTTCGGAGTCATTTTTCCAAGGGAGGGTACTGTGAATTTTCGAGAAAAAAAAATTTCGAGCTAAAAGGAAACCATTAGGTGCATTTTATAGAGAATCAGATTTCGAATAAGAAAAAGTCAACCGCAACCGCGTAACTCGTACCCGTGAGAAAAAAATCGCAAAAATCTGTTTCGAATGCCATGATTTTTCGGAGTCATTTTTCCAAGGGAGGGTACTGTGGATTTTCGAGAAAAAAAAATTTCGAGCTAAAGGAAACCATTAGGTGCATTTTATAGAGAATCTGATTTCGAATAAGAAAAAGTCAAATGCAACCGCGTAACTCGTACCCGTGAGAAAAAAATCGCAAAAATCTGTTTCGAATGCCATGATTTTTCGGAGTCATTTTTCCAAGGGAGGGTACTGTGGATTTTCGAGAAAAAAAAATTTCGAGCTAAAAGGAAACCATTAGGTGCATTTTATAGAGAATCTGATTTCGAATAAGAAAAAGTCAACCGCAACCGCGTAACTCGTACCCGTGAGAAAAAAATTGCAAAAATCTGTTTCGAATGCCATGATTTTTCGGAGTCATTTTTCCAAGGGAGGGTACTGTGGATTTTCGAGAAAAAAAAATTTCGAGCTAAAGGAAACCATTAGGTGCATTTTATAGAGAATCTGATTTCGAATAAGAAAAAGTCAAATGCAACCGCGTAACTCGTACCCGTGAGAAAAAAATCGCAAAAATCTGTTTCGAATGCCATGATTTTTCGGAGTCATTTTTCCAAGGGAGGGTACTGTGGATTTTCGAGAAAAAAAATTTCAAGCTAAAATGAAACCATTAGGTGCATTTTATAGAGAATCTGATTTCGAATAAGAAAAAGTCAAATGCAACCGCGTAACTCGTACCCGTGAGAAAAAAATCGCAAAAAATCTGTTTCGAATGCCATGATTTTTCGGAGTCATTTTTCCAAGGGAGGGTACTGTGAATTTTCGAGAAAAAAAAATTTCGAGCTAAAAGGAAACCATTAGGTGCATTTTATAGAGAATCAGATTTCGAATAAGAAAAAGTCAACCGCAACCGCGTAACTCGTACCCGTGAGAAAAAAATCGCAAAAATCTGTTTCGAATGCCATGATTTTTCGGAGTCATTTTTCCAAGGGAGGGTACTGTGGATTTTCGAGAAAAAAAAATTTCGAGCTAAAAGGAAACCATTAGGTGCATTTTATAGAGAATCTGATTTCGAATAAGAAAAAGTCAACCGCAACCGCGTAACTCGTACCCGTGAGAAAAAAATCGCAAAAATCTGTTTCGAATGCCATGATTTTTCGGAGTCATTTTTCCAAGGGAGGGTACTGTGAATTTTCGAGAAAAAAAAATTTCGAGCTAAAAGGAAACCATTAGGTGCATTTTATAGAGAATCAGATTTCGAATAAGAAAAAGTCAACCGCAACCGCGTAACTCGTACCCGTGAGAAAAAAATCGCAAAAATCTGTTTCGAATGCCATGATTTTTCGGAGTCATTTTTCCAAGGGAGGGTACTGTGAATTTTCGAGAAAAAAAAATTTCGAGCTAAAAGGAAACCATTAGGTGCATTTTATAGAGAATCAGATTTCGAATAAGAAAAAGTCAACCGCAACCGCGTAACTCGTACCCGTGAGAAAAAAATCGCAAAAATCTGTTTCGAATGCCATGATTTTTCGGAGTCATTTTTCCAAGGGAGGGTACTGTGGATTTTCGAGAAAAAAAAATTTCGAGCTAAAAGGAAACCCTTAGGTGCATTTTATAGAGAATCAGATTTCGAATAAGAAAAAGTCAACCGCAACCGCGTAACTCGTACCCGTGAGAAAAAAATCGCAAAAATCTGTTTCGAATGCCATGATTTTTCGGAGTCATTTTTCCAAGGGAGGGTACTGTGGATTTTCGAGAAAAAAAAATTTCGAGCTAAAAGGAAACCATTAGGTGCATTTTATAGAGAATCTGATTTCGAATAAGAAAAAGTCAACCGCAACCGCGTAACTCGTACCCGTGAGAAAAAAATTGCAAAAATCTGTTTCGAATGCCATGATTTTTCGGAGTCATTTTTCCAAGGGAGGGTACTGTGGATTTTCGAGAAAAAAAATTTCAAGGTAAAATGAAACCATTAGGTGCATTTTATAGAGAATCTGATTTCGAATAAGAGAAAGTCAAATGCAACCGCGTAACTCGTACCCGTGAGAAAAAAATCGCAAAAATGTGTTTCGAATGCCATGATTTTTCGGAGTCATTTTTCCAAGGGAGGGCACTGTGGATTTTCGAGAAAAAAAATTTCAAGCTAAAATGAAA
The DNA here is from genome assembly GCF_987345545.1 of Pholcus phalangioides. Taxonomy (NCBI): domain Eukaryota; kingdom Metazoa; phylum Arthropoda; class Arachnida; order Araneae; family Pholcidae; genus Pholcus; species Pholcus phalangioides. The sequence continues at coordinate 8,981,896 of NW_028301597.1, read as the reverse complement.
CCATTAGGTGCATTTTATAGAGAATCTGATTTCGAATAAGAAAAAGTCAACCGCAACCGCGTAACTCGTACCGGTGAGAAAAAAATCGCAAAAATCTGTTTCGAATGCCATGATTTTTCGGAGTCATTTTTCCAAGGGAGGGTACTGTGGATTTTCGAGAAAAAAAATTTCAGGGTAAAATGAAACCATTAGGTGCATTTTATAGAGAATCTGATTTCGAATAAGAGAAAGTCAAATGCAACCGCGTAACTCGTACCCGTGAGAAAAAAATCGCAAAAATCTGTTTCGAATGCCATGATTTTTCGGAGGCATTTTTCCAAGGGAGGGTACTGTGGATTTTCGAGAAAAAAAAATTTCGAGCTAAAAGGAAACCATTAGGTGCATTTTATAGAGAATCTGATTTCGAATAAGAAAAAGTCAACCGCAACCGCGTAACTCGTACCCGTGAGAAAAAAATTGCAAAAATCTGTTTCGAATGCCATGATTTTTCGGAGTCATTTTTCCAAGGGAGGGTACTGTGGATTTTCGAGAAAAAAAATTTCAAGGTAAAATGAAACCATTAGGTGCATTTTATAGAGAATCTGATTTCGAATAAGAGAAAGTCAAATGCAACCGCGTAACTCGTACCCGTGAGAAAAAAATCGCAAAAATCTGTTTCGAATGCCATGATTTTTCGGAGTCATTTTTCCAAGGGAGGGTACTGTGGATTTTCGAGAGAAAAAAATTTCAAGCTAAAAGGAAACCATTAGGTGCATTTTATAGAGAATCTGATTTCGAATAAGAAAAAGTCAACCGCAACCGCGTAACTCGTACCGGTGAGAAAAAAATCGCAAAAATCAGTTTCGAATGCCATGATTCTTCGGAGTCATTTTTCCAAGGGAGGGTACTGTGGATTTTCGAAAAAAAAAAATTTCGAGCTAAAAGGAAACCATTAGGTGCATTTTATAGAGAATCTGATTTCGAATAAGAAAAAGTCAACCGCAACCGCGTAACTCGTACCCGTGAGAAAAAAATCGCAAAAATCTGTTTCGAATGCCATGATTTTTCGGAGTCATTTTTCCAAGGGAGGGTACTGTGGATTTTCGAGAAAAAAAATTTCAAGCTAAAATGAAACCATTAGGTGCATTTTATAGAGAATCTGATTTCGAATAAGAAAAAGTCAAATGCAACCGCGTAACTCGTACCCGTGAGAAAAAAATCGCAAAAAATCTGTTTCGAATGCCATGATTTTTCGGAGTCATTTTTCCAAGGGAGGGTACTGTGAATTTTCGAGAAAAAAAAATTTCGAGCTAAAAGGAAACCATTAGGTGCATTTTATAGAGAATCAGATTTCGAATAAGAAAAAGTCAACCGCAACCGCGTAACTCGTACCCGTGAGAAAAAAATCGCAAAAATCTGTTTCGAATGCCATGATTTTTCGGAGTCATTTTTCCAAGGGAGGGTACTGTGGATTTTCGAGAAAAAAAAATTTCGAGCTAAAAGAAAACCATTAGGTGCATTTTATAGAGAATCTGATTTCGAATAAGAAAAAGTCAACCGCAACCGCGTAACTCGTACCCGTGAGAAAAAAATCGCAAAAATCTGTTTCGAATGCCATGATTTTTCGGAGTCATTTTTCCAAGGGAGGGTACTGTGAATTTTCGAGAAAAAAAAATTTCGAGCTAAAAGGAAACCATTAGGTGCATTTTATAGAGAATCAGATTTCGAATAAGAAAAAGTCAACCGCAACCGCGTAACTCGTACCCGTGAGAAAAAAATCGCAAAAATCTGTTTCGAATGCCATGATTTTTCGGAGTCATTTTTCCAAGGGAGGGTACTGTGAATTTTCGAGAAAAAAAAATTTCGAGCTAAAAGGAAACCATTAGGTGCATTTTATAGAGAATCAGATTTCGAATAAGAAAAAGTCAACCGCAACCGCGTAACTCGTACCCGTGAGAAAAAAATCGCAAAAATCTGTTTCGAATGCCATGATTTTTCGGAGTCATTTTTCCAAGGGAGGGTACTGTGGATTTTCGAGAAAAAAAAATTTCGAGCTAAAAGGAAACCCTTAGGTGCATTTTATAGAGAATCAGATTTCGAATAAGAAAAAGTCAACCGCAACCGCGTAACTCGTACCCGTGAGAAAAAAATCGCAAAAATTTGTTTCGAATGCCATGATTTTTCGGAGTCATTTTTCCAAGGGAGGGTACTGTGGATTTTCGAGAAAAAAAAATTTCGAGCTAAAAGGAAACCATTAGGTGCATTTTATAGAGAATCTGATTTCGAATAAGAAAAAGTCAACCGCAACCGCGTAACTCGTACCCGTGAGAAAAAAATTGCAAAAATCTGTTTCGAATGCCATGATTTTTCGGAGTCATTTTTCCAAGGGAGGGTACTGTGGATTTTCGAGAAAAAAAATTTCAAGGTAAAATGAAACCATTAGGTGCATTTTATAGAGAATCTGATTTCGAATAAGAGAAAGTCAAATGCAACCGCGTAACTCGTACCCGTGAGAAAAAAATCGCAAAAATCTGTTTCGAATGCCATGATTTTTCGGAGTCATTTTTCCAAGGGAGGGTACTGTGGATTTTCGAGAGAAAAAAATTTCAAGCTAAAAGGAAACCATTAGGTGCATTTTATAGAGAATCTGATTTCGAATAAGAAAAAGTCAACCGCAACCGCGTAACTCGTACCGGTGAGAAAAAAATCGCAAAAATCTGTTTCGAATGCCATGATTTTTCGGAGTCATTTTTCCAAGGGAGGGTACTGTGGATTTTCGAGAAAAAAAAATTTCGAGCTAAAAGGAAACCATTAGGTGCATTTTATAGAGAATCAGATTTCGAATAAGAAAAAGTCAACCGCAACCGCGTAACTCGTACCCGTGAGAAAAAAATCGCAAAAATCTGTTTCGAATGCCATGATTTTTCGGAGTCATTTTTCCAAGGGAGGGTACTGTGGATTTTCGAGAAAAAAAATTTCAAGGTAAAATGAAACCATTAGGTGCATTTTATAGAGAATCTGATTTCGAATAAGAGAAAGTCAAATGCAACGGCGTAACTCGTACCCGTGAGAAAAAAATCGCAAAAATCTGTTTCGAATGCCATGATTTTTCGGAGTCATTTTTCCAAGGGAGGGTACTGTGGATTTTCGAGAAAAAAAAATTTCGAGCTAAAAGGAAACCATTAGGTGCATTTTATAGAGAATCAGATTTCGAATAAGAAAAAGTCAACCGCAACCGCGTAACTCGTACCCGTGAGAAAAAAATCGCAAAAATCTGTTTCGAATGCCATGATTTTTCGGAGTCATTTTTCCAAGGGAGGGTACTGTGGATTTTCGAGAAAAAAAATTTCAAGGTAAAATGAAACCATTAGGTGCATTTTATAGAGAATCTGATTTCGAATAAGAAAAAGTCAACCGCAACCGCGTAACTCGTACCCGTGAGAAAAAAATCGCAAAAATCTGTTTCGAATGCCATGATTTTTCGGAGTCATTTTTCCAAGGGAGGGTACTGTGGATTTTCGAGAAAAAAAAATTTCGAGCTAAGAGGAAACCATTAGGTGCATTTTATAGAGAATCTGATTTCGAATAAGAAAAAGTCAACCGCAACCGCGTAACTCGTACCCGTGAGAAAAAAATCGCAAAAAATCTGTTTCGAATGCCATGATTTTTCGGAGTCATTTTTCCAAGGGAGGGTACTGTGAATTTTCGAGAAAAAAAAATTTCGAGCTAAAAGGAAACCATTAGGTGCATTTTATAGAGAATCAGATTTCGAATAAGAAAAAGTCAACCGCAACCGCGTAACTCGTACCCGTGAGAAAAAAATCGCAAAAATCTGTTTCGAATGCCATGATTTTTCGGAGTCATTTTTCCAAGGGAGGGTACTGTGAATTTTCGAGAAAAAAAAATTTCGAGCTAAAAGGAAACCATTAGGTGCATTTTATAGAGAATCAGATTTCGAATAAGAAAAAGTCAACCGCAACCGCGTAACTCGTACCCGTGAGAAAAAAATCGCAAAAATCTGTTTCGAATGCCATGATTTTTCGGAGTCATTTTTCCAAGGGAGGGTACTGTGGATTTTCGAGAAAAAAAAATTTCGAGCTAAAAGGAAACCCTTAGGTGCATTTTATAGAGAATCAGATTTCGAATAAGAAAAAGTCAACCGCAACCGCGTAACTCGTACCCGTGAGAAAAAAATCGCAAAAATTTGTTTCGAATGCCATGATTTTTCGGAGTCATTTTTCCAAGGGAGGGTACTGTGGATTTTCGAGAAAAAAAAATTTCGAGCTAAAAGGAAACCATTAGGTGCATTTTATAGAGAATCTGATTTCGAATAAGAAAAAGTCAACCGCAACCGCGTAACTCGTACCCGTGAGAAAAAAATTGCAAAAATCTGTTTCGAATGCCATGATTTTTCGGAGTCATTTTTCCAAGGGAGGGTACTGTGGATTTTCGAGAAAAAAAATTTCAAGGTAAAATGAAACCATTAGGTGCATTTTATAGAGAATCTGATTTCGAATAAGAGAAAGTCAAATGCAACCGCGTAACTCGTACCCGTGAGAAAAAAATCGCAAAAATCTGTTTCGAATGCCATGATTTTTCGGAGTCATTTTTCCAAGGGAGGGTACTGTGGATTTTCGAGAGAAAAAAATTTCAAGCTAAAAGGAAACCATTAGGTGCATTTTATAGAGAATCTGATTTCGAATAAGAAAAAGTCAACCGCAACCGCGTAACTCGTACCGGTGAGAAAAAAATCGCAAAAATCTGTTTCGAATGCCATGATTTTTCGGAGTCATTTTTCCAAGGGAGGGTACTGTGGATTTTCGAGAAAAAAAAATTTCGAGCTAAAAGGAAACCATTAGGTGCATTTTATAGAGAATCAGATTTCGAATAAGAAAAAGTCAACCGCAACCGCGTAACTCGTACCCGTGAGAAAAAAATCGCAAAAATCTGTTTCGAATGCCATGATTTTTCGGAGTCATTTTTCCAAGGGAGGGTACTGTGGATTTTCGAGAAAAAAAATTTCAAGGTAAAATGAAACCATTAGGTGCATTTTATAGAGAATCTGATTTCGAATAAGAGAAAGTCAAATGCAACGGCGTAACTCGTACCCGTGAGAAAAAAATCGCAAAAATCTGTTTCGAATGCCATGATTTTTCGGAGTCATTTTTCCAAGGGAGGGTACTGTGGATTTTCGAGAAAAAAAAATTTCGAGCTAAAAGGAAACCATTAGGTGCATTTTATAGAGAATCAGATTTCGAATAAGAAAAAGTCAACCGCAACCGCGTAACTCGTACCCGTGAGAAAAAAATCGCAAAAATCTGTTTCGAATGCCATGATTTTTCGGAGTCATTTTTCCAAGGGAGGGTACTGTGGATTTTCGAGAAAAAAAATTTCAAGGTAAAATGAAACCATTAGGTGCATTTTATAGAGAATCTGATTTCGAATAAGAAAAAGTCAACCGCAACCGCGTAACTCGTACCCGTGAGAAAAAAATCGCAAAAATCTGTTTCGAATGCCATGATTTTTCGGAGTCATTTTTCCAAGGGAGGGTACTGTGGATTTTCGAGAAAAAAAAATTTCGAGCTAAGAGGAAACCATTAGGTGCATTTTATAGAGAATCTGATTTCGAATAAGAAAAAGTCAACCGCAACCGCGTAACTCGTACCCGTGAGAAAAAAATTGCAAAAATCTGTTTCGAATGCCATGATTTTTCGGAGTCATTTTTCCAAGGAAGGGTACTGTGGATTTTCGAGAAAAAAAATTTCAACGTAAAATGAAACCATTAGGTGCATTTTATAGAGTATCTGATTTCGAATAAGAGAAAGTCAAATGCAACCGCGTAACTCGTACCCGTGAGAAAAAAATCGCAAAAATCTGTTTCGAATGCCATGATTTTTCGGAGTCCTTTTTCCAAGGGAGGGTACTGTGGATTTTCGAGAAAAAAAAATTTCGAGCTAAAAGGAAACCATTAGGTGCATTTTATAGAGAATCAGATTTCGAATAAGAAAAAGTGAACCGCAACCGCGTAACTCGTACCCGTGAGAAAAAAATTGCAAAAAATCTGTTTCGAATGCCATGATTTTTCGGAGTCATTTTTCCAAGGGAGGGTACTGTGGATTTTCGAGAAAAAAAAATTTCGAGCTAAGAGGAAACCATTAGGTGCATTTTATAGAGAATCTGATTTCGAATAAGAAAAAGTCAACCGCAACCGCGTAACTCGTACCCGTGAGAAAAAAATTGCAAAAATCTGTTTCGAATGCCATGATTTTTCGGAGTCATTTTTCCAAGGAAGGGTACTGTGGATTTTCGAGAAAAAAAATTTCAACGTAAAATGAAACCATTAGGTGCATTTTATAGAGTATCTGATTTCGAATAAGAGAAAGTCAAATGCAACCGCGTAACTCGTACCCGTGAGAAAAAAATCGCAAAAATCTGTTTCGAATGCCATGATTTTTCGGAGTCATTTTTCCAAGGGAGGGTACTGTGGATTTTCGAGAGAAAAAAATTTCAAGCTAAAAGGAAACCATTAGGTGCATTTTATAGAGAATCTGATTTCGAATAAGAAAAAGTCAACCGCAACCGCGTAACTCGTACCGGTGAGAAAAAAATCGCAAAAATCTGTTTCGAATGCCATGATTTTTCGGAGTCCTTTTTCCAAGGGAGGGTACTGTGGATTTTCGAGAAAAAAAAATTTCGAGCTAAAAGGAAACCATTAGGTGCATTTTATAGAGAATCTGATTTCGAATAAGAAAAATTCAACCGCAACCGCGTAACTCGTACCCGTGAGAAAAAAATCGCAAAAATCTGTTTCGAATGCCATGATTTTTCGGAGTCATTTTTCCAAGGGAGGGTACTGTGGATTTTCGAGAAAAAAAAATTTCGAGCTAAGAGGAAACCATTAGGTGCATTTTATAGAGAATCTGATTTCGAATAAGAAAAAGTCAACCGCAACCGCGTAACTCGTACCCGTGAGAAAAAAATTGCAAAAATCTGTTTCGAATGCCATGATTTTTCGGAGTCATTTTTCCAAGGAAGGGTACTGTGGATTTTCGAGAAAAAAAATTTCAACGTAAAATGAAACCATTAGGTGCATTTTATAGAGTATCTGATTTCGAATAAGAGAAAGTCAAATGCAACCGCGTAACTCGTACCCGTGAGAAAAAAATCGCAAAAATCTGTTTCGAATGCCATGATTTTTCGGAGTCATTTTTCCAAGGGAGGGTACTGTGGATTTTCGAGAGAAAAAAATTTCAAGCTAAAAGGAAACCATTAGGTGCATTTTATAGAGAATCTGATTTCGAATAAGAAAAAGTCAACCGCAACCGCGTAACTCGTACCGGTGAGAAAAAAATCGCAAAAATCTGTTTCGAATGCCATGATTTTTCGGAGTCCTTTTTCCAAGGGAGGGTACTGTGGATTTTCGAGAAAAAAAATTTCAAGGTAAAATGAAACCATTAGGTGCATTTTATAGAGAATCTGATTTCGAATAAGAGAAAGTCAACCGCAACCGCGTAACTCGTACCCGTGAGAAAAAAATCGCAAAAATCTGTTTCGAATGCCATGATTTTTCGGAGTCATTTTTCCAAGGGAGGGTACTGTGGATTTTCGAGAAAAAAAAATTTCGAGCTAAAAGGAAACCATTAGGTGCATTTTATAGAGAATCTGATTTCGAATAAGAAAAAGTCAACCGCAACCGCGTAACTCGTACCCGTGAGAAAAAAATCGCAAAAATCTGTTTCGAATGCCATGATTTTTCGGAGTCATTTTTCCAAGGGAGGGTACTGTGGATTTTCGAGAAAAAAAAATTTCGAGCTAAAAGGAAACCATTAGGTGCATTTTATAGAGAATCTGATTTCGAATAAGAAAAAGTCAACCGCAACCGCGTAACTCGTACCCGTGAGAAAAAAATCGCAAAAATCTGTTTCGAATGCCATGATTTTTCGGAGTCATTTTTCCAAGGGAGGGGTACTGTGGATTTTCGAGAAAAAAAAATTTCGAGCTAAAAGGAAACCATTAGGTGCATTTTATAGAGAATCTGATTTCGAATAAGAAAAAGTCAACCGCAACCGCGTAACTCGTACCCGTGAGAAAAAAATTGCAAAAATCTGTTTCGAATGCCATGATTTTTCGGAGTCATTTTTCCAAGGAAGGGTACTGTGGATTTTCGAGAAAAAAAATTTCAAGGTAAAATGAAACCATTAGGTGCATTTTATAGAGAATCTGATTTCGAATAAGAGAAAGTCAAATGCAACCGCGTAACTCGTACCCGTGAGAAAAAAATCGCAAAAATCTGTTTCGAATGCCATGATTTTTCGGAGTCATTTTTCCAAGGGAGGGTACTGTGGATTTTCGAGAGAAAAAAATTTCAAGCTAAAAGGAAACCATTAGGTGCATTTTATAGAGAATCTGATTTCGAATAAGAAAAAGTCAACCGCAACCGCGTAACTCGTACCGGTGAGAAAAAAATCGCAAAAATCTGTTTCGAATGCCATGATTTTTCGGAGTCATTTTTCCAAGGGAGGGTACTGTGGATTTTCGAGAAAAAAAAATTTCGAGCTAAAAGGAAACCATTAGGTGCATTTTATAGAGAATCAGATTTCGAATAAGAAAAAGTCAACCGCAACCGCGTAACTCGTACCCGTGAGAAAAAAATTGCAAAAATCTGTTTCGAATGCCATGATTTTTCGGAGTCATTTTTCCAAGGGAGGGTACTGTGGATTTTCGAGAGAAAAAAATTTCAAGCTAAAAGGAAACCATTAGGTGCATTTTATAGAGAATCTGATTTCGAATAAGAAAAAGTCAACCGCAACCGCGTAACTCGTACCGGTGAGAAAAAAATCGCAAAAAATCTGTTTCGAATGCCATGATTTTTCGGAGTCATTTTTCCAAGGGAGGGTACTGTGGATTTTCGAGAAAAAAAAATTTCGAGCTAAAAGGAAACCATTAGGTGCATTTTATAGAGAATCTGATTTCGAATAAGAAAAAGTCAACCGCAACCGCGTAACTCGTACCCGTGAGAAAAAAATTGCAAAAAATCTGTTTCGAATGCCATGATTTTTCGGAGTCATTTTTCCAAGGGAGGGTACTGTGGATTTTCGAGAGAAAAAAATTTCAAGCTAAAAGGAAACCATTAGGTGCATTTTATAGAGAATCTGATTTCGAATAAGAGAAAGTCAAATGCAACGGCGTAACTCGTACCCGTGAGAAAAAAATCGCAAAAATCTGTTTCGAATGCCATGATTTTTCGGAGTCATTTTTCCAAGGGAGGGGTACTGTGGATTTTCGAGAGAAAAAAATTTCAAGCTAAAAGGAAACCATTAGGTGCATTTTATAGAGAATCTGATTTCGAATAAGAAAAAGTCAACCGCAACCGCGTAACTCGTACCGGTGAGAAAAAAATCGCAAAAAATCTGTTTCGAATGCCATGATTTTTCGGAGTCATTTTTCCAAGGGAGGGTACTGTGGATTTTCGAGAAAAAAAAATTTCGAGCTAAAAGGAAACCATTAGGTGCATTTTATAGAGAATCTGATTTCGAATAAGAAAAAGTCAACCGCAACCGCGTAACTCGTACCCGTGAGAAAAAAATCGCAAAAATCTGTTTCGAATGCCATGATTTTTCGGAGTCATTTTTCCAAGGGAGGGTACTGTGGATTTTCGAGAGAAAAAAATTTCAAGCTAAAAGGAAACCATTAGGTGCATTTTATAGAGAATCTGATTTCGAATAAGAAAAAGTCAACCGCAACCGCGTAACTCGTACCGGTGAGAAAAAAATCGCAAAAATCTGTTTCGAATGCCATGATTTTTCGGAGTCATTTTTCCAAGGGAGGGTACTGTGGATTTTCGAGAAAAAAAAATTTCGAGCTAAAAGGAAACCATTAGGTGCATTTTATAGAGAATCAGATTTCGAATAAGAAAAAGTCAACCGCAACCGCGTAACTCGTACCCGTGAGAAAAAAATTGCAAAAATCTGTTTCGAATGCCATGATTTTTCGGAGTCATTTTTCCAAGGGAGGGTACTGTGGATTTTCGAGAGAAAAAAATTTCAAGCTAAAAGGAAACCATTAGGTGCATTTTATAGAGAATCTGATTTCGAATAAGAAAAAGTCAACCGCAACCGCGTAACTCGTACCGGTGAGAAAAAAATCGCAAAAAATCTGTTTCGAATGCCATGATTTTTCGGAGTCATTTTTCCAAGGGAGGGTACTGTGGATTTTCGAGAAAAAAAAATTTCGAGCTAAAAGGAAACCATTAGGTGCATTTTATAGAGAATCTGATTTCGAATAAGAAAAAGTCAACCGCAACCGCGTAACTCGTACCCGTGAGAAAAAAATTGCAAAAATCTGTTTCGAATGCCATGATTTTTCGGAGTCATTTTTCCAAGGGAGGGTACTGTGGATTTTCGAGAAAAAAAAATTTCGAGCTAAAAGGAAACCATTAGGTGCATTTTATAGAGAATCTGATTTCGAATAAGAAAAAGTCAAATGCAACCGCGTAACTCGTACCCGTGAGAAAAAAATCGCAAAAATCTGTTTCGAATGCCATGATTTTTCGGAGTCATTTTTCCAAGGGAGGGTACTGTGGATTTTCGAGAAAAAAAAATTTCGAGCTAAAAGGAAACCATTAGGTGCATTTTATAGAGAATCTGATTTCGAATAAGAAAAAGTCAACCGCAACCGCGTAACTCGTACCCGTGAGAAAAAAATTGCAAAAATCTGTTTCGAATGCCATGATTTTTCGGAGTCATTTTTCCAAGGGAGGGTACTGTGGATTTTCGAGAGAAAAAAATTTCAAGCTAAAAGGAAACCATTAGGTGCATTTTATAGAGAATCTGATTTCGAATAAGAAAAAGTCAACCGCAACCGCGTAACCCGTACCCGTGAGAAAAAAATCGCAAAAATCTGTTTCGAATGCCATGATTTTTCGGAGTCATTTTTCCAAGGAAGGGTACTGTGGATTTTCGAGAAAAAAAATTTCAACGTAAAATGAAACCATTAGGTGCATTTTATAGAGTATCTGATTTCGAATAAGAGAAAGTCAAATGCAACCGCGTAACTCGTACCCGTGAGAAAAAAATCGCAAAAATCTGTTTCGAATGCCATGATTTTTCGGAGTCATTTTTCCAAGGGAGGGTACTGTGGATTTTCGAGAGAAAAAAATTTCAAGCTAAAAGGAAACCATTAGGTGCATTTTATAGAGAATCTGATTTCGAATAAGAAAAAGTCAACCGCAACCGCGTAACTCGTACCGGTGAGAAAAAAATCGCAAAAATCTGTTTCGAATGCCATGATTTTTCGGAGTCATTTTTCCAAGGGAGGGTACTGTGGATTTTCGAGAGAAAAAAATTTCAAGCTAAAAGGAAACCATTAGGTGCATTTTATAGAGAATCTGATTTCGAATAAGAAAAAGTCAACCGCAACCGCGTAACTCGTACCGGTGAGAAAAAAATCGCAAAAAATCTGTTTCGAATGCCATGATTTTTCGGAGTCATTTTTCCAAGGGAGGGTACTGTGGATTTTCGAGAAAAAAAAATTTCGAGCTAAAAGGAAACCATTAGGTGCATTTTATAGAGAATCTGATTTCGAATAAGAAAAAGTCAACCGCAACCGCGTAACTCGTACCCGTGAGAAAAAAATTGCAAAAATCTGTTTCGAATGCCATGATTTTTCGGAGTCATTTTTCCAAGGGAGGGTACTGTGGATTTTCGAGAGAAAAAAATTTCAAGCTAAAAGGAAACCATTAGGTGCATTTTATAGAGAATCTGATTTCGAATAAGAAAAAGTCAACCGCAACCGCGTAACCCGTACCCGTGAGAAAAAAATCGCAAAAATCTGTTTCGAATGCCATGATTTTTCGGAGTCATTTTTCCAAGGAAGGGTACTGTGGATTTTCGAGAAAAAAAATTTCAACGTAAAATGAAACCATTAGGTGCATTTTATAGAGTATCTGATTTCGAATAAGAGAAAGTCAAATGCAACCGCGTAACTCGTACCCGTGAGAAAAAAATCGCAAAAATCTGTTTCGAATGCCATGATTTTTCGGAGTCATTTTTCCAAGGGAGGGTACTGTGGATTTTCGAGAGAAAAAAATTTCAAGCTAAAAGGAAACCATTAGGTGCATTTTATAGAGAATCTGATTTCGAATAAGAAAAAGTCAACCGCAACCGCGTAACTCGTACCGGTGAGAAAAAAATCGCAAAAATCTGTTTCGAATGCCATGATTTTTCGGAGTCATTTTTCCAAGGGAGGGTACTGTGGATTTTCGAGAGAAAAAAATTTCAAGCTAAAAGGAAACCATTAGGTGCATTTTATAGAGAATCTGATTTCGAATAAGAAAAAGTCAACCGCAACCGCGTAACTCGTACCGGTGAGAAAAAAATCGCAAAAAATCTGTTTCGAATGCCATGATTTTTCGGAGTCATTTTTCCAAGGGAGGGTACTGTGGATTTTCGAGAAAAAAAAATTTCGAGCTAAATGGAAACCATTAGGTGCATTTTATAGAGAATCAGATTTCGAATAAGAAAAAGTCAACCGCAACCGCGTAACTCGTACCCGTGAGAAAAAAATCGCAAAAATCTGTTTCGAATGCCATGATTTTTCGGAGTCATTTTTCCAAGGAAGGGTACTGTGGATTTTCGAGAAAAAAAATTTCAACGTAAAATGAAACCATTAGGTGCATTTTATAGAGAATCTGATTTCGAATAAGAAAAAGTCAACCGCAACCGCGTAACTCGTACCCGTGAGAAAAAAATCGCAAAAATCTGTTTCGAATGCCATGATTTTTCGGAGTCATTTTTCCAAGGAAGGGTACTGTGGATTTTCGAGAAAAAAAATTTCAACGTAAAATGAAACCATTAGGTGCATTTTATAGAGTATCTGATTTCGAATAAGAGAAAGTCAAATGCAACCGCGTAACTCGTACCCGTGAGAAAAAAATCGCAAAAATCTGTTTCGAATGCCATGATTTTTCGGAGTCATTTTTCCAAGGGAGGGTACTGTGGATTTTCGAGAGAAAAAAATTTCAAGCTAAAAGGAAACCATTAGGTGCATTTTATAGAGAATCTGATTTCGAATAAGAAAAAGTCAACCGCAACCGCGTAACTCGTACCGGTGAGAAAAAAATCGCAAAAATCTGTTTCGAATGCCATGATTTTTCGGAGTCATTTTTCCAAGGGAGGGTACTGTGGATTTTCGAGAGAAAAAAATTTCAAGCTAAAAGGAAACCATTAGGTGCATTTTATAGAGAATCAGATTTCGAATAAGAAAAAGTGAACCGCAACCGCGTAACTCGTACCCGTGAGAAAAAAATTGCAAAAAATCTGTTTCGAATGCCATGATTTTTCGGAGTCATTTTTCCAAGGGAGGGTACTGTGGATTTTCGAGAAAAAAAAATTTCGAGCTAAGAGGAAACCATTAGGTGCATTTTATAGAGAATCTGATTTCGAATAAGAAAAAGTCAACCGCAACCGCGTAACTCGTACCCGTGAGAAAAAAATTGCAAAAATCTGTTTCGAATGCCATGATTTTTCGGAGTCATTTTTCCAAGGAAGGGTACTGTGGATTTTCGAGAAAAAAAATTTCAAGGTAAAATGAAACCATTAGGTGCATTTTATAGAGAATCTGATTTCGAATAAGAGAAAGTCAAATGCAACCGCGTAACTCGTACCCGTGAGAAAAAAATCGCAAAAATCTGTTTCGAATGCCATGATTTTTCGGAGTCATTTTTCCAAGGGAGGGTACTGTGGATTTTCGAGAGAAAAAAATTTCAAGCTAAAAGGAAACCATTAGGTGCATTTTATAGAGAATCTGATTTCGAATAAGAAAAAGTCAACGCAACCGCGTAACTCGTACCGGTGAGAAAAAAATCGCAAAAATCTGTTTCGAATGCCATGATTTTTCGGAGTCATTTTTCCAAGGGAGGGTACTGTGGATTTTCGAGAAAAAAAAATTTCGAGCTAAAAGGAAACCATTAGGTGCATTTTATAGAGAATCAGATTTCGAATAAGAAAAAGTCAACCGCAACCGCGTAACTCGTACCCGTGAGAAAAAAATTGCAAAAATCTGTTTCGAATGCCATGATTTTTCGGAGTCATTTTTCCAAGGGAGGGTACTGTGGATTTTCGAGAGAAAAAAATTTCAAGCTAAAAGGAAACCATTAGGTGCATTTTATAGAGAATCTGATTTCGAATAAGAAAAAGTCAACCGCAACCGCGTAACTCGTACCGGTGAGAAAAAAATCGCAAAAAATCTGTTTCGAATGCCATGATTTTTCGGAGTCATTTTTCCAAGGGAGGGTACTGTGGATTTTCGAGAAAAAAAAATTTCGAGCTAAAAGGAAACCATTAGGTGCATTTTATAGAGAATCTGATTTCGAATAAGAAAAAGTCAACCGCAACCGCGTAACTCGTACCCGTGAGAAAAAAATTGCAAAAAATCTGTTTCGAATGCCATGATTTTTCGGAGTCATTTTTCCAAGGGAGGGTACTGTGGATTTTCGAGAGAAAAAAATTTCAAGCTAAAAGGAAACCATTAGGTGCATTTTATAGAGAATCTGATTTCGAATAAGAGAAAGTCAAATGCAACGGCGTAACTCGTACCCGTGAGAAAAAAATCGCAAAAATCTGTTTCGAATGCCATGATTTTTCGGAGTCATTTTTCCAAGGGAGGGGTACTGTGGATTTTCGAGAGAAAAAAATTTCAAGCTAAAAGGAAACCATTAGGTGCATTTTATAGAGAATCTGATTTCGAATAAGAAAAAGTCAACCGCAACCGCGTAACTCGTACCGGTGAGAAAAAAATCGCAAAAAATCTGTTTCGAATGCCATGATTTTTCGGAGTCATTTTTCCAAGGGAGGGTACTGTGGATTTTCGAGAAAAAAAAATTTCGAGCTAAAAGGAAACCATTAGGTGCATTTTATAGAGAATCTGATTTCGAATAAGAAAAAGTCAACCGCAACCGCGTAACTCGTACCCGTGAGAAAAAAATCGCAAAAATCTGTTTCGAATGCCATGATTTTTCGGAGTCATTTTTCCAAGGGAGGGTACTGTGGATTTTCGAGAGAAAAAAATTTCAAGCTAAAAGGAAACCATTAGGTGCATTTTATAGAGAATCTGATTTCGAATAAGAAAAAGTCAACCGCAACCGCGTAACTCGTACCGGTGAGAAAAAAATCGCAAAAATCTGTTTCGAATGCCATGATTTTTCGGAGTCATTTTTCCAAGGGAGGGTACTGTGGATTTTCGAGAAAAAAAAATTTCGAGCTAAAAGGAAACCATTAGGTGCATTTTATAGAGAATCAGATTTCGAATAAGAAAAAGTCAACCGCAACCGCGTAACTCGTACCCGTGAGAAAAAAATTGCAAAAATCTGTTTCGAATGCCATGATTTTTCGGAGTCATTTTTCCAAGGGAGGGTACTGTGGATTTTCGAGAAAAAAAATTTCAAGGTAAAATGAAACCATTAGGTGCATTTTATAGAGAATCTGATTTCGAATAAGAGAAAGTCAAATGCAACGGCGTAACTCGTACCCGTGAGAAAAAAATCGCAAAAATCTGTTTCGAATGCCATGATTTTTCGGAGTCATTTTTCCAAGGGAGGGGTACTGTGGATTTTCGAGAGAAAAAAATTTCAAGCTAAAAGGAAACCATTAGGTGCATTTTATAGAGAATCTGATTTCGAATAAGAGAAAGTCAAATGCAACGGCGTAACTCGTACCCGTGAGAAAAAAATCGCAAAAATCTGTTTCGAATGCCATGATTTTTCGGAGTCATTTTTCCAAGGGAGGGTACTGTGGATTTTCGAGAAAAAAAAATTTCGAGCTAAAAGGAAACCATTAGGTGCATTTTATAAAGAATCTGATTTCGAATAAGAAAAAGTCAAATGCAACCGCGTAACTCGTACCCGTGAGAAAAAAATCGCAAAAATCTGTTTCGAATGCCATGATTTTTCGGAGTCATTTTTCCAAGGGAGGGTACTGTGGATTTTCGAGAAAAAAAAATTTCGAGCTAAAAGGAAACCATTAGGTGCATTTTATAGAGAATCTGATTTCGAATAAGAAAAAGTCAACCGCAACAGCGTAACTCGTACCCGTGAGAAAAAAATTGCAAAAATCTGTTTCGAATGCCATGATTTTTCGGAGTCATTTTTCCAAGGGAGGGTACTGTGGATTTTCGAGAGAAAAAAATTTCAAGCTAAAAGGAAACCATTAGGTGCATTTTATAGAGAATCTGATTTCGAATAAGAAAAAGTCAACCGCAACCGCGTAACCCGTACCGGTGAGAAAAAAATCGCAAAAATCTGTTTCGAATGCCATGATTTTTCGGAGTCATTTTTCCAAGGAAGGGTACTGTGGATTTTCGAGAGAAAAAAATTTCAAGCTAAAAGGAAACCATTAGGTGCATTTTATAGAGAATCTGATTTCGAATAAGAAAAAGTCAACCGCAACCGCGTAACTCGTACCGGTGAGAAAAAAATCGCAAAAAATCTGTTTCGAATGCCATGATTTTTCGGAGTCATTTTTCCAAGGGAGGGTACTGTGGATTTTCGAGAAAAAAAAATTTCGAGCTAAATGGAAACCATTAGGTGCATTTTATAGAGAATCAGATTTCGAATAAGAAAAAGTCAACCGCAACCGCGTAACTCGTACCCGTGAGAAAAAAATCGCAAAAATCTGTTTCGAATGCCATGATTTTTCGGAGTCATTTTTCCAAGGAAGGGTACTGTGGATTTTCGAGAAAAAAAATTTCAACGTAAAATGAAACCATTAGGTGCATTTTATAGAGAATCTGATTTCGAATAAGAAAAAGTCAACCGCAACCGCGTAACTCGTACCCGTGAGAAAAAAATCGCAAAAATCTGTTTCGAATGCCATGATTTTTCGGAGTCATTTTTCCAAGGAAGGGTACTGTGGATTTTCCAGAAAAAAAATTTCAACGTAAAATGAAACCATTAGGTGCATTTTATAGAGTATCTGATTTCGAATAAGAGAAAGTCAAATGCAACCGCGTAACTCGTACCCGTGAGAAAAAAATCGCAAAAATCTGTTTCGAATGCCATGATTTTTCGGAGTCATTTTTCCAAGGGAGGGTACTGTGGATTTTCGAGAGAAAAAAATTTCAAGCTAAAAGGAAACCATTAGGTGCATTTTATAGAGAATCTGATTTCGAATAAGAAAAAGTCAACCGCAACCGCGTAACTCGTACCGGTGAGAAAAAAATCGCAAAAATCTGTTTCGAATGCCATGATTTTTCGGAGTCATTTTTCCAAGGGAGGGTACTGTGGATTTTCGAGAGAAAAAAATTTCAAGCTAAAAGGAAACCATTAGGTGCATTTTATAGAGAATCAGATTTCGAATAAGAAAAAGTGAACCGCAACCGCGTAACTCGTACCCGTGAGAAAAAAATTGCAAAAAATCTGTTTCGAATGCCATGATTTTTCGGAGTCATTTTTCCAAGGGAGGGTACTGTGGATTTTCGAGAAAAAAAAATTTCGAGCTAAGAGGAAACCATTAGGTGCATTTTATAGAGAATCTGATTTCGAATAAGAAAAAGTCAACCGCAACCGCGTAACTCGTACCCGTGAGAAAAAAATCGCAAAAATCTGTTTCGAATGCCATGATTTTTCGGAGTCATTTTTCCAAGGGAGGGGTACTGTGGATTTTCGAGAGAAAAAAATTTCAAGCTAAAAGGAAACCATTAGGTGCATTTTATAGAGAATCTGATTTCGAATAAAAAAAAGTCAACCGCAACCGCGTAACTCGCACCGGTGAGAAAAAAATCGCAAAAAATCTGTTTCGAATGCCATGATTTTTCGGAGTCATTTTTCCAAGGGAGGGTACTGTGGATTTTCGAGAAAAAAAAATTTCGAGCTAAATGGAAACCATTAGGTGCATTTTATAGAGAATCTGATTTCGAATAAGAAAAAGTCAACCGCAACCGCGTAACTCGTACCCGTGAGAAAAAAATCGCAAAAATCTGTTTCGAATGCCATGATTTTTCGGAGTCATTTTTCCAAGGGAGGGTACTGTGGATTTTCGAGAAAAAAAAATTTCGAGCTAAGAGGAAACCATTAGGTGCATTTTATAGAGAATCTGATTTCGAATAAGAAAAAGTCAACCGCAACCGCGTAACTCGTACCCGTGAGAAAAAAATTGCAAAAATCTGTTTCGAATGCCATGATTTTTCGGAGTCATTTTTCCAAGGAAGGGTACTGTGGATTTTCGAGAAAAAAAATTTCAACGTAAAATGAAACCATTAGGTGCATTTTATAGAGTATCTGATTTCGAATAAGAGAAAGTCAAATGCAACCGCGTAACTCGTACCCGTGAGAAAAAAATCGCAAAAATCTGTTTCGAATGCCATGATTTTTCGGAGTCCTTTTTCCAAGGGAGGGTACTGTGGATTTTCGAGAAAAAAAAATTTCGAGCTAAAAGGAAACCATTAGGTGCATTTTATAGAGAATCAGATTTCGAATAAGAAAAAGTGAACCGCAACCGCGTAACTCGTACCCGTGAGAAAAAAATTGCAAAAAATCTGTTTCGAATGCCATGATTTTTCGGAGTCATTTTTCCAAGGGAGGGTACTGTGGATTTTCGAGAAAAAAAAATTTCGAGCTAAGAGGAAACCATTAGGTGCATTTTATAGAGAATCTGATTTCGAATAAGAAAAAGTCAACCGCAACCGCGTAACTCGTACCCGTGAGAAAAAAATCGCAAAAATCTGTTTCGAATGCCATGATTTTTCGGAGTCATTTTTCCAAGGGAGGGTACTGTGGATTTTCGAGAGAAAAAAATTTCAAGCTAAAAGGAAACCATTAGGTGCATTTTATAGAGAATCTGATTTCGAATAAGAAAAAGTCAACCGCAACCGCGTAACTCGTACCGGTGAGAAAAAAATCGCAAAAATCTGTTTCGAATGCCATGATTTTTCGGAGTCATTTTTCCAAGGGAGGGTACTGTGGATTTTCGAGAAAAAAAAATTTCGAGCTAAAAGGAAACCATTAGGTGCATTTTATAGAGAATCAGATTTCGAATAAGAAAAAGTCAACCGCAACCGCGTAACTCGTACCCGTGAGAAAAAAATTGCAAAAATCTGTTTCGAATGCCATGATTTTTCGGAGTCATTTTTCCAAGGGAGGGTACTGTGGATTTTCGAGAAAAAAAATTTCAAGGTAAAATGAAACCATTAGGTGCATTTTATAGAGAATCTGATTTCGAATAAGAAAAAGTCAACCGCAACCGCGTAACTCGTACCCGTGAGAAAAAAATTGCAAAAATCTGTTTCGAATGCCATGATTTTTCGGAGTCATTTTTCCAAGGGAGGGTACTGTGGATTTTCGAGAGAAAAAAATTTCAAGCTAAAAGGAAACCATTAGGTGCATTTTATAGAGAATCTGATTTCGAATAAGAAAAAGTCAACCGCAACCGCGTAACCCGTACCCGTGAGAAAAAAATCGCAAAAATCTGTTTCGAATGCCATGATTTTTCGGAGTCATTTTTCCAAGGAAGGGTACTGTGGATTTTCGAGAAAAAAAATTTCAACGTAAAATGAAACCATTAGGTGCATTTTATAGAGTATCTGATTTCGAATAAGAGAAAGTCAAATGCAACCGCGTAACTCGTACCCGTGAGAAAAAAATCGCAAAAATCTGTTTCGAATGCCATGATTTTTCGGAGTCCTTTTTCCAAGGGAGGGTACTGTGGATTTTCGAGAAAAAAAAATTTCGAGCTAAAAGGAAACCATTAGGTGCATTTTATAGAGAATCAGATTTCGAATAAGAAAAAGTGAACCGCAACCGCGTAACTCGTACCCGTGAGAAAAAAATTGCAAAAAATCTGTTTCGAATGCCATGATTTTTCGGAGTCATTTTTCCAAGGGAGGGTACTGTGGATTTTCGAGAAAAAAAAATTTCGAGCTAAGAGGAAACCATTAGGTGCATTTTATAGAGAATCTGATTTCGAATAAGAAAAAGTCAACCGCAACCGCGTAACTCGTACCCGTGAGAAAAAAATCGCAAAAATCTGTTTCGAATGCCATGATTTTTCGGAGTCATTTTTCCAAGGGAGGGTACTGTGGATTTTCGAGAAAAAAAAATTTCGAGCTAAAAGGAAACCATTAGGTGCATTTTATAGAGAATCAGATTTCGAATAAGAAAAAGTCAACCGCAACCGCGTAACTCGTACCGGTGAGAAAAAAATCGCAAAAATCTGTTTCGAATGCCATGATTTTTCGGAGTCATTTTTCCAAGGGAGGGTACTGTGGATTTTCGAGAAAAAAAATTTCAAGGTAAAATGAAACCATTAGGTGCATTTTATAGAGAATCTGATTTCGAATAAGAAAAAGTCAACCGCAACCGCGTAACTCGTACCCGTGAGAAAAAAATTGCAAAAATCTGTTTCGAATGCCATGATTTTTCGGAGTCATTTTTCCAAGGGAGGGTACTGTGGATTTTCGAGAGAAAAAAATTTCAAGCTAAAAGGAAACCATTAGGTGCATTTTATAGAGAATCTGATTTCGAATAAGAAAAAGTCAACCGCAACCGCGTAACCCGTACCCGTGAGAAAAAAATCGCAAAAATCTGTTTCGAATGCCATGATTTTTCGGAGTCATTTTTCCAAGGAAGGGTACTGTGGATTTTCGAGAAAAAAAATTTCAACGTAAAATGAAACCATTAGGTGCATTTTATAGAGTATCTGATTTCGAATAAGAGAAAGTCAAATGCAACCGCGTAACTCGTACCCGTGAGAAAAAAATCGCAAAAATCTGTTTCGAATGCCATGATTTTTCGGAGTCATTTTTCCAAGGGAGGGTACTGTGGATTTTCGAGAGAAAAAAATTTCAAGCTAAAAGGAAACCATTAGGTGCATTTTATAGAGAATCTGATTTCGAATAAGAAAAAGTCAACCGCAACCGCGTAACTCGTACCGGTGAGAAAAAAATCGCAAAAATCTGTTTCGAATGCCATGATTTTTCGGAGTCATTTTTCCAAGGGAGGGTACTGTGGATTTTCGAGAGAAAAAAATTTCAAGCTAAAAGGAAACCATTAGGTGCATTTTATAGAGAATCTGATTTCGAATAAGAAAAAGTCAACCGCAACCGCGTAACTCGTACCGGTGAGAAAAAAATCGCAAAAAATCTGTTTCGAATGCCATGATTTTTCGGAGTCATTTTTCCAAGGGAGGGTACTGTGGATTTTCGAGAAAAAAAAATTTCGAGCTAAATGGAAACCATTAGGTGCATTTTATAGAGAATCAGATTTCGAATAAGAAAAAGTCAACCGCAACCGCGTAACTCGTACCCGTGAGAAAAAAATCGCAAAAATCTGTTTCGAATGCCATGATTTTTCGGAGTCATTTTTCCAAGGAAGGGTACTGTGGATTTTCGAGAAAAAAAATTTCAACGTAAAATGAAACCATTAGGTGCATTTTATAGAGAATCTGATTTCGAATAAGAAAAAGTCAACCGCAACCGCGTAACTCGTACCCGTGAGAAAAAAATCGCAAAAATCTGTTTCGAATGCCATGATTTTTCGGAGTCATTTTTCCAAGGAAGGGTACTGTGGATTTTCGAGAAAAAAAATTTCAACGTAAAATGAAACCATTAGGTGCATTTTATAGAGTATCTGATTTCGAATAAGAGAAAGTCAAATGCAACCGCGTAACTCGTACCCGTGAGAAAAAAATCGCAAAAATCTGTTTCGAATGCCATGATTTTTCGGAGTCATTTTTCCAAGGGAGGGTACTGTGGATTTTCGAGAGAAAAAAATTTCAAGCTAAAAGGAAACCATTAGGTGCATTTTATAGAGAATCTGATTTCGAATAAGAAAAAGTCAACCGCAACCGCGTAACTCGTACCGGTGAGAAAAAAATCGCAAAAATCTGTTTCGAATGCCATGATTTTTCGGAGTCATTTTTCCAAGGGAGGGTACTGTGGATTTTCGAGAGAAAAAAATTTCAAGCTAAAAGGAAACCATTAGGTGCATTTTATAGAGAATCAGATTTCGAATAAGAAAAAGTGAACCGCAACCGCGTAACTCGTACCCGTGAGAAAAAAATTGCAAAAAATCTGTTTCGAATGCCATGATTTTTCGGAGTCATTTTTCCAAGGGAGGGTACTGTGGATTTTCGAGAAAAAAAAATTTCGAGCTAAGAGGAAACCATTAGGTGCATTTTATAGAGAATCTGATTTCGAATAAGAAAAAGTCAACCGCAACCGCGTAACTCGTACCGGTGAGAAAAAAATCGCAAAAAATCTGTTTCGAATGCCATGATTTTTCGGAGTCATTTTTCCAAGGGAGGGTACTGTGGATTTTCGAGAAAAAAAAATTTCGAGCTAAATGGAAACCATTAGGTGCATTTTATAGAGAATCTGATTTCGAATAAGAAAAAGTCAACCGCAACCGCGTAACTCGTACCCGTGAGAAAAAAATCGCAAAAATCTGTTTCGAATGCCATGATTTTTCGGAGTCATTTTTCCAAGGGAGGGTACTGTGGATTTTCGAGAAAAAAAAATTTCGAGCTAAGAGGAAACCATTAGGTGCATTTTATAGAGAATCTGATTTCGAATAAGAAAAAGTCAACCGCAACCGCGTAACTCGTACCCGTGAGAAAAAAATTGCAAAAATCTGTTTCGAATGCCATGATTTTTCGGAGTCATTTTTCCAAGGAAGGGTACTGTGGATTTTCGAGAAAAAAAATTTCAACGTAAAATGAAACCATTAGGTGCATTTTATAGAGTATCTGATTTCGAATAAGAGAAAGTCAAATGCAACCGCGTAACTCGTACCCGTGAGAAAAAAATCGCAAAAATCTGTTTCGAATGCCATGATTTTTCGGAGTCATTTTTCCAAGGAAGGGTACTGTGGATTTTCGAGAAAAAAAATTTCAACGTAAAATGAAACCATTAGGTGCATTTTATAGAGTATCTGATTTCGAATAAGAGAAAGTCAAATGCAACCGCGTAACTCGTACCCGTGAGAAAAAAATCGCAAAAATCTGTTTCGAATGCCATGATTTTTCGGAGTCATTTTTCCAAGGGAGGGTACTGTGGATTTTCGAGAGAAAAAAATTTCAAGCTAAAAGGAAACCATTAGGTGCATTTTATAGAGAATCTGATTTCGAATAAGAAAAAGTCAACCGCAACCGCGTAACTCGTACCGGTGAGAAAAAAATCGCAAAAATCTGTTTCGAATGCCATGATTTTTCGGAGTCCTTTTTCCAAGGGAGGGTACTGTGGATTTTCGAGAAAAAAAAATTTCGAGCTAAAAGGAAACCATTAGGTGCATTTTATAGAGAATCTGATTTCGAATAAGAAAAATTCAACCGCAACCGCGTAACTCGTACCCGTGAGAAAAAAATCGCAAAAATCTGTTTCGAATGCCATGATTTTTCGGAGTCATTTTTCCAAGGGAGGGTACTGTGGATTTTCGAGAAAAAAAAATTTCGAGCTAAGAGGAAACCATTAGGTGCATTTTATAGAGAATCTGATTTCGAATAAGAAAAAGTCAACCGCAACCGCGTAACTCGTACCCGTGAGAAAAAAATTGCAAAAATCTGTTTCGAATGCCATGATTTTTCGGAGTCATTTTTCCAAGGAAGGGTACTGTGGATTTTCGAGAAAAAAAATTTCAACGTAAAATGAAACCATTAGGTGCATTTTATAGAGTATCTGATTTCGAATAAGAGAAAGTCAAATGCAACCGCGTAACTCGTACCCGTGAGAAAAAAATCGCAAAAATCTGTTTCGAATGCCATGATTTTTCGGAGTCATTTTTCCAAGGGAGGGTACTGTGGATTTTCGAGAGAAAAAAATTTCAAGCTAAAAGGAAACCATTAGGTGCATTTTATAGAGAATCTGATTTCGAATAAGAAAAAGTCAACCGCAACCGCGTAACTCGTACCGGTGAGAAAAAAATCGCAAAAATCTGTTTCGAATGCCATGATTTTTCGGAGTCCTTTTTCCAAGGGAGGGTACTGTGGATTTTCGAGAAAAAAAATTTCAAGGTAAAATGAAACCATTAGGTGCATTTTATAGAGAATCTGATTTCGAATAAGAGAAAGTCAACCGCAACCGCGTAACTCGTACCCGTGAGAAAAAAATCGCAAAAATCTGTTTCGAATGCCATGATTTTTCGGAGTCATTTTTCCAAGGGAGGGTACTGTGGATTTTCGAGAAAAAAAAATTTCGAGCTAAAAGGAAACCATTAGGTGCATTTTATAGAGAATCTGATTTCGAATAAGAAAAAGTCAACCGCAACCGCGTAACTCGTACCCGTGAGAAAAAAATCGCAAAAATCTGTTTCGAATGCCATGATTTTTCGGAGTCATTTTTCCAAGGGAGGGTACTGTGGATTTTCGAGAAAAAAAAATTTCGAGCTAAAAGGAAACCATTAGGTGCATTTTATAGAGAATCTGATTTCGAATAAGAAAAAGTCAACCGCAACCGCGTAACTCGTACCCGTGAGAAAAAAATCGCAAAAATCTGTTTCGAATGCCATGATTTTTCGGAGTCATTTTTCCAAGGGAGGGGTACTGTGGATTTTCGAGAAAAAAAAATTTCGAGCTAAAAGGAAACCATTAGGTGCATTTTATAGAGAATCTGATTTCGAATAAGAAAAAGTCAACCGCAACCGCGTAACTCGTACCCGTGAGAAAAAAATTGCAAAAATCTGTTTCGAATGCCATGATTTTTCGGAGTCATTTTTCCAAGGAAGGGTACTGTGGATTTTCGAGAAAAAAAATTTCAAGGTAAAATGAAACCATTAGGTGCATTTTATAGAGAATCTGATTTCGAATAAGAGAAAGTCAAATGCAACCGCATAACTCGTACCCGTGAGAAAAAAATCGCAAAAATCTGTTTCGAATGCCATGATTTTTCGGAGTCATTTTTCCAAGGGAGGGTACTGTGGATTTTCGAGAGAAAAAAATTTCAAGCTAAAAGGAAACCATTAGGTGCATTTTATAGAGAATCTGATTTCGAATAAGAAAAAGTCAACCGCAACCGCGTAACTCGTACCGGTGAGAAAAAAATCGCAAAAATCTGTTTCGAATGCCATGATTTTTCGGAGTCATTTTTCCAAGGGAGGGTACTGTGGATTTTCGAGAAAAAAAAATTTCGAGCTAAAAGGAAACCATTAGGTGCATTTTATAGAGAATCAGATTTCGAATAAGAAAAAGTCAACCGCAACCGCGTAACTCGTACCCGTGAGAAAAAAATTGCAAAAATCTGTTTCGAATGCCATGATTTTTCGGAGTCATTTTTCCAAGGGAGGGTACTGTGGATTTTCGAGAGAAAAAAATTTCAAGCTAAAAGGAAACCATTAGGTGCATTTTATAGAGAATCTGATTTCGAATAAGAAAAAGTCAACCGCAACCGCGTAACTCGTACCGGTGAGAAAAAAATCGCAAAAAATCTGTTTCGAATGCCATGATTTTTCGGAGTCATTTTTCCAAGGGAGGGTACTGTGGATTTTCGAGAAAAAAAAATTTCGAGCTAAAAGGAAACCATTAGGTGCATTTTATAGAGAATCTGATTTCGAATAAGAAAAAGTCAACCGCAACCGCGTAACTCGTACCCGTGAGAAAAAAATTGCAAAAAATCTGTTTCGAATGCCATGATTTTTCGGAGTCATTTTTCCAAGGGAGGGTACTGTGGATTTTCGAGAGAAAAAAATTTCAAGCTAAAAGGAAACCATTAGGTGCATTTTATAGAGAATCTGATTTCGAATAAGAGAAAGTCAAATGCAACGGCGTAACTCGTACCCGTGAGAAAAAAATCGCAAAAATCTGTTTCGAATGCCATGATTTTTCGGAGTCATTTTTCCAAGGGAGGGGTACTGTGGATTTTCGAGAGAAAAAAATTTCAAGCTAAAAGGAAACCATTAGGTGCATTTTATAGAGAATCTGATTTCGAATAAGAAAAAGTCAACCGCAACCGCGTAACTCGTACCGGTGAGAAAAAAATCGCAAAAAATCTGTTTCGAATGCCATGATTTTTCGGAGTCATTTTTCCAAGGGAGGGGTACTGTGGATTTTCGAGAGAAAAAAATTTCAAGCTAAAAGGAAACCATTAGGTGCATTTTATAGAGAATCTGATTTCGAATAAGAAAAAGTCAACCGCAACCGCGTAACTCGTACCGGTGAGAAAAAAATCGCAAAAATCTGTTTCGAATGCCATGATTTTTCGGAGTCATTTTTCCAAGGGAGGGTACTGTGGATTTTCGAGAAAAAAAAATTTCGAGCTAAAAGGAAACCATTAGGTGCATTTTATAGAGAATCAGATTTCGAATAAGAAAAAGTCAACCGCAACCGCGTAACTCGTACCCGTGAGAAAAAAATTGCAAAAATCTGTTTCGAATGCCATGATTTTTCGGAGTCATTTTTCCAAGGGAGGGTACTGTGGATTTTCGAGAAAAAAAATTTCAAGGTAAAATGAAACCATTAGGTGCATTTTATAGAGAATCTGATTTCGAATAAGAGAAAGTCAAATGCAACGGCGTAACTCGTACCCGTGAGAAAAAAATCGCAAAAATCTGTTTCGAATGCCATGATTTTTCGGAGTCATTTTTCCAAGGGAGGGGTACTGTGGATTTTCGAGAGAAAAAAATTTCAAGCTAAAAGGAAACCATTAGGTGCATTTTATAGAGAATCTGATTTCGAATAAGAGAAAGTCAAATGCAACGGCGTAACTCGTACCCGTGAGAAAAAAATCGCAAAAATCTGTTTCGAATGCCATGATTTTTCGGAGTCATTTTTCCAAGGGAGGGTACTGTGGATTTTCGAGAAAAAAAAATTTCGAGCTAAAAGGAAACCATTAGGTGCATTTTATAGAGAATCTGATTTCGAATAAGAAAAAGTCAAACGCAACCGCGTAACTCGTACCCGTGAGAAAAAAATCGCAAAAATCTGTTTCGAATGCCATGATTTTTCGGAGTCATTTTTCCAAGGGAGGGTACTGTGGATTTTCGAGAAAAAAAAATTTCGAGCTAAAAGGAAACCATTAGGTGCATTTTATAGAGAATCTGATTTCGAATAAGAAAAAGTCAACCGCAACCGCGTAACTCGTACCCGTGAGAAAAAAATTGCAAAAATCTGTTTCGAATGCCATGATTTTTCGGAGTCATTTTTCCAAGGAAGGGTACTGTGGATTTTCGAGAAAAAAAATTTCAAGGTAAAATGAAACCATTAGGTGCATTTTATAGAGAATCTGATTTCGAATAAGAGAAAGTCAAATGCAACCGCGTAACTCGTACCCGTGAGAAAAAAATCGCAAAAATCTGTTTCGAATGCCATGATTTTTCGGAGTCATTTTTCCAAGGGAGGGTACTGTGGATTTTCGAGAGAAAAAAATTTCAAGCTAAAAGGAAACCATTAGGTGCATTTTATAGAGAATCTGATTTCGAATAAGAAAAAGTCAACCGCAACCGCGTAACTCGTACCGGTGAGAAAAAAATCGCAAAAATCTGTTTCGAATGCCATGATTTTTCGGAGTCATTTTTCCAAGGGAGGGTACTGTGGATTTTCGAGAAAAAGAAATTTCGAGCTAAAAGGAAACCATTAGGTGCATTTTATAGAGAATCAGATTTCGAATAAGAAAAAGTCAACCGCAACCGCGTAACTCGTACCCGTGAGAAAAAAATTGCAAAAATCTGTTTCGAATGCCATGATTTTTCGGAGTCATTTTTCCAAGGGAGGGGTACTGTGGATTTTCGAGAGAAAAAAATTTCAAGCTAAAAGGAAACCATTAGGTGCATTTTATAGAGAATCTGATTTCGAATAAGAGAAAGTCAAATGCAACGGCGTAACTCGTACCCGTGAGAAAAAAATCGCAAAAATCTGTTTCGAATGCCATGATTTTTCGGAGTCATTTTTCCAAGGGAGGGGTACTGTGGATTTTCGAGAGAAAAAAATTTCAAGCTAAAAGGAAACCATTAGGTGCATTTTATAGAGAATCTGATTTCGAATAAGAAAAAGTCAACCGCAACCGCGTAACTCGTACCGGTGAGAAAAAAATCGCAAAAAATCTGTTTCGAATGCCATGATTTTTCGGAGTCATTTTTCCAAGGGAGGGTACTGTGGATTTTCGAGAAAAAAAAATTTCGAGCTAAAAGGAAACCATTAGGTGCATTTTATAGAGAATCTGATTTCGAATAAGAAAAAGTCAACCGCAACCGCGTAACTCGTACCCGTGAGAAAAAAATCGCAAAAATCTGTTTCGAATGCCATGATTTTTCGGAGTCATTTTTCCAAGGGAGGGTACTGTGGATTTTCGAGAAAAAAAAATTTCGAGCTAAAAGGAAACCATTAGGTGCATTTTATAGAGAATCTGATTTCGAATAAGAAAAAGTCAACCGCAACCGCGTAACTCGTACCCGTGAGAAAAAAATTGCAAAAATCTGTTTCGAATGCCATGATTTTTCGGAGTCATTTTTCCAAGGAAGGGTACTGTGGATTTTCGAGAAAAAAAATTTCAAGGTAAAATGAAACCATTAGGTGCATTTTATAGAGAATCTGATTTCGAATAAGAGAAAGTCAAATGCAACCGCGTAACTCGTACCGGTGAGAAAAAAATCGCAAAAAATCTGTTTCGAATGCCATGATTTTTCGGAGTCATTTTTCCAAGGGAGGGTACTGTGGATTTTCGAGAGAAAAAAATTTCAAGCTAAAAGGAAACCATTAGGTGCATTTTATAGAGAATCTGATTTCGAATAAGAAAAAGTCAACCGCAACCGCGTAACTCGTACCCGTGAGAAAAAAATCGCAAAAATCTGTTTCGAATGCCATGATTTTTCGGAGTCATTTTTCCAAGGGAGGGTACTGTGGATTTTCGAGAGAAAAAAATTTCAAGCTAAAAGGAAACCATTAGGTGCATTTTATAGAGAATCTGATTTCGAATAAGAAAAAGTCAACCGCAACCGCGTAACTCGTACCGGTGAGAAAAAAATCGCAAAAATCTGTTTCGAATGCCATGATTTTTCGGAGTCATTTTTCCAAGGGAGGGTACTGTGGATTTTCGAGAAAAAAAAATTTCGAGCTAAAAGGAAACCATTAGGTGCATTTTATAGAGAATCAGATTTCGAATAAGAAAAAGTCAACCGCAACCGCGTAACTCGTACCCGTGAGAAAAAAATTGCAAAAATCTGTTTCGAATGCCATGATTTTTCGGAGTCATTTTTCCAAGGGAGGGTACTGTGGATTTTCGAGAGAAAAAAATTTCAAGCTAAAAGGAAACCATTAGGTGCATTTTATAGAGAATCTGATTTCGAATAAGAAAAAGTCAACCGCAACCGCGTAACTCGTACCGGTGAGAAAAAAATCGCAAAAAATCTGTTTCGAATGCCATGATTTTTCGGAGTCATTTTTCCAAGGGAGGGTACTGTGGATTTTCGAGAAAAAAAAATTTCGAGCTAAAAGGAAACCATTAGGTGCATTTTATAGAGAATCTGATTTCGAATAAGAAAAAGTCAACCGCAACCGCGTAACTCGTACCCGTGAGAAAAAAATTGCAAAAATCTGTTTCGAATGCCATGATTTTTCGGAGTCATTTTTCCAAGGGAGGGTACTGTGGATTTTCGAGAAAAAAAAATTTCGAGCTAAAAGGAAACCATTAGGTGCATTTTATAGAGAATCTGATTTCGAATAAGAAAAAGTCAAATGCAACCGCGTAACTCGTACCCGTGAGAAAAAAATCGCAAAAATCTGTTTCGAATGCCATGATTTTTCGGAGTCATTTTTCCAAGGGAGGGTACTGTGGATTTTCGAGAAAAAAAAATTTCGAGCTAAAAGGAAACCATTAGGTGCATTTTATAGAGAATCTGATTTCGAATAAGAAAAAGTCAACCGCAACCGCGTAACTCGTACCCGTGAGAAAAAAATTGCAAAAATCTGTTTCGAATGCCATGATTTTTCGGAGTCATTTTTCCAAGGGAGGGTACTGTGGATTTTCGAGAGAAAAAAATTTCAAGCTAAAAGGAAACCATTAGGTGCATTTTATAGAGAATCTGATTTCGAATAAGAAAAAGTCAACCGCAACCGCGTAACCCGTACCCGTGAGAAAAAAATCGCAAAAATCTGTTTCGAATGCCATGATTTTTCGGAGTCATTTTTCCAAGGAAGGGTACTGTGGATTTTCGAGAAAAAAAATTTCAACGTAAAATGAAACCATTAGGTGCATTTTATAGAGTATCTGATTTCGAATAAGAGAAAGTCAAATGCAACCGCGTAACTCGTACCCGTGAGAAAAAAATCGCAAAAATCTGTTTCGAATGCCATGATTTTTCGGAGTCATTTTTCCAAGGGAGGGTACTGTGGATTTTCGAGAGAAAAAAATTTCAAGCTAAAAGGAAACCATTAGGTGCATTTTATAGAGAATCTGATTTCGAATAAGAAAAAGTCAACCGCAACCGCGTAACTCGTACCGGTGAGAAAAAAATCGCAAAAATCTGTTTCGAATGCCATGATTTTTCGGAGTCATTTTTCCAAGGGAGGGTACTGTGGATTTTCGAGAGAAAAAAATTTCAAGCTAAAAGGAAACCATTAGGTGCATTTTATAGAGAATCTGATTTCGAATAAGAAAAAGTCAACCGCAACCGCGTAACTCGTACCGGTGAGAAAAAAATCGCAAAAAATCTGTTTCGAATGCCATGATTTTTCGGAGTCATTTTTCCAAGGGAGGGTACTGTGGATTTTCGAGAAAAAAAAATTTCGAGCTAAAAGGAAACCATTAGGTGCATTTTATAGAGAATCTGATTTCGAATAAGAAAAAGTCAACCGCAACCGCGTAACTCGTACCCGTGAGAAAAAAATTGCAAAAATCTGTTTCGAATGCCATGATTTTTCGGAGTCATTTTTCCAAGGGAGGGTACTGTGGATTTTCGAGAGAAAAAAATTTCAAGCTAAAAGGAAACCATTAGGTGCATTTTATAGAGAATCTGATTTCGAATAAGAAAAAGTCAACCGCAACCGCGTAACCCGTACCCGTGAGAAAAAAATCGCAAAAATCTGTTTCGAATGCCATGATTTTTCGGAGTCATTTTTCCAAGGAAGGGTACTGTGGATTTTCGAGAAAAAAAATTTCAACGTAAAATGAAACCATTAGGTGCATTTTATAGAGTATCTGATTTCGAATAAGAGAAAGTCAAATGCAACCGCGTAACTCGTACCCGTGAGAAAAAAATCGCAAAAATCTGTTTCGAATGCCATGATTTTTCGGAGTCATTTTTCCAAGGGAGGGTACTGTGGATTTTCGAGAGAAAAAAATTTCAAGCTAAAAGGAAACCATTAGGTGCATTTTATAGAGAATCTGATTTCGAATAAGAAAAAGTCAACCGCAACCGCGTAACTCGTACCGGTGAGAAAAAAATCGCAAAAATCTGTTTCGAATGCCATGATTTTTCGGAGTCATTTTTCCAAGGGAGGGTACTGTGGATTTTCGAGAGAAAAAAATTTCAAGCTAAAAGGAAACCATTAGGTGCATTTTATAGAGAATCTGATTTCGAATAAGAAAAAGTCAACCGCAACCGCGTAACTCGTACCGGTGAGAAAAAAATCGCAAAAAATCTGTTTCGAATGCCATGATTTTTCGGAGTCATTTTTCCAAGGGAGGGTACTGTGGATTTTCGAGAAAAAAAAATTTCGAGCTAAATGGAAACCATTAGGTGCATTTTATAGAGAATCAGATTTCGAATAAGAAAAAGTCAACCGCAACCGCGTAACTCGTACCCGTGAGAAAAAAATCGCAAAAATCTGTTTCGAATGCCATGATTTTTCGGAGTCATTTTTCCAAGGAAGGGTACTGTGGATTTTCGAGAAAAAAAATTTCAACGTAAAATGAAACCATTAGGTGCATTTTATAGAGAATCTGATTTCGAATAAGAAAAAGTCAACCGCAACCGCGTAACTCGTACCCGTGAGAAAAAAATCGCAAAAATCTGTTTCGAATGCCATGATTTTTCGGAGTCATTTTTCCAAGGAAGGGTACTGTGGATTTTCGAGAAAAAAAATTTCAACGTAAAATGAAACCATTAGGTGCATTTTATAGAGTATCTGATTTCGAATAAGAGAAAGTCAAATGCAACCGCGTAACTCGTACCCGTGAGAAAAAAATCGCAAAAATCTGTTTCGAATGCCATGATTTTTCGGAGTCATTTTTCCAAGGGAGGGTACTGTGGATTTTCGAGAGAAAAAAATTTCAAGCTAAAAGGAAACCATTAGGTGCATTTTATAGAGAATCTGATTTCGAATAAGAAAAAGTCAACCGCAACCGCGTAACTCGTACCGGTGAGAAAAAAATCGCAAAAATCTGTTTCGAATGCCATGATTTTTCGGAGTCATTTTTCCAAGGGAGGGTACTGTGGATTTTCGAGAGAAAAAAATTTCAAGCTAAAAGGAAACCATTAGGTGCATTTTATAGAGAATCAGATTTCGAATAAGAAAAAGTGAACCGCAACCGCGTAACTCGTACCCGTGAGAAAAAAATTGCAAAAAATCTGTTTCGAATGCCATGATTTTTCGGAGTCATTTTTCCAAGGGAGGGTACTGTGGATTTTCGAGAAAAAAAAATTTCGAGCTAAGAGGAAACCATTAGGTGCATTTTATAGAGAATCTGATTTCGAATAAGAAAAAGTCAACCGCAACCGCGTAACTCGTACCCGTGAGAAAAAAATTGCAAAAATCTGTTTCGAATGCCATGATTTTTCGGAGTCATTTTTCCAAGGAAGGGTACTGTGGATTTTCGAGAAAAAAAATTTCAAGGTAAAATGAAACCATTAGGTGCATTTTATAGAGAATCTGATTTCGAATAAGAGAAAGTCAAATGCAACCGCGTAACTCGTACCCGTGAGAAAAAAATCGCAAAAATCTGTTTCGAATGCCATGATTTTTCGGAGTCATTTTTCCAAGGGAGGGTACTGTGGATTTTCGAGAGAAAAAAATTTCAAGCTAAAAGGAAACCATTAGGTGCATTTTATAGAGAATCTGATTTCGAATAAGAAAAAGTCAACGCAACCGCGTAACTCGTACCGGTGAGAAAAAAATCGCAAAAATCTGTTTCGAATGCCATGATTTTTCGGAGTCATTTTTCCAAGGGAGGGTACTGTGGATTTTCGAGAAAAAAAAATTTCGAGCTAAAAGGAAACCATTAGGTGCATTTTATAGAGAATCAGATTTCGAATAAGAAAAAGTCAACCGCAACCGCGTAACTCGTACCCGTGAGAAAAAAATTGCAAAAATCTGTTTCGAATGCCATGATTTTTCGGAGTCATTTTTCCAAGGGAGGGTACTGTGGATTTTCGAGAGAAAAAAATTTCAAGCTAAAAGGAAACCATTAGGTGCATTTTATAGAGAATCTGATTTCGAATAAGAAAAAGTCAACCGCAACCGCGTAACTCGTACCGGTGAGAAAAAAATCGCAAAAAATCTGTTTCGAATGCCATGATTTTTCGGAGTCATTTTTCCAAGGGAGGGTACTGTGGATTTTCGAGAAAAAAAAATTTCGAGCTAAAAGGAAACCATTAGGTGCATTTTATAGAGAATCTGATTTCGAATAAGAAAAAGTCAACCGCAACCGCGTAACTCGTACCCGTGAGAAAAAAATTGCAAAAAATCTGTTTCGAATGCCATGATTTTTCGGAGTCATTTTTCCAAGGGAGGGTACTGTGGATTTTCGAGAGAAAAAAATTTCAAGCTAAAAGGAAACCATTAGGTGCATTTTATAGAGAATCTGATTTCGAATAAGAGAAAGTCAAATGCAACGGCGTAACTCGTACCCGTGAGAAAAAAATCGCAAAAATCTGTTTCGAATGCCATGATTTTTCGGAGTCATTTTTCCAAGGGAGGGGTACTGTGGATTTTCGAGAGAAAAAAATTTCAAGCTAAAAGGAAACCATTAGGTGCATTTTATAGAGAATCTGATTTCGAATAAGAAAAAGTCAACCGCAACCGCGTAACTCGTACCGGTGAGAAAAAAATCGCAAAAAATCTGTTTCGAATGCCATGATTTTTCGGAGTCATTTTTCCAAGGGAGGGTACTGTGGATTTTCGAGAAAAAAAAATTTCGAGCTAAAAGGAAACCATTAGGTGCATTTTATAGAGAATCTGATTTCGAATAAGAAAAAGTCAACCGCAACCGCGTAACTCGTACCCGTGAGAAAAAAATCGCAAAAATCTGTTTCGAATGCCATGATTTTTCGGAGTCATTTTTCCAAGGGAGGGTACTGTGGATTTTCGAGAGAAAAAAATTTCAAGCTAAAAGGAAACCATTAGGTGCATTTTATAGAGAATCTGATTTCGAATAAGAAAAAGTCAACCGCAACCGCGTAACTCGTACCGGTGAGAAAAAAATCGCAAAAATCTGTTTCGAATGCCATGATTTTTCGGAGTCATTTTTCCAAGGGAGGGTACTGTGGATTTTCGAGAAAAAAAAATTTCGAGCTAAAAGGAAACCATTAGGTGCATTTTATAGAGAATCAGATTTCGAATAAGAAAAAGTCAACCGCAACCGCGTAACTCGTACCCGTGAGAAAAAAATTGCAAAAATCTGTTTCGAATGCCATGATTTTTCGGAGTCATTTTTCCAAGGGAGGGTACTGTGGATTTTCGAGAAAAAAAATTTCAAGGTAAAATGAAACCATTAGGTGCATTTTATAGAGAATCTGATTTCGAATAAGAGAAAGTCAAATGCAACGGCGTAACTCGTACCCGTGAGAAAAAAATCGCAAAAATCTGTTTCGAATGCCATGATTTTTCGGAGTCATTTTTCCAAGGGAGGGGTACTGTGGATTTTCGAGAGAAAAAAATTTCAAGCTAAAAGGAAACCATTAGGTGCATTTTATAGAGAATCTGATTTCGAATAAGAGAAAGTCAAATGCAACGGCGTAACTCGTACCCGTGAGAAAAAAATCGCAAAAATCTGTTTCGAATGCCATGATTTTTCGGAGTCATTTTTCCAAGGGAGGGTACTGTGGATTTTCGAGAAAAAAAAATTTCGAGCTAAAAGGAAACCATTAGGTGCATTTTATAAAGAATCTGATTTCGAATAAGAAAAAGTCAAATGCAACCGCGTAACTCGTACCCGTGAGAAAAAAATCGCAAAAATCTGTTTCGAATGCCATGATTTTTCGGAGTCATTTTTCCAAGGGAGGGTACTGTGGATTTTCGAGAAAAAAAAATTTCGAGCTAAAAGGAAACCATTAGGTGCATTTTATAGAGAATCTGATTTCGAATAAGAAAAAGTCAACCGCAACAGCGTAACTCGTACCCGTGAGAAAAAAATTGCAAAAATCTGTTTCGAATGCCATGATTTTTCGGAGTCATTTTTCCAAGGGAGGGTACTGTGGATTTTCGAGAGAAAAAAATTTCAAGCTAAAAGGAAACCATTAGGTGCATTTTATAGAGAATCTGATTTCGAATAAGAAAAAGTCAACCGCAACCGCGTAACCCGTACCGGTGAGAAAAAAATCGCAAAAATCTGTTTCGAATGCCATGATTTTTCGGAGTCATTTTTCCAAGGAAGGGTACTGTGGATTTTCGAGAGAAAAAAATTTCAAGCTAAAAGGAAACCATTAGGTGCATTTTATAGAGAATCTGATTTCGAATAAG
The DNA here is from genome assembly GCF_987345545.1 of Pholcus phalangioides. Lineage (NCBI taxonomy): Eukaryota > Metazoa > Arthropoda > Arachnida > Araneae > Pholcidae > Pholcus > Pholcus phalangioides. Next base: position 8,946,329 of record NW_028301597.1, on the reverse strand, counting down.
AAAAAGTCAACCGCAACCGCGTAACTCGTACCGGTGAGAAAAAAATCGCAAAAAATCTGTTTCGAATGCCATGATTTTTCGGAGTCATTTTTCCAAGGGAGGGTACTGTGGATTTTCGAGAAAAAAAAATTTCGAGCTAAATGGAAACCATTAGGTGCATTTTATAGAGAATCAGATTTCGAATAAGAAAAAGTCAACCGCAACCGCGTAACTCGTACCCGTGAGAAAAAAATCGCAAAAATCTGTTTCGAATGCCATGATTTTTCGGAGTCATTTTTCCAAGGAAGGGTACTGTGGATTTTCGAGAAAAAAAATTTCAACGTAAAATGAAACCATTAGGTGCATTTTATAGAGAATCTGATTTCGAATAAGAAAAAGTCAACCGCAACCGCGTAACTCGTACCCGTGAGAAAAAAATCGCAAAAATCTGTTTCGAATGCCATGATTTTTCGGAGTCATTTTTCCAAGGAAGGGTACTGTGGATTTTCCAGAAAAAAAATTTCAACGTAAAATGAAACCATTAGGTGCATTTTATAGAGTATCTGATTTCGAATAAGAGAAAGTCAAATGCAACCGCGTAACTCGTACCCGTGAGAAAAAAATCGCAAAAATCTGTTTCGAATGCCATGATTTTTCGGAGTCATTTTTCCAAGGGAGGGTACTGTGGATTTTCGAGAGAAAAAAATTTCAAGCTAAAAGGAAACCATTAGGTGCATTTTATAGAGAATCTGATTTCGAATAAGAAAAAGTCAACCGCAACCGCGTAACTCGTACCGGTGAGAAAAAAATCGCAAAAATCTGTTTCGAATGCCATGATTTTTCGGAGTCATTTTTCCAAGGGAGGGTACTGTGGATTTTCGAGAGAAAAAAATTTCAAGCTAAAAGGAAACCATTAGGTGCATTTTATAGAGAATCAGATTTCGAATAAGAAAAAGTGAACCGCAACCGCGTAACTCGTACCCGTGAGAAAAAAATTGCAAAAAATCTGTTTCGAATGCCATGATTTTTCGGAGTCATTTTTCCAAGGGAGGGTACTGTGGATTTTCGAGAAAAAAAAATTTCGAGCTAAGAGGAAACCATTAGGTGCATTTTATAGAGAATCTGATTTCGAATAAGAAAAAGTCAACCGCAACCGCGTAACTCGTACCCGTGAGAAAAAAATCGCAAAAATCTGTTTCGAATGCCATGATTTTTCGGAGTCATTTTTCCAAGGGAGGGGTACTGTGGATTTTCGAGAGAAAAAAATTTCAAGCTAAAAGGAAACCATTAGGTGCATTTTATAGAGAATCTGATTTCGAATAAAAAAAAGTCAACCGCAACCGCGTAACTCGCACCGGTGAGAAAAAAATCGCAAAAAATCTGTTTCGAATGCCATGATTTTTCGGAGTCATTTTTCCAAGGGAGGGTACTGTGGATTTTCGAGAAAAAAAAATTTCGAGCTAAATGGAAACCATTAGGTGCATTTTATAGAGAATCTGATTTCGAATAAGAAAAAGTCAACCGCAACCGCGTAACTCGTACCCGTGAGAAAAAAATCGCAAAAATCTGTTTCGAATGCCATGATTTTTCGGAGTCATTTTTCCAAGGGAGGGTACTGTGGATTTTCGAGAAAAAAAAATTTCGAGCTAAGAGGAAACCATTAGGTGCATTTTATAGAGAATCTGATTTCGAATAAGAAAAAGTCAACCGCAACCGCGTAACTCGTACCCGTGAGAAAAAAATTGCAAAAATCTGTTTCGAATGCCATGATTTTTCGGAGTCATTTTTCCAAGGAAGGGTACTGTGGATTTTCGAGAAAAAAAATTTCAACGTAAAATGAAACCATTAGGTGCATTTTATAGAGTATCTGATTTCGAATAAGAGAAAGTCAAATGCAACCGCGTAACTCGTACCCGTGAGAAAAAAATCGCAAAAATCTGTTTCGAATGCCATGATTTTTCGGAGTCCTTTTTCCAAGGGAGGGTACTGTGGATTTTCGAGAAAAAAAAATTTCGAGCTAAAAGGAAACCATTAGGTGCATTTTATAGAGAATCAGATTTCGAATAAGAAAAAGTGAACCGCAACCGCGTAACTCGTACCCGTGAGAAAAAAATTGCAAAAAATCTGTTTCGAATGCCATGATTTTTCGGAGTCATTTTTCCAAGGGAGGGTACTGTGGATTTTCGAGAAAAAAAAATTTCGAGCTAAGAGGAAACCATTAGGTGCATTTTATAGAGAATCTGATTTCGAATAAGAAAAAGTCAACCGCAACCGCGTAACTCGTACCCGTGAGAAAAAAATCGCAAAAATCTGTTTCGAATGCCATGATTTTTCGGAGTCATTTTTCCAAGGGAGGGTACTGTGGATTTTCGAGAGAAAAAAATTTCAAGCTAAAAGGAAACCATTAGGTGCATTTTATAGAGAATCTGATTTCGAATAAGAAAAAGTCAACCGCAACCGCGTAACTCGTACCGGTGAGAAAAAAATCGCAAAAATCTGTTTCGAATGCCATGATTTTTCGGAGTCATTTTTCCAAGGGAGGGTACTGTGGATTTTCGAGAAAAAAAAATTTCGAGCTAAAAGGAAACCATTAGGTGCATTTTATAGAGAATCAGATTTCGAATAAGAAAAAGTCAACCGCAACCGCGTAACTCGTACCCGTGAGAAAAAAATTGCAAAAATCTGTTTCGAATGCCATGATTTTTCGGAGTCATTTTTCCAAGGGAGGGTACTGTGGATTTTCGAGAAAAAAAATTTCAAGGTAAAATGAAACCATTAGGTGCATTTTATAGAGAATCTGATTTCGAATAAGAAAAAGTCAACCGCAACCGCGTAACTCGTACCCGTGAGAAAAAAATTGCAAAAATCTGTTTCGAATGCCATGATTTTTCGGAGTCATTTTTCCAAGGGAGGGTACTGTGGATTTTCGAGAGAAAAAAATTTCAAGCTAAAAGGAAACCATTAGGTGCATTTTATAGAGAATCTGATTTCGAATAAGAAAAAGTCAACCGCAACCGCGTAACCCGTACCCGTGAGAAAAAAATCGCAAAAATCTGTTTCGAATGCCATGATTTTTCGGAGTCATTTTTCCAAGGAAGGGTACTGTGGATTTTCGAGAAAAAAAATTTCAACGTAAAATGAAACCATTAGGTGCATTTTATAGAGTATCTGATTTCGAATAAGAGAAAGTCAAATGCAACCGCGTAACTCGTACCCGTGAGAAAAAAATCGCAAAAATCTGTTTCGAATGCCATGATTTTTCGGAGTCCTTTTTCCAAGGGAGGGTACTGTGGATTTTCGAGAAAAAAAAATTTCGAGCTAAAAGGAAACCATTAGGTGCATTTTATAGAGAATCAGATTTCGAATAAGAAAAAGTGAACCGCAACCGCGTAACTCGTACCCGTGAGAAAAAAATTGCAAAAAATCTGTTTCGAATGCCATGATTTTTCGGAGTCATTTTTCCAAGGGAGGGTACTGTGGATTTTCGAGAAAAAAAAATTTCGAGCTAAGAGGAAACCATTAGGTGCATTTTATAGAGAATCTGATTTCGAATAAGAAAAAGTCAACCGCAACCGCGTAACTCGTACCCGTGAGAAAAAAATCGCAAAAATCTGTTTCGAATGCCATGATTTTTCGGAGTCATTTTTCCAAGGGAGGGTACTGTGGATTTTCGAGAAAAAAAAATTTCGAGCTAAAAGGAAACCATTAGGTGCATTTTATAGAGAATCAGATTTCGAATAAGAAAAAGTCAACCGCAACCGCGTAACTCGTACCGGTGAGAAAAAAATCGCAAAAATCTGTTTCGAATGCCATGATTTTTCGGAGTCATTTTTCCAAGGGAGGGTACTGTGGATTTTCGAGAAAAAAAATTTCAAGGTAAAATGAAACCATTAGGTGCATTTTATAGAGAATCTGATTTCGAATAAGAAAAAGTCAACCGCAACCGCGTAACTCGTACCCGTGAGAAAAAAATTGCAAAAATCTGTTTCGAATGCCATGATTTTTCGGAGTCATTTTTCCAAGGGAGGGTACTGTGGATTTTCGAGAGAAAAAAATTTCAAGCTAAAAGGAAACCATTAGGTGCATTTTATAGAGAATCTGATTTCGAATAAGAAAAAGTCAACCGCAACCGCGTAACCCGTACCCGTGAGAAAAAAATCGCAAAAATCTGTTTCGAATGCCATGATTTTTCGGAGTCATTTTTCCAAGGAAGGGTACTGTGGATTTTCGAGAAAAAAAATTTCAACGTAAAATGAAACCATTAGGTGCATTTTATAGAGTATCTGATTTCGAATAAGAGAAAGTCAAATGCAACCGCGTAACTCGTACCCGTGAGAAAAAAATCGCAAAAATCTGTTTCGAATGCCATGATTTTTCGGAGTCATTTTTCCAAGGGAGGGTACTGTGGATTTTCGAGAGAAAAAAATTTCAAGCTAAAAGGAAACCATTAGGTGCATTTTATAGAGAATCTGATTTCGAATAAGAAAAAGTCAACCGCAACCGCGTAACTCGTACCGGTGAGAAAAAAATCGCAAAAATCTGTTTCGAATGCCATGATTTTTCGGAGTCATTTTTCCAAGGGAGGGTACTGTGGATTTTCGAGAGAAAAAAATTTCAAGCTAAAAGGAAACCATTAGGTGCATTTTATAGAGAATCTGATTTCGAATAAGAAAAAGTCAACCGCAACCGCGTAACTCGTACCGGTGAGAAAAAAATCGCAAAAAATCTGTTTCGAATGCCATGATTTTTCGGAGTCATTTTTCCAAGGGAGGGTACTGTGGATTTTCGAGAAAAAAAAATTTCGAGCTAAATGGAAACCATTAGGTGCATTTTATAGAGAATCAGATTTCGAATAAGAAAAAGTCAACCGCAACCGCGTAACTCGTACCCGTGAGAAAAAAATCGCAAAAATCTGTTTCGAATGCCATGATTTTTCGGAGTCATTTTTCCAAGGAAGGGTACTGTGGATTTTCGAGAAAAAAAATTTCAACGTAAAATGAAACCATTAGGTGCATTTTATAGAGAATCTGATTTCGAATAAGAAAAAGTCAACCGCAACCGCGTAACTCGTACCCGTGAGAAAAAAATCGCAAAAATCTGTTTCGAATGCCATGATTTTTCGGAGTCATTTTTCCAAGGAAGGGTACTGTGGATTTTCGAGAAAAAAAATTTCAACGTAAAATGAAACCATTAGGTGCATTTTATAGAGTATCTGATTTCGAATAAGAGAAAGTCAAATGCAACCGCGTAACTCGTACCCGTGAGAAAAAAATCGCAAAAATCTGTTTCGAATGCCATGATTTTTCGGAGTCATTTTTCCAAGGGAGGGTACTGTGGATTTTCGAGAGAAAAAAATTTCAAGCTAAAAGGAAACCATTAGGTGCATTTTATAGAGAATCTGATTTCGAATAAGAAAAAGTCAACCGCAACCGCGTAACTCGTACCGGTGAGAAAAAAATCGCAAAAATCTGTTTCGAATGCCATGATTTTTCGGAGTCATTTTTCCAAGGGAGGGTACTGTGGATTTTCGAGAGAAAAAAATTTCAAGCTAAAAGGAAACCATTAGGTGCATTTTATAGAGAATCAGATTTCGAATAAGAAAAAGTGAACCGCAACCGCGTAACTCGTACCCGTGAGAAAAAAATTGCAAAAAATCTGTTTCGAATGCCATGATTTTTCGGAGTCATTTTTCCAAGGGAGGGTACTGTGGATTTTCGAGAAAAAAAAATTTCGAGCTAAGAGGAAACCATTAGGTGCATTTTATAGAGAATCTGATTTCGAATAAGAAAAAGTCAACCGCAACCGCGTAACTCGTACCGGTGAGAAAAAAATCGCAAAAAATCTGTTTCGAATGCCATGATTTTTCGGAGTCATTTTTCCAAGGGAGGGTACTGTGGATTTTCGAGAAAAAAAAATTTCGAGCTAAATGGAAACCATTAGGTGCATTTTATAGAGAATCTGATTTCGAATAAGAAAAAGTCAACCGCAACCGCGTAACTCGTACCCGTGAGAAAAAAATCGCAAAAATCTGTTTCGAATGCCATGATTTTTCGGAGTCATTTTTCCAAGGGAGGGTACTGTGGATTTTCGAGAAAAAAAAATTTCGAGCTAAGAGGAAACCATTAGGTGCATTTTATAGAGAATCTGATTTCGAATAAGAAAAAGTCAACCGCAACCGCGTAACTCGTACCCGTGAGAAAAAAATTGCAAAAATCTGTTTCGAATGCCATGATTTTTCGGAGTCATTTTTCCAAGGAAGGGTACTGTGGATTTTCGAGAAAAAAAATTTCAACGTAAAATGAAACCATTAGGTGCATTTTATAGAGTATCTGATTTCGAATAAGAGAAAGTCAAATGCAACCGCGTAACTCGTACCCGTGAGAAAAAAATCGCAAAAATCTGTTTCGAATGCCATGATTTTTCGGAGTCATTTTTCCAAGGAAGGGTACTGTGGATTTTCGAGAAAAAAAATTTCAACGTAAAATGAAACCATTAGGTGCATTTTATAGAGTATCTGATTTCGAATAAGAGAAAGTCAAATGCAACCGCGTAACTCGTACCCGTGAGAAAAAAATCGCAAAAATCTGTTTCGAATGCCATGATTTTTCGGAGTCATTTTTCCAAGGGAGGGTACTGTGGATTTTCGAGAGAAAAAAATTTCAAGCTAAAAGGAAACCATTAGGTGCATTTTATAGAGAATCTGATTTCGAATAAGAAAAAGTCAACCGCAACCGCGTAACTCGTACCGGTGAGAAAAAAATCGCAAAAATCTGTTTCGAATGCCATGATTTTTCGGAGTCCTTTTTCCAAGGGAGGGTACTGTGGATTTTCGAGAAAAAAAAATTTCGAGCTAAAAGGAAACCATTAGGTGCATTTTATAGAGAATCTGATTTCGAATAAGAAAAATTCAACCGCAACCGCGTAACTCGTACCCGTGAGAAAAAAATCGCAAAAATCTGTTTCGAATGCCATGATTTTTCGGAGTCATTTTTCCAAGGGAGGGTACTGTGGATTTTCGAGAAAAAAAAATTTCGAGCTAAGAGGAAACCATTAGGTGCATTTTATAGAGAATCTGATTTCGAATAAGAAAAAGTCAACCGCAACCGCGTAACTCGTACCCGTGAGAAAAAAATTGCAAAAATCTGTTTCGAATGCCATGATTTTTCGGAGTCATTTTTCCAAGGAAGGGTACTGTGGATTTTCGAGAAAAAAAATTTCAACGTAAAATGAAACCATTAGGTGCATTTTATAGAGTATCTGATTTCGAATAAGAGAAAGTCAAATGCAACCGCGTAACTCGTACCCGTGAGAAAAAAATCGCAAAAATCTGTTTCGAATGCCATGATTTTTCGGAGTCATTTTTCCAAGGGAGGGTACTGTGGATTTTCGAGAGAAAAAAATTTCAAGCTAAAAGGAAACCATTAGGTGCATTTTATAGAGAATCTGATTTCGAATAAGAAAAAGTCAACCGCAACCGCGTAACTCGTACCGGTGAGAAAAAAATCGCAAAAATCTGTTTCGAATGCCATGATTTTTCGGAGTCCTTTTTCCAAGGGAGGGTACTGTGGATTTTCGAGAAAAAAAATTTCAAGGTAAAATGAAACCATTAGGTGCATTTTATAGAGAATCTGATTTCGAATAAGAGAAAGTCAACCGCAACCGCGTAACTCGTACCCGTGAGAAAAAAATCGCAAAAATCTGTTTCGAATGCCATGATTTTTCGGAGTCATTTTTCCAAGGGAGGGTACTGTGGATTTTCGAGAAAAAAAAATTTCGAGCTAAAAGGAAACCATTAGGTGCATTTTATAGAGAATCTGATTTCGAATAAGAAAAAGTCAACCGCAACCGCGTAACTCGTACCCGTGAGAAAAAAATCGCAAAAATCTGTTTCGAATGCCATGATTTTTCGGAGTCATTTTTCCAAGGGAGGGTACTGTGGATTTTCGAGAAAAAAAAATTTCGAGCTAAAAGGAAACCATTAGGTGCATTTTATAGAGAATCTGATTTCGAATAAGAAAAAGTCAACCGCAACCGCGTAACTCGTACCCGTGAGAAAAAAATCGCAAAAATCTGTTTCGAATGCCATGATTTTTCGGAGTCATTTTTCCAAGGGAGGGGTACTGTGGATTTTCGAGAAAAAAAAATTTCGAGCTAAAAGGAAACCATTAGGTGCATTTTATAGAGAATCTGATTTCGAATAAGAAAAAGTCAACCGCAACCGCGTAACTCGTACCCGTGAGAAAAAAATTGCAAAAATCTGTTTCGAATGCCATGATTTTTCGGAGTCATTTTTCCAAGGAAGGGTACTGTGGATTTTCGAGAAAAAAAATTTCAAGGTAAAATGAAACCATTAGGTGCATTTTATAGAGAATCTGATTTCGAATAAGAGAAAGTCAAATGCAACCGCATAACTCGTACCCGTGAGAAAAAAATCGCAAAAATCTGTTTCGAATGCCATGATTTTTCGGAGTCATTTTTCCAAGGGAGGGTACTGTGGATTTTCGAGAGAAAAAAATTTCAAGCTAAAAGGAAACCATTAGGTGCATTTTATAGAGAATCTGATTTCGAATAAGAAAAAGTCAACCGCAACCGCGTAACTCGTACCGGTGAGAAAAAAATCGCAAAAATCTGTTTCGAATGCCATGATTTTTCGGAGTCATTTTTCCAAGGGAGGGTACTGTGGATTTTCGAGAAAAAAAAATTTCGAGCTAAAAGGAAACCATTAGGTGCATTTTATAGAGAATCAGATTTCGAATAAGAAAAAGTCAACCGCAACCGCGTAACTCGTACCCGTGAGAAAAAAATTGCAAAAATCTGTTTCGAATGCCATGATTTTTCGGAGTCATTTTTCCAAGGGAGGGTACTGTGGATTTTCGAGAGAAAAAAATTTCAAGCTAAAAGGAAACCATTAGGTGCATTTTATAGAGAATCTGATTTCGAATAAGAAAAAGTCAACCGCAACCGCGTAACTCGTACCGGTGAGAAAAAAATCGCAAAAAATCTGTTTCGAATGCCATGATTTTTCGGAGTCATTTTTCCAAGGGAGGGTACTGTGGATTTTCGAGAAAAAAAAATTTCGAGCTAAAAGGAAACCATTAGGTGCATTTTATAGAGAATCTGATTTCGAATAAGAAAAAGTCAACCGCAACCGCGTAACTCGTACCCGTGAGAAAAAAATTGCAAAAAATCTGTTTCGAATGCCATGATTTTTCGGAGTCATTTTTCCAAGGGAGGGTACTGTGGATTTTCGAGAGAAAAAAATTTCAAGCTAAAAGGAAACCATTAGGTGCATTTTATAGAGAATCTGATTTCGAATAAGAGAAAGTCAAATGCAACGGCGTAACTCGTACCCGTGAGAAAAAAATCGCAAAAATCTGTTTCGAATGCCATGATTTTTCGGAGTCATTTTTCCAAGGGAGGGGTACTGTGGATTTTCGAGAGAAAAAAATTTCAAGCTAAAAGGAAACCATTAGGTGCATTTTATAGAGAATCTGATTTCGAATAAGAAAAAGTCAACCGCAACCGCGTAACTCGTACCGGTGAGAAAAAAATCGCAAAAAATCTGTTTCGAATGCCATGATTTTTCGGAGTCATTTTTCCAAGGGAGGGGTACTGTGGATTTTCGAGAGAAAAAAATTTCAAGCTAAAAGGAAACCATTAGGTGCATTTTATAGAGAATCTGATTTCGAATAAGAAAAAGTCAACCGCAACCGCGTAACTCGTACCGGTGAGAAAAAAATCGCAAAAATCTGTTTCGAATGCCATGATTTTTCGGAGTCATTTTTCCAAGGGAGGGTACTGTGGATTTTCGAGAAAAAAAAATTTCGAGCTAAAAGGAAACCATTAGGTGCATTTTATAGAGAATCAGATTTCGAATAAGAAAAAGTCAACCGCAACCGCGTAACTCGTACCCGTGAGAAAAAAATTGCAAAAATCTGTTTCGAATGCCATGATTTTTCGGAGTCATTTTTCCAAGGGAGGGTACTGTGGATTTTCGAGAAAAAAAATTTCAAGGTAAAATGAAACCATTAGGTGCATTTTATAGAGAATCTGATTTCGAATAAGAGAAAGTCAAATGCAACGGCGTAACTCGTACCCGTGAGAAAAAAATCGCAAAAATCTGTTTCGAATGCCATGATTTTTCGGAGTCATTTTTCCAAGGGAGGGGTACTGTGGATTTTCGAGAGAAAAAAATTTCAAGCTAAAAGGAAACCATTAGGTGCATTTTATAGAGAATCTGATTTCGAATAAGAGAAAGTCAAATGCAACGGCGTAACTCGTACCCGTGAGAAAAAAATCGCAAAAATCTGTTTCGAATGCCATGATTTTTCGGAGTCATTTTTCCAAGGGAGGGTACTGTGGATTTTCGAGAAAAAAAAATTTCGAGCTAAAAGGAAACCATTAGGTGCATTTTATAGAGAATCTGATTTCGAATAAGAAAAAGTCAAACGCAACCGCGTAACTCGTACCCGTGAGAAAAAAATCGCAAAAATCTGTTTCGAATGCCATGATTTTTCGGAGTCATTTTTCCAAGGGAGGGTACTGTGGATTTTCGAGAAAAAAAAATTTCGAGCTAAAAGGAAACCATTAGGTGCATTTTATAGAGAATCTGATTTCGAATAAGAAAAAGTCAACCGCAACCGCGTAACTCGTACCCGTGAGAAAAAAATTGCAAAAATCTGTTTCGAATGCCATGATTTTTCGGAGTCATTTTTCCAAGGAAGGGTACTGTGGATTTTCGAGAAAAAAAATTTCAAGGTAAAATGAAACCATTAGGTGCATTTTATAGAGAATCTGATTTCGAATAAGAGAAAGTCAAATGCAACCGCGTAACTCGTACCCGTGAGAAAAAAATCGCAAAAATCTGTTTCGAATGCCATGATTTTTCGGAGTCATTTTTCCAAGGGAGGGTACTGTGGATTTTCGAGAGAAAAAAATTTCAAGCTAAAAGGAAACCATTAGGTGCATTTTATAGAGAATCTGATTTCGAATAAGAAAAAGTCAACCGCAACCGCGTAACTCGTACCGGTGAGAAAAAAATCGCAAAAATCTGTTTCGAATGCCATGATTTTTCGGAGTCATTTTTCCAAGGGAGGGTACTGTGGATTTTCGAGAAAAAGAAATTTCGAGCTAAAAGGAAACCATTAGGTGCATTTTATAGAGAATCAGATTTCGAATAAGAAAAAGTCAACCGCAACCGCGTAACTCGTACCCGTGAGAAAAAAATTGCAAAAATCTGTTTCGAATGCCATGATTTTTCGGAGTCATTTTTCCAAGGGAGGGGTACTGTGGATTTTCGAGAGAAAAAAATTTCAAGCTAAAAGGAAACCATTAGGTGCATTTTATAGAGAATCTGATTTCGAATAAGAGAAAGTCAAATGCAACGGCGTAACTCGTACCCGTGAGAAAAAAATCGCAAAAATCTGTTTCGAATGCCATGATTTTTCGGAGTCATTTTTCCAAGGGAGGGGTACTGTGGATTTTCGAGAGAAAAAAATTTCAAGCTAAAAGGAAACCATTAGGTGCATTTTATAGAGAATCTGATTTCGAATAAGAAAAAGTCAACCGCAACCGCGTAACTCGTACCGGTGAGAAAAAAATCGCAAAAAATCTGTTTCGAATGCCATGATTTTTCGGAGTCATTTTTCCAAGGGAGGGTACTGTGGATTTTCGAGAAAAAAAAATTTCGAGCTAAAAGGAAACCATTAGGTGCATTTTATAGAGAATCTGATTTCGAATAAGAAAAAGTCAACCGCAACCGCGTAACTCGTACCCGTGAGAAAAAAATCGCAAAAATCTGTTTCGAATGCCATGATTTTTCGGAGTCATTTTTCCAAGGGAGGGTACTGTGGATTTTCGAGAAAAAAAAATTTCGAGCTAAAAGGAAACCATTAGGTGCATTTTATAGAGAATCTGATTTCGAATAAGAAAAAGTCAACCGCAACCGCGTAACTCGTACCCGTGAGAAAAAAATTGCAAAAATCTGTTTCGAATGCCATGATTTTTCGGAGTCATTTTTCCAAGGAAGGGTACTGTGGATTTTCGAGAAAAAAAATTTCAAGGTAAAATGAAACCATTAGGTGCATTTTATAGAGAATCTGATTTCGAATAAGAGAAAGTCAAATGCAACCGCGTAACTCGTACCGGTGAGAAAAAAATCGCAAAAAATCTGTTTCGAATGCCATGATTTTTCGGAGTCATTTTTCCAAGGGAGGGTACTGTGGATTTTCGAGAAAAAAAAATTTCGAGCTAAAAGGAAACCATTAGGTGCATTTTATAGAGAATCTGATTTCGAATAAGAAAAAGTCAACCGCAACCGCGTAACTCGTACCCGTGAGAAAAAAATCGCAAAAATCTGTTTCGAATGCCATGATTTTTCGGAGTCATTTTTCCAAGGGAGGGTACTGTGGATTTTCGAGAAAAAAAAATTTCGAGCTAAAAGGAAACCATTAGGTGCATTTTATAGAGAATCTGATTTCGAATAAGAAAAAGTCAACCGCAACCGCGTAACTCGTACCCGTGGGAAAAAAATCGCAAAAATCTGTTTCGAATGCCATGATTTTTCGGAGTCATTTTTCCAAGGGAGGGTACTGTGGATTTTCGAGAAAAAAAAATTTCGAGCTAAAAGGAAACCCTTAGGTGCATTTTATAGAGAATCAGATTTCGAATAAGAAAAAGTCAACCGCAACCGCGTAACTCGTACCCGTGAGAAAAAAATCGCAAAAATCTGTTTCGAATGCCATGATTTTTCGGAGTCATTTTTCCAAGGGAGGGTACTGTGGATTTTCGAGAAAAAAAAATTTCGAGCTAAAAGGAAACCATTAGGTGCATTTTATAGAGAATCTGATTTCGAATAAGAAAAAGTCAACCGCAACCGCGTAACTCGTACCCGTGAGAAAAAAATTGCAAAAATCTGTTTCGAATGCCATGATTTTTCGGAGTCATTTTTCCAAGGGAGGGTACTGTGAATTTTCGAGAAAAAAAAATTTCGAGCTAAAAGGAAACCATTAGGTGCATTTTATAGAGAATCAGATTTCGAATAAGAAAAAGTCAACCGCAACCGCGTACCTCGTACCCGTGGGAAAAAAATTGCAAAAATCTGTTTCGAATGCCATGATTTTTCGGAGTCATTTTTCCAAGGGAGGGTACTGTGGATTTTCGAGAAAAAAAATTTCAAGGTAAAATGAAACCATTAGGTGCATTTTATAGAGAATCTGATTTCGAATAAGAGAAAGTCAAATGCAACGGCGTAACTCGTACCCGTGAGAAAAAAATCGCAAAAATCTGTTTCGAATGCCATGATTTTTCGGAGTCCTTTTTCCAAGGGAGGGTACTGTGGATTTTCGAGAAAAAAAAATTTCGAGCTAAAAGGAAACCATTAGGTGCATTTTATAGAGAATCAGATTTCGAATAAGAAAAAGTGAACCGCAACCGCGTAACTCGTACCCGTGAGAAAAAAATTGCAAAAAATCTGTTTCGAATGCCATGATTTTTCGGAGTCATTTTTCCAAGGGAGGGTACTGTGGATTTTCGAGAAAAAAAAATTTCGAGCTAAGAGGAAACCATTAGGTGCATTTTATAGAGAATCTGATTTCGAATAAGAAAAAGTCAACCGCAACCGCGTAACTCGTACCCGTGAGAAAAAAATCGCAAAAATCTGTTTCGAATGCCATGATTTTTCGGAGTCATTTTTCCAAGGGAGGGTACTGTGGATTTTCGAGAGAAAAAAATTTCAAGCTAAAAGGAAACCATTAGGTGCATTTTATAGAGAATCTGATTTCGAATAAGAAAAAGTCAACCGCAACCGCGTAACTCGTACCGGTGAGAAAAAAATCGCAAAAATCTGTTTCGAATGCCATGATTTTTCGGAGTCATTTTTCCAAGGGAGGGTACTGTGGATTTTCGAGAAAAAAAAATTTCGAGCTAAAAGGAAACCATTAGGTGCATTTTATAGAGAATCAGATTTCGAATAAGAAAAAGTGAACCGCAACCGCGTAACTCGTACCCGTGAGAAAAAAATTGCAAAAAATCTGTTTCGAATGCCATGATTTTTCGGAGTCATTTTTCCAAGGGAGGGTACTGTGGATTTTCGAGAAAAAAAAATTTCGAGCTAAGAGGAAACCATTAGGTGCATTTTATAGAGAATCTGATTTCGAATAAGAAAAAGTCAACCGCAACCGCGTAACTCGTACCCGTGAGAAAAAAATCGCAAAAATCTGTTTCGAATGCCATGATTTTTCGGAGTCATTTTTCCAAGGGAGGGTACTGTGGATTTTCGAGAGAAAAAAATTTCAAGCTAAAAGGAAACCATTAGGTGCATTTTATAGAGAATCTGATTTCGAATAAGAAAAAGTCAACCGCAACCGCGTAACTCGTACCGGTGAGAAAAAAATCGCAAAAATCTGTTTCGAATGCCATGATTTTTCGGAGTCATTTTTCCAAGGGAGGGTACTGTGGATTTTCGAGAAAAAAAAATTTCGAGCTAAAAGGAAACCATTAGGTGCATTTTATAGAGAATCAGATTTCGAATAAGAAAAAGTCAACCGCAACCGCGTAACTCGTACCCGTGAGAAAAAAATTGCAAAAATCTGTTTCGAATGCCATGATTTTTCGGAGTCATTTTTCCAAGGGAGGGTACTGTGGATTTTCGAGAAAAAAAATTTCAAGGTAAAATGAAACCATTAGGTGCATTTTATAGAGAATCTGATTTCGAATAAGAAAAAGTCAACCGCAACCGCGTAACTCGTACCCGTGAGAAAAAAATTGCAAAAATCTGTTTCGAATGCCATGATTTTTCGGAGTCATTTTTCCAAGGGAGGGTACTGTGGATTTTCGAGAGAAAAAAATTTCAAGCTAAAAGGAAACCATTAGGTGCATTTTATAGAGAATCTGATTTCGAATAAGAAAAAGTCAACCGCAACCGCGTAACCCGTACCCGTGAGAAAAAAATCGCAAAAATCTGTTTCGAATGCCATGATTTTTCGGAGTCATTTTTCCAAGGAAGGGTACTGTGGATTTTCGAGAAAAAAAATTTCAACGTAAAATGAAACCATTAGGTGCATTTTATAGAGTATCTGATTTCGAATAAGAGAAAGTCAAATGCAACCGCGTAACTCGTACCCGTGAGAAAAAAATCGCAAAAATCTGTTTCGAATGCCATGATTTTTCGGAGTCCTTTTTCCAAGGGAGGGTACTGTGGATTTTCGAGAAAAAAAAATTTCGAGCTAAAAGGAAACCATTAGGTGCATTTTATAGAGAATCAGATTTCGAATAAGAAAAAGTGAACCGCAACCGCGTAACTCGTACCCGTGAGAAAAAAATTGCAAAAAATCTGTTTCGAATGCCATGATTTTTCGGAGTCATTTTTCCAAGGGAGGGTACTGTGGATTTTCGAGAAAAAAAAATTTCGAGCTAAGAGGAAACCATTAGGTGCATTTTATAGAGAATCTGATTTCGAATAAGAAAAAGTCAACCGCAACCGCGTAACTCGTACCCGTGAGAAAAAAATCGCAAAAATCTGTTTCGAATGCCATGATTTTTCGGAGTCATTTTTCCAAGGGAGGGTACTGTGGATTTTCGAGAAAAAAAAATTTCGAGCTAAAAGGAAACCATTAGGTGCATTTTATAGAGAATCAGATTTCGAATAAGAAAAAGTCAACCGCAACCGCGTAACTCGTACCGGTGAGAAAAAAATCGCAAAAATCTGTTTCGAATGCCATGATTTTTCGGAGTCATTTTTCCAAGGGAGGGTACTGTGGATTTTCGAGAAAAAAAATTTCAAGGTAAAATGAAACCATTAGGTGCATTTTATAGAGAATCTGATTTCGAATAAGAAAAAGTCAACCGCAACCGCGTAACTCGTACCCGTGAGAAAAAAATTGCAAAAATCTGTTTCGAATGCCATGATTTTTCGGAGTCATTTTTCCAAGGGAGGGTACTGTGGATTTTCGAGAGAAAAAAATTTCAAGCTAAAAGGAAACCATTAGGTGCATTTTATAGAGAATCTGATTTCGAATAAGAAAAAGTCAACCGCAACCGCGTAACCCGTACCCGTGAGAAAAAAATCGCAAAAATCTGTTTCGAATGCCATGATTTTTCGGAGTCATTTTTCCAAGGAAGGGTACTGTGGATTTTCGAGAAAAAAAATTTCAACGTAAAATGAAACCATTAGGTGCATTTTATAGAGTATCTGATTTCGAATAAGAGAAAGTCAAATGCAACCGCGTAACTCGTACCCGTGAGAAAAAAATCGCAAAAATCTGTTTCGAATGCCATGATTTTTCGGAGTCATTTTTCCAAGGGAGGGTACTGTGGATTTTCGAGAGAAAAAAATTTCAAGCTAAAAGGAAACCATTAGGTGCATTTTATAGAGAATCTGATTTCGAATAAGAAAAAGTCAACCGCAACCGCGTAACTCGTACCGGTGAGAAAAAAATCGCAAAAAATCTGTTTCGAATGCCATGATTTTTCGGAGTCATTTTTCCAAGGGAGGGTACTGTGGATTTTCGAGAAAAAAAAATTTCGAGCTAAATGGAAACCATTAGGTGCATTTTATAGAGAATCTGATTTCGAATAAGAAAAAGTCAACCGCAACCGCGTAACTCGTACCCGTGAGAAAAAAATCGCAAAAATCTGTTTCGAATGCCATGATTTTTCGGAGTCATTTTTCCAAGGAAGGGTACTGTGGATTTTCGAGAAAAAAAATTTCAACGTAAAATGAAACCATTAGGTGCATTTTATAGAGAATCTGATTTCGAATAAGAAAAAGTCAACCGCAACCGCGTAACTCGTACCCGTGAGAAAAAAATCGCAAAAATCTGTTTCGAATGCCATGATTTTTCGGAGTCATTTTTCCAAGGAAGGGTACTGTGGATTTTCGAGAAAAAAAATTTCAACGTAAAATGAAACCATTAGGTGCATTTTATAGAGTATCTGATTTCGAATAAGAGAAAGTCAAATGCAACCGCGTAACTCGTACCCGTGAGAAAAAAATCGCAAAAATCTGTTTCGAATGCCATGATTTTTCGGAGTCATTTTTCCAAGGGAGGGTACTGTGGATTTTCGAGAGAAAAAAATTTCAAGCTAAAAGGAAACCATTAGGTGCATTTTATAGAGAATCTGATTTCGAATAAGAAAAAGTCAACCGCAACCGCGTAACTCGTACCGGTGAGAAAAAAATCGCAAAAATCTGTTTCGAATGCCATGATTTTTCGGAGTCATTTTTCCAAGGGAGGGTACTGTGGATTTTCGAGAGAAAAAAATTTCAAGCTAAAAGGAAACCATTAGGTGCATTTTATAGAGAATCAGATTTCGAATAAGAAAAAGTGAACCGCAACCGCGTAACTCGTACCCGTGAGAAAAAAATTGCAAAAAATCTGTTTCGAATGCCATGATTTTTCGGAGTCATTTTTCCAAGGGAGGGTACTGTGGATTTTCGAGAAAAAAAAATTTCGAGCTAAGAGGAAACCATTAGGTGCATTTTATAGAGAATCTGATTTCGAATAAGAAAAAGTCAACCGCAACCGCGTAACTCGTACCGGTGAGAAAAAAATCGCAAAAAATCTGTTTCGAATGCCATGATTTTTCGGAGTCCTTTTTCCAAGGGAGGGTACTGTGGATTTTCGAGAAAAAAAAATTTCGAGCTAAAAGGAAACCATTAGGTGCATTTTATAGAGAATCAGATTTCGAATAAGAAAAAGTGAACCGCAACCGCGTAACTCGTACCCGTGAGAAAAAAATTGCAAAAAATCTGTTTCGAATGCCATGATTTTTCGGAGTCATTTTTCCAAGGGAGGGTACTGTGGATTTTCGAGAAAAAAAAATTTCGAGCTAAGAGGAAACCATTAGGTGCATTTTATAGAGAATCTGATTTCGAATAAGAAAAAGTCAACCGCAACCGCGTAACTCGTACCCGTGAGAAAAAAATTGCAAAAATCTGTTTCGAATGCCATGATTTTTCGGAGTCATTTTTCCAAGGAAGGGTACTGTGGATTTTCGAGAAAAAAAATTTCAACGTAAAATGAAACCATTAGGTGCATTTTATAGAGTATCTGATTTCGAATAAGAGAAAGTCAAATGCAACCGCGTAACTCGTACCCGTGAGAAAAAAATCGCAAAAATCTGTTTCGAATGCCATGATTTTTCGGAGTCATTTTTCCAAGGGAGGGTACTGTGGATTTTCGAGAGAAAAAAATTTCAAGCTAAAAGGAAACCATTAGGTGCATTTTATAGAGAATCTGATTTCGAATAAGAAAAAGTCAACCGCAACCGCGTAACTCGTACCGGTGAGAAAAAAATCGCAAAAATCTGTTTCGAATGCCATGATTTTTCGGAGTCCTTTTTCCAAGGGAGGGTACTGTGGATTTTCGAGAAAAAAAATTTCAACGTAAAATGAAACCATTAGGTGCATTTTATAGAGTATCTGATTTCGAATAAGAGAAAGTCAAATGCAACCGCGTAACTCGTACCCGTGAGAAAAAAATCGCAAAAATCTGTTTCGAATGCCATGATTTTTCGGAGTCATTTTTCCAAGGGAGGGTACTGTGGATTTTCGAGAGAAAAAAATTTCAAGCTAAAAGGAAACCATTAGGTGCATTTTATACAGAAGCAGATTTCGAATAAGAAAAAGTCATTCGTAACCACGTAATCCGTACCCGTGAGAAAAAAATCGAAAAAATCTGTTTCGAATGCCATGATTTTTCGGAGTCATTTTTCCAAGGGAGGGTACTGTGGAGTTTCGAGAAAAAAAAATTTCGAGCTAAAAGGAAACCATTAGGTGCATTTTATAGAGAATCAGATTTCGAATAAGAAAAAGTGAACCGCAACCGCGTAACTCGTACCCGTGAGAAAAAAATTGCAAAAAATCTGTTTCGAATGCCATGATTTTTCGGAGTCATTTTTCCAAGGGAGGGTACTGTGGATTTTCGAGAAAAAAAAATTTCGAGCTAAGAGGAAACCATTAGGTGCATTTTATAGAGAATCTGATTTCGAATAAGAAAAAGTCAACCGCAACCGCGTAACTCGTACCCGTGAGAAAAAAATTGCAAAAATCTGTTTCGAATGCCATGATTTTTCGGAGTCATTTTTCCAAGGAAGGGTACTGTGGATTTTCGAGAAAAAAAATTTCAACGTAAAATGAAACCATTAGGTGCATTTTATAGAGTATCTGATTTCGAATAAGAGAAAGTCAAATGCAACCGCGTAACTCGTACCCGTGAGAAAAAAATCGCAAAAATCTGTTTCGAATGCCATGATTTTTCGGAGTCATTTTTCCAAGGGAGGGTACTGTGGATTTTCGAGAGAAAAAAATTTCAAGCTAAAAGGAAACCATTAGGTGCATTTTATAGAGAATCTGATTTCGAATAAGAAAAAGTCAACCGCAACCGCGTAACTCGTACCGGTGAGAAAAAAATCGCAAAAATCTGTTTCGAATGCCATGATTTTTCGGAGTCCTTTTTCCAAGGGAGGGTACTGTGGATTTTCGAGAAAAAAAAATTTCGAGCTAAAAGGAAACCATTAGGTGCATTTTATAGAGAATCTGATTTCGAATAAGAAAAATTCAACCGCAACCGCGTAACTCGTACCCGTGAGAAAAAAATCGCAAAAATCTGTTTCGAATGCCATGATTTTTCGGAGTCATTTTTCCAAGGGAGGGTACTGTGGATTTTCGAGAAAAAAAAATTTCGAGCTAAGAGGAAACCATTAGGTGCATTTTATAGAGAATCTGATTTCGAATAAGAAAAAGTCAACCGCAACCGCGTAACTCGTACCCGTGAGAAAAAAATTGCAAAAATCTGTTTCGAATGCCATGATTTTTCGGAGTCATTTTTCCAAGGAAGGGTACTGTGGATTTTCGAGAAAAAAAATTTCAACGTAAAATGAAACCATTAGGTGCATTTTATAGAGTATCTGATTTCGAATAAGAGAAAGTCAAATGCAACCGCGTAACTCGTACCCGTGAGAAAAAAATCGCAAAAATCTGTTTCGAATGCCATGATTTTTCGGAGTCATTTTTCCAAGGGAGGGTACTGTGGATTTTCGAGAGAAAAAAATTTCAAGCTAAAAGGAAACCATTAGGTGCATTTTATAGAGAATCTGATTTCGAATAAGAAAAAGTCAACCGCAACCGCGTAACTCGTACCGGTGAGAAAAAAATCGCAAAAATCTGTTTCGAATGCCATGATTTTTCGGAGTCCTTTTTCCAAGGGAGGGTACTGTGGATTTTCGAGAAAAAAAATTTCAAGGTAAAATGAAACCATTAGGTGCATTTTATAGAGAATCTGATTTCGAATAAGAGAAAGTCAACCGCAACCGCGTAACTCGTACCCGTGAGAAAAAAATCGCAAAAATCTGTTTCGAATGCCATGATTTTTCGGAGTCATTTTTCCAAGGGAGGGTACTGTGGATTTTCGAGAAAAAAAAATTTCGAGCTAAAAGGAAACCATTAGGTGCATTTTATAGAGAATCTGATTTCGAATAAGAAAAAGTCAACCGCAACCGCGTAACTCGTACCCGTGAGAAAAAAATCGCAAAAATCTGTTTCGAATGCCATGATTTTTCGGAGTCATTTTTCCAAGGGAGGGTACTGTGGATTTTCGAGAAAAAAAAATTTCGAGCTAAAAGGAAACCATTAGGTGCATTTTATAGAGAATCTGATTTCGAATAAGAAAAAGTCAACCGCAACCGCGTAACTCGTACCCGTGAGAAAAAAATCGCAAAAATCTGTTTCGAATGCCATGATTTTTCGGAGTCATTTTTCCAAGGGAGGGGTACTGTGGATTTTCGAGAAAAAAAAATTTCGAGCTAAAAGGAAACCATTAGGTGCATTTTATAGAGAATCTGATTTCGAATAAGAAAAAGTCAACCGCAACCGCGTAACTCGTACCCGTGAGAAAAAAATTGCAAAAATCTGTTTCGAATGCCATGATTTTTCGGAGTCATTTTTCCAAGGAAGGGTACTGTGGATTTTCGAGAAAAAAAATTTCAAGGTAAAATGAAACCATTAGGTGCATTTTATAGAGAATCTGATTTCGAATAAGAGAAAGTCAAATGCAACCGCATAACTCGTACCCGTGAGAAAAAAATCGCAAAAATCTGTTTCGAATGCCATGATTTTTCGGAGTCATTTTTCCAAGGGAGGGTACTGTGGATTTTCGAGAGAAAAAAATTTCAAGCTAAAAGGAAACCATTAGGTGCATTTTATAGAGAATCTGATTTCGAATAAGAAAAAGTCAACCGCAACCGCGTAACTCGTACCGGTGAGAAAAAAATCGCAAAAATCTGTTTCGAATGCCATGATTTTTCGGAGTCATTTTTCCAAGGGAGGGTACTGTGGATTTTCGAGAAAAAAAAATTTCGAGCTAAAAGGAAACCATTAGGTGCATTTTATAGAGAAT
The DNA here is from genome assembly GCF_987345545.1 of Pholcus phalangioides. Classification (NCBI taxonomy): domain Eukaryota; kingdom Metazoa; phylum Arthropoda; class Arachnida; order Araneae; family Pholcidae; genus Pholcus; species Pholcus phalangioides. The sequence continues at coordinate 8,924,955 of NW_028301597.1, read as the reverse complement.
CAGATTTCGAATAAGAAAAAGTCAACCGCAACCGCGTAACTCGTACCCGTGAGAAAAAAATTGCAAAAATCTGTTTCGAATGCCATGATTTTTCGGAGTCATTTTTCCAAGGGAGGGTACTGTGGATTTTCGAGAGAAAAAAATTTCAAGCTAAAAGGAAACCATTAGGTGCATTTTATAGAGAATCTGATTTCGAATAAGAAAAAGTCAACCGCAACCGCGTAACTCGTACCGGTGAGAAAAAAATCGCAAAAAATCTGTTTCGAATGCCATGATTTTTCGGAGTCATTTTTCCAAGGGAGGGTACTGTGGATTTTCGAGAAAAAAAAATTTCGAGCTAAAAGGAAACCATTAGGTGCATTTTATAGAGAATCTGATTTCGAATAAGAAAAAGTCAACCGCAACCGCGTAACTCGTACCCGTGAGAAAAAAATTGCAAAAAATCTGTTTCGAATGCCATGATTTTTCGGAGTCATTTTTCCAAGGGAGGGTACTGTGGATTTTCGAGAGAAAAAAATTTCAAGCTAAAAGGAAACCATTAGGTGCATTTTATAGAGAATCTGATTTCGAATAAGAGAAAGTCAAATGCAACGGCGTAACTCGTACCCGTGAGAAAAAAATCGCAAAAATCTGTTTCGAATGCCATGATTTTTCGGAGTCATTTTTCCAAGGGAGGGGTACTGTGGATTTTCGAGAGAAAAAAATTTCAAGCTAAAAGGAAACCATTAGGTGCATTTTATAGAGAATCTGATTTCGAATAAGAAAAAGTCAACCGCAACCGCGTAACTCGTACCGGTGAGAAAAAAATCGCAAAAAATCTGTTTCGAATGCCATGATTTTTCGGAGTCATTTTTCCAAGGGAGGGGTACTGTGGATTTTCGAGAGAAAAAAATTTCAAGCTAAAAGGAAACCATTAGGTGCATTTTATAGAGAATCTGATTTCGAATAAGAAAAAGTCAACCGCAACCGCGTAACTCGTACCGGTGAGAAAAAAATCGCAAAAATCTGTTTCGAATGCCATGATTTTTCGGAGTCATTTTTCCAAGGGAGGGTACTGTGGATTTTCGAGAAAAAAAAATTTCGAGCTAAAAGGAAACCATTAGGTGCATTTTATAGAGAATCAGATTTCGAATAAGAAAAAGTCAACCGCAACCGCGTAACTCGTACCCGTGAGAAAAAAATTGCAAAAATCTGTTTCGAATGCCATGATTTTTCGGAGTCATTTTTCCAAGGGAGGGTACTGTGGATTTTCGAGAAAAAAAATTTCAAGGTAAAATGAAACCATTAGGTGCATTTTATAGAGAATCTGATTTCGAATAAGAGAAAGTCAAATGCAACGGCGTAACTCGTACCCGTGAGAAAAAAATCGCAAAAATCTGTTTCGAATGCCATGATTTTTCGGAGTCATTTTTCCAAGGGAGGGGTACTGTGGATTTTCGAGAGAAAAAAATTTCAAGCTAAAAGGAAACCATTAGGTGCATTTTATAGAGAATCTGATTTCGAATAAGAGAAAGTCAAATGCAACGGCGTAACTCGTACCCGTGAGAAAAAAATCGCAAAAATCTGTTTCGAATGCCATGATTTTTCGGAGTCATTTTTCCAAGGGAGGGTACTGTGGATTTTCGAGAAAAAAAAATTTCGAGCTAAAAGGAAACCATTAGGTGCATTTTATAGAGAATCTGATTTCGAATAAGAAAAAGTCAAACGCAACCGCGTAACTCGTACCCGTGAGAAAAAAATCGCAAAAATCTGTTTCGAATGCCATGATTTTTCGGAGTCATTTTTCCAAGGGAGGGTACTGTGGATTTTCGAGAAAAAAAAATTTCGAGCTAAAAGGAAACCATTAGGTGCATTTTATAGAGAATCTGATTTCGAATAAGAAAAAGTCAACCGCAACCGCGTAACTCGTACCCGTGAGAAAAAAATTGCAAAAATCTGTTTCGAATGCCATGATTTTTCGGAGTCATTTTTCCAAGGAAGGGTACTGTGGATTTTCGAGAAAAAAAATTTCAAGGTAAAATGAAACCATTAGGTGCATTTTATAGAGAATCTGATTTCGAATAAGAGAAAGTCAAATGCAACCGCGTAACTCGTACCCGTGAGAAAAAAATCGCAAAAATCTGTTTCGAATGCCATGATTTTTCGGAGTCATTTTTCCAAGGGAGGGTACTGTGGATTTTCGAGAGAAAAAAATTTCAAGCTAAAAGGAAACCATTAGGTGCATTTTATAGAGAATCTGATTTCGAATAAGAAAAAGTCAACCGCAACCGCGTAACTCGTACCGGTGAGAAAAAAATCGCAAAAATCTGTTTCGAATGCCATGATTTTTCGGAGTCATTTTTCCAAGGAAGGGTACTGTGGATTTTCGAGAAAAAAAATTTCAAGGTAAAATGAAACCATTAGGTGCATTTTATAGAGAATCTGATTTCGAATAAGAGAAAGTCAAATGCAACCGCGTAACTCGTACCCGTGAGAAAAAAATCGCAAAAATCTGTTTCGAATGCCATGATTTTTCGGAGTCATTTTTCCAAGGGAGGGTACTGTGGATTTTCGAGAGAAAAAAATTTCAAGCTAAAAGGAAACCATTAGGTGCATTTTATAGAGAATCTGATTTCGAATAAGAAAAAGTCAACCGCAACCGCGTAACTCGTACCGGTGAGAAAAAAATCGCAAAAATCTGTTTCGAATGCCATGATTTTTCGGAGTCATTTTTCCAAGGGAGGGTACTGTGGATTTTCGAGAAAAAGAAATTTCGAGCTAAAAGGAAACCATTAGGTGCATTTTATAGAGAATCAGATTTCGAATAAGAAAAAGTCAACCGCAACCGCGTAACTCGTACCCGTGAGAAAAAAATTGCAAAAATCTGTTTCGAATGCCATGATTTTTCGGAGTCATTTTTCCAAGGGAGGGGTACTGTGGATTTTCGAGAGAAAAAAATTTCAAGCTAAAAGGAAACCATTAGGTGCATTTTATAGAGAATCTGATTTCGAATAAGAGAAAGTCAAATGCAACGGCGTAACTCGTACCCGTGAGAAAAAAATCGCAAAAATCTGTTTCGAATGCCATGATTTTTCGGAGTCATTTTTCCAAGGGAGGGGTACTGTGGATTTTCGAGAGAAAAAAATTTCAAGCTAAAAGGAAACCATTAGGTGCATTTTATAGAGAATCTGATTTCGAATAAGAAAAAGTCAACCGCAACCGCGTAACTCGTACCGGTGAGAAAAAAATCGCAAAAAATCTGTTTCGAATGCCATGATTTTTCGGAGTCATTTTTCCAAGGGAGGGTACTGTGGATTTTCGAGAAAAAAAAATTTCGAGCTAAAAGGAAACCATTAGGTGCATTTTATAGAGAATCTGATTTCGAATAAGAAAAAGTCAACCGCAACCGCGTAACTCGTACCCGTGAGAAAAAAATCGCAAAAATCTGTTTCGAATGCCATGATTTTTCGGAGTCATTTTTCCAAGGGAGGGTACTGTGGATTTTCGAGAAAAAAAAATTTCGAGCTAAAAGGAAACCATTAGGTGCATTTTATAGAGAATCTGATTTCGAATAAGAAAAAGTCAACCGCAACCGCGTAACTCGTACCCGTGAGAAAAAAATTGCAAAAATCTGTTTCGAATGCCATGATTTTTCGGAGTCATTTTTCCAAGGAAGGGTACTGTGGATTTTCGAGAAAAAAAATTTCAAGGTAAAATGAAACCATTAGGTGCATTTTATAGAGAATCTGATTTCGAATAAGAGAAAGTCAAATGCAACCGCGTAACTCGTACCGGTGAGAAAAAAATCGCAAAAAATCTGTTTCGAATGCCATGATTTTTCGGAGTCATTTTTCCAAGGGAGGGTACTGTGGATTTTCGAGAAAAAAAAATTTCGAGCTAAAAGGAAACCATTAGGTGCATTTTATAGAGAATCTGATTTCGAATAAGAAAAAGTCAACCGCAACCGCGTAACTCGTACCCGTGAGAAAAAAATCGCAAAAATCTGTTTCGAATGCCATGATTTTTCGGAGTCATTTTTCCAAGGGAGGGTACTGTGGATTTTCGAGAAAAAAAAATTTCGAGCTAAAAGGAAACCATTAGGTGCATTTTATAGAGAATCTGATTTCGAATAAGAAAAAGTCAACCGCAACCGCGTAACTCGTACCCGTGGGAAAAAAATCGCAAAAATCTGTTTCGAATGCCATGATTTTTCGGAGTCATTTTTCCAAGGGAGGGTACTGTGGATTTTCGAGAAAAAAAAATTTCGAGCTAAAAGGAAACCCTTAGGTGCATTTTATAGAGAATCAGATTTCGAATAAGAAAAAGTCAACCGCAACCGCGTAACTCGTACCCGTGAGAAAAAAATCGCAAAAATCTGTTTCGAATGCCATGATTTTTCGGAGTCATTTTTCCAAGGGAGGGTACTGTGGATTTTCGAGAAAAAAAAATTTCGAGCTAAAAGGAAACCATTAGGTGCATTTTATAGAGAATCTGATTTCGAATAAGAAAAAGTCAACCGCAACCGCGTAACTCGTACCCGTGAGAAAAAAATTGCAAAAATCTGTTTCGAATGCCATGATTTTTCGGAGTCATTTTTCCAAGGGAGGGTACTGTGAATTTTCGAGAAAAAAAAATTTCGAGCTAAAAGGAAACCATTAGGTGCATTTTATAGAGAATCAGATTTCGAATAAGAAAAAGTCAACCGCAACCGCGTACCTCGTACCCGTGGGAAAAAAATTGCAAAAATCTGTTTCGAATGCCATGATTTTTCGGAGTCATTTTTCCAAGGGAGGGTACTGTGGATTTTCGAGAAAAAAAATTTCAAGGTAAAATGAAACCATTAGGTGCATTTTATAGAGAATCTGATTTCGAATAAGAGAAAGTCAAATGCAACGGCGTAACTCGTACCCGTGAGAAAAAAATCGCAAAAATCTGTTTCGAATGCCATGATTTTTCGGAGTCATTTTTCCAAGGGAGGGGTACTGTGGATTTTCGAGAGAAAAAAATTTCAAGCTAAAAGGAAACCATTAGGTGCATTTTATAGAGAATCTGATTTCGAATAAGAAAAAGTCAACCGCAACCGCGTAACTCGTACCGGTGAGAAAAAAATCGCAAAAAATCTGTTTCGAATGCCATGATTTTTCGGAGTCATTTTTCCAAGGGAGGGTACTGTGGATTTTCGAGAAAAAAAAATTTCGAGCTAAAAGGAAACCATTAGGTGCATTTTATAGAGAATCTGATTTCGAATAAGAAAAAGTCAACCGCAACCGCGTAACTCGTACCCGTGAGAAAAAAATCGCAAAAATCTGTTTCGAATGCCATGATTTTTCGGAGTCATTTTTCCAAGGGAGGGTACTGTGGATTTTCGAGAAAAAAAAATTTCGAGCTAAAAGGAAACCATTAGGTGCATTTTATAGAGAATCTGATTTCGAATAAGAAAAAGTCAACCGCAACCGCGTAACTCGTACCCGTGGGAAAAAAATCGCAAAAATCTGTTTCGAATGCCATGATTTTTCGGAGTCATTTTTCCAAGGGAGGGTACTGTGGATTTTCGAGAAAAAAAAATTTCGAGCTAAAAGGAAACCCTTAGGTGCATTTTATAGAGAATCAGATTTCGAATAAGAAAAAGTCAACCGCAACCGCGTAACTCGTACCCGTGAGAAAAAAATCGCAAAAATCTGTTTCGAATGCCATGATTTTTCGGAGTCATTTTTCCAAGGGAGGGTACTGTGGATTTTCGAGAAAAAAAAATTTCGAGCTAAAAGGAAACCATTAGGTGCATTTTATAGAGAATCTGATTTCGAATAAGAAAAAGTCAACCGCAACCGCGTAACTCGTACCCGTGAGAAAAAAATTGCAAAAATCTGTTTCGAATGCCATGATTTTTCGGAGTCATTTTTCCAAGGGAGGGTACTGTGAATTTTCGAGAAAAAAAAATTTCGAGCTAAAAGGAAACCATTAGGTGCATTTTATAGAGAATCAGATTTCGAATAAGAAAAAGTCAACCGCAACCGCGTACCTCGTACCCGTGGGAAAAAAATTGCAAAAATCTGTTTCGAATGCCATGATTTTTCGGAGTCATTTTTCCAAGGGAGGGTACTGTGGATTTTCGAGAAAAAAAATTTCAAGGTAAAATGAAACCATTAGGTGCATTTTATAGAGAATCTGATTTCGAATAAGAGAAAGTCAAATGCAACGGCGTAACTCGTACCCGTGAGAAAAAAATCGCAAAAATCTGTTTCGAATGCCATGATTTTTCGGAGTCATTTTTCCAAGGGAGGGTACTGTGGATTTTCGAGAAAAAAAAATTTCGAGCTAAATGGAAACCATTAGGTGCATTTTATAGAGAATCAGATTTCGAATAAGAAAAAGTCAACCGCAACCGCGTAACTCATACCCGTGGGAAAAAAATCGCAAAAATCTGTTTCGAATGCCATGATTTTTCGGAGTCATTTTTCCAAGGGAGGGTACTGTGGATTTTCGAGAAAAAAAAATTTCGAGCTAAAAGGAAACCCTTAGGTGCATTTTATAGAGAATCTGATTTCGAATAAGAAAAAGTCAAATGCAACCGCGTAACTCGTACCCGTGAGAAAAAAATCGCAAAAAATCTGTTTCGAATGCCATGATTTTTCGGAGTCATTTTTCCAAGGGAGGGTACTGTGGATTTTCGAGAAAAAAAAATTTCGAGCTAAAAGGAAACCATTAGGTGCATTTTATAGAGAATCAGATTTCGAATAAGAAAAAGTCAACCGCAACCGCGTACCTCGTACCCGTGGGAAAAAAATTGCAAAAATCTGTTTCGAATGCCATGATTTTTCGGAGTCATTTTTCCAAGGGAGGGTACTGTGGATTTTCGAGAAAAAAAATTTCAAGGTAAAATGAAACCATTAGGTGCATTTTATAGAGAATCTGATTTCGAATAAGAGAAAGTCAAATGCAACGGCGTAACTCGTACCCGTGAGAAAAAAATCGCAAAAATCTGTTTCGAATGCCATGATTTTTCGGAGTCATTTTTCCAAGGGAGGGTACTGTGGATTTTCGAGAAAAAAAAATTTCGAGCTAAATGGAAACCATTAGGTGCATTTTATAGAGAATCAGATTTCGAATAAGAAAAAGTCAACCGCAACCGCGTAACTCATACCCGTGGGAAAAAAATCGCAAAAATCTGTTTCGAATGCCATGATTTTTCGGAGTCATTTTTCCAAGGGAGGGTACTGTGGATTTTCGAGAAAAAAAAATTTCGAGCTAAAAGGAAACCCTTAGGTGCATTTTATAGAGAATCTGATTTCGAATAAGAAAAAGTCAAATGCAACCGCGTAACTCGTACCCGTGAGAAAAAAATCGCAAAAAATCTGTTTCGAATGCCATGATTTTTCGGAGTCATTTTTCCAAGGGAGGGTACTGTGGATTTTCGAGAAAAAAAAATTTCGAGCTAAAAGGAAACCATTAGGTGCATTTTATAGAGAATCAGATTTCGAATAAGAAAAAGTCAACCGCAACCGCGTAACTCGTACCCGTGAGAAAAAAATTGCAAAAATCTGTTTCGAATGCTATGATTTTTCGGAGTCATTTTTCCAAGGGAGGGTACTGTGGATTTTCGAGAAAAAAAAATTTCGAGCTAAAAGGAAACCATTAGGTGCATTTTATAGAGAATCAGATTTCGAATAAGAAAAAGTCAACCGCAACCGCGTAACTCGTACCCGTGAGAAAAAAATCGAGTCATTTTTCCAAGGGAGGGTACTGGAGTGTACTACTTCCAAGGGTAGGGTTCCACGGAGCCCTTGGGGTTCCATGTGCACTTCTCAAGGGCTCTGCACCTGCTCAAGAAAAATAAAAATAAATCATGACATGAATGTCGCTCTCCACTTGGTAATACAAGATATACAGAAGACTGGATGTTGTGAAGATATTTATTATTTGAGATGTTAATTTTTTTAAGGAAGGAAAAAAATCATCAATCGGCATATATACGCTCTAGCGGAGGAAAATCTCTATCTCCTCTGTAGCTTAGTGGTCAGAGCACTCGTCTGGCAATTGAGGGACCCGGGTTCGACTCCCGGTAGAGGCAGAGATGAGTTTTTTCCTTCCTTAAAAAATTTTTTTGCAGATTTTTGCGATTTTTCTCTCACGGGTACGAGTTACGCGGTTGCAGTTGACTTTTTCTTATTCGAAATCTGATTCTCTATAAAATGCACCTAATGGTTTCCTTTTAGCTTGAAATTTTTTTTTTCTCGAAAATCCACAGTACCCTCCCTTGGAAAAATGACTCCGAAAAATCATGGCATTCGAAACAGATTTTTGCGATTTTTTTTCTCACGGGTACGAGTTACGCGGTTGCGGTTGACTTTTTCTTATTCGAAATCTGATTCTCTATAAAATGCACGTACTGGTTTCCTTTTAGCTTGAAATTTTTTTTTCTCGAAAATCCACAGTGCCCTCCCTTGGAAAAATGACTCCGAAAAATCATGGCATTCGAAACAGATTTTTGCGATTTTTTTCTCACGGGTACAAGTTACGCGGTTGCGGTTGACTTTTTCTTATTCGAAATCTGATTCTCTATAAAATGCACCTAATGGTTTCCTTTTAGCTTGAAATTTTTTTTTTCTCGAAAATCCACAGTACCCTCCCTTGGAAAAATGACTCCGAAAAATCATGGCATTCGAAACAGATTTTTTGCGATTTTTTTCTCACGGGTACGAGTTACGCGGTTGCGGTTGACTTTTTCTTATTCGAAATCAGATTCTCAATAAAATGTACCTAATGGTTTCCTTTTAGCTCGAAATTTTTTTTTCTCGAAACTCCACAGTACCCTCCCTTGGAAAAATGACTCCGAAAAATCATGGCATTCGAAACAGATTTTTGCGATTTTTTTCTCACGGGTACGAGTTACGCGGTTGCGGTTGACTTTTTCTTATTCGAAATCTGATTCTCTATAAAATGCACGTACTGGTTTCCTTTTAGCTTGAAATTTTTTTTTCTCGAAAATCCACAGTGCCCTCCCTCCCTTGGAAAAATGACTCCGAAAAATCATGGCATTCGAAACAGATTTTTTCGATTTTACGCGGTTACGGTTGACTTTTTCTTATTCGAAATCAGATTCTCTATAAAATGCACCTAATGGTTTCCTTTTAGCTTGAAATTTTTTTTTCTCGAAAATCCACAGTACCCCCCCTTGGAAAAATGATTTCGAAAAATCATGGCATTCGAAACAGATTTTTGCGATTTTTTTCCCACGGGTATGAGTTACGCGGTTGCGGTTGACTTTTTCTTATTCGAAATCAGATTCTCAATAAAATGTACCTAATGGTTTCCTTTTAGCTCGAAATTTTTTTTTCACGAAAATCCACAGTACCCCTGCTTGGAAAAATGACTCCGAAAAATCATGGCATTCGAAACAGATTTTTTCGATTTTTTTCTCACTGGTACGAGTTACGCGGTTACGGTTGACTTTTTCTTATTCGAAATCTGATTCTCTACAAAATGCACCTAATGGTTTCCTTTTTGCTTGAAATTTTTTTTTCTCTAAAATCCACAGTACCCTCCCTTGCAAAAATGACTCCGAAAAATCATGGCATTCGAAACAGATTTTTTCGATTTTTTTCACACGGGTAAGAGTTACGCGGTTACGGTTGACTTTTTCTTATTCGAAATCTGATTCTCTATAAAATGCACCTAATGGTTTCCTTTTAGCTTGAAATTTTTTTTTCTCGAAAATCCACAGTACCCCCCCTTGGAAAAATGATTTCGAAAAATCATAGCATTCGAAACAGATTTTTTCGATTTCTTTCTCACGGGTACGAGTTACGCGGTTACGGTTGACTTTTTCTTATTCGAAATCTGATTCTCTATAAAATGCACCTAATGGTTTCCTTTTAGCTTGAAATTTTTTTTTCTCGAAAATCCACAATACCCTCCCTTGGAAAAATGATTTCGAAAAATCATGGCATTCGAAACAGATTTTTTCGATTTTTTTCTCACTGATACGAGTTACGCGGTTACGGTTGACTTTTTCTTATTCGAAATCTGATTCTCTATAAAATGCACCTAATGGTTTCCTTTTAGCTTGAAATTTTTTTTTCTCGAAAATCCACAGTACCCCCCCTTGGAAAAATGATTTCGAAAAATCATGGCATTCGAAACAGATTTTTGCGATTTTTTTCTCACGGGTACGAGTTACGCGGTTGCGGTTGACTTTTTCTTATTCGAAATCAGATTCTCAATAAAATGTACCTAATGGTTTCCTTTTAGCTCGAAATTTTTTTTTCTCGAAACTCCACAGTACCCTCCCTTGGAAAAATGACTCCGAAAAATCATGGCATTCGAAACAGATTTTTGCGATTTTTTTCTCACGGGTACGAGTTACGCGGTTGCGGTTGACTTTTTCTTATTCGAAATCTGATTCTCTATAAAATGCACGTACTGGTTTCCTTTTAGCTTGAAATTTTTTTTTCTCGAAAATCCACAGTGCCCTCCCTCCCTTGGAAAAATGACTCCGAAAAATCATGGCATTCGAAACAGATTTTTTCGATTTTACGCGGTTACGGTTGACTTTTTCTTATTCGAAAACTGATTCTCTATATAATGCACCTAATGGTTTCCTTTTAGCTTGAAATTTTTTTTTCTCGAAAATCCACAGTACCCCCCCTTGGAAAAATGATTTCGAAAAATCATGGCATTCGAAACAGATTTTTTCGATTTTTTTTCTCACTGGTACGAGTTACGCGGTTACGGTTGACTTTTTCTTATTCGAAATCTGATTCTCTATAAAATGCACCTAATGGTTTCCTTTTAGCTTGAAATTTTTTTTTCTCGAAAATCCACAATAAATCCCTTGGAAAAATGATTTCGAAAAATCATGGCATTCGAAACAGATTTTTGCGATTTTTTTCTCACGGGTACGAGTTACGCGGTTGCGGTTGACTTTTTCTTATTCGAAATCAGATTCTCAATAAAATGTACCTAATGGTTTCCTTTTAGCTCGAAATTTTTTTTTCTCGAAACTCCACAGTACCCTCCCTTGGAAAAATGACTCCGAAAAATCATGGCATTCGAAACAGATTTTTGCAATTTTTTTCTCACGGGTACGAGTTACGCGGTTGCGGTTGACTTTTTCTTATTCGAAATCTGATTCTCTATAAAATGCACGTACTGGTTTCCTTTTAGCTTGAAATTTTTTTTTCTCGAAAATCCACAGTGCCCTCCCTCCCTTGGAAAAATGACTCCGAAAAATCATGGCATTCGAAACAGATTTTTTCGATTTTTTTTCTCACTGGTACGAGTTACGCGGTTACGGTTGACTTTTTCTTATTCGAAATCTGATTCTCTATAAAATGCACCTAATGGTTTCCTTTTAGCTTGAAATTTTTTTTTCTCGAAAATCCACAATACCCTCCCTTGGAAAAATGATTTCGAAAAATCATGGCATTCGAAACAGATTTTTTCGATTTTTTTCTCACTGATACGAGTTACGCGGTTACGGTTGACTTTTTCTTATTCGAAATCTGATTTTCTATAAAATGCACCTAATGGTTTCCTTTTAGCTTGAAATTTTTTTTTCTCGAAAATCCACAGTGCCCTCCCTTGGAAAAATGATTTCGAAAAATCATGGCATTCGAAACAGATTTTTGCGATTTTTTTCTCACGGGTACAAGTTACGCGGTTGCGGTTGACTTTTTCTTATTCGAAATCTGATTCTCTATAAAATGCACCTAATGGTTTCCTTTTAGCTTGAAATTTTTTTTTTCTCGAAAATCCACAGTACCCTCCCTTGGAAAAATGACTCCGAAAAATCATGGCATTCGAAACAGATTTTTTGCGATTTTTTTCTCACGGGTACGAGTTACGCGGTTGCGGTTGACTTTTTCTTATTCGAAATCAGATTCTCAATAAAATGTACCTAATGGTTTCCTTTTAGCTCGAAATTTTTTTTTCTCGAAACTCCACAGTACCCTCCCTTGGAAAAATGACTCCGAAAAATCATGGCATTCGAAACAGATTTTTGCGATTTTTTTCTCACGGGTACGAGTTACGCGGTTGCGGTTGACTTTTTCTTATTCGAAATCTGATTCTCTATAAAATGCACGTACTGGTTTCCTTTTAGCTTGAAATTTTTTTTTCTCGAAAATCCACAGTGCCCTCCCTCCCTTGGAAAAATGACTCCGAAAAATCATGGCATTCGAAACAGATTTTTTCGATTTTACGCGGTTACGGTTGACTTTTTCTTATTCGAAATCAGATTCTCTATAAAATGCACCTAATGGTTTCCTTTTAGCTTGAAATTTTTTTTTCTCGAAAATCCACTGTACCCCCCCTTGGAAAAATGATTTCGAAAAATCATGGCATTCGAAACAGATTTTTGCGATTTTTTTCCCACGGGTATGAGTTACGCGGTTGCGGTTGACTTTTTCTTATTCGAAATCAGATTCTCAATAAAATGTACCTAATGGTTTCCTTTTAGCTCGAAATTTTTTTTTCACGAAAATCCACAGTACCCTCCCTTGGAAAAATGACTCCGAAAAATCATGGCATTCGAAACAGATTTTTTCGATTTTTTTCTCACGGGTACGAGTTACGCGGTTGCGGTTGACTTTTTCTTATTCGAAATCTGATTCTCTATAAAATGCACGTACTGGTTTCCTTTTAGCTTGAAATTTTTTTTTCTCGAAAATCCACAGTGCCCTCCCTCCCTTGGAAAAATGACTCCGAAAAATCATGGCATTCGAAACAGATTTTTTCGATTTTACGCGGTTACGGTTGACTTTTTCTTATTCGAAATCAGATTCTCTATAAAATGCACCTAATGGTTTCCTTTTAGCTTGAAATTTTTTTTTCTCGAAAATCCACAGTACCCCCCCTTGGAAAAATGATTTCGAAAAATCATGGCATTCGAAACAGATTTTTGCGATTTTTTTCCCACGGGTATGAGTTACGCGGTTGCGGTTGACTTTTTCTTATTCGAAATCAGATTCTCAATAAAATGTACCTAATGGTTTCCTTTTAGCTCGAAATTTTTTTTTCACGAAAATCCACAGTACCCCTGCTTGGAAAAATGACTCCGAAAAATCATGGCATTCGAAACAGATTTTTTCGATTTTTTTCTCACTGGTACGAGTTACGCGGTTACGGTTGACTTTTTCTTATTCGAAATCTGATTCTCTACAAAATGCACCTAATGGTTTCCTTTTTGCTTGAAATTTTTTTTTCTCGAAAATCCACAGTACCCTCCCTTCGAAAAATGACTCCGAAAAATCATAGCATTCGAAACAGATTTTTTCGAAAATCCCCTTGGAAAAATGACTCCGAAAAATCCTGGCATTCGAAACAGATTTTTTCGATTTTTTTCTCACGGGTACGGATTACGCGGTTACAAATGACTTTTTCTTATTCGAAATCTGATTCTCTATAAAATGCATCTAATGGTTTCCTTTTAGCTTGAAATTTTTTTTTCACGAAAATCCACAGTACCCCTGCTTGGAAAAATGACTCCGAAAAATCATGGCATTCGAAACAGATTTTTTCGATTTTTTTCTCACGGGTACGGGTTACGGTTGACTTTTTCTTATTCGAAATCTGATTCTCTATAAAATGCACCTAATGGTTTCCTTTTAGCTTGAAATTTTTTTTTCTCGAAAATCCACAGTACCCTCCCTTCGAAAAATGACTCCGAAAAATCATAGCATTCGAAACAGATTTTTTCGATTTCTTTCTCACGGGTACGAGTTACGCGGTTACGGTTGACTTTTTCTTATTCGAAATCTGATTCTCTATAAAATGCACCTAATGGTTTCCTTTTAGCTTGAAATTTTTTTTTCTCGAAAATCCACAATACCCTCCCTTGGAAAAATGATTTCGAAAAATCATGGCATTCGAAACAGATTTTTTCGATTTTTTTCTCACTGATACGAGTTACGCGGTTACGGTTGACTTTTTCTTATTCGAAATCTGATTCTCTATAAAATGCACCTAATGGTTTCCTTTTAGCTTGAAATTTTTTTTTCTCGAAAATCCACAGTACCCCCCCTTGGAAAAATGATTTCGAAAAATCATGGCATTCGAAACAGATTTTTGCGATTTTTTTCTCACGGGTACGAGTTACGCGGTTGCGGTTGACTTTTTCTTATTCGAAATCAGATTCTCAATAAAATGTACCTAATGGTTTCCTTTTAGCTCGAAATTTTTTTTTCTCGAAACTCCACAGTACCCTCCCTTGGAAAAATGACTCCGAAAAATCATGGCATTCGAAACAGATTTTTGCGATTTTTTTCTCACGGGTACGAGTTACGCGGTTGCGGTTGACTTTTTCTTATTCGAAATCTGATTCTCTATAAAATGCACGTACTGGTTTCCTTTTAGCTTGAAATTTTTTTTTCTCGAAAATCCACAGTGCCCTCCCTCCCTTGGAAAAATGATTTCGAAAAATCATGGCATTCGAAACAGATTTTTTCGATTTTACGCGGTTACGGTTGACTTTTTCTTATTCGAAAACTGATTCTCTATAAAATGCACCTAATGGTTTCCTTTTAGCTTGAAATTTTTTTTTCTCGAAAATCCACAGTACCCTCCCTTCGAAAAATGACTCCGAAAAATCATAGCATTCGAAACAGATTTTTTCGATTTCTTTCTCACGGGTACGAGTTACGCGGTTACGGTTGACTTTTTCTTATTCGAAATCTGATTCTCTATAAAATGCACCTAATGGTTTCCTTTTAGCTTGAAATTTTTTTTTCTCGAAAATCCACAATACCCTCCCTTGGAAAAATGATTTCGAAAAATCATGGCATTCGAAACAGATTTTTTCGATTTTTTTCTCACTGATACGAGTTACGCGGTTACGGTTGACTTTTTCTTATTCGAAATCTGATTCTCTATAAAATGCACCTAATGGTTTCCTTTTAGCTTGAAATTTTTTTTTCTCGAAAATCCACAGTACCCCCCCTTGGAAAAATGATTTCGAAAAATCATGGCATTCGAAACAGATTTTTGCGATTTTTTTCTCACGGGTACGAGTTACGCGGTTGCGGTTGACTTTTTCTTATTCGAAATCAGATTCTCAATAAAATGTACCTAATGGTTTCCTTTTAGCTCGAAATTTTTTTTTCTCGAAACTCCACAGTACCCTCCCTTGGAAAAATGACTCCGAAAAATCATGGCATTCGAAACAGATTTTTGCGATTTTTTTCTCACGGGTACGAGTTACGCGGTTGCGGTTGACTTTTTCTTATTCGAAATCTGATTCTCTATAAAATGCACGTACTGGTTTCCTTTTAGCTTGAAATTTTTTTTTCTCGAAAATCCACAGTGCCCTCCCTCCCTTGGAAAAATGACTCCGAAAAATCATGGCATTCGAAACAGATTTTTTCGATTTTACGCGGTTACGGTTGACTTTTTCTTATTCGAAAACTGATTCTCTATAAAATGCACCTAATGGTTTCCTTTTAGCTTGAAATTTTTTTTTCTCGAAAATCCACAGTACCCCCCCTTGGAAAAATGATTTCGAAAAATCATGGCATTCGAAACAGATTTTTTCGATTTTTTTCTCACTGGTACGAGTTACGCGGTTACGGTTGACTTTTTCTTATTCGAAATCTGATTCTCTATAAAATGCACCTAATGGTTTCCTTTTAGCTTGAAATTTTTTTCTCTCGAAAATCCACAGTACCCCTCCCTTGGAAAAATGATTTCGAAAAATCATGGCATTCGAAACAGATTTTTTCGATTTTTTTCTCACTGATACGAGTTACGCGGTTACGGTTGACTTTTTCTTATTCGAAATCTGATTCTCTATAAAATGCACCTAATGGTTTCCTTTTAGCTTGAAATTTTTTTTTCTCGAAAATCCACAGTACCCCCCCTTGGAAAAATGATTTCGAAAAATCATGGCATTCGAAACAGATTTTTGCGATTTTTTTCCCACGGATATGAGTTACGCGGTTGCGGTTGACTTTTTCTTATTCGAAATCAGATTCTCAATAAAATGTACCTAATGGTTTCCTTTTAGCTCGAAATTTTTTTTTCACGAAAATCCACAGTACCCCTGCTTGGAAAAATGACTCCGAAAAATCATGGCATTCGAAACAGATTTTTTCGATTTTTTTCTCACTGGTACGAGTTACGCGGTTACGGTTGACTTTTTCTTATTCGAAATCTGATTCTCTACAAAATGCACCTAATGGTTTCCTTTTTGCTTGAAATTTTTTTTTCTCTAAAATCCACAGTACCACCCGTTGCAAAAATCACTCTGAAAAATCATGGCATTCGAAACAGATTTTTTCGATTTTTTTCTCACGGGTACGGGTTACGCGGTTACGATTGACTTTTTCTTATTCGAAATCTGATTCTCTATAAAATGCACCTAATGGTTTCCTTTTAGCTTGAAATTTTTTTTTCTCTGAAATCCACAGTACCCTCCCTTGCAAAAATGACTCCGAAAAATCATGGCATTCGAAACAGATTTTTTCGATTTTTTTCACACGGGTAAGAGTTACGCGGTTACGGTTGACTTTTTCTTATTCGAAATCTGCTTCTGTATAAAATGCACCTAATGGTTTCCTTTTAGCTTGAAATTTTTTTTTCTCGAAAATCCACAGTACCCCCCCTTGGAAAAATGACTCCGAAAAATCCTGGCATTCGAAACAGATTTTTTTCGATTTTTTCCTCACGGGCACGAGTTACGCGGTTACGGTTGACTTTTTCTTATTCGAAATCTGATTCTCTATAAAATGCACCTAATGGTTTCCGTTTAGCTTGAAAATTTTTTTTCTCGAAAATCCACAGTACCCCTCGTTGAAAAAATGACTCCGAAAAATCATGGCATTCGAAACAGATTTTTTCGATTTTTTTCTCACGGGTACGGGTTACGCGGTTACGGTTGACTTTTTCTTATTCGAAATCTGCTTCTGTATAAAATGCACCTAATGGTTTCCTTTTAGCTTGAAATTAATTTTTTGTTCTCGAAAATCCACAGTACCCCTCCTTGGAAAAATGACTCCGAAAAATCCTGGCATTCGAAACAGATTTTTTCGATTTTTTTCTCACGGGTACGGATTACGTGGTTACGAATGACTTTTTCTTATTCGAAATCTGCTTCTGTATAAAATGCACCTAATGGTTTCCTTTTAGCTTGAAATTTTTTTTTCTCGAAAATCCACAGTACCCCCCCTTGGAAAAATGATTTCGAAAAATCATGGCATTCGAAACAGATTTTTGCGATTTTTTTCTCACGGGTACGAGTTACGCGGTTGCGGTTGACTTTTTCTTATTCGAAATCTGATTCTCTATAAAATGCACGTACTGGTTTCCTTTTAGCTTGAAATTTTTTTTTCTCGAAAATCCACAGTGCCCTCCCTCCCTTGGAAAAATGACTCCGAAAAATCATGGCATTCGAAACAGATTTTTTCGATTTTACGCGGTTACGGTTGACTTTTTCTTATTCGAAAACTGATTCTCTATAAAATGCACCTAATGGTTTCCTTTTAGCTTGAAATTTTTTTTTCTCGAAAATCCACAGTACCCCCCCTTGGAAAAATGATTTCGAAAAATCATGGCATTCGAAACAGATTTTTTCGATTTTTTTCTCACTGGTACGAGTTACGCGGTTACGGTTGACTTTTTCTTATTCGAAATCTGATTCTCTATAAAATGCACCTAATGGTTTCCTTTTAGCTTGAAATTTTTTTTTCTCGAAAATCCACAATACCCTCCCTTGGAAAAATGATTTCGAAAAATCATGGCATTCGAAACAGATTTTTTCGATTTTTTTCTCACTGATACGAGTTACGCGGTTACGGTTGACTTTTTCTTATTCGAAATCTGATTCTCTATAAAATGCACCTAATGGTTTCCTTTTAGCTTGAAATTTTTTTTTCTCGAAAATCCACAGTACCCCCTCTTGGAAAAATGATTTCGAAAAATCATGGCATTCGAAACAGATTTTTGCGATTTTTTTCCCACGGATATGAGTTACGCGGTTGCGGTTGACTTTTTCTTATTCGAAATCAGATTCTCAATAAAATGTACCTAATGGTTTCCTTTTAGCTCGAAATTTTTTTTTCACGAAAATCCACAGTACCCCTGCTTGGAAAAATGACTCCGAAAAATCATGGCATTCGAAACAGATTTTTTCGATTTTTTTCTCACTGGTACGAGTTACGCGGTTACGGTTGACTTTTTCTTATTCGAAATCTGATTCTCTACAAAATGCACCTAATGGTTTCCTTTTTGCTTGAAATTTTTTTTTCTCTAAAATCCACAGTACCACCCGTTGCAAAAATCACTCTGAAAAATCATGGCATTCGAAACAGATTTTTTCGATTTTTTTCTCACGGGTACGGGTTACGCGGTTACGGTTGACTTATTCTTATTCGAAATCTGCTTCTGTATAAAATGCACCTAATGGTTTCCTTTTAGCTTGAAATTTTTTTTTCTCGAAAATCCACAGTACCCCCCCTTGGAAAAATGACTCCGAAAAATCCTGGCATTCCAAACAGATTTTTTCGATTTTTTTCTCACGGGTACGGGTTACGCGGTTACGGTTGACTTTTTCTTATTCGAAATCTGATTCTCTATAAAATGCACCTAATGGTTTCCTTTTAGCTTGAAATTTTTTTTTCTCGAAAATCCACAGTACCCCCCCTTGGAAAAATGACTCCGAAAAATCCTGGCATTCGAAACAGATTTTTTCGATTTTTTTCTCACGGGTACGGATTACGCGGTTACAAATGACTTTTTCTTATTCGAAATCTGATTCTCTATAAAATGCATCTAATGGTTTCCTTTTAGCTTGAAATTTTTTTTTCACGAAAATCCACAGTACCCCTGCTTGGAAAAATGACTCCGAAAAATCATGGCATTCGAAACAGATTTTTTCGATTTTTTTCTCACGGGTACGGGTTACGGTTGACTTTTTCTTATTCGAAATCTGATTCTCTATAAAATGCACCTAATGGTTTCCTTTTAGCTTGAAATTTTTTTTTCTCGAAAATCCACAGTACCCTCCCTTCGAAAAATGACTCCGAAAAATCATAGCATTCGAAACAGATTTTTTCGATTTCTTTCTCACGGGTACGAGTTACGCGGTTACGGTTGACTTTTTCTTATTCGAAATCTGATTCTCTATAAAATGCACCTAATGGTTTCCTTTTAGCTTGAAATTTTTTTTTCTCGAAAATCCACAGTACCCCCCCTTGGAAAAATGATTTCGAAAAATCATGGCATTCGAAACAGATTTTTGCGATTTTTTTCTCACGGGTACGAGTTACGCGGTTGCGGTTGACTTTTTCTTATTCGAAATCAGATTCTCAATAAAATGTACCTAATGGTTTCCTTTTAGCTCGAAATTTTTTTTTCTCGAAACTCCACAGTACCCTCCCTTGGAAAAATGACTCCGAAAAATCATGGCATTCGAAACAGATTTTTGCGATTTTTTTCTCACGGGTACGAGTTACGCGGTTGCGGTTGACTTTTTCTTATTCGAAATCTGATTCTCTATAAAATGCACGTACTGGTTTCCTTTTAGCTTGAAATTTTTTTTTCTCGAAAATCCACAGTGCCCTCCCTCCCTTGGAAAAATGACTCCGAAAAATCATGGCATTCGAAACAGATTTTTTCGATTTTACGCGGTTACGGTTGACTTTTTCTTATTCGAAAACTGATTCTCTATAAAATGCACCTAATGGTTTCCTTTTAGCTTGAAATTTTTTTTTCTCGAAAATCCACAGTACCCCCCCTTGGAAAAATGATTTCGAAAAATCATGGCATTCGAAACAGATTTTTTCGATTTTTTTCTCACTGGTACGAGTTACGCGGTTACGGTTGACTTTTTCTTATTCGAAATCTGATTCTCTATAAAATGCACCTAATGGTTTCCTTTTAGCTTGAAATTTTTTTTTCTCGAAAATCCACAATACCCTCCCTTGGAAAAATGATTTCGAAAAATCATGGCATTCGAAACAGATTTTTTCGATTTTTTTCTCACTGATACGAGTTACGCGGTTACGGTTGACTTTTTCTTATTCGAAATCTGATTCTCTATAAAATGCACCTAATGGTTTCCTTTTAGCTTGAAATTTTTTTTTCTCGAAAATCCACAGTACCCCCCCCCTTGGAAAAATGATTTCGAAAAATCATGGCATTCGAAACAGATTTTTTCGATTTTTTTCTCACTGGTACGAGTTACGCGGTTACGGTTGACTTTTTCTTATTCGAAATCTGATTCTCTACAAAATGCACCTAATGGTTTCCTTTTTGCTTGAAATTTTTTTTTCTCTAAAATCCACAGTACCACCCGTTGCAAAAATCACTCTGAAAAATCATGGCATTCGAAACAGATTTTTTCGATTTTTTTCTCACGGGTACGGGTTACGCGGTTACGATTGACTTTTTCTTATTCGAAATCTGATTCTCTATAAAATGCACCTAATGGTTTCCTTTTAGCTTGAAATTTTTTTTTCTCGAAAATCCACAGTACCCTCCCTTGGAAAAATGACTCCGAAAAATCATAGCATTCGAAACAGATTTTTTCGATTTCTTTCTCACGGGTACGAGTTACGCGATTACGGTTGACTTATTCTTATTCGAAATCTGCTTCTGTATAAAATGCACCTAATGGTTTCCTTTTAGCTTGAAATTTTTTTTTCTCGAAAATCCACAGTACCCCCCCTTGGAAAAATGACTCCGAAAAATCCTGGCATTCCAAACAGATTTTTTCGATTTTTTTCTCACGGGTACGGGTTACGCGGTTACGGTTGACTTTTTCTTATTCGAAATCTGATTCTCTATAAAATGCACCTAATGGTTTCCTTTTAGCTTGAAATTTTTTTTTCACGAAAATCCACAGTACCCCTGCTTGGAAAAATGACTCCGAAAAATCATGGCATTCGAAACAGATTTTTTCGATTTTTTTCTCACGGGTACGGGTTACGGTTGACTTTTTCTTATTCGAAATCTGATTCTCTATAAAATGCACCTAATGGTTTCCTTTTAGCTTGAAATTTTTTTTTCTCGAAAATCCACAGTACCCCCCCTTGGAAAAATGACTCCGAAAAATCCTGGCATTCGAAACAGATTTTTTCGATTTTTTTCTCACGGGTACGGATTACGCGGTTACAAATGACTTTTTCTTATTCGAAATCTGATTCTCTATAAAATGCATCTAATGGTTTCCTTTTAGCTTGAAATTTTTTTTTCACGAAAATCCACAGTACCCCTGCTTGGAAAAATGACTCCGAAAAATCATGGCATTCGAAACAGATTTTTTCGATTTTTTTCTCACGGGTACGGGTTACGGTTGACTTTTTCTTATTCGAAATCTGATTCTCTATAAAATGCACCTAATGGTTTCCTTTTAGCTTGAAATTTTTTTTCTCTAAAATCCACAGTAAATTTTTCCACATCCCTTGGAAAAATGACTCCGAAAAATCATGGCATTCGAAACAGATTTTTTCGATTTTTTTCACACGGGTAAGAGTTACGCGGTTACGGTTGACTTTTTCTTATTCGAAATCTGCTTCTGTATAAAATGCACCTAATGGTTTCCTTTTAGCTTGAAATTTTTTTTTCTCGAAAATCCACAGTACCCCCCCTTGGAAAAATGACTCCGAAAAATCCTGGCATTCGAAACAGATTTTTTCGATTTTTTTCTCACGGGTACGGATTACGCGGTTACAAATGACTTTTTCTTATTCGAAAGCTGCTTCTGTATAAAATGCACCTAATGGTTTCCTTTTAGCTTGAAATTTTTTTTTCTCGATAATCCACAGTACCCCCCCTTGGAGAAATGACTCCGACAAATGCTGGCATTCGAAACAGATTTTTTCGATTTTTTTCTCACGGGTACGGGTTACACGGTTACGGTTGACTTTTTCTTATTCGAAATCTGATTCTCTATAAAATGCACCTAATGGTTTCCTTTTAGCTTGAAATTAATTTTTTTTTCTCGAAAATCCACAGTACCCCTCCTTGGAAAAATGACTCCGAAAAATCCTGGCATTCGAAACAGATTTTTTCGATTTTTTTCTCACGGGTACGGATTACGTGGTTACGAATGACTTTTTCTTATTCGAAATCTGCTTCTGTATAAAATGCACCTAATGGTTTCCTTTTAGCTTGAAATTTTTTTTTCTCGAAAATCCACAGTACCCCCCCTTGGAAAAATGACTCCGAAAAATCCTGGCATTCGAAACAGATTTTTTTCGATTTTTTCCTCACGGGCACGAGTTACGCGGTTACGGTTGACTTTTTCTTATTCGAAATCTGATTCTCTATAAAATGCACCTAATGGTTTCCGTTTAGCTTGAAAATTTTTTTTCTCGAAAATCCACAGTACCCCTCGTTGAAAAAATGACTCCGAAAAATCATGGCATTCGAAACAGATTTTTTCGATTTTTTTCTCACGGGTACGGGTTACGCGGTTACGGTTGACTTTTTCTTATTCGAAATCTGCTTCTGTATAAAATGCACCTAATGGTTTCCTTTTAGCTTGAAATTAATTTTTTGTTCTCGAAAATCCACAGTACCCCTCCTTGGAAAAATGACTCCGAAAAATCCTGGCATTCGAAACAGATTTTTTCGATTTTTTTCTCACGGGTACGGATTACGTGGTTACGAATGACTTTTTCTTATTCGAAATCTGCTTCTGTATAAAATGCACCTAATGGTTTCCTTTTAGCTTGAAATTTTTTTTTCTCGAAAATCCACAGTACCCCCCCTTGGAAAAATGACTCCGAAAAATCCTGGCATTCGAAACAGATTTTTTTCGATTTTTTCCTCACGGGCACGAGTTACGCGGTTACGGTTGACTTTTTCTTATTCGAAATCTGATTCTCTATAAAATGCATCTAATGGTTTCCTTTTAGCTTGAAATTTTTTTTTCACGAAAATCCACAGTACCCCTGCTTGGAAAAATGACTCCGAAAAATCATGGCATTCGAAACAGATTTTTTCGATTTTTTTCTCACGGGTACGGGTTACGGTTGACTTTTTCTTATTCGAAATCTGATTCTCTATAAAATGCACCTAATGGTTTCCTTTTAGCTTGAAATTTTTTTTCTCTAAAATCCACAGTAAATTTTTCCACATCCCTTGGAAAAATGACTCCGAAAAATCATGGCATTCGAAACAGATTTTTTCGATTTTTTTCACACGGGTAAGAGTTACGCGGTTACGGTTGACTTTTTCTTATTCGAAATCTGCTTCTGTATAAAATGCACCTAATGGTTTCCTTTTAGCTTGAAATTTTTTTTTCTCGAAAATCCACAGTACCCCCCCTTGGAAAAATGACTCCGAAAAATCCTGGCATTCGAAACAGATTTTTTCGATTTTTTTCTCACGGGTACGGATTACGCGGTTACAAATGACTTTTTCTTATTCGAAAGCTGCTTCTGTATAAAATGCACCTAATGGTTTCCTTTTAGCTTGAAATTTTTTTTTCTCGATAATCCACAGTACCCCCCCTTGGAGAAATGACTCCGACAAATGCTGGCATTCGAAACAGATTTTTTCGATTTTTTTCTCACGGGTACGGGTTACACGGTTACGGTTGACTTTTTCTTATTCGAAATCTGATTCTCTATAAAATGCACCTAATGGTTTCCTTTTAGCTTGAAATTAATTTTTTTTTCTCGAAAATCCACAGTACCCCTCCTTGGAAAAATGACTCCGAAAAATCCTGGCATTCGAAACAGATTTTTTCGATTTTTTTCTCACGGGTACGGATTACGTGGTTACGAATGACTTTTTCTTATTCGAAATCTGCTTCTGTATAAAATGCACCTAATGGTTTCCTTTTAGCTTGAAATTTTTTTTTCTCGAAAATCCACAGTACCCCCCCTTGGAAAAATGACTCCGAAAAATCCTGGCATTCGAAACAGATTTTTTTCGATTTTTTCCTCACGGGCACGAGTTACGCGGTTACGGTTGACTTTTTCTTATTCGAAATCTGATTCTCTATAAAATGCACCTAATGGTTTCCGTTTAGCTTGAAAATTTTTTTTCTCGAAAATCCACAGTACCCCTCGTTGAAAAAATGACTCCGAAAAATCATGGCATTCGAAACAGATTTTTTCGATTTTTTTCTCACGGGTACGGGTTACGCGGTTACGGTTGACTTTTTCTTATTCGAAATCTGCTTCTGTATAAAATGCACCTAATGGTTTCCTTTTAGCTTGAAATTAATTTTTTGTTCTCGAAAATCCACAGTACCCCTCCTTGGAAAAATAACTCCGAAAAATCCTGGCATTCGAAACAGATTTTTTCGATTTTTTTCTCACGGGTACGGATTACGTGGTTACGAATGACTTTTTCTTATTCGAAATCTGCTTCTGTATAAAATGCACCTAATGGTTTCCTTTTAGCTTGAAATTTTTTTTTCTCGAAAATCCACAGTACCCCCCCTTGGAAAAATGACTCCGAAAAATCCTGGCATTCGAAAAAGATTTTTTTCGATTTTTTCCTCACGGGCACGAGTTACGCGGTTACGGTTGACTTTTTCTTATTCGAAATCTGATTCTCTATAAAATGCACCTAATGGTTTCCGTTTAGCTTGAAAATTTTTTTTCTCGAAAATCCACAGTACCCCTCGTTGGAAAAATGACTCCGAAAAATCATGGCATTCGAAACAGATTTTTTCGATTTTTTTCTCACGGGTACGGGTTACGCGGTTACGGTTGACTTTTTCTTATTCGAAATCTGATTCTCTATAAAATGCACCTAATGGTTTCCTTTTAGCTTGAAATTTTTTTTTCCCGAAAATCCACAGTACCCCCCCTTGGAAAAATGACTCCGAAAAATCATGGCTTTCGAAACAGATTTTTTCGATTTTTTTCTCACGGGTACGGGTTACGCGGTTACGGTTGACTTTTTCTTATTCGAAATCTGATTCTCTATAAAATGCACCTAATGGTTTCCTTTTAGCTTGAAATTTTTTTTTCTCGAAAATCCACAGTGCCCTCCCTCCCTTGGAAAAATGACTCCGAAAAATCATGGCATTCGAAACAGATTTTTTCGATTTTACGCGGTTACGGTTGACTTTTTCTTATTCGAAAACTGATTCTCTATAAAATGCACCTAATGGTTTCCTTTTAGCTTGAAATTTTTTTTTCTCGAAAATCCACAGTACCCCCCCTTGGAAAAATGATTTCGAAAAATCATGGCATTCGAAACAGATTTTTTCGATTTTTTTCTCACTGGTACGAGTTACGCGGTTACGGTTGACTTTTTCTTATTCGAAATCTGATTCTCTATAAAATGCACCTAATGGTTTCCTTTTAGCTTGAAATTTTTTTTTCTCGAAAATCCACAATACCCTCCCTTGGAAAAATGATTTCGAAAAATCATGGCATTCGAAACAGATTTTTTCGATTTTTTTCTCACTGATACGAGTTACGCGGTTACGGTTGACTTTTTCTTATTCGAAATCTGATTCTCTATAAAATGCACCTAATGGTTTCCTTTTAGCTTGAAATTTTTTTTTCTCGAAAATCCACAGTACCCCCCCCCTTGGAAAAATGATTTCGAAAAATCATGGCATTCGAAACAGATTTTTTCGATTTTTTTCTCACTGGTACGAGTTACGCGGTTACGGTTGACTTTTTCTTATTCGAAATCTGATTCTCTACAAAATGCACCTAATGGTTTCCTTTTTGCTTGAAATTTTTTTTTCTCTAAAATCCACAGTACCACCCGTTGCAAAAATCACTCTGAAAAATCATGGCATTCGAAACAGATTTTTTCGATTTTTTTCTCACGGGTACGGGTTACGCGGTTACGTTTGACTTTTTCTTATTCGAAATCTGATTCTCTATAAAATGCACCTAATGGTTTCCTTTTAGCTTGAAATTTTTTTTTCTCGAAAATCCACAGTACCCTCCCTTGGAAAAATGACTCCGAAAAATCATAGCATTCGAAACAGATTTTTTCGATTTCTTTCTCACGGGTACGAGTTACGCGATTACGGTTGACTTATTCTTATTCGAAATCTGCTTCTGTATAAAATGCACCTAATGGTTTCCTTTTAGCTTGAAATTTTTTTTTCTCGAAAATCCACAGTACCCCCCCTTGGAAAAATGACTCCGAAAAATCCTGGCATTCCAAACAGATTTTTTCGATTTTTTTCTCACGGGTACGGGTTACGCGGTTACGGTTGACTTTTTCTTATTCGAAATCTGATTCTCTATAAAATGCACCTAATGGTTTCCTTTTAGCTTGAAATTTTTTTTTCACGAAAATCCACAGTACCCCTGCTTGGAAAAATGACTCCGAAAAATCATGGCATTCGAAACAGATTTTTTCGATTTTTTTCTCACGGGTACGGGTTACGGTTGACTTTTTCTTATTCGAAATCTGATTCTCTATAAAATGCACCTAATGGTTTCCTTTTAGCTTGAAATTTTTTTTTCTCGAAAATCCACAGTACCCCCCCTTGGAAAAATGACTCCGAAAAATCCTGGCATTCGAAACAGATTTTTTCGATTTTTTTCTCACGGGTACGGATTACGCGGTTACAAATGACTTTTTCTTATTCGAAATCTGATTCTCTATAAAATGCATCTAATGGTTTCCTTTTAGCTTGAAATTTTTTTTTCACGAAAATCCACAGTACCCCTGCTTGGAAAAATGACTCCGAAAAATCATGGCATTCGAAACAGATTTTTTCGATTTTTTTCTCACGGGTACGGGTTACGGTTGACTTTTTCTTATTCGAAATCTGATTCTCTATAAAATGCACCTAATGGTTTCCTTTTAGCTTGAAATTTTTTTTCTCTAAAATCCACAGTAAATTTTTCCACATCCCTTGGAAAAATGACTCCGAAAAATCATGGCATTCGAAACAGATTTTTTCGATTTTTTTCACACGGGTAAGAGTTACGCGGTTACGGTTGACTTTTTCTTATTCGAAATCTGCTTCTGTATAAAATGCACCTAATGGTTTCCTTTTAGCTTGAAATTTTTTTTTCTCGAAAATCCACAGTACCCCCCCTTGGAAAAATGACTCCGAAAAATCCTGGCATTCGAAACAGATTTTTTCGATTTTTTTCTCACGGGTACGGATTACGCGGTTACAAATGACTTTTTCTTATTCGAAATCTGATTCTCTATAAAATGCACCTAATGGTTTCCTTTTAGCTTGAAATTTTTTTTTCTCGAAAATCCACAGTACCCTCCCTTGGAAAAATGACTCCGAAAAATCATAGCATTCGAAACAGATTTTTTCGATTTCTTTCTCACGGGTACGAGTTACGCGATTACGGTTGACTTATTCTTATTCGAAATCTGCTTCTGTATAAAATGCACCTAATGGTTTCCTTTTAGCTTGAAATTTTTTTTTCTCGAAAATCCACAGTACCCCCCCTTGGAAAAATGACTCCGAAAAATCCTGGCATTCCAAACAGATTTTTTCGATTTTTTTCTCACGGGTACGGGTTACGCGGTTACGGTTGACTTTTTCTTATTCGAAATCTGATTCTCTATAAAATGCACCTAATGGTTTCCTTTTAGCTTGAAATTTTTTTTTCACGAAAATCCACAGTACCCCTGCTTGGAAAAATGACTCCGAAAAATCATGGCATTCGAAACAGATTTTTTCGATTTTTTTCTCACGGGTACGGGTTACGGTTGACTTTTTCTTATTCGAAATCTGATTCTCTATAAAATGCACCTAATGGTTTCCTTTTAGCTTGAAATTTTTTTTTCTCGAAAATCCACAGTACCCCCCCTTGGAAAAATGACTCCGAAAAATCCTGGCATTCGAAACAGATTTTTTCGATTTTTTTCTCACGGGTACGGATTACGCGGTTACAAATGACTTTTTCTTATTCGAAATCTGATTCTCTATAAAATGCATCTAATGGTTTCCTTTTAGCTTGAAATTTTTTTTTCACGAAAATCCACAGTACCCCTGCTTGGAAAAATGACTCCGAAAAATCATGGCATTCGAAACAGATTTTTTCGATTTTTTTCTCACGGGTACGGGTTACGGTTGACTTTTTCTTATTCGAAATCTGATTCTCTATAAAATGCACCTAATGGTTTCCTTTTAGCTTGAAATTTTTTTTCTCTAAAATCCACAGTAAATTTTTCCACATCCCTTGGAAAAATGACTCCGAAAAATCATGGCATTCGAAACAGATTTTTTCGATTTTTTTCACACGGGTAAGAGTTACGCGGTTACGGTTGACTTTTTCTTATTCGAAATCTGCTTCTGTATAAAATGCACCTAATGGTTTCCTTTTAGCTTGAAATTTTTTTTTCTCGAAAATCCACAGTACCCCCCCTTGGAAAAATGACTCCGAAAAATCCTGGCATTCGAAACAGATTTTTTCGATTTTTTTCTCACGGGTACGGATTACGCGGTTACAAATGACTTTTTCTTATTCGAAAGCTGCTTCTGTATAAAATGCACCTAATGGTTTCCTTTTAGCTTGAAATTTTTTTTTCTCGATAATCCACAGTACCCCCCCTTGGAGAAATGACTCCGACAAATGCTGGCATTCGAAACAGATTTTTTCGATTTTTTTCTCACGGGTACGGGTTACACGGTTACGGTTGACTTTTTCTTATTCGAAATCTGATTCTCTATAAAATGCACCTAATGGTTTCCTTTTAGCTTGAAATTAATTTTTTTTTCTCGAAAATCCACAGTACCCCTCCTTGGAAAAATGACTCCGAAAAATCCTGGCATTCGAAACAGATTTTTTCGATTTTTTTCTCACGGGTACGGATTACGTGGTTACGAATGACTTTTTCTTATTCGAAATCTGCTTCTGTATAAAATGCACCTAATGGTTTCCTTTTAGCTTGAAATTTTTTTTTCTCGAAAATCCACAGTACCCCCCCTTGGAAAAATGACTCCGAAAAATCCTGGCATTCGAAACAGATTTTTTTCGATTTTTTCCTCACGGGCACGAGTTACGCGGTTACGGTTGACTTTTTCTTATTCGAAATCTGATTCTCTATAAAATGCACCTAATGGTTTCCGTTTAGCTTGAAAATTTTTTTTCTCGAAAATCCACAGTACCCCTCGTTGAAAAAATGACTCCGAAAAATCATGGCATTCGAAACAGATTTTTTCGATTTTTTTCTCACGGGTACGGGTTACGCGGTTACGGTTGACTTTTTCTTATTCGAAATCTGCTTCTGTATAAAATGCACCTAATGGTTTCCTTTTAGCTTGAAATTAATTTTTTGTTCTCGAAAATCCACAGTACCCCTCCTTGGAAAAATAACTCCGAAAAATCCTGGCATTCGAAACAGATTTTTTCGATTTTTTTCTCACGGGTACGGATTACGTGGTTACGAATGACTTTTTCTTATTCGAAATCTGCTTCTGTATAAAATGCACCTAATGGTTTCCTTTTAGCTTGAAATTTTTTTTTCTCGAAAATCCACAGTACCCCCCCTTGGAAAAATGACTCCGAAAAATCCTGGCATTCGAAAAAGATTTTTTTCGATTTTTTCCTCACGGGCACGAGTTACGCGGTTACGGTTGACTTTTTCTTATTCGAAATCTGATTCTCTATAAAATGCACCTAATGGTTTCCGTTTAGCTTGAAAATTTTTTTTCTCGAAAATCCACAGTACCCCTCGTTGGAAAAATGACTCCGAAAAATCATGGCATTCGAAACAGATTTTTTCGATTTTTTTCTCACGGGTACGGGTTACGCGGTTACGGTTGACTTTTTCTTATTCGAAATCTGATTCTCTATAAAATGCACCTAATGGTTTCCTTTTAGCTTGAAATTTTTTTTTCCCGAAAATCCACAGTACCCCCCCTTGGAAAAATGACTCCGAAAAATCATGGCTTTCGAAACAGATTTTTTCGATTTTTTTCTCACGGGTACGGGTTACGCGGTTACGGTTGACTTTTTCTTATTCGAAATCTGATTCTCTATAAAATGCACCTAATGGTTTCCTTTTAGCTTGAAATTTTTTTTTCTCTGAAATCCACAGTACCCTCCCTTGGAAAAATGACTCCGAAAAATCATGGCATTCGAAACAGATTTTTTCGATTTTTTTCACACGGGTAAGAGTTACGCGGTTACGGTTGACTTTTTCTTATTCGAAATCTGATTCTCTATAAAATGCACCTAATGATTTCCTTTTAGCTTGAAATTTTTTTTTCTCGAAAATCCACAGTACCCCTCCTTGGAAAAATGACTCCGAAAAATCCTGGCATTCGAAACAGATTTTTTCGATTTTTTTCTCACGGGTACGGATTACGCGGTTACAAATGACTTTTTCTTATTCGAAAGCTGCTTCTGTATAAAATGCACCTAATGGTTTCCTTTTAGCTTGAAATTTTTTTTTCTCGATAATCCACAGTACCCCCCCTTGGAGAAATGACTCCGACAAATGCTGGCATTCGAAACAGATTTTTTCGATTTTTTTCTCACGGGTACGGGTTACACGGTTACGGTTGACTTTTTCTTATTCGAAATCTGATTCTCTATAAAATGCACCTAATGGTTTCCGTTTAGCTTGAAATTAATTTTTTTTTCTCGAAAATCCACAGTACCCCTCCTTGGAAAAATGACTCCGAAAAATCATGGCATTCGAAACAGATTTTTTCGATTTTTTCTCGCGGGTACGAGTTACGCGGTTGCGGTTGACTTTTTCTTATTCGAAATCAGATTCTCTATAAAATGCACCTAATGGTTTCCTTTTAGCTTGAAATTTTTTTTCTCGAAAATCCACAGTACCCTCCCTTGGAAAAATGACTCCGAAAAATCATAGCATTCGAAACAGATTTTTTCGATTTCTTTCTCACGGGTACGAGTTACGCGATTACGGTTGACTTATTCTTATTCGAAATCTGCTTCTGTATAAAATGCACCTAATGGTTTCCTTTTAGCTTGAAATTTTTTTTTCTCGAAAATCCACAGTACCCCCCCTTGGAAAAATGACTCCGAAAAATCCTGGCATTCCAAACAGATTTTTTCGATTTTTTTCTCACGGGTACGGGTTACGCGGTTACGGTTGACTTTTTCTTATTCGAAATCTGATTCTCTATAAAATGCACCTAATGGTTTCCTTTTAGCTTGAAATTTTTTTTTCACGAAAATCCACAGTACCCCTGCTTGGAAAAATGACTCCGAAAAATCATGGCATTCGAAACAGATTTTTTCGATTTTTTTCTCACGGGTACGGATTACGCGGTTACAAATGACTTTTTCTTATTCGAAAGCTGCTTCTGTATAAAATGCTCCTAATGGTTTCCTTTTAGCTTGAAATTTTTTTTTCTCGATAATCCACAGTACCCCCCCTTGGAGAAATGACTCCGACAAATGCTGGCATTCGAAACAGATTTTTTCGATTTTTTTCTCACGGGTACGGGTTACGGTTGACTTTTTCTTATTCGAAATCTGATTCTCTATAAAATGCACCTAATGGTTTCCTTTTAGCTTGAAATTTTTTTTCTCTAAAATCCACAGTAAATTTTTCCACATCCCTTGGAAAAATGACTCCGAAAAATCATGGCATTCGAAACAGATTTTTTCGATTTTTTTCACACGGGTAAGAGTTACGCGGTTACGGTTGACTTTTTCTTATTCGAAATCTGCTTCTGTATAAAATGCACCTAATGGTTTCCTTTTAGCTTGAAATTTTTTTTTCTCGAAAATCCACAGTACCCCCCCTTGGAAAAATGACTCCGAAAAATCCTGGCATTCGAAACAGATTTTTTCGATTTTTTTCTCACGGGTACGGATTACGCGGTTACAAATGACTTTTTCTTATTCGAAAGCTGCTTCTGTATAAAATGCACCTAATGGTTTCCTTTTAGCTTGAAATTTTTTTTTCTCGATAATCCACAGTACCCCCCCTTGGAGAAATGACTCCGACAAATGCTGGCATTCGAAACAGATTTTTTCGATTTTTTTCTCACGGGTACGGGTTACACGGTTACGGTTGACTTTTTCTTATTCGAAATCTGATTCTCTATAAAATGCACCTAATGGTTTCCTTTTAGCTTGAAATTAATTTTTTTTTCTCGAAAATCCACAGTACCCCTCCTTGGAAAAATGACTCCGAAAAATCCTGGCATTCGAAACAGATTTTTTCGATTTTTTTCTCACGGGTACGGATTACGTGGTTACGAATGACTTTTTCTTATTCGAAATCTGCTTCTGTATAAAATGCACCTAATGGTTTCCTTTTAGCTTGAAATTTTTTTTTCTCGAAAATCCACAGTACCCCCCCTTGGAAAAATGACTCCGAAAAATCCTGGCATTCGAAACAGATTTTTTTCGATTTTTTCCTCACGGGCACGAGTTACGCGGTTACGGTTGACTTTTTCTTATTCGAAATCTGATTCTCTATAAAATGCACCTAATGGTTTCCGTTTAGCTTGAAAATTTTTTTTCTCGAAAATCCACAGTACCCCTCGTTGAAAAAATGACTCCGAAAAATCATGGCATTCGAAACAGATTTTTTCGATTTTTTTCTCACGGGTACGGGTTACGCGGTTACGGTTGACTTTTTCTTATTCGAAATCTGCTTCTGTATAAAATGCACCTAATGGTTTCCTTTTAGCTTGAAATTAATTTTTTGTTCTCGAAAATCCACAGTACCCCTCCTTGGAAAAATAACTCCGAAAAATCCTGGCATTCGAAACAGATTTTTTCGATTTTTTTCTCACGGGTACGGATTACGTGGTTACGAATGACTTTTTCTTATTCGAAATCTGCTTCTGTATAAAATGCACCTAATGGTTTCCTTTTAGCTTGAAATTTTTTTTTCTCGAAAATCCACAGTACCCCCCCTTGGAAAAATGACTCCGAAAAATCCTGGCATTCGAAAAAGATTTTTTTCGATTTTTTCCTCACGGGCACGAGTTACGCGGTTACGGTTGACTTTTTCTTATTCGAAATCTGATTCTCTATAAAATGCACCTAATGGTTTCCGTTTAGCTTGAAAATTTTTTTTCTCGAAAATCCACAGTACCCCTCGTTGGAAAAATGACTCCGAAAAATCATGGCATTCGAAACAGATTTTTTCGATTTTTTTCTCACGGGTACGGGTTACGCGGTTACGGTTGACTTTTTCTTATTCGAAATCTGATTCTCTATAAAATGCACCTAATGGTTTCCTTTTAGCTTGAAATTTTTTTTTCCCGAAAATCCACAGTACCCCCCCTTGGAAAAATGACTCCGAAAAATCATGGCTTTCGAAACAGATTTTTTCGATTTTTTTCTCACGGGTACGGGTTACGCGGTTACGGTTGACTTTTTCTTATTCGAAATCTGATTCTCTATAAAATGCACCTAATGGTTTCCTTTTAGCTTGAAATTTTTTTTTCTCTGAAATCCACAGTACCCTCCCTTGGAAAAATGACTCCGAAAAATCATGGCATTCGAAACAGATTTTTTCGATTTTTTTCACACGGGTAAGAGTTACGCGGTTGCGGTTGACTTTTTCTTATTCGAAATCTGATTCTCTATAAAATGCACCTAATGATTTCCTTTTAGCTTGAAATTTTTTTTTCTCGAAAATCCACAGTACCCCTCCTTGGAAAAATGACTCCGAAAAATCCTGGCATTCGAAACAGATTTTTTCGATTTTTTTCTCACGGGTACGGATTACGCGGTTACAAATGACTTTTTCTTATTCGAAAGCTGCTTCTGTATAAAATGCACCTAATGGTTTCCTTTTAGCTTGAAATTTTTTTTTCTCGATAATCCACAGTACCCCCCCTTGGAGAAATGACTCCGACAAATGCTGGCATTCGAAACAGATTTTTTCGATTTTTTTCTCACGGGTACGGGTTACACGGTTACGGTTGACTTTTTCTTATTCGAAATCTGATTCTCTATAAAATGCACCTAATGGTTTCCGTTTAGCTTGAAATTAATTTTTTTTTCTCGAAAATCCACAGTACCCCTCCTTGGAAAAATGACTCCGAAAAATCATGGCATTCGAAACAGATTTTTTCGATTTTTTCTCGCGGGTACGAGTTACGCGGTTGCGGTTGACTTTTTCTTATTCGAAATCAGATTCTCTATAAAATGCACCTAATGGTTTCCTTTTAGCTTGAAATTTTTTTTCTCGAAAATCCACAGTACCCTCCCTTGGAAAAATGACTCCGAAAAATCATAGCATTCGAAACAGATTTTTTCGATTTCTTTCTCACGGGTACGAGTTACGCGATTACGGTTGACTTATTCTTATTCGAAATCTGCTTCTGTATAAAATGCACCTAATGGTTTCCTTTTAGCTTGAAATTTTTTTTTCTCGAAAATCCACAGTACCCCCCCTTGGAAAAATGACTCCGAAAAATCCTGGCATTCCAAACAGATTTTTTCGATTTTTTTCTCACGGGTACGGGTTACGCGGTTACGGTTGACTTTTTCTTATTCGAAATCTGATTCTCTATAAAATGCACCTAATGGTTTCCTTTTAGCTTGAAATTTTTTTTTCACGAAAATCCACAGTACCCCTGCTTGGAAAAATGACTCCGAAAAATCATGGCATTCGAAACAGATTTTTTCGATTTTTTTCTCACGGGTACGGATTACGCGGTTACAAATGAGTTTTTCTTATTCGAAAGCTGCTTCTGTATAAAATGCACCTAATGGTTTCCTTTTAGCTTGAAATTTTTTTTTCTCGATAATCCACAGTACCCCCCCTTGGAGAAATGACTCCGACAAATGCTGGCATTCGAAACAGATTTTTTCGATTTTTTTCTCACGGGTACGGGTTACACGGTTACGGTTGACTTTTTCTTATTCGAAATCTGATTCTCTATAAAATGCACCTAATGGTTTCCGTTTAGCTTGAAATTAATTTTTTTTTCTCGAAAATCCACAGTACCCCTCCTTGGAAAAATGACTCCGAAAAATCATGGCATTCGAAACAGATTTTTTCGATTTTTTCTCGCGGGTACGAGTTACGCGGTTGCGGTTGACTTTTTCTTATTCGAAATCAGATTCTCTATAAAATGCACCTAATGGTTTCCTTTTAGCTTGAAATTTTTTTTCTCGAAAATCCACAGTACCCTCCCTTGGAAAAATGACTCCGAAAAATCATAGCATTCGAAACAGATTTTTTCGATTTCTTTCTCACGGGTACGAGTTACGCGATTACGGTTGACTTATTCTTATTCGAAATCTGCTTCTGTATAAAATGCACCTAATGGTTTCCTTTTAGCTTGAAATTTTTTTTTCTCGAAAATCCACAGTACCCCCCCTTGGAAAAATGACTCCGAAAAATCCTGGCATTCCAAACAGATTTTTTCGATTTTTTTCTCACGGGTACGGGTTACGCGGTTACGGTTGACTTTTTCTTATTCGAAATCTGATTCTCTATAAAATGCACCTAATGGTTTCCTTTTAGCTTGAAATTTTTTTTTCACGAAAATCCACAGTACCCCTGCTTGGAAAAATGACTCCGAAAAATCATGGCATTCGAAACAGATTTTTTCGATTTTTTTCTCACGGGTACGGGTTACGGTTGACTTTTTCTTATTCGAAATCTGATTCTCTATAAAATGCACCTAATGGTTTCCTTTTAGCTTGAAATTTTTTTTTCTCGAAAATCCACAGTACCCCCCCTTGGAAAAATGACTCCGAAAAATCCTGGCATTCCAAACAGATTTTTTCGATTTTTTTCTCACGGGTACGGGTTACGCGGTTACGGTTGACTTTTTCTTATTCGAAATCTGCTTCTGTATAAAATGCACCTAATGGTTTCCTTTTAGCTTGAAATTTTTTTTTCTCGATAATCCACAGTACCCCCCCTTGGAGAAATGACTCCGACAAATGCTGGCATTCGAAACAGATTTTTTCGATTTTTTTCTCACGGGTACGGGTTACACGGTTACGGTTGACTTTTTCTTATTCGAAATCTGATTCTCTATAAAATGCACCTAATGGTTTCCTTTTAGCTTGAAATTAATTTTTTTTTCTCGAAAATCCACAGTACCCCTCCTTGGAAAAATGACTCCGAAAAATCCTGGCATTCGAAACAGATTTTTTCGATTTTTTTCTCACGGGTACGGATTACGTGGTTACGAATGACTTTTTCTTATTCGAAATCTGCTTCTGTATAAAATGCACCTAATGGTTTCCTTTTAGCTTGAAATTTTTTTTTCTCGAAAATCCACAGTACCCCCCCTTGGAAAAATGACTCCGAAAAATCCTGGCATTCGAAACAGATTTTTTTCGATTTTTTCCTCACGGGCACGAGTTACGCGGTTACGGTTGACTTTTTCTTATTCGAAATCTGATTCTCTATAAAATGCACCTAATGGTTTCCGTTTAGCTTGAAAATTTTTTTTCTCGAAAATCCACAGTACCCCTCGTTGAAAAAATGACTCCGAAAAATCATGGCATTCGAAACAGATTTTTTCGATTTTTTTCTCACGGGTACGGGTTACGCGGTTACGGTTGACTTTTTCTTATTCGAAATCTGCTTCTGTATAAAATGCACCTAATGGTTTCCTTTTAGCTTGAAATTAATTTTTTGTTCTCGAAAATCCACAGTACCCCTCCTTGGAAAAATGACTCCGAAAAATCCTGGCATTCGAAACAGATTTTTTCGATTTTTTTCTCACGGGTACGGATTACGTGGTTACGAATGACTTTTTCTTATTCGAAATCTGCTTCTGTATAAAATGCACCTAATGGTTTCCTTTTAGCTTGAAATTTTTTTTTCTCGAAAATCCACAGTACCCCCCCTTGGAAAAATGACTCCGAAAAATCCTGGCATTCGAAAAAGATTTTTTTCGATTTTTTCCTCACGGGCACGAGTTACGCGGTTACGGTTGACTTTTTCTTATTCGAAATCTGATTCTCTATAAAATGCACCTAATGGTTTCCGTTTAGCTTGAAAATTTTTTTTCTCGAAAATCCACAGTACCCCTCGTTGGAAAAATGACTCCGAAAAATCATGGCATTCGAAACAGATTTTTTCGATTTTTTTCTCACGGGTACGGGTTACGCGGTTACGGTTGACTTTTTCTTATTCGAAATCTGATTCTCTATAAAATGCACCTAATGGTTTCCTTTTAGCTTGAAATTTTTTTTTCCCGAAAATCCACAGTACCCCCCCTTGGAAAAATGACTCCGAAAAATCATGGCTTTCGAAACAGATTTTTTCGATTTTTTTCTCACGGGTACGGGTTACGCGGTTACGGTTGACTTTTTCTTATTCGAAATCTGATTCTCTATAAAATGCACCTAATGGTTTCCTTTTAGCTTGAAATTTTTTTTTCTCTGAAATCCACAGTACCCTCCCTTGGAAAAATGACTCCGAAAAATCATGGCATTCGAAACAGATTTTTTCGATTTTTTTCACACGGGTAAGAGTTACGCGGTTACGGTTGACTTTTTCTTATTCGAAATCTGATTCTCTATAAAATGCACCTAATGATTTCCTTTTAGCTTGAAATTAATTTTTTGTTCTCGAAAATCCACAGTACCCCTCCTTGGAAAAATGACTCCGAAAAATCCTGGCATTCGAAACAGATTTTTTCGATTTTTTTCTCACGGGTACGGATTACGTGGTTACGAATGACTTTTTCTTATTCGAAATCTGCTTCTGTATAAAATGCACCTAATGGTTTCCTTTTAGCTTGAAATTTTTTTTTCTCGAAAATCCACAGTACCCCCCCTTGGAAAAATGACTCCGAAAAATCCTGGCATTCCAAACAGATTTTTTCGATTTTTTTCTCACGGGTACGGGTTACGCGGTTACGGTTGACTTTTTCTTATTCGAAATCTGATTCTCTATAAAATGCACCTAATGGTTTCCTTTTAGCTTGAAATTTTTTTTTCACGAAAATCCACAGTACCCCTGCTTGGAAAAATGACTCCGAAAAATCATGGCATTCGAAACAGATTTTTTCGATTTTTTTCTCACGGGTACGGGTTACGGTTGACTTTTTCTTATTCGAAATCTGATTCTCTATAAAATGCACCTAATGGTTTCCTTTTAGCTTGAAATTTTTTTTTCTCGAAAATCCACAGTACCCCCCCTTGGAAAAATGACTCCGAAAAATCCTGGCATTCCAAACAGATTTTTTCGATTTTTTTCTCACGGGTACGGGTTACGCGGTTACGGTTGACTTTTTCTTATTCGAAATCTGATTCTCTATAAAATGCACCTAATGGTTTCCTTTTAGCTTGAAATTTTTTTTTCACGAAAATCCACAGTACCCCTGCTTGGAAAAATGACTCCGAAAAATCATGGCATTCGAAACAGATTTTTTCGATTTTTTTCTCACGGGTACGGGTTACGGTTGACTTTTTCTTATTCGAAATCTGATTCTCTATAAAATGCACCTAATGGTTTCCTTTTAGCTTGAAATTTTTTTTTCTCGAAAATCCACAGTACCCCCCCTTGGAAAAATGACTCCGAAAAATCCTGGCATTCGAAACAGATTTTTTCGATTTTTTTCTCACGGGTACGGATTACGCGGTTACAAATGACTTTTTCTTATTCGAAATCTGATTCTCTATAAAATGCATCTAATGGTTTCCTTTTAGCTTGAAATTTTTTTTTCACGAAAATCCACAGTACCCCTGCTTGGAAAAATGACTCCGAAAAATCATGGCATTCGAAACAGATTTTTTCGATTTTTTTCTCACGGGTACGGGTTACGGTTGACTTTTTCTTATTCGAAATCTGATTCTCTATAAAATGCACCTAATGGTTTCCTTTTAGCTTGAAATTTTTTTTCTCTAAAATCCACAGTAAATTTTTCCACATCCATTGGAAAAATGACTCCGAAAAATCATGGCATTCGAAACAGATTTTTTCGATTTTTTTCACACGGGTAAGAGTTACGCGGTTACGGTTGACTTTTTCTTATTCGAAATCTGCTTCTGTATAAAATGCACCTAATGGTTTCCTTTTAGCTTGAAATTTTTTTTTCTCGAAAATCCACAGTACCCCCCCT
This sequence comes from Pholcus phalangioides, assembly GCF_987345545.1. Taxonomy (NCBI): domain Eukaryota; kingdom Metazoa; phylum Arthropoda; class Arachnida; order Araneae; family Pholcidae; genus Pholcus; species Pholcus phalangioides. The sequence goes on along the minus strand of NW_028301597.1, from coordinate 8,886,092 downwards.
TGGAAAAATGACTCCGAAAAATCCTGGCATTCGAAACAGATTTTTTCGATTTTTTTCTCACGGGTACGGATTACGCGGTTACAAATGACTTTTTCTTATTCGAAAGCTGCTTCTGTATAAAATGCACCTAATGGTTTCCTTTTAGCTTGAAATTTTTTTTTCTCGATAATCCACAGTACCCCCCCTTGGAGAAATGACTCCGACAAATGCTGGCATTCGAAACAGATTTTTTCGATTTTTTTCTCACGGGTACGGGTTACACGGTTACGGTTGACTTTTTCTTATTCGAAATCTGATTCTCTATAAAATGCACCTAATGGTTTCCTTTTAGCTTGAAATTAATTTTTTTTTCTCGAAAATCCACAGTACCCCTCCTTGGAAAAATGACTCCGAAAAATCCTGGCATTCGAAACAGATTTTTTCGATTTTTTTCTCACGGGTACGGATTACGTGGTTACGAATGACTTTTTCTTATTCGAAATCTGCTTCTGTATAAAATGCACCTAATGGTTTCCTTTTAGCTTGAAATTTTTTTTTCTCGAAAATCCACAGTACCCCCCCTTGGAAAAATGACTCCGAAAAATCCTGGCATTCGAAACAGATTTTTTTCGATTTTTTCCTCACGGGCACGAGTTACGCGGTTACGGTTGACTTTTTCTTATTCGAAATCTGATTCTCTATAAAATGCACCTAATGGTTTCCGTTTAGCTTGAAAATTTTTTTTCTCGAAAATCCACAGTACCCCTCGTTGAAAAAATGACTCCGAAAAATCATGGCATTCGAAACAGATTTTTTCGATTTTTTTCCCACGGATATGAGTTACGCGGTTGCGGTTGACTTTTTCTTATTCGAAATCAGATTCTCAATAAAATGTACCTAATGGTTTCCTTTTAGCTCGAAATTTTTTTTTCACGAAAATCCACAGTACCCCTGCTCGGAAAAATGACTCCGAAAAATCATGGCATTCGAAACAGATTTTTTCGATTTTTTTCTCACTGGTACGAGTTACGCGGTTACGGTTGACTTTTTCTTATTCGAAATCTGATTCTCTACAAAATGCACCTAATGGTTTCCTTTTTGCTTGAAATTTTTTTTTCTCTAAAATCCACAGTACCACCCGTTGCAAAAATCACTCTGAAAAATCATGGCATTCGAAACAGATTTTTTCGATTTTTTTCTCACGGGTACGGGTTACGCGGTTACGATTGACTTTTTCTTATTCGAAATCTGATTCTCTATAAAATGCACCTAATGGTTTCCTTTTAGCTTGAAATTTTTTTTTCTCTGAAATCCACAGTACCCTCCCTTGCAAAAATGACTCCGAAAAATCATGGCATTCGAAACAGATTTTTTCGATTTTTTTCACACGGGTAAGAGTTACGCGGTTACGGTTGACTTTTTCTTATTCGAAATCTGATTCTCTATAAAATGCACCTAATGGTTTCCTTTTAGCTTGAAATTTTTTTTTCTCGAAAATCCACAGTACCCTCCCTTGGAAAAATGACTCCGAAAAATCATAGCATTCGAAACAGATTTTTTCGATTTCTTTCTCACGGGTACGAGTTACGCGATTACGGTTGACTTATTCTTATTCGAAATCTGCTTCTGTATAAAATGCACCTAATGGTTTCCTTTTAGCTTGAAATTTTTTTTTCTCGAAAATCCACAGTACCCCCCCTTGGAAAAATGACTCCGAAAAATCCTGGCATTCCAAACAGATTTTTTCGATTTTTTTCTCACGGGTACGGGTTACGCGGTTACGGTTGACTTTTTCTTATTCGAAATCTGATTCTCTATAAAATGCACCTAATGGTTTCCTTTTAGCTTGAAATTTTTTTTTCACGAAAATCCACAGTACCCCTGCTTGGAAAAATGACTCCGAAAAATCATGGCATTCGAAACAGATTTTTTCGATTTTTTTCTCACGGGTACGGGTTACGGTTGACTTTTTCTTATTCGAAATCTGATTCTCTATAAAATGCACCTAATGGTTTCCTTTTAGCTTGAAATTTTTTTTTCTCGAAAATCCACAGTACCCCCCCTTGGAAAAATGACTCCGAAAAATCCTGGCATTCGAAACAGATTTTTTCGATTTTTTTCTCACGGGTACGGATTACGCGGTTACAAATGACTTTTTCTTATTCGAAATCTGATTCTCTATAAAATGCATCTAATGGTTTCCTTTTAGCTTGAAATTTTTTTTTCACGAAAATCCACAGTACCCCTGCTTGGAAAAATGACTCCGAAAAATCATGGCATTCGAAACAGATTTTTTCGATTTTTTTCTCACGGGTACGGGTTACGGTTGACTTTTTCTTATTCGAAATCTGATTCTCTATAAAATGCACCTAATGGTTTCCTTTTAGCTTGAAATTTTTTTTCTCTAAAATCCACAGTAAATTTTTCCACATCCCTTGGAAAAATGACTCCGAAAAATCATGGCATTCGAAACAGATTTTTTCGATTTTTTTCACACGGGTAAGAGTTACGCGGTTACGGTTGACTTTTTCTTATTCGAAATCTGCTTCTGTATAAAATGCACCTAATGGTTTCCTTTTAGCTTGAAATTTTTTTTTCCCGAAAATCCACAGTACCCCCCCTTGGAAAAATGACTCCGAAAAATCCTGGCATTCGAAACAGATTTTTTCGATTTTTTTCTCACGGGTACGGATTACGCGGTTACAAATGACTTTTTCTTATTCGAAAGCTGCTTCTGTATAAAATGCACCTAATGGTTTCCTTTTAGCTTGAAATTTTTTTTTCTCGATAATCCACAGTACCCCCCCTTGGAGAAATGACTCCGACAAATGCTGGCATTCGAAACAGATTTTTTCGATTTTTTTCTCACGGGTACGGGTTACACGGTTACGGTTGACTTTTTCTTATTCGAAATCTGATTCTCTATAAAATGCACCTAATGGTTTCCTTTTAGCTTGAAATTAATTTTTTTTTCTCGAAAATCCACAGTACCCCTCCTTGGAAAAATGACTCCGAAAAATCCTGGCATTCGAAACAGATTTTTTCGATTTTTTTCTCACGGGTACGGATTACGTGGTTACGAATGACTTTTTCTTATTCGAAATCTGCTTCTGTATAAAATGCACCTAATGGTTTCCTTTTAGCTTGAAATTTTTTTTTCTCGAAAATCCACAGTACCCCCCCTTGGAAAAATGACTCCGAAAAATCATGGCTTTCGAAACAGATTTTTTCGATTTTTTTCTCACGGGTACGGGTTACGCGGTTACGGTTGACTTTTTCTTATTCGAAATCTGATTCTCTATAAAATGCACCTAATGGTTTCCTTTTAGCTTGAAATTTTTTTTTCTCTGAAATCCACAGTACCCTCCCTTGGAAAAATGACTCCGAAAAATCATGGCATTCGAAACAGATTTTTTCGATTTTTTTCACACGGGTAAGAGTTACGCGGTTACGGTTGACTTTTTCTTATTCGAAATCTGATTCTCTATAAAATGCACCTAATGATTTCCTTTTAGCTTGAAATTAATTTTTTGTTCTCGAAAATCCACAGTACCCCTCCTTGGAAAAATGACTCCGAAAAATCCTGGCATTCGAAACAGATTTTTTCGATTTTTTTCTCACGGGTACGGATTACGTGGTTACGAATGACTTTTTCTTATTCGAAATCTGCTTCTGTATAAAATGCACCTAATGGTTTCCTTTTAGCTTGAAATTTTTTTTTCTCGAAAATCCACAGTACCCCCCCTTGGAAAAATGACTCCGAAAAATCCTGGCATTCCAAACAGATTTTTTCGATTTTTTTCTCACGGGTACGGGTTACGCGGTTACGGTTGACTTTTTCTTATTCGAAATCTGATTCTCTATAAAATGCACCTAATGGTTTCCTTTTAGCTTGAAATTTTTTTTTCACGAAAATCCACAGTACCCCTGCTTGGAAAAATGACTCCGAAAAATCATGGCATTCGAAACAGATTTTTTCGATTTTTTTCTCACGGGTACGGGTTACGGTTGACTTTTTCTTATTCGAAATCTGATTCTCTATAAAATGCACCTAATGGTTTCCTTTTAGCTTGAAATTTTTTTTTCTCGAAAATCCACAGTACCCCCCCTTGGAAAAATGACTCCGAAAAATCCTGGCATTCCAAACAGATTTTTTCGATTTTTTTCTCACGGGTACGGGTTACGCGGTTACGGTTGACTTTTTCTTATTCGAAATCTGATTCTCTATAAAATGCACCTAATGGTTTCCTTTTAGCTTGAAATTTTTTTTTCACGAAAATCCACAGTACCCCTGCTTGGAAAAATGACTCCGAAAAATCATGGCATTCGAAACAGATTTTTTCGATTTTTTTCTCACGGGTACGGGTTACGGTTGACTTTTTCTTATTCGAAATCTGATTCTCTATAAAATGCACCTAATGGTTTCCTTTTAGCTTGAAATTTTTTTTTCTCGAAAATCCACAGTACCCCCCCTTGGAAAAATGACTCCGAAAAATCCTGGCATTCGAAACAGATTTTTTCGATTTTTTTCTCACGGGTACGGATTACGCGGTTACAAATGACTTTTTCTTATTCGAAATCTGATTCTCTATAAAATGCATCTAATGGTTTCCTTTTAGCTTGAAATTTTTTTTTCACGAAAATCCACAGTACCCCTGCTTGGAAAAATGACTCCGAAAAATCATGGCATTCGAAACAGATTTTTTCGATTTTTTTCTCACGGGTACGGGTTACGGTTGACTTTTTCTTATTCGAAATCTGATTCTCTATAAAATGCACCTAATGGTTTCCTTTTAGCTTGAAATTTTTTTTCTCTAAAATCCACAGTAAATTTTTCCACATCCATTGGAAAAATGACTCCGAAAAATCATGGCATTCGAAACAGATTTTTTCGATTTTTTTCACACGGGTAAGAGTTACGCGGTTACGGTTGACTTTTTCTTATTCGAAATCTGCTTCTGTATAAAATGCACCTAATGGTTTCCTTTTAGCTTGAAATTTTTTTTTCTCGAAAATCCACAGTACCCCCCCTTGGAAAAATGACTCCGAAAAATCCTGGCATTCGAAACAGATTTTTTCGATTTTTTTCTCACGGGTACGGATTACGCGGTTACAAATGACTTTTTCTTATTCGAAAGCTGCTTCTGTATAAAATGCACCTAATGGTTTCCTTTTAGCTTGAAATTTTTTTTTCTCGATAATCCACAGTACCCCCCCTTGGAGAAATGACTCCGACAAATGCTGGCATTCGAAACAGATTTTTTCGATTTTTTTCTCACGGGTACGGGTTACACGGTTACGGTTGACTTTTTCTTATTCGAAATCTGATTCTCTATAAAATGCACCTAATGGTTTCCTTTTAGCTTGAAATTAATTTTTTTTTCTCGAAAATCCACAGTACCCCTCCTTGGAAAAATGACTCCGAAAAATCCTGGCATTCGAAACAGATTTTTTCGATTTTTTTCTCACGGGTACGGATTACGTGGTTACGAATGACTTTTTCTTATTCGAAATCTGCTTCTGTATAAAATGCACCTAATGGTTTCCTTTTAGCTTGAAATTTTTTTTTCTCGAAAATCCACAGTACCCCCCCTTGGAAAAATGACTCCGAAAAATCCTGGCATTCGAAACAGATTTTTTTCGATTTTTTCCTCACGGGCACGAGTTACGCGGTTACGGTTGACTTTTTCTTATTCGAAATCTGATTCTCTATAAAATGCACCTAATGGTTTCCGTTTAGCTTGAAAATTTTTTTTCTCGAAAATCCACAGTACCCCTCGTTGAAAAAATGACTCCGAAAAATCATGGCATTCGAAACAGATTTTTTCGATTTTTTTCCCACGGATATGAGTTACGCGGTTGCGGTTGACTTTTTCTTATTCGAAATCAGATTCTCAATAAAATGTACCTAATGGTTTCCTTTTAGCTCGAAATTTTTTTTTCACGAAAATCCACAGTACCCCTGCTCGGAAAAATGACTCCGAAAAATCATGGCATTCGAAACAGATTTTTTCGATTTTTTTCTCACTGGTACGAGTTACGCGGTTACGGTTGACTTTTTCTTATTCGAAATCTGATTCTCTACAAAATGCACCTAATGGTTTCCTTTTTGCTTGAAATTTTTTTTTCTCTAAAATCCACAGTACCACCCGTTGCAAAAATCACTCTGAAAAATCATGGCATTCGAAACAGATTTTTTCGATTTTTTTCTCACGGGTACGGGTTACGCGGTTACGATTGACTTTTTCTTATTCGAAATCTGATTCTCTATAAAATGCACCTAATGGTTTCCTTTTAGCTTGAAATTTTTTTTTCTCTGAAATCCACAGTACCCTCCCTTGCAAAAATGACTCCGAAAAATCATGGCATTCGAAACAGATTTTTTCGATTTTTTTCACACGGGTAAGAGTTACGCGGTTACGGTTGACTTTTTCTTATTCGAAATCTGATTCTCTATAAAATGCACCTAATGGTTTCCTTTTAGCTTGAAATTTTTTTTTCTCGAAAATCCACAGTACCCTCCCTTGGAAAAATGACTCCGAAAAATCATAGCATTCGAAACAGATTTTTTCGATTTCTTTCTCACGGGTACGAGTTACGCGATTACGGTTGACTTATTCTTATTCGAAATCTGCTTCTGTATAAAATGCACCTAATGGTTTCCTTTTAGCTTGAAATTTTTTTTTCTCGAAAATCCACAGTACCCCCCCTTGGAAAAATGACTCCGAAAAATCCTGGCATTCCAAACAGATTTTTTCGATTTTTTTCTCACGGGTACGGGTTACGCGGTTACGGTTGACTTTTTCTTATTCGAAATCTGATTCTCTATAAAATGCACCTAATGGTTTCCTTTTAGCTTGAAATTTTTTTTTCACGAAAATCCACAGTACCCCTGCTTGGAAAAATGACTCCGAAAAATCATGGCATTCGAAACAGATTTTTTCGATTTTTTTCTCACGGGTACGGGTTACGGTTGACTTTTTCTTATTCGAAATCTGATTCTCTATAAAATGCACCTAATGGTTTCCTTTTAGCTTGAAATTTTTTTTTCTCGAAAATCCACAGTACCCCCCCTTGGAAAAATGACTCCGAAAAATCCTGGCATTCGAAACAGATTTTTTCGATTTTTTTCTCACGGGTACGGATTACGCGGTTACAAATGACTTTTTCTTATTCGAAATCTGATTCTCTATAAAATGCATCTAATGGTTTCCTTTTAGCTTGAAATTTTTTTTTCACGAAAATCCACAGTACCCCTGCTTGGAAAAATGACTCCGAAAAATCATGGCATTCGAAACAGATTTTTTCGATTTTTTTCTCACGGGTACGGGTTACGGTTGACTTTTTCTTATTCGAAATCTGATTCTCTATAAAATGCACCTAATGGTTTCCTTTTAGCTTGAAATTTTTTTTCTCTAAAATCCACAGTAAATTTTTCCACATCCCTTGGAAAAATGACTCCGAAAAATCATGGCATTCGAAACAGATTTTTTCGATTTTTTTCACACGGGTAAGAGTTACGCGGTTACGGTTGACTTTTTCTTATTCGAAATCTGCTTCTGTATAAAATGCACCTAATGGTTTCCTTTTAGCTTGAAATTTTTTTTTCCCGAAAATCCACAGTACCCCCCCTTGGAAAAATGACTCCGAAAAATCCTGGCATTCGAAACAGATTTTTTCGATTTTTTTCTCACGGGTACGGATTACGCGGTTACAAATGACTTTTTCTTATTCGAAAGCTGCTTCTGTATAAAATGCACCTAATGGTTTCCTTTTAGCTTGAAATTTTTTTTTCTCGATAATCCACAGTACCCCCCCTTGGAGAAATGACTCCGACAAATGCTGGCATTCGAAACAGATTTTTTCGATTTTTTTCTCACGGGTACGGGTTACACGGTTACGGTTGACTTTTTCTTATTCGAAATCTGATTCTCTATAAAATGCACCTAATGGTTTCCTTTTAGCTTGAAATTAATTTTTTTTTCTCGAAAATCCACAGTACCCCTCCTTGGAAAAATGACTCCGAAAAATCCTGGCATTCGAAACAGATTTTTTCGATTTTTTTCTCACGGGTACGGATTACGTGGTTACGAATGACTTTTTCTTATTCGAAATCTGCTTCTGTATAAAATGCACCTAATGGTTTCCTTTTAGCTTGAAATTTTTTTTTCTCGAAAATCCACAGTACCCCCCCTTGGAAAAATGACTCCGAAAAATCCTGGCATTCGAAACAGATTTTTTTCGATTTTTTCCTCACGGGCACGAGTTACGCGGTTACGGTTGACTTTTTCTTATTCGAAATCTGATTCTCTATAAAATGCACCTAATGGTTTCCGTTTAGCTCGAAAATTTTTTTTCTCGAAAATCCACAGTACCCCTCGTTGAAAAAATGACTCCGAAAAATCATGGCATTCGAAACAGATTTTTTCGATTTTTTTCTCACGGGTACGGGTTACGCGGTTACGGTTGACTTTTTCTTATTCGAAATCTGCTTCTGTATAAAATGCACCTAATGGTTTCCTTTTAGCTTGAAATTAATTTTTTGTTCTCGAAAATCCACAGTACCCCTCCTTGGAAAAATGACTCCGAAAAATCCTGGCATTCGAAACAGATTTTTTCGATTTTTTTCTCACGGGTACGGATTACGTGGTTACGAATGACTTTTTCTTATTCGAAATCTGCTTCTGTATAAAATGCACCTAATGGTTTCCTTTTAGCTTGAAATTTTTTTTTCTCGAAAATCCACAGTACCCCCCCTTGGAAAAATGACTCCGAAAAATCCTGGCATTCGAAAAAGATTTTTTTCGATTTTTTCCTCACGGGCACGAGTTACGCGGTTACGGTTGACTTTTTCTTATTCGAAATCTGATTCTCTATAAAATGCACCTAATGGTTTCCGTTTAGCTTGAAAATTTTTTTTCTCGAAAATCCACAGTACCCCTCGTTGGAAAAATGACTCCGAAAAATCATGGCATTCGAAACAGATTTTTTCGATTTTTTTCTCACGGGTACGGGTTACGCGGTTACGGTTGACTTTTTCTTATTCGAAATCTGATTCTCTATAAAATGCACCTAATGGTTTCCTTTTAGCTTGAAATTAATTTTTTTTTCTCGAAAATCCACAGTACCCCTCCTTGGAAAAATGACTCCGAAAAATCCTGGCATTCGAAACAGATTTTTTCGATTTTTTTCTCACGGGTACGGATTACGTGGTTACGAATGACTTTTTCTTATTCGAAATCTGCTTCTGTATAAAATGCACCTAATGGTTTCCTTTTAGCTTGAAATTTTTTTTTCTCGAAAATCCACAGTACCCCCCCTTGGAAAAATGACTCCGAAAAATCCTGGCATTCGAAACAGATTTTTTTCGATTTTTTCCTCACGGGCACGAGTTACGCGGTTACGGTTGACTTTTTCTTATTCGAAATCTGATTCTCTATAAAATGCACCTAATGGTTTCCGTTTAGCTTGAAAATTTTTTTTCTCGAAAATCCACAGTACCCCTCGTTGAAAAAATGACTCCGAAAAATCATGGCATTCGAAACAGATTTTTTCGATTTTTTTCTCACGGGTACGGGTTACGCGGTTACGGTTGACTTTTTCTTATTCGAAATCTGCTTCTGTATAAAATGCACCTAATGGTTTCCTTTTAGCTTGAAATTAATTTTTTGTTCTCGAAAATCCACAGTACCCCTCCTTGGAAAAATGACTCCGAAAAATCCTGGCATTCGAAACAGATTTTTTCGATTTTTTTCTCACGGGTACGGATTACGTGGTTACGAATGACTTTTTCTTATTCGAAATCTGCTTCTGTATAAAATGCACCTAATGGTTTCCTTTTAGCTTGAAATTTTTTTTTCTCGAAAATCCACAGTACCCCCCCTTGGAAAAATGACTCCGAAAAATCCTGGCATTCGAAAAAGATTTTTTTCGATTTTTTCCTCACGGGCACGAGTTACGCGGTTACGGTTGACTTTTTCTTATTCGAAATCTGATTCTCTATAAAATGCACCTAATGGTTTCGGTTTAGCTTGAAAATTTTTTTTCTCGAAAATCCACAGTACCCCTTGTTGGAAAAATGACTCCGAAAAATCATGGCATTCGAAACAGATTTTTTCGATTTTTTTCTCACGGGTACGGGTTACGCGGTTACGGTTGACTTTTTCTTATTCGAAATCTGATTCTCTATAAAATGCACCTAATGGTTTCCTTTTAGCTTGAAATTTTTTTTTCCCGAAAATCCACAGTACCCCCCCTTGGAAAAATGACTCCGAAAAATCATGGCTTTCGAAACAGATTTTTTCGATTTTTTTCTCACGGGTACGGGTTACGCGGTTACGGTTGACTTTTTCTTATTCGAAATCTGATTCTCTATAAAATGCACCTAATGGTTTCCTTTTAGCTTGAAATTTTTTTTTCTCTGAAATCCACAGTACCCTCCCTTGGAAAAATGACTCCGAAAAATCATGGCATTCGAAACAGATTTTTTCGATTTTTTTCACACGGGTAAGAGTTACGCGGTTACGGTTGACTTTTTCTTATTCGAAATCTGATTCTCTATAAAATGCACCTAATGATTTCCTTTTAGCTTGAAATTTTTTTTTCTCGAAAATCCACAGTACCCCTCCTTGGAAAAATGACTCCGAAAAATCCTGGCATTCGAAAAAGATTTTTTTCGATTTTTTCCTCACGGGCACGAGTTACGCGGTTACGGTTGACTTTTTCTTATTCGAAATCTGATTCTCTATAAAATGCACCTAATGGTTTCCGTTTAGCTTGAAAATTTTTTTTCTCGAAAATCCACAGTACCCCTCGTTGGAAAAATGACTCCGAAAAATCATGGCATTCGAAACAGATTTTTTCGATTTTTTTCTCACGGGTACGGGTTACGCGGTTACGGTTGACTTTTTCTTATTCGAAATCTGATTCTCTATAAAATGCACCTAATGGTTTCCTTTTAGCTTGAAATTAATTTTTTGTTCTCGAAAATCCACAGTACCCCTCCTTGGAAAAATGACTCCGAAAAATCCTGGCATTCGAAACAGATTTTTTCGATTTTTTTCTCACGGGTACGGATTACGTGGTTACGGTTGACTTTTTCTTATTCGAAATCTGATTCTCTATAAAATGCACCTAATGGTTTCCTTTTAGCTTGAAATTTTTTTTTCTCTGAAATCCACAGTACCCTCCCTTGGAAAAATGACTCCGAAAAATCATGGCATTCGAAACAGATTTTTTCGATTTTTTTCACACGGGTAAGAGTTACGCGGTTACGGTTGACTTTTTCTTATTCGAAATCTGATTCTCTATAAAATGCACCTAATGATTTCCTTTTAGCTTGAAATTTTTTTTTCTCGAAAATCCACAGTACCCCTCCTTGGAAAAATGACTCCGAAAAATCCTGGCATTCGAAACAGATTTTTTCGATTTTTTTCTCACGGGTACGGATTACGTGGTTACGAATGACTTTTTCTTATTCGAAATCTGCTTCTGTATAAAATGCACCTAATGGTTTCCTTTTAGCTTGAAATTTTTTTTTCTCGAAAATCCACAGTACCCCCCCTTGGAAAAATGACTCCGAAAAATCCTGGCATTCGAAACAGATTTTTTTCGATTTTTTCCTCACGGGCACGAGTTACGCGGTTACGGTTGACTTTTTCTTATTCGAAATCTGATTCTCTATAAAATGCACCTAATGGTTTCCGTTTAGCTTGAAAATTTTTTTTCTCGAAAATCCACAGTACCCCTCGTTGGAAAAATGACTCCGAAAAATCATGGCATTCGAAACAGATTTTTTCGATTTTTTTCTCACGGGTACGGGTTACGCGGTTACGGTTGACTTTTTCTTATTCGAAATCTGATTCTCTATAAAATGCACCTAATGGTTTCCTTTTAGCTTGAAATTTTTTTTTCCCGAAAATCCACAGTACCCCCCCTTGGAAAAATGACTCCGAAAAATCATGGCTTTCGAAACAGATTTTTTCGATTTTTTTCTCACGGGTACGGGTTACGCGGTTACGGTTGACTTTTTCTTATTCGAAATCTGATTCTCTATAAAATGCACCTAATGGTTTCCTTTTAGCTTGAAATTTTTTTTTCTCGAAAATCCACAGTACCCCTCCTTGGAAAAATGACTCCGAAAAATCATGGCATTCGAAACAGATTTTTTCGATTTTTTTCTCACGGGTACGGGTTACGCGGTTACGGTTGACTTTTTCTTATTCGAAATCTGATTCTCTATAAAATGCACCTAATGGTTTCCTTTTAGCTTGAAATTTTTTTTTCCCGAAAATCCACAGTACCCCCCCTTGGAAAAATGACTCCGAAAAATCATGGCTTTCGAAACAGATTTTTTCGATTTTTTTCTCACGGGTACGGGTTACGCGGTTACGGTTGACTTTTTCTTATTCGAAATCTGATTCTCTATAAAATGCACCTAATGGTTTCCTTTTAGCTTGAAATTTTTTTTTCTCTGAAATCCACAGTACCCTCCCTTGGAAAAATGACTCCGAAAAATCATGGCATTCGAAACAGATTTTTTCGATTTTTTTCACACGGGTAAGAGTTACGCGGTTACGGTTGACTTTTTCTTATTCGAAATCTGATTCTCTATAAAATGCACCTAATGATTTCCTTTTAGCTTGAAATTTTTTTTTCTCGATAATCCACAGTACCCCCCCTTGGAGAAATGACTCCGACAAATGCTGGCATTCGAAACAGATTTTTTCGATTTTTTTCTCACGGGTACGGGTTACACGGTTACGGTTGACTTTTTCTTATTCGAAATCTGATTCTCTATAAAATGCACCTAATGGTTTCCTTTTAGTTTGAAATTAATTTTTTTTTCTCGAAAATCCACAGTACCCCTCCTTGGAAAAATGACTCCGAAAAATCCTGGCATTCGAAACAGATTTTTTCGATTTTTTTCTCACGGGTACGGATTACGTGGTTACGAATGACTTTTTCTTATTCGAAATCTGCTTCTGTATGAAATGCACCTAATGTTTTCTTTTAGCTTGAAATTTTTTTTTCTCGAAAATCCACAGTACCCCCCCTTGGAAAAATGACTCCGAAAAATCATGGCATTCGAAACAGATTTTTTCGATTTTTTCCTCACGGGCACGAGTTACGCGGTTACGGTTGACTTTTTCTTATTCGAAATCTGATTCTCTATAAAATGCACCTAATGGTTTCCTTTTAGCTTGAAATTTTTTTTCCCGAAAATCCACAGTACCCCTCCTTGGAAAAATGACTCCGAAAAATCATGGCATTCGAAACAGATTTTTGCGATTTTTTTCTCACGGGTATGGGTTACGCGGTTACGGTTGACTTTTTCTTATTCGAAATCTGATTCTCTACAAAATGCACCTAATGGTTTCCTTTTTGCTTGAAATTTTTTTTTCTCTAAAATCCACAGTACCACCCGTTGCAAAAATCACTCTGAAAAATCATGGCATTCGAAACAGATTTTTTCGATTTTTTTCTCACGGGTACGAGTTACGCGGTTACGGTTGACTTTTTCTTATTCGAAATCTGCTTCTGTATAAAATGCACCTAATGGTTTCCTTTTAGCTTGAAATTTTTTTTTCTCGAAAATCCACAGTACCCCCCCTTGGAAAAATGACTCCGAAAAATCCTGGCATTCGAAACAGATTTTTTTCGATTTTTTCCTCACGGGCACGAGTTACGCGGTTACGGTTGACTTTTTCTTATTCGAAATCTGATTCTCTATAAAATGCACCTAATGGTTTCCGTTTAGCTTGAAAATTTTTTTTCTCGAAAATCCACAGTACCCCTCGTTGGAAAAATGACTCCGAAAAATCATGGCATTCGAAACAGATTTTTTCGATTTTTTTCTCACCGGTACGGGTTACGCGGTTACGGTTGACTTTTTCTTATTCGAAATCTGATTCTCTATAAAATGCACCTAATGGTTTCCTTTTAGCTTGAAATTTTTTTTTCCCGAAAATCCACAGTACCCCCCCTTGGAAAAATGACTCCGAAAAATCATGGCTTTCGAAACAGATTTTTTCGATTTTTTTCTCACGGGTACGGGTTACGCGGTTACGGTTGACTTTTTCTTATTCGAAATCTGATTCTCTATAAAATGCACCTAATGGTTTCCTTTTAGCTTGAAATTTTTTTTTCTCTGAAATCCACAGTACCCTCCCTTGGAAAAATGACTCCGAAAAATCATGGCATTCGAAACAGATTTTTTCGATTTTTTTCACACGGGTAAGAGTTACGCGGTTACGGTTGACTTTTTCTTATTCGAAATCTGATTCTCTATAAAATGCACCTAATGATTTCCTTTTAGCTTGAAATTTTTTTTTCCCGAAAATCCACAGTACCCCCCCTTGGAAAAATGACTCCGAAAAATCATGGCTTTCGAAACAGATTTTTTCGATTTTTTTCTCACGGGTACGGGTTACGCGGTTACGGTTGACTTTTTCTTATTCGAAATCTGATTCTCTATAAAATGCACCTAATGGTTTCCTTTTAGCTTGAAATTTTTTTTTCTCGAAAATCCACAGTACCCCTCCTTGGAAAAATGACTCCGAAAAATCATGGCATTCGAAACAGATTTTTTCGATTTTTTTCTCACGGGTACGGGTTACGCGGTTACGGTTGACTTTTTCTTATTCGAAATCTGATTCTCTATAAAATGCACCTAATGGTTTCCTTTTAGCTTGAAATTTTTTTTTCCCGAAAATCCACAGTACCCCCCCTTGGAAAAATGACTCCGAAAAATCATGGCTTTCGAAACAGATTTTTTCGATTTTTTTCTCACGGGTACGGGTTACGCGGTTACGGTTGACTTTTTCTTATTCGAAATCTGATTCTCTATAAAATGCACCTAATGGTTTCCTTTTAGCTTGAAATTTTTTTTTCTCTGAAATCCACAGTACCCTCCCTTGGAAAAATGACTCCGAAAAATCATGGCATTCGAAACAGATTTTTTCGATTTTTTTCACACGGGTAAGAGTTACGCGGTTACGGTTGACTTTTTCTTATTCGAAATCTGATTCTCTATAAAATGCACCTAATGATTTCCTTTTAGCTTGAAATTTTTTTTTCTCGATAATCCACAGTACCCCCCCTTGGAGAAATGACTCCGACAAATGCTGGCATTCGAAACAGATTTTTTCGATTTTTTTCTCACGGGTACGGGTTACACGGTTACGGTTGACTTTTTCTTATTCGAAATCTGATTCTCTATAAAATGCACCTAATGGTTTCCTTTTAGTTTGAAATTAATTTTTTTTTCTCGAAAATCCACAGTACCCCTCCTTGGAAAAATGACTCCGAAAAATCCTGGCATTCGAAACAGATTTTTTCGATTTTTTTCTCACGGGTACGGATTACGTGGTTACGAATGACTTTTTCTTATTCGAAATCTGCTTCTGTATGAAATGCACCTAATGTTTTCTTTTAGCTTGAAATTTTTTTTTCTCGAAAATCCACAGTACCCCCCCTTGGAAAAATGACTCCGAAAAATCATGGCATTCGAAACAGATTTTTTCGATTTTTTCCTCACGGGCACGAGTTACGCGGTTACGGTTGACTTTTTCTTATTCGAAATCTGATTCTCTATAAAATGCACCTAATGGTTTCCTTTTAGCTTGAAATTTTTTTTCCCGAAAATCCACAGTACCCCTCCTTGGAAAAATGACTCCGAAAAATCATGGCATTCGAAACAGATTTTTGCGATTTTTTTCTCACGGGTATGGGTTACGCGGTTACGGTTGACTTTTTCTTATTCGAAATCTGATTCTCTACAAAATGCACCTAATGGTTTCCTTTTTGCTTGAAATTTTTTTTTCTCTAAAATCCACAGTACCACCCGTTGCAAAAATCACTCTGAAAAATCATGGCATTCGAAACAGATTTTTTCGATTTTTTTCTCACGGGTACGAGTTACGCGGTTACGGTTGACTTTTTCTTATTCGAAATCTGCTTCTGTATAAAATGCACCTAATGGTTTCCTTTTAGCTTGAAATTTTTTTTTCTCGAAAATCCACAGTACCCCCCCTTGGAAAAATGACTCCGAAAAATCCTGGCATTCGAAACAGATTTTTTTCGATTTTTTCCTCACGGGCACGAGTTACGCGGTTACGGTTGACTTTTTCTTATTCGAAATCTGATTCTCTATAAAATGCACCTAATGGTTTCCGTTTAGCTTGAAAATTTTTTTTCTCGAAAATCCACAGTACCCCTCGTTGGAAAAATGACTCCGAAAAATCATGGCATTCGAAACAGATTTTTTCGATTTTTTTCTCACCGGTACGGGTTACGCGGTTACGGTTGACTTTTTCTTATTCGAAATCTGATTCTCTATAAAATGCACCTAATGGTTTCCTTTTAGCTTGAAATTTTTTTTTCCCGAAAATCCACAGTACCCCCCCTTGGAAAAATGACTCCGAAAAATCATGGCTTTCGAAACAGATTTTTTCGATTTTTTTCTCACGGGTACGGGTTACGCGGTTACGGTTGACTTTTTCTTATTCGAAATCTGATTCTCTATAAAATGCACCTAATGGTTTCCTTTTAGCTTGAAATTTTTTTTTCTCTGAAATCCACAGTACCCTCCCTTGGAAAAATGACTCCGAAAAATCATGGCATTCGAAACAGATTTTTTCGATTTTTTTCACACGGGTAAGAGTTACGCGGTTACGGTTGACTTTTTCTTATTCGAAATCTGATTCTCTATAAAATGCACCTAATGATTTCCTTTTAGCTTGAAATTTTTTTTTCTCGAAAATCCACAGTACCCCTCCTTGGAAAAATGACTCCGAAAAATCCTGGCATTCGAAACAGATTTTTTCGATTTTTTTCTCACGGGTACGGATTACGTGGTTACGAATGACTTTTTCTTATTCGAAATCTGCTTCTGTATAAAATGCACCTAATGGTTTCCTTTTAGCTTGAAATTTTTTTTTCTCGAAAATCCACAGTACCCCCCCTTGGAAAAATGACTCCGAAAAATCCTGGCATTCGAAACAGATTTTTTTCGATTTTTTCCTCACGGGCACGAGTTACGCGGTTACGGTTGACTTTTTCTTATTCGAAATCTGATTCTCTATAAAATGCACCTAATGGTTTCCTTTTAGCTTGAAATTTTTTTTTCTCGAAAATCCACAGTACCCCCCCTTGGAAAAATGACTCCGAAAAATCCTGGCATTCGAAACAGATTTTTTTCGATTTTTTCCTCACGGGCACGAGTTACGCGGTTACGGTTGACTTTTTCTTATTCGAAATCTGATTCTCTATAAAATGCACCTAATGGTTTCCGTTTAGCTTGAAAATTTTTTTTCTCGAAAATCCACAGTACCCCTCGTTGGAAAAATGACTCCGAAAAATCATGGCATTCGAAACAGATTTTTTCGATTTTTTTCTCACGGGTACGGGTTACGCGGTTACGGTTGACTTTTTCTTATTCGAAATCTGATTCTCTATAAAATGCACCTAATGGTTTCCTTTTAGCTTGAAATTTTTTTTTCCCGAAAATCCACAGTACCCCCCCTTGGAAAAATGACTCCGAAAAATCATGGCTTTCGAAACAGATTTTTTCGATTTTTTTCTCACGGGTACGGGTTACGCGGTTACGGTTGACTTTTTCTTATTCGAAATCTGATTCTCTATAAAATGCACCTAATGGTTTCCTTTTAGCTTGAAATTTTTTTTTCTCTGAAATCCACAGTACCCTCCCTTGGAAAAATGACTCCGAAAAATCATGGCATTCGAAACAGATTTTTTCGATTTTTTTCACACGGGTAAGAGTTACGCGGTTACGGTTGACTTTTTCTTATTCGAAATCTGATTCTCTATAAAATGCACCTAATGATTTCCTTTTAGCTTGAAATTTTTTTTTCTCGAAAATCCACAGTACCCCTCCTTGGAAAAATGACTCCGAAAAATCCTGGCATTCGAAACAGATTTTTTCGATTTTTTTCTCACGGGTACGGATTACGTGGTTACGAATGACTTTTTCTTATTCGAAATCTGCTTCTGTATAAAATGCACCTAATGGTTTCCTTTTAGCTTGAAATTTTTTTTTCTCGAAAATCCACAGTACCCCCCCTTGGAAAAATGACTCCGAAAAATCCTGGCATTCGAAACAGATTTTTTTCGATTTTTTCCTCACGGGCACGAGTTACGCGGTTACGGTTGACTTTTTCTTATTCGAAATCTGATTCTCTATAAAATGCACCTAATGGTTTCCGTTTAGCTTGAAAATTTTTTTTCTCGAAAATCCACAGTACCCCTCGTTGGAAAAATGACTCCGAAAAATCATGGCATTCGAAACAGATTTTTTCGATTTTTTTCTCACGGGTACGGGTTACGCGGTTACGGTTGACTTTTTCTTATTCGAAATCTGATTCTCTATAAAATGCACCTAATGGTTTCCTTTTAGCTTGAAATTTTTTTTTCCCGAAAATCCACAGTACCCCCCCTTGGAAAAATGACTCCGAAAAATCATGGCTTTCGAAACAGATTTTTTCGATTTTTTTCTCACGGGTACGGGTTACGCGGTTACGGTTGACTTTTTCTTATTCGAAATCTGATTCTCTATAAAATGCACCTAATGGTTTCCTTTTAGCTTGAAATTTTTTTTTCTCGAAAATCCACAGTACCCTCCCTTGGAAAAATGACTCCGAAAAATCATGGCATTCGAAACAGATTTTTTCGATTTTTTTCTCACGGGTACGGGTTACGCGGTTACGGTTGACTTTTTCTTATTCGAAATCTGATTCTCTATAAAATGCACCTAATGGTTTCCTTTTAGCTTGAAATTTTTTTTTCCCGAAAATCCACAGTACCCCCCCTTGGAAAAATGACTCCGAAAAATCATGGCTTTCGAAACAGATTTTTTCGATTTTTTTCTCACGGGTACGGGTTACGCGGTTACGGTTGACTTTTTCTTATTCGAAATCTGATTCTCTATAAAATGCACCTAATGGTTTCCTTTTAGCTTGAAATTTTTTTTTCTCTGAAATCCACAGTACCCTCCCTTGGAAAAATGACTCCGAAAAATCATGGCATTCGAAACAGATTTTTTCGATTTTTTTCACACGGGTAAGAGTTACGCGGTTACGGTTGACTTTTTCTTATTCGAAATCTGATTCTCTATAAAATGCACCTAATGATTTCCTTTTAGCTTGAAATTTTTTTTTTTCGAAAATCCACAGTACCCCTCCTTGGAAAAATGACTCCGAAAAATCCTGGCATTCGAAACAGATTTTTTCGATTTTTTTCTCACGGGTACGGATTACGTGGTTACGAATGACTTTTTCTTATTCGAAATCTGCTTCTGTATAAAATGCACCTAATGGTTTCCTTTTAGCTTGAAATTTTTTTTTCTCGAAAATCCACAGTACCCCCCCTTGGAAAAATGACTCCGAAAAATCCTGGCATTCGAAACAGATTTTTTTCGATTTTTTCCTCACGGGCACGAGTTACGCGGTTACGGTTGACTTTTTCTTATTCGAAATCTGATTCTCTATAAAATGCACCTAATGGTTTCCGTTTAGCTTGAAAATTTTTTTTCTCGAAAATCCACAGTACCCCTCGTTGGAAAAATGACTCCGAAAAATCATGGCATTCGAAACAGATTTTTTCGATTTTTTTCTCACGGGTACGGGTTACGCGGTTACGGTTGACTTTTTCTTATTCGAAATCTGATTCTCTATAAAATGCACCTAATGGTTTCCTTTTAGCTTGAAATTTTTTTTTCCCGAAAATCCACAGTACCCCCCCTTGGAAAAATGACTCCGAAAAATCATGGCTTTCGAAACAGATTTTTTCGATTTTTTTCTCACGGGTACGGGTTACGCGGTTACGGTTGACTTTTTCTTATTCGAAATCTGATTCTCTATAAAATGCACCTAATGGTTTCCTTTTAGCTTGAAATTTTTTTTTCTCTGAAATCCACAGTACCCTCCCTTGGAAAAATGACTCCGAAAAATCATGGCATTCGAAACAGATTTTTTCGATTTTTTTCACACGGGTAAGAGTTACGCGGTTACGGTTGACTTTTTCTTATTCGAAATCTGATTCTCTATAAAATGCACCTAATGATTTCCTTTTAGCTTGAAATTTTTTTTTCTCGAAAATCCACAGTACCCCTCCTTGGAAAAATGACTCCGAAAAATCCTGGCATTCGAAACAGATTTTTTCGATTTTTTTCTCACGGGTACGGATTACGTGGTTACGAATGACTTTTTCTTATTCGAAATCTGCTTCTGTATAAAATGCACCTAATGGTTTCCTTTTAGCTTGAAATTTTTTTTTCTCGAAAATCCACAGTACCCCCCCTTGGAAAAATGACTCCGAAAAATCCTGGCATTCGAAACAGATTTTTTTCGATTTTTTCCTCACGGGCACGAGTTACGCGGTTACGGTTGACTTTTTCTTATTCGAAATCTGATTCTCTATAAAATGCACCTAATGGTTTCCGTTTAGCTTGAAAATTTTTTTTCTCGAAAATCCACAGTACCCCTCGTTGGAAAAATGACTCCGAAAAATCATGGCATTCGAAACAGATTTTTGCGATTTTTTTCTCACGGGTACGGGTTACGCGGTTACGGTTGACTTTTTCTTATTCGAAATCTGATTCTCTATAAAATGCACCTAATGGTTTCCTTTTAGCTTGAAATTTTTTTTTCCCGAAAATCCACAGTACCCCCCCTTGGAAAAATGACTCCGAAAAATCATGGCTTTCGAAACAGATTTTTTCGATTTTTTTCTCACGGGTACGGGTTACGCGGTTACGGTTGACTTTTTCTTATTCGAAATCTGATTCTCTATAAAATGCACCTAATGGTTTCCTTTTAGCTTGAAATTTTTTTTCCCGAAAATCCACAGTACCCCCCCTTGGAAAAATGACTCCGAAAAATCATGGCTTTCGAAACAGATTTTTTCGATTTTTTTCTCACGGGTACGGGTTACGCGGTTACGGTTGACTTTTTCTTATTCGAAATCTGATTCTCTATAAAATGCACCTAATGGTTTCCTTTTTGCTTGAAATTTTTTTTTCTCTAAAATCCACAGTACCACCCGTTGCAAAAATCACTCTGAAAAATCATGGCATTCGAAACAGATTTTTTCGATTTTTTTCTCACGGGTACGAGTTACGCGGTTACGGTTGACTTTTTCTTATTCGAAATCTGATTCTCTATAAAATGCACCTAATGGTTTCCTTTTAGCTTGAAATTTTTTTTTCCCGAAAATCCACAGTACCCCCCCTTGGAAAAATGACTCCGAAAAATCATGGCTTTCGAAACAGATTTTTTCGATTTTTTTCTCACGGGTACGGGTTACGCGGTTACGGTTGACTTTTTCTTATTCGAAATCTGATTCTCTATAAAATGCACCTAATGGTTTCCTTTTAGCTTGAAATTTTTTTTTCTCTGAAATCCACAGTACCCTCCCTTGGAAAAATGACTCCGAAAAATCCTGGCATTCGAAACAGATTTTTTTCGATTTTTTCCTCACGGGCACGAGTTACGCGGTTACGGTTGACTTTTTCTTATTCGAAATCTGCTTCTGTATAAAATGCACCTAATGGTTTCCTTTTAGCTTGAAATTTTTTTTTCTCGAAAATCCACAGTACCCCCCCTTGGAAAAATGACTCCGAAAAATCCTGGCATTCGAAACAGATTTTTTTCGATTTTTTCCTCACGGGCACGAGTTACGCGGTTACGGTTGACTTTTTCTTATTCGAAATCTGATTCTCTATAAAATGCACCTAATGGTTTCCGTTTAGCTTGAAAATTTTTTTTCTCGAAAATCCACAGTACCCCTCGTTGGAAAAATGACTCCGAAAAATCATGGCATTCGAAACAGATTTTTGCGATTTTTTTCTCACGGGTACGGGTTACGCGGTTACGGTTGACTTTTTCTTATTCGAAATCTGATTCTCTATAAAATGCACCTAATGGTTTCCTTTTAGCTTGAAATTTTTTTTTCCCGAAAATCCACAGTACCCCCCCTTGGAAAAATGACTCCGAAAAATCATGGCTTTCGAAACAGATTTTTTCGATTTTTTTCTCACGGGTACGGGTTACGCGGTTACGGTTGACTTTTTCTTATTCGAAATCTGATTCTCTATAAAATGCACCTAATGGTTTCCTTTTAGCTTGAAATTTTTTTTCCCGAAAATCCACAGTACCCCCCCTTGGAAAAATGACTCCGAAAAATCATGGCTTTCGAAACAGATTTTTTCGATTTTTTTCTCACGGGTACGGGTTACGCGGTTACGGTTGACTTTTTCTTATTCGAAATCTGATTCTCTATAAAATGCACCTAATGGTTTCCTTTTTGCTTGAAATTTTTTTTTCTCTAAAATCCACAGTACCACCCGTTGCAAAAATCACTCTGAAAAATCATGGCATTCGAAACAGATTTTTTCGATTTTTTTCTCACGGGTACGAGTTACGCGGTTACGGTTGACTTTTTCTTATTCGAAATCTGATTCTCTATAAAATGCACCTAATGGTTTCCTTTTAGCTTGAAATTTTTTTTTCCCGAAAATCCACAGTACCCCCCCTTGGAAAAATGACTCCGAAAAATCATGGCTTTCGAAACAGATTTTTTCGATTTTTTTCTCACGGGTACGGGTTACGCGGTTACGGTTGACTTTTTCTTATTCGAAATCTGATTCTCTATAAAATGCACCTAATGGTTTCCTTTTAGCTTGAAATTTTTTTTTCTCTGAAATCCACAGTACCCTCCCTTGGAAAAATGACTCCGAAAAATCCTGGCATTCGAAACAGATTTTTTTCGATTTTTTCCTCACGGGCACGAGTTACGCGGTTACGGTTGACTTTTTCTTATTCGAAATCTGATTCTCTATAAAATGCACCTAATGGTTTCCGTTTAGCTTGAAAATTTTTTTTCTCGAAAATCCACAGTACCCCTCGTTGGAAAAATGACTCCGAAAAATCATGGCATTCGAAACAGATTTTTTCGATTTTTTTCTCACGGGTACGGGTTACGCGGTTACGGTTGACTTTTTCTTATTCGAAATCTGATTCTCTATAAAATGCACCTAATGGTTTCCTTTTAGCTTGAAATTTTTTTTTCCCGAAAATCCACAGTACCCCCCCTTGGAAAAATGACTCCGAAAAATCATGGCTTTCGAAACAGATTTTTTCGATTTTTTTCTCACGGGTACGGGTTACGCGGTTACGGTTGACTTTTTCTTATTCGAAATCTGATTCTCTATAAAATGCACCTAATGGTTTCCTTTTAGCTTGAAATTTTTTTTTCTCGAAAATCCACAGTACCCCTCCTTGGAAAAATGACTCCGAAAAATCATGGCATTCGAAACAGATTTTTTCGATTTTTTTCTCACGGGTACGGGTTACGCGGTTACGGTTGACTTTTTCTTATTCGAAATCTGATTCTCTATAAAATGCACCTAATGGTTTCCTTTTAGCTTGAAATTTTTTTTTCCCGAAAATCCACAGTACCCCCCCTTGGAAAAATGACTCCGAAAAATCATGGCTTTCGAAACAGATTTTTTCGATTTTTTTCTCACGGGTACGGGTTACGCGGTTACGGTTGACTTTTTCTTATTCGAAATCTGATTCTCTATAAAATGCACCTAATGGTTTCCTTTTAGCTTGAAATTTTTTTTTCTCTGAAATCCACAGTACCCCCCCTTGGAGAAATGACTCCGACAAATGCTGGCATTCGAAACAGATTTTTTCGATTTTTTTCTCACGGGTACGGGTTACACGGTTACGGTTGACTTTTTCTTATTCGAAATCTGATTCTCTATAAAATGCACCTAATGGTTTCCTTTTAGCTTGAAATTAATTTTTTTTTCTCGAAAATCCACAGTACCCCTCCTTGGAAAAATGACTCCGAAAAATCCTGGCATTCGAAACAGATTTTTTCGATTTTTTTCTCACGGGTACGGATTACGTGGTTACGAATGACTTTTTCTTATTCGAAATCTGCTTCTGTATAAAATGCACCTAATGGTTTCCTTTTAGCTTGAAATTTTTTTTTCTCGAAAATCCACAGTACACCCCCTTGGAAAAATGACTCCGAAAAATCCTGGCATTCGAAACAGATTTTTTTCGATTTTTTCCTCACGGGCACGAGTTACGCGGTTACGGTTGACTTTTTCTTATTCGAAATCTGATTCTCTATAAAATGCACCTAATGGTTTCCGTTTAGCTTGAAAATTTTTTTTCTCGAAAATCCACAGTACCCCTCGTTGGAAAAATGACTCCGAAAAATCATGGCATTCGAAACAGATTTTTTCGATTTTTTTCTCACGGGTACGGGTTACGCGGTTACGGTTGACTTTTTCTTATTCGAAATCTGATTCTCTATAAAATGCACCTAATGGTTTCCTTTTAGCTTGAAATTTTTTTTTCCCGAAAATCCACAGTACCCCCCCTTGGAAAAATGACTCCGAAAAATCATGGCTTTCGAAACAGATTTTTTCGATTTTTTTCTCACGGGTACGGGTTACGCGGTTACGGTTGACTTTTTCTTATTCGAAATCTGATTCTCTATAAAATGCACCTAATGGTTTCCTTTTAGCTTGAAATTTTTTTTTCTCGAAAATCCACAGTACCCCTCCTTGGAAAAATGACTCCGAAAAATCATGGCATTCGAAACAGATTTTTTCGATTTTTTTCTCACGGGTACGGGTTACGCGGTTACGGTTGACTTTTTCTTATTCGAAATCTGATTCTCTATAAAATGCACCTAATGGTTTCCGTTTAGCTTGAAAATTTTTTTTCTCGAAAATCCACAGTACCCCTCGTTGGAAAAATGACTCCGAAAAATCATGGCATTCGAAACAGATTTTTTCGATTTTTTTCTCACCGGTACGGGTTACGCGGTTACGGTTGACTTTTTCTTATTCGAAATCTGATTCTCTATAAAATGCACCTAATGGTTTCCTTTTAGCTTGAAATTTTTTTTTCCCGAAAATCCACAGTACCCCCCCTTGGAAAAATGACTCCGAAAAATCATGGCTTTCGAAACAGATTTTTTCGATTTTTTTCTCACGGGTACGGGTTACGCGGTTACGGTTGACTTTTTCTTATTCGAAATCTGATTCTCTATAAAATGCACCTAATGGTTTCCTTTTAGCTTGAAATTTTTTTTTCTCTGAAATCCACAGTACCCTCCCTTGGAAAAATGACTCCGAAAAATCATGGCATTCGAAACAGATTTTTTCGATTTTTTTCACAAGGGTAAGAGTTACGCGGTTACGGTTGACTTTTTCTTATTCGAAATCTGATTCTCTATAAAATGCACCTAATGATTTCCTTTTAGCTTGAAATTCTTTTTTTTCGAAAATCCACAGTACCCCTCCTTGGAAAAATGACTCCGAAAAATCCTGGCATTCGAAACAGATTTTTTCGATTTTTTTCTCACGGGTACGGATTACGTGGTTACGAATGACTTTTTCTTATTCGAAATCTGCTTCTGTATAAAATGCACCTAATGGTTTCCTTTTAGCTTGAAATTTTTTTTTCTCGAAAATCCACAGTACCCCCCCTTGGAAAAATGACTCCGAAAAATCCTGGCATTCGAAACAGATTTTTTTCGATTTTTTCCTCACGGGCACGAGTTACGCGGTTACGGTTGACTTTTTCTTATTCGAAATCTGATTCTCTATAAAATGCACCTAATGGTTTCCTTTTAGCTTGAAATTTTTTTTTCTCGAAAATCCACAGTACCCCCCCTTGGAAAAATGACTCCGAAAAATCCTGGCATTCGAAACAGATTTTTTTCGATTTTTTCCTCACGGGCACGAGTTACGCGGTTACGGTTGACTTTTTCTTATTCGAAATCTGATTCTCTATAAAATGCACCTAATGGTTTCCGTTTAGCTTGAAAATTTTTTTTCTCGAAAATCCACAGTACCCCTCGTTGGAAAAATGACTCCGAAAAATCATGGCATTCGAAACAGATTTTTTCGATTTTTTTCTCACGGGTACGGGTTACGCGGTTACGGTTGACTTTTTCTTATTCGAAATCTGATTCTCTATAAAATGCACCTAATGGTTTCCTTTTAGCTTGAAATTTTTTTTTCCCGAAAATCCACAGTACCCCCCCTTGGAAAAATGACTCCGAAAAATCATGGCTTTCGAAACAGATTTTTTCGATTTTTTTCTCACGGGTACGGGTTACGCGGTTACGGTTGACTTTTTCTTATTCGAAATCTGATTCTCTATAAAATGCACCTAATGGTTTCCTTTTAGCTTGAAATTTTTTTTTCTCTGAAATCCACAGTACCCTCCCTTGGAAAAATGACTCCGAAAAATCATGGCATTCGAAACAGATTTTTTCGATTTTTTTCACACGGGTAAGAGTTACGCGGTTACGGTTGACTTTTTCTTATTCGAAATCTGATTCTCTATAAAATGCACCTAATGATTTCCTTTTAGCTTGAAATTTTTTTTTCTCGAAAATCCACAGTACCCCTCCTTGGAAAAATGACTCCGAAAAATCCTGGCATTCGAAACAGATTTTTTCGATTTTTTTCTCACGGGTACGGATTACGTGGTTACGAATGACTTTTTCTTATTCGAAATCTGCTTCTGTATAAAATGCACCTAATGGTTTCCTTTTAGCTTGAAATTTTTTTTTCTCGAAAATCCACAGTACCCCCCCTTGGAAAAATGACTCCGAAAAATCCTGGCATTCGAAACAGATTTTTTTCGATTTTTTCCTCACGGGCACGAGTTACGCGGTTACGGTTGACTTTTTCTTATTCGAAATCTGATTCTCTATAAAATGCACCTAATGGTTTCCGTTTAGCTTGAAAATTTTTTTTCTCGAAAATCCACAGTACCCCTCGTTGGAAAAATGACTCCGAAAAATCATGGCATTCGAAACAGATTTTTGCGATTTTTTTCTCACGGGTACGGGTTACGCGGTTACGGTTGACTTTTTCTTATTCGAAATCTGATTCTCTATAAAATGCACCTAATGGTTTCCTTTTAGCTTGAAATTTTTTTTCCCGAAAATCCACAGTACCCCCCCTTGGAAAAATGACTCCGAAAAATCATGGCTTTCGAAACAGATTTTTTCGATTTTTTTCTCACGGGTACGGGTTACGCGGTTACGGTTGACTTTTTCTTATTCGAAATCTGATTCTCTATAAAATGCACCTAATGGTTTCCTTTTTGCTTGAAATTTTTTTTTCTCTAAAATCCACAGTACCACCCGTTGCAAAAATCACTCTGAAAAATCATGGCATTCGAAACAGATTTTTTCGATTTTTTTCTCACGGGTACGAGTTACGCGGTTACGGTTGACTTTTTCTTATTCGAAATCTGATTCTCTATAAAATGCACCTAATGGTTTCCTTTTAGCTTGAAATTTTTTTTTCCCGAAAATCCACAGTACCCCCCCTTGGAAAAATGACTCCGAAAAATCATGGCTTTCGAAACAGATTTTTTCGATTTTTTTCTCACGGGTACGGGTTACGCGGTTACGGTTGACTTTTTCTTATTCGAAATCTGATTCTCTATAAAATGCACCTAATGGTTTCCTTTTAGCTTGAAATTTTTTTTTCTCTGAAATCCACAGTACCCTCCCTTGGAAAAATGACTCTGAAAAATCATGGCATTCGAAACAGATTTTTTCGATTTTTTTCACACGGGTAAGAGTTACGCGGTTACGGTTGACTTTTTCTTATTCGAAATCTGATTCTCTATAAAATGCACCTAATGATTTCCTTTTAGCTTGCAATTTTTTTTTCTCGAAAATCCACAGTACCCCTCCTTGGAAAAATGACTCCGAAAAATCCTGGCATTCGAAACAGATTTTTTCGATTTTTTTCTCACGGGTACGGATTACGTGGTTACGAATGACTTTTTCTTATTCGAAATCTGCTTCTGTATAAAATGCACCTAATGGTTTCCTTTTAGCTTGAAATTTTTTTTTCTCGAAAATCCACAGTACCCCCCCTTGGAAAAATGACTCCGAAAAATCCTGGCATTCGAAACAGATTTTTTTCGATTTTTTCCTCACGGGCACGAGTTACGCGGTTACGGTTGACTTTTTCTTATTCGAAATCTGATTCTCTATAAAATGCACCTAATGGTTTCCGTTTAGCTTGAAAATTTTTTTTCTCGAAAATCCACAGTACCCCTCGTTGGAAAAATGACTCCGAAAAATCATGGCATTCGAAACAGATTTTTTCGATTTTTTTCTCACGGGTACGGGTTACGCGGTTACGGTTGACTTTTTCTTATTCGAAATCTGATTCTCTATAAAATGCACCTAATGGTTTCCTTTTAGCTTGAAATTTTTTTTTCCCGAAAATCCACAGTACCCCCCCTTGGAAAAATGACTCCGAAAAATCATGGCTTTCGAAACAGATTTTTTCGATTTTTTTCTCACGGGTACGGGTTACGCGGTTACGGTTGACTTTTTCTTATTCGAAATCTGATTCTCTATAAAATGCACCTAATGGTTTCCTTTTAGCTTGAAATTTTTTTTTCTCGAAAATCCACAGTACCCCTCCTTGGAAAAATGACTCCGAAAAATCATGGCATTCGAAACAGATTTTTTCGATTTTTTTCTCACGGGTACGGGTTACGCGGTTACGGTTGACTTTTTCTTATTCGAAATCTGATTCTCTATAAAATGCACCTAATGGTTTCCTTTTAGCTTGAAATTTTTTTTTCCCGAAAATCCACAGTACCCCCCCTTGGAAAAATGACTCCGAAAAATCATGGCTTTCGAAACAGATTTTTTCGATTTTTTTCTCACGGGTACGGGTTACGCGGTTACGGTTGACTTTTTCTTATTCGAAATCTGATTCTCTATAAAATGCACCTAATGGTTTCCTTTTAGCTTGAAATTTTTTTTTCTCTGAAATCCACAGTACCCCCCCTTGGAGAAATGACTCCGACAAATGCTGGCATTCGAAACAGATTTTTTCGATTTTTTTCTCACGGGTACGGGTTACACGGTTACGGTTGACTTTTTCTTATTCGAAATCTGATTCTCTATAAAATGCACCTAATGGTTTCCTTTTAGCTTGAAATTAATTTTTTTTTCTCGAAAATCCACAGTACCCCTCCTTGGAAAAATGACTCCGAAAAATCCTGGCATTCGAAACAGATTTTTTCGATTTTTTTCTCACGGGTACGGATTACGTGGTTACGAATGACTTTTTCTTATTCGAAATCTGCTTCTGTATAAAATGCACCTAATGGTTTCCTTTTAGCTTGCAATTTTTTTTTCTCGAAAATCCACAGTACACCCCCTTGGAAAAATGACTCCGAAAAATCCTGGCATTCGAAACAGATTTTTTTCGATTTTTTCCTCACGGGCACGAGTTACGCGGTTACGGTTGACTTTTTCTTATTCGAAATCTGATTCTCTATAAAATGCACCTAATGGTTTCCGTTTAGCTTGAAAATTTTTTTTCTCGAAAATCCACAGTACCCCTCGTTGGAAAAATGACTCCGAAAAATCATGGCATTCGAAACAGATTTTTGCGATTTTTTTCTCACGGGTACGGGTTACGCGGTTACGGTTGACTTTTTCTTATTCGAAATCTGATTCTCTATAAAATGCACCTAATGGTTTCCTTTTAGCTTGAAATTTTTTTTTCCCGAAAATCCACAGTACCCCCCCTTGGAAAAATGACTCCGAAAAATCATGGCTTTCGAAACAGATTTTTTCGATTTTTTTCTCACGGGTACGGGTTACGCGGTTACGGTTGACTTTTTCTTATTCGAAATCTGATTCTCTATAAAATGCACCTAATGGTTTCCTTTTAGCTTGAAATTTTTTTTCCCGAAAATCCACAGTACCCCCCCTTGGAAAAATGACTCCGAAAAATCATGGCTTTCGAAACAGATTTTTTCGATTTTTTTCTCACGGGTACGGGTTACGCGGTTACGGTTGACTTTTTCTTATTCGAAATCTGATTCTCTATAAAATGCACCTAATGGTTTCCTTTTTGCTTGAAATTTTTTTTTCTCTAAAATCCACAGTACCACCCGTTGCAAAAATCACTCTGAAAAATCATGGCATTCGAAACAGATTTTTTCGATTTTTTTCTCACGGGTACGAGTTACGCGGTTACGGTTGACTTTTTCTTATTCGAAATCTGATTCTCTATAAAATGCACCTAATGGTTTCCTTTTAGCTTGAAATTTTTTTTTCCCGAAAATCCACAGTACCCCCCCTTGGAAAAATGACTCCGAAAAATCATGGCTTTCGAAACAGATTTTTTCGATTTTTTTCTCACGGGTACGGGTTACGCGGTTACGGTTGACTTTTTCTTATTCGAAATCTGATTCTCTATAAAATGCACCTAATGGTTTCCTTTTAGCTTGAAATTTTTTTTTCTCTGAAATCCACAGTACCCTCCCTTGGAAAAATGACTCCGAAAAATCCTGGCATTCGAAACAGATTTTTTTCGATTTTTTCCTCACGGGCACGAGTTACGCGGTTACGGTTGACTTTTTCTTATTCGAAATCTGCTTCTGTATAAAATGCACCTAATGGTTTCCTTTTAGCTTGAAATTTTTTTTTCTCGAAAATCCACAGTACCCCCCCTTGGAAAAATGACTCCGAAAAATCCTGGCATTCGAAACAGATTTTTTTCGATTTTTTCCTCACGGGCACGAGTTACGCGGTTACGGTTGACTTTTTCTTATTCGAAATCTGATTCTCTATAAAATGCACCTAATGGTTTCCGTTTAGCTTGAAAATTTTTTTTCTCGAAAATCCACAGTACCCCTCGTTGGAAAAATGACTCCGAAAAATCATGGCATTCGAAACAGATTTTTGCGATTTTTTTCTCACGGGTACGGGTTACGCGGTTACGGTTGACTTTTTCTTATTCGAAATCTGATTCTCTATAAAATGCACCTAATGGTTTCCTTTTAGCTTGAAATTTTTTTTTCCCGAAAATCCACAGTACCCCCCCTTGGAAAAATGACTCCGAAAAATCATGGCTTTCGAAACAGATTTTTTCGATTTTTTTCTCACGGGTACGGGTTACGCGGTTACGGTTGACTTTTTCTTATTCGAAATCTGATTCTCTATAAAATGCACCTAATGGTTTCCTTTTAGCTTGAAATTTTTTTTCCCGAAAATCCACAGTACCCCCCCTTGGAAAAATGACTCCGAAAAATCATGGCTTTCGAAACAGATTTTTTCGATTTTTTTCTCACGGGTACGGGTTACGCGGTTACGGTTGACTTTTTCTTATTCGAAATCTGATTCTCTATAAAATGCACCTAATGGTTTCCTTTTTGCTTGAAATTTTTTTTTCTCTAAAATCCACAGTACCACCCGTTGCAAAAATCACTCTGAAAAATCATGGCATTCGAAACAGATTTTTTCGATTTTTTTCTCACGGGTACGAGTTACGCGGTTACGGTTGACTTTTTCTTATTCGAAATCTGATTCTCTATAAAATGCACCTAATGGTTTCCTTTTAGCTTGAAATTTTTTTTTCCCGAAAATCCACAGTACCCCCCCTTGGAAAAATGACTCCGAAAAATCATGGCTTTCGAAACAGATTTTTTCGATTTTTTTCTCACGGGTACGGGTTACGCGGTTACGGTTGACTTTTTCTTATTCGAAATCTGATTCTCTATAAAATGCACCTAATGGTTTCCTTTTAGCTTGAAATTTTTTTTTCTCTGAAATCCACAGTACCCTCCCTTGGAAAAATGACTCCGAAAAATCCTGGCATTCGAAACAGATTTTTTTCGATTTTTTCCTCACGGGCACGAGTTACGCGGTTACGGTTGACTTTTTCTTATTCGAAATCTGATTCTCTATAAAATGCACCTAATGGTTTCCGTTTAGCTTGAAAATTTTTTTTCTCGAAAATCCACAGTACCCCTCGTTGGAAAAATGACTCCGAAAAATCATGGCATTCGAAACAGATTTTTTCGATTTTTTTCTCACGGGTACGGGTTACGCGGTTACGGTTGACTTTTTCTTATTCGAAATCTGATTCTCTATAAAATGCACCTAATGGTTTCCTTTTAGCTTGAAATTTTTTTTTCCCGAAAATCCACAGTACCCCCCCTTGGAAAAATGACTCCGAAAAATCATGGCTTTCGAAACAGATTTTTTCGATTTTTTTCTCACGGGTACGGGTTACGCGGTTACGGTTGACTTTTTCTTATTCGAAATCTGATTCTCTATAAAATGCACCTAATGGTTTCCTTTTAGCTTGAAATTTTTTTTTCTCGAAAATCCACAGTACCCCTCCTTGGAAAAATGACTCCGAAAAATCCTGGCATTCGAAACAGATTTTTTTCGATTTTTTCCTCACGGGCACGAGTTACGCGGTTACGGTTGACTTTTTCTTATTCGAAATCTGATTCTCTATAAAATGCACCTAATGGTTTCCGTTTAGCTTGAAAATTTTTTTTCTCGAAAATCCACAGTACCCCTCGTTGGAAAAATGACTCCGAAAAATCATGGCATTCGAAACAGATTTTTGCGATTTTTTTCTCACGGGTACGGGTTACGCGGTTACGGTTGACTTTTTCTTATTCGAAATCTGATTCTCTATAAAATGCACCTAATGGTTTCCTTTTAGCTTGAAATTTTTTTTTCCCGAAAATCCACAGTACCCCCCCTTGGAAAAATGACTCCGAAAAATCATGGCTTTCGAAACAGATTTTTTCGATTTTTTTCTCACGGGTACGGGTTACGCGGTTACGGTTGACTTTTTCTTATTCGAAATCTGATTCTCTATAAAATGCACCTAATGGTTTCCTTTTAGCTTGAAATTTTTTTTCCCGAAAATCCACAGTACCCCCCCTTGGAAAAATGACTCCGAAAAATCATGGCTTTCGAAACAGATTTTTTCGATTTTTTTCTCACGGGTACGGGTTACGCGGTTACGGTTGACTTTTTCTTATTCGAAATCTGATTCTCTATAAAATGCACCTAATGGTTTCCTTTTTGCTTGAAATTTTTTTTTCTCTAAAATCCACAGTACCACCCGTTGCAAAAATCACTCTGAAAAATCATGGCATTCGAAACAGATTTTTTCGATTTTTTTCTCACGGGTACGAGTTACGCGGTTACGGTTGACTTTTTCTTATTCGAAATCTGATTCTCTATAAAATGCACCTAATGGTTTCCTTTTAGCTTGAAATTTTTTTTTCCCGAAAATCCACAGTACCCCCCCTTGGAAAAATGACTCCGAAAAATCATGGCTTTCGAAACAGATTTTTTCGATTTTTTTCTCACGGGTACGGGTTACGCGGTTACGGTTGACTTTTTCTTATTCGAAATCTGATTCTCTATAAAATGCACCTAATGGTTTCCTTTTAGCTTGAAATTTTTTTTTCTCTGAAATCCACAGTACCCTCCCTTGGAAAAATGACTCCGAAAAATCCTGGCATTCGAAACAGATTTTTTTCGATTTTTTCCTCACGGGCACGAGTTACGCGGTTACGGTTGACTTTTTCTTATTCGAAATCTGCTTCTGTATAAAATGCACCTAATGGTTTCCTTTTAGCTTGAAATTTTTTTTTCTCGAAAATCCACAGTACCCCCCCTTGGAAAAATGACTCCGAAAAATCCTGGCATTCGAAACAGATTTTTTTCGATTTTTTCCTCACGGGCACGAGTTACGCGGTTACGGTTGACTTTTTCTTATTCGAAATCTGATTCTCTATAAAATGCACCTAATGGTTTCCGTTTAGCTTGAAAATTTTTTTTCTCGAAAATCCACAGTACCCCTCGTTGGAAAAATGACTCCGAAAAATCATGGCATTCGAAACAGATTTTTGCGATTTTTTTCTCACGGGTACGGGTTACGCGGTTACGGTTGACTTTTTCTTATTCGAAATCTGATTCTCTATAAAATGCACCTAATGGTTTCCTTTTAGCTTGAAATTTTTTTTTCCCGAAAATCCACAGTACCCCCCCTTGGAAAAATGACTCCGAAAAATCATGGCTTTCGAAACAGATTTTTTCGATTTTTTTCTCACGGGTACGGGTTACGCGGTTACGGTTGACTTTTTCTTATTCGAAATCTGATTCTCTATAAAATGCACCTAATGGTTTCCTTTTAGCTTGAAATTTTTTTTCCCGAAAATCCACAGTACCCCCCCTTGGAAAAATGACTCCGAAAAATCATGGCTTTCGAAACAGATTTTTTCGATTTTTTTCTCACGGGTACGGGTTACGCGGTTACGGTTGACTTTTTCTTATTCGAAATCTGATTCTCTATAAAATGCACCTAATGGTTTCCTTTTTGCTTGAAATTTTTTTTTCTCTAAAATCCACAGTACCACCCGTTGCAAAAATCACTCTGAAAAATCATGGCATTCGAAACAGATTTTTTCGATTTTTTTCTCACGGGTACGAGTTACGCGGTTACGGTTGACTTTTTCTTATTCGAAATCTGATTCTCTATAAAATGCACCTAATGGTTTCCTTTTAGCTTGAAATTTTTTTTTCCCGAAAATCCACAGTACCCCCCCTTGGAAAAATGACTCCGAAAAATCATGGCTTTCGAAACAGATTTTTTCGATTTTTTTCTCACGGGTACGGGTTACGCGGTTACGGTTGACTTTTTCTTATTCGAAATCTGATTCTCTATAAAATGCACCTAATGGTTTCCTTTTAGCTTGAAATTTTTTTTTCTCTGAAATCCACAGTACCCTCCCTTGGAAAAATGACTCCGAAAAATCCTGGCATTCGAAACAGATTTTTTTCGATTTTTTCCTCACGGGCACGAGTTACGCGGTTACGGTTGACTTTTTCTTATTCGAAATCTGATTCTCTATAAAATGCACCTAATGGTTTCCGTTTAGCTTGAAAATTTTTTTTCTCGAAAATCCACAGTACCCCTCGTTGGAAAAATGACTCCGAAAAATCATGGCATTCGAAACAGATTTTTTCGATTTTTTTCTCACGGGTACGGGTTACGCGGTTACGGTTGACTTTTTCTTATTCGAAATCTGATTCTCTATAAAATGCACCTAATGGTTTCCTTTTAGCTTGAAATTTTTTTTTCCCGAAAATCCACAGTACCCCCCCTTGGAAAAATGACTCCGAAAAATCATGGCTTTCGAAACAGATTTTTTCGATTTTTTTCTCACGGGTACGGGTTACGCGGTTACGGTTGACTTTTTCTTATTCGAAATCTGATTCTCTATAAAATGCACCTAATGGTTTCCTTTTAGCTTGAAATTTTTTTTTCTCGAAAATCCACAGTACCCCTCCTTGGAAAAATGACTCCGAAAAATCATGGCATTCGAAACAGATTTTTTCGATTTTTTTCTCACGGGTACGGGTTACGCGGTTACGGTTGACTTTTTCTTATTCGAAATCTGATTCTCTATAAAATGCACCTAATGGTTTCCTTTTAGCTTGAAATTTTTTTTTCCCGAAAATCCACAGTACCCCCCCTTGGAAAAATGACTCCGAAAAATCATGGCTTTCGAAACAGATTTTTTCGATTTTTTTCTCACGGGTACGGGTTACGCGGTTACGGTTGACTTTTTCTTATTCGAAATCTGATTCTCTATAAAATGCACCTAATGGTTTCCTTTTAGCTTGAAATTTTTTTTTCTCTGAAATCCACAGTACCCCCCCTTGGAGAAATGACTCCGACAAATGCTGGCATTCGAAACAGATTTTTTCGATTTTTTTCTCACGGGTACGGGTTACACGGTTACGGTTGACTTTTTCTTATTCGAAATCTGATTCTCTATAAAATGCACCTAATGGTTTCCTTTTAGCTTGAAATTAATTTTTTTTTCTCGAAAATCCACAGTACCCCTCCTTGGAAAAATGACTCCGAAAAATCCTGGCATTCGAAACAGATTTTTTCGATTTTTTTCTCACGGGTACGGATTACGTGGTTACGAATGACTTTTTCTTATTCGAAATCTGCTTCTGTATAAAATGCACCTAATGGTTTCCTTTTAGCTTGAAATTTTTTTTTCTCGAAAATCCACAGTACACCCCCTTGGAAAAATGACTCCGAAAAATCCTGGCATTCGAAACAGATTTTTTTCGATTTTTTCCTCACGGGCACGAGTTACGCGGTTACGGTTGACTTTTTCTTATTCGAAATCTGATTCTCTATAAAATGCACCTAATGGTTTCCGTTTAGCTTGAAAATTTTTTTTCTCGAAAATCCACAGTACCCCTCGTTGGAAAAATGACTCCGAAAAATCATGGCATTCGAAACAGATTTTTTCGATTTTTTTCTCACGGGTACGGGTTACGCGGTTACGGTTGACTTTTTCTTATTCGAAATCTGATTCTCTATAAAATGCACCTAATGGTTTCCTTTTAGCTTGAAATTTTTTTTTCCCGAAAATCCACAGTACCCCCCCTTGGAAAAATGACTCCGAAAAATCATGGCTTTCGAAACAGATTTTTTCGATTTTTTTCTCACGGGTACGGGTTACGCGGTTACGGTTGACTTTTTCTTATTCGAAATCTGATTCTCTATAAAATGCACCTAATGGTTTCCTTTTAGCTTGAAATTTTTTTTTCTCGAAAATCCACAGTACCCCTCCTTGGAAAAATGACTCCGAAAAATCATGGCATTCGAAACAGATTTTTTCGATTTTTTTCTCACGGGTACGGGTTACGCGGTTACGGTTGACTTTTTCTTATTCGAAATCTGATTCTCTATAAAATGCACCTAATGGTTTCCGTTTAGCTTGAAAATTTTTTTTCTCGAAAATCCACAGTACCCCTCGTTGGAAAAATGACTCCGAAAA
Organism: Pholcus phalangioides; assembly: GCF_987345545.1. Lineage (NCBI taxonomy): Eukaryota > Metazoa > Arthropoda > Arachnida > Araneae > Pholcidae > Pholcus > Pholcus phalangioides. The sequence goes on along the minus strand of NW_028301597.1, from coordinate 8,849,385 downwards.
ATCATGGCATTCGAAACAGATTTTTTCGATTTTTTTCTCACCGGTACGGGTTACGCGGTTACGGTTGACTTTTTCTTATTCGAAATCTGATTCTCTATAAAATGCACCTAATGGTTTCCTTTTAGCTTGAAATTTTTTTTTCCCGAAAATCCACAGTACCCCCCCTTGGAAAAATGACTCCGAAAAATCATGGCTTTCGAAACAGATTTTTTCGATTTTTTTCTCACGGGTACGGGTTACGCGGTTACGGTTGACTTTTTCTTATTCGAAATCTGATTCTCTATAAAATGCACCTAATGGTTTCCTTTTAGCTTGAAATTTTTTTTTCTCTGAAATCCACAGTACCCTCCCTTGGAAAAATGACTCCGAAAAATCATGGCATTCGAAACAGATTTTTTCGATTTTTTTCACAAGGGTAAGAGTTACGCGGTTACGGTTGACTTTTTCTTATTCGAAATCTGATTCTCTATAAAATGCACCTAATGATTTCCTTTTAGCTTGAAATTCTTTTTTTTCGAAAATCCACAGTACCCCTCCTTGGAAAAATGACTCCGAAAAATCCTGGCATTCGAAACAGATTTTTTCGATTTTTTTCTCACGGGTACGGATTACGTGGTTACGAATGACTTTTTCTTATTCGAAATCTGCTTCTGTATAAAATGCACCTAATGGTTTCCTTTTAGCTTGAAATTTTTTTTTCTCGAAAATCCACAGTACCCCCCCTTGGAAAAATGACTCCGAAAAATCCTGGCATTCGAAACAGATTTTTTTCGATTTTTTCCTCACGGGCACGAGTTACGCGGTTACGGTTGACTTTTTCTTATTCGAAATCTGATTCTCTATAAAATGCACCTAATGGTTTCCTTTTAGCTTGAAATTTTTTTTTCTCGAAAATCCACAGTACCCCCCCTTGGAAAAATGACTCCGAAAAATCCTGGCATTCGAAACAGATTTTTTTCGATTTTTTCCTCACGGGCACGAGTTACGCGGTTACGGTTGACTTTTTCTTATTCGAAATCTGATTCTCTATAAAATGCACCTAATGGTTTCCGTTTAGCTTGAAAATTTTTTTTCTCGAAAATCCACAGTACCCCTCGTTGGAAAAATGACTCCGAAAAATCATGGCATTCGAAACAGATTTTTTCGATTTTTTTCTCACGGGTACGGGTTACGCGGTTACGGTTGACTTTTTCTTATTCGAAATCTGATTCTCTATAAAATGCACCTAATGGTTTCCTTTTAGCTTGAAATTTTTTTTTCCCGAAAATCCACAGTACCCCCCCTTGGAAAAATGACTCCGAAAAATCATGGCTTTCGAAACAGATTTTTTCGATTTTTTTCTCACGGGTACGGGTTACGCGGTTACGGTTGACTTTTTCTTATTCGAAATCTGATTCTCTATAAAATGCACCTAATGGTTTCCTTTTAGCTTGAAATTTTTTTTTCTCTGAAATCCACAGTACCCTCCCTTGGAAAAATGACTCCGAAAAATCATGGCATTCGAAACAGATTTTTTCGATTTTTTTCACACGGGTAAGAGTTACGCGGTTACGGTTGACTTTTTCTTATTCGAAATCTGATTCTCTATAAAATGCACCTAATGATTTCCTTTTAGCTTGAAATTTTTTTTTCTCGAAAATCCACAGTACCCCTCCTTGGAAAAATGACTCCGAAAAATCCTGGCATTCGAAACAGATTTTTTCGATTTTTTTCTCACGGGTACGGATTACGTGGTTACGAATGACTTTTTCTTATTCGAAATCTGCTTCTGTATAAAATGCACCTAATGGTTTCCTTTTAGCTTGAAATTTTTTTTTCTCGAAAATCCACAGTACCCCCCCTTGGAAAAATGACTCCGAAAAATCCTGGCATTCGAAACAGATTTTTTTCGATTTTTTCCTCACGGGCACGAGTTACGCGGTTACGGTTGACTTTTTCTTATTCGAAATCTGATTCTCTATAAAATGCACCTAATGGTTTCCGTTTAGCTTGAAAATTTTTTTTCTCGAAAATCCACAGTACCCCTCGTTGGAAAAATGACTCCGAAAAATCATGGCATTCGAAACAGATTTTTGCGATTTTTTTCTCACGGGTACGGGTTACGCGGTTACGGTTGACTTTTTCTTATTCGAAATCTGATTCTCTATAAAATGCACCTAATGGTTTCCTTTTAGCTTGAAATTTTTTTTCCCGAAAATCCACAGTACCCCCCCTTGGAAAAATGACTCCGAAAAATCATGGCTTTCGAAACAGATTTTTTCGATTTTTTTCTCACGGGTACGGGTTACGCGGTTACGGTTGACTTTTTCTTATTCGAAATCTGATTCTCTATAAAATGCACCTAATGGTTTCCTTTTTGCTTGAAATTTTTTTTTCTCTAAAATCCACAGTACCACCCGTTGCAAAAATCACTCTGAAAAATCATGGCATTCGAAACAGATTTTTTCGATTTTTTTCTCACGGGTACGAGTTACGCGGTTACGGTTGACTTTTTCTTATTCGAAATCTGATTCTCTATAAAATGCACCTAATGGTTTCCTTTTAGCTTGAAATTTTTTTTTCCCGAAAATCCACAGTACCCCCCCTTGGAAAAATGACTCCGAAAAATCATGGCTTTCGAAACAGATTTTTTCGATTTTTTTCTCACGGGTACGGGTTACGCGGTTACGGTTGACTTTTTCTTATTCGAAATCTGATTCTCTATAAAATGCACCTAATGGTTTCCTTTTAGCTTGAAATTTTTTTTTCTCTGAAATCCACAGTACCCTCCCTTGGAAAAATGACTCTGAAAAATCATGGCATTCGAAACAGATTTTTTCGATTTTTTTCACACGGGTAAGAGTTACGCGGTTACGGTTGACTTTTTCTTATTCGAAATCTGATTCTCTATAAAATGCACCTAATGATTTCCTTTTAGCTTGCAATTTTTTTTTCTCGAAAATCCACAGTACCCCTCCTTGGAAAAATGACTCCGAAAAATCCTGGCATTCGAAACAGATTTTTTCGATTTTTTTCTCACGGGTACGGATTACGTGGTTACGAATGACTTTTTCTTATTCGAAATCTGCTTCTGTATAAAATGCACCTAATGGTTTCCTTTTAGCTTGAAATTTTTTTTTCTCGAAAATCCACAGTACCCCCCCTTGGAAAAATGACTCCGAAAAATCCTGGCATTCGAAACAGATTTTTTTCGATTTTTTCCTCACGGGCACGAGTTACGCGGTTACGGTTGACTTTTTCTTATTCGAAATCTGATTCTCTATAAAATGCACCTAATGGTTTCCGTTTAGCTTGAAAATTTTTTTTCTCGAAAATCCACAGTACCCCTCGTTGGAAAAATGACTCCGAAAAATCATGGCATTCGAAACAGATTTTTTCGATTTTTTTCTCACGGGTACGGGTTACGCGGTTACGGTTGACTTTTTCTTATTCGAAATCTGATTCTCTATAAAATGCACCTAATGGTTTCCTTTTAGCTTGAAATTTTTTTTTCCCGAAAATCCACAGTACCCCCCCTTGGAAAAATGACTCCGAAAAATCATGGCTTTCGAAACAGATTTTTTCGATTTTTTTCTCACGGGTACGGGTTACGCGGTTACGGTTGACTTTTTCTTATTCGAAATCTGATTCTCTATAAAATGCACCTAATGGTTTCCTTTTAGCTTGAAATTTTTTTTTCTCGAAAATCCACAGTACCCCTCCTTGGAAAAATGACTCCGAAAAATCATGGCATTCGAAACAGATTTTTTCGATTTTTTTCTCACGGGTACGGGTTACGCGGTTACGGTTGACTTTTTCTTATTCGAAATCTGATTCTCTATAAAATGCACCTAATGGTTTCCTTTTAGCTTGAAATTTTTTTTTCCCGAAAATCCACAGTACCCCCCCTTGGAAAAATGACTCCGAAAAATCATGGCTTTCGAAACAGATTTTTTCGATTTTTTTCTCACGGGTACGGGTTACGCGGTTACGGTTGACTTTTTCTTATTCGAAATCTGATTCTCTATAAAATGCACCTAATGGTTTCCTTTTAGCTTGAAATTTTTTTTTCTCTGAAATCCACAGTACCCCCCCTTGGAGAAATGACTCCGACAAATGCTGGCATTCGAAACAGATTTTTTCGATTTTTTTCTCACGGGTACGGGTTACACGGTTACGGTTGACTTTTTCTTATTCGAAATCTGATTCTCTATAAAATGCACCTAATGGTTTCCTTTTAGCTTGAAATTAATTTTTTTTTCTCGAAAATCCACAGTACCCCTCCTTGGAAAAATGACTCCGAAAAATCCTGGCATTCGAAACAGATTTTTTCGATTTTTTTCTCACGGGTACGGATTACGTGGTTACGAATGACTTTTTCTTATTCGAAATCTGCTTCTGTATAAAATGCACCTAATGGTTTCCTTTTAGCTTGCAATTTTTTTTTCTCGAAAATCCACAGTACACCCCCTTGGAAAAATGACTCCGAAAAATCCTGGCATTCGAAACAGATTTTTTTCGATTTTTTCCTCACGGGCACGAGTTACGCGGTTACGGTTGACTTTTTCTTATTCGAAATCTGATTCTCTATAAAATGCACCTAATGGTTTCCGTTTAGCTTGAAAATTTTTTTTCTCGAAAATCCACAGTACCCCTCGTTGGAAAAATGACTCCGAAAAATCATGGCATTCGAAACAGATTTTTTCGATTTTTTTCTCACGGGTACGGGTTACGCGGTTACGGTTGACTTTTTCTTATTCGAAATCTGATTCTCTATAAAATGCACCTAATGGTTTCCTTTTAGCTTGAAATTTTTTTTTCCCGAAAATCCACAGTACCCCCCCTTGGAAAAATGACTCCGAAAAATCATGGCTTTCGAAACAGATTTTTTCGATTTTTTTCTCACGGGTACGGGTTACGCGGTTACGGTTGACTTTTTCTTATTCGAAATCTGATTCTCTATAAAATGCACCTAATGGTTTCCTTTTAGCTTGAAATTTTTTTTTCTCGAAAATCCACAGTACCCCTCCTTGGAAAAATGACTCCGAAAAATCATGGCATTCGAAACAGATTTTTTCGATTTTTTTCTCACGGGTACGGGTTACGCGGTTACGGTTGACTTTTTCTTATTCGAAATCTGATTCTCTATAAAATGCACCTAATGGTTTCCGTTTAGCTTGAAAATTTTTTTTCTCGAAAATCCACAGTACCCCTCGTTGGAAAAATGACTCCGAAAAATCATGGCATTCGAAACAGATTTTTTCGATTTTTTTCTCACCGGTACGGGTTACGCGGTTACGGTTGACTTTTTCTTATTCGAAATCTGATTCTCTATAAAATGCACCTAATGGTTTCCTTTTAGCTTGAAATTTTTTTTTCCCGAAAATCCACAGTACCCCCCCTTGGAAAAATGACTCCGAAAAATCATGGCTTTCGAAACAGATTTTTTCGATTTTTTTCTCACGGGTACGGGTTACGCGGTTACGGTTGACTTTTTCTTATTCGAAATCTGATTCTCTATAAAATGCACCTAATGGTTTCCTTTTAGCTTGAAATTTTTTTTTCTCTGAAATCCACAGTACCCTCCCTTGGAAAAATGACTCCGAAAAATCATGGCATTCGAAACAGATTTTTTCGATTTTTTTCACACGGGTAAGAGTTACGCGGTTACGGTTGACTTTTTCTTATTCGAAATCTGATTCTCTATAAAATGCACCTAATGATTTCCTTTTAGCTTGAAATTTTTTTTTCTCGAAAATCCACAGTACCCCTCCTTGGAAAAATGACTCCGAAAAATCCTGGCATTCGAAACAGATTTTTTCGATTTTTTTCTCACGGGTACGGATTACGTGGTTACGAATGACTTTTTCTTATTCGAAATCTGCTTCTGTATAAAATGCACCTAATGGTTTCCTTTTAGCTTGAAATTTTTTTTTCTCGAAAATCCACAGTACCCCCCCTTGGAAAAATGACTCCGAAAAATCCTGGCATTCGAAACAGATTTTTTTCGATTTTTTCCTCACGGGCACGAGTTACGCGGTTACGGTTGACTTTTTCTTATTCGAAATCTGATTCTCTATAAAATGCACCTAATGGTTTCCTTTTAGCTTGAAATTTTTTTTTCTCGAAAATCCACAGTACCCCCCCTTGGAAAAATGACTCCGAAAAATCCTGGCATTCGAAACAGATTTTTTTCGATTTTTTCCTCACGGGCACGAGTTACGCGGTTACGGTTGACTTTTTCTTATTCGAAATCTGATTCTCTATAAAATGCACCTAATGGTTTCCGTTTAGCTTGAAAATTTTTTTTCTCGAAAATCCACAGTACCCCTCGTTGGAAAAATGACTCCGAAAAATCATGGCATTCGAAACAGATTTTTTCGATTTTTTTCTCACGGGTACGGGTTACGCGGTTACGGTTGACTTTTTCTTATTCGAAATCTGATTCTCTATAAAATGCACCTAATGGTTTCCTTTTAGCTTGAAATTTTTTTTTCCCGAAAATCCACAGTACCCCCCCTTGGAAAAATGACTCCGAAAAATCATGGCTTTCGAAACAGATTTTTTCGATTTTTTTCTCACGGGTACGGGTTACGCGGTTACGGTTGACTTTTTCTTATTCGAAATCTGATTCTCTATAAAATGCACCTAATGGTTTCCTTTTAGCTTGAAATTTTTTTTTCTCTGAAATCCACAGTACCCTCCCTTGGAAAAATGACTCCGAAAAATCATGGCATTCGAAACAGATTTTTTCGCTTTTTTTCACACGGGTAAGAGTTACGCGGTTACGGTTGACTTTTTCTTATTCGAAATCTGATTCTCTATAAAATGCACCTAATGATTTCCTTTTAGCTTGAAATTTTTTTTTCTCGAAAATCCACAGTACCCCTCCTTGGAAAAATGACTCCGAAAAATCCTGGCATTCGAAACAGATTTTTTCGATTTTTTTCTCACGGGTACGGATTACGTGGTTACGAATGACTTTTTCTTATTCGAAATCTGCTTCTGTATAAAATGCACCTAATGGTTTCCTTTTAGCTTGAAATTTTTTTTTCTCGAAAATCCACAGTACCCCCCTTGGAAAAATGACTCCGAAAAATCCTGGCATTCGAAACAGATTTTTTTCGATTTTTTCCTCACGGGCACGAGTTACGCGGTTACGGTTGACTTTTTCTTATTCGAAATCTGATTCTCTATAAAATGCACCTAATGGTTTCCGTTTAGCTTGAAAATTTTTTTTCTCGAAAATCCACAGTACCCCTCGTTGGAAAAATGACTCCGAAAAATCATGGCATTCGAAACAGATTTTTTCGATTTTTTTCTCACGGGTACGGGTTACGCGGTTACGGTTGACTTTTTCTTATTCGAAATCTGATTCTCTATAAAATGCACCTAATGGTTTCCTTTTAGCTTGAAATTTTTTTTTCCCGAAAATCCACAGTACCCCCCCTTGGAAAAATGACTCCGAAAAATCATGGCTTTCGAAACAGATTTTTTCGATTTTTTTCTCACGGGTACGGGTTACGCGGTTACGGTTGACTTTTTCTTATTCGAAATCTGATTCTCTATAAAATGCACCTAATGGTTTCCTTTTAGCTTGAAATTTTTTTTTCTCGAAAATCCACAGTACCCTCCCTTGGAAAAATGACTCCGAAAAATCATGGCATTCGAAACAGATTTTTTCGATTTTTTTCTCACGGGTACGGGTTACGCGGTTACGGTTGACTTTTTCTTATTCGAAATCTGATTCTCTATAAAATGCACCTAATGGTTTCCTTTTAGCTTGAAATTTTTTTTTCCCGAAAATCCACAGTACCCCCCCTTGGAAAAATGACTCCGAAAAATCATGGCTTTCGAAACAGATTTTTTCGATTTTTTTCTCACGGGTACGGGTTACGCGGTTACGGTTGACTTTTTCTTATTCGAAATCTGATTCTCTATAAAATGCACCTAATGGTTTCCTTTTAGCTTGAAATTTTTTTTTCTCTGAAATCCACAGTACCCTCCCTTGGAAAAATGACTCCGAAAAATCATGGCATTCGAAACAGATTTTTTCGATTTTTTTCACACGGGTAAGAGGTACGCGGTTACGGTTGACTTTTTCTTATTCGAAATCTGATTCTCTATAAAATGCACCTAATGATTTCCTTTTAGCTTGAAATTTTTTTTTTTCGAAAATCCACAGTACCCCTCCTTGGAAAAATGACTCCGAAAAATCCTGGCATTCGAAACAGATTTTTTCGATTTTTTTCTCACGGGTACGGATTACGTGGTTACGAATGACTTTTTCTTATTCGAAATCTGCTTCTGTATAAAATGCACCTAATGGTTTCCTTTTAGCTTGAAATTTTTTTTTCTCGAAAATCCACAGTACCCCCCCTTGGAAAAATGACTCCGAAAAATCCTGGCATTCGAAACAGATTTTTTTCGATTTTTTCCTCACGGGCACGAGTTACGCGGTTACGGTTGACTTTTTCTTATTCGAAATCTGATTCTCTATAAAATGCACCTAATGGTTTCCTTTTAGCTTGAAATTTTTTTTTCTCGAAAATCCACAGTACCCCCCCTTGGAAAAATGACTCCGAAAAATCCTGGCATTCGAAACAGATTTTTTTAGATTTTTTCCTCACGGGCACGAGTTACGCGGTTACGGTTGACTTTTTCTTATTCGAAATCTGATTCTCTATAAAATGCACCTAATGGTTTCCGTTTAGCTTGAAAATTTTTTTTCTCGAAAATCCACAGTACCCCTCGTTGGAAAAATGACTCCGAAAAATCATGGCATTCGAAACAGATTTTTTCGATTTTTTTCTCACGGGTACGGGTTACGCGGTTACGGTTGACTTTTTCTTATTCGAAATCTGATTCTCTATAAAATGCACCTAATGGTTTCCTTTTAGCTTGAAATTTTTTTTTCCCGAAAATCCACAGTACCCCCCCTTGGAAAAATGACTCCGAAAAATCATGGCTTTCGAAACAGATTTTTTCGATTTTTTTCTCACGGGTACGGGTTACGCGGTTACGGTTGACTTTTTCTTATTCGAAATCTGATTCTCTATAAAATGCACCTAATGGTTTCCTTTTAGCTTGAAATTTTTTTTTCTCTGAAATCCACAGTACCCTCCCTTGGAAAAATGACTCCGAAAAATCATGGCATTCGAAACAGATTTTTTCGATTTTTTTCACACGGGTAAGAGTTACGCGGTTACGGTTGACTTTTTCTTATTCGAAATCTGATTCTCTATAAAATGCACCTAATGATTTCCTTTTAGCTTGAAATTTTTTTTTCTCGAAAATCCACAGTACCCCTCCTTGGAAAAATGACTCCGAAAAATCCTGGCATTCGAAACAGATTTTTTCGATTTTTTTCTCACGGGTACGGATTACGTGGTTACGAATGACTTTTTCTTATTCGAAATCTGCTTCTGTATAAAATGCACCTAATGGTTTCCTTTTAGCTTGAAATTTTTTTTTCTCGAAAATCCACAGTACCCCCCCTTGGAAAAATGACTCCGAAAAATCCTGGCATTCGAAACAGATTTTTTTCGATTTTTTCCTCACGGGCACGAGTTACGCGGTTACGGTTGACTTTTTCTTATTCGAAATCTGATTCTCTATAAAATGCACCTAATGGTTTCCGTTTAGCTTGAAAATTTTTTTTCTCGAAAATCCACAGTACCCCTCGTTGGAAAAATGACTCCGAAAAATCATGGCATTCGAAACAGATTTTTGCGATTTTTTTTCTCACGGGTACGGGTTACGCGGTTACGGTTGACTTTTTCTTATTCGAAATCTGATTCTCTATAAAATGCACCTAATGGTTTCCTTTTAGCTTGAAATTTTTTTTTCCCGAAAATCCACAGTACCCCCCCTTGGAAAAATGACTCCGAAAAATCATGGCTTTCGAAACAGATTTTTTCGATTTTTTTCTCACGGGTACGGGTTACGCGGTTACGGTTGACTTTTTCTTATTCGAAATCTGATTCTCTATAAAATGCACCTAATGGTTTCCTTTTAGCTTGAAATTTTTTTTCCCGAAAATCCACAGTACCCCCCCTTGGAAAAATGACTCCGAAAAATCATGGCTTTCGAAACAGATTTTTTCGATTTTTTTCTCACGGGTACGGGTTACGCGGTTACGGTTGACTTTTTCTTATTCGAAATCTGATTCTCTATAAAATGCACCTAATGGTTTCCTTTTTGCTTGAAATTTTTTTTTCTCTAAAATCCACAGTACCACCCGTTGCAAAAATCACTCTGAAAAATCATGGCATTCGAAACAGATTTTTTCGATTTTTTTCTCACGGGTACGAGTTACGCGGTTACGGTTGACTTTTTCTTATTCGAAATCTGATTCTCTATAAAATGCACCTAATGGTTTCCTTTTAGCTTGAAATTTTTTTTTCTCTGAAATCCACAGTACCCTCCCTTGGAAAAATGACTCCGAAAAATCCTGGCATTCGAAACAGATTTTTTTCGATTTTTTCCTCACGGGCACGAGTTACGCGGTTACGGTTGACTTTTTCTTATTCGAAATCTGATTCTCTATAAAATGCACCTAATGGTTTCCGTTTAGCTTGAAAATTTTTTTTCTCGAAAATCCACAGTACCACCCGTTGCAAAAATCACTCTGAAAAATCATGGCATTCGAAACAGATTTTTTCGATTTTTTTCTCACGGGTACGAGTTACGCGGTTACGGTTGACTTTTTCTTATTCGAAATCTGATTCTCTATAAAATGCACCTAATGGTTTCCTTTTAGCTTGAAATTTTTTTTTCCCGAAAATCCACAGTACCCCCCCTTGGAAAAATGACTCCGAAAAATCATGGCTTTCGAAACAGATTTTTTCGATTTTTTTCTCACGGGTACGGGTTACGCGGTTACGGTTGACTTTTTCTTATTCGAAATCTGATTCTCTATAAAATGCACCTAATGGTTTCCTTTTAGCTTGAAATTTTTTTTTCTCTGAAATCCACAGTACCCTCCCTTGGAAAAATGACTCCGAAAAATCATGGCATTCGAAACAGATTTTTTCGATTTTTTTCACACGGGTAAGAGTTACGCGGTTACGGTTGACTTTTTCTTATTCGAAATCTGATTCTCTATAAAATGCACCTAATGATTTCCTTTTAGCTTGAAATTTTTTTTTCTCGAAAATCCACAGTACCCCTCCTTGGAAAAATGACTCCGAAAAATCCTGGCATTCGAAACAGATTTTTTCGATTTTTTTCTCACGGGTACGGATTACGTGGTTACGAATGACTTTTTCTTATTCGAAATCTGCTTCTGTATAAAATGCACCTAATGGTTTCCTTTTAGCTTGAAATTTTTTTTTCTCGAAAATCCACAGTACCCCCCCTTGGAAAAATGACTCCGAAAAATCCTGGCATTCGAAACAGATTTTTTTCGATTTTTTCCTCACGGGCACGAGTTACGCGGTTACGGTTGACTTTTTCTTATTCGAAATCTGATTCTCTATAAAATGCACCTAATGGTTTCCGTTTAGCTTGAAAATTTTTTTTCTCGAAAATCCACAGTACCCCTCGTTGGAAAAATGACTCCGAAAAATCATGGCATTCGAAACAGATTTTTTCGATTTTTTTCTCACGGGTACGGGTTACGCGGTTACGGTTGACTTTTTCTTATTCGAAATCTGATTCTCTATAAAATGCACCTAATGGTTTCCTTTTAGCTTGAAATTTTTTTTTCCCGAAAATCCACAGTACCCCCCCTTGGAAAAATGACTCCGAAAAATCATGGCTTTCGAAACAGATTTTTTCGATTTTTTTCTCACGGGTACGGGTTACGCGGTTACGGTTGACTTTTTCTTATTCGAAATCTGATTCTCTATAAAATGCACCTAATGGTTTCCTTTTAGCTTGAAATTTTTTTTTCTCGAAAATCCACAGTACCCCTCCTTGGAAAAATGACTCCGAAAAATCATGGCATTCGAAACAGATTTTTTCGATTTTTTTCTCACGGGTACGGGTTACGCGGTTACGGTTGACTTTTTCTTATTCGAAATCTGATTCTCTATAAAATGCACCTAATGGTTTCCTTTTAGCTTGAAATTTTTTTTTCCCGAAAATCCACAGTACCCCCCCTTGGAAAAATGACTCCGAAAAATCATGGCTTTCGAAACAGATTTTTTCGATTTTTTTCTCACGGGTACGGGTTACGCGGTTACGGTTGACTTTTTCTTATTCGAAATCTGATTCTCTATAAAATGCACCTAATGGTTTCCTTTTAGCTTGAAATTTTTTTTTCTCTGAAATCCACAGTACCCCCCCTTGGAGAAATGACTCCGACAAATGCTGGCATTCGAAACAGATTTTTTCGATTTTTTTCTCACGGGTACGGGTTACACGGTTACGGTTGACTTTTTCTTATTCGAAATCTGATTCTCTATAAAATGCACCTAATGGTTTCCTTTTAGCTTGAAATTAATTTTTTTTTCTCGAAAATCCACAGTACCCCTCCTTGGAAAAATGACTCCGAAAAATCCTGGCATTCGAAACAGATTTTTTCGATTTTTTTCTCACGGGTACGGATTACGTGGTTACGAATGACTTTTTCTTATTCGAAATCTGCTTCTGTATAAAATGCACCTAATGGTTTCCTTTTAGCTTGAAATTTTTTTTTCTCGAAAATCCACAGTACACCCCCTTGGAAAAATGACTCCGAAAAATCCTGGCATTCGAAACAGATTTTTTTCGATTTTTTCCTCACGGGCACGAGTTACGCGGTTACGGTTGACTTTTTCTTATTCGAAATCTGATTCTCTATAAAATGCACCTAATGGTTTCCGTTTAGCTTGAAAATTTTTTTTCTCGAAAATCCACAGTACCCCTCGTTGGAAAAATGACTCCGAAAAATCATGGCATTCGAAACAGATTTTTTCGATTTTTTTCTCACGGGTACGGGTTACGCGGTTACGGTTGACTTTTTCTTATTCGAAATCTGATTCTCTATAAAATGCACCTAATGGTTTCCTTTTAGCTTGAAATTTTTTTTTCCCGAAAATCCACAGTACCCCCCCTTGGAAAAATGACTCCGAAAAATCATGGCTTTCGAAACAGATTTTTTCGATTTTTTTCTCACGGGTACGGGTTACGCGGTTACGGTTGACTTTTTCTTATTCGAAATCTGATTCTCTATAAAATGCACCTAATGGTTTCCTTTTAGCTTGAAATTTTTTTTTCTCGAAAATCCACAGTACCCCTCCTTGGAAAAATGACTCCGAAAAATCATGGCATTCGAAACAGATTTTTTCGATTTTTTTCTCACGGGTACGGGTTACGCGGTTACGGTTGACTTTTTCTTATTCGAAATCTGATTCTCTATAAAATGCACCTAATGGTTTCCTTTTAGCTTGAAATTTTTTTTTCCCGAAAATCCACAGTACCCCCCCTTGGAAAAATGACTCCGAAAAATCATGGCTTTCGAAACAGATTTTTTCGATTTTTTTCTCACGGGTACGGGTTACGCGGTTACGGTTGACTTTTTCTTATTCGAAATCTGATTCTCTATAAAATGCACCTAATGGTTTCCTTTTAGCTTGAAATTTTTTTTTCTCTGAAATCCACAGTACCCTCCCTTGGAAAAATGACTCCGAAAAATCATGGCATTCGAAACAGATTTTTTCGATTTTTTTCACACGGGTAAGAGTTACGCGGTTACGGTTGACTTTTTCTTATTCGAAATCTGATTCTCTATAAAATGCACCTAATGATTTCCTTTTAGCTTGAAATTTTTTTTTCTCGATAATCCACAGTACCCCCCCTTGGAGAAATGACTCCGACAAATGCTGGCATTCGAAACAGATTTTTTCGATTTTTTTCTCACGGGTACGGGTTACACGGTTACGGTTGACTTTTTCTTATTCGAAATCTGATTCTCTATAAAATGCACCTAATGGTTTCCTTTTAGCTTGAAATTAATTTTTTTTTCTCGAAAATCCACAGTACCCCTCCTTGGAAAAATGACTCCGAAAAATCCTGGCATTCGAAACAGATTTTTTCGATTTTTTTCTCACGGGTACGGATTACGTGGTTACGAATGACTTTTTCTTATTCGAAATCTGCTTCTGTATGAAATGCACCTAATGTTTTCTTTTAGCTTGAAATTTTTTTTTCTCGAAAATCCACAGTACCCCCCCTTGGAAAAATGACTCCGAAAAATCATGGCATTCGAAACAGATTTTTTTCGATTTTTTTCTCACGGGCACGAGTTACGCGGTTACGGTTGACTTTTTCTTATTCGAAATCTGATTCTCTATAAAATGCACCTAATGGTTTCCTTTTAGCTTGAAAATTTTTTTTCTCGAAAATCCACAGTACCCCTCGTTGGAAAAATGACTCCGAAAAATCATGGCATTCGAAACAGATTTTTTCGATTTTTTTCTCACGGGTACGGGTTACGCGGTTACGGTTGACTTTTTCTTATTCGAAATCTGATTCTCTATAAAATGCACCTAATGGTTTCCTTTTAGCTTGAAATTTTTTTTTCCCGAAAATCCACAGTACCCCCCCTTGGAAAAATGACTCCGAAAAATCATGGCTTTCGAAACAGATTTTTTCGATTTTTTTCTCACGGGTACGGGTTACGCGGTTACGGTTGACTTTTTCTTATTCGAAATCTGATTCTCTATAAAATGCACCTAATGGTTTCCTTTTAGCTTGAAATTTTTTTTTCTCTGAAATCCACAGTACCCTCCCTTGCAAAAATGACTCCGAAAAATCATGGCATTCGAAACAGATTTTTTCGATTTTTTTCACACGGGTAAGAGTTACGCGGTTACGGTTGACTTTTTCTTATTCGAAATCTGATTCTCTATAAAATGCACCTAATGGTTTCCTTTTAGCTTGAAATTTTTTTTCTCGAAAATTCACAGTACCCTCCTTGGAAAAATGACTCCGAAAAATCATGGCATTCGAAACAGATTTTTTCGATTTTTTTCTCACGGGTACGGGTTACGCGGTTACGGTTGACTTTTTCTTATTCGAAATCTGATTCTCTATAAAATGCACCTAATGGTTTCCTTTTAGCTTGAAATTTTTTTTTCCCGAAAATCCACAGTACCCCCCCCCCCTTGGAAAAATGACTCCGAAAAATCATGGCATTCGAAACAGATTTTTTCGATTTTTTTCTCACGGGTACGGATTACGCGGTTACAAATGACTTTTTCTTATTCGAAATCTGATTCTCTATAAAATGCACCTAATGGTTTCCTTTTAGCTTGAAATTTTTTTTTCTCGAAAATCCACAGTACCCCCCCTTGGAAAAATGACTCCGAAAAATCCTGGCATTCGAAACAGATTTTTTCGATTTTTTTCTCACGGGTACGGGTTACGCGGTTACGGTTGACTTTTTCTTATTCGAAATCTGATTCTCTACAAAATGCACCTAATGGTTTCCTTTTTGCTTGAAATTTTTTTTTCTCTAAAATCCACAGTACCACCCGTTGCAAAAATCACTCTGAAAAATCATGGCATTCGAAACAGATTTTTTCGATTTTTTTCTCACGGGTACGAGTTACGCGGTTACGGTTGACTTTTTCTTATTCGAAATCTGATTCTCTATAAAATGCACCTAATGGTTTCCTTTTAGCTTGAAATTTTTTTTTCCCGAAAATCCACAGTACCCCCCCCCCCTTGGAAAAATGACTCCGAAAAATCATGGCATTCGAAACAGATTTTTTCGATTTTTTTCTCACGGGTACGGATTACGCGGTTACAAATGACTTTTTCTTATTCGAAATCTGATTCTCTATAAAATGCACCTAATGGTTTCCTTTTAGCTTGAAATTTTTTTTTCTCGAAAATCCACAGTACCCCTCCTTGGAAAAATGACTCCGAAAAATCATGGCATTCGAAACAGATTTTTTCGATTTTTTTCTCACGGGTACGGGTTACGCGGTTACGGTTGACTTTTTCTTATTCGAAATCTGATTCTCTATAAAATGCACCTAATGGTTTCCTTTTAGCTTGAAATTTTTTTTCCCGAAAATCCACAGTACCCCCCCTTGGAAAAATGACTCCGAAAAATCATGGCTTTCGAAACAGATTTTTTCGATTTTTTTCTCACGGGTACGGGTTACGCGGTTACGGTTGACTTTTTCTTATTCGAAATCTGATTCTCTATAAAATGCACCTAATGGTTTCCTTTTAGCTTGAAATTTTTTTTTCTCGAAAATCCACAGTACCCTCCCTTCGAAAAATGACTCCGAAAAATCATGGCATTCGAAACAGATTTTTGCGATTTTTTTCTCACGGGTACGGGTTACGCGGTTACGGTTGACTTTTTCTTATTCGAAATCTGATTCTCTACAAAATGCACCTAATGGTTTCCTTTTTGCTTGAAATTTTTTTTTCTCTAAAATCCACAGTACCACCCGTTGCAAAAATCACTCTGAAAAATCATGGCATTCGAAACAGATTTTTTCGATTTTTTTCTCACGGGTACGAGTTACGCGGTTACGGTTGACTTTTTCTTATTCGAAATCTGATTCTCTATAAAATGCACCTAATGGTTTCCTTTTAGCTTGAAATTTTTTTTTCCCGAAAATCCACAGTACCCCCCCCCCTTGGAAAAATGACTCCGAAAAATCATGGCATTCGAAACAGATTTTTTCGATTTTTTTCTCACGGGTACGGATTACGCGGTTACAAATGACTTTTTCTTATTCGAAATCTGATTCTCTATAAAATGCACCTAATGGTTTCCTTTTAGCTTGAAATTTTTTTTTCTCGAAAATCCACAGTACCCCTCCTTGGAAAAATGACTCCGAAAAATCATGGCATTCGAAACAGATTTTTTCGATTTTTTTCTCACGGGTACGGGTTACGCGGTTACGGTTGACTTTTTCTTATTCGAAATCTGATTCTCTATAAAATGCACCTAATGGTTTCCTTTTAGCTTGAAATTTTTTTTCCCGAAAATCCACAGTACCCCCCCTTGGAAAAATGACTCCGAAAAATCATGGCTTTCGAAACAGATTTTTTCGATTTTTTTCTCACGGGTACGGGTTACGCGGTTACGGTTGACTTTTTCTTATTCGAAATCTGATTCTCTATAAAATGCACCTAATGGTTTCCTTTTAGCTTGAAATTTTTTTTTCTCTGAAATCCACAGTACCCTCCCTTGCAAAAATGACTCCGAAAAATCATGGCATTCGAAACAGATTTTTTCGATTTTTTTCACACGGGTAAGAGTTACGCGGTTACGGTTGACTTTTTCTTATTCGAAATCTGATTCTCTATAAAATGCACCTAATGGTTTCCTTTTAGCTTGAAATTTTTTTTTCTCGAAAATCCACAGTACCCTCCCTTCGAAAAATGACTCCGAAAAATCATAGCATTCGAAACAGATTTTTTCGATTTCTTTCTCTCGAGTACGAGTTACGCGATTACGGTTGACTTATTCTTATTCGAAATCTGCTTCTGTATAAAATGCACCTAATGGTTTCCTTTTAGCTTGAAATTTTTTTTTCTCGAAAATCCACAGTACCCCCCCTTGGAAAAATGACTCCGAAAAATCCTGGCATTCGAAACAGATTTTTTCGATTTTTTTCTCACGGGTACGGGTTACGCGGTTACGGTTGACTTTTTCTTATTCGAAATCTGATTCTCTATAAAATGCACCTAATGGTTTCCTTTTAGCTTGAAATTTTTTTTTCACGAAAATCCACAGTACCCCTGCTTGGAAAAATGACTCCGAAAAATCATGGCATTCGAAACAGATTTTTTCGATTTTTTTCTCACGGGTACGGGTTACGGTTGACTTTTTCTTATTCGAAATCTGATTCTCTATAAAATGCACCTAATGGTTTCCTTTTAGCTTGAAATTTTTTTTTCTCGAAAATCCACAGTACCCCCCCTTGGAAAAATGACTCCGAAAAATCCTGGCATTCGAAACAGATTTTTTCGATTTTTTTCTCACGGGTACGGGTTACGCGGTTACGGTTGACTTTTTCTTATTCGAAATCTGATTCTCTATAAAATGCATCTAATGGTTTCCTTTTAGCTTGAAATTTTTTTTTCACGAAAATCCACAGTACCCCTGCTTGGAAAAATGACTCCGAAAAATCATGGCATTCGAAACAGATTTTTTCGATTTTTTTCTCACGGGTACGGGTTACGGTTGACTTTTTCTTATTCGAAATCTGATTCTCTATAAAATGCACCTAATGGTTTCCTTTTAGCTTGAAATTTTTTTTCTCTAAAATCCACAGTAAATTTTTCCACATCCCTTGGAAAAATGACTCCGAAAAATCATGGCATTCGAAACAGATTTTTTCGATTTTTTTCACACGGGTAAGAGTTACGCGGTTACGGTTGACTTTTTCTTATTCGAAATCTGATTCTCTATAAAATGCACCTAATGGTTTCCTTTTAGCTTTAAATTTTTTTTTCTCGAAAATCCACAGTACCCTGATGGATTTTCGTTCCCTTGGAAAAATGACTCCGAAAAATCATGGCATTCGAAACAGATTTTTTCGATTTTTTTCTCACGGGTACGGGTTACGGTTGACTTTTTCTTATTCGAAATCTGATTCTCTATAAAATGCACCTAATGGTTTCCTTTTAGCTTGAAATTTTTTTTTCTCGAAAATCCACAGTACCCCCCCTTGGAAAAATGACTCCGAAAAATCCTGGCATTCGAAACAGATTTTTTCGATTTTTTTCTCACGGGTACGGATTACGCGGTTACAAATGACTTTTTCTTATTCGAAAGCTGCTTCTGTATAAAATGCACCTAATGGTTTCCTTTTAGCTTGAAATTTTTTTTTCTCGATAATCCACAGTACCCCCCCTTGGAGAAATGACTCCGACAAATGCTGGCATTCGAAACAGATTTTTTCGATTTTTTTCTCACGGGTACGGGTTACACGGTTACGGTTGACTTTTTCTTATTCGAAATCTGATTCTCTATAAAATGCACCTAATGGTTTCCTTTTAGCTTGAAATTAATTTTTTTTTCTCGAAAATCCACAGTACCCCTCCTTGGAAAAATGACTCCGAAAAATCCTGGCATTCGAAACAGATTTTTTCGATTTTTTTCTCACGGGTACGGGTTACGCGGTTACGGTTGACTTTTTCTTATTCGAAATCTGATTCTCTATAAAATGCATCTAATGGTTTCCTTTTAGCTTGAAATTTTTTTTTCACGAAAATCCACAGTACCCCTGCTTGGAAAAATGACTCCGAAAAATCATGGCATTCGAAACAGATTTTTTCGATTTTTTTCTCACGGGTACGGGTTACGGTTGACTTTTTCTTATTCGAAATCTGATTCTCTATAAAATGCACCTAATGGTTTCCTTTTAGCTTGAAATTTTTTTTCTCTAAAATCCACAGTAAATTTTTCCACATCCCTTGGAAAAATGACTCCGAAAAATCATGGCATTCGAAACAGATTTTTTCGATTTTTTTCACACGGGTAAGAGTTACGCGGTTACGGTTGACTTTTTCTTATTCGAAATCTGATTCTCTATAAAATGCACCTAATGGTTTCCTTTTAGCTTTAAATTTTTTTTTCTCGAAAATCCACAGTACCCTGATGGATTTTCGTTCCCTTGGAAAAATGACTCCGAAAAATCATGGCATTCGAAACAGATTTTTTCGATTTTTTTCTCACGGGTACGGGTTACGGTTGACTTTTTCTTATTCGAAATCTGATTCTCTATAAAATGCACCTAATGGTTTCCTTTTAGCTTGAAATTTTTTTTTCTCGAAAATCCACAGTACCCCCCCTTGGAAAAATGACTCCGAAAAATCCTGGCATTCGAAACAGATTTTTTCGATTTTTTTCTCACGGGTACGGATTACGCGGTTACAAATGACTTTTTCTTATTCGAAAGCTGCTTCTGTATAAAATGCACCTAATGGTTTCCTTTTAGCTTGAAATTTTTTTTTCTCGATAATCCACAGTACCCCCCCTTGGAGAAATGACTCCGACAAATGCTGGCATTCGAAACAGATTTTTTCGATTTTTTTCTCACGGGTACGGGTTACACGGTTACGGTTGACTTTTTCTTATTCGAAATCTGATTCTCTATAAAATGCACCTAATGGTTTCCTTTTAGCTTGAAATTAATTTTTTTTTCTCGAAAATCCACAGTACCCCTCCTTGGAAAAATGACTCCGAAAAATCCTGGCATTCGAAACAGATTTTTTCGATTTTTTTCTCACGGGTACGGATTACGTGGTTACGAATGACTTTTTCTTATTCGAAATCTGCTTCTGTATAAAATGCACCTAATGGTTTCCTTTTAGCTTGAAATTTTTTTTTCTCGAAAATCCACAGTACCCCCCCTTGGAAAAATGACTCCGAAAAATCCTGGCATTCGAAACAGATTTTTTCGATTTTTTTCTCACGGGTACGGATTACGCGGTTACAAATGACTTTTTCTTATTCGAAAGCTGCTTCTGTATAAAATGCACCTAATGGTTTCCTTTTAGCTTGAAATTTTTTTTTCTCGATAATCCACAGTACCCCCCCTTGGAGAAATGACTCCGACAAATGCTGGCATTCGAAACAGATTTTTTCGATTTTTTTCTCACGGGTACGGGTTACACGGTTACGGTTGACTTTTTCTTATTCGAAATCTGATTCTCTATAAAATGCACCTAATGGTTTCCTTTTAGCTTGAAATTAATTTTTTTTTCTCGAAAATCCACAGTACCCCTCCTTGGAAAAATGACTCCGAAAAATCCTGGCATTCGAAACAGATTTTTTCGATTTTTTTCTCACGGGTACGGATTACGTGGTTACGAATGACTTTTTCTTATTCGAAATCTGCTTCTGTATAAAATGCACCTAATGGTTTCCTTTTAGCTTGAAATTTTTTTTTCTCGAAAATCCACAGTACCCCCCCTTGGAAAAATGACTCCGAAAAATCCTGGCATTCGAAACAGATTTTTTCGATTTTTTTCTCACGGGTACGGATTACGCGGTTACAAATGACTTTTTCTTATTCGAAAGCTGCTTCTGTATAAAATGCACCTAATGGTTTCCTTTTAGCTTGAAATTTTTTTTTCTCGATAATCCACAGTACCCCCCCTTGGAGAAATGACTCCGACAAATGCTGGCATTCGAAACAGATTTTTTCGATTTTTTTCTCACGGGTACGGGTTACACGGTTACGGTTGACTTTTTCTTATTCGAAATCTGATTCTCTATAAAATGCACCTAATGGTTTCCTTTTAGCTTGAAAATTTTTTTTCTCGAAAATCCACAGTACCCCTCGTTGGAAAAATGACTCCGAAAAATCATGGCATTCGAAACAGATTTTTTCGATTTTTTTCTCACGGGTACGGGTTACGCGGTTACGGTTGACTTTTTCTTATTCGAAATCTGATTCTCTATAAAATGCACCTAATGGTTTCCTTTTAGCTTGAAATTTTTTTTTCCCGAAAATCCACAGTACCCCCCCTTGGAAAAATGACTCCGAAAAATCATGGCTTTCGAAACAGATTTTTTCGATTTTTTTCTCACGGGTACGGGTTACGCGGTTACGGTTGACTTTTTCTTATTCGAAATCTGATTCTCTATAAAATGCACCTAATGGTTTCCTTTTAGCTTGAAATTTTTTTTTCTCTGAAATCCACAGTACCCTCCCTTGCAAAAATGACTCCGAAAAATCATGGCATTCGAAACAGATTTTTTCGATTTTTTTCACACGGGTAAGAGTTACGCGGTTACGGTTGACTTTTTCTTATTCGAAATCTGATTCTCTATAAAATGCACCTAATGGTTTCCTTTTAGCTTGAAATTTTTTTTCTCGAAAATTCACAGTACCCTCCTTGGAAAAATGACTCCGAAAAATCATGGCATTCGAAACAGATTTTTTCGATTTTTTTCTCACGGGTACGGGTTACGCGGTTACGGTTGACTTTTTCTTATTCGAAATCTGATTCTCTATAAAATGCACCTAATGGTTTCCTTTTAGCTTGAAATTTTTTTTTCCCGAAAATCCACAGTACCCCCCCCCCTTGGAAAAATGACTCCGAAAAATCATGGCATTCGAAACAGATTTTTTCGATTTTTTTCTCACGGGTACGGATTACGCGGTTACAAATGACTTTTTCTTATTCGAAATCTGATTCTCTATAAAATGCACCTAATGGTTTCCTTTTAGCTTGAAAATTTTTTTTCTCGAAAATCCACAGTACCCCTCGTTGGAAAAATGACTCCGAAAAATCATGGCATTCGAAACAGATTTTTTCGATTTTTTTCTCACGGGTACGGGTTACGCGGTTACGGTTGACTTTTTCTTATTCGAAATCTGATTCTCTATAAAATGCACCTAATGGTTTCCTTTTAGCTTGAAATTTTTTTTTCCCGAAAATCCACAGTACCCCCCCTTGGAAAAATGACTCCGAAAAATCATGGCTTTCGAAACAGATTTTTTCGATTTTTTTCTCACGGGTACGGGTTACGCGGTTACGGTTGACTTTTTCTTATTCGAAATCTGATTCTCTATAAAATGCACCTAATGGTTTCCTTTTAGCTTGAAATTTTTTTTTCTCTGAAATCCACAGTACCCTCCCTTGCAAAAATGACTCCGAAAAATCATGGCATTCGAAACAGATTTTTTCGATTTTTTTCACACGGGTAAGAGTTACGCGGTTACGGTTGACTTTTTCTTATTCGAAATCTGATTCTCTATAAAATGCACCTAATGGTTTCCTTTTAGCTTGAAATTTTTTTTCTCGAAAATTCACAGTACCCTCCTTGGAAAAATGACTCCGAAAAATCATGGCATTCGAAACAGATTTTTTCGATTTTTTTCTCACGGGTACGGGTTACGCGGTTACGGTTGACTTTTTCTTATTCGAAATCTGATTCTCTATAAAATGCACCTAATGGTTTCCTTTTAGCTTGAAATTTTTTTTCCCGAAAATCCACAGTACCCCCCCCCCCTTGGAAAAATGACTCCGAAAAATCATGGCATTCGAAACAGATTTTTTCGATTTTTTTCTCACGGGTACGGATTACGCGGTTACAAATGACTTTTTCTTATTCGAAATCTGATTCTCTATAAAATGCACCTAATGGTTTCCTTTTAGCTTGAAATTTTTTTTTCTCGAAAATCCACAGTACCCCCCCTTGGAAAAATGACTCCGAAAAATCCTGGCATTCGAAACAGATTTTTTCGATTTTTTTCTCACGGGTACGGGTTACGCGGTTACGGTTGACTTTTTCTTATTCGAAATCTGATTCTCTACAAAATGCACCTAATGGTTTCCTTTTTGCTTGAAATTTTTTTTTCTCTAAAATCCACAGTACCACCCGTTGCAAAAATCACTCTGAAAAATCATGGCATTCGAAACAGATTTTTTCGATTTTTTTCTCACGGGTACGAGTTACGCGGTTACGGTTGACTTTTTCTTATTCGAAATCTGATTCTCTATAAAATGCACCTAATGGTTTCCTTTTAGCTTGAAATTTTTTTTTCCCGAAAATCCACAGTACCCCCCCCCCCCTTGGAAAAATGACTCCGAAAAATCATGGCATTCGAAACAGATTTTTTCGATTTTTTTCTCACGGGTACGGATTACGCGGTTACAAATGACTTTTTCTTATTCGAAATCTGATTCTCTATAAAATGCACCTAATGGTTTCCTTTTAGCTTGAAATTTTTTTTTCTCGAAAATCCACAGTACCCCTCCTTGGAAAAATGACTCCGAAAAATCATGGCATTCGAAACAGATTTTTTCGATTTTTTTCTCACGGGTACGGGTTACGCGGTTACGGTTGACTTTTTCTTATTCGAAATCTGATTCTCTATAAAATGCACCTAATGGTTTCCTTTTAGCTTGAAATTTTTTTTCCCGAAAATCCACAGTACCCCCCCTTGGAAAAATGACTCCGAAAAATCATGGCATTCGAAACAGATTTTTTCGATTTTTTTCTCACCGGTACGGGTTACGCGGTTACGGTTGACTTTTTCTTATTCGAAATCTGATTCTCTATAAAATGCACCTAATGGTTTCCTTTTAGCTTGAAATTTTTTTTTCCCGAAAATCCACAGTACCCCCCCTTGGAAAAATGACTCCGAAAAATCATGGCTTTCGAAACAGATTTTTTCGATTTTTTTCTCACGGGTACGGGTTACGCGGTTACGGTTGACTTTTTCTTATTCGAAATCTGATTCTCTATAAAATGCACCTAATGGTTTCCTTTTAGCTTGAAATTTTTTTTTCTCTGAAATCCACAGTACCCTCCCTTGGAAAAATGACTCCGAAAAATCATGGCATTCGAAACAGATTTTTTCGATTTTTTTCACACGGGTAAGAGTTACGCGGTTACGGTTGACTTTTTCTTATTCGAAATCTGATTCTCTATAAAATGCACCTAATGATTTCCTTTTAGCTTGAAATTTTTTTTTTTCGAAAATCCACAGTACCCCTCCTTGGAAAAATGACTCCGAAAAATCCTGGCATTCGAAACAGATTTTTTCGATTTTTTTCTCACGGGTACGGATTACGTGGTTACGAATGACTTTTTCTTATTCGAAATCTGCTTCTGTATAAAATGCACCTAATGGTTTCCTTTTAGCTTGAAATTTTTTTTTCTCGAAAATCCACAGTACCCCCCCTTGGAAAAATGACTCCGAAAAATCCTGGCATTCGAAACAGATTTTTTTCGATTTTTTCCTCACGGGCACGAGTTACGCGGTTACGGTTGACTTTTTCTTATTCGAAATCTGATTCTCTATAAAATGCACCTAATGGTTTCCTTTTAGCTTGAAATTTTTTTTTCTCGAAAATCCACAGTACCCCCCCTTGGAAAAATGACTCCGAAAAATCCTGGCATTCGAAACAGATTTTTTTCGATTTTTTCCTCACGGGCACGAGTTACGCGGTTACGGTTGACTTTTTCTTATTCGAAATCTGATTCTCTATAAAATGCACCTAATGGTTTCCGTTTAGCTTGAAAATTTTTTTTCTCGAAAATCCACAGTACCCCTCGTTGGAAAAATGACTCCGAAAAATCATGGCATTCGAAACAGATTTTTTCGATTTTTTTCTCACGGGTACGGGTTACGCGGTTACGGTTGACTTTTTCTTATTCGAAATCTGATTCTCTATAAAATGCACCTAATGGTTTCCTTTTAGCTTGAAATTTTTTTTTCCCGAAAATCCACAGTACCCCCCCTTGGAAAAATGACTCCGAAAAATCATGGCTTTCGAAACAGATTTTTTCGATTTTTTTCTCACGGGTACGGGTTACGCGGTTACGGTTGACTTTTTCTTATTCGAAATCTGATTCTCTATAAAATGCACCTAATGGTTTCCTTTTAGCTTGAAATTTTTTTTTCTCTGAAATCCACAGTACCCTCCCTTGGAAAAATGACTCCGAAAAATCATGGCATTCGAAACAGATTTTTTCGATTTTTTTCACACGGGTAAGAGTTACGCGGTTACGGTTGACTTTTTCTTATTCGAAATCTGATTCTCTATAAAATGCACCTAATGATTTCCTTTTAGCTTGAAATTTTTTTTTCTCGAAAATCCACAGTACCCCTCCTTGGAAAAATGACTCCGAAAAATCCTGGCATTCGAAACAGATTTTTTCGATTTTTTTCTCACGGGTACGGATTACGTGGTTACGAATGACTTTTTCTTATTCGAAATCTGCTTCTGTATAAAATGCACCTAATGGTTTCCTTTTAGCTTGAAATTTTTTTTTCTCGAAAATCCACAGTACCCCCCCTTGGAAAAATGACTCCGAAAAATCCTGGCATTCGAAACAGATTTTTTTCGATTTTTTCCTCACGGGCACGAGTTACGCGGTTACGGTTGACTTTTTCTTATTCGAAATCTGATTCTCTATAAAATGCACCTAATGGTTTCCGTTTAGCTTGAAAATTTTTTTTCTCGAAAATCCACAGTACCCCTCGTTGGAAAAATGACTCCGAAAAATCATGGCATTCGAAACAGATTTTTGCGATTTTTTTCTCACGGGTACGGGTTACGCGGTTACGGTTGACTTTTTCTTATTCGAAATCTGATTCTCTATAAAATGCACCTAATGGTTTCCTTTTAGCTTGAAATTTTTTTTTCCCGAAAATCCACAGTACCCCCCCTTGGAAAAATGACTCCGAAAAATCATGGCTTTCGAAACAGATTTTTTCGATTTTTTTCTCACGGGTACGGGTTACGCGGTTACGGTTGACTTTTTCTTATTCGAAATCTGATTCTCTATAAAATGCACCTAATGGTTTCCTTTTAGCTTGAAATTTTTTTTCCCGAAAATCCACAGTACCCCCCCTTGGAAAAATGACTCCGAAAAATCATGGCTTTCGAAACAGATTTTTTCGATTTTTTTCTCACGGGTACGGGTTACGCGGTTACGGTTGACTTTTTCTTATTCGAAATCTGATTCTCTATAAAATGCACCTAATGGTTTCCTTTTTGCTTGAAATTTTTTTTTCTCTAAAATCCACAGTACCACCCGTTGCAAAAATCACTCTGAAAAATCATGGCATTCGAAACAGATTTTTTCGATTTTTTTCTCACGGGTACGAGTTACGCGGTTACGGTTGACTTTTTCTTATTCGAAATCTGATTCTCTATAAAATGCACCTAATGGTTTCCTTTTAGCTTGAAATTTTTTTTTCCCGAAAATCCACAGTACCCCCCCTTGGAAAAATGACTCCGAAAAATCATGGCTTTCGAAACAGATTTTTTCGATTTTTTTCTCACGGGTACGGGTTACGCGGTTACGGTTGACTTTTTCTTATTCGAAATCTGATTCTCTATAAAATGCACCTAATGGTTTCCTTTTAGCTTGAAATTTTTTTTTCTCTGAAATCCACAGTACCCTCCCTTGGAAAAATGACTCCGAAAAATCATGGCATTCGAAACAGATTTTTTCGATTTTTTTCACACGGGTAAGAGTTACGCGGTTACGGTTGACTTTTTCTTATTCGAAATCTGATTCTCTATAAAATGCACCTAATGATTTCCTTTTAGCTTGCAATTTTTTTTTCTCGAAAATCCACAGTACCCCTCCTTGGAAAAATGACTCCGAAAAATCCTGGCATTCGAAACAGATTTTTTCGATTTTTTTCTCACGGGTACGGATTACGTGGTTACGAATGACTTTTTCTTATTCGAAATCTGCTTCTGTATAAAATGCACCTAATGGTTTCCTTTTAGCTTGAAATTTTTTTTTCTCGAAAATCCACAGTACCCCCCCTTGGAAAAATGACTCCGAAAAATCCTGGCATTCGAAACAGATTTTTTTCGATTTTTTCCTCACGGGCACGAGTTACGCGGTTACGGTTGACTTTTTCTTATTCGAAATCTGATTCTCTATAAAATGCACCTAATGGTTTCCGTTTAGCTTGAAAATTTTTTTTCTCGAAAATCCACAGTACCCCTCGTTGGAAAAATGACTCCGAAAAATCATGGCATTCGAAACAGATTTTTTCGATTTTTTTCTCACGGGTACGGGTTACGCGGTTACGGTTGACTTTTTCTTATTCGAAATCTGATTCTCTATAAAATGCACCTAATGGTTTCCTTTTAGCTTGAAATTTTTTTTCCCGAAAATCCACAGTACCCCCCCTTGGAAAAATGACTCCGAAAAATCATGGCTTTCGAAACAGATTTTTTCGATTTTTTTCTCACGGGTACGGGTTACGCGGTTACGGTTGACTTTTTCTTATTCGAAATCTGATTCTCTATAAAATGCACCTAATGGTTTCCTTTTAGCTTGAAATTTTTTTTTCTCGAAAATCCACAGTACCCCTCCTTGGAAAAATGACTCCGAAAAATCATGGCATTCGAAACAGATTTTTTCGATTTTTTTCTCACGGGTACGGGTTACGCGGTTACGGTTGACTTTTTCTTATTCGAAATCTGATTCTCTATAAAATGCACCTAATGGTTTCCTTTTAGCTTGAAATTTTTTTTTCCCGAAAATCCACAGTACCCCCCCTTGGAAAAATGACTCCGAAAAATCATGGCTTTCGAAACAGATTTTTTCGATTTTTTTCTCACGGGTACGGGTTACGCGGTTACGGTTGACTTTTTCTTATTCGAAATCTGATTCTCTATAAAATGCACCTAATGGTTTCCTTTTAGCTTGAAATTTTTTTTTCTCTGAAATCCACAGTACCCCCCCTTGGAGAAATGACTCCGACAAATGCTGGCATTCGAAACAGATTTTTTCGATTTTTTTCTCACGGGTACGGGTTACACGGTTACGGTTGACTTTTTCTTATTCGAAATCTGATTCTCTATAAAATGCACCTAATGGTTTCCTTTTAGCTTGAAATTAATTTTTTTTTCTCGAAAATCCACAGTACCCCTCCTTGGAAAAATGACTCCGAAAAATCCTGGCATTCGAAACAGATTTTTTCGATTTTTTTCTCACGGGTACGGATTACGTGGTTACGAATGACTTTTTCTTATTCGAAATCTGCTTCTGTATAAAATGCACCTAATGGTTTCCTTTTAGCTTGCAATTTTTTTTTCTCGAAAATCCACAGTACACCCCCTTGGAAAAATGACTCCGAAAAATCCTGGCATTCGAAACAGATTTTTTTCGATTTTTTCCTCACGGGCACGAGTTACGCGGTTACGGTTGACTTTTTCTTATTCGAAATCTGATTCTCTATAAAATGCACCTAATGGTTTCCGTTTAGCTTGAAAATTTTTTTTCTCGAAAATCCACAGTACCCCTCGTTGGAAAAATGACTCCGAAAAATCATGGCATTCGAAACAGATTTTTTCGATTTTTTTCTCACGGGTACGGGTTACGCGGTTACGGTTGACTTTTTCTTATTCGAAATCTGATTCTCTATAAAATGCACCTAATGGTTTCCTTTTAGCTTGAAATTTTTTTTTCCCGAAAATCCACAGTACCCCCCCTTGGAAAAATGACTCCGAAAAATCATGGCTTTCGAAACAGATTTTTTCGATTTTTTTCTCACGGGTACGGGTTACGCGGTTACGGTTGACTTTTTCTTATTCGAAATCTGATTCTCTATAAAATGCACCTAATGGTTTCCTTTTAGCTTGAAATTTTTTTTTCTCGAAAATCCACAGTACCCCTCCTTGGAAAAATGACTCCGAAAAATCATGGCATTCGAAACAGATTTTTTCGATTTTTTTCTCACGGGTACGGGTTACGCGGTTACGGTTGACTTTTTCTTATTCGAAATCTGATTCTCTATAAAATGCACCTAATGGTTTCCGTTTAGCTTGAAAATTTTTTTTCTCGAAAATCCACAGTACCCCTCGTTGGAAAAATGACTCCGAAAAATCATGGCATTCGAAACAGATTTTTTCGATTTTTTTCTCACCGGTACGGGTTACGCGGTTACGGTTGACTTTTTCTTATTCGAAATCTGATTCTCTATAAAATGCACCTAATGGTTTCCTTTTAGCTTGAAATTTTTTTTTCCCGAAAATCCACAGTACCCCCCCTTGGAAAAATGACTCCGAAAAATCATGGCTTTCGAAACAGATTTTTTCGATTTTTTTCTCACGGGTACGGGTTACGCGGTTACGGTTGACTTTTTCTTATTCGAAATCTGATTCTCTATAAAATGCACCTAATGGTTTCCTTTTAGCTTGAAATTTTTTTTTCTCTGAAATCCACAGTACCCTCCCTTGGAAAAATGACTCCGAAAAATCATGGCATTCGAAACAGATTTTTTCGATTTTTTTCACACGGGTAAGAGTTACGCGGTTACGGTTGACTTTTTCTTATTCGAAATCTGATTCTCTATAAAATGCACCTAATGATTTCCTTTTAGCTTGAAATTTTTTTTTCTCGAAAATCCACAGTACCCCTCCTTGGAAAAATGACTCCGAAAAATCCTGGCATTCGAAACAGATTTTTTCGATTTTTTTCTCACGGGTACGGATTACGTGGTTACGAATGACTTTTTCTTATTCGAAATCTGCTTCTGTATAAAATGCACCTAATGGTTTCCTTTTAGCTTGAAATTTTTTTTTCTCGAAAATCCACAGTACCCCCCCTTGGAAAAATGACTCCGAAAAATCCTGGCATTCGAAACAGATTTTTTTCGATTTTTTCCTCACGGGCACGAGTTACGCGGTTACGGTTGACTTTTTCTTATTCGAAATCTGATTCTCTATAAAATGCACCTAATGGTTTCCTTTTAGCTTGAAATTTTTTTTTCTCGAAAATCCACAGTACCCCCCCTTGGAAAAATGACTCCGAAAAATCCTGGCATTCGAAACAGATTTTTTTCGATTTTTTCCTCACGGGCACGAGTTACGCGGTTACGGTTGACTTTTTCTTATTCGAAATCTGATTCTCTATAAAATGCACCTAATGGTTTCCGTTTAGCTTGAAAATTTTTTTTCTCGAAAATCCACAGTACCCCTCGTTGGAAAAATGACTCCGAAAAATCATGGCATTCGAAACAGATTTTTTCGATTTTTTTCTCACGGGTACGGGTTACGCGGTTACGGTTGACTTTTTCTTATTCGAAATCTGATTCTCTATAAAATGCACCTAATGGTTTCCTTTTAGCTTGAAATTTTTTTTTCCCGAAAATCCACAGTACCCCCCCTTGGAAAAATGACTCCGAAAAATCATGGCTTTCGAAACAGATTTTTTCGATTTTTTTCTCACGGGTACGGGTTACGCGGTTACGGTTGACTTTTTCTTATTCGAAATCTGATTCTCTATAAAATGCACCTAATGGTTTCCTTTTAGCTTGAAATTTTTTTTTCTCTGAAATCCACAGTACCCTCCCTTGGAAAAATGACTCCGAAAAATCATGGCATTCGAAACAGATTTTTTCGCTTTTTTTCACACGGGTAAGAGTTACGCGGTTACGGTTGACTTTTTCTTATTCGAAATCTGATTCTCTATAAAATGCACCTAATGATTTCCTTTTAGCTTGAAATTTTTTTTTCTCGAAAATCCACAGTACCCCTCCTTGGAAAAATGACTCCGAAAAATCCTGGCATTCGAAACAGATTTTTTCGATTTTTTTCTCACGGGTACGGATTACGTGGTTACGAATGACTTTTTCTTATTCGAAATCTGCTTCTGTATAAAATGCACCTAATGGTTTCCTTTTAGCTTGAAATTTTTTTTTCTCGAAAATCCACAGTACCCCCCCTTGGAAAAATGACTCCGAAAAATCCTGGCATTCGAAACAGATTTTTTTCGATTTTTTCCTCACGGGCACGAGTTACGCGGTTACGGTTGACTTTTTCTTATTCGAAATCTGATTCTCTATAAAATGCACCTAATGGTTTCCGTTTAGCTTGAAAATTTTTTTTCTCGAAAATCCACAGTACCCCTCGTTGGAAAAATGACTCCGAAAAATCATGGCATTCGAAACAGATTTTTTCGATTTTTTCTCACGGGTACGGGTTACGCGGTTACGGTTGACTTTTTCTTATTCGAAATCTGATTCTCTATAAAATGCACCTAATGGTTTCCTTTTAGCTTGAAATTTTTTTTTCCCGAAAATCCACAGTACCCCCCCTTGGAAAAATGACTCCGAAAAATCATGGCTTTCGAAACAGATTTTTTCGATTTTTTTCTCACGGGTACGGGTTACGCGGTTACGGTTGACTTTTTCTTATTCGAAATCTGATTCTCTATAAAATGCACCTAATGGTTTCCTTTTAGCTTGAAATTTTTTTTTCTCGAAAATCCACAGTACCCTCCCTTGGAAAAATGACTCCGAAAAATCATGGCATTCGAAACAGATTTTTTCGATTTTTTTCTCACGGGTACGGGTTACGCGGTTACGGTTGACTTTTTCTTATTCGAAATCTGATTCTCTATAAAATGCACCTAATGGTTTCCTTTTAGCTTGAAATTTTTTTTTCCCGAAAATCCACAGTACCCCCCCTTGGAAAAATGACTCCGAAAAATCATGGCTTTCGAAACAGATTTTTTCGATTTTTTTCTCACGGGTACGGGTTACGCGGTTACGGTTGACTTTTTCTTATTCGAAATCTGATTCTCTATAAAATGCACCTAATGGTTTCCTTTTAGCTTGAAATTTTTTTTTCTCTGAAATCCACAGTACCCTCCCTTGGAAAAATGACTCCGAAAAATCATGGCATTCGAAACAGATTTTTTCGATTTTTTTCACACGGGTAAGAGTTACGCGGTTACGGTTGACTTTTTCTTATTCGAAATCTGATTCTCTATAAAATGCACCTAATGATTTCCTTTTAGCTTGAAATTTTTTTTTTTCGAAAATCCACAGTACCCCTCCTTGGAAAAATGACTCCGAAAAATCCTGGCATTCGAAACAGATTTTTTCGATTTTTTTCTCACGGGTACGGATTACGTGGTTACGAATGACTTTTTCTTATTCGAAATCTGCTTCTGTATAAAATGCACCTAATGGTTTCCTTTTAGCTTGAAATTTTTTTTTCTCGAAAATCCACAGTACCCCCCCTTGGAAAAATGACTCCGAAAAATCCTGGCATTCGAAACAGATTTTTTTCGATTTTTTCCTCACGGGCACGAGTTACGCGGTTACGGTTGACTTTTTCTTATTCGAAATCTGATTCTCTATAAAATGCACCTAATGGTTTCCTTTTAGCTTGAAATTTTTTTTTCTCGAAAATCCACAGTACCCCCCCTTGGAAAAATGACTCCGAAAAATCCTGGCATTCGAAACAGATTTTTTTAGATTTTTTCCTCACGGGCACGAGTTACGCGGTTACGGTTGACTTTTTCTTATTCGAAATCTGATTCTCTATAAAATGCACCTAATGGTTTCCGTTTAGCTTGAAAATTTTTTTTCTCGAAAATCCACAGTACCCCTCGTTGGAAAAATGACTCCGAAAAATCATGGCATTCGAAACAGATTTTTTCGATTTTTTTCTCACGGGTACGGGTTACGCGGTTACGGTTGACTTTTTCTTATTCGAAATCTGATTCTCTATAAAATGCACCTAATGGTTTCCTTTTAGCTTGAAATTTTTTTTTCCCGAAAATCCACAGTACCCCCCCTTGGAAAAATGACTCCGAAAAATCATGGCTTTCGAAACAGATTTTTTCGATTTTTTTCTCACGGGTACGGGTTACGCGGTTACGGTTGACTTTTTCTTATTCGAAATCTGATTCTCTATAAAATGCACCTAATGGTTTCCTTTTAGCTTGAAATTTTTTTTTCTCTGAAATCCACAGTACCCTCCCTTGGAAAAATGACTCCGAAAAATCATGGCATTCGAAACAGATTTTTTCGATTTTTTTCACACGGGTAAGAGTTACGCGGTTACGGTTGACTTTTTCTTATTCGAAATCTGATTCTCTATAAAATGCACCTAATGATTTCCTTTTAGCTTGAAATTTTTTTTTCTCGAAAATCCACAGTACCCCTCCTTGGAAAAATGACTCCGAAAAATCCTGGCATTCGAAACAGATTTTTTCGATTTTTTTCTCACGGGTACGGATTACGTGGTTACGAATGACTTTTTCTTATTCGAAATCTGCTTCTGTATAAAATGCACCTAATGGTTTCCTTTTAGCTTGAAATTTTTTTTTCTCGAAAATCCACAGTACCCCCCCTTGGAAAAATGACTCCGAAAAATCCTGGCATTCGAAACAGATTTTTTTCGATTTTTTCCTCACGGGCACGAGTTACGCGGTTACGGTTGACTTTTTCTTATTCGAAATCTGATTCTCTATAAAATGCACCTAATGGTTTCCTTTTAGCTTGAAATTTTTTTTTCTCGAAAATCCACAGTACCCCCCCTTGGAAAAATGACTCCGAAAAATCCTGGCATTCGAAACAGATTTTTTTAGATTTTTTCCTCACGGGCACGAGTTACGCGGTTACGGTTGACTTTTTCTTATTCGAAATCTGATTCTCTATAAAATGCACCTAATGGTTTCCGTTTAGCTTGAAAATTTTTTTTCTCGAAAATCCACAGTACCCCTCGTTGGAAAAATGACTCCGAAAAATCATGGCATTCGAAACAGATTTTTTCGATTTTTTTCTCACGGGTACGGGTTACGCGGTTACGGTTGACTTTTTCTTATTCGAAATCTGATTCTCTATAAAATGCACCTAATGGTTTCCTTTTAGCTTGAAATTTTTTTTTCCCGAAAATCCACAGTACCCCCCCTTGGAAAAATGACTCCGAAAAATCATGGCTTTCGAAACAGATTTTTTCGATTTTTTTCTCACGGGTACGGGTTACGCGGTTACGGTTGACTTTTTCTTATTCGAAATCTGATTCTCTATAAAATGCACCTAATGGTTTCCTTTTAGCTTGAAATTTTTTTTTCTCTGAAATCCACAGTACCCTCCCTTGGAAAAATGACTCCGAAAAATCATGGCATTCGAAACAGATTTTTTCGATTTTTTTCACACGGGTAAGAGTTACGCGGTTACGGTTGACTTTTTCTTATTCGAAATCTGATTCTCTATAAAATGCACCTAATGATTTCCTTTTAGCTTGAAATTTTTTTTTCTCGAAAATCCACAGTACCCCTCCTTGGAAAAATGACTCCGAAAAATCCTGGCATTCGAAACAGATTTTTTCGATTTTTTTCTCACGGGTACGGATTACGTGGTTACGAATGACTTTTTCTTATTCGAAATCTGCTTCTGTATAAAATGCACCTAATGGTTTCCTTTTAGCTTGAAATTTTTTTTTCTCGAAAATCCACAGTACCCCCCCTTGGAAAAATGACTCCGAAAAATCCTGGCATTCGAAACAGATTTTTTTCGATTTTTTCCTCACGGGCACGAGTTACGCGGTTACGGTTGACTTTTTCTTATTCGAAATCTGATTCTCTATAAAATGCACCTAATGGTTTCCGTTTAGCTTGAAAATTTTTTTTCTCGAAAATCCACAGTACCCCTCGTTGGAAAAATGACTCCGAAAAATCATGGCATTCGAAACAGATTTTTGCGATTTTTTTCTCACGGGTACGGGTTACGCGGTTACGGTTGACTTTTTCTTATTCGAAATCTGATTCTCTATAAAATGCACCTAATGGTTTCCTTTTAGCTTGAAATTTTTTTTTCCCGAAAATCCACAGTACCCCCCCTTGGAAAAATGACTCCGAAAAATCATGGCTTTCGAAACAGATTTTTTCGATTTTTTTCTCACGGGTACGGGTTACGCGGTTACGGTTGACTTTTTCTTATTCGAAATCTGATTCTCTATAAAATGCACCTAATGGTTTCCTTTTAGCTTGAAATTTTTTTTCCCGAAAATCCACAGTACCCCCCCTTGGAAAAATGACTCCGAAAAATCATGGCTTTCGAAACAGATTTTTTCGATTTTTTTCTCACGGGTACGGGTTACGCGGTTACGGTTGACTTTTTCTTATTCGAAATCTGATTCTCTATAAAATGCACCTAATGGTTTCCTTTTTGCTTGAAATTTTTTTTTCTCTAAAATCCACAGTACCACCCGTTGCAAAAATCACTCTGAAAAATCATGGCATTCGAAACAGATTTTTTCGATTTTTTTCTCACGGGTACGAGTTACGCGGTTACGGTTGACTTTTTCTTATTCGAAATCTGATTCTCTATAAAATGCACCTAATGGTTTCCTTTTAGCTTGAAATTTTTTTTTCCCGAAAATCCACAGTACCCCCCCTTGGAAAAATGACTCCGAAAAATCATGGCTTTCGAAACAGATTTTTTCGATTTTTTTCTCACGGGTACGGGTTACGCGGTTACGGTTGACTTTTTCTTATTCGAAATCTGATTCTCTATAAAATGCACCTAATGGTTTCCTTTTAGCTTGAAATTTTTTTTTCTCTGAAATCCACAGTACCCTCCCTTGGAAAAATGACTCCGAAAAATCCTGGCATTCGAAACAGATTTTTTTCGATTTTTTCCTCACGGGCACGAGTTACGCGGTTACGGTTGACTTTTTCTTATTCGAAATCTGATTCTCTATAAAATGCACCTAATGGTTTCCGTTTAGCTTGAAAATTTTTTTTCTCGAAAATCCACAGTACCACCCGTTGCAAAAATCACTCTGAAAAATCATGGCATTCGAAACAGATTTTTTCGATTTTTTTCTCACGGGTACGAGTTACGCGGTTACGGTTGACTTTTTCTTATTCGAAATCTGATTCTCTATAAAATGCACCTAATGGTTTCCTTTTAGCTTGAAATTTTTTTTTCCCGAAAATCCACAGTACCCCCCCTTGGAAAAATGACTCCGAAAAATCATGGCTTTCGAAACAGATTTTTTCGATTTTTTTCTCACGGGTACGGGTTACGCGGTTACGGTTGACTTTTTCTTATTCGAAATCTGATTCTCTATAAAATGCACCTAATGGTTTCCTTTTAGCTTGAAATTTTTTTTTCTCTGAAATCCACAGTACCCTCCCTTGGAAAAATGACTCCGAAAAATCATGGCATTCGAAACAGATTTTTTCGATTTTTTTCACACGGGTAAGAGTTACGCGGTTACGGTTGACTTTTTCTTATTCGAAATCCTATTCTCTATAAAATGCACCTAATGATTTCCTTTTAGCTTGAAATTTTTTTTTCTCGAAAATCCACAGTACCCCTCCTTGGAAAAATGACTCCGAAAAATCCTGGCATTCGAAACAGATTTTTTCGATTTTTTTCTCACGGGTACGGATTACGTGGTTACGAATGACTTTTTCTTATTCGAAATCTGCTTCTGTATAAAATGCACCTAATGGTTTCCTTTTAGCTTGAAATTTTTTTTTCTCGAAAATCCACAGTACCCCCCCTTGGAAAAATGACTCCGAAAAATCCTGGCATTCGAAACAGATTTTTTTCGATTTTTTCCTCACGGGCACGAGTTACGCGGTTACGGTTGACTTTTTCTTATTCGAAATCTGATTCTCTATAAAATGCACCTAATGGTTTCCGTTTAGCTTGAAAATTTTTTTTCTCGAAAATCCACAGTACCCCTCGTTGGAAAAATGACTCCGAAAAATCATGGCATTCGAAACAGATTTTTTCGATTTTTTTCTCACGGGTACGGGTTACGCGGTTACGGTTGACTTTTTCTTATTCGAAATCTGATTCTCTATAAAATGCACCTAATGGTTTCCTTTTAGCTTGAAATTTTTTTTTCCCGAAAATCCACAGTACCCCCCCTTGGAAAAATGACTCCGAAAAATCATGGCTTTCGAAACAGATTTTTTCGATTTTTTTCTCACGGGTACGGGTTACGCGGTTACGGTTGACTTTTTCTTATTCGAAATCTGATTCTCTATAAAATGCACCTAATGGTTTCCTTTTAGCTTGAAATTTTTTTTTCTCGAAAATCCACAGTACCCCTCCTTGGAAAAATGACTCCGAAAAATCATGGCATTCGAAACAGATTTTTTCGATTTTTTTCTCACGGGTACGGGTTACGCGGTTACGGTTGACTTTTTCTTATTCGAAATCTGATTCTCTATAAAATGCACCTAATGGTTTCCTTTTAGCTTGAAATTTTTTTTTCCCGAAAATCCACAGTACCCCCCCTTGGAAAAATGACTCCGAAAAATCATGGCTTTCGAAACAGATTTTTTCGATTTTTTTCTCACGGGTACGGGTTACGCGGTTACGGTTGACTTTTTCTTATTCGAAATCTGATTCTCTATAAAATGCACCTAATGGTTTCCTTTTAGCTTGAAATTTTTTTTTCTCTGAAATCCACAGTACCCCCCCTTGGAGAAATGACTCCGACAAATGCTGGCATTCGAAACAGATTTTTTCGATTTTTTTCTCACGGGTACGGGTTACACGGTTACGGTTGACTTTTTCTTATTCGAAATCTGATTCTCTATAAAATGCACCTAATGGTTTCCTTTTAGCTTGAAATTAATTTTTTTTTCTCGAAAATCCACAGTACCCCTCCTTGGAAAAATGACTCCGAAAAATCCTGGCATTCGAAACAGATTTTTTCGATTTTTTTCTCACGGGTACGGATTACGTGGTTACGAATGACTTTTTCTTATTCGAAATCTGCTTCTGTATAAAATGCACCTAATGGTTTCCTTTTAGCTTGAAATTTTTTTTTCTCGAAAATCCACAGTACACCCCCTTGGAAAAATGACTCCGAAAAATCCTGGCATTCGAAACAGATTTTTTTCGATTTTTTCCTCACGGGCACGAGTTACGCGGTTACGGTTGACTTTTTCTTATTCGAAATCTGATTCTCTATAAAATGCACCTAATGGTTTCCGTTTAGCTTGAAAATTTTTTTTCTCGAAAATCCACAGTACCCCTCGTTGGAAAAATGACTCCGAAAAATCATGGCATTCGAAACAGATTTTTTCGATTTTTTTCTCACGGGTACGGGTTACGCGGTTACGGTTGACTTTTTCTTATTCGAAATCTGATTCTCTATAAAATGCACCTAATGGTTTCCTTTTAGCTTGAAATTTTTTTTTCCCGAAAATCCACAGTACCCCCCCTTGGAAAAATGACTCCGAAAAATCATGGCTTTCGAAACAGATTTTTTCGATTTTTTTCTCACGGGTACGGGTTACGCGGTTACGGTTGACTTTTTCTTATTCGAAATCTGATTCTCTATAAAATGCACCTAATGGTTTCCTTTTAGCTTGAAATTTTTTTTTCTCGAAAATCCACAGTACCCCTCCTTGGAAA
Organism: Pholcus phalangioides; assembly: GCF_987345545.1. NCBI lineage: Eukaryota > Metazoa > Arthropoda > Arachnida > Araneae > Pholcidae > Pholcus > Pholcus phalangioides. Next base: position 8,810,824 of record NW_028301597.1, on the reverse strand, counting down.
AATGACTCCGAAAAATCATGGCATTCGAAACAGATTTTTTCGATTTTTTTCTCACGGGTACGGGTTACGCGGTTACGGTTGACTTTTTCTTATTCGAAATCTGATTCTCTATAAAATGCACCTAATGGTTTCCTTTTAGCTTGAAATTTTTTTTTCCCGAAAATCCACAGTACCCCCCCTTGGAAAAATGACTCCGAAAAATCATGGCTTTCGAAACAGATTTTTTCGATTTTTTTCTCACGGGTACGGGTTACGCGGTTACGGTTGACTTTTTCTTATTCGAAATCTGATTCTCTATAAAATGCACCTAATGGTTTCCTTTTAGCTTGAAATTTTTTTTTCTCTGAAATCCACAGTACCCTCCCTTGGAAAAATGACTCCGAAAAATCATGGCATTCGAAACAGATTTTTTCGATTTTTTTCACACGGGTAAGAGTTACGCGGTTACGGTTGACTTTTTCTTATTCGAAATCTGATTCTCTATAAAATGCACCTAATGATTTCCTTTTAGCTTGAAATTTTTTTTTCTCGATAATCCACAGTACCCCCCCTTGGAGAAATGACTCCGACAAATGCTGGCATTCGAAACAGATTTTTTCGATTTTTTTCTCACGGGTACGGGTTACACGGTTACGGTTGACTTTTTCTTATTCGAAATCTGATTCTCTATAAAATGCACCTAATGGTTTCCTTTTAGCTTGAAATTAATTTTTTTTTCTCGAAAATCCACAGTACCCCTCCTTGGAAAAATGACTCCGAAAAATCCTGGCATTCGAAACAGATTTTTTCGATTTTTTTCTCACGGGTACGGATTACGTGGTTACGAATGACTTTTTCTTATTCGAAATCTGCTTCTGTATGAAATGCACCTAATGTTTTCTTTTAGCTTGAAATTTTTTTTTCTCGAAAATCCACAGTACCCCCCCTTGGAAAAATGACTCCGAAAAATCATGGCATTCGAAACAGATTTTTTTCGATTTTTTTCTCACGGGCACGAGTTACGCGGTTACGGTTGACTTTTTCTTATTCGAAATCTGATTCTCTATAAAATGCACCTAATGGTTTCCTTTTAGCTTGAAAATTTTTTTTCTCGAAAATCCACAGTACCCCTCGTTGGAAAAATGACTCCGAAAAATCATGGCATTCGAAACAGATTTTTTCGATTTTTTTCTCACGGGTACGGGTTACGCGGTTACGGTTGACTTTTTCTTATTCGAAATCTGATTCTCTATAAAATGCACCTAATGGTTTCCTTTTAGCTTGAAATTTTTTTTTCCCGAAAATCCACAGTACCCCCCCTTGGAAAAATGACTCCGAAAAATCATGGCTTTCGAAACAGATTTTTTCGATTTTTTTCTCACGGGTACGGGTTACGCGGTTACGGTTGACTTTTTCTTATTCGAAATCTGATTCTCTATAAAATGCACCTAATGGTTTCCTTTTAGCTTGAAATTTTTTTTTCTCTGAAATCCACAGTACCCTCCCTTGCAAAAATGACTCCGAAAAATCATGGCATTCGAAACAGATTTTTTCGATTTTTTTCACACGGGTAAGAGTTACGCGGTTACGGTTGACTTTTTCTTATTCGAAATCTGATTCTCTATAAAATGCACCTAATGGTTTCCTTTTAGCTTGAAATTTTTTTTCTCGAAAATTCACAGTACCCTCCTTGGAAAAATGACTCCGAAAAATCATGGCATTCGAAACAGATTTTTTCGATTTTTTTCTCACGGGTACGGGTTACGCGGTTACGGTTGACTTTTTCTTATTCGAAATCTGATTCTCTATAAAATGCACCTAATGGTTTCCTTTTAGCTTGAAATTTTTTTTTCCCGAAAATCCACAGTACCCCCCCCCCCTTGGAAAAATGACTCCGAAAAATCATGGCATTCGAAACAGATTTTTTCGATTTTTTTCTCACGGGTACGGATTACGCGGTTACAAATGACTTTTTCTTATTCGAAATCTGATTCTCTATAAAATGCACCTAATGGTTTCCTTTTAGCTTGAAATTTTTTTTTCTCGAAAATCCACAGTACCCCCCCTTGGAAAAATGACTCCGAAAAATCCTGGCATTCGAAACAGATTTTTTCGATTTTTTTCTCACGGGTACGGGTTACGCGGTTACGGTTGACTTTTTCTTATTCGAAATCTGATTCTCTACAAAATGCACCTAATGGTTTCCTTTTTGCTTGAAATTTTTTTTTCTCTAAAATCCACAGTACCACCCGTTGCAAAAATCACTCTGAAAAATCATGGCATTCGAAACAGATTTTTTCGATTTTTTTCTCACGGGTACGAGTTACGCGGTTACGGTTGACTTTTTCTTATTCGAAATCTGATTCTCTATAAAATGCACCTAATGGTTTCCTTTTAGCTTGAAATTTTTTTTTCCCGAAAATCCACAGTACCCCCCCCCCCCTTGGAAAAATGACTCCGAAAAATCATGGCATTCGAAACAGATTTTTTCGATTTTTTTCTCACGGGTACGGATTACGCGGTTACAAATGACTTTTTCTTATTCGAAATCTGATTCTCTATAAAATGCACCTAATGGTTTCCTTTTAGCTTGAAATTTTTTTTTCCCGAAAATCCACAGTACCCCCCCCCCCTTGGAAAAATGACTCCGAAAAATCATGGCATTCGAAACAGATTTTTTCGATTTTTTTCTCACGGGTACGGATTACGCGGTTACAAATGACTTTTTCTTATTCGAAATCTGATTCTCTATAAAATGCACCTAATGGTTTCCTTTTAGCTTGAAATTTTTTTTTCTCGAAAATCCACAGTACCCCCCCTTGGAAAAATGACTCCGAAAAATCCTGGCATTCGAAACAGATTTTTTCGATTTTTTTCTCACGGGTACGGGTTACGCGGTTACGGTTGACTTTTTCTTATTCGAAATCTGATTCTCTACAAAATGCACCTAATGGTTTCCTTTTTGCTTGAAATTTTTTTTTCTCTAAAATCCACAGTACCACCCGTTGCAAAAATCACTCTGAAAAATCATGGCATTCGAAACAGATTTTTTCGATTTTTTTCTCACGGGTACGAGTTACGCGGTTACGGTTGACTTTTTCTTATTCGAAATCTGATTCTCTATAAAATGCACCTAATGGTTTCCTTTTAGCTTGAAATTTTTTTTTCCCGAAAATCCACAGTACCCCCCCCCCCCTTGGAAAAATGACTCCGAAAAATCATGGCATTCGAAACAGATTTTTTCGATTTTTTTCTCACGGGTACGGATTACGCGGTTACAAATGACTTTTTCTTATTCGAAATCTGATTCTCTATAAAATGCACCTAATGGTTTCCTTTTAGCTTGAAATTTTTTTTTCTCGAAAATCCACAGTACCCCTCCTTGGAAAAATGACTCCGAAAAATCATGGCATTCGAAACAGATTTTTTCGATTTTTTTCTCACGGGTACGGGTTACGCGGTTACGGTTGACTTTTTCTTATTCGAAATCTGATTCTCTATAAAATGCACCTAATGGTTTCCTTTTTGCTTGAAATTTTTTTTTCTCTAAAATCCACAGTACCACCCGTTGCAAAAATCACTCTGAAAAATCATGGCATTCGAAACAGATTTTTTCGATTTTTTTCTCACGGGTACGAGTTACGCGGTTACGGTTGACTTTTTCTTATTCGAAATCTGATTCTCTATAAAATGCACCTAATGGTTTCCTTTTAGCTTGAAATTTTTTTTTCCCGAAAATCCACAGTACCCCCCCCCCCCTTGGAAAAATGACTCCGAAAAATCATGGCATTCGAAACAGATTTTTTCGATTTTTTTCTCACGGGTACGGATTACGCGGTTACAAATGACTTTTTCTTATTCGAAATCTGATTCTCTATAAAATGCACCTAATGGTTTCCTTTTAGCTTGAAATTTTTTTTTCCCGAAAATCCACAGTACCCCCCCCCCCTTGGAAAAATGACTCCGAAAAATCATGGCATTCGAAACAGATTTTTTCGATTTTTTTCTCACGGGTACGGATTACGCGGTTACAAATGACTTTTTCTTATTCGAAATCTGATTCTCTATAAAATGCACCTAATGGTTTCCTTTTAGCTTGAAATTTTTTTTTCTCGAAAATCCACAGTACCCCCCCTTGGAAAAATGACTCCGAAAAATCCTGGCATTCGAAACAGATTTTTTCGATTTTTTTCTCACGGGTACGGGTTACGCGGTTACGGTTGACTTTTTCTTATTCGAAATCTGATTCTCTACAAAATGCACCTAATGGTTTCCTTTTTGCTTGAAATTTTTTTTTCTCTAAAATCCACAGTACCACCCGTTGCAAAAATCACTCTGAAAAATCATGGCATTCGAAACAGATTTTTTCGATTTTTTTCTCACGGGTACGAGTTACGCGGTTACGGTTGACTTTTTCTTATTCGAAATCTGATTCTCTATAAAATGCACCTAATGGTTTCCTTTTAGCTTGAAATTTTTTTTTCCCGAAAATCCACAGTACCCCCCCCCCCCTTGGAAAAATGACTCCGAAAAATCATGGCATTCGAAACAGATTTTTTCGATTTTTTTCTCACGGGTACGGATTACGCGGTTACAAATGACTTTTTCTTATTCGAAATCTGATTCTCTATAAAATGCACCTAATGGTTTCCTTTTAGCTTGAAATTTTTTTTTCCCGAAAATCCACAGTACCCCCCCCCCCTTGGAAAAATGACTCCGAAAAATCATGGCATTCGAAACAGATTTTTTCGATTTTTTTCTCACGGGTACGGATTACGCGGTTACAAATGACTTTTTCTTATTCGAAATCTGATTCTCTATAAAATGCACCTAATGGTTTCCTTTTAGCTTGAAATTTTTTTTTCTCGAAAATCCACAGTACCCCCCCTTGGAAAAATGACTCCGAAAAATCCTGGCATTCGAAACAGATTTTTTCGATTTTTTTCTCACGGGTACGGGTTACGCGGTTACGGTTGACTTTTTCTTATTCGAAATCTGATTCTCTACAAAATGCACCTAATGGTTTCCTTTTTGCTTGAAATTTTTTTTTCTCTAAAATCCACAGTACCACCCGTTGCAAAAATCACTCTGAAAAATCATGGCATTCGAAACAGATTTTTTCGATTTTTTTCTCACGGGTACGAGTTACGCGGTTACGGTTGACTTTTTCTTATTCGAAATCTGATTCTCTATAAAATGCACCTAATGGTTTCCTTTTAGCTTGAAATTTTTTTTTCCCGAAAATCCACAGTACCCCCCCCCCCTTGGAAAAATGACTCCGAAAAATCATGGCATTCGAAACAGATTTTTTCGATTTTTTTCTCACGGGTACGGATTACGCGGTTACAAATGACTTTTTCTTATTCGAAATCTGATTCTCTATAAAATGCACCTAATGGTTTCCTTTTAGCTTGAAATTTTTTTTTCTCGAAAATCCACAGTACCCCTCCTTGGAAAAATGACTCCGAAAAATCATGGCATTCGAAACAGATTTTTTCGATTTTTTTCTCACGGGTACGGGTTACGCGGTTACGGTTGACTTTTTCTTATTCGAAATCTGATTCTCTATAAAATGCACCTAATGGTTTCCTTTTTGCTTGAAATTTTTTTTTCTCTAAAATCCACAGTACCACCCGTTGCAAAAATCACTCTGAAAAATCATGGCATTCGAAACAGATTTTTTCGATTTTTTTCTCACGGGTACGAGTTACGCGGTTACGGTTGACTTTTTCTTATTCGAAATCTGATTCTCTATAAAATGCACCTAATGGTTTCCTTTTAGCTTGAAATTTTTTTTTCCCGAAAATCCACAGTACCCCCCCCCCCCTTGGAAAAATGACTCCGAAAAATCATGGCATTCGAAACAGATTTTTTCGATTTTTTTCTCACGGGTACGGATTACGCGGTTACAAATGACTTTTTCTTATTCGAAATCTGATTCTCTATAAAATGCACCTAATGGTTTCCTTTTAGCTTGAAATTTTTTTTTCCCGAAAATCCACAGTACCCCCCCCCCCTTGGAAAAATGACTCCGAAAAATCATGGCATTCGAAACAGATTTTTTCGATTTTTTTCTCACGGGTACGGATTACGCGGTTACAAATGACTTTTTCTTATTCGAAATCTGATTCTCTATAAAATGCACCTAATGGTTTCCTTTTAGCTTGAAATTTTTTTTTCTCGAAAATCCACAGTACCCCCCCTTGGAAAAATGACTCCGAAAAATCCTGGCATTCGAAACAGATTTTTTCGATTTTTTTCTCACGGGTACGGGTTACGCGGTTACGGTTGACTTTTTCTTATTCGAAATCTGATTCTCTACAAAATGCACCTAATGGTTTCCTTTTTGCTTGAAATTTTTTTTTCTCTAAAATCCACAGTACCACCCGTTGCAAAAATCACTCTGAAAAATCATGGCATTCGAAACAGATTTTTTCGATTTTTTTCTCACGGGTACGAGTTACGCGGTTACGGTTGACTTTTTCTTATTCGAAATCTGATTCTCTATAAAATGCACCTAATGGTTTCCTTTTAGCTTGAAATTTTTTTTTCCCGAAAATCCACAGTACCCCCCCCCCCCTTGGAAAAATGACTCCGAAAAATCATGGCATTCGAAACAGATTTTTTCGATTTTTTTCTCACGGGTACGGATTACGCGGTTACAAATGACTTTTTCTTATTCGAAATCTGATTCTCTATAAAATGCACCTAATGGTTTCCTTTTAGCTTGAAATTTTTTTTTCTCGAAAATCCACAGTACCCCTCCTTGGAAAAATGACTCCGAAAAATCATGGCATTCGAAACAGATTTTTTCGATTTTTTTCTCACGGGTACGGGTTACGCGGTTACGGTTGACTTTTTCTTATTCGAAATCTGATTCTCTATAAAATGCACCTAATGGTTTCCTTTTAGCTTGAAATTTTTTTTCCCGAAAATCCACAGTACCCCCCCTTGGAAAAATGACTCCGAAAAATCATGGCTTTCGAAACAGATTTTTTCGATTTTTTTCTCACGGGTACGGGTTACGCGGTTACGGTTGACTTTTTCTTATTCGAAATCTGATTCTCTATAAAATGCACCTAATGGTTTCCTTTTAGCTTGAAATTTTTTTTTCTCGAAAATCCACAGTACCCTCCCTTCGAAAAATGACTCCGAAAAATCATGGCATTCGAAACAGATTTTTGCGATTTTTTTCTCACGGGTACGGGTTACGCGGTTACGGTTGACTTTTTCTTATTCGAAATCTGATTCTCTACAAAATGCACCTAATGGTTTCCTTTTTGCTTGAAATTTTTTTTTCTCTAAAATCCACAGTACCACCCGTTGCAAAAATCACTCTGAAAAATCATGGCATTCGAAACAGATTTTTTCGATTTTTTTCTCACGGGTACGAGTTACGCGGTTACGGTTGACTTTTTCTTATTCGAAATCTGATTCTCTATAAAATGCACCTAATGGTTTCCTTTTAGCTTGAAATTTTTTTTTCCCGAAAATCCACAGTACCCCCCCCCCCCTTGGAAAAATGACTCCGAAAAATCATGGCATTCGAAACAGATTTTTTCGATTTTTTTCTCACGGGTACGGATTACGCGGTTACAAATGACTTTTTCTTATTCGAAATCTGATTCTCTATAAAATGCACCTAATGGTTTCCTTTTAGCTTGAAATTTTTTTTTCTCGAAAATCCACAGTACCCCTCCTTGGAAAAATGACTCCGAAAAATCATGGCATTCGAAACAGATTTTTTCGATTTTTTTCTCACGGGTACGGGTTACGCGGTTACGGTTGACTTTTTCTTATTCGAAATCTGATTCTCTATAAAATGCACCTAATGGTTTCCTTTTAGCTTGAAATTTTTTTTCCCGAAAATCCACAGTACCCCCCCTTGGAAAAATGACTCCGAAAAATCATGGCTTTCGAAACAGATTTTTTCGATTTTTTTCTCACGGGTACGGGTTACGCGGTTACGGTTGACTTTTTCTTATTCGAAATCTGATTCTCTATAAAATGCACCTAATGGTTTCCTTTTAGCTTGAAATTTTTTTTTCTCTGAAATCCACAGTACCCTCCCTTGCAAAAATGACTCCGAAAAATCATGGCATTCGAAACAGATTTTTTCGATTTTTTTCACACGGGTAAGAGTTACGCGGTTACGGTTGACTTTTTCTTATTCGAAATCTGATTCTCTATAAAATGCACCTAATGGTTTCCTTTTAGCTTGAAATTTTTTTTTCTCGAAAATCCACAGTACCCTCCCTTCGAAAAATGACTCCGAAAAATCATAGCATTCGAAACAGATTTTTTCGATTTCTTTCTCTCGAGTACGAGTTACGCGATTACGGTTGACTTATTCTTATTCGAAATCTGCTTCTGTATAAAATGCACCTAATGGTTTCCTTTTAGCTTGAAATTTTTTTTTCTCGAAAATCCACAGTACCCCCCCTTGGAAAAATGACTCCGAAAAATCCTGGCATTCGAAACAGATTTTTTCGATTTTTTTCTCACGGGTACGGGTTACGCGGTTACGGTTGACTTTTTCTTATTCGAAATCTGATTCTCTATAAAATGCACCTAATGGTTTCCTTTTAGCTTGAAATTTTTTTTTCACGAAAATCCACAGTACCCCTGCTTGGAAAAATGACTCCGAAAAATCATGGCATTCGAAACAGATTTTTTCGATTTTTTTCTCACGGGTACGGGTTACGGTTGACTTTTTCTTATTCGAAATCTGATTCTCTATAAAATGCACCTAATGGTTTCCTTTTAGCTTGAAATTTTTTTTTCTCGAAAATCCACAGTACCCCCCCTTGGAAAAATGACTCCGAAAAATCCTGGCATTCGAAACAGATTTTTTCGATTTTTTTCTCACGGGTACGGGTTACGCGGTTACGGTTGACTTTTTCTTATTCGAAATCTGATTCTCTATAAAATGCATCTAATGGTTTCCTTTTAGCTTGAAATTTTTTTTTCACGAAAATCCACAGTACCCCTGCTTGGAAAAATGACTCCGAAAAATCATGGCATTCGAAACAGATTTTTTCGATTTTTTTCTCACGGGTACGGGTTACGGTTGACTTTTTCTTATTCGAAATCTGATTCTCTATAAAATGCACCTAATGGTTTCCTTTTAGCTTGAAATTTTTTTTCTCTAAAATCCACAGTAAATTTTTCCACATCCCTTGGAAAAATGACTCCGAAAAATCATGGCATTCGAAACAGATTTTTTCGATTTTTTTCACACGGGTAAGAGTTACGCGGTTACGGTTGACTTTTTCTTATTCGAAATCTGATTCTCTATAAAATGCACCTAATGGTTTCCTTTTAGCTTTAAATTTTTTTTTCTCGAAAATCCACAGTACCCTGATGGATTTTCGTTCCCTTGGAAAAATGACTCCGAAAAATCATGGCATTCGAAACAGATTTTTTCGATTTTTTTCTCACGGGTACGGGTTACGGTTGACTTTTTCTTATTCGAAATCTGATTCTCTATAAAATGCACCTAATGGTTTCCTTTTAGCTTGAAATTTTTTTTTCTCGAAAATCCACAGTACCCCCCCTTGGAAAAATGACTCCGAAAAATCCTGGCATTCGAAACAGATTTTTTCGATTTTTTTCTCACGGGTACGGATTACGCGGTTACAAATGACTTTTTCTTATTCGAAAGCTGCTTCTGTATAAAATGCACCTAATGGTTTCCTTTTAGCTTGAAATTTTTTTTTCTCGATAATCCACAGTACCCCCCCTTGGAGAAATGACTCCGACAAATGCTGGCATTCGAAACAGATTTTTTCGATTTTTTTCTCACGGGTACGGGTTACACGGTTACGGTTGACTTTTTCTTATTCGAAATCTGATTCTCTATAAAATGCACCTAATGGTTTCCTTTTAGCTTGAAATTAATTTTTTTTTCTCGAAAATCCACAGTACCCCTCCTTGGAAAAATGACTCCGAAAAATCCTGGCATTCGAAACAGATTTTTTCGATTTTTTTCTCACGGGTACGGATTACGTGGTTACGAATGACTTTTTCTTATTCGAAATCTGCTTCTGTATAAAATGCACCTAATGGTTTCCTTTTAGCTTGAAATTTTTTTTTCTCGAAAATCCACAGTACCCCCCCTTGGAAAAATGACTCCGAAAAATCCTGGCATTCGAAACAGATTTTTTCGATTTTTTTCTCACGGGTACGGATTACGCGGTTACAAATGACTTTTTCTTATTCGAAAGCTGCTTCTGTATAAAATGCACCTAATGGTTTCCTTTTAGCTTGAAATTTTTTTTTCTCGATAATCCACAGTACCCCCCCTTGGAGAAATGACTCCGACAAATGCTGGCATTCGAAACAGATTTTTTCGATTTTTTTCTCACGGGTACGGGTTACACGGTTACGGTTGACTTTTTCTTATTCGAAATCTGATTCTCTATAAAATGCACCTAATGGTTTCCTTTTAGCTTGAAAATTTTTTTTCTCGAAAATCCACAGTACCCCTCGTTGGAAAAATGACTCCGAAAAATCATGGCATTCGAAACAGATTTTTTCGATTTTTTTCTCACGGGTACGGGTTACGCGGTTACGGTTGACTTTTTCTTATTCGAAATCTGATTCTCTATAAAATGCACCTAATGGTTTCCTTTTAGCTTGAAATTTTTTTTTCCCGAAAATCCACAGTACCCCCCCTTGGAAAAATGACTCCGAAAAATCATGGCTTTCGAAACAGATTTTTTCGATTTTTTTCTCACGGGTACGGGTTACGCGGTTACGGTTGACTTTTTCTTATTCGAAATCTGATTCTCTATAAAATGCACCTAATGGTTTCCTTTTAGCTTGAAATTTTTTTTTCTCTGAAATCCACAGTACCCTCCCTTGCAAAAATGACTCCGAAAAATCATGGCATTCGAAACAGATTTTTTCGATTTTTTTCACACGGGTAAGAGTTACGCGGTTACGGTTGACTTTTTCTTATTCGAAATCTGATTCTCTATAAAATGCACCTAATGGTTTCCTTTTAGCTTGAAATTTTTTTTCTCGAAAATTCACAGTACCCTCCTTGGAAAAATGACTCCGAAAAATCATGGCATTCGAAACAGATTTTTTCGATTTTTTTCTCACGGGTACGGGTTACGCGGTTACGGTTGACTTTTTCTTATTCGAAATCTGATTCTCTATAAAATGCACCTAATGGTTTCCTTTTAGCTTGAAATTTTTTTTTCCCGAAAATCCACAGTACCCCCCCCCCCTTGGAAAAATGACTCCGAAAAATCATGGCATTCGAAACAGATTTTTTCGATTTTTTTCTCACGGGTACGGATTACGCGGTTACAAATGACTTTTTCTTATTCGAAATCTGATTCTCTATAAAATGCACCTAATGGTTTCCTTTTAGCTTGAAATTTTTTTTTCTCGAAAATCCACAGTACCCCCCCTTGGAAAAATGACTCCGAAAAATCCTGGCATTCGAAACAGATTTTTTCGATTTTTTTCTCACGGGTACGGGTTACGCGGTTACGGTTGACTTTTTCTTATTCGAAATCTGATTCTCTACAAAATGCACCTAATGGTTTCCTTTTTGCTTGAAATTTTTTTTTCTCTAAAATCCACAGTACCACCCGTTGCAAAAATCACTCTGAAAAATCATGGCATTCGAAACAGATTTTTTCGATTTTTTTCTCACGGGTACGAGTTACGCGGTTACGGTTGACTTTTTCTTATTCGAAATCTGATTCTCTATAAAATGCACCTAATGGTTTCCTTGTAGCTTGAAATTTTTTTTTCCCGAAAATCCACAGTACCCCCCCCCCCTTGGAAAAATGACTCCGAAAAATCATGGCATTCGAAACAGATTTTTTCGATTTTTTTCTCACGGGTACGGATTACGCGGTTACAAATGACTTTTTCTTATTCGAAATCTGATTCTCTATAAAATGCACCTAATGGTTTCCTTTTAGCTTGAAATTTTTTTTTCTCGAAAATCCACAGTACCCCTCCTTGGAAAAATGACTCCGAAAAATCATGGCATTCGAAACAGATTTTTTCGATTTTTTTCTCACGGGTACGGGTTACGCGGTTACGGTTGACTTTTTCTTATTCGAAATCTGATTCTCTATAAAATGCACCTAATGGTTTCCTTTTAGCTTGAAATTTTTTTTCCCGAAAATCCACAGTACCCCCCCTTGGAAAAATGACTCCGAAAAATCATGGCTTTCGAAACAGATTTTTTCGATTTTTTTCTCACGGGTACGGGTTACGCGGTTACGGTTGACTTTTTCTTATTCGAAATCTGATTCTCTATAAAATGCACCTAATGGTTTCCTTTTAGCTTGAAATTTTTTTTTCTCGAAAATCCACAGTACCCTCCCTTCGAAAAATGACTCCGAAAAATCATGGCATTCGAAACAGATTTTTGCGATTTTTTTCTCACGGGTACGGGTTACGCGGTTACGGTTGACTTTTTCTTATTCGAAATCTGATTCTCTACAAAATGCACCTAATGGTTTCCTTTTTGCTTGAAATTTTTTTTTCTCTAAAATCCACAGTACCACCCGTTGCAAAAATCACTCTGAAAAATCATGGCATTCGAAACAGATTTTTTCGATTTTTTTCTCACGGGTACGAGTTACGCGGTTACGGTTGACTTTTTCTTATTCGAAATCTGATTCTCTATAAAATGCACCTAATGGTTTCCTTTTAGCTTGAAATTTTTTTTTCCCGAAAATCCACAGTACCCCCCCCCCTTGGAAAAATGACTCCGAAAAATCATGGCATTCGAAACAGATTTTTTCGATTTTTTTCTCACGGGTACGGATTACGCGGTTACAAATGACTTTTTCTTATTCGAAATCTGATTCTCTATAAAATGCACCTAATGGTTTCCTTTTAGCTTGAAATTTTTTTTTCTCGAAAATCCACAGTACCCCTCCTTGGAAAAATGACTCCGAAAAATCATGGCATTCGAAACAGATTTTTTCGATTTTTTTCTCACGGGTACGGGTTACGCGGTTACGGTTGACTTTTTCTTATTCGAAATCTGATTCTCTATAAAATGCACCTAATGGTTTCCTTTTAGCTTGAAATTTTTTTTCCCGAAAATCCACAGTACCCCCCCTTGGAAAAATGACTCCGAAAAATCATGGCTTTCGAAACAGATTTTTTCGATTTTTTTCTCACGGGTACGGGTTACGCGGTTACGGTTGACTTTTTCTTATTCGAAATCTGATTCTCTATAAAATGCACCTAATGGTTTCCTTTTAGCTTGAAATTTTTTTTTCTCTGAAATCCACAGTACCCTCCCTTGCAAAAATGACTCCGAAAAATCATGGCATTCGAAACAGATTTTTTCGATTTTTTTCACACGGGTAAGAGTTACGCGGTTACGGTTGACTTTTTCTTATTCGAAATCTGATTCTCTATAAAATGCACCTAATGGTTTCCTTTTAGCTTGAAATTTTTTTTTCTCGAAAATCCACAGTACCCTCCCTTCGAAAAATGACTCCGAAAAATCATAGCATTCGAAACAGATTTTTTCGATTTCTTTCTCTCGAGTACGAGTTACGCGATTACGGTTGACTTATTCTTATTCGAAATCTGCTTCTGTATAAAATGCACCTAATGGTTTCCTTTTAGCTTGAAATTTTTTTTTCTCGAAAATCCACAGTACCCCCCCTTGGAAAAATGACTCCGAAAAATCCTGGCATTCGAAACAGATTTTTTCGATTTTTTTCTCACGGGTACGGGTTACGCGGTTACGGTTGACTTTTTCTTATTCGAAATCTGATTCTCTATAAAATGCACCTAATGGTTTCCTTTTAGCTTGAAATTTTTTTTTCACGAAAATCCACAGTACCCCTGCTTGGAAAAATGACTCCGAAAAATCATGGCATTCGAAACAGATTTTTTCGATTTTTTTCTCACGGGTACGGGTTACGGTTGACTTTTTCTTATTCGAAATCTGATTCTCTATAAAATGCACCTAATGGTTTCCTTTTAGCTTGAAATTTTTTTTTCTCGAAAATCCACAGTACCCCCCCTTGGAAAAATGACTCCGAAAAATCCTGGCATTCGAAACAGATTTTTTCGATTTTTTTCTCACGGGTACGGGTTACGCGGTTACGGTTGACTTTTTCTTATTCGAAATCTGATTCTCTATAAAATGCATCTAATGGTTTCCTTTTAGCTTGAAATTTTTTTTTCACGAAAATCCACAGTACCCCTGCTTGGAAAAATGACTCCGAAAAATCATGGCATTCGAAACAGATTTTTTCGATTTTTTTCTCACGGGTACGGGTTACGGTTGACTTTTTCTTATTCGAAATCTGATTCTCTATAAAATGCACCTAATGGTTTCCTTTTAGCTTGAAATTTTTTTTTCTCGAAAATCCACAGTACCCCCCCTTGGAAAAATGACTCCGAAAAATCCTGGCATTCGAAACAGATTTTTTCGATTTTTTTCTCACGGGTACGGATTACGCGGTTACAAATGACTTTTTCTTATTCGAAAGCTGCTTCTGTATAAAATGCACCTAATGGTTTCCTTTTAGCTTGAAATTTTTTTTTCTCGATAATCCACAGTACCCCCCCTTGGAGAAATGACTCCGACAAATGCTGGCATTCGAAACAGATTTTTTCGATTTTTTTCTCACGGGTACGGGTTACACGGTTACGGTTGACTTTTTCTTATTCGAAATCTGATTCTCTATAAAATGCACCTAATGGTTTCCTTTTAGCTTGAAATTAATTTTTTTTTCTCGAAAATCCACAGTACCCCTCCTTGGAAAAATGACTCCGAAAAATCCTGGCATTCGAAACAGATTTTTTCGATTTTTTTCTCACGGGTACGGATTACGTGGTTACGAATGACTTTTTCTTATTCGAAATCTGCTTCTGTATAAAATGCACCTAATGGTTTCCTTTTAGCTTGAAATTTTTTTTTCTCGAAAATCCACAGTACCCCCCCTTGGAAAAATGACTCCGAAAAATCCTGGCATTCGAAACAGATTTTTTCGATTTTTTTCTCACGGGTACGGATTACGCGGTTACAAATGACTTTTTCTTATTCGAAAGCTGCTTCTGTATAAAATGCACCTAATGGTTTCCTTTTAGCTTGAAATTTTTTTTTCTCGATAATCCACAGTACCCCTCCTTGGAAAAATGACTCCGAAAAATCATGGCATTCGAAACAGATTTTTTCGATTTTTTTCTCACGGGTACGGGTTACGCGGTTACGGTTGACTTTTTCTTATTCGAAATCTGATTCTCTATAAAATGCACCTAATGGTTTCCTTTTAGCTTGAAATTTTTTTTCCCGAAAATCCACAGTACCCCCCCTTGGAAAAATGACTCCGAAAAATCATGGCTTTCGAAACAGATTTTTTCGATTTTTTTCTCACGGGTACGGGTTACGCGGTTACGGTTGACTTTTTCTTATTCGAAATCTGATTCTCTATAAAATGCACCTAATGGTTTCCTTTTAGCTTGAAATTTTTTTTTCTCTGAAATCCACAGTACCCTCCCTTGCAAAAATGACTCCGAAAAATCATGGCATTCGAAACAGATTTTTTCGATTTTTTTCACACGGGTAAGAGTTACGCGGTTACGGTTGACTTTTTCTTATTCGAAATCTGATTCTCTATAAAATGCACCTAATGGTTTCCTTTTAGCTTGAAATTTTTTTTTCTCGAAAATCCACAGTACCCTCCCTTCGAAAAATGACTCCGAAAAATCATAGCATTCGAAACAGATTTTTTCGATTTCTTTCTCTCGAGTACGAGTTACGCGATTACGGTTGACTTATTCTTATTCGAAATCTGCTTCTGTATAAAATGCACCTAATGGTTTCCTTTTAGCTTGAAATTTTTTTTTCTCGAAAATCCACAGTACCCCCCCTTGGAAAAATGACTCCGAAAAATCCTGGCATTCGAAACAGATTTTTTCGATTTTTTTCTCACGGGTACGGGTTACGCGGTTACGGTTGACTTTTTCTTATTCGAAATCTGATTCTCTATAAAATGCACCTAATGGTTTCCTTTTAGCTTGAAATTTTTTTTTCACGAAAATCCACAGTACCCCTGCTTGGAAAAATGACTCCGAAAAATCATGGCATTCGAAACAGATTTTTTCGATTTTTTTCTCACGGGTACGGGTTACGGTTGACTTTTTCTTATTCGAAATCTGATTCTCTATAAAATGCACCTAATGGTTTCCTTTTAGCTTGAAATTTTTTTTTCTCGAAAATCCACAGTACCCCCCCTTGGAAAAATGACTCCGAAAAATCCTGGCATTCGAAACAGATTTTTTCGATTTTTTTCTCACGGGTACGGGTTACGCGGTTACGGTTGACTTTTTCTTATTCGAAATCTGATTCTCTATAAAATGCATCTAATGGTTTCCTTTTAGCTTGAAATTTTTTTTTCACGAAAATCCACAGTACCCCTGCTTGGAAAAATGACTCCGAAAAATCATGGCATTCGAAACAGATTTTTTCGATTTTTTTCTCACGGGTACGGGTTACGGTTGACTTTTTCTTATTCGAAATCTGATTCTCTATAAAATGCACCTAATGGTTTCCTTTTAGCTTGAAATTTTTTTTCTCTAAAATCCACAGTAAATTTTTCCACATCCCTTGGAAAAATGACTCCGAAAAATCATGGCATTCGAAACAGATTTTTTCGATTTTTTTCACACGGGTAAGAGTTACGCGGTTACGGTTGACTTTTTCTTATTCGAAATCTGATTCTCTATAAAATGCACCTAATGGTTTCCTTTTAGCTTTAAATTTTTTTTTCTCGAAAATCCACAGTACCCTGATGGATTTTCGTAACCTTGGAAAAATGACTCCGAAAAATCATGGCATTCGAAACAGATTTTTTCGATTTTTTTCTCACGGGTACGGGTTACGGTTGACTTTTTCTTATTCGAAATCTGATTCTCTATAAAATGCACCTAATGGTTTCCTTTTAGCTTGAAATTTTTTTTTCTCGAAAATCCACAGTACCCCCCCTTGGAAAAATGACTCCGAAAAATCCTGGCATTCGAAACAGATTTTTTCGATTTTTTTCTCACGGGTACGGATTACGCGGTTACAAATGACTTTTTCTTATTCGAAAGCTGCTTCTGTATAAAATGCACCTAATGGTTTCCTTTTAGCTTGAAATTTTTTTTTCTCGATAATCCACAGTACCCCCCCTTGGAGAAATGACTCCGACAAATGCTGGCATTCGAAACAGATTTTTTCGATTTTTTTCTCACGGGTACGGGTTACACGGTTACGGTTGACTTTTTCTTATTCGAAATCTGATTCTCTATAAAATGCACCTAATGGTTTCCTTTTAGCTTGAAATTAATTTTTTTTTCTCGAAAATCCACAGTACCCCTCCTTGGAAAAATGACTCCGAAAAATCCTGGCATTCGAAACAGATTTTTTCGATTTTTTTCTCACGGGTACGGATTACGTGGTTACGAATGACTTTTTCTTATTCGAAATCTGCTTCTGTATAAAATGCACCTAATGGTTTCCTTTTAGCTTGAAATTTTTTTTTCTCGAAAATCCACAGTACCCCCCCTTGGAAAAATGACTCCGAAAAATCCTGGCATTCGAAACAGATTTTTTCGATTTTTTTCTCACGGGTACGGATTACGCGGTTACAAATGACTTTTTCTTATTCGAAAGCTGCTTCTGTATAAAATGCACCTAATGGTTTCCTTTTAGCTTGAAATTTTTTTTTCTCGATAATCCACAGTACCCCCCCTTGGAGAAATGACTCCGACAAATGCTGGCATTCGAAACAGATTTTTTCGATTTTTTTCTCACGGGTACGGGTTACACGGTTACGGTTGACTTTTTCTTATTCGAAATCTGATTCTCTATAAAATGCACCTAATGGTTTCCTTTTAGCTTGAAATTAATTTTTTTTTCTCGAAAATCCACAGTACCCCTCCTTGGAAAAATGACTCCGAAAAATCCTGGCATTCGAAACAGATTTTTTCGATTTTTTTCTCACGGGTACGGATTACGTGGTTACGAATGACTTTTTCTTATTCGAAATCTGCTTCTGTATAAAATGCACCTAATGGTTTCCTTTTAGCTTGAAATTTTTTTTTCTCGAAAATCCACAGTACCCCCCCTTGGAAAAATGACTCCGAAAAATCCTGGCATTCGAAACAGATTTTTTCGATTTTTTTCTCACGGGTACGGATTACGCGGTTACAAATGACTTTTTCTTATTCGAAAGCTGCTTCTGTATAAAATGCACCTAATGGTTTCCTTTTAGCTTGAAATTTTTTTTTCTCGATAATCCACAGTACCCCCCCTTGGAGAAATGACTCCGACAAATGCTGGCATTCGAAACAGATTTTTTCGATTTTTTTCTCACGGGTACGGGTTACACGGTTACGGTTGACTTTTTCTTATTCGAAATCTGATTCTCTATAAAATGCACCTAATGGTTTCCTTTTAGCTTGAAAATTTTTTTTCTCGAAAATCCACAGTACCCCTCGTTGGAAAAATGACTCCGAAAAATCATGGCATTCGAAACAGATTTTTTCGATTTTTTTCTCACGGGTACGGGTTACGCGGTTACGGTTGACTTTTTCTTATTCGAAATCTGATTCTCTATAAAATGCACCTAATGGTTTCCTTTTAGCTTGAAATTTTTTTTTCCCGAAAATCCACAGTACCCCCCCTTGGAAAAATGACTCCGAAAAATCATGGCTTTCGAAACAGATTTTTTCGATTTTTTTCTCACGGGTACGGGTTACGCGGTTACGGTTGACTTTTTCTTATTCGAAATCTGATTCTCTATAAAATGCACCTAATGGTTTCCTTTTAGCTTGAAATTTTTTTTTCTCTGAAATCCACAGTACCCTCCCTTGCAAAAATGACTCCGAAAAATCATGGCATTCGAAACAGATTTTTTCGATTTTTTTCACACGGGTAAGAGTTACGCGGTTACGGTTGACTTTTTCTTATTCGAAATCTGATTCTCTATAAAATGCACCTAATGGTTTCCTTTTAGCTTGAAATTTTTTTTCTCGAAAATTCACAGTACCCTCCTTGGAAAAATGACTCCGAAAAATCATGGCATTCGAAACAGATTTTTTCGATTTTTTTCTCACGGGTACGGGTTACGCGGTTACGGTTGACTTTTTCTTATTCGAAATCTGATTCTCTATAAAATGCACCTAATGGTTTCCTTTTAGCTTGAAATTTTTTTTTCCCGAAAATCCACAGTACCCCCCCCCCCCTTGGAAAAATGACTCCGAAAAATCATGGCATTCGAAACAGATTTTTTCGATTTTTTTCTCACGGGTACGGATTACGCGGTTACAAATGACTTTTTCTTATTCGAAATCTGATTCTCTATAAAATGCACCTAATGGTTTCCTTTTAGCTTGAAATTTTTTTTTCTCGAAAATCCACAGTACCCCCCCTTGGAAAAATGACTCCGAAAAATCCTGGCATTCGAAACAGATTTTTTCGATTTTTTTCTCACGGGTACGGGTTACGCGGTTACGGTTGACTTTTTCTTATTCGAAATCTGATTCTCTACAAAATGCACCTAATGGTTTCCTTTTTGCTTGAAATTTTTTTTTCTCTAAAATCCACAGTACCACCCGTTGCAAAAATCACTCTGAAAAATCATGGCATTCGAAACAGATTTTTTCGATTTTTTTCTCACGGGTACGAGTTACGCGGTTACGGTTGACTTTTTCTTATTCGAAATCTGATTCTCTATAAAATGCACCTAATGGTTTCCTTTTAGCTTGAAATTTTTTTTTCCCGAAAATCCACAGTACCCCCCCCCCCTTGGAAAAATGACTCCGAAAAATCATGGCATTCGAAACAGATTTTTTCGATTTTTTTCTCACGGGTACGGATTACGCGGTTACAAATGACTTTTTCTTATTCGAAATCTGATTCTCTATAAAATGCACCTAATGGTTTCCTTTTAGCTTGAAATTTTTTTTTCTCGAAAATCCACAGTACCCCTCCTTGGAAAAATGACTCCGAAAAATCATGGCATTCGAAACAGATTTTTTCGATTTTTTTCTCACGGGTACGGGTTACGCGGTTACGGTTGACTTTTTCTTATTCGAAATCTGATTCTCTATAAAATGCACCTAATGGTTTCCTTTTAGCTTGAAATTTTTTTTCCCGAAAATCCACAGTACCCCCCCTTGGAAAAATGACTCCGAAAAATCATGGCTTTCGAAACAGATTTTTTCGATTTTTTTCTCACGGGTACGGGTTACGCGGTTACGGTTGACTTTTTCTTATTCGAAATCTGATTCTCTATAAAATGCACCTAATGGTTTCCTTTTAGCTTGAAATTTTTTTTTCTCGAAAATCCACAGTACCCTCCCTTCGAAAAATGACTCCGAAAAATCATGGCATTCGAAACAGATTTTTGCGATTTTTTTCTCACGGGTACGGGTTACGCGGTTACGGTTGACTTTTTCTTATTCGAAATCTGATTCTCTACAAAATGCACCTAATGGTTTCCTTTTTGCTTGAAATTTTTTTTTCTCTAAAATCCACAGTACCACCCGTTGCAAAAATCACTCTGAAAAATCATGGCATTCGAAACAGATTTTTTCGATTTTTTTCTCACGGGTACGAGTTACGCGGTTACGGTTGACTTTTTCTTATTCGAAATCTGATTCTCTATAAAATGCACCTAATGGTTTCCTTTTAGCTTGAAATTTTTTTTTCCCGAAAATCCACAGTACCCCCCCCCCTTGGAAAAATGACTCCGAAAAATCATGGCATTCGAAACAGATTTTTTCGATTTTTTTCTCACGGGTACGGATTACGCGGTTACAAATGACTTTTTCTTATTCGAAATCTGATTCTCTATAAAATGCACCTAATGGTTTCCTTTTAGCTTGAAATTTTTTTTTCTCGAAAATCCACAGTACCCCTCCTTGGAAAAATGACTCCGAAAAATCATGGCATTCGAAACAGATTTTTTCGATTTTTTTCTCACGGGTACGGGTTACGCGGTTACGGTTGACTTTTTCTTATTCGAAATCTGATTCTCTATAAAATGCACCTAATGGTTTCCTTTTAGCTTGAAATTTTTTTTCCCGAAAATCCACAGTACCCCCCCTTGGAAAAATGACTCCGAAAAATCATGGCTTTCGAAACAGATTTTTTCGATTTTTTTCTCACGGGTACGGGTTACGCGGTTACGGTTGACTTTTTCTTATTCGAAATCTGATTCTCTATAAAATGCACCTAATGGTTTCCTTTTAGCTTGAAATTTTTTTTTCTCTGAAATCCACAGTACCCTCCCTTGCAAAAATGACTCCGAAAAATCATGGCATTCGAAACAGATTTTTTCGATTTTTTTCACACGGGTAAGAGTTACGCGGTTACGGTTGACTTTTTCTTATTCGAAATCTGATTCTCTATAAAATGCACCTAATGGTTTCCTTTTAGCTTGAAATTTTTTTTTCTCGAAAATCCACAGTACCCTCCCTTCGAAAAATGACTCCGAAAAATCATAGCATTCGAAACAGATTTTTTCGATTTCTTTCTCTCGAGTACGAGTTACGCGATTACGGTTGACTTATTCTTATTCGAAATCTGCTTCTGTATAAAATGCACCTAATGGTTTCCTTTTAGCTTGAAATTTTTTTTTCTCGAAAATCCACAGTACCCCCCCTTGGAAAAATGACTCCGAAAAATCCTGGCATTCGAAACAGATTTTTTCGATTTTTTTCTCACGGGTACGGGTTACGCGGTTACGGTTGACTTTTTCTTATTCGAAATCTGATTCTCTATAAAATGCACCTAATGGTTTCCTTTTAGCTTGAAATTTTTTTTTCACGAAAATCCACAGTACCCCTGCTTGGAAAAATGACTCCGAAAAATCATGGCATTCGAAACAGATTTTTTCGATTTTTTTCTCACGGGTACGGGTTACGGTTGACTTTTTCTTATTCGAAATCTGATTCTCTATAAAATGCACCTAATGGTTTCCTTTTAGCTTGAAATTTTTTTTTCTCGAAAATCCACAGTACCCCCCCTTGGAAAAATGACTCCGAAAAATCCTGGCATTCGAAACAGATTTTTTCGATTTTTTTCTCACGGGTACGGGTTACGCGGTTACGGTTGACTTTTTCTTATTCGAAATCTGATTCTCTATAAAATGCATCTAATGGTTTCCTTTTAGCTTGAAATTTTTTTTTCACGAAAATCCACAGTACCCCTGCTTGGAAAAATGACTCCGAAAAATCATGGCATTCGAAACAGATTTTTTCGATTTTTTTCTCACGGGTACGGGTTACGGTTGACTTTTTCTTATTCGAAATCTGATTCTCTATAAAATGCACCTAATGGTTTCCTTTTAGCTTGAAATTTTTTTTCTCTAAAATCCACAGTAAATTTTTCCACATCCCTTGGAAAAATGACTCCGAAAAATCATGGCATTCGAAACAGATTTTTTCGATTTTTTTCACACGGGTAAGAGTTACGCGGTTACGGTTGACTTTTTCTTATTCGAAATCTGATTCTCTATAAAATGCACCTAATGGTTTCCTTTTAGCTTTAAATTTTTTTTTCTCGAAAATCCACAGTACCCTGATGGATTTTCGTTCCCTTGGAAAAATGACTCCGAAAAATCATGGCATTCGAAACAGATTTTTTCGATTTTTTTCTCACGGGTACGGGTTACGGTTGACTTTTTCTTATTCGAAATCTGATTCTCTATAAAATGCACCTAATGGTTTCCTTTTAGCTTGAAATTTTTTTTTCTCGAAAATCCACAGTACCCCCCCTTGGAAAAATGACTCCGAAAAATCCTGGCATTCGAAACAGATTTTTTCGATTTTTTTCTCACGGGTACGGATTACGCGGTTACAAATGACTTTTTCTTATTCGAAAGCTGCTTCTGTATAAAATGCACCTAATGGTTTCCTTTTAGCTTGAAATTTTTTTTTCTCGATAATCCACAGTACCCCCCCTTGGAGAAATGACTCCGACAAATGCTGGCATTCGAAACAGATTTTTTCGATTTTTTTCTCACGGGTACGGGTTACACGGTTACGGTTGACTTTTTCTTATTCGAAATCTGATTCTCTATAAAATGCACCTAATGGTTTCCTTTTAGCTTGAAATTAATTTTTTTTTCTCGAAAATCCACAGTACCCCTCCTTGGAAAAATGACTCCGAAAAATCCTGGCATTCGAAACAGATTTTTTCGATTTTTTTCTCACGGGTACGGATTACGTGGTTACGAATGACTTTTTCTTATTCGAAATCTGCTTCTGTATAAAATGCACCTAATGGTTTCCTTTTAGCTTGAAATTTTTTTTTCTCGAAAATCCACAGTACCCCCCCTTGGAAAAATGACTCCGAAAAATCCTGGCATTCGAAACAGATTTTTTCGATTTTTTTCTCACGGGTACGGATTACGCGGTTACAAATGACTTTTTCTTATTCGAAAGCTGCTTCTGTATAAAATGCACCTAATGGTTTCCTTTTAGCTTGAAATTTTTTTTTCTCGATAATCCACAGTACCCCCCCTTGGAGAAATGACTCCGACAAATGCTGGCATTCGAAACAGATTTTTTCGATTTTTTTCTCACGGGTACGGGTTACACGGTTACGGTTGACTTTTTCTTATTCGAAATCTGATTCTCTATAAAATGCACCTAATGGTTTCCTTTTAGCTTGAAATTAATTTTTTTTTCTCGAAAATCCACAGTACCCCTCCTTGGAAAAATGACTCCGAAAAATCCTGGCATTCGAAACAGATTTTTTCGATTTTTTTCTCACGGGTACGGATTACGTGGTTACGAATGACTTTTTCTTATTCGAAATCTGCTTCTGTATAAAATGCACCTAATGGTTTCCTTTTAGCTTGAAATTTTTTTTTCTCGAAAATCCACAGTACCCCCCCTTGGAAAAATGACTCCGAAAAATCCTGGCATTCGAAACAGATTTTTTCGATTTTTTTCTCACGGGTACGGATTACGCGGTTACAAATGACTTTTTCTTATTCGAAAGCTGCTTCTGTATAAAATGCACCTAATGGTTTCCTTTTAGCTTGAAATTTTTTTTTCTCGATAATCCACAGTACCCCCCCTTGGAGAAATGACTCCGACAAATGCTGGCATTCGAAACAGATTTTTTCGATTTTTTTCTCACGGGTACGGGTTACACGGTTACGGTTGACTTTTTCTTATTCGAAATCTGATTCTCTATAAAATGCACCTAATGGTTTCCTTTTAGCTTGAAATTAATTTTTTTTTCTCGAAAATCCACAGTACCCCTCCTTAAAAAAAATGACTCCGAAAAATCCTGGCATTCGAAACAGATTTTTTCGATTTTTTTCTCACGGGTACGGATTACGTGGTTACGAATGACTTTTTCTTATTCGAAACCTGCTTCTGTATAAAATGCACCTAATGGTTTCCTTTTAGCTTGAAATTTTTTTTTCTCGAAAATCCACAGTACCCCCCCTTGGAAAAATGACTCCGAAAAATCCTGGCATTCGAAACAGATTTTTTTCGATTTTTTCCTCACGGGCACGAGTTACGCGGTTACGGTTGACTTTTTCTTATTCGAAATCTGATTCTCTATAAAATGCACCTAATGGTTTCCGTTTAGCTTGAAATTTTTTTTTCTCGAAAATCCACAGTACCCCTCGTTGGAAAAATGACTCCGAAAAATCATGGCATTCGAAACAGATTTTTTCGATTTTTTTCTCACGGGTACGGGTTACGCGGTTACGGTTGACTTTTTCTTATTCGAAATCTGATTCTCTATAAAATGCACCTAATGGTTTCCTTTTAGCTTGAAATTTTTTTTCCCGAAAATCCACAGTACCCCCCCTTGGAAAAATGACTCCGAAAAATCATGGCTTTCGAAACAGATTTTTTCGATTTTTTTCTCACGGGTACGGGTTACGCGGTTACGGTTGACTTTTTCTTATTCGAAATCTGATTCTCTATAAAATGCACCTAATGGTTTCCTTTTAGCTTGAAATTTTTTTTTCCCGAAAATCCACAGTACCCCCCCCCCTTGGAAAAATGACTCCGAAAAATCATGGCATTCGAAACAGATTTTTTCGATTTTTTTCTCACGGGTACGGATTACGCGGTTACAAATGAGTTTTTCTTATTCGAAATCTGATTCTCTATAAAATGCACCTAATGGTTTCCTTTTAGCTTGAAATTTTTTTTTCTCGAAAATCCACAGTACCCCTCCTTGGAAAAATGACTCCGAAAAATCATGGCATTCGAAACAGATTTTTTCGATTTTTTTCTCACGGGTACGGGTTACGCGGTTACGGTTGACTTTTTCTTATTCGAAATCTGATTCTCTATAAAATGCACCTAATGGTTTCCTTTTAGCTTGAAATTTTTTTTTCCCGAAAATCCACAGTACCCCCCCTTGGAAAAATGACTCCGAAAAATCATGGCATTCGAAACAGATTTTTTCGATTTTTTTCACACGGGTAAGAGTTACGCGGTTACGGTTGACTTTTTCTTATTCGAAATCTGATTCTCTATAAAATGCACCTAATGATTTCCTTTTAGCTTGAAATTTTTTTTTCTCGAAAATCCACAGTACCCCTCCTTGGAAAAATGACTCCGAAAAATCATGGCATTCGAAACAGATTTTTTCGATTTTTTTCTCACGGGTACGGGTTACGCGGTTACGGTTGACTTTTTCTTATTCGAAATCTGATTCTCTATAAAATGCACCTAATGGTTTCCTTTTAGCTTGAAATTTTTTTTTCTCTGAAATCCACAGTACCCTCCCTTGGAAAAATGACTCCGAAAAATCATGGCATTCGAAACAGATTTTTTCGATTTTTTTCACACGGGTAAGAGTTACGCGGTTACGGTTGACTTTTTCTTATTCGAAATCTGATTCTCTATAAAATGCACCTAATGATTTCCTTTTAGCTTGAAATTTTTTTTTCTCGATAATCCACAGTACCCCCCCTTGGAGAAATGACTCCGACAAATGCTGGCATTCGAAACAGATTTTTTCGATTTTTTTCTCACGGGTACGGGTTACACGGTTACGGTTGACTTTTTCTTATTCGAAATCTGATTCTCTATAAAATGCACCTAATGGTTTCCTTTTAGCTTGAAATTAATTTTTTTTTCTCGAAAATCCACAGTACCCCTCCTTGGAAAAATGACTCCGAAAAATCCTGGCATTCGAAACAGATTTTTTCGATTTTTTTCTCACGGGTACGGATTACGTGGTTACGAATGACTTTTTCTTATTCGAAATCTGCTTCTGTATAAAATGCACCTAATGGTTTCCTTTTAGCTTGAAATTTTTTTTTCTCGAAAATCCACAGTACCCCCCCTTGGAAAAATGACTCCGAAAAATCCTGGCATTCGAAACAGATTTTTTTCGATTTTTTCCTCACGGGCACGAGTTACGCGGTTACGGTTGACTTTTTCTTATTCGAAATCTGATTCTCTATAAAATGCACCTAATGGTTTCCTTTTAGCTTGAAATTTTTTTTTCTCTGAAATCCACAGTACCCTCCCTTGCAAAAATGACTCCGAAAAATCATGGCATTCGAAACAGATTTTTTCGATTTTTTTCACACGGGTAAGAGTTACGCGGTTACGGTTGACTTTTTCTTATTCGAAATCTGATTCTCTATAAAATGCACGTAATGGTTTCCTTTTAGCTTGAAATTTTTTTTCTCGAAAATCCACAGTAACCCTCCTTGGAAAAATGACTCCGAAAAATCATGGCATTCGAAACAGATTTTTTCGATTTTTTTCTCACGGGTACGGGTTACGCGGTTACGGTTGACTTTTTCTTATTCGAAATCTGATTCTCTATAAAATGCACCTAATGGTTTCCTTTTAGCTTGAAATTTTTTTTTCCCGAAAATCCACAGTACGCCCCCCCCTTGGAAAAATGACTCCGAAAAATCATGGCATTCGAAACAGATTTTTTCGATTTTTTTCTCACGGGTACGGATTACGCGGTTACAAATGACTTTTTCTTATTCGAAATCTGATTCTCTATAAAATGCACCTAATGGTTTCCTTTTAGCTTGAAATTTTTTTTTCTCGAAAATCCACAGTACCCCCCCTTGGAAAAATGACTCCGAAAAATCCTGGCATTCGAAACAGATTTTTTCGATTTTTTTCTCACGGGTACGGGTTACGCGGTTACGGTTGACTTTTTCTTATTCGAAATCTGATTCTCTATAAAATGCACCTAATGGTTTCCTTTTAGCTTGAAATTTTTTTTCTCGAAAATCCACAGTAACCCTCCTTGGAAAAATGACTCCGAAAAATCATGGCATTCGAAACAGATTTTTTCGATTTTTTTCTCACGGGTACGGATTACGCGGTTACAAATGACTTTTTCTTATTCGAAATCTGATTCTCTATAAAATGCACCTAATGGTTTCCTTTTAGCTTGAAATTTTTTTTTCTCGAAAATCCACAGTACCCCCCCTTGGAAAAATGACTCCGAAAAATCCTGGCATTCGAAACAGATTTTTTCGATTTTTTTCTCACGGGTACGGGTTACGCGGTTACGGTTGACTTTTTCTTATTCGAAATCTGATTCTCTATAAAATGCACCTAATGGTTTCCTTTTAGCTTGAAATTTTTTTTTCCCGAAAATCCACAGTACCCCCCCCCCCCTTGGAAAAATGACTCCGAAAAATCATGGCATTCGAAACAGATTTTTTCGATTTTTTTCTCACGGGTACGGATTACGCGGTTACAAATGACTTTTTCTTATTCGAAATCTGATTCTCTATAAAATGCACCTAATGGTTTCCTTTTAGCTTGAAATTTTTTTTTCTCTGAAATCCACAGTACCCTCCCTTGCAAAAATGACTCCGAAAAATCATGGCATTCGAAACAGATTTTTTCGATTTTTTTCACACGGGTAAGAGTTACGCGGTTACGGTTGACTTTTTCTTATTCGAAATCTGATTCTCTATAAAATGCACCTAATGGTTTCCTTTTAGCTTGAAATTTTTTTTCTCGAAAATCCACAGTAACCCTCCTTGGAAAAATGACTCCGAAAAATCATGGCATTCGAAACAGATTTTTTCGATTTTTTTCTCACGGGTACGGATTACGCGGTTACAAATGACTTTTTCTTATTCGAAATCTGATTCTCTATAAAATGCACCTAATGGTTTCCTTTTAGCTTGAAATTTTTTTTTCTCGAAAATCCACAGTACCCCCCCTTGGAAAAATGACTCCGAAAAATCATGGCATTCGAAACAGATTTTTTCGATTTTTTTCTCACGGGTACGGGTTACGCGGTTACGGTTGACTTTTTCTTATTCGAAATCTGATTCTCTATAAAATGCACCTAATGGTTTCCTTTTAGCTTGAAATTTTTTTTTCCCGAAAATCCACAGTACCCCCCCCCCCTTGGAAAAATGACTCCGAAAAATCATGGCATTCGAAACAGATTTTTTCGATTTTTTTCTCACGGGTACGGATTACGCGGTTACAAATGACTTTTTCTTATTCGAAATCTGATTCTCTATAAAATGCACCTAATGGTTTCCTTTTAGCTTGAAATTTTTTTTTCTCTGAAATCCACAGTACCCTCCCTTGCAAAAATGACTCCGAAAAATCATGGCATTCGAAACAGATTTTTTCGATTTTTTTCACACGGGTAAGAGTTACGCGGTTACGGTTGACTTTTTCTTATTCGAAATCTGATTCTCTATAAAATGCACCTAATGGTTTCCTTTTAGCTTGAAATTTTTTTTCTCGAAAATCCACAGTAACCCTCCTTGGAAAAATGACTCCGAAAAATCATGGCATTCGAAACAGATTTTTTCGATTTTTTTCTCACGGGTACGGGTTACGCGGTTACGGTTGACTTTTTCTTATTCGAAATCTGATTCTCTATAAAATGCACCTAATGGTTTCCTTTTAGCTTGAAATTTTTTTTTCCCGAAAATCCACAGTACCCCCCCCCCTTGGAAAAATGACTCCGAAAAATCATGGCATTCGAAACAGATTTTTTCGATTTTTTTCCCACGGGTACGGATTACGCGGTTACAAATGACTTTTTCTTATTCGAAATCTGATTCTCTATAAAATGCACCTAATGGTTTCCTTTTAGCTTGAAATTTTTTTTTCTCGAAAATCCACAGTACCCCCCCTTGGAAAAATGACTCCGAAAAATCCTGGCATTCGAAACAGATTTTTTCGATTTTTTTCTCACGGGTACGGGTTACGCGGTTACGGTTGACTTTTTCTTATTCGAAATCTGATTCTCTATAAAATGCACCTAATGGTTTCCTTTTAGCTTGAAATTTTTTTTTCACGAAAATCCACAGTACCCCTGCTTGGAAAAATGACTCCGAAAAATCATGGCATTCGAAACAGATTTTTTCGATTTTTTTCTCACTGGTACGAGTTACGCGGTTACGGTTGACTTTTTCTTATTCGAAATCTGATTCTCTATAAAATGCACCTAATGGTTTCCTTTTAGCTTGAAATTTTTTTTCTCGAAAATCCACAGTAACCCTCCTTGGAAAAATGACTCCGAAAAATCATGGCATTCGAAACAGATTTTTTCGATTTTTTTCTCACGGGTACGGGTTACGCGGTTACGGTTGACTTTTTCTTATTCGAAATCTGATTCTCTATAAAATGCACCTAATGGTTTCCTTTTAGCTTGAAATTTTTTTTTCCCGAAAATCCACAGTACCCCCCCCCCTTGGAAAAATGACTCCGAAAAATCATGGCATTCGAAACAGATTTTTTCGATTTTTTTCTCACGGGTACGGATTACGCGGTTACAAATGACTTTTTCTTATTCGAAATCTGATTCTCTATAAAATGCACCTAATGGTTTCCTTTTAGCTTGAAATTTTTTTTTCTCGAAAATCCACAGTACCCCCCCTTGGAAAAATGACTCCGAAAAATCCTGGCATTCGAAACAGATTTTTTCGATTTTTTTCTCACGGGTACGGGTTACGCGGTTACGGTTGACTTTTTCTTATTCGAAATCTGATTCTCTATAAAATGCACCTAATGGTTTCCTTTTAGCTTGAAATTTTTTTTTCCCGAAAATCCACAGTAACCCTCCTTGGAAAAATGACTCCGAAAAATCATGGCATTCGAAACAGATTTTTTCGATTTTTTTCTCACGGGTACGGGTTACGCGGTTACGGTTGACTTTTTCTTATTCGAAATCTGATTCTCTATAAAATGCACCTAATGGTTTCCTTTTAGCTTGAAATTTTTTTTTCCCGAAAATCCACAGTACCCCCCCCCCCTTGGAAAAATGACTCCGAAAAATCATGGCATTCGAAACAGATTTTTTCGATTTTTTTCTCACGGGTACGGATTACGCGGTTACAAATGACTTTTTCTTATTCGAAATCTGATTCTCTATAAAATGCACCTAATGGTTTCCTTTTAGCTTGAAATTTTTTTTTCTCGAAAATCCACAGTACCCCCCCTTGGAAAAATGACTCCGAAAAATCCTGGCATTCGAAACAGATTTTTTCGATTTTTTTCTCACGGGTACGGGTTACGCGGTTACGGTTGACTTTTTCTTATTCGAAATCTGATTCTCTATAAAATGCACCTAATGGTTTCCTTTTAGCTTGAAATTTTTTTTTCACGAAAATCCACAGTACCCCTGCTTGGAAAAATGACTCCGAAAAATCATGGCATTCGAAACAGATTTTTTCGATTTTTTTCTCACTGGTACGAGTTACGCGGTTACGGTTGACTTTTTCTTATTCGAAATCTGATTCTCTACAAAATGCACCTAATGGTTTCCTTTTTGCTTGAAATTTTTTTTTCTCTAAAATCCACAGTACCACCCGTTGCAAAAATCACTCTGAAAAATCATGGCATTCGAAACAGATTTTTTCGATTTTTTTCTCACGGGTACGAGTTACGCGGTTACGGTTGACTTTTTCTTATTCGAAATCTGATTCTCTATAAAATGCACCTAATGGTTTCCTTTTAGCTTGAAATTTTTTTTTCCCGAAAATCCACAGTACCCCCCCCCCCTTGGAAAAATGACTCCGAAAAATCATGGCATTCGAAACAGATTTTTTCGATTTTTTTCTCACGGGTACGGATTACGCGGTTACAAATGACTTTTTCTTATTCGAAATCTGATTCTCTATAAAATGCACCTAATGGTTTCCTTTTAGCTTGAAATTTTTTTTTCTCGAAAATCCACAGTACCCCTCCTTGGAAAAATGACTCCGAAAAATCATGGCATTCGAAACAGATTTTTTCGATTTTTTTCTCACGGGTACGGGTTACGCGGTTACGGTTGACTTTTTCTTATTCGAAATCTGATTCTCTATAAAATGCACCTAATGGTTTCCTTTTAGCTTGAAATTTTTTTTCCCGAAAATCCACAGTACCCCCCCTTGGAAAAATGACTCCGAAAAATCATGGCTTTCGAAACAGATTTTTTCGATTTTTTTCTCACGGGTACGGGTTACGCGGTTACGGTTGACTTTTTCTTATTCGAAATCTGATTCTCTATAAAATGCACCTAATGGTTTCCTTTTAGCTTGAAATTTTTTTTTCTCTGAAATCCACAGTACCCTCCCTTGCAAAAATGACTCCGAAAAATCATGGCATTCGAAACAGATTTTTTCGATTTTTTTCTCACGGGTACGGGTTACGCGGTTACGGTTGACTTTTTCTTATTCGAAATCTGATTCTCTATAAAATGCACCTAATGGTTTCCTTTTAGCTTGAAATTTTTTTTCCCGAAAATCCACAGTACCCTCCCTTGCAAAAATGACTCCGAAAAATCATGGCATTCGAAACAGATTTTTTCGATTTTTTTCTCACGGGTACGGGTTACGCGGTTACGGTTGACTTTTTCTTATTCGAAATCTGATTCTCTATAAAATGCACCTAATGGTTTCCTTTTAGCTTGAAATTTTTTTTTCACGAAAATCCACAGTACCCCTGCTGGGAAAAATGACTCCGAAAAATCATGGCATTCGAAACAGATTTTTTCGATTTTTTTCTCACGGGTACGGGTTACGGTTGACTTTTTCTTATTCGAAATCTGATTCTCTATAAAATGCACCTAATGGTTTCCTTTTAGCTTGAAATTTTTTTTTCTCGAAAATCCACAGTACCCCCCCTTGGAAAAATGACTCCGAAAAATCCTGGCATTCGAAACAGATTTTTTCGATTTTTTTCTCACGGGTACGGGTTACGCGGTTACGGTTGACTTTTTCTTATTCGAAATCTGATTCTCTATAAAATGCATCTAATGGTTTCCTTTTAGCTTGAAATTTTTTTTTCACGAAAATCCACAGTACCCCTGCTTGGAAAAATGACTCCGAAAAATCATGGCATTCGAAACAGATTTTTTCGATTTTTTTCTCACGGGTACGGGTTACGGTTGACTTTTTCTTATTCGAAATCTGATTCTCTATAAAATGCACCTAATGGTTTCCTTTTAGCTTGAAATTTTTTTTCTCGAAAATCCACAGTACCCCTCGTTGGAAAAATGACTCCGAAAAATCATGGCATTCGAAACAGATTTTTTCGATTTTTTTCTCACGGGTACGGGTTACGCGGTTACGGTTGACTTTTTCTTATTCGAAATCTGATTCTCTGTAAAATGCACCTAATGGTTTCCTTTTAGCTTGAAATTTTTTTTCCCGAAAATCCACAGTACCCCCCCTTGGAAAAATGACTCCGAAAAATCATGGCTTTCGAAACAGATTTTTTCGATTTTTTTCTCACGGGTACGGGTTACGCGGTTACGGTTGACTTTTTCTTATTCGAAATCTGATTCTCTATAAAATGCACCTAATGGTTTCCTTTTAGCTTGAAATTTTTTTTTCCCGAAAATCCACAGTACCCCCCCCCCCCTTGGAAAAATGACTCCGAAAAATCATGGCATTCGAAACAGATTTTTTCGATTTTTTTCTCACGGGTACGGATTACGCGGTTACAAATGACTTTTTCTTATTCGAAATCTGATTCTCTATAAAATGCACCTAATGGTTTCCTTTTAGCTTGAAATTTTTTTTTCTCGAAAATCCACAGTACCCCTCCTTGGAAAAATGACTCCGAAAAATCATGGCATTCGAAACAGATTTTTTCGATTTTTTTCTCACGGGTACGGGTTACGCGGTTACGGTTGACTTTTTCTTATTCGAAATCTGATTCTCTATAAAATGCACCTAATGGTTTCCTTTTAGCTTGAAATTTTTTTTTCCCGAAAATCCACAGTACCCCCCCTTGGAAAAATGACTCCGAAAAATCATGGCTTTCGAAACAGATTTTTTCGATTTTTTTCTCACGGGTACGGGTTACGCGGTTACGGTTGACTTTTTCTTATTCGAAATCTGATTCTCTATAAAATGCACCTAATGGTTTCCTTTTAGCTTGAAATTTTTTTTTCTCTGAAATCCACAGTACCCTCCCTTGGAAAAATGACTCCGAAAAATCATGGCATTCGAAACAGATTTTTTCGATTTTTTTCACACGGGTAAGAGTTACGCGGTTACGGTTGACTTTTTCTTATTCGAAATCTGATTCTCTATAAAATGCACCTAATGATTTCCTTTTAGCTTGAAATTTTTTTTTCTCGATAATCCACAGTACCCCCCCTTGGAGAAATGACTCCGACAAATGCTGGCATTCGAAACAGATTTTTTCGATTTTTTTCTCACGGGTACGGGTTACACGGTTACGGTTGACTTTTTCTTATTCGAAATCTGATTCTCTATAAAATGCACCTAATGGTTTCCTTTTAGCTTGAAATTAATTTTTTTTTCACGAAAATCCACAGTACCCCTCCTTGGAAAAATGACTCCGAAAAATCCTGGCATTCGAAACAGATTTTTTCGATTTTTTTCTCACGGGTACGGATTACGTGGTTACGAATGACTTTTTCTTATTCGAAATCTGCTTCTGTATAAAATGCACCTAATGGTTTCCTTTTAGCTTGAAATTTTTTTTTCTTGAAAATCCACAGTACCCCCCCTTGGAAAAATGACTCCGAAAAATCCTGGCATTCGAAACAGATTTTTTTCGATTTTTTCCTCACGGGCACGAGTTACGCGGTTACGGTTGACTTTTTCTTATTCGAAATCTGATTCTCTATAAAATGCACCTAATGGTTTCCTTTTAGCTTGAAATTTTTTTTTCTCTGAAATCCACAGTACCCTCCCTTGCAAAAATGACTCCGAAAAATCATGGCATTCGAAACAGATTTTTTCGATTTTTTTCACACGGGTAAGAGTTACGCGGTTACGGTTGACTTTTTCTTATTCGAAATCTGATTCTCTATAAAATGCACGTAATGGTTTCCTTTTAGCTTGAAATTTTTTTTCTCGAAAATCCACAGTAACCCTCCTTGGAAAAATGACTCCGAAAAATCATGGCATTCGAAACAGATTTTTTCGATTTTTTTCTCACGGGTACGGGTTACGCGGTTACGGTTGACTTTTTCTTATTCGAAATCTGATTCTCTATAAAATGCACCTAATGGTTTCCTTTTAGCTTGAAATTTTTTTTTCTCGAAAATCCACAGTACCCCCCCTTGGAAAAATGACTCCGAAAAATCCTGGCATTCGAAACAGATTTTTTCGATTTTTTTCTCACGGGTACGGGTTACGCGGTTACGGTTGACTTTTTCTTATTCGAAATCTGATTCTCTATAAAATGCACCTAATGGTTTCCTTTTAGCTTGAAATTTTTTTTTCCCGAAAATCCACAGTACCCCCCCCCCCCTTGGAAAAATGACTCCGAAAAATCATGGCATTCGAAACAGATTTTTTCGATTTTTTTCTCACGGGTACGGATTACGCGGTTACAAATGACTTTTTCTTATTCGAAATCTGATTCTCTATAAAATGCACCTAATGGTTTCCTTTTAGCTTGAAATTTTTTTTTCTCTGAAATCCACAGTACCCTCCCTTGCAAAAATGACTCCGAAAAATCATGGCATTCGAAACAGATTTTTTCGATTTTTTTCACACGGGTAAGAGTTACGCGGTTACGGTTGACTTTTTCTTATTCGAAATCTGATTCTCTATAAAATGCACCTAATGGTTTCCTTTTAGCTTGAAATTTTTTTTCTCGAAAATCCACAGTAACCCTCCTTGGAAAAATGACTCCGAAAAATCATGGCATTCGAAACAGATTTTTTCGATTTTTTTCTCACGGGTACGGGTTACGCGGTTACGGTTGACTTTTTCTTATTCGAAATCTGATTCTCTATAAAATGCACCTAATGGTTTCCTTTTAGCTTGAAATTTTTTTTCCCGAAAATCCACAGTACCCCCCCCCCTTGGAAAAATGACTCCGAAAAATCATGGCATTCGAAACAGATTTTTTCGATTTTTTTCTCACGGGTACGGATTACGCGGTTACAAATGACTTTTTCTTATTCGAAATCTGATTCTCTATAAAATGCACCTAATGGTTTCCTTTTAGCTTGAAATTTTTTTTTCTCGAAAATCCACAGTACCCCCCCTTGGAAAAATGACTCCGAAAAATCATGGCATTCGAAACAGATTTTTTCGATTTTTTTCACACGGGTAAGAGTTACGCGGTTACGGTTGACTTTTTCTTATTCGAAATCTGATTCTCTATAAAATGCACGTAATGGTTTCCTTTTAGCTTGAAATTTTTTTTCTCGAAAATCCACAGTAACCCTCCTTGGAAAAATGACTCCGAAAAATCATGGCATTCGAAACAGATTTTTTCGATTTTTTTCTCACGGGTACGGGTTACGCGGTTACGGTTGACTTTTTCTTATTCGAAATCTGATTCTCTATAAAATGCACCTAATGGTTTCCTTTTAGCTTGAAATTTTTTTTTCCCGAAAATCCACAGTACCCCCCCCCCCCCCTTGGAAAAATGACTCCGAAAAATCATGGCATTCGAAACAGATTTTTTCGATTTTTTTCTCACGGGTACGGATTACGCGGTTACAAATGACTTTTTCTTATTCGAAATCTGATTCTCTATAAAATGCACCTAATGGTTTCCTTTTAGCTTGAAATTTTTTTTTCTCTGAAATCCACAGTACCCCCCCCCCTTGGAAAAATGACTCCGAAAAATCCTGGCATTCGAAACAGATTTTTTCGATTTTTTTCTCACGGGTACGGGTTACGCGGTTACGGTTGACTTTTTCTTATTCGAAATCTGATTCTCTATAAAATGCACCTAATGGTTTCCTTTTAGCTTGAAATTTTTTTTTCCCGAAAATCCACAGTACCCCCCCCCCCCCTTGGAAAAATGACTCCGAAAAATCCTGGCATTCGAAACAGATTTTTTCGATTTTTTTCTCACGGGTACGGGTTACGCGGTTACGGTTGACTTTTTCTTATTCGAAATCTGATTCTCTATAAAATGCACCTAATGGTTTCCTTTTAGCTTGAAATTTTTTTTTCCCGAAAATCCACAGTACCCCCCCCCCCTTGGAAAAATGACTCCGAAAAATCATGGCATTCGAAACAGATTTTTTCGATTTTTTTCTCACGGGTACGGATTACGCGGTTACAAATGACTTTTTCTTATTCGAAATCTGATTCTCTATAAAATGCACCTAATGGTTTCCTTTTAGCTTGAAATTTTTTTTTCTCGAAAATCCACAGTACCCCCCCTTGGAAAAATGACTCCGAAAAATCCTGGCATTCGAAACAGATTTTTTCGATTTTTTTCTCACGGGTACGGGTTACGCGGTTACGGTTGACTTTTTCTTATTCGAAATCTGATTCTCTACAAAATGCACCTAATGGTTTCCTTTTTGCTTGAAATTTTTTTTTCTCTAAAATCCACAGTACCACCCGTTGCAAAAATCACTCTGAAAAATCATGGCATTCGAAACAGATTTTTTCGATTTTTTTCTCACGGGTACGAGTTACGCGGTTACGGTTGACTTTTTCTTATTCGAAATCTGATTCTCTATAAAATGCACCTAATGGTTTCCTTTTAGCTTGAAATTTTTTTTTCCCGAAAATCCACAGTACCCCCCCCCCCTTGGAAAAATGACTCCGAAAAATCATGGCATTCGAAACAGATTTTTTCGATTTTTTTCTCACGGGTACGGATTACGCGGTTACAAATGACTTTTTCTTATTCGAAATCTGATTCTCTATAAAATGCACCTAATGGTTTCCTTTTAGCTTGAAATTTTTTTTTCTCGAAAATCCACAGTACCCCTCCTTGGAAAAATGACTCCGAAAAATCATGGCATTCGAAACAGATTTTTTCGATTTTTTTCTCACGGGTACGGGTTACGCGGTTACGGTTGACTTTTTCTTATTCGAAATCTGATTCTCTATAAAATGCACCTAATGGTTTCCTTTTAGCTTGAAATTTTTTTTCCCGAAAATCCACAGTACCCCCCCTTGGAAAAATGACTCCGAAAAATCATGGCTTTCGAAACAGATTTTTTCGATTTTTTTCTCACGGGTACGGGTTACGCGGTTACGGTTGACTTTTTCTTATTCGAAATCTGATTCTCTATAAAATGCACCTAATGGTTTCCTTTTAGCTTGAAATTTTTTTTTCTCTGAAATCCACAGTACCCTCCCTTGCAAAAATGACTCCGAAAAATCATGGCATTCGAAACAGATTTTTTCGATTTTTTTCACACGGGTAAGAGTTACGCGGTTACGGTTGACTTTTTCTTATTCGAAATCTGATTCTCTATAAAATGCACCTAATGGTTTCCTTTTAGCTTGAAATTTTTTTTCTCGAAAATCCACAGTACCCTCCCTTGGAAAAATGACTCCGAAAAATCATAGCATTCGAAACAGATTTTTTCGATTTCTTTCTCACGGGTACGAGTTACGCGATTACGGTTGACTTATTCTTATTCGAAATCTGCTTCTGTATAAAATGCACCTAATGGTTTCCTTTTAGCTTGAAATTTTTTTTTCTCGAAAATCCACAGTACCCCCCCTTGGAAAAATGACTCCGAAAAATCCTGGCATTCGAAACAGATTTTTTCGATTTTTTTCTCACGGGTACGGGTTACGCGGTTACGGTTGACTTTTTCTTATTCGAAATCTGATTCTCTATAAAATGCACCTAATGGTTTCCTTTTAGCTTGAAATTTTTTTTTCACGAAAATCCACAGTACCCCTGCTTGGAAAAATGACTCCGAAAAATCATGGCATTCGAAACAGATTTTTTCGATTTTTTTCTCACGGGTACGGGTTACGGTTGACTTTTTCTTATTCGAAATCTGATTCTCTATAAAATGCACCTAATGGTTTCCTTTTAGCTTGAAATTTTTTTTTCTCGAAAATCCACAGTACCCCCCCTTGGAAAAATGACTCCGAAAAATCCTGGCATTCGAAACAGATTTTTTCGATTTTTTTCTCACGGGTACGGGTTACGCGGTTACGGTTGACTTTTTCTTATTCGAAATCTGATTCTCTATAAAATGCATCTAATGGTTTCCTTTTAGCTTGAAATTTTTTTTCTCTAAAATCCACAGTAAATTTTTCCACATCCCTTGGAAAAATGACTCCGAAAAATCATGGCATTCGAAACAGATTTTTTCGATTTTTTTCACACGGGTAAGAGTTACGCGGTTACGGTTGACTTTTTCTTATTCGAAATCTGATTCTCTATAAAATGCACCTAATGGTTTCCTTTTAGCTTTAAATTTTTTTTTCTCGAAAATCCACAGTACCCTGATGGATTTTCGTTCCCTTGGAAAAATGACTCCGAAAAATCATGGCATTCGAAACAGATTTTTTCGATTTTTTTCTCACGGGTACGGGTTACGGTTGACTTTTTCTTATTCGAAATCTGATTCTCTATAAAATGCACCTAATGGTTTTGTTTTAGCTTGAAATTTTTTTTTCTCGAAAATCCACAGTACCCCCCCTTGGAAAAATGACTCCGAAAAATCCTGGCATTCGAAACAGATTTTTTCGATTTTTTTCTCACGGGTACGGATTACGCGGTTACAAATGACTTTTTCTTATTCGAAAGCTGCTTCTGTATAAAATGCACCTAATGGTTTCCTTTTAGCTTGAAATTTTTTTTTCTCGATAATCCACAGTACCCCCCCTTGGAGAAATGACTCCGACAAATGCTGGCATTCGAAACAGATTTTTTCGATTTTTTTCTCACGGGTACGGGTTACACGGTTACGGTTGACTTTTTCTTATTCGAAATCTGATTCTCTATAAAATGCACCTAATGGTTTCCTTTTAGCTTGAAATTAATTTTTTTTTCTCGAAAATCCACAGTACCCCTCCTTGGAAAAATGACTCCGAAAAATCCTGGCATTCGAAACAGATTTTTTCGATTTTTTTCACACGGGTAAGAGTTACGCGGTTACGGTTGACTTTTTCTTATTCGAAATCTGATTCTCTATAAAATGCACCTAATGGTTTCCTTTTAGCTTGAAATTTTTTTTCTCGAAAATCCACAGTAACCCTCCTTGGAAAAATGACTCCGAAAAATCATGGCATTCGAAACAGATTTTTTCGATTTTTTTCTCACGGGTACGGATTACGCGGTTACGGTTGACTTTTTCTTATTCGAAGTCTGATTCTCTATAAAATGCACCTAATGGTTTCCTTTTAGCTTGAAATTTTTTTTTCCCGAAAATCCACAGTACCCCCCCTTGGAAAAATGACTCCGAAAAATCATGGCTTTCGAAACAGATTTTTTCGATTTTTTTCTCACGGGTACGGGTTACGCGGTTACGGTTGACTTTTTCTTATTCGAAATCTGATTCTCTATAAAATGCACCTAATGGTTTCCTTTTAGCTTGAAATTTTTTTTTCTCTGAAATCCACAGTACCCTCCCTTGGAAAAATGACTCCGAAAAATCATGGCATTCGAAACAGATTTTTTCGATTTTTTTCACACGGGTAAGAGTTACGCGGTTACGGTTGACTTTTTCTTATTCGAAATCTGATTCTCTATAAAATGCACCTAATGGTTTCCTTTTAGCTTGAAATTTTTTTTTCTCGATAATCCACAGTACCCCCCCTTGGAGAAATGACTCCGACAAATGCTGGCATTCGCAACAGATTTTTTCGATTTTTTTCTCACGGGTACGGGTTACACGGTTACGGTTGACTTTTTCTTATTCGAAATCTGATTCTCTATAAAATGCACCTAATGGTTTCCTCTTAGCTTGAAATTAATTTTTTTTTCTCGAAAATCCACAGTACCCCTCCTTGGAAAAATGACTCCGAAAAATCCTGGCATTCGAAACAGATTTTT
The DNA here is from genome assembly GCF_987345545.1 of Pholcus phalangioides. Classification (NCBI taxonomy): domain Eukaryota; kingdom Metazoa; phylum Arthropoda; class Arachnida; order Araneae; family Pholcidae; genus Pholcus; species Pholcus phalangioides. Next base: position 8,770,657 of record NW_028301597.1, on the reverse strand, counting down.
TCGATTTTTTTCTCACGGGTACGGATTACGTGGTTACGAATGACTTTTTCTTATTCGAAATCTGCTTCTGTATAAAATGCACCTAATGGTTTCCTTTTAGCTTGAAATTTTTTTTTCTCGAAAATCCACAGTACCCCCCCTTGGAAAAATGACTCCGAAAAATCCTGGCATTCGAAACAGATTTTTTTCGATTTTTTCCTCACGGGCACGAGTTACGCGGTTACGGTTGACTTTTTCTTATTCGAAATCTGATTCTCTATAAAATGCACCTAATGGTTTCCTTTTAGCTTGAAATTTTTTTTCTCGAAAATCCACAGTAACCCTCCTTGGAAAAATGACTCCGAAAAATCATGGCATTCGAAACAGATTTTTTCGATTTTTTTCTCACGGGTACGGATTACGCGGTTACAAATGACTTTTTCTTATTCGAAATCTGATTCTCTATAAAATGCACCTAATGGTTTCCTTTTAGCTTGAAATTTTTTTTTCTCGAAAATCCACAGTACCCCCCCTTGGAAAAATGACTCCGAAAAATCATGGCATTCGAAACAGATTTTTTCGATTTTTTTCACACGGGTAAGAGTTACGCGGTTACGGTTGACTTTTTCTTATACGAAATCTGATTCTCTATAAAATGCACGTAATGGTTTCCTTTTAGCTTGAAATTTTTTTTCTCGAAAATCCACAGTAACCCTCCTTGGAAAAATGACTCCGAAAAATCATGGCATTCGAAACAGATTTTTTCGATTTTTTTCTCACGGGTACGGGTTACGCGGTTACGGTTGACTTTTTCTTATTCGAAATCTGATTCTCTATAAAATGCACCTAATGGTTTCCTTTTAGCTTGAAATTTTTTTTTCCCGAAAATCCACAGTACCCCCCCCCCTTGGAAAAATGACTCCGAAAAATCATGGCATTCGAAACAGATTTTTTCGATTTTTTTCTCACGGGTACGGATTACGCGGTTACAAATGACTTTTTCTTATTCGAAATCTGATTCTCTATAAAATGCACCTAATGGTTTCCTTTTAGCTTGAAATTTTTTTTTCTCGAAAATCCACAGTACCCCCCCTTGGAAAAATGACTCCGAAAAATCCTGGCATTCGAAACAGATTTTTTCGATTTTTTTCTCACGGGTACGGGTTACGCGGTTACGGTTGACTTTTTCTTATTCGAAATCTGATTCTCTATAAAATGCACCTAATGGTTTCCTTTTAGCTTGAAATTTTTTTTTCCCGAAAATCCACAGTACCCCCCCCCCCCCTTGGAAAAATGACTCCGAAAAATCCTGGCATTCGAAACAGATTTTTTCGATTTTTTTCTCACGGGTACGGGTTACGCGGTTACGGTTGACTTTTTCTTATTCGAAATCTGATTCTCTATAAAATGCACCTAATGGTTTCCTTTTAGCTTGAAATTTTTTTTTCCCGAAAATCCACAGTACCCCCCCCCCCCTTGGAAAAATGACTCCGAAAAATCATGGCATTCGAAACAGATTTTTTCGATTTTTTTCTCACGGGTACGGATTACGCGGTTACAAATGACTTTTTCTTATTCGAAATCTGATTCTCTATAAAATGCACCTAATGGTTTCCTTTTAGCTTGAAATTTTTTTTTCTCTGAAATCCACAGTACCCCCCCCCCCTTGGAAAAATGACTCCGAAAAATCCTGGCATTCGAAACAGATTTTTTCGATTTTTTTCTCACGGGTACGGGTTACGCGGTTACGGTTGACTTTTTCTTATTCGAAATCTGATTCTCTATAAAATGCACCTAATGGTTTCCTTTTAGCTTGAAATTTTTTTTTCCCGAAAATCCACAGTACCCCCCCCCCCCCCCTTGGAAAAATGACTCCGAAAAATCCTGGCATTCGAAACAGATTTTTTCGATTTTTTTCTCACGGGTACGGGTTACGCGGTTACGGTTGACTTTTTCTTATTCGAAATCTGATTCTCTATAAAATGCACCTAATGGTTTCCTTTTAGCTTGAAATTTTTTTTTCCCGAAAATCCACAGTACCCCCCCCCCCTTGGAAAAATGACTCCGAAAAATCATGGCATTCGAAACAGATTTTTTCGATTTTTTTCTCACGGGTACGGATTACGCGGTTACAAATGACTTTTTCTTATTCGAAATCTGATTCTCTATAAAATGCACCTAATGGTTTCCTTTTAGCTTGAAATTTTTTTTTCTCGAAAATCCACAGTACCCCCCCTTGGAAAAATGACTCCGAAAAATCCTGGCATTCGAAACAGATTTTTTCGATTTTTTTCTCACGGGTACGGGTTACGCGGTTACGGTTGACTTTTTCTTATTCGAAATCTGATTCTCTACAAAATGCACCTAATGGTTTCCTTTTTGCTTGAAATTTTTTTTTCTCTAAAATCCACAGTACCACCCGTTGCAAAAATCACTCTGAAAAATCATGGCATTCGAAACAGATTTTTTCGATTTTTTTCTCACGGGTACGAGTTACGCGGTTACGGTTGACTTTTTCTTATTCGAAATCTGATTCTCTATAAAATGCACCTAATGGTTTCCTTTTAGCTTGAAATTTTTTTTTCCCGAAAATCCACAGTACCCCCCCCCCCCTTGGAAAAATGACTCCGAAAAATCATGGCATTCGAAACAGATTTTTTCGATTTTTTTCTCACGGGTACGGATTACGCGGTTACAAATGACTTTTTCTTATTCGAAATCTGATTCTCTATAAAATGCACCTAATGGTTTCCTTTTAGCTTGAAATTTTTTTTTCTCGAAAATCCACAGTACCCCTCCTTGGAAAAATGACTCCGAAAAATCATGGCATTCGAAACAGATTTTTTCGATTTTTTTCTCACGGGTACGGGTTACGCGGTTACGGTTGACTTTTTCTTATTCGAAATCTGATTCTCTATAAAATGCACCTAATGGTTTCCTTTTAGCTTGAAATTTTTTTTCCCGAAAATCCACAGTACCCCCCCTTGGAAAAATGACTCCGAAAAATCATGGCTTTCGAAACAGATTTTTTCGATTTTTTTCTCACGGGTACGGGTTACGCGGTTACGGTTGACTTTTTCTTATTCGAAATCTGATTCTCTATAAAATGCACCTAATGGTTTCCTTTTAGCTTGAAATTTTTTTTTCTCTGAAATCCACAGTACCCTCCCTTGCAAAAATGACTCCGAAAAATCATGGCATTCGAAACAGATTTTTTCGATTTTTTTCACACGGGTAAGAGTTACGCGGTTACGGTTGACTTTTTCTTATTCGAAATCTGATTCTCTATAAAATGCACCTAATGGTTTCCTTTTAGCTTGAAATTTTTTTTCTCGAAAATCCACAGTACCCTCCCTTGGAAAAATGACTCCGAAAAATCATAGCATTCGAAACAGATTTTTTCGATTTCTTTCTCACGGGTACGAGTTACGCGATTACGGTTGACTTATTCTTATTCGAAATCTGCTTCTGTATAAAATGCACCTAATGGTTTCCTTTTAGCTTGAAATTTTTTTTTCTCGAAAATCCACAGTACCCCCCCTTGGAAAAATGACTCCGAAAAATCCTGGCATTCGAAACAGATTTTTTCGATTTTTTTCTCACGGGTACGGGTTACGCGGTTACGGTTGACTTTTTCTTATTCGAAATCTGATTCTCTATAAAATGCACCTAATGGTTTCCTTTTAGCTTGAAATTTTTTTTTCACGAAAATCCACAGTACCCCTGCTTGGAAAAATGACTCCGAAAAATCATGGCATTCGAAACAGATTTTTTCGATTTTTTTCTCACGGGTACGGGTTACGGTTGACTTTTTCTTATTCGAAATCTGATTCTCTATAAAATGCACCTAATGGTTTCCTTTTAGCTTGAAATTTTTTTTTCTCGAAAATCCACAGTACCCCCCCTTGGAAAAATGACTCCGAAAAATCCTGGCATTCGAAACAGATTTTTTCGATTTTTTTCTCACGGGTACGGGTTACGCGGTTACGGTTGACTTTTTCTTATTCGAAATCTGATTCTCTATAAAATGCATCTAATGGTTTCCTTTTAGCTTGAAATTTTTTTTCTCTAAAATCCACAGTAAATTTTTCCACATCCCTTGGAAAAATGACTCCGAAAAATCATGGCATTCGAAACAGATTTTTTCGATTTTTTTCACACGGGTAAGAGTTACGCGGTTACGGTTGACTTTTTCTTATTCGAAATCTGATTCTCTATAAAATGCACCTAATGGTTTCCTTTTAGCTTTAAATTTTTTTTTCTCGAAAATCCACAGTACCCTGATGGATTTTCGTTCCCTTGGAAAAATGACTCCGAAAAATCATGGCATTCGAAACAGATTTTTTCGATTTTTTTCTCACGGGTACGGGTTACGGTTGACTTTTTCTTATTCGAAATCTGATTCTCTATAAAATGCACCTAATGGTTTTGTTTTAGCTTGAAATTTTTTTTTCTCGAAAATCCACAGTACCCCCCCTTGGAAAAATGACTCCGAAAAATCCTGGCATTCGAAACAGATTTTTTCGATTTTTTTCTCACGGGTACGGATTACGCGGTTACAAATGACTTTTTCTTATTCGAAAGCTGCTTCTGTATAAAATGCACCTAATGGTTTCCTTTTAGCTTGAAATTTTTTTTTCTCGATAATCCACAGTACCCCCCCTTGGAGAAATGACTCCGACAAATGCTGGCATTCGAAACAGATTTTTTCGATTTTTTTCTCACGGGTACGGGTTACACGGTTACGGTTGACTTTTTCTTATTCGAAATCTGATTCTCTATAAAATGCACCTAATGGTTTCCTTTTAGCTTGAAATTAATTTTTTTTTCTCGAAAATCCACAGTACCCCTCCTTGGAAAAATGACTCCGAAAAATCCTGGCATTCGAAACAGATTTTTTCGATTTTTTTCACACGGGTAAGAGTTACGCGGTTACGGTTGACTTTTTCTTATTCGAAATCTGATTCTCTATAAAATGCACCTAATGGTTTCCTTTTAGCTTGAAATTTTTTTTCTCGAAAATCCACAGTAACCCTCCTTGGAAAAATGACTCCGAAAAATCATGGCATTCGAAACAGATTTTTTCGATTTTTTTCTCACGGGTACGGATTACGCGGTTACGGTTGACTTTTTCTTATTCGAAGTCTGATTCTCTATAAAATGCACCTAATGGTTTCCTTTTAGCTTGAAATTTTTTTTTCCCGAAAATCCACAGTACCCCCCCTTGGAAAAATGACTCCGAAAAATCATGGCTTTCGAAACAGATTTTTTCGATTTTTTTCTCACGGGTACGGGTTACGCGGTTACGGTTGACTTTTTCTTATTCGAAATCTGATTCTCTATAAAATGCACCTAATGGTTTCCTTTTAGCTTGAAATTTTTTTTTCTCTGAAATCCACAGTACCCTCCCTTGGAAAAATGACTCCGAAAAATCATGGCATTCGAAACAGATTTTTTCGATTTTTTTCACACGGGTAAGAGTTACGCGGTTACGGTTGACTTTTTCTTATTCGAAATCTGATTCTCTATAAAATGCACCTAATGGTTTCCTTTTAGCTTGAAATTTTTTTTTCTCGATAATCCACAGTACCCCCCCTTGGAGAAATGACTCCGACAAATGCTGGCATTCGCAACAGATTTTTTCGATTTTTTTCTCACGGGTACGGGTTACACGGTTACGGTTGACTTTTTCTTATTCGAAATCTGATTCTCTATAAAATGCACCTAATGGTTTCCTTTTAGCTTGAAATTAATTTTTTTTTCTCGAAAATCCACAGTACCCCTCCTTGGAAAAATGACTCCGAAAAATCCTGGCATTCGAAACAGATTTTTTCGATTTTTTTCTCACGGGTACGGATTACGTGGTTACGAATGACTTTTTCTTATTCGAAATCTGCTTCTGTATAAATTGCACCTAATGGTTTCCTTTTAGCTTGAAATTTTTTTTTCTCGAAAATCCACAGTACCCCCCCTTGGAAAAATGACTCCGAAAAATCCTGGCATTCGAAACAGATTTTTTTCGATTTTTTCCTCACGGGCACGAGTTACGCGGTTACGGTTGACTTTTTCTTATTCGAAATCTGATTCTCTATAAAATGCACCTAATGGTTTCCTTTTAGCTTGAAATTTTTTTTCTCGAAAATCCACAGTAACCCTCCTTGGAAAAATGACTCCGAAAAATCATGGCATTCGAAACAGATTTTTTCGATTTTTTTCTCACGGGTACGGGTTACGCGGTTACGGTTGACTTTTTCTTATTCGAAATCTGATTCTCTATAAAATGCACCTAATGGTTTCCTTTTAGCTTGAAATTTTTTTTTCCCGAAAATCCACAGTACCCCCCCCCCTTGGAAAAATGACTCCGAAAAATCATGGCATTCGAAACAGATTTTTTCGATTTTTTTCTCACGGGTACGGATTACGCGGTTACAAATGACTTTTTCTTATTCGAAATCTGATTCTCTATAAAATGCACCTAATGGTTTCCTTTTAGCTTGAAATTTTTTTTTCTCTGAAATCCACAGTACCCTCCCTTGGAAAAATGACTCCGAAAAATCATGGCATTCGAAACAGATTTTTTCGATTTTTTTCACACGGGTAAGAGTTACGCGGTTACGGTTGACTTTTTCTTATTCGAAATCTGATTCTCTATAAAATGCACCTAATGGTTTCCTTTTAGCTTGAAATTTTTTTTTCTCGAAAATCCACAGTACCCTCCCTTGCAAAAATGACTCCGAAAAATCATGGCATTCGAAACAGATTTTTTCGATTTTTTTCACACGGGTAAGAGTTACGCGGTTACGGTTGACTTTTTCTTATTCGAAATCTGATTCTCTATAAAATGCACCTAATGGTTTCCTTTTAGCTTGAAATTTTTTTTCTCGAAAATCCACAGTAACCCTCCTTGGAAAAATGACTCCGAAAAATCATGGCATTCGAAACAGATTTTTTCGATTTTTTTCTCACGGGTACGGGTTACGCGGTTACGGTTGACTTTTTCTTATTCGAAATCTGATTCTCTATAAAATGCACCTAATGGTTTCCTTTTAGCTTGAAATTTTTTTTTCCCGAAAATCCACAGTACCCCCCCCCCCTTGGAAAAATGACTCCGAAAAATCATGGCATTCGAAACAGATTTTTTCGATTTTTTTCTCACGGGTACGGATTACGCGGTTACAAATGACTTTTTCTTATTCGAAATCTGATTCTCTATAAAATGCACCTAATGGTTTCCTTTTAGCTTGAAATTTTTTTTTCTCTGAAATCCACAGTACCCTCCCTTGGAAAAATGACTCCGAAAAATCATGGCATTCGAAACAGATTTTTTCGATTTTTTTCACACGGGTAAGAGTTACGCGGTTACGGTTGACTTTTTCTTATTCGAAATCTGATTCTCTATAAAATGCACCTAATGGTTTCCTTTTAGCTTGAAATTTTTTTTTCTCGAAAATCCACAGTACCCTCCCTTGCAAAAATGACTCCGAAAAATCATGGCATTCGAAACAGATTTTTTCGATTTTTTTCACACGGGTAAGAGTTACGCGGTTACGGTTGACTTTTTCTTATTCGAAATCTGATTCTCTATAAAATGCACCTAATGGTTTCCTTTTAGCTTGAAATTTTTTTTCTCGAAAATCCACAGTAACCCTCCTTGGAAAAATGACTCCGAAAAATCATGGCATTCGAAACAGATTTTTTCGATTTTTTTCTCACGGGTACGGGTTACGCGGTTACGGTTGACTTTTTCTTATTCGAAATCTGATTCTCTATAAAATGCACCTAATGGTTTCCTTTTAGCTTGAAATTTTTTTTTCCCGAAAATCCACAGTACCCCCCCCCCTTGGAAAAATGACTCCGAAAAATCATGGCATTCGAAACAGATTTTTTCGATTTTTTTCTCACGGGTACGGATTACGCGGTTACAAATGACTTTTTCTTATTCGAAATCTGATTCTCTATAAAATGCACCTAATGGTTTCCTTTTTGCTTGACATTTTTTTTTCTCGAAAATCCACAGTACCCCTCCTTGGAAAAATGACTCCGAAAAATCATGGCATTCGAAACAGATTTTTTCGATTTTTTTCTCACGGGTACGGGTTACGCGGTTACGGTTGACTTTTTCTTATTCGAAATCTGATTCTCTATAAAATGCACCTAATGGTTTCCTTTTAGCTTGAAATTTTTTTTTCCCGAAAATCCACAGTACCCCCCCTTGGAAAAATGACTCCGAAAAATCATGGCTTTCGAAACAGATTTTTTCGATTTTTTTCTCACGGGTACGGGTTACGCGGTTACGGTTGACTTTTTCTTATTCGAAATCTGATTCTCTATAAAATGCACCTAATGGTTTCCTTTTAGCTTGAAATTTTTTTTTCTCTGAAATCCACAGTACCCTCCCTTGGAAAAATGACTCCGAAAAATCATGGCATTCGAAACAGATTTTTTCGATTTTTTTCACACGGGTAAGAGTTACGCGGTTATGGTTGACTTTTTCTTATTCGAAATCTGATTCTCTATAAAATGCACCTAATGGTTTCCTTTAGCTTGAAATTTTTTTTTCTCGAAAATCCACAGTACCCTCCCTTGGAAAAATGACTCCGAAAAATCATAGCATTCGAAACAGATTTTTTCGATTTCTTTCTCACGGGTACGAGTTACGCGGTTACGGTTGACTTATTCTTATTCGAAATCTGCTTCTGTATAAAATGCACCTAATGGTTTCCTTTTAGCTTGAAATTTTTTTTTCTCGAAAATCCACAGTACCCCCCCTTGGAAAAATGACTCCGAAAAATCCTGGCATTCGAAACAGATTTTTTCGATTTTTTTCTCACGGGTACGGGTTACGCGGTTACGGTTGACTTTTTCTTATTCGAAATCTGATTCTCTATAAAATGCACCTAATGGTTTCCTTTTAGCTTGAAATTTATTTCTCGAAAATCCACAGTACCCCCCCTTGGAAAAATGACTCCGAAAAATCATGGCATTCGAAACAGATTTTTTCGATTTTTTTCACACGGGTAAGAGTTACGCGGTTACGGTTGACTTTTTCTTATTCGAAATCTGATTCTCTATAAAATGCACCTAATGGTTTCCTTTTAGCTTGAAATTTTTTTTTCTCGAAAATCCACAGTACCCTCCCTTGCAAAAATGACTCCGAAAAATCATGGCATTCGAAACAGATTTTTTCGATTTTTTTCACACGGGTAAGAGTTACGCGGTTACGGTTGACTTTTTCTTATTCGAAATCTGATTCTCTATAAAATGCACCTAATGGTTTCCTTTTAGCTTGAAATTTTTTTTCTCGAAAATCCACAGTAACCCTCCTTGGAAAAATGACTCCGAAAAATCATGGCATTCGAAACAGATTTTTTCGATTTTTTTCTCACGGGTACGGGTTACGCGGTTACGGTTGACTTTTTCTTATTCGAAATCTGATTCTCTATAAAATGCACCTAATGGTTTCCTTTTAGCTTGAAATTTTTTTTTCCCGAAAATCCACAGTACCCCCCCCCCTTGGAAAAATGACTCCGAAAAATCATGGCATTCGAAACAGATTTTTTCGATTTTTTTCTCACGGGTACGGATTACGCGGTTACAAATGACTTTTTCTTATTCGAAATCTGATTCTCTATAAAATGCACCTAATGGTTTCCTTTTTGCTTGACATTTTTTTTTCTCGAAAATCCACAGTACCCCTCCTTGGAAAAATGACTCCGAAAAATCATGGCATTCGAAACAGATTTTTTCGATTTTTTTCTCACGGGTACGGGTTACGCGGTTACGGTTGACTTTTTCTTATTCGAAATCTGATTCTCTATAAAATGCACCTAATGGTTTCCTTTTAGCTTGAAATTTTTTTTTCCCGAAAATCCACAGTACCCCCCCTTGGAAAAATGACTCCGAAAAATCATGGCTTTCGAAACAGATTTTTTCGATTTTTTTCTCACGGGTACGGGTTACGCGGTTACGGTTGACTTTTTCTTATTCGAAATCTGATTCTCTATAAAATGCACCTAATGGTTTCCTTTTAGCTTGAAATTTTTTTTTCTCTGAAATCCACAGTACCCTCCCTTGGAAAAATGACTCCGAAAAATCATGGCATTCGAAACAGATTTTTTCGATTTTTTTCACACGGGTAAGAGTTATGCGGTTATGGTTGACTTTTTCTTATTCGAAATCTGATTCTCTATAAAATGCACCTAATGGTTTCCTTTAGCTTGAAATTTTTTTTTCTCGAAAATCCACAGTACCCTCCCTTGGAAAAATGACTCCGAAAAATCATAGCATTCGAAACAGATTTTTTCGATTTCTTTCTCACGGGTACGAGTTACGCGGTTACGGTTGACTTATTCTTATTCGAAATCTGCTTCTGTATAAAATGCACCTAATGGTTTCCTTTTAGCTTGAAATTTTTTTTTCTCGAAAATCCACAGTACCCCCCCTTGGAAAAATGACTCCGAAAAATCCTGGCATTCGAAACAGATTTTTTCGATTTTTTTCTCACGGGTACGGGTTACGCGGTTACGGTTGACTTTTTCTTATTCGAAATCTGATTCTCTATAAAATGCACCTAATGGTTTCCTTTTAGCTTGAAATTTATTTCTCGAAAATCCACAGTACCCCCCCTTGGAAAAATGACTCCGAAAAATCCTGACATTCGAAACAGATTTTTTCGATTTTTTTCTCACGGGTACGGATTACGCGGTTACAAATGACTTTTTCTTATTCGAAATCTGATTCTCTATAAAATGCACCTAATGGTTTCCTTTTAGCTTGAAATTTTTTTTTCTCTGAAATCCACAGTACCCTCCCTTGGAAAAATGACTCCGAAAAATCATGGCATTCGAAACAGATTTTTTCGATTTTTTTCACACGGGTAAGAGTTACGCGGTTACGGTTGACTTTTTCTTATTCGAAATCTGATTCTCTATAAAATGCACCTAATGGTTTCCTTTTAGCTTGAAATTTTTTTTTCTCGAAAATCCACAGTACCCTCCCTTGCAAAAATGACTCCGAAAAATCATGGCATTCGAAACAGATTTTTTCGATTTTTTTCACACGGGTAAGAGTTACGCGGTTACGGTTGACTTTTTCTTATTCGAAATCTGATTCTCTATAAAATGCACCTAATGGTTTCCTTTTAGCTTGAAATTTTTTTTCTCGAAAATCCACAGTAACCCTCCTTGGAAAAATGACTCCGAAAAATCATGGCATTCGAAACAGATTTTTTCGATTTTTTTCTCACGGGTACGGGTTACGCGGTTACGGTTGACTTTTTCTTATTCGAAATCTGATTCTCTATAAAATGCACCTAATGGTTTCCTTTTAGCTTGAAATTTTTTTTTCCCGAAAATCCACAGTACCCCCCCCCCCTTGGAAAAATGACTCCGAAAAATCATGGCATTCGAAACAGATTTTTTCGATTTTTTTCTCACGGGTACGGATTACGCGGTTACAAATGACTTTTTCTTATTCGAAATCTGATTCTCTATAAAATGCACCTAATGGTTTCCTTTTTGCTTGACATTTTTTTTTCTCGAAAATCCACAGTACCCCTCCTTGGAAAAATGACTCCGAAAAATCATGGCATTCGAAACAGATTTTTTCGATTTTTTTCTCACGGGTACGGGTTACGCGGTTACGGTTGACTTTTTCTTATTCGAAATCTGATTCTCTATAAAATGCACCTAATGGTTTCCTTTTAGCTTGAAATTTTTTTTTCCCGAAAATCCACAGTACCCCCCCTTGGAAAAATGACTCCGAAAAATCATGGCTTTCGAAACAGATTTTTTCGATTTTTTTCTCACGGGTACGGGTTACGCGGTTACGGTTGACTTTTTCTTATTCGAAATCTGATTCTCTATAAAATGCACCTAATGGTTTCCTTTTAGCTTGAAATTTTTTTTTCTCTGAAATCCACAGTACCCTCCCTTGGAAAAATGACTCCGAAAAATCATGGCATTCGAAACAGATTTTTTCGATTTTTTTCACACGGGTAAGAGTTACGCGGTTATGGTTGACTTTTTCTTATTCGAAATCTGATTCTCTATAAAATGCACCTAATGGTTTCCTTTAGCTTGAAATTTTTTTTTCTCGAAAATCCACAGTACCCTCCCTTGGAAAAATGACTCCGAAAAATCATAGCATTCGAAACAGATTTTTTCGATTTCTTTCTCACGGGTACGAGTTACGCGGTTACGGTTGACTTATTCTTATTCGAAATCTGCTTCTGTATAAAATGCACCTAATGGTTTCCTTTTAGCTTGAAATTTTTTTTTCTCGAAAATCCACAGTACCCCCCCTTGGAAAAATGACTCCGAAAAATCCTGGCATTCGAAACAGATTTTTTCGATTTTTTTCTCACGGGTACGGGTTACGCGGTTACGGTTGACTTTTTCTTATTCGAAATCTGATTCTCTATAAAATGCACCTAATGGTTTCCTTTTAGCTTGAAATTTATTTCTCGAAAATCCACAGTACCCCCCCTTGGAAAAATGACTCCGAAAAATCCTGGCATTCGAAACAGATTTTTTCGATTTTTTTCTCACGGGTACGGGTTACGCGGTTACGGTTGACTTTTTCTTATTCGAAATCTGATTCTCTATAAAATGCATCTAATGGTTTCCTTTTAGCTTGAAATTTTTTTTTCACGAAAATCCACAGTACCCCTGCTTGGAAAAATGACTCCGAAAAATCATGGCATTCGAAACAGATTTTTTCGATTTTTTTCTCACGGGTACGGGTTACGGTTGACTTTTTCTTATTCGAAATCTGATTCTCTATAAAATGCACCTAATGGTTTCCTTTTAGCTTGAAATTTTTTTTCTCTAAAATCCACAGTACCCTCCCTTGGAAAAATGACTCCGAAAAATCATGGCATTCGAAACAGATTTTTTCGATTTTTTTCACACGGGTAAGAGTTACGCGGTTACGGTTGACTTTTTCTTATTCGAAATCTGATTCTCTATAAAATGCACCTAATGGTTTCCTTTTAGCTTTAAATTTTTTTTTCTCGAAAATCCACAGTACCCTCCCTTGGAAAAATGACTCCGAAAAATCATGGCATTCGAAACAGATTTTTTCGATTTTTTTCTCACGGGTACGGGTTACGGTTGACTTTTTCTTATTCGAAATCTGATTCTCTATAAAATGCACCTAATGGTTTTGTTTTAGCTTGAAATTTTTTTTTCTCGAAAATCCACAGTACTCCCCCTTGGAAAAATGACTCCGAAAAATCCTGGCATTCGAAACAGATTTTATCGATTTTTTTCTCACGGGTACGGATTACGCGGTTACAAATGAGTTTTTCTTATTCGAAAGCTGCTTCTGTATAAAATGCACCTAATGGTTTCCTTTTAGCTTGAAATTTTTTTTTCTCGAAAATCCACAGTACCCCCCCTTGGAGAAATGACTCCGACAAATCCTGGCATTCGAAACAGATTTTTTCGATTTTTTTCTCACGGGTACGGGTTACACGGTTACGGTTGACTTTTTCTTATTCGAAATCTGATTCTCTATAAAATGCACCTAATGGTTTCCTTTTAGCTTGAAATTAATTTTTTTTTCTCGAAAATCCACAGTACCCCTCCTTGGAAAAATGACTCCGAAAAATCCTGGCATTCGAAACAGATTTTTTCGATTTTTTTCTCACGGGTACGGATTACGTGGTTACGAATGACTTTTTCTTATTCGAAATCTGCTTCTGTATAAAATGCACCTAATGGTTTCCTTTTAGCTTGAAATTTTTTTTTCTCGAAAATCCACAGTACCCCCCCCTTGGAAAAATGACTCCGAAAAATCCTGGCATTCGAAACAGATTTTTTTCGATTTTTTCCTCACGGGCACGAGTTACGCGGTTACGGTTGACTTTTTCTTATTCGAAATCTGATTCTCTATAAAATGCACCTAATGGTTTCCTTTTAGCTTGAAATTTTTTTTTCCCGAAAATCCACAGTACCCCCCCCTTGGAAAAATGACTCCGAAAAATCATGGCTTTCGAAACAGATTTTTTCGATTTTTTTCTCACGGGTACGGGTTACGCGGTTACGGTTGACTTTTTCTTATTCGAAATCTGATTCTCTATAAAATGCACCTAATGGTTTCCTTTTAGCTTGAAATTTTTTTTTCTCTGAAATCCACAGTACCCTCCCTTGCAAAAATGACTCCGAAAAATCATGGCATTCGAAACAGATTTTTTCGATTTTTTTCACACGGGTAAGAGTTACGCGGTTACGGTTGCCTTTTTCTTATTCGAAATCTGATTCTCTATAAAATGCACCTAATGGTTTTGTTTTAGCTTGAAATTTTTTTTTCTCTAAAATCCACAGTACCCTCCCTTGGAAAAATGACTCCGAAAAATCATAGCATTCGAAACAGATTTTTTCGATTTCTTTCTCACGGGTACGAGTTACGCGGTTACAAATGACTTTTTCTTATTCGAAATCTGATTCTCTATAAAATGCACCTAATGGTTTCCTTTTAGCTTGAAATTTTTTTTTCTCTGAAATCCACAGTACCCTCCCTTGGAAAAATGACTCCGAAAAATCATGGCATTCGAAACAGATTTTTTCGATTTTTTTCACACGGGTAAGAGTTACGCGGTTACGGTTGACTTTTTCTTATTCGAAATCTGATTCTCTATAAAATGCACCTAATGGTTTCCTTTTAGCTTGAAATTTTTTTTTCTCGAAAATCCACAGTACCCTCCCTTGCAAAAATGACTCCGAAAAATCATGGCATTCGAAACAGATTTTTTCGATTTTTTTCACACGGGTAAGAGTTACGCGGTTACGGTTGACTTTTTCTTATTCGAAATCTGATTCTCTATAAAATGCACCTAATGGTTTCCTTTTAGCTTGAAATTTTTTTTCTCGAAAATCCACAGTAACCCTCCTTGGAAAAATGACTCCGAAAAATCATGGCATTCGAAACAGATTTTTTCGATTTTTTTCTCACGGGTACGGGTTACGCGGTTACGGTTGACTTTTTCTTATTCGAAATCTGATTCTCTATAAAATGCACCTAATGGTTTCCTTTTAGCTTGAAATTTTTTTTTCCCGAAAATCCACAGTACCCCCCCCCCCCCCTTGGAAAAATGACTCCGAAAAATCATGGCATTCGAAACAGATTTTTTCGATTTTTTTCTCACGGGTACGGATTACGCGGTTACAAATGACTTTTTCTTATTCGAAATCTGATTCTCTATAAAATGCACCTAATGGTTTCCTTTTAGCTTGACATTTTTTTTTCTCGAAAATCCACAGTACCCCTCCTTGGAAAAATGACTCCGAAAAATCATGGCATTCGAAACAGATTTTTTCGATTTTTTTCTCACGGGTATGGGTTACGCGGTTACGGTTGACTTTTTCTTATTCGAAATCTGATTCTCTATAAAATGCACCTAATGGTTTCCTTTTAGCTTGAAATTTTTTTTTCCCGAAAATCCACAGTACCCCCCCTTGGAAAAATGACTCCGAAAAATCATGGCTTTCGAAACAGATTTTTTCGATTTTTTTCTCACGGGTACGGGTTACGCGGTTACGGTTGACTTTTTCTTATTCGAAATCTGATTCTCTATAAAATGCACCTAATGGTTTCCTTTTAGCTTGAAATTTTTTTTTCTCTGAAATCCACAGTACCCTCCCTTGGAAAAATGACTCCGAAAAATCATGGCATTCGAAACAGATTTTTTCGATTTTTTTCACACGGGTAAGAGTTACGCGGTTATGGTTGACTTTTTCTTATTCGAAATCTGATTCTCTATAAAATGCACCTAATGGTTTCCTTTTAGCTTGAAATTTTTTTTTCTCGAAAATCCACAGTACCCTCCCTTGGAAAAATGACTCCGAAAAATCATAGCATTCGAAACAGATTTTTTCGATTTCTTTCTCACGGGTACGAGTTACGCGGTTACGGTTGACTTTTTCTTATTCGAAATCTGATTCTCTATAAAATGCACCTAATGGTTTCCTTTTAGCTTGAAATTTTTTTTTCACGAAAATCCACAGTACCCCTGCTTGGAAAAATGACTCCGAAAAATCATGGCATTCGAAACAGATTTTTTCGATTTTTTTCTCACGGGTACGGGTTACGGTTGACTTTTTCTTATTCGAAATCTGATTCTCTATAAAATGCACCTAATGGTTTCCTTTTAGCTTGAAATTTTTTTTCTCGAAAATCCACAGTACCCCCCCTTGGAAAAATGACTCCGAAAAATCCTGGCATTCGAAACAGATTTTTTCGATTTTTTTCTCACGGGTACGGGTTACGCGGTTACGGTTGACTTTTTCTTATTCGAAATCTGATTCTCTATAAAATGCATCTAATGGTTTCCTTTTAGCTTGAAATTTTTTTTCACGAAAATCCACAGTACCCCTGCTTGGAAAAATGACTCCGAAAAATCATGGCATTCGAAACAGATTTTTTCGATTTTTTTCTCACGGGTACGGGTTACGGTTGACTTTTTCTTATTCGAAATCTGATTCTCTATAAAATGCACCTAATGGTTTCCTTTTAGCTTGAAATTTTTTTTCTCTAAAATCCACAGTACCCTCCCTTGGAAAAATGACTCCGAAAAATCATGGCATTCGAAACAGATTTTTTCGATTTTTTTCACACGGGTAAGAGTTACGCGGTTACGGTTGACTTTTTCTTATTCGAAATCTGATTCTCTATAAAATGCACCTAATGGTTTCCTTTTAGCTTTAAATTTTTTTTTCTCGAAAATCCACAGTACCCTCCCTTGGAAAAATGACTCCGAAAAATCATGGCATTCGAAACAGATTTTTGCGATTTTTTTCTCACGGGTACGGGTTACGGTTGACTTTTTCTTATTCGAAATCTGATTCTCTATAAAATGCACCTAATGGTTTTGTTTTAGCTTGAAATTTTTTTTTCTCGAAAATCCACAGTACTCCCCCTTGGAAAAATGACTCCGAAAAATCCTGGCATTCGAAACAGATTTTTTCGATTTTTTTCTCACGGGTACGGATTACGCGGTTACAAATGAGTTTTTCTTATTCGAAAGCTGCTTCTGTATAAAATGCACCTAATGGTTTCCTTTTAGCTTGAAATTTTTTTTTCTCGAAAATCCACAGTACCCCCCCTTGGAGAAATGACTCCGACAAATCCTGGCATTCGAAACAGATTTTTTCGATTTTTTTCTCACGGGTACGGGTTACACGGTTACGGTTGACTTTTTCTTATTCGAAATCTGATTCTCTATAAAATGCACCTAATGGTTTCCTTTTAGCTTGAAATTAATTTTTTTTTCTCGAAAATCCACAGTACCCCTCCTTGGAAAAATGACTCCGAAAAATCCTGGCATTCGAAACAGATTTTTTCGATTTTTTTCTCACGGGTACGGATTACGTGGTTACGAATGACTTTTTCTTATTCGAAATCTGCTTCTGTATAAAATGCACCTAATGGTTTCCTTTTAGCTTGACATTTTTTTTTCTCGAAAATCCACAGTACCCCCCCTTGGAAAAATGACTCCGAAAAATCCTGGCATTCGAAACAGATTTTTTTCGATTTTTTCCTCACGGGCACGAGTTACGCGGTTACGGTTGACTTTTTCTTATTCGAAATCTGATTCTCTATAAAATGCACCTAATGGTTTCCTTTTAGCTTGAAAATTTTTTTTCTCGAAAATCCACAGTACCCCTCGTTGGAAAAATGACTCCGAAAAATCATGGCATTCGAAACAGATTTTTTCGATTTTTTTCTCACGGGTACGGGTTACGCGGTTACGGTTGACTTTTTCTTATTCGAAATCTGATTCTCTATAAAATGCACCTAATGGTTTCCTTTTAGCTTGAAATTTTTTTTTCTCTGAAATCCACAGTACCCTCCCTTGCAAAAATGACTCCGAAAAATCATGGCATTCGAAACAGATTTTTTCGATTTTTTTCACACGGGTAAGAGTTACGCGGTTACGGTTGCCTTTTTCTTATTCGAAATCTGATTCTCTATCAAATGCACCTAATGGTTTTGTTTTAGCTTGAAATTTTTTTTTCTCTAAAATCCACAGTACCCTCCCTTGGAAAAATGACTCCGAAAAATCATAGCATTCGAAACAGATTTTTTCGATTTCTTTCTCACGGGTACGAGTTACGCGGTTACGGTTGACTTATTCTTATTCGAAATCTGCTTCTGTATAAAATGCACCTAATGGTTTCCTTTTTGCTTGAAATTTTTTTTTCTCGAAAATCCACAGTACCCCCCCTTGGAAAAATGACTCCGAAAAATCCTGGCATTCGAAACAGATTTTTTCGATTTTTTTCTCACGGGTACGGGTTACGCGGTTACGGTTGCCTTTTTCTTATTCGAAATCTGATTCTCTATAAAATGCACCTAATGGTTTCCTTTTAGCTTGAAATTTTTTTTTCACGAAAATCCACAGTACCCCTGCTTGGAAAAATGACTCCGAAAAATCATGGCATTCGAAACAGATTTTTTCGATTTTTTTCTCACGGGTACGGGTTACGGTTGACTTTTTCTTATTCGAAATCTGATTCTCTATAAAATGCACCTAATGGTTTCCTTTTAGCTTGAAATTTTTTTTTCTCGAAAATCCACAGTACCCCCCCTTGGAAAAATGACTCCGAAAAATCCTGGCATTCGAAACAGATTTTTTCGATTTTTTTCTCACGGGTACGGGTTACGCGGTTGCGGTTGACTTTTTCTTATTCGAAATCTGATTCTCTATAAAATGCACCTAATGGTTTCCTTTTAGCTTGAAATTTTTTTTTCACGAAAATCCACAGTACCCCCCCTTGGAAAAATGACTCCGAAAAATCCTGGCATTCGAAACAGATTTTTTCGATTTTTTTCTCACGGGTACGGGTTACGCGGTTACGGTTGACTTTTTCTTATTCGAAATCTGATTCTCTATAAAATGCACCTAATGGTTTCCTTTTTGCTTGAAATTTTTTTTTCACGAAAATCCACAGTACCCCTGCTTGGAAAAATGACTCCGAAAAATCATGGCATTCGAAACAGACTTTTTCGATTTTTTTCTCACGGGTACGGGTTACGGTTGACTTTTTCTTATTCGAAATCTGATTCTCTATAAAATGCATCTAATGGTTTCCTTTTAGCTTGAAATTTTTTTTTCACGAAAATCCACAGTACCCCTGCTTGGAAAAATGACTCCGAAAAATCATGGCATTCGAAACAGATTTTTTCGATTTTTTTCTCACGGGTACGGGTTACGGTTGACTTTTTCTTATTCGAAATCTGATTCTCTATAAAATGCACCTAATGGTTTCCTTTTAGCTTGAAATTTTTTTTCTCTAAAATCCACAGTACCCTCCCTTGGAAAAATGACTCCGAAAAATCATGGCATTCGAAACAGATTTTTTCGATTTTTTTCACACGGGTAAGAGTTACGCGGTTACGGTTGACTTTTTCTTATTCGAAATCTGATTCTCTATAAAATGCACCTAATGGTTTCCTTTTAGCTTTAAATTTTTTTTTCTCGAAAATCCACAGTACCCTCCCTTGGAAAAATGACTCCGAAAAATCATGGCATTCGAAACAGATTTTTTCGATTTTTTTCTCACGGGTACGGGTTACGGTTGACTTTTTCTTATTCGAAATCTGATTCTCTATAAAATGCACCTAATGGTTTTGTTTTAGCTTGAAATTTTTTTTTCTCGAAAATCCACAGTACTCCCCCTTGGAAAAATGACTCCGAAAAATCCTGGCATTCGAAACAGATTTTTTCGATTTTTTTCTCACGGGTACGGATTACGCGGTTACAAATGAGTTTTTCTTATTCGAAAGCTGCTTCTGTATAAAATGCACCTAATGGTTTCCTTTTAGCTTGAAATTTTTTTTTCTCGAAAATCCACAGTACCCCCCCTTGGAGAAATGACTCCGACAAATCCTGGCATTCGAAACAGATTTTTTCGATTTTTTTCTCACGGGTACGGGTTACGCGGTTACGGTTGACTTTTTCTTATTCGAAATCTGCTTCTGTATAAAATGCACCTAATGGTTTCCTTTTAGCTTGAAATTTTTTTTTCTCGAAAATCCACAGTACCCCCCCTTGGAAAAATGACTCCGAAAAATCCTGGCATTCGAAACAGATTTTTTTCGATTTTTTCCTCACGGGCACGAGTTACGCGGTTACGGTTGACTTTTTCTTATTCGAAATCTGATTCTCTATAAAATGCACCTAATGGTTTCCTTTTAGCTTGAAAATTTTTTTTCTCGAAAATCCACAGTACCCCTCGTTGGAAAAATGACTCCGAAAAATCATGGCATTCGAAACAGATTTTTTCGATTTTTTTCTCACGGGTACGGGTTACGCGGTTACGGTTGACTTTTTCTTATTCGAAATCTGATTCTCTATAAAATGCACCTAATGGTTTCCTTTTAGCTTGAAATTTTTTTTTCCCGAAAATCCACAGTACCCCCCCCTTGGAAAAATGACTCCGAAAAATCATGGCTTTCGAAACAGATTTTTTCGATTTTTTTCTCACGGGTACGGGTTACGCGGTTACGGTTGACTTTTTCTTATTCGAAATCTGATTCTCTATAAAATGCACCTAATGGTTTCCTTTTAGCTTGAAATTTTTTTTTCTCTGAAATCCACAGTACCCTCCCTTGCAAAAATGACTCCGAAAAATCATGGCATTCGAAACAGATTTTTTCGATTTTTTTCACACGGG